>NC_137900.1:68860065-70247794 GCF_963455335.1 Martes martes | reverse complement strand
AAACAGAAACAAAAACACCCTCCTGGATCTAAGTGGTATAGCATAGACAGCTAATATACAAAAAAGTCAATTGTTTTCTTATATACCATCAATGAACAAATAGAATTTAAAATAAAAAAACACACAGCGCCATCTACATTAGTAACCCCCCAAAATGAATTACTAAGGTATAAATCTAGTAAAATATGTATGAGATCTTTATGAAGAAAACCACAAAACTCTGATGAATGGAATCAAAGAAGAATTAAATAAATGGAGAGATAGTCCATATTGATGGATAGGAAGACTCAATATTGTCAAGATGCCAGTTCTTCCCAACTTTATGGATTCAATGCAATCTCAGTCAAAATCCCAGTGAATGAGTTATTTATTTATTCATGTATTTATTCATTTAATTTTTGGATCTTGACAAACAAATTCTGAAGTTTACAGGCAAAAGACCCAGAATAGCTAACATACTATCAAAGGAAAACAAAGTTGGAAGATTGACACTACTCAATGTCAAAATTACTGTAAAGCTACAGTAACCAAGATAGTTTGGTATTGGCAGAAGAATAGGCAAATAGATCAATGAAGTAGAATAGACAGTCCAGAAAAAAACCTACATAAATATAGCCAATTGATCTTTGAGCAAAGGCAATACAAAGGAGAAAATACAGTCTTTTTAAATACACGGTGCTGAAACAACTAGGTATCCACATGCAAAAAATTAAATTTAGACATAGATCTTACACCCTACACAAAAATTAACTCAAGATGGATCACAGACTTATACGGAAAATGCAAATCTATAAAGCTCCTAGAAGATAACATAGGTAAAAACCTAGGTTACCATTGGGTATGCTGATGATTTGTTAGATACAACATGAAAGGCACAACCCATGAAAGAAATAATTGATAAGCTTGACTTCACTAAAATAAAAGAGGTCTGCTCTACAAAGGACAAGTCTAAATAACGAGAAGACAGGCAACAGACTAGGAGAAAATGTTTTCAGAAGACACATCTGATAAATATCTGTTATCCAACATACACAAAGAACTCCTAAAGTTCAGCAGTAAGAAACAAACAATCCAATTTAAAAATGGGTCAAAGACTTTAAAAGACACCTCACCAAAGAAGATATACAGATGGTAAATAAACATATGAAAAGATGATCAACATGTCTCATCAGGGAATTGCAAATTAAAACAAAGATGAGATATCACCATGTACCTATCAGAATGTGCAAATCCTAAAGAATGACAACACCAAATGCTGGTGAAGATGTGGAGAAACAAGCATTCTCATTCATTCCTGGGGTGGAATGGGAAATGGTACAGCCACTTTGGAAGACAGTTTGGAAGATTCTTATAAAACTAAACATATTTTTACCATACAATCCTGCAAAGGTGCACCTTGGTATTTACCCAAAAGGCCTGAAATATTATATCAACACAAAAAGCTGGACATGGGTGTTATACCAACTTTCTTCACAACTGCCCAAACTTGGAAGCAACCAAGATATTCTTCAGTAGGTGAACAGATAAATAAACCATACTACATCCAGACAATGGAATATTATTCAGTGCTAAAAAAGAAATGAGCTATCCAGCCATGAAAAGACATAGAGAAACCTTAAATGTATATTACTAAGTAGAAGAAGTCAATTTGAAAAGGCTACATACTATAAGACTCCAACTATTTAGGACATTCTGGAAAGGTAAAACTACGGAAACAAAAAAAAGATCAGTAGTTGCCAGGGATTCGAGATAGGGGGAGGGATGAATAGTTAAAACATGGAGGAATTTCTAGCGTAGTGAAAATATTCCATATGATACTATGATTATGGATACATATCATTCATTACACATTTGTCCAAGCCCACAGAATGTATTATACCAACAGTTAACCTTAAAGGTAAACTACAGACTTTAGGTGATTATGTGTTAAGGTAGTTCATCAACCATAATGAATGTACCACTCTAGTGGGGGATGGATAATGGGGCTACACGTAAGTACACATGTGTAGGAGAAAAGGGTTTGTGGAAATCTCTGTACTGCCCTCTCAATTTTGCTATGAACCTATAAAACTGCTCTGAAAAATAAAATCTTAAAAAAAATAGAGGGGGTAGTGTTGAGAATTGTGTCAGCAAAGAGGTCCTTGGAGAACTCAATTAATACAGTAAGTGACTCTTCAACCTTAGACAGTACAAGACAGAAAAGAGGAGAAACAAAACTGCAACCATCAGTGAAATTAATTCAGTTACCTTCCCTTGGCAGAAAAAGCAAGCTGCAAAGGAAATAGCTCATGCATTTAATGAGTGGAGAGCACATCAGCCAAGCAACTTGAGGGATAAAGACAAGACACAGAGACAAGAGGTGGGACAAGTCCTTGAGAGGGAACCCAGTCATGTGCAAGACTCAGTGAATATAGGGATACCCTGACAAAATTGGGAGTCCAAAGGAAAGAGTAAGGGTATCACCAAGGCCCTCATGAGTATCAGGACAAAGGACAGATCCCCTGTTTGAGGAGTAGGAAAACAATGAGTTTAAGCTTCCATACTTCTTAACACTACATATATGGGATCTAGAATATTTTACATTTATTAAATCTAAAGAGTCTGGTAAGAGTACTTTTTTTGCACTCTTTGTGCTTTGATTCTCAGATAATCACAGGAGAACTAGGAAAAGCAAAGATGCTACCCAAAAATATTCTGTGAAAATATTGACTTGGATGGATTCATTAAAAAATGTGAATGATCAGGCATGATAAAATAATAAAAAAGTAGAGAACTTGCCAGTTTAAAATTCCCTCCACTTACCTAATTTGAAACAACCCTTAAAACAGTCCTGTGTGAAAAGTAGGGCAGATATCATTAATATCCCCATTTTATAAGTGAGGAAATTAAGGTTTAGACAAGTTAAATGACTGACTCTAGGTTACTCGCTAAGTGACAGAACTGGGACCAAAACCCAGGGCTGGCACTGCCTCTGCCGAGGAAGGCATGGAAGGAAGGGTAATGACTTCTAATTGAAATGTCTACCAAGAGTGTGATGAGCTAGTGTGGGTAACGGCTGCCCCGACTCGGGCTGGGCCGGCATCAGGCCAAGAGCAGCCTGCTTCCCAAGCATTCCTTCACTTGTTCAAGAGATCATGAAAATTAAATTGGGCTATAACCAGGCCTTAATTCCCCACCCTTGATGTGAGGAGCCATATTTGTCTCATTAGCCCAGGTCATAAACTCCAGCAGGAGGGAGAAAAGGAGGCAGCAGATAAAAGTGAGGGAGGGAGAGGGAGACAACTGTATGAAGGGAGAACAAGAGGGAGGAAGGTGAGAGGGTATGTGAAGGACAAGCACACTTGCTTACATTAGGGGTGCTCTCCTCCCTGGTGTCATCATAATTGGATTTTAAGTTTATGTAGCTCTTTGTAGCTTTCCAGACAATTGGGTGGGCTCTCTCATTTGATCCTCGTTACCTTCCTGGGAGTCAGGGCAGAGAGGACCAATTCCACTTTAGCAGGGAAGGGATGTGGCTCTGAGACATTGGGAGGCTTGTCCAACTAGCAGACCCAGGGTCAGTAAAGCCTTTGCTTTTTGACTCCTACTCTGTAAACAGCAGGTCACAGTCTAAATCCCCGAGAGCTACACAGGGCCAGAAGGTAGAGCTCCAGTATTCTTTTGAACATATCGTGCTGCCTCTCAAATCACAGAAACATACTGAACAAGGATTTTTATTTCTACAGAGTAACAGGAGTTTGGGTATTGCTATTACCAAATAGTAAAAAATCCAAAGGACTGTCCTTCTTCTTTGATCTACATTGGAATATGCACGAATCGCCTTATCGATTAAGCTGGTGTGGGTTAAGAGTAGGAACTTAGAATTATTTTTGTTTAGTTTACAGAGATCTGTGCCACAATGGTATGTATTAGAGAAACTTGATCTAAATCAAGCATGAAAGTCTTGGCTTCAAATTACATCTCTTGGATGTTTGCCTTCCACATAAAAGAAATATAGCGATTGACTATCTCCAAAGAATAAAGCTCTTCAGAGAGCCAGAATAGATACACTTCTAGAAAGATAATGAGGTGCTGTACAATGATATGGGCTGTCACATAGGGGTTCAAGTTTGGTTTCTACCACTTAGTGGACAGTATAACATGGATAAGACAGTAATAAAGAGTGTAGATTTGGGGTTCAATTTGATCCAGGTCCAAATCTTGGCCCTACTATCTGAGGAATGTTACTTGGACCTCTCAAAACTTTTAATCCCGCCATTTGTATAGTGGTTTTACTGGATTATGCTTAACAAATGGTAACCATTATTATTAAGGCATATCTATCCTTCAGTGGAAACACGTTTTATGATATCCTTTGCCTAAATGGCAAACCTTGGGTAGCTCAGCTATACCATATGAGGTTTTTCCAATAAAAATACTGATTGGACATTGTCCTTTATTCTTTTTTTATTTTTTGTGTACCAATTTGGTAAGTGCTTCTAAATTTACCTATCCCTAGATATTAAACATAGATTATACTTCTGCTTCAGGTAGACAGTTCACTATACACATGATACTAGTAAACTTCTATTGCATTAGGTTGGAAAACAATAGGACTTTGTCTATTGAAACAGGTTTCAAGGATTCAGAAGAAAAATAAACTATTCAATAACTATCTTCTAAAAGGAATTGTTACAAATTTAGCTGGAAGTTTTAGTTTAAGGCAAAGCTTAATCTATCCATATCAAAGGAGCTCTACTATATTCTCTGAAGGGAATGCAGCATATTCTGGGATTTTTGGGGTTCGTTTGTAATGAAGAGATTGGCCCACACTCATAATGCTGAATGTTCAAAGAAAAATCAGGTTGTCAACACATAGTCAAGTATGATTTTGGAATCTTCTCCAAAAAAAAAAAAAAAATACCTTTCAATAACCAGAGGGCAGACAACAACCTTCACAGCTGGCAGAACTTCCATGTACCTTCTACGGAAATAAGCTAACTGACCTCTCGACAAAGGAAATTCAAAGATGCTCAGGCCCCAAGGCTCCAATTCTTAGGGGAATCACAATGTTATAATATAAGAAGCCTACCCCACCTGCTAATAACTCAATTATTACATGTAGCTTTCCATCTACTGAGCTAGAACTACACCACTAGAACCAAGCCTTTGACTGTGTGTCCGTTGGAAATTCAGCTCAAATATTACTGCTTCTGCCCCTGAAAGCATTATTTTTTAAAGCAAAATAGTATAGAATTCCAGTATCAGTGCCTGGATTTAGATCAGATACTCATAGCTAACATATGCAAGGCAGAATCCTAAGATAGAAAAATACATACTTACAGATAGATAGATACTTATAGTATACATATATATGTACATATAAAATTGTATCTGATCCACATAACAATGATATAAAGTATATACCTGTATTATTCCCCTTTTACAAGTGAAAAAATTTGTGGCATAGAGAAGTCAAGAGACCTGCCAAAGATCACATAGCAACCATTAGAACTAGACTCTAACTCTGACAACCTAGCTCCACTCTGCTCTCCTCCCCCTCAAGGTTAGCTCCTTACCAGATGGGTGGCTTCACATGGACAAGGTACTCAAATGCTCTATTCCTCACCTGGTAAATGGATAGAATTACAGATCACTTAACAGATTGTAGGATTGCTTGATGGATTAACAAAGATACCTCCTGTCTTTACCTCAGCACAGCTCCTGGCACCTAGTAAATGCTCAACAAAGACTATGTATTATTTATAATACTGTCTTCTGGGTGAGGGCAGGAACATTTTATTCATTTATTCATTTATGCAGCTGAGCAAGTCACTTAACCTCTCTGAGACTTCATTTCTTCTTCAGTAAAATGGGATAATATAATACAAATATCAACATCACAGAGTTATCACGGCACATAAAAGACACTCAGAAAATACTTGATGAGTTAGCAGAATCCCTTTGCATAGTACCTGACACAGTTCCACATGGAAATAGGTACTGTGATAAAAACTTCTTGATCATAGCAATCCATAATATATAAAAACTATAATATTGCCTCCTCCTCATTCCTGGGGATTTGTGAGGATAAATGAGACAATCTCTAGGACAGAGATTGTTAGGAGAAAGGTGCTTTATAAATCTAAGAGGTTGTTATTAATGATCATCATCATCATAATAAATTTGGTATTGGAGGAATCATAACTCATCATGCATGACTCCTCAAGGGAAGCCTATCGAGGCCTCCTTCAATGACACAGTGGCAGCTGGTGCCTGAGGCTTTGAATCTATGGAAATAGGGGAGGGAAGATAGTGATGTTACAGAGAGAAATCAGAAAGGTATTCGAGCTGGCTATTTAAAGAGTGTCTTCCCTTCCATGTCCTCCTGCCTCCTCACCCTCCCCACCGCTCCCTCACACCAAGTCCCCACCAGATTTCCAGGAACACCAAACCTCAGGTTCTGATCTTCAATTTCACAGGCCCAAGAACTCGATCATGCCCATACATCTAAGCCTATGAGAGTCTTAAAGGCACTCCCCTGCAGGGAAGTCCCTTATGGCAGTCTGATACAAAACTCTCTACTCAGCAAGCCACAGTTTTAGCCCCAAATGCCAAAGACTGGCCCAGGTTGGTGAGATGAAGACAAAACTAGCATCGCATCGTAAAGGCCAAGAGCATCCAGATCTGGACAGGAATCCAGCTGCCGTACTTAGATTCATGCAGCAACCTCTCCAGGGCTCTGTTCCCAGTAAAAACAGAAGGCTCTCAGAGGGGACCTGGTAGGGTTAAAGAAGATAGAGTCCATGATGTATCTAGCACAGCAACTGACACAAAAGCCCTCGGGTAATGATAGCAATCATCACTGTAGCTATTGTGAGGCTAGTGGTTTTATTCTGATTATTCAAAAAAAAAAAAAAGAAAGAAAGAAAGACAGACAAACAGGCTAGCATAAGAAAAAAAGGAACAGGCCAGTCAGCTGATCAGATGAAGTCTCCCCCATATGTTCCATAATTTGGTCATGAGTATGCCGAGTGTGGGAAGGTCAACAGCATCGTTAAAGGAATTACATCAGGCTGGACAAACTTCCTCAACTCAGGAGACACTGATACAGAAACCAGACACAAATATATTCATTTATAGATTCAGATGTCCATTTCCAGTAACCAAGCTGTATCAAGTACACAAGAAACCAAATTAGCTATTGAAAGATGACTTGGTGAGCATGAGATCATAGAAAATTGGAGGGTCCAGTGGGATATTTATCCAGGTATGTCAAGGCTAAATATGCTCTCTCCCACTATAGACCCCACCTCCTACTTGATCTGAATACTTGACACTCATGTCAACTAGATGACGTTCAGATACTTCTGTTTTACAGAAAACAAAGGCTTGGAGAGGTTGCCACACAAGTCTCAGCAGGGCAGCTGGATCTCTGCTCAGATCTGTATGCTCTTGGCCATTATTATGTGATACTACCAAAAATAATGTCTCCTTCTAGTGTACAGAGCTGAAGTCTTACTCCCCCTTTCCCAAAATCCACATAGAACACTGCCCTCCATAAAGCAAAGGTTTTGAAGTCGACTAAACCTGGATTTGATTCCCTGTTCCGCCCCAGCCAAGCTGTGTGACCCTGCGCACATTATCCAACTTCTCTGAACTTCAGTTTGCTGATCTATAAAATAGTGACAATAGCTTACCTCATAAGCTATCACAATGCTTAGCAAGAATATATATATATAAATACTGAGCACACTGCCTGTGTGATTATTGTTATAGGAGCTACTATTTAATTTCATTATACCCACTCTTTCTTCAATTTCTGTGACTCTAGTTGTAAAGACAAATCCTAAACACAGTGATCTCCAACTGTTCTGCCTCAATCCACTCAATCACACAAGCACAGCACATCTCCATGGCTGGCCATGTCTGAAGATAGTTCAAGTCACTGATTCTCTGCCGATTTTTAGATATCTTACCTTCAGAGGGCGACCTCATTGCCTAATTCTGGGGACATCTCACTATAACTGATGGGCACAGGGAAAAGAAGAGGTATCCTAAAGGCCCAGAGAAATGCAAAGGACCGACTATTCTGCCAACAATCAAGCAGTTTTGTCCTCATAAATTGTAGCCATTTCTATTTTTCTGCCCAGAGCATTTTCTTCCTCCCTGAGACCAGCCCCACTTTGAAGGGACGACTGCTCTCCCTTGTTACTCTTAGTCAAGCAGCCAGCACTAACAGGAGCGTTAGCAAGATCATCTACAGTGATGTCACATTCTACGTTGGACAAAATGTCCCAAATAGCACTTTTCCAGTGTCTTTGAATAGTCACTCTCTCTTTATTTCCAAATGCACGTGTGAGCTCAGTTCAATGAAGAAACACATTAACAGCAACCTCTCTATTCCCTCTAGGTCGCTCGCAAGCCTTCCTGTGTTTTTAATCTTCGCCGGGCTCCAAAACCAACCGTGGTGAGTGATGTGAATACCAGGCTTCTCATTTCAGTAAGGAGATGACTGGATTGGAGACTCTGAAGATGAATAAAAAGAAAAAAATCCGCACTTAGAAAAACCACTGGTTTGAAAAAAAAAAAAAAAGTAGATCATGATAAAGATTAAGAAGATGACTCAAAAAAAAAAGAGGAAGATATAAAATATTCCCCTCTTATCTAGAGTGGTGAAAAACGGGCATAGGCGCAGGGCAATGCTGACCTGCTCTTTCATAACACTGGCGATAAGCAACAGCAATTCATAATGGGGAACTTATTGCAGCAAAGTACAAGGCTAGGGGCTTGGGATTCAGAGCACACAGAGAAAAGGGTTGTTGATTTAAGTGGTGTGGGAAAATGGAAAAGGTATTGCTTAAAGCAGTAACCAGTGCTGTTTATTTGGGATACGAGCTCGAGAATATTATTATGGCAGAGAAAAGAAGTTATCTCTGGTGAATTGTCTTGAATTATGGGGGTAGCGAGAGAGGCTCACTGCGTATGACATTTAGAATTGCAATTTCTAAGCAGAGCGCTACGTCTGATATATCATTTATCGTCTCTGCCTCCATCCTTCCAAAGCTGCATTAAGGACAGATGTGAACTTCACTTCCCTGGGTCCCCACTTTCATGCGTTGATTTGGAGGACATTTATGGTCCCTTCACAACAGAATCATATATTTTCCCCTCTTGGAAGGTTTAGTTCGTCACTAAATATTCAGGTCTAGGAAGCGATTTTTCTTTTCTCTTTGTGCGTGATGTGTCTCTGTGGAGCTGAGCCCCTTTGGTTGAAAACAAGAATCTATACAAATAAAGGGCGCGGGTGAAGAGAGAGTGTGGGTGGATGAGCGGAGGGAAGGTTTCTCCAGTGGTGATGGAAATGTGCGCTTGAGTCTTCCCGTTTTAGCTGATTTTACAGGAAGGAAGAAACAATGCTCCCCCGATCAGCTATCCGGTCCTGCTGGCTTAGAAGATTCAAAAGGCAGTTTCAATTACCATGCAGCGTAGTCCTACTTCCCGCTGAAAAACACTATGCATATTGCAGATTCTGGTGGTGACGCTTTGAAAATGAAGTTTCCACACCACCCTCCCCCTGCATTTCAGGTAGAAATGAACTAATTCCAGATACAGACATTCCAATTTCATAGATTCAGTGAATTGTTTAACTGCAAGGGACGGAGATACCCATTTTTTGGTAGAAGAACAAACTGAGATCTTACAAGTTACCTGACCAGGTCAAGGCAATATAGTCTCACAAGTGGTTGTATATGTATATGGATGGGTTTGCTGTACCACTCTGGAATTCTTCTGTTTTCTTGGTGTGTGCTGGGAATCTCACACTTAGCCCAGGGTCTTTGCCAAGACTGAGCACTGGAAGTCCCATGCAGCCCTGTCTGGCCATAGTCTCCCCACCTCCCTAGGGCTCTGTGAAGGGGTAGAGGACAGGTGCAGCTGCCCTCAGAAACCTAAGCCGCAGGCCACATGTCGTCTTGGGGAAAACAGCTTCTCCTCTGTTCGCACTATTCTGCATCCCGCACAAACACACTAGCCACTCCCTGCCCCCTTCCTGTAATCCCTTCCGTACACTGAGGCTCCAGAAACCAAAGCCAACAAAGTTGCTCTTCAAGCAACTTCTGCTTTTAGTCCTACAGCTAAAGCTCTGGAGAAAAGAGATCACAATACACGAGTCAGTATCTCAACAAATTATTCTGCCACACTTGTCTTGTAGACTCCTGCCCCTGGGGCTTTGTTCAGGCTGTGCCTTCTACCAGGAATGCTCTTCCCCTTACCCGCTAGCTATCCAAGGTTTGCTGTCCCTCTACTGTTCAGGAAGCCCTCCTTGACCTGGTGGCAGGATTCCTAAGGCATTCCTTGTCTTTACTATTTCATGTCTCAGGCCCATGTGACTTTCCCCCCCCCCCCCAATCAGTCTGTTAGTCCCCTAGGGGCTCTTTTGTGTCCCCCAGATTACCTAATACGCCAGTCAAGCCAGTCACATGGCTTGGCGTGAGGTTGAGTTTGAACCCTGAGCAAACTGTCTTCCCTCTTGAGACATCATCATAACCTCAGAATGCGGCTGGTAGTATTGTTCTTCAAAAACTTTATTATGGCTTAATTGTTTTTCTTCTGCTTATATAGATGACACAGTCTTCTCATAAAAATTTCAAAAACTACATGGTATCTAAAAATAGGATGGAAAGGTTACATGAATTCCACTTTATGTAAGCACCATTAACATGTTCTTGGCCAGTCTTCACATATGTTTATGACTCTATATGTATCTATATCTATATCTATATGATTTTATATTTTATATAAATAGGGTTATTTCATATATACTCTTTTTTAAGTGGAGAATATTAAAGATCATGTGCAAAAGTGTCAAGCAATATTAGTTGAGTAAAAAATATTAGTTTAATTGGAGTCTTAGTAAATAGTTTTAAATGAATAAATAAAAAGTGTTTCCCATAGAATGTGGGGAATAAAGGAAAGCAGGAGATGCCCCCTAGACCATCTTCCTGTCTCTAAGCAGGACTTCACTCAAAATATTCCACTTAACTTAGCCCAGGGCCCAAAGTATGTGGTACAAAGGACAAATGAACGTTCTAATTGGAAACTCTATACCAGACACTAAGATCAGATTTCTTTAGCATAATGTGCCTTTCAGACATGGTCCATATTCTCAGTTCACCAGCTGGAAGCACTGAATAGGAGGGACAGAGCTATACAGCTTGGGCAAAATATTTACTAAAACCAAGACAAAGTAGACCAGACCAAAGTGTATCTTCCCTCGAGATCTCATAGAAGAGACTCCAGCCTCTAGAGCCCAGTGAAGAAGCTTAGCTTTCTTACAATGAGAAATAAACATATTTCATCTCTCAGCAATGACGTGAAAATCCATGTCAGAACACTGGAAGTCATCTCCTCCGAACAGTCCTCAGTTAAAGATCAAATTCAAACCTACAGAGATTCGGTTTCCATGAAGAACCAAGGTGATAATGGGATTTTCTCCACGACAACACCCCACTGTCTTGGTGGTGGTAAGCTCTGCCTGGTTTCTCCTCCTGGCCCTTGCAGAGAAGCTAGAGTCCGTGTGTCAGATAATCCATCATCACCCATTCCTGCCGCCGGAAAAGGACTAATAGATTATAAATGTTTCTTCTTCTGTCGGCTGATCGGCTGGAATGTGATACCTGCCACGACACATAACAGTCCTGCTGTCCTGTTAACAGACACAGGATGTGACCACCTCCACCCAGGTGTGCGCTTATGACAGTCAGCAGGCGGGTGGCTGAGCTGGGCAGCAGCCTGGACTTCTCTCATGCAAGAGCACAGACATCCAGGGGTAAGACCATGGATTTCTCATGCTATCCTATTTTCTTCAAGGCGTTTCTCACTATTTGAAATTAAATTATTTATTTACTTATGTCTGACACTCCTACTAGATGGTCAAAGAAGGGCTGTGCTTTGCTGGTCATTAACTCCCTCACCTCCTAATTTCTTTCCACATTTCACTTTCTCAATAACAAACATACCAAACTGAACAGTCCTCTACATACATAGACTGCTTCTGGCATTCCTGACCTCCCTTTAGCTTGCTTTTTCTGTTTTTTTTTTTTTTCCTAGTAGCTTCTATCATCTTCTAATATATTATGTAATCAGCCATGATGAATATCATTTATTGCCTGTCTCCCCCTATGGGAATGAAAGGTCTATGGAGGCTGAAATCCTTGTGTGTTTTGTTCACAGTACATCCCAAAAACCTGGAAGGACTGGAACATATTAGGTGTTTAATAAATATTTATTGAATAGTGACACTTGAGTGGCTCAGTGGGTTAAAGCCTCTCTGCCTTCGGCTCAGGTCATGATCCCGGGATCCTGGGATCAAGTCCCGCACCAAGCCCCGCATTGAGCCCCACATCGGGCTCTCTGCTTGGCGGGAGCCTGCTTCCTCCTCTCTCTCTGCCTGCCTCTCTGCCTGCTTGTGATCTCTGTCTGTCAAATAAATAAATAAAAATCTAAATAAATAAATAAATAAATTTTTATTGAATAAATGAAATCATTCACTTTATCCTTAACTCCTAACAGCCCCTCACATGGAACAGCTGTTCAATAACTGTTTGTTGAATCTGATGTTTTCCTGCAGAAGTCCCTGAATATTTTCTCCAGGTTGCAAGCATTTGCCCTTCTCAGTGTTTTTTACTCATCTTCCTATGTCCCTACTTAAGAGCATATACTAGGAAACAAATAAATGTTTGACAAATTTAACCAATTAACAAATAACTGAATTGACTGTACTCAATGTTTCAATGTCTGACACCTTTGTCTGACTGCCTATTTCCCCCAACATCATTAACACCAACAGCTCAATTCAACTAACATATCCTGAGTATCTACTGTATTCTAGCTGCTGTGCTAGATACTGAGTGATAGTCAACAAGAATACTAACAAGTATTCATTGAACACTTAGGTCATGCCAGATACCATGCTAAGCACTTCACATGCAGGAACAGCTTTAATGTTCTTAATAACCATATGAGGTAGGGAATACTGTTATACCCATTTTACAGGCAGAGAAACTTAAACCTCAAGAGGTAACTAGTCCGAAGTCAGGCACAGTTAGCCAAGACAGAAAGGAGGCAAAGTCCAGATTCTCACTCAGATAGCTTTTACCCCAGAGTTCACACTCTTAGGCCCAATCATGATCTAAAAATAAAGAATAATCAGAATAATTTATTTTCTCAAAGAAGCTATATATATTGAGGGAAGAAAAAAGCATCTTCAAAAGTTCTGAATCCCTCATTTTTGGTCCCAATGCCTAGTATAGAACATAGCACACAATGTGTAATGAAGATGTTTTTGCTAAAAGAAAAAGCAATACAAAAGAGGCAAAACTACAAGACAGAAACATTAATTCTAATCGGAGGAAACTGTGAACAATCCAGGACAACAGAAGTATTTAAACCAGACCTGAGGGTGCCTGGGTGGCTCAGTGGGTTAAAGCCTCTGCCTTCGGCTCAGGTCATGATCCCAGGGCCCTGGGATCGAGCCCCGCATAGGGCTCTCTGCTCCGCGGGGAGCCTGCTTCCCCCTCTCTCTCTGCCTGCCTCTCTGCCTACTTGTGATCTCTGTCTGTCAAATAAATAAAATATTTTAAAAAAAAATGTTAAACCAGACCTGAAAAAATATATAGGATTTTAGAGAATCTAGAAGAAAGCCATTCTTTTTTATTTTTAAAGATTTTATTTATTTATTTGACAGAGAGAGAGATCACAAGTAGGCAGAGAGGCAGGCAGAGGGAAGGGGGAAACAGGCCTCCCGCCCAGCAGGGAGCCCGATGCGGGGCCCAACCCCAGGACCCCGAGACCACGACCTGAGCCAAAGGCAGAGGCCCAACCTGCTGAGCCACCCAGGCGCCCAAAGAAAGTCATTCTTAATGGAGTGTATTTGTTATCTATTGCTGCATAACAAACTACTTCAAAATTTACATGAAAACAAAAATAGGGGCACCTGGGTAGCTCAGTAGTTAAGCAGGTCATGATACCAGGGACCGAGCCCCACATCGGGCTTCCTGCTGAGCAGGAAGCCTGCTTCTCCCTCTCCTGCTCCCTCTGCTTGTGTTCCCTCTCTCGCTGTGTCTCTATCAAACAAATAAATAATATCTTTTTTAAAAATGTAAAAATAAACATTTATTATCCTTATAGTTTCTCTGGGTTTAGTATTCAGTAGCAGCCCTGCTAGGTGATTTCAAACTTGGGATCTCTAATGAGGTTGCCATTATCACGTTGGCCGGGGCTACAGTATTTGAAGAACACACTGGCAAGAACATCCTCATCCAAGGTGACTCACTCACATGGCTGGGAAGTTTGGGTTGTTGGTGGAAGCCTCAGTCTCTCCTCACAAAGGCCTCTCCACAGGTAGCATAAGTGTCTTCAACAACATGGCCACTGGCTTCACCCAGAGGGAGTGGTCCCAGAGAGAAAGACAAAGAGCCAGGCAGAAGCTATCTTTTTAATGACCTAGACTCAGAAATCGTATAGCATGTCTTCTGCCACATTCTATTAGAAGCAAGTCACTAAGTCTGACTCACGTTCAAGGGAGGGGAATTAGGCTCCACCTTTTGAAGAGATGAGTGTCAAGAGTTTGCAGACATATTTTAAAACCACATAGAGGCAGCCCACAGGAAAGTACAGGGCAGGTTCTGGAATGACATGTTATCAAATGTCTTAGTTAATGGACTTCTATAACCTGGTGACCTCTTTTATTTTTGCGATTTTCACATGACTCCATCTATTTCTCATATTTTGATCCTTTAGTCTCTGTCATTTTGAAGAGAAAATCTTTCAATATTCTTATTCAGTTAATCCATTCTTCCATTTTATTTAAAAATAGTACTGTTCTGTGTATTTAGCACTGGAAATATAAAAATAAAAAGAGCATGACTCTTCTCTTCAAGGAGTTTGTCATCCATTTGATAAGCCTATGTAATAATCACATACAATATGTCAAAGGCCATAACAGAATCATATACAAAGTGCATGATAATACACAGGAGATTAATTTTTCTCATGAGAAGGACCTCATTACTCTGTTAAAGATTTTGGATGTTAACTTCTACGTAACAAATGTTTTTAAATAGGTGTGTGCCAAGATTCAGATCTGTATTTAAGAAAGACAATTCTGATGGCAATAGAGAGGCTGGAATCGGCAGAAGACATACGAGCAATGGCATGTGAAATGAAGAGGAGGGAATATACTTGAGAGATGTTTATTAGGTAGAAATGACAAGCCCTGGTGATTAATTACTAAGGAATAAAAGGGTTAAGAATAACTTCTAGATTTCTAGAGGGCATATGATGGTCTCATTAACTAAGATAGGAAACACAAGAAGAGGGTCCAGGTGTTTTGTAGGAAGAAAATGTAATAAGTTCAGCGTTAAATATATTGAGTTTGCATTGCCTTTGTTGTTACATTGTTGAAGAATGTGTCACATCGGTGGCAGGAAATATGCAACTCAAATTCCAAGAGAGAAGTCCTGGCTGGAAATATAAATTATGGAAATACTAGTATTCCTGTGCTAGTTAAACTCATAGTATTGGGACACCTGGGTGGCTCAGTTGGTTAAGCCGCTGCCTTCAGCTCAGGTCATGATCCCAGGGTCCTGGGATCGAGTCCCGCATCGGGGTCCTTGCTCGGCGGGGAGCCTGCTTCTCTCGCTGCTCCTGCCTGCCTCTCTGCCTGCTTGTGTGTTCTCTCTCTCTCTCTCTCTCTCTCTCTGGCAAATAAATAAAAGTCTTTTAAAAAAATTTAAAAAGTTTGTTTAAAAAAATAAATAAATAAACTCATAGTATTGAAGGAGATCATCAAAAGAGCTTATAAAGTAGAAAAGAAAGCTAAGAATGCAACCTTGGGGGTTACCAACACTTAAAGGGTGATGAAGAAAGAGAAGGCATAAAAAACAGTGAAAAGGAGAATCCAGAAGAGGAAGACAACATTGGAGAGATTTTGGGGTCATGAAACTCACAGAAAAGATTTCGAAGAGAGAGGATCAAAAGATGTAAGAAAGAAAGAGGGGGCATGGGGAGAGGGAGAGAGAGAAAGAGAGAAGGGAGGGATGGTGGGAGGGGAAAGGAAGAAAGAAATGGAAAAAAAGAAAAATGCAAAGACATCAAATTAAAGGCAGACTGAAAATTACAGTTCATGTTTGTCAATTAGGAGATTATGAATCACCTAAGTGTTTTAGTAAGGTGATGTGGGATGGAATCCAGCTGCAGTACACTGAGAGTGAAAGAGAGATAAGGGAGTGAACACAAGGGCAGACTTCATTGACCAAAAGTTTGAAAGTGAAGAAAGGCAAAAAGATTGAGTGCTATTAGTATGAGGTGGAAAAGTGATCTCTATAATTCCATCCCATTAGATTGTGTTTCCAGGATTCTGTTACATTCTCAACCTAGTCTCAAAAAAGAATGCTCATTCTCCCTTTGGTTCTTGCAGCTATTTCTGCAAGAGCCTATCATAAACGAGAAGCTGCTTTAAGGGCCAAGGAGAAGACCTAGAAGAAGCACAGGATGTCAACTTCAAGATAGAATGTCAGTGACTCAAGAGAATCTGAACTCACCAGCCTGCTCATTACATTCAATGAACCAAATCCCCTTTCAATTCTCAAAGGGATTGGCTGGTCAATAATTTATAACATTTTCAAGGTAAGAGAAGGTCAACTAATTATTAATGAAGGCAACCAAAAAAGAGGGAAGTATGTGTTTATTTGATTTATGGAAACCTTCCCTTTACTCTAGGGACACAGCATGAGCCTATGAATATAAAAATCTTAGATTCATAATATTTTTCATCAGGGTAATATTTTCATCATTTATCAAGACATACACAAGAATAATTAGAATTGAACATAAATTTCCACACTAGTAGATGAAAGGACAAAACCTGGAGGTCCAAAAGGTAAAGGAGTGCCATTGAATTACTTAAATTAGCTCTCCGGTGGGTAAATCTGGGCATTTTAGCAAACTTTCGCTGATCTATTATCAGAAAGAAAGCAGAAACAGAGGCAAACTCTAAAGAATATAAGACCCAGGTAAAGAGATCTTCCCAAGCACAATTATTTTTTTCTACCTAAGTAAAACAATACAAAAAGTATATAGGAACTATAAAAAATAGAAGGAATACTGCTCATGATCTCAGTATCCTAACATCATAATTATTATGTCTGGGTGCTTCTTTTTTGTAACAATGAAAGAACAATGGTTGATTACATTCCCTTATTTCACTAATGTTTACCAAGCATTTATCTTGTACCAAAGACTGTGTTAGGTGCTGGCAAACAAAGCAAACCTGTGCCTGGCTCCACGGACTTCATATTCTAAAGGGAAAGTAGACACTGGACAACTAAACATACTTATTTGACCACAACTGAGACTGATGACAAGAAAAAGAAGTGTAGGATGTTGCGAAAGTACTGTTCACCAAGCATCCCTGAGTTCTTTCATCTTTTGAGGACTTCTGTCCTTTGCCACCCAAATAAAACAACTCCAAGTCCTTTTTGCGCTTGACTACAAAGCCTGTCCCTGCAGGAGTCCTCTGGAGAAAGTCCTGGGACAGGTGATTACAAGTCACAGTTGTCTCCTACCAGTCCCACTTTCCTCTCAATCTCCTCAGGCCTCTTCAGGGCTTCTCATGGGCTCCAGCTCCCTCTGGTTGAGCTCACCATAACCATAAGATGGGTCTTTCAATTCTTCAAGGCAGCATTTATAATACAAGGCTAATTCTGAATGTGTCACTAATACAGCTCTATTAAAAATTTTAATGAGTGGAGATTAGGAAGGAAGAAGAAAATTAAAACAAGAAGTACTGGATGTCAGACATCTTTGCATCCACTCTGTACCCACCCACATTGGCAAAGGGAATCTCCTATCGGAACCCTCCCTTCTCGTTAGTCGTTCACCTCCTCCCGTCTTTGTAGGATCTATGTTTGCTCAGAACGAGGTCTTGCCTTCCATTTCCTCTCCTCTTCCCAATGTCAAGGCTCCTTTCAGAGTATCGATCAGAGATGCACTCTGATGAAGCCAAAAACAATTACATAGCCAAAAAAAAACTTTTAACACTCATTTTATAATCATACAGAAAAGTTTACTTTTCTTAATCTGCACTTCTTCATCACATCATTTCACATCATCTTGACTTTCCTTGCAAAATGCCACTGCTCTGTTTTTCTAACAAAATATCGGTTTTCTTCTTCAGAGTAATTCCTCAGCATAAAATGCAGAAGTGGTTTTAGTTGTTTTAGTGTTGCTTAATAGCAATTTTTCTTTTGGATACAATTCATCAGTGGGGAAAAATGAGCTCTTTGTACACTGGAGAGTGGTATGATCAGGCCTGTAATGTTTAAAAGGTCATTCTGATCTGAACCTTGGGCAAAGATGTAGCCATAAAAATGTTCTCCCAAGAGTTATATTTCATTGTGGAAAAAGTGAAAGTAATCTAAATGTCCAACAATAGAGAAATGCTTAAATAAATTATGGCAAAATCATTTGATGGAATATTATGTAGCCATTCAAAGTGCATTCATTTAGGCTTTTGGCAATAAAGGAAAATATGCATTATAGTATTAAGTTAAAAATGCAGGATCCTGAATTTAATATAGGACTTAGTAACAAATATTCAGAATGTATGTCTCTAACCTGTGAAAAAAATGGAGTAGTGACTTGTATGACTAGCTTTTTCTCTTAGCCCCAAAGATCAATGACATGGACACTAAATAAGAGAGAAGAAAGCAAACGTTCTGGGGAGCTATCTAAGTACTGTGCAAGCCCCTTTAGAGCCTGAAGGATGTAGCAATCATAGGAAGGAAGGGGCTGGGGGCATGGAGAATCCTAGAGCAGATACTCCAAAGATGCACTCTGATGTAGCCAAAAATGATCACACAGCAAAAAAGATCTTCTAACACTCATCTTATTACTATACAGAAACGTTTACTTCCATTATTTTAAACCACCTAGTTTGTGGAACTTTATTACATTGCCCCCAGGAAACGAATACAAATACATTAAGATATTTTTCTAGTGTCTTCTCATCTGCATTCATTCCAAAGAGAAATCTGCTATCATTCTTATTTTTTTGTTCTCCGTATATAATGTCTTTTTTTCTCTTACTGCTTTTAAGATTTTTTTATCACTGATATTGAACTATTTGATTATGATGTTCAGTGGTGTCATTTTCTCAATTTTTTGTGCTTTGAGTTTATTGGACTTTTTGGATATGAACCCCTTGTCATAGATCAAGACAAAACCTGGTCTTGCTTTTGTGATTTGTTCGGCAAGCCAGAACCAAGGCTTAGTCTATAGAAACTTATTCCCTACTACTGAGTCAAACAGGAGCCCTCTATGTAATCTAATCAGTGCCCCATGAATGTTGAGGCTTTCCCAATCTGACTGGTTGGAATGGCAGTACTCCTGACCCTGTGTGAGCACTGGGCACTATTACCTCCAACCCTTTATATAGTTCTTTATCTGGACTCACAGTTTTCTCACAGGACATGCTTCTCCGTTTTCTGCTGAATAGTCAAAAGAGACCTTCTCCAGACCTCCAGAGTTCTCTCTGTGCTCAGCTTTCTCCTCTCTGGTACCCCATCCTACAAAAATCCTAGCTGCCTTGGTCTCTCAATTCAGGGAATTGGTCAGACTATCTGGATTCCCTTGACACAACTTGGAAACCCTCCCACTGTAGTAAGCTCAGGAAAACATAGCCTCATCTTGTTTGTTTTCCATCTCACAACCACTGTTCTTTGCTGTCTTATTGTTTGGTGTCTTGAAAACTGTTGGTTCATACATTTTCTTCATAATTTTTATTTGTTCTGTGTGGAGACCATGTTCTGTCCCTGTTGACTCTACCTTGCACAAATGTGGAAGTCCCAATCTGAATCTTGAAAATCTTTGATGTCTCCACATGCTATGTTCAATCTTACCTCTACTTTCTTGTACACATGAAATAGAGTTCTAATAACTGTTTCTTACGTACTAATTCTATCATATGTGTCATTTCTGGGTTGTTTTCCTATTGACTGATATCTCTCTCCTTTATGAGTAGTATTTTTCTGCTTCTTTGCATACCTGGTAATTTATTTGAATACTATACATTTTGAATTTTAACTTATTGAGTCCTGGATATTTTTGTAATCTTACAAACATTCCTGAAATTTTCCCTGGGATAAAATTAAGTTCTTTGGAAACAGTGCGATATTTTTGAGTTTTTAAGCTTTGACAAGCAAGAGTAGAGCAGCTTTTAGTTAAGGGCTTATTGTACATCATTTTTGAGGCAATATCCTTCTGAGTTTTCTCCTTCCTATCCCATGAATTACGTAGTTTCCTTCCACTGGACTGGTGGAAACACAAAAATATTCCTGGTCTAGGCTGAGCTCTAAAGATTGTTTCTTCTAATCTAGTCATTCTCAACCAGAGGCAATCCCATCACAGGGCACATCTAGCAATATCTATGAACAGTTTTGGTTTTCATAATTAGGGGAGGGCACTACTGGAATCTAGTATTTAGAGACCAGGCATGCTGCTAAACATCTTACAATACACAGGACACAGACACATGCGCGCGCATACCTACATACACACACACCCCAAATGATCTAGACTAAAACTTTAAGAGTACCGATTGAGAAATCCTACTCAAATCCTTTCAGATGATTTTCCCCAAGTTTGGACACAAGAAAATCTCTTAGACAAAACCAAAAGAAACCAAAAAAAAACCTGACAATGCAGAAAATCTCTCAAAATATAATTAAGGACAAAACTATAAGTAACAATAAGAGATATTATATTCTTATAAAGCAAAAAGTAGAGCAGTAAGATTTAAAAATCATAAACCTATATGAACCTAACAGCATAAGTCTCAAATGATATAATGCAACAACTAATAGACCTATCAAGAAAATTAAGTAAATTCACAGTTGTGGTAGAAGATTTGGGAGATTTTAATATACTGCCCTCAAAAGCAGAAAAATCCAAAAGCCAAAAAAAAAAAAATCAGGTATACAGAATATATAAATAATGTAATTTGAAAGCTTATATTATTTAGATATACAGAGATCTTTTCACATTGTAAAGACTCTACTTTCTTTTCAAGTACAAATTCAAACTTTACATAGATTAACCATGTACTGGGCTACAAAAGATTAAAAAAAATTTTTTTTAATTATAAAAATCAATGAGTCCCTATTAATTATTATCACACATACCAACAGCAAAAAGAAAAGAAAAAAGAAATCAATAATAAAGACGTAATATACAAAATTCCTTATTACCCCAATCACCACTGCCTCTACTACTTTTAGGATCCATAGACTAAAGGCAGAAAGGTTTCTCCAAACTTGAGGAAAAAATATTTTAATTCCTCTTTGAGGACAGTCAGGGAATTCATGTCCTTACTTCTTGAGTTCCCATCACCATTTGTTTCAGGGTCACCTGTTCATGTTCACCTATTTTCTTCCTGCACATAGGTGTTTTTTGTCCAAAGAATGTCTATCATGATTCAATATATTTCTATTGCAACCACATGCACTTCCTCCTCTGACTTCATATGCTGCATGGCAGACTCTTTCTCCAACTTCCTTTTGTAGATGCCTTCATCTAGAAGCTCACATGTTCCAATACATCTGAGCTGTCCATTCTCCCGCCACCTGCTCGTTTTCTTCAGTGCACCCCTGTAGCCCAGTATTTGAGGTCCTGGCTCAGGGACCACCTGTGGGCCTGCAGAGTGGTAACCAATGAATATTCAAACTGCCAAGGACCTGAAATCCATAGTTGTAGATATGTTGACCGTATAATTTAGGAGCCAACCCAAGACACTTCCAGATAAGAAGCCAGGATTGCAGAAATCACTCAGAATGTTTCTAGAAAACTAGAAACCTTCCTCATCACTAGTTAGAAAGAAATGGTAGCTGGAAAGCCTCTGTAGGTAGCATTTGATTGTTCCTCAAAGATTTCTTGCAAGCTTGAAGGAAACAACCTGTTTGATTTTTCTTTCATAATTTGATAATCTAAGCAAGAGTGGAATAAAACTACAACTCCCCCAGCCAGACCAGATTTATTATTGAGATTCTGTCAGGAGATTACAATTAAATAAATGGAAATGTGATCTTGCCAAATCTGATTTTCACAGCCTTTAGATATCTGCTAAAAAATAGGATAACGGGATGAAGAAATTTTAAGAATTTTTTTTTTATTTGGACAAATAACTGGTGCCAAGATGATACAGAAGGATGACAGAAACAAAGGACTCGTCTCTTCTCCCAAAGAGGCCCTCAACCCATGATTGGAATGAACTGGTAAACTGTGGGCTCAAATAGGTTTCTTTAGCTCAGGGGAAAGAAGAAAGGACTGCCTCTTAACCAGGAAATCCAGGGATGGCAGGAATGAGACAGCTGCCTTCTAAAGCAGTTCCACGGGCTCAGGGAAGACCTCTATAATCAACTAGTTCATGTGAGACCTCAACTCTGATGGTAAAACCTAGTAGACTTCAAGACTTCTAGAAAATGCTAACGTTGTATACTAGTCCCAGCGATGCCCAACCTTTGTCTCTAGATCCAGCTGGTAATGTTAGAGTCTCTGGGCCTCTCTACATTCCCACTGAATGTCAAGGTTCTCACCATGCGCTGAAGTGGGCAGCTCATATCCCATCATCAAGCATCTTTGCCCACCTCTACATGGATGCGTCAGGCTTGGTGCAGGGCACAGAGCTTGCTTAAGGTTTTCTCTCTCCCCACCCCCCTTCTGCCCCTCCCAACTTGCGTGTGTGCACGTGTTCTCATTCTCTCTCACACACACACAAATAAATAAATATCCCATATATCTGAAAACTAAACAAATGGTATTTTTTTAGAAGATTTTATTTATTTATTTGACAGAGATCACAAGTAGGCAGAGCAGGAGGCAGAGAGAGGGGGGAAGCTGGCTCCTTACTGAGCAGAGAGCCTGATGCGGGGCTTAATTCCAGGACCCTGAGATTATGACCTGAGCCAAAGGAAGAGGCTTAACCCACTGAGCCACCCATGTGCCCCTAAACAAATGGTATTAAATAGCCCTTGAGTTTAAAGGATATTAGAAATTAGGAAATACTTAGAACCTAATGGCAATGAAATATAATATGCCAAAATGTCAATATTTGTGGTGTACAACTAAAGTATCTGGAAATATATAGGTAGAGATACATTTTATTAGTAAAAACAGAATGATTCAAGGGGAAAGAAGGTAAGCTTTTAACTTAAGAAGTTAAGGGGAAAAACCACAATGGAATGTGTATTCCAAGAAACACAAATGTAGTAAATAATAAAAGAAAAGTGCACAAATCAATAAAATAGGTAAGAAATGAAGGGGGGGGAGAGGAGCTTAACAGAACGAAATCTTCTTCTTTGAAAAATTTTAGTAAGACAGTCCTTCAGCAATACTGAGCAAGGCAAGAAGAGGAGGATAAAAATAACTAAACATAGAAGTAAAAAGAACTACAAATAAAAAAACTTTTAAAACTGTAAAATAATATTACAAACAATTATCCATTAAGTAATTTGAAATCTAAACCAATGAATACATTCCTGCAAAAATAAAATTATAAAATGCCAAAACTGGTACAAGAAAAAACAGAATACTTGGCCAGACTAATAAGCATAAAGAAGTTAAAATAACAGTTAAACAGACCTCTCTATTGAAAAAAACTCTGGTCTCACAAAGCTTTATTGGTGATCCTGCCAAAATTTCAAGGAACAGATAATTCTAGTCTTAAACAAATTGGTCCAGTGATTTAAAAAAAAAAAGTCTAAATTATTTTTATAAGACTAGCATCACATTGATTCCCAAACAAAATCAATTTGGTGCCATAAGCATACTTAGCATTTAGATAGAACTTAACTATGTACTAGGCATTCTTCAAAGTGTTTTCCATATTTATCTCATTTATTCCTAAATTCCAGTTCTAACTTAGGTAAAATAAACATTAACCCCACTTTACATATGGAAAAAAATAATGCCAGAAAGGTTTACTGCTTCCTCAGATCACTCAGCTAGTAAGTGGCCAAACTGGAATTGAAACCCAGGTAGTTTGGTTTCAGAGCACTCTTAAGCACTAAGTCAATCTTCTCCTAAACCAAGAAATTAGTGGCCAAATTAATTTCACAGAAGGAAAAGTATTAGCTAGCAGTATCTAATAGTGTATATAAAACAAAATACACCAGAGTCGGGTAAGGTTTATCCCAAGAATGCAAAAATGGTTTAATATCAAAAAATATTTCAAGGAAATGTAACATATTAATAGACTAGATGAGAAAAATTCTACATACAACAAAACACAAAGTTTATCACCTATTTATGATAAAAACACTTAGCAAACTAAGAATTGAAGGGAACCTCACTAATATGGAAAATATATCCACAAACTCACCAGTATATTTTTCTTATTAGAGAAAATTTAAGAACATGAACAAGACAAAGATGGTTTTTACCATTTACCATAATACTAGGTCATAGCCAATGCAATTAAAAAAAAAACAATTCCAGATAGGAGGACTGCAAGGAAAGAAATGAAGTCATCAATACTTGAAAACAGTGTTATCATCTACATAGAAGAAAAATACAATGAAATCACCAAGCTATTAGAATAATTATAAGAGTTCAATGAGGTTACTAAATATAAGTGTACTAAATATAAAAAGCATTTTCTTCCCCAGGAAATGTTAACAAATATAAGACACCATTTAAAATAACAAGAAAAATTCTAATGACCTAGAAATTTACTTAAGTATAAAAGGCCTCCATGGAGGTATTTTTAATTTGTATTTTGAGGGGCATAAAACAAGATCTGCATAAACGGAGAGAAAACTCGGGATCTTGGATAGTAATACTCTGTATCATTAAAATATCATTTTCTTCCAAAATAACCTAAAATTAAATCCCAAACTATATTTCTATTAGGTCCACAAGGAAATCAATTTACTTATTTCTTCTAAAATTTATATGAACGAAAATATGCCAATGATTAAGTTTGAAGAAGTTGAATTAACAATGGAGATTTAACTTTCAGATACTAAAATCTATACAAAGGCACTGTAATAAAATTAATACATAACAAGAAAAATAAACCATCACAAGATAGTAGTTCAGAAACAGATCTATGAATTTACGGCAACCTGATATATAATAAAGGTAGTACTACAAAGCAGTAATTAAAGCCTAACTATAGCTAGTATTAGAAATAACTAGCCTAATATGTGGAAAAAAAAACCACTAGAAACTAGACCCCTAACTTTACACCATATAAAACACTGATTGCAGATGGATTAAAGATGTAGATGAAAGGATATAACAATGAGATTGATATAACTAATGTGGGAGAATAGTTGTATACCCAAGATGGGAAAGAACATCTAAAACAGAACTCCATAAGGCAGGAAAAAATGACAGATTTCATTACATAAAAATTACGGACACCCATTTAATGAAGAAGACACTTAACAATGTTAACATACATATGACAGATGGAAAAATACTTTTATTGGCTAAAAACAGAATGCTGTTATCTAGAAATCATAGGATATACAAGGAATTTCTAAAATCAATAATGAAAGAACAGGAAATCTAGCCAGAAAATTGGACAAAGATATTAACTGGCAATATGCAGAAAAGGAATTCCAACAGGCTAGCAAGCGTAGGAAAATATACTCAAATTCATTTGTATTTATGGAAATGCATATTAAAACAATGAGGGACAGGAGAGAGGAGACATCACTATGGATCACATGGGCATTAAAAGGATAACAAAGAAATACTATAAATATCTCTAGGCCCACAAGTTTGATAAGCTAGATGAAATGGACCAATTTCTTGAAAGATATAATTTGCCAAACTCACACAAGAAGATTAAAGCATTATACATTTGTCCAAACTCATAAGAATATACAGCACTAAATAGTTGACCTTAAGGTAAACTATAACATTTGGGTGATTAAAGCAATGGGGGATATTGTTATTGGGGATGCCATGCATGTGAGGGGGCAGGGAAAATATGGAAATTTTTTCTTCACTTCATTTTTGCTGTGAAGCTTAAACTGTTCTAAAACAGAGTCTAAATTATTTTTTTTAGTTAATCAATAAAATGACCCAAAAAATAAAAAAAATAGAAAGCTTATTAGTATTAGAGCAGATAGAGCAATACAGGATATCTCCTACAATAGTGTAAGGAATGTTGCGAAGTTCAACCATCCTTATGTGCAATCTAGCAGTCCTTCATAAATTGCACATAAATTCTTTGGCCCAGCAATCTCACCCCTGAGTTTTTATTTTTTTTTATTTTTATTTTTTTATTAACATATAATGTGTTATTTGCTTCAGGGGTACAGGTCTGTGAATCATCAGGCTTACACACTTCACAGCACTCACCATAGCACATACCCTCCCCAATGTCCATAACCCAACCACCCTCTCCATACCCCACCCCAAAAGAATCACACAGATTGATGAGAACATGTTCAAGTTATTTCATTGAGTTTTTCTCTTTTTTCTTTTTTTTTTATTTTATTTAAATTCAAGTTGGTTAACATATAGTCTGTTAGTTTCAGGGTTAGAATTTAGTGGTTCAACAGTTACATATAACACCCAGTGCTCATTACATCAAGTGCCCTCCTTAATGCCCATCACCCAGTTATCACATCCCCTATCCACCTCCCCTCCAGCAACCCTCAGTCTGTTCCCTATAGTTTAGTCTCCTATGGTTTGCCTCCCTCTATGTTTTCCTCTTATTTTTCCTTCCCTTCCCCTATGTTCATCTGTTTTGTTTCTTAAATCCCACATATGAGTGAAATCATATGGTACTTATCTTTCTCTGACTGACTGACTTTGCTTAGTGTAGTACACTCTAATGCCATCCACATTATGGCAAATGGCAGAATTTCATTCTTTTTGATGGCTGAGTAATATTCACATATATATATATATATATTTGTGTGTATACACACACACACACACATACATACACAAACATATACCACTTCTTCTTTATCCATTCATCTCTCAGTGGACATCTGGTCTCTTTCCATAGTTTGGCTATTATGGACATCGTTACTATAAACACTGGGATGCATGTGCCCCTTCGAATCACTATTTTTGTATCCTTTGGAAAAATACCTAGCAGGGCAATTGCTGAGTTGTAGAGTAGTTCTATTTTTAACTTTTTGAGGAAATTCCATATTGTTTTCCAGAGTGGCTGCACCAATGTGCATTCCCACCAACAGCGTTAAGAACCATTCTTAACAGTGGTGAGTTGGAAGCAATCTAGCTAGCTGTCCCTCACCACAAGAAGAAAGAAATAAAATGTATTGGTCGCATATTATGGAATACTAGGCCTCATTTAGAAGCAACAAACTGTTTAGACACAAAACAACATTGATAGATCTAAAAACACAGTACTAAGTGAAAAATAAGAGAAAACGTTGCAAGGACCATTGTTGATGATGTTCCATGAGTTTAGGAATACAATTAATTCAACACTTTGTCAACAGAGAGCCTAAATAGTCATATAGCTTTATAAACATATATGTTTTTGATATTTATATATTGTTGACATTTATATATATGAAACATTTATATTTTCATGTGTATTTTAATATAGATAATTGAATATTACACAGCCAATTTAAAAAGCTTTTCTTTATGTGTTGATGAATGACCACCAAAATATACTAAGTGGAATAGGTAAGATATAAAATTAGGTATAGGGCATGTTACTTATATGTTATACATACACATATACTTATGTATATATGTGGACATACATACATACATATGTGTATAGTCTTACAAATATACACACTTATACACATGTAAGTATTCTTTTATATACTTACAGAAGAAAAGAAAAAAACTAGTACCTGTGTTTGCCTCTGGGGTGGGAAAAGGCGGGGGGGTGCTAAAGGGCAGGGATAGAAGACAGACTTTCTTTTTACTCTATGCCCTTCTGGAACTTTTAAATTTTGTACTGTTTGCATCTATTTCTTAAAATGAATAATCAAAATAATTACAAAAACAAACCTAAAATATGTGCATATGAGGAGATGAAATACCACAATCATTTGTCTACACAGCTTTCCTTCCAGGCTGAGACAAGGAGTCGGTTACGGTCATCTTTACGTCTCCTAAACAGTTCCTGCCACATAACAGGCATTCAATAAATGTTGAAAGAACAAGGGAAAGACAAAAGGAAGGAAGGAAGGAAATAAGAATGTGATGGAAGAGATATATGTTGTTATTAGTTCCTTCCTGACACTTTTCTGTAATTTTCACATTTTCAAAATTAGTATTATAGTTTTTAATTAAAAAACAAGACTGATGACAGTGTGGACCACAGACCTGAATATGGACATGAGCTAATAGTGAAGAGGATATTTTAAGAGTTCAAATAGGAGATTCTGAGTGGCCTCAGTTAGGCACTGCCAAACAGTCAAAGCCTCTTGCCAGGTTCTTTTCTCAGACGCTTTCTTGATTCTGTCTCCGCCACCACTACGAATTAGGTACCCCAAGGCAGAGTGGCTAGAGAGAGCTGACCAGATGCCACCAGAATTAACAGTACACTAAATGTACACGAAACAGTACTGAACCTACCATAGCTGTTTCTTGTTCTTTTTCAGCCAAAGCTTGAGCTGTTGCTGATTACCTTCCAGCAGGAAGGAAAGGTAAATTAAATACAGCTCGGGATCACCAGGTGCCCAACATTCATGTACCCTTAACACTGGGTTCTCCCATCTGGCCCTCTGGTGGTCCCAGGTCTGTTCTTCATGGATCTCAGCCTTTAAACATTCATTTGACCTTTCTCTCTTCTCCAAGTCTTTTTCTTTCCATTCCCTAACCCTCAGTTCCATCTTCACTTTCTAGCTGCTCTCCAAGGCTTCACCTTTTTGAGTATCTTTTATGTGTTAAATATTGGACTCTGTTGCTGGGCTCCAGTGAATGTTGCTTAAAACACAAAAGGTTAAGCAGAGAGCAACTGTATTGATTAAACATCCATTTTCTTTCCTTTTGTTTTTGTAAGAGCCCTTGATGTTGTCGCTGATTGACAGCCCCACCTGCACACCTCTGGCCCCAGATTCCCCTTGGTAATGTCACTGAGAGCTACAGAGCACCTCACCCACTCTACACAAGCCACAGATCCTTCATGTACAGTTTTCAAAGGAAAAAAAAAAAAAAAAGAAATGTAGCTTTTCGCTTTTTTCCATTCTTTCTCCATTCCTTAGACATATTTTATTTCCAGAAGGCCCTGTTGAATGAAGAAAAGTAAAATGGGGAGAAGAGAAAGCTTTCAGCACTGACCCCTCCCTTTTATTCGAATTTCTTCAGCCAGCAAGCCTTTGAATATGCTTTCAAGAAGGTGACAACCTTGTTAAATTAGCTTTTCCCTCTTGCCTCTCACAGTGTGAATGACCTAAAGAATCCTTCCTGCAAGACTAACAAAATTACACCCATTAGCGAGCTCGGCATGAGAGGCATGGTATGATGGTGGCTTTGCCCTGTTGTCGGTTCATGATAATGACTACATCAGCTGGCTTTGACTCTTCTCTGCTCTTCCCTAAAAGTGTAATATTGCAAATAATAGGGCATCACATTGCCATTAGAGAAGAGGATAAGCCTCCCAAGTATAGAAGCCAAATGTCCAGTTACTAATATGTACCCAACAATAAATGAGGTCAAACAACTACAAAAATTTATCTCCTTCTCCAAAAAGCTCTATTTACACAATCAAGTGGAGCCTATTCATAAGAATAGGTCATAGGATGATCACTAGACTTGGCCGGACTGACCCGAGTGACCAATGGTATAGGGCACTCTTTTAGTAACTTGATCCCCTATGTGGCTCCTTCACCATCTTTCTCTCTCTTTGATCAGTTTAAACTTTGGCAGAGAGACAGTCTAACCTGGATCAGATTCTGAATTACTTTCACCACGATTTAATTGGATGGAAGCTGTGGAACAAAGAAATGAGGTGCAAAGCTGGATGCCTGCCTTTCTCCTCCTACACTTATCAAGACCCAAACATCCGACAGGAACTAACCCAAAGGCCCAGGAATGTGATGGAGCCAATTTCATCAGTTTGCAAAAACTGACCATTTAATTTTCAGGAATGCTGCAAGCCAGTTGTTATTCACAGCTATTATTAAAAATTAAATTACATAAAATTATCATTAAAAGTAAGTTGTATTAGGAACAAGGGTAATAAATAATCACTTTCTAATTGTTTTTACTATTTTTTACTATGTTTTACTATTTTTGTGTTTCTCAATTGTGTTGATAATTTTACTATGGTATTATTATTGAACTGATTCTGTGTGGTTGAAATACTAGTATCCATCTAGTCCATGTTCAGCTTCAAATCAGCCATGATGAAGGGAGCATTTACACCACAGAAAGGGGCTATTCTACAAATCAGAGATTTATTGCTCTGATTATCTAGACCAGGGTTCAGAGATCTATGGCTCAACAGACAAATCCAAGTCCTTAACTTATTTTTGTTTGGTCCACAAGCTAAAAGTGGTTTTTACATTTTTAAAGGTTATAAAGTTCTTGTTATAAAAGAATAAGGAAGAGGAGAAGGAGGAGGGGAAAAAAGAAGTGGAGTAAGAAGAAAGGGGAAGATGATAAGGAGACTCCTTTTTTTTCAAAAGGGCCAGAGAGCAAATATATTAGGGTCTGTGACCTATACAGTCTGTTATAACTACTCAATTCTGTCAGTAAGCACAATGATAGTCACTGGGTGTGGCTATGCCTCAGCAAAATGTTGTTCACAAAAGTAGGGAGTGGATCAGATTTGAGTCACAGGCCAGCTCCTGATCCCTACTTAGGAAAGCATTCCTAAAGAACCAATTGGCTATATAAATTAACAAAGGGTATTGTGTATTTTATGATTTCTTAAGTTTGTGCCATACATCCTTCAAGTCAGTAAAATTTATGATAAAAATATCAGACACATATATTTGTATTGGTAAGCTGGTTGTTAAACATTGTACCATTGCTCACAGCCTACTTCCTCCACAATGTCTGTAATCTGTGGTGCCCTCTTCCTTCTCTACAAACCTTTGCTAAGTGCTTACCACATGCCAGACACAAGGGAATTAGAAAGATGAAGTCCATGTTCTTCAAGAGCTCATAATCCAGTATGAAAGGCCAAGAAACAACAGCTAAATGTCATAGGACAAAGAAACAAGTGCACAAAACACGAAGGATCCAAGGGTTCCAGGGCAAAGAGAATGAAGAAACCAATGTTCACTAGTCCAGGTGATTCCCTAGAGAGAAGCTGACTTAATCCACATAGCAACGCCATGAAGTATGGGCTAATTGTCTCCATATTATATACGGGCAACTGAGATTGAGAAATTTAGGTAATATGTCCAGGTCATAAAGCTGATAAGAGCTGAACTAAAATTCCAAGTCAGGACTGGTTTGACACCGAAGTCTTTGTTCTTTCACTCCACTCCCAACTAATCCCTTGTTTATAAAAATGGTGTAATCCTATTCATACCTTAATTCACTGCAAAATATCTTTCCCATATTCTTTAGCAGGTTCCCTCTCTCTCTCTCTCTAATATCTCTGCCTCATGAGTTTGTTATTGCCCCAAAAGTAAAAAATTAAGTGTTAATTAAAAGTTTTAAAAGAACTGTGTCAATGCAGCTCTGAAGTGGTAACAGTGGTGAGTTGAACTGTGACCAAATGAAAAGCACTGGCATTAATTAACATTAACAAGTGCAGGTATTTTTTGTTTTTGTTTTGTTTTCTTTATGGCAACGGCAAGCTCTTTGAGAACAGGAATCTAGCATTCTATCCACAGTGTCTAACAGAGGCTTGTCATATAGGAGAATCTGTATCACAGCCCTGGTATGACTAGGGAGCCTGAGGTTGGAAATGCAGAGTCATAATCTAAGCACACTCAATGTGTGTTACCCACTGGTCTTCTGGAGGGTCAGTCTTTATCGCTGGAGGGACAAGGAAATCCAAAAAGCTAAACTACCTGAATCCCCATCCTAGCTCTAGCAGGAGCCTGTTTGATGCAAAGTCAATACATTTATCAGTTCACAGAGATCTAAAGAAAATCAACAGTTTCTTAAATGCATAGGGGAGAAGATTTTTACAATCTCCCTTGGAGATTTCTTCTAGAGCAGAGATTCTTAAATTTTGATGTGAATCAGAGCAACCTGAGGAGCTTGTTAAAAGTATCTTTTCCTGGTCCACTCCCACATGGTCTGATTTAGTAGGTCTCCAACTAGAATCGCACACCCCTGGTTAAGAATCTTCTAGAGTTTCCCAATTCCTCTAGTAAATAAATTTTTCCATCACACCTAACAAATTGATATGCTACAGATCCACGCACTTTAATCTACAATTCTGAAATCCAAAAACTCTGAAATCCAAACCTCTCCACATAATTCATCTAGCATCAAAACCTGTTGTCAACTTAACTCATTTGGGGAACAACCTGACCTGAACTCACTAGAAACTTTTTAAAATCTTAGTTTCTCTAGCTTTGTGTAGATGTGCATATATTTTGCTGCAGAAACATTAATGTGATGATTACAAGGTGTGACCCTAGAATCCCGGGAGAGGTATCACAAAATATAAAATGCACGTTCCACTTTACCTTCCCCAAATCATAAACATTTGACCTATGAAATATATTTGGTTCCAAGCATTTCAGATAGAAGGCTACAGACCAAAATGAAGTCCCTTGTAATTTTGGTTACTCTTGAAAGACAGGGGATTTAGGAAGATTAAGGAAGAAAATTTACCAACAATTATCTTTGGGCTGCCTCAGTTTTCGCCAGGTGCTTGATCTTCGAAATCAAAAGGCTAAAATATAACAAATTGCAGTGAATACAAGCTTGTTGGCCACCTGCCTTTGGAAGTCCAATCACCTCCAGGACTATACTCCAGTACCCTACTACTCTAGTTCAGATAAGACCAACTCTTCATCCTTTCTGATGTTCAGTACATTCATCTCATGAAAACATTCAAGACCACATTATAAGTCCATGGGTATTTTAAAAGTTCCCATTCGTCTAAACCCCTATTATCCAATCCTTTTTTCCAGGGCAGACAGATTCAAGAATACCAGGAAAGCAGACAGACAATAAAGTTGGGTTCCAGGGACTGAGATATCCTCAAGCCAGCAGCATTCTCAGAAAAAAGAAAAATAAAACAAGAAGGGCATGAGGGTCAAACCAAGAGAAGACGTCTAGATATGAGATGCTGAGTAAATGCAAACTAATGAACGTGACCTTCAAAGTCTCATATTACTCTGTTGGTGCCACCCTCTCCAATGTTCTGTCTCTTCACATCTTCACTCCATCGCTCTTAACTTGATTCAGTTCACTGGAAAACCATCCCTCCAGACCACCCCCTCTAAAAAGAAACCAATTTGTACATGTTTATGGTTGATGTAAACTGAAGATTAATCTGGACAAAAGGAGCCATCCCAACAGGAGGAAATTTAGAGGCTGATTAATCAAGAACTTATTACCTGCAGAGGTTTCCAATGCTTAGACAGTAACCATCTTAAAGAAGAAAAAAACGGGAAAAACTCAAGGGAAGAGAAAGATGCAGGAAGAATTAGGTACAGAGGAAAAGGGAAAGGTAAGCAAAGTGGAATCTAGAAATATCTCATGAATGCCCATTTTTTTTTGTGAGCATACAGAAAGGAATGACTTTGAAAGACTTAGACTTACAGTAACAATCCCATATTTTTTTCTATAGTAGATTCTTCAGGGACTAGAGAGATAGAATTTGCATGCAAATTATAATGCCAATTAGTCAGAGCGATAAATTTTATAGATATATATATAAGGTATGTTTATTAATAAATATCACATGGCTAAATAACATGCTGGGGAAAATTATAAACAATGATCTATTTTAAATACTCAAGATATTCTACATATATGAGCATACTTAATTCCAACTGAGTATCCCCAGCATCTTCAGCTGCTTAGTCAGCCAAGCAAAGAAACGTTAGGCAGCAGAGGACCTGTATTTAAGTCCAAGCTACTCTCCTTATTATTTCTGTGACTTTTGGCATGATGCCCAACTTCTCTGGTCCTGAATTTCTATAGTTGTAAAATGGGGATGATAATAACACTTACCTCACAGTGTTGTTGTGTATAGCAAATGAAGCAACATAATAGTTTCAAGATGCCAGAGTGTGAAAAATATTTCAGTCTGAAGCAAAGTGGAAGAAAAATGTATGGATTTTTTTGATAAAGCTATTTATTCAATAGCATGTCTTTTATTTGGATATTATATTTTTCCTACTTTTCTGGTGTTAAAGTCATCTTTGTGTTATTAAACTGAATTAAAGAGCTGTCAAAGATCCGGCTCTTTCTCTCTGTATGGTTTTAGTAAATGGTTATTGGTTTTGGTTTTATTGTTTGGTTATTTTCCTCAGTTGGCAAAATAAAGAGTAGGCAATTCAACGTTATTTCTGCAAATGGTTGCTGAACTGTTGATCTTTGAAACCCAGAGGTCAGAGTACCACTAACATAATACACGGATGACGGAGGTCCCTGCATTGATGTAAGCTACGGTCACAGAAACAATCAACTGTGTTTGAAGACAAGTAGGGACCACCAGAAGGTAGCTTATTTGCTTGAAAAACTAGGCAACTCAGAGGAAAAGATTTATTGAGATATAAGAAATAGGCCCTCAGGCACATCAGCTAATGATTCAGTGACTGGAGTCAGTGAGGGGTTCCAAGGTCAGCATGTTATCTCTCCTTTGAGTTTACCTTTTCCTGAATAATGCCTGTGATGGTTAGTTGTATGTGTCATTTCACTGGGCTAAGAGATCACCGGGTAACTGGTAAAACATTATTTCTAGATGTATCTGTGAGGGTACCTCCAGAAGACATTTGAATCCATAGACTGAGTAAAGAAGATCACCCTCACTGATGCAGGTAGGCAGCATTCTACATGTTGAGAGCCCCAACAGAAGAAAAAGATGAAGGAAGGAAAATTCACTCTCTTTGCTAGAGCTGGGACATTTATCTTCTCCTACCCTCAGACACCAGAGCTCCTGGCTCTTGGGCATTTTGACTCGGACTAGGACTTATACCATTGGATCCCCTGGTTCTCAGTCCTTTGGGCTTGGACTGGAATTAGACCACCCATTTTTCCTGGGGCTCCAGCTTCCAAATGGCACATGGTGGGATTTCTCAGCATCCCTAATCACATGAGCCAATCCTTCATAAGTTAGTCAGTCAGTCAGTCAATCTATTTATTAGTTCTGTTTCTCCGGAGGGTCCCAACTAATATAAGAATTCACTGGGACTTTCAAGAGGGTTGATAATAAAACTAAAAACAGTTTTCACTAAATTTTATAAGCCACTGGGGTAGGGGCAAGGTAGGACTGCTTTAGAGCTTGATGAACGGAGTTTGACACAAAATAGGGAGTTTATCCCCATTTGGGTGGCCTTACTAAAGGGTACCACACAGCGAGGTCACTATGCTCAGGAAGTGTAATAAGCAGAAACACTGGTGACTCTGGGAGCACACTGAGACTGGGCCCTCAACAGAAGCTCCTTTGGTGGCAGGCACCGGTAGCCATGGCAACAAAGAGGCACCTTCACGATGCTTCTTTTCAGGTGGCAAACCACACATCTCACCAAAATAAACCAAACCTGGAAAGGAAGAAAATGGCCAACACCAAACAATAGCTAAAAGGATATGTTTGCAAGGACCTGTGAAGGAGCCCCCAAAGGATCCTAGGAAAAACAAGGGAGCAGGAGACAGTGGCAGCAAGCAGGTAGGGGGACACAGAAAAGAGAGGTAAGGTCAGTACCTGCAAAGTACTATTTGTTACTGTTAGGGGCACTGGGGGATGCCATGCTTATTCCCATGTCTCCAGCCGTGTGACCATGGCTGAATCCCCGAACATTTCAGAGCCCCAATTTCCTTACCCGGAAAATGGAGTGACAACAGGTACTAACAATTAGCTCACAAAATAATTTTATGAATTAAACAGGACAACATATTTGCAAGCATTTCTTAAATGCTAAAGTGCTAAGTACATATATTAGTTTTAATATGTAACAGCAGACTACTATGGAACATTCTGTGCTGGGATCCCCTCGGGATTTAACCTGTAGTGCAGCCACGCCAGAAATCACTGACAGTGTCTTCAAGGAGAAAGAATGAGGAGGGAATGATGTAACTTAATTATAAAATGGAATGGAGGGGAAAACCCACCCAGTTATACTCAGAGGACTAATAAGCCACCAATGTAGGGCAGAATTGTGCAGGAAGGGAAGAAAGATATCATGTATATCATGGTTATACAGATGCCATTTATTCCCTATAAAACTCTGTAAGGAAGAGATTGTCATTCCTGTTTTACAGATAAGGCTAACAAGATTCAAAGAAGTTAAATAGCATACCAAAGACCACATAGCAAATAGAAAACGAGGCATGACATTTTAACCCAGACATTTCTGGATCTAAATCTGATAGCATTTTCTTCTTTTGCTTTTACTTTTTTTTTTCCTGTTTGACTAAACAGAAAATCCACAATCATAGCAAATGCGACCAAAATGAGATGACAAGTAAGTCACTAAATATGTCGCATTAAGTCCCATGCCTTCTACATTTTGCAAGACCAATTCAAATATGTTTCCATATCCAGTAGCCAGCTTTGGCTCCCCATAAAAGTTTCCTCCAGATACGCTTGTACTTGTACACTTTCTAAAAATGTTATTTGCAGCAGTAAATAATTTTATTTGTTTTGCAGTATCCTGAAAGCCCTAAAGCAAGATTACTTAGATAAAAAAATAAAATAAAATCCCTTCGTTATGTGTAAATGCACCACATGTAGCCTACATAGGAAAAAAAAAAACACTCAAAACTTAAATTCAAAATTCATGAGCTGAAAATAAGGCAGGAAGTGCAGATGGGCACCCAGTGCAAGGAAACCCACAAGCTTGTGGCTTTCTGCTCTAGAACACCATCATGCCAATGGGATGGTGTGGGACTGTCTGTGTTCCTGCTAGGAACACAATATACCATTATTCAGCTCTTGTGAAATGGGGTATGCAGGGGAGCACATGTGGTAGTAATAGAAAAGATACAATTCTCTTTGGCTGCTTTTCAAGCTTCACTATTCAGATAATTTGGGGACTTTTTTTTTTCTTTGAGAAATTCTCCCAGGACTGGACTGATGATAAGATGCGGATATGTCTTGAATTCTGCCAACAGAGAAAACTTGGCTGAACTAGACGTTTTATTTTTCAAGTTGTGTGCACTTTTGCTAGGGATAGATCTGCTTCCTCCCAATGAACCTTCACTTTTCAGAAAACAAACTCAGACGCTGTCTTGAAAGAGTTTAAATCTTCCCTTCACAGGATGAAGGACCTTCAGTGCTCTTCCCAAATAAAACCCCCAGTGCTCATTGTTAGGATGCCAAGCCCAATGTTGAAGACAATCTCGTTTCTGCAGCCAATAGGGCCCTGAATTAATGGGATGACTTTCTTCCAATGAGTTAAAACCTTAAGCAGTTTATTTATTGTTTGCAATTCATTAAATTGTGTCTGTCTGCTATGGTCCCTGGGTTCATGTTCCAGGATAAATAGTAACCCAAATGAAGAACCTACAACTTGTTTTTCCCAAAGCCAAAAAGACTTTACAGAAGAAGCAAACCTATGATATGACTTACATGAAACCAAGCCCACCCAAAATAGACCTTGGGAGCATAGAAGATGAGCAAAACCCTAAGGTATGAGTGAAGCAAGTTACCACATCTCTGATCCACATCTATTAAATAGAGAAAAAGGATCTCCATCCTAGGATTAATGCATAAATTAAAGTCAAAGTTCCTGGCTCTATTGCAGGCACAAAGTGATGCTCAATTATTGCTGGTTCCATTCTTCCCTTTTTTTTTTTTTTTTAATCTGTCTCACAGGGTTAATGTGAAGATTGAATGAGATCATTGGGTTGGAGTTTTATTTACATGTGAGATATAAGAAAAAAGGAATTTAAAGAACAAAAGCCCACCCCAGAGAACCCTCCAGGGTCCAGATCTGAGCATTTCCCAGATCTCTGTGACGGACTCAAATTGCTGGCAGTCTCCTCTAGGAGAAAAAGAAGCCAGACCTATGCCCTTATATACAGCCTTATCAGAGAACTCTAGGGAAATCGATGGAAAGAATCCCAAAATCATAAGCTTTGCCATGCACTCATTTAACAAATATTTACTGAATACCTACCACATGTCAGACTCTGTTCTAGAAGTTGTGAATAAAGCAGTGAACAAATGATATGGTTTCTGTTCAAGCTTATTTTTCAATGAACAAAGACAAAATATTTAAATGAGCACAAAAAAATACTATGATGGAGAAAAAGTAGAAAAGGACTGGAAAAGTTGGGTTTTATGGTTTTTCAATAGGGCTGTCAGGGAAGCTCTCACAGAAGATGTGAAGATCTGAAAGGAATTGAGCCAGAAGAATATTGAAGAGAGATCCAGGAGGAGCCTGCAAAGTCCCTAAGGGCAAGACACTTCCTGTTAAGTCCAAGGAATAGCAAGGCACCAAGTGTGGCTGGAGTAGAGGGATCAAAGAGAAGAGGAAGAGGAAGTAAGGTCAGACATGGGGCCAGATCATGGATGATCTTGGGGACGGCATAAGGAGTTTGGCTTTCATTCGATAAGGAGTGGGAAGTCACTGGAGGGTTCTGAGCAGAGGAGTGAGATTTTTTGACCTCCACTTGAGCAGAATAACTCTGATTGTTGTTTTTAAGAGGAAGATAAGGGTGAAAGCAAGAAGATAAATTGGGGAAACTCCATACTGTTTTCCACAGTGGCTGCACCAGTTTGCATTCGTACACACAGTGCACGAGGGTTTGTTATTCTCCACATCCTCAACAATACTTGTTATTTCTTGTGTTTCTTATTTTAACTATGCTGACAGGTGTAAAGTGATACCTCATTATGGTTTTGATTTGCATTTCCCTGATGATTAGTGATGTTGAGCATCTTTTCATGTGTCTGCTGGCCATTTGTATTTCTTCTTTAGAAAAAAGTTTATTCAGGTCCTTGGCCCATTTTTTAATTGAATTACTTCAGTTCTTTTGTGTTGAGTTGTATTTTTTGTACTATATTTTGGATATTAACCCTTTGCTGGATATGTCATTTGCAAATATATTCTCCCATTCAATAGGTTTTGCTTGGTTTTTGCATAGTGAAGGAAACCATCAAAAAAGTGTCCATCAACAGATGAGTGGATAAAGAAGATATGGAATATATATAAACAATGGAATACTACTCATACATCAAAAAGAATGAAATCTTGCCATTTGCAACAACATGGACAGACCTACAGGGTATAATGCCAAGCGACATAAGTCAAGAAAAGACAAATACCATATGATTTCATATGGGATTTAAGAAACAAAGCAAATGAACAAACAAAAAAGAGACAAAAAAAAAAAAAAAAGACCCTTAAATACAGAGAACTGGTGGTTGCCAGAGGACAGGTGAGTGGAGGATGGGTTAAATATATAAAGAGGATCAAGGGTACACTTATTATCGTGATGAGTACTGAGAAATGTATATAAAATATATATAGCATTGTTGAATCATTATGTTATACTCATGAAACTAATATAACACTGTTAATTATACTTGAATAAAAAAGTAATTTTAATTTTCTTTTATTTTAATAATTTTAAGTATTTTTATTTTTATATTAATATTTAATTAATTTTTAAAAGAAGATGAATTGGGAGTCCATTACCGTTTGCCACTGGAAGAAAATCTGGAGCATAAAGGAGTACTTTATTCACCTAATATTAAAACAGAATACGTGGAGGAATTAGTGAAAAAGAACATACCTTTAGTAGAATTCCCTAAATTGAATTTATCACCTAAAAATCCACCATCATTTAAAAAATGGTGGGGAGAGGGAGGGAACTCTGCACAAAAGTCCATCATTTAATTACTAGGTTACTGCTTGGTCCTGAGATAGCATATTTTTCTATTCTATGTGTAGGTAAGCTATTTAACCTACCAGATCTTTTGAAATTTACCCTCAAGTTTTTGCTATTAAGCACTGTATAATGTTTTCAACACATCAAAGTATTAATATATAAAATATATTTGACATATTTTATAAAAAGAGAAATATATAAAAAGAGAACAAAAAACAAATCCCCTCCAATGGTGGGGCAATTTGATCTATTTCTAATTGACTAAGTTCTAAAAGGTAAAACCAGAGAATAGAGGAGCCAAATTCATCACTGGTAGAAACCAAGCTTGGGCAGCCTTAATAACTGAATTATTCTGCAGGGCAGGAGGAATACAGAGTGCACGGAATCTAAGTCTCAGAGACGGGATGACTTTTTCCAATTTGAAAGACCTCAGGAATAATAAAAACACAGACGTGTTAAGTAACTCACTTAAGAGTTAGAAAGAACTTGGGAGCATAAGACAGTCACTGTTGGGAAATTGTTCAGGCAAAAAAAAAAGTGTCTAGGAAAGAGAAAGGTTCAATAATGAATATTTATCTATATGGAACACCAAGAGACTTTCACTACACAGGAGCATGGGGGCTGCTTGGAGCAGAGTCCAATCCAAATCTGATGGAAGAGCTGGAAAAACTAGAAGGAAAATGCTTCTTATTCCTTCCTAACTAGGAATGCCTTCAGGGAGAGCTCTCTTTTGTGGCTGAGATTATACCATGCCAGTGGAGGACTGTAAAGCTAAATAGAGCTGACAGTTGAAGTCTGATATTTTTATCAAGCTGAATTGGATACCTCAACTCCCTGACCATACCCAGAATTCCTTTACCTGGTCACAAAACTATTTTTAGACCACCAAGGACTGACAAAACAGGTACCATTGTTTTGGTCTTCTGTGGATGAAAGAAAACAGTAACAAGTAATGCATAAGCCTCAATGAACTGAGGGCACTGACGGCTAAATTATAAAATCTCAGATGGGGTTGGAAGTAGAGGTGATGGTGGGCGTTACCAACAATGGAAAGGGGCACACAATATAGAAAAATAAAGAGTAGATGCAGTTGGCCCTTGAACCCTTGAACAACATGTTTGAAATGCACAGGTCCACTTACACACCAATTTTTTTCAATAAATACAGTATCTTCAATATTTATTTTCAATAAATACAGTATAAATATGTTTAAAGTATGGTACTAAAATGTATTTTCTCTTCCTTATGGTTTTCTTTTCTTTTTTTTTTCCTTATGGTTTTCTTAATAGTGTTTCTTTTTCTGCAGCTTACTTTATTATAAGAATACAGTATATAATATATATAACACAAAAAATATGTTTTAATCTACTATTCATGTGATTGATAAGGCTTCCAGTTAGCAGCAGGCTATTAGTAGTTAAGTTTTAGGGGAGTCAAAAGTTATATGCAGATTTTCCACAGCAGAGGGATGGGGGGATTGGCACCCTTAACCTCTGTGTTGTTGAAGGGTCAACTCTAGAGTCTACAGTTTGGCTCTAATTAGAAACCTATCTGCCACTCATTAGATTTATGACCCTAGATCAATTAGTAAACTACTCTGATTCAATTTGTTCAAATGTACAATGATAATAACTTAAAGGTGCATGGTAATTACGATGTATAGACCACATAGATCATGCTCAGTAAATCTTCAATTCCTTCTTTCACCTTAGTACACACAGAGACTTGATCACAATATAGTCAATGATTAAAATTACAGATTTTCAAGTGGCTGTGTGACTGGGTTAATCACCACAGCAGATTTTATTATCTTGGGTCCCCTTTTAATTCAACTTTAGGTGAACTACAAAATTTCCCACAACTCATTCATTAATTCAGTAAACACTTATTGAACTTACACTACAGGCCATGTATCCCATGAAATGCTACAGGAGATGAAGAGAACAATGTTGTTGTTTCTGGCTTCTTCTTTCTATAAACCCATAGCCTACAGGCATATGAATATATAATCACCACACTGTGATAATCATGACCATAGAAGAATGCACTAAGAGAGTTCAGAAGAAGGAACAAATAATTCCACCCAGGAAAACATTTATTGCCTACATTTATTGAGTACTTACTATGTACCAAACAATATTTTAAATATTTTACATGGGCCAACTCTAGTAAGTATCACAATAAGACAATGAAATAGTTACTATGATTATTTGCATATGGCATAGGGAGTTCAAGTCTCTTGTTGAAGGCCACATCTAACAAAATCAAAACCACAATTTGAATCCAGCATTCTGGCCCCAGGACCCAAACTTCAAACCCTGAAGTGTACTCTGACATAGATTGATGCCTTATAGAGAAGGCAACACTGGAAACAGATCTTGTAGAATAAGCAGTTTGCAAGCCAGAGAAACAGGGAGCAGGAAAGTCAATGTAGAACCTGGGTATGGAAGCTAAGTGATGATAACTAAATAGTGTGTATAGCCAAATGGGGAAAACAGACCAAAAACCAGCAGAGGCCAACACTCTGATTGACTGAGATTGAGCGACATCATAGGATGAATGGCTTAAGATTCATCAATTCATCAACTCAATAAAGTTGTGTGTTAAATTACTCTCCCTAATATTCCCTCCCAGATATTCTATTAAACTCGGGCTCCTTTCTTTCTTTCTTTCTTTTTTTTTTTTTAAAGATTTTATTTATTTATTTGACAGAGAGAGAGAGATCACAAGTAGGCAGAGAGGCAGGCAGAGAGAGGAGGAAGCAGGCTCCCTGCTGAACAGAGAGCCCGATGCGGGGCTTGATCCCAAGACCCTGAGATCATGACCTGAGCCAAAGGCAGAGGCTTAACCCTCTGAGCCACCCAGGCATCCCACTCGGGCTCCTTTCAATGGCCATTTCTGAGTCTCCAAAGTCAATCCTCCATCTTCCTCTTTGGTCCCCTTTATTTAATTTCACAGCTAGCCTTATTGCTCATCAGAGCAAATATCCTATGAGAGATAATCATGGAATTATCCATCTTGGATAAATAATGTGCCTTAAAAAACCAACTGTTTGATGTTATTTGGATGACCACCCAACACTGGGTATTTAAAAATGACCCCAAGTAGGGGCACCTGGGTGGCTCAGTCAGTTAAGCACCTGACTCTTGGTTTCAGTTCAGGTAGTGATCTTGGGGTCATGAGATCGAGCCCTGCATCATCCTCTGTGATCAGCGTAGAATCTGCTTGAGATTCTCTCTCCCTCTACCTCTCCCAATTGTGCCCCCTATCTCAAACCAACAGGTAAATCTTTAAGAAAAAAAAAAAAAAGAAAAAGATTCCAAGTATTTGGCCATGTGTTTATGAAGGCCACAAGTTTGCCACAGCAGAAGAGGCTACACTATAATTTATTTACTATCTCAATGGAAAACCATTACCCAATTTTCCATGCATTATATGAGGGGTAGAAGCGAAAAACAAATAAGGGAGATGCTCAGTTTAATGAACTTTGGAAGCCCTAGATTCCAGGGGATTCTTAGAGAAGAAACCGCAAGGAAATAAGGATTAGCTCTTTCTAATGTGTCTGCAATAGGCAGTTTTTACCCTTTGCTAAATCTCTTCCAACAAAGATTATAGGAATATAACAAAGAATTATGTAAGGTAAAATGTTCAGGACTGTTGGCTAAATCACATGCCTGGATAGCACCCAAGGTGGTGCAACATCACCCGTGGCTCATGTGACATCAAGGTGAGAACATCTATTCTGGGAAACAACCATGAAAAATATAGACAACTTACTAAAACAACTTGCTCTCAAAGGAAGACAGGGAACTGAAGGAGCAATTCAAAAGATAATTGACAGTGAAAGAAGGGTTTTTAATTCAGGAAGATAAAACTTGAATTGGTTGTATAAGCTCAGAAAGATGCCGGGGATGGGGTGGGGTGGAAATTTGAAGATACATGACAGAATAAGGCTAAGAGATTGAGCAACACCATAGGATGAATGGCTCAAGATTGGTGACTGAATGGGATAGGAAACAACTACCCCTGATATGGGGGGGGGGGGGAGAAAAAGATGCGTGGTAATTCAGGAAGTGAAGGAAAGACTGCTGAGAACTGTTTCCTAACAGCCTCATCTGCTCACTACATCCTTGCTTTTGTCCCTTCTCTTACTCCTAATGTCCACCCACCACCTAGTCCTGTTGATCCTGCCTCCAAAGTTTATCTACAATAAAGCCACATCTCTCCATTTCCACCATCACCACTGCAATCCAAGCCACAATGGTCCCTAGCCTGGATTCCTGCAAGAGCTTTCCCATTGTTTGCCTTCCTCCTCTCTTAACTTCCAATACATTCTCCACACAACTCTTAGAGATTCCATAAGTGAAAATTGATGCCAGCTCCCTCATGGTTCCTTAAATACAATAAAAATTCCTTACTCTGCCAAACTCTTAGATCATCTGTCCCCACTACCCTCTCCAGCCCAATTTTATGTCATTCTTTCCCCTATCTGTGGTCCAGTCCTGTTGATCTTCTTTCCATTTTTCAAATATACCATGCTCCTTATTACTCACATCATTCTGAATGTTACTTGCTCTCACTTATATGCTCTTTCCTGGCTTGTTCATTTATTTATGTCTTTAGGGAGGGTTCCTTCTCTTTCCTGAAGGCTCAGACTAAATGTCTTCTAAAAAAAAAGTCTTCACTGAGTATCTTGTCCAAGGAAATATCCACCACTGCTCTAAAGCAGGAATTTAGCAGTTAAGATGATAGACCAAGAAAACTGCCCGATTTCCAGTCTCAGCTTCATCACCTGTATGACCCCAAAGCAAGTAACTTAATTGTTTTCCACTACATGGGAATAATATGAAATAGTTATGCAGAGGCTGGCTTTGACAGTTAAACAAATCAATAAGCATAAGAAACTTAGGGTACCTGGTCTCTTCAGTGCTCAGTAATGACTTACCTCCCTCTAACACTTCAGTTTGTACTTTGGCGTTTCATGTTTACTATTTCATGTTCATACATCAAACATTGTGTTTCATGTTTACTGTGTGTCATATTTATTGTTCACCTTCTGTTTCATTAGGGAGAGAACTGGTTCATGCACTATTTCCAAGGAGGGCAGAGAAGGGGTCCATATCTCTAGTACCTAAAACAATGCCAGTTGTTCAGCTAATATTTAAGGAATGGAAGAATGAATGAATGACTTAATATTATACCCAATTCAGTGTGTTGGGTCTAAGAGAGCCCATGCTATTGTAGAGAAAAAAAGCTGAACTGATTAACCATAGTGATCCAGCCAGGTAAGAATGCCTGAGAGGCCAAGAAGGGTCTGAGAGACAGAAGAGAGTGGTTCCCAAGATTGAAGCCATCATAAGGATCCACGGGAGGCTCACTGAGGGTGAGAGTTTCTCAGGTGAGAGAATGGGAAGTTGTGCTGGTAAATGAAGCATCTCAGTCTTGAGTGAAATTGAAATCAAAATGCAGTTATTTCTGCCCCGGTGACCATGGTTGGAGGGCAGATGAGAGTGATCAGAGTTGAGAAAACCAAGAAAGGGAGACGACCAATGTAGCAGAGGAGTTACCGTTATGGAGTGATATTTCTTGTTTATCAGGTGGAAGGAAATTAGGAAGTAAAATGCCAAGCAAGGTACTAAAGTCACTGAAAAGAGTAGAAGTGACAGGTTAGTTAGTGACAGCAATGAGAATGAGAAAGAAATGACCCAAGCGGCACCTCTGAGTTTTCACAAAAGTAGAAACTGAGTTTCTCAAAAAGATTGAGGAGTGTTGGTAGAAAAATCATCCAAAGCAGCAACTTTTAACACAACCTTGGCCAGGACTTTGGGAGCAGGAAGAGACGATGAAAACGTCCCTCTCTTTCCCCTTCCTGGTCCCGTGGGTCCCAGTGGTGAGATGACATCCATACAGGTCTGCCCCTCCTGGGGCCCACTCAAGGCCTGGTCTTTGACCTGCTCTCTGACACAGGGCCCACTTCCATTGCTCCCTCAAAGAACGGCTGAGCCCTTTCTGGGGACAGAGCCAACTTGGGAGCTGTGGGTGTGTGTGAGAGAGGACACCCCTAACTAATGCCTAGGTCACGCTGAACAGGTGAGCCCTCACCCCAGCCAGGTAGAGAGGCAAACTCTAGGAGTTCCCCTGGAATCTACTGGAAGGGTTCATCAGCCTTCCCCCATCTGCTCCTGTCCCTGTCAGGGTCTCAGTGGGTTCCAAAACTGGCACACCGTGCAGGCTCTGGTTCTCTGGGCCATGACAAACGGTCAGGCCAGTCCCCTGGATGGGGCTGGGATCTATCCCAGCAGCCCAGGGATGACATCCATCCCGTGAGAAGGAAGCATTCAGGTACAGCACTGGCCGGTGACCAGCAGGGCTGGGGGCCCTCTGGTTAGAAGTCCACCTCCCCCTTCACCTGCCTGGAGTGGCGGACAGGACCCAGAACATGCCAAGTCCCCTCATTCCTGCTCCAGGGCCGTGGCTCCAAGGCCATCCCTGCTCTGGCCACGGTCTGGTCCCTGGAACTCAGCCCTTTACTCCTCTCTGCCATCTGTACGGGGAGAGGAGCCACACAGGAAACTGAGCTATGGGGGCAGCGGCACCATCAGGGTCTGCTGGAGGGGCTGGTGGGGAGGGCGGAGGGCACCCAGGCCTTTGAAATTATCAGGAGCTGTTATGGGCACCCACCTGCACGTGAAGGGAGGGTGGTACTCCATTTATTTCAATAAACACTTACGATGTGCCAGTGGAAAAAAAAAAAGTTAGAAAGAATTAAGAGTTAAAAAGAATTGCCAGCACTCCTCCTCAGTCTCATGAGTTCAAAGAAATGGGAACATCCTGAAGCAGAGATGACACACAAGACGGTCCAGAGGAACGTGTTAGTCAAGGCGGCAGGCAGAATGTGGAGAGTGTTTGGGTCTTGGATTGGTCTGACCAGTATCAGAGTTGAAGAGATTCTAAGATGGTGTGACAGTCAAACTCCCTGAGTTTGGCCCTCTGCTCTAAAAGGGTTGGGGAGCCACAGGCTCATTTTTAACATAATCCAGATACCATTTCTGGTAGAATGTGATGCATCTGACGCAAGGTCGAGAACCACCTTAAGCTTGCTCAATGTCTCTCTCAATCTCAAATCTCTCCCCATTTTCCCTTGGCGCGGAGGTGACACAGATGTCCCGCTACAAATTGACTGAAGTATCCTTCCTGTAGGCCTCCCCAGCAGATATCACAAGTGAAAGGGCAGAAATCAAGTCCATATTTAAGAAAGAGAAAGCACCAGAGGCTACTGACAGCATCATAATTCCCTAGGGGAAATCTCTGGCTAAAATTTGTCTAAGCACATGCAGGAATTTGCCATTTTTCTCATCCTTCCTCATGTGCACTGCTTGACAGCCTCTTCAGATCAGAGCCAAGACTGCAGCCAGCATTGGCCAGATCATGGGGAATACTTGGGAGAAATACTAGTGCTCAGCCCTCCCTCATTTTGAGCACTAGGTCAGGTGAATTACTTCAAATACATGCAAGGCCCTTCTGTTTCCATGGTAACTGCTCTAAGAACCGTAACAATGTCAATCATAGAAACGGTGAAATCATAACTTGAACCCATCTTGCTGACAAAGATATCTTGAGAAGTAGCCACTGCTCAGTATCAGACTTCTGCCTCTCATTTGGGGAAGAATGTTTTGTTTACATCCAATCAGTTATGGGAATAAGGGGAAATGGTGGTTAGTCATTTTCCTTCTGCTTCGCTGGGTCTACCTCTGTCTGTATTTTGCTGATATGCTTGTAACTCATTTTCCCTGCTTGAAATTATAGATGGAACAATTCGTTTTTCTACCTCTCTTTCCTGCATAGGTGTAAGCACTTGAAGACGAAATATTGATTTTTTTTTTCTATGCACTTTGAGAAAAAAAAAAAAGAATGGCTTATTCATTTTCATTACATCATGCCAGTTGTTTTAATTTCTTGGTGTCTATTTTGATGGAGCAACATCACAGTATCTAGAGATGAAGTTCTAATCCTGGGGTGCGAAAATAAGATCCAATACGTTTTGCCTGCCCTGAGAAATGGGGCAAATATTTCAGTCAACAGATTCTTGCATGGATAGAGAAGCTAAGAAGTAATTCTCATTTCCTCCCTGCCTACTTGTGCAAAATCTACACTCTGGATTCTAAAGTGATCTCCCACAGAAGTAGCAAAATCTCATATTCGTAACATCTAGAACCTACATGACAATTCCCACCAAAAAGATATCTTGGCACATTAACATTCAAGATCGGCTGGCTGTTTTATTTGCTTGGTTTTATTTTTTAATGTAAATTTAGGACACTCTTGCCCTAATATTTTTATCTTCCATTTATACTAGAAAGAATTTCAAAGCAAGAACATTTCTGTGAGTTTATTAGAGCCTTCAGTTTGGATACTGAATTGTTACAAAACCAATATTTTTTACATTTTTCTTCTTAATAACATTCTTTGACCCAGAGAGAACTAAAAAATAAGCTATTTGATATCTAAAATTGCAGAGATAAACTGACATTGTGTTCTGTAGGTGTCTTTTCATGAGAAAAATGGAATTTTTTAAAAATGTAATCAAGTTATACAGAGCCCCTCACCTTCGGGTCATCAGTTCAGATTTGTGGGGGTTGAAAGTTGCACAAAGTTGTAGTGGTTGTAGACTCCCAGTGCCCTCTGAGAAATGAGCTGGAGGTCCCAGAGAAGGTCACAGCTTTGTAGTCACCATCCCATGACTGATACCCACAGGCTCACAGGGGAATAACAATTCCAATAGCAGCCCATAGATTTGGCCTAAGACGCGTCTTTAAGTTGGTCCTATGCACCCTTATGTTCACAAATGTATGTTCTGAAATGTAAGCTCCATGAGTAATTTAAGTCACTTATTTTTAGTGGCTCTGGAAAGCCTTTGCTCAGTATCCTGCTGAACTAATGCAGCTGAGGTGTTGACAATCTGAGAAGGATGAAGGCCCAGAGAGAAAGACAAGGGAGAGGCAGGACAAAGAAAAGCAGGAGAATGAAAATAAGCTAAAAGAGAAGGGGATAAAGATGAAAAGAGGCAGAGAAAGTAAAGAAAAAAGGAAAAACAAAAGAGAAGAGAAAAAAATAAGTGATGGGAGAAATGAGAGAGAAATGAAGGGGTAAGACATGGGCACCTGGGTGGCTCAGTGGGTTAAGCCTCTGCCTTCAGCTCAGGCCAGGATCTCAGGGTCCTGAAATTGAGCCCCACATGGGGCTCTCTGCTCAGCGGGGAGCCTGCTTTCCCCTCTCTCTCTGCCTGCCTCTCTGCCTACTTGTGACCTCTTTCTCTCTGTCAAATAAATCAATAAATAATCTTTAAAAAAAAAAAAAAGGAGCAAGACAGTGGAATTCTGTCCTAGTAGTGAATATAAACCTCTCCATTCTAATAGGACTGTTGTTTGTTTTAGCATTATTTTCATAACAGGGATCTTTTCTGTATAGAAATTTTAGTTTTACAAATGCTAATTTTGGCTATAATCCAGACTTCATAATCACCATCTAAAGAAAGGAAAGCCACCGGGGAAGAAGGTTTTGCATTCCAATCTCACAGGGAAAGTATCCCTTCATCTCAAAGAGAAGTTTACAAGAACCCAGAGTATGATAGCACAACTATGTGCTCTAGCCCCAGGAAAGAAGCCTCACATTAATGGGGGAAATAGGGAGCAGCCTGGGTGTGTAGTTCATATTACCAAATTGGACATGTATGGGCCACATGCCCACCAAGGAGGCAATAATTTAAAGACTGGTTCTTGATTCGTTTGAAATCCTCTTTACTTGGCAAATTGATAGGAATGAATTATTTTGAGGACAAACAGTACTGTATGATCTACCTCAAGCACTTAAAGACGACATATAGGTATCTTTTAGGCTATAGACAATATAAGTTACACAGAAATGAGAATCAAAGATGTATATAAAGAAATAATAAATTGTGTTCTAAAGGTGACAGGAACATGGAGTGAAGTACAGTAGAGCATGGGGTTTGGATTTTGTAGTGTCAATAATTCTTTCAAAAGAAAGAATTGAACTGAATTCAATTTACTCCTCTGTCCTTACCATTGTGGGGGATTTTCACTCCCCTCCTCATGAAATAACGCGGGGAGATGGATCTGGAGTAAACTCTTCTAGTTTCCCTTAGAACCATTTAACCAATTTTTGACGATTTGTGGGGCTAGGTTGGTTGGTGAGAGTCTATCATCCTATGGCTGAGGTCTCACCAGAATGTGGAGCTGATACATTAAAAATGCTACTATTGTCTAGGATGTCTCGTCGTCTTCTTCTTAGACTTGTGTTTAGATGGACTATGCTTTGATTGTATTTTCAAACTCCAGAGGGGATAAAATTTCCTGAGAGGCAACTCTGTGGAGCACGGAGGAAGCAAACGACTTCTCAGCTTCTTCGTCTACTGGCAATAAGTTAATTAAGGTAAACTAAGTTGCTTCTTCTGCTCTCCATTCCAGCTGAAAACAGGAAACCTCACCCCATTCTCTTATCCAGTTGTTAGAGAACCTTGCATTTGAGAAGTATGGAAGAGGTTTACTTGACATTTCCCTGACACCACTAATAAAACTGACACTTAGATTGTTTTTTGTTTCTTGTTTTTTTGCCTAGAAGACAGAAATAGCAAGCAAATAACATCTTGATCCTTCAACAATAAAATAATACAAGTTGCCACTTATTATGTATCAGTTTTACATATCATAAGATTTACACACACGCTTCTAATTTGAGCAACCAATAACATCTACATTAGGTAACATGCCCCAAGTCAGATGGCTATACAGAATCTGAACCGGAACTTAAAATTCAATTTTGTAGCTCTAAAATCCTTAGTTTCAATAAATAATAAATGTCTCCCAAATACCCTTACTATTTCCCTCAAAAACTTAGTAGAGGACTTCTAATCAAATTGAAGATTCTACAGAAGTGCTTTGTCATTTCTCCTCGAAAACATCACAGTGATTTAAAAGTACAAAAAGACAGAACACCAAATGCCAAGAGAATGGGTAAGAAGGTAAGAGCCACAAAATTTTGGAAAGTAGAAAGCAGACAGAAAAGTAGTAGCTGACTTATCAGACTCATGAAGGTTGAATCCTGAACTGAGTATGAGGACGGCCAAGAATCAAGCCTGTGCATGTGGAAGAATTCAAGGAAACTCATGAATTTGTGGCTCTGGACTTTTGAAAGTTGGGGTGTGGGTGGGACTGAAACAAGGAATTGAGTTCGAAGTCTGGATTAGACTCTGCAGTTGGGTAGTGATCTCTCTTCATATCCCAGCAGACAACTAGATGTATGTTCTATAAAGAGACTGAACCAGAGACTCTGGTCTTGGGATCACTGAGCAAAGCTGAAGGGCAGGAGTGACTAGTGTCTTGCTCTTTGATCAAACAGCCCCACATCACCAGATACTTGAGGGAAAACTTCTGGTCTGAAAGAGACCAAAGCAACAAAAAGTAAAAGGATATCAGAGGCAAGAAAAATAATGTAGGGAGAAGAAAACATCTCGAAAACACTGCGCTCTCCACAGAAATAAGAGAAAGATAAAGCAAGAGTATGCATCTACTAACAAAGATTTGATCTTCGTAAAATGAAAGCTTTTGAAATTAAAAATAAGTGGACAGAAATAAAATCAATAGAAGGCTTGAAAGGTAATACCGAAAATCTCTCTCAGAAAGTATAAAATAAAAAGAAAAGAAACTAGGGGGAAAAGAGAAGAAAAGAAGAGCCACGGGGAAGAGAACAGAGAAACCAGAGGAGAGAAATTTCAGGGTCATTCTTCCCTTTTCCTGAAGAATAGCACAAAATTACAGCCAAATGGCTCCATTGTCCTGTCCTGTAGAATCTACAAGGTCAGAAAGCCTTTCTTCCTTTTGTCCCATCTCCCGTTTTAGTTAAAGCTGGCAGTGTTTCCACGGATCAAATCCTATCTCTAGGTCTGGCTTCTGAAGTGGCTCATTAAATTCACGGTTCACATCCATATTAATTTCCTTATCAAGTGGTTGTCCACCACACCCTTCAGAAGAAGTTCTCTCTCTAGTTTATGGCTTTTGGTTTTTCCTGTTTTTCTTTCTTTTCTTTTCTTTTTTTTTTTTTTTTGCAATATAAATAGGCTGAGGATTTTCTAAATTTTCCAGTTCTGGTTCCTTTCACTAAACAATTTCTTCCTTAATTCATCTTTCTCATCTTACAATCTATTATAGCAATCAGGAGGAACCAGGATGAGTCCAACATTTTGCTTAGAGATGGTCTCAGTTAAATATCTCATTTCATCACTCACAAGTTCTACTCTCCAAAAAAACCTGGAACACAAGTTTTACATTTCTTTCCGTTTCTAATAACGTGTTCTTCATTTCCACCTGATACCTCACGAAAATGACTTTAACATCCATCTTTCTACCAACATTCTGATCATAATTATTTATCACACATTCTCTAAGAAAATGAAGGCTTAAATAATATGGAGGACAAGGGTAGATGGAGAGGAGAAGGGAGTTGAGGGAAATTGGAAGGGGAGGTGAACCATGAGAGACTATGGACTCTGAAAAACAACCTGAGGGTTTTGAAGGGGCGGGGGGTGGGAGGTTGGGAGAACCAGGTGGTGGGTATTGGGGAGGGCACGGATTGCATGGAGCACTGGGTGTGGTGCAAAAACAATGAATACTGTTACGCTGAAAAGAAATTAAAAATTTAATAAAAAAAGAAAATGAAGGCTTTCTCTCTAGCTTTCCTCTTTCCTTTGAGTCCTCACCTGAATCACCCCTAATGTCCATATTTCTACCAAAAGTCCCCTCATGGCAATCTAGACTTTTTCTAGCTGAACCTCAAAACTCTTCCAGCTTCTATCCATTACCCAATTCCAAAGCTGCTTCCACATTTTTAGGTATTTGTTAAAAAGTGGCGTCTTACTTTTTGCTTCCAAAATCAGTCTTACTCCTCTCAGGCTAACATAACAAAATACCACAGACTGGATGGCTTACAAAACATAAATTTATTTTCTCACAGTTCTGCAGGCTACAAGTTCTAGATCTGGCAGGGTTGGTTTCTGGTGAAACCCCTTTTCCTGGCTCGCAGATGGCCAGCTTCTCACTACGTCCTCACTTGGCAGAAAGAAAGAAAAATCTCCTCCTCTTCTCCACCAATCCTGTTGGATTAGGGCTGCACTCTTAGGAGCTCATTTAGCCTTAATTACTCCTAAAATCTATCTTCAAATTACAGTCACATTGACGATTAGGGCTTTAATTTACTAGAGGACAGAAGTTTCTAAGAGAGATGCATCCAAACATCTATCTCTATCTATATATACATATACGTACATATACAGACACATACATACATACACAAATTTATCTATTTATCTGATAGATTATCTGAGTAATGTGAATATAAAAGTTAGAGATACATTCATTTGGCAAAGAGTTTAGCGACAAATTAGTGCTATGTGCACAGAAAACTAAACACAAAAATTTGGACCATTACTAAATCCAGGGAAGTAGGGGGAATAAAGCTGTATTTCCCCATCCCCCAAAAGGGAAATTTAATCATAATACATACATGACTCAGGTATAAATAATGCTCATTTAGTCATAATTGTGTAAACACTCAACTTGTTTTCAGATCTCAAGTGCAGATGGCTGAGGTAACCACACTCTTCAATCCCTGGCTCACCAGTATTGGGCTTGGTGCAGCACCTCTCTTATTTGTATATTCCCCTTATTTCCACTTTCCCCATATACAAACACTGCTATGTTTGAAGCATATCATTTCATTTATGCATTCTTTCAAAATGTGGTTTGTGTATTATTTGCATATATTTTTAATTTATAGAAGTTGTATTTTGCTATATATCCTACACATTTTATTACCTTTTTCACTCAGCACTATTTTTTAGATCTATGTCTATTGCTGGGTATACATCTAATTCATGGCTCTTCATTCACAAGTATATTCCTTATGTACTTATGTAGCCACCATATGTACTTACCTGGTCTGTTACTGATCAACAGCTCTATTGTTTACAACTTCCTGATACCTCAAAGGAAACAGGGAACTTCTGTAGGGTGCACATCTTGAAGTGCAACAGAGTTGACTAAGTAGTGATAGAGAATCATCCAGAATCACTAATCTGGTCTACATGCCCACCAGTGGTACTCTGCACGTCTTGTACTGCCACGTACCTCCCATCCCTTAGCACTACCTAGCTTTCCAATTATGGTCAATCTTAATGACAAATAGTAGTATTTTAATGTCTTTGTTTTTCTGATCACCAGTAAGTTTAAGCATCTCTTCATCTGCTCATTAACCACTTGGGTTTTTTCTTTCTTGAATTACCTATTCATACCTTGGCCCATGCTTTTAACTGCTTTCTTATCTCTTCTTTTTTTTTTTTTAAGATTTTATTTATTTATTTGACAGACAGAGATCACAAGTAGGCAGAGAGGCAGGCAGAGAGAGAAGGGGGGGAAGCAGGCTCCCTGCTGAGCCGAGAGCCTGACATGGGGCTCCATCCCAGGACCCTGAGATCATGACCTGAGCTGAAGGCAGAGGCTTAAGCCACTGAGCCACCCAGGTGCCCCGCCTCTTCTTTTTTGATTTGTAGGAATTCCTATTATAGTCTAGAACTTTGTCTCTTTTAATTTAGAGAACTAAGCAAACAAGAACACGAGAACACAAGACCACTAATAATTCCATGAAAACTAAAAGTTACACAGGAAATTTAATCAAACTCATTACATGACTCAGATGAAATAATATTTGCATAGTCATAATAATATAAGCACTGCATGCTAATCTAACAAAAATTACTACTAGAAAGATGGAAAGAGGAAAAGTGAGTGGGAGGAAGATGTAAAGATAAAAGCAAAATCTCATCTTTTATGTTAGGAAGATACTAGAAAACTCTTATGGGTTGAGTCACTCCCCCCTCCCTCCACGAACCATCCACCCTGGGGCCAAAAGCTATGCTAAAGTTCTAACTCCAAGTACCTCAGAATGTGACCTTATTTGAAAATAGAGTCTTTAAGATGTAATCAAGTAAAATTGAGGTCATTAAGTTGGGCTTTAACCAATATGACTAGAGTTCCTATAAAAAAGGAGGAATTTTGACACAGAGAAAAACATGCACAGAGAGAAGACTGTGTGCAGAAGACACAGTGAGAAGGTCATGTGAAGATGAAGACAGAGATCAAGGTGCTCCTTCTACAAGCCAAGGAACTCAAAAGATTACCAGCAAACCACCATAAACTAATACATATGGAACAGATTCTCCCTCATAGCCCTCAGAAGAAACCAACCTTGCTGTCACCATGATCTCAGACTTCCAACCTCCAGACTACAGAATATTTCTGATGTTTAAGTCATCAAATTGTGGCACTTTGTTAAAGCAGCCCTCAGAAATTAATGCAAATAGCTAAATGGATAGATAAGTAAATAAAGAAATAGCAGCATACATATGATGTTCTAAACATGGAGGCAGCCATAAATGTAACTGATTACCTCTGAGAAGTGGGAATGGGAACAAGGATGGGGACGGACGAAGCAGGAGAGTGCTCTTTTCCATTTTAAGTCATGTAAAACTATTTGATTTGAACTATGTGTACTTGCAACTTCTATAAAATACATCTTTAAAAAGCTATCTTGCCATGGTTTAAGGAAGATAAGTTTCTATATTTTTTCTACTTTCACAGCATCAAAGATGACTTTTTGTTCTACTAAGAAAATGCTGGTCTTTAAGTTTCAAAGTGCTTTGTTGTAGGGTGTCATGGTCAGGTATAATATTGAACTAGTCTTGGACTGGGGCCTAAATCCCAGTTGTTATTAGCGGTCAAAAGCATTTACATTTCAAGAGTTTGGATGGTAAGCAGCAGAGCATTATGGAAATACAAACTTCAGAGAAAGATCGAAAGGGGTCTAAGTCCAAATGCCCATTCTTATTAAGTCATATGGCCTGAGGCAAGTCAGTTTAAACCTCACCACCTCAATTTCTTCATCTGTACAACTGGATAATAAGACAGTACTTCATGGGAATTTTAATAAGAAACACTTAGCACAATGACAGGCTCATGATAAGCACTTGATAAATGGTAGCCACATGGTTATGATATCCATATTAAGAAGATTTTCCGTTCTTTGCAACTTTATCTTCAGTCACTGGTCCCTTCTACTTCCTCATCCTTCCAATCTTGATTTCAATCATTAGTCAATTTTGCTCTCTGGTTAGATGATAATATAGAACAAAATCTCTGGTTTTAAGTCCTACATCTGCAACCTACTTGAGCTCTGGCAAGTCACTTAAATTTTCTCAGCCCCAGTTTCCTCATCTGTAAAGCAGGTTAAATAATATCTACTGTTGTGATTAGGTGAAATAATGAACAGCTAGCAGAGTTCAGATGCTTGGTGTGTGATGGCACAAGGCAAGCTGACAGGCAAGTCCACTTCCCAACATATAAAATTAAGTAATATTATATAAACACAACACCCGATATTTTTTAGCTACTTCACAAAAACACTTTGTGAATATTTAAGAGCCAGCACCACTCTTCAAGAGGATACTTAAGAGACAGGAGTTGTAGATAGAAGACATCCATGAATACCCAGTGCCTTTGCTTCACAAAATGCCACAGAATTGGATTTAAATGGTATTCTAAGTAGAGAAAATTGTCCAGGTTATTTTAATTGAATTAATTTCCAATGAAATCCAAAAGTTTGCAATATAGGACAGTCCTATCCAAATGCAAGGTAGTATGAGTGAGCTGTAGTACTTAAGAAACCTGTGGTAAAGCTTTAAACAAGCATATTTTTGTTGAAGTATTGCCCACATTTCTGAAACTATTCAACTTATATTTCAAATTTACAAAACATCTAAAACCCCCACCACTAAAAGATTCTCAGACTTCTCAATGAATTCCATCCAACAGTGATCTGATTTACAGAAATATGCCTGGCACATACATCTTCAGGAACACAGCCATTGCCCACATGAGTAACACTCACAGAACAAGATTTCCCCTGCCTTGATGCCCATTACCCAAGTGAGTAGGAGCTGAGTTTAAATCACCAAGTCTCTGCCAGAATAGTCTCCTTCCTTCTTGCCCTCATCACTGCTGTGGTGTCCTGTCAGGGAGAAGATATAGGGCTCTCTAAATAGTTGAGTTCAGCAATCTTCTAAAATGCTGATGCAGCTCCCTTGGCTAAGTGAACACAATATTTCTGTGACAACCTTCCATAATCTAAGAAGCAGCTCTCTTAGGTCAGCAGAGGTGATAGTGGTTCCCTGTCAACCTGGAGAGATCACTCCAAATTTTCATTCTTAACTGGGAAGCATTTGTTCCCTTTTGTGTTTGGATAAAATCCATACCTTAGTACAAAGCACTGAAAGGCATCACTGCAATCTCTTTTCCCTTTGTCTCTTCAATGCCTAGGACTATATCCCCACACATGGGCTTGATGGCTCATTATACAATATGGTAAGCCACTGAGCACATTCAAATTGGTTTTGATGTTCTTGTCCATCAGATCAAATTCAACCTTACATTGGCGCATCATAATAATAACAAAGACATAGTTAGTCCTTTTTGGTTTACAAGGCACCTTGATATACTTCATATCATTGGTTCTTTCTAGATGTTATATTAATATTGTCATCTTCACAGTATAGATAGGGAATTAAGTTTTTGAACATGGTCCTTTTTGTCTATGATCCTCCCCAAATACTGCATTTCAGATCAATCAGCTTGTTTGAGATGTGAGCAGAGCAGAGCAAAGCCATGTGTCTCCTGTCAAGGTACATCCAGGTCCCAGTCCCTCCTATATCAGCCACTGAAGCCCAGTGAACATTCTGTTCTTGCCCACATAACATAAGCATACATGTCTATTTAGGAAGAAGGCAGGCAAAACCCAGCAGCACAGAGCTGTGAAAGCTCAGGCGATACATTGGCCTCCTGTGTGAAATCAGTTACACTTTAGTCGTGACAAGAAATGACATTTGTTGAGCACGTACCATGTGCCAGGTATTATATTTATTACTCTCCATGTATTATCTCATGCAATTCTCTAAACAAACCAATGTGGTAGTTGCTATTATCATCCCCATTTTCAAATGAACGATGTGTTAATTGGGGTTCTCCAGAAGCAATAAGATATTTGATATCATGATATTGGACTTATCATGAGGGACTGGATCACACTATTGTGGAGACTGAGAAGTCCACGATCTGCCACCTGCAAGCTGGGGTTCCAGGAAAGCCAGTGGTGTAAGGTCATCCCAGACTGGAAGGCCTGAAAACCAGAAGCCGTAATGTATGAGCACAGAAGATGGAAGTCCTGGCTCAAGCAAGACAGCAAATTTGCCTTTCCTCTGTCTTTTTGTTTTATTCAGGCCCTCGATGGATTGGATGATGCCCACCTGCACTGGGAGGGTAATCTTCTTCATTCCATCTACAGACTCAAATGCTCATCTCTTCCAGAGATACCCTCACAGACACACCCTAAAATAATGGTTTACCAGCTGTCTGGATGTCTTGTAGTTGACACACACAATTAAACATCACAAGGAAACAGAGATTAAACTGCTGACTCAGGTAGCTGATGCCACACCAGGGCTCCAAATGTCCCTGCTTCACTGTTCCCACCACTACCCAATCTGCCTCATACCCTTTCTAAAAACAAAATGCTGCAAATGGCTCTTGACAGTCCTCCAATACCCCAACCCAAAGTTGGTGTGTCCTTACACTTGGAAATCAGGAGTTCTGAGAGGAAATTGGGAACATCTGCCCATCATCATTCGGTAGTCACAAAATCAACAGTCCATTGCAATGCTACTGCCTGTTATTTCATTTTAACCAACTTGGCTTTTTGTAGCACACAATACTTCTAAGGATAGACAGATTTGAGAACATCTTCTTTTCCGCTCACAGGTTTCAAAATTCCCCTGACATTTAGTTTGTGATTTAACATCCTGAAGCTAGATGTGCCTACACTGTGCAGAAGATTTAAAACTGAACAAAACAGTTCCTGTCATTAGGAACCACACTCAGAAGTGACAGGCAGGACACTACCAACTATAATAAGTAAGTGTAACATTAATGGTGGTGCTTTGGTGACCAAGAATAAGAAAAAAGTAATGTATCCATTGCAAATGTCAGGGCTACGACTCCATCAAGGTGGTGGTATTTGAGCTGGGCTTTAAAGGTGGTCTAGGAGTCTACCATGGACTCAAGGGGAAGGGAAGGGCATCCCAGGCAGAGGCACAGTCAAAGAATGACTGAATCATAAGGGATGCTGAATACGGTGGAGGGCATGTTTCAAACAAAGACAGCAAACAGTGGCAGGGGAACAACTGTTAAGAACCCTAAATTTGTTATGACAATGAGATTTGCGTAGTGTCTCATAATCTGGTGCTTTTACTTTTACTCGATATTTAATTAACCCTGTAGAGTTGTTATTATTTTCTACTCTTTCCAGAAGGTAAGAGAGGTTAGGCCCAAGTCCTCACAGTCAAAACTAGAAACTTCATAGTCTTGGGCCTATAAATCCCATACTCTAATACTTAAAAGAAAAAGAAGAAAAAGGAAAAAAACAGACTGCCATAGGAGGTTGGAAAGTGCAGGGAAGAACCAAGGGGAAGATCTCTCTGAAACGTTCGAACTGACCTGAAATCCATGCCCTTAGTTGTCGGTGCTCTGCTGAAAAGAGCAAAGGGCCAGCAGCTACCCACCATAAGCCACTCCTCCTAACTCTTCCTTGAAAGTTCTCTCCAGATCTATGGTGCCTCTCTCAAGAGTGGTAGCTGCTGAGAATGAAATGATGGAATGTTAGGGCACCTGGGTGGCTCAGTTGGTTAAGCGACTGCCTTTGGCTCAGGTCATGATCCCAGAGTCCCGGGATTGAGTCCCACATTAGGCTCCCAGCTCCATGGGGAGTCTGCTTCTCCCTCTGACCTCTCCTCTTGTTCTCTCTCACTCTGTCTCTCTCTCTCAAATAAATAAATAACATCTTTAAAAAAAAAAAGACAACAAAAAGAAATCAAAGGCATCCAAATTGGCAAAGAAGTCGTCAAACTATCACTCTTCACAGATGATATGATACTATATGTGGAAAACCCAAAAGGCTCCACTCCAAAACTGCTAGAACTTATACAGGAATTCAGTAAAGTGTCAGGATATAAAGTCAATGCACAGAAATTGGTCGCATTTCTTTACACTAACAACAAGACAGAAGAAAGAGAAATTGAGGAGTCAGTCCCATTTACAATCGCACCCAAAACCATAAGATACCTAGGAATAAATCTAACCAAAGAGGCAAAGAATCTATACTCAGAAAACTATAAAGTCCTCATGAAAGAAATTGAGGAAGACACAAAGAAATGGAAAAATATTCCATGCTCATGGCTTGGAAGAACAAATATTGTGAAAATGTCTATTCTACCTAAAGCAATCTACACATTTAATGCAATCCCTATAAAAATCCCATCCATTTTTTTAAAGAAATAGAACAAATAATCCTAAAATTTATATGGAACTAGAAAAGACCTCGAATAGCCAAAGGAATGTTGGAAAAGAAAGCCAAAGTCAGTGGCATCACAATTCCAGACTTCAAGCTCTATTACAAAGCTGTCATCATCAAGACAGTATGGTACTGGCACAAAAACAGACATATAGACCAATGGAACAGAATAGAGAGCCCAGAAATAGACCCTCAACTCTATGGTCAACTAATCTTTGACAAAGCAGGAAAGAATATCCAATGGAAAAAAGACAGCCTCTTCAACAAAAGGTGCTGGGAAAATTGGACAGCCACATGCAGAAAAATGAAATTGGACTATTTCCTTACACCACACACGAAAATAGACTCAAAATGGATGAAGGACCTCAATGTGAGAAAGGAATCCATCAAAATCCTTGAGGAGAATGCGGGAAGCAACCTCTTTGACCTCAACCGCAGCAACTTCTTCCTAGGAACATCGCCAAAGGCAACAGAAGCAAGGGCAAAAATGAACTATTGGGATTTCATCAAGATCAAAAGCTTTTGCACAGCAAAGGAAACAGTTAACAAAACCAAAAGACAACTGACTGAATGGGAGAAGATATTTGCAAACGACATATCAGATAAAGGGCTAGTATCCAAAATCTATAAAGAGCTTATCAAACTCAATACCCAAAGAACAAATAATCCAGTCAAGAAATGGGCAGAGGACATGAACAGACATTTCTGCAAAGAAGACATCCAGATGGCCAACAGACACATGAAAAAATGCTCCACATCACTCGGCATCAGGGAAATACAAATCAAAACCACAATGAGATACCACCTCACACCAGTCAGAATGGCTAAAATTAACAAGTCAAGAAATGACAGATGCTGGCGAGGATGTGGAGAGAGGGGATCCCTCCTACACTGCTGGTGGGAATGCAAGCTGGTGCAACCACTCTGGAAAACAGTATGGAGGATCCTCAAAAAACTGAAAATAGAGCTACCCTATGACCCAGCAATTGCACTCCTGGGTATATATCCTAAAGATACAAACGTGGTGCTCCGAAGGGGCACGTGCACCCGAATGTTTATAGCAGCAATGTCCACAATAGCCAAACTGTGGAAAGAGCCTAGATGTCCATCAACAGATGAATGGATAAAGAAGATGTGGTATATATACACAATGGAATACTATGCAGCCATCAAAAGACATGAAATCTTGCCATTTGCGACGACGTGGATGGAACTAGAGGGTATCGTGCTTAGCGAAATAAGTCAATCGGAGAAAGACAACTATCATATGATCTCTTTGATATGAGGAAGTGGAGATGCAAGGCGGGGGGGTTGGGGGGAGGTAGGAAAAGAAGAAATGAAAAGATGGGATTGGGAGGGAGACAAACCATAAAAGACTCAATCTCAAAAAACAGACTGAGGGTTGCTGGGGGGAGGGGGGACGGGAGAGGGTGGTGGGGAAATGGACATTGGGGAGGGTATGTGCTATGATGAATGCTGTGAAATGTGTAAACCTGGCGATTCACAGACCTGTACCCCTGGGGATAAAAATACATTATATTTATTAAAATTTAAAAAAATGAAAAAATAAAAAATAAAAAGTAAATTAGAAAAAGAAAGAAAGAAATGATGGAATGTGATGGAGATGGGAAAAAAGGCTGAATTCAATTTCAGTACTTCCTTCCTTAGTTCCTTCCTTCCTTCCTTTAATTTGCTCATGCAAAGTTGGTTCTAGCAAGATTTTTATGTTTATATATAATATATAATTTATATAAATTATTTATTTACTTATATATATATTATTTATTTACTTATATATTGCCTCATCCCAAATAATCTGAAACCATTCTATGTGGCAAAATACTCATTTAAAAATCATGAGAGAGAGAGTGAGAGAGAGAGAGAGAGAGAGAGAAAGGAAGGAAAGGGAAAAGAAAAGAAAAGAAACGAAAAGAGAAAAAAAGAGAAAGTGAAAGAAAGGTAGGTTCCATTAGAACATTAGAGACAAGACGAGAGAAAAATGGACTATGGTTCAGTGGGCAATGGGATCTCTACCATGGTTCTGTTTAAGCTGGAAGTTTAGCTCCAAGCTTCCTGGCAGACAAAGCAAAAATTGGAAACCTAATGTGTAAAATGTCCTTTTGACCACTAGAAGAAAAACATATAAGCTCCTCAGTAGAAGCCAGTATTTCCTAGTAATTAATTTAAAATGATTTTTTTGGGGGGGGCGGGGGGGCGCCTGGGTGGCTCAATCAGTTAAGCATCCGACTCTTGATTTTGGCTCAGAGCCATGGGACTGAGACCCCACTTGGGGCACACCACGCTGCTGGGCATGGAACCTGCTTGAGGTTGTCTCCCCACCCCTCACCTCCCTAATACAGGCATACACGCATTCTCTTGCTCTTAAAAATAATAAAATAGGGGCGCCTGGGTGGCTCAGTGGGTTAAAGCCTCTGCCTTCAGCTCGGGTCATGATCTCAGGGTCCTGGGATCAAGCCCCGCATCGGGCTCTCTGCTCAGCAGGGAGCCTGCTTCCTCCTCTCTCTCTGCCTGCCTCTCTGCCTGCTTGTGATCTCTGTCAAATAAATAAATAAAATATTTAAAAAGAATAATAATAATAATAATAAAATAATCTTTTTTCACATGAAGTGTGCTACAAGTGGCTCTGAGAAATGCAGTGAGTAAGATCAACAATGAGATCTGCTTAGTGCTGTACATGCAGTGGAGAGTGTCACCAGGCAGCTCAGAGGTCTTAGCTTCCATCAGTATGTACTTCTTCCTGTTTCTCGGAGCACGCTGCCCTGGCGCTCTCCCTCTCTCCCCCTGCCTCTCCCTCTGGGGGTTCCTCCTTGCCTCAGAGGGCATCTCACATTGGATGGCTGCTTTTTCTCCCACTTGTCGGGAACATATTTTTCAAATTAGCACTTGGGAGCTTTGAGGAAAACCCTGACATTGTTGAGAAGAGAGTGAGAGCCCAAGGAAAAAAAAAGAGAGAGAGAGAGAGAGAGAGAGAGAGAGAGAAAGGGAGGCCTGTTTTTTTCTCAGCTTGTTATATATTTGCAATACAAGCAAAGAAAAATAAACATCCAGATTCTGCAACAGATACGGAAGTTCCCTGGCTTGGTGTGGTACCAAAGCTTGGTCTTCCCCCAAACCCACTTCTCTGTCCAAGCAGGGAGTCGTTCCTCAGCCTGAAAGAGTATAGCATGGCCTCCTTCCCCACCCTCCTGCTCCCTGTCCTCATTAACATGTTTCCCTGTGGATGGACAAGAAATGGGTGGACAATACATGAAGAGAATACCTTACACAGCAAGCCACATCCATTCCTGGTTTGTGAGCGGTGTCTGCCTCTGAGGCTGCAATTCTAACTCAGCGAGATGCCTCCTGTCTCCCATGAGGAGGAGGGAAGCTCAAGAGACCCCGCTGATCATCATTAGCAAATGGGCCAAGCGTCCCTACCAGGACCTTCCACCTGGCCTTGCTACTGCCCCCTATGAAGACAGTTCCCCATCTTGACTAAGGACTAAAAATGAGGAAAGGGCAAAAAAGAGGCTTTCTCTGACAAGAAGCTAGAAATCGATTAAGAAAAGTGATTTCTTCATCTAGATCAGGGTCCAGCAGAGTAGAGTAGTGGAGGGATTTTGGAGCTCAAAGACTCCTGTTCGAACCCTGACTTGGGCAACTGCCTGTCATGTCCTGCGGCAAGCACTCTTACCTCTTTGGACCCCAGCTTCGTTCTCCATAAAGTGAGGATAAGTGCCTTGGTAGCTGTAGAAATTGAGAGGATATTTGGGAACATGCTTTAGCCGCTCGGCAGTATGCAAATTCTAGTTGTTATTAGTGTAGGAAAATGTTCTTTCTCATAAACCCGAGCAGTTGACAACAGAAGATCTGGGCTCCAGACACCCCCAGCCCAGCGTGTCTGGAGCTAATGTGTACGGGCTGAGTTGTTTTCAGCCAGTCCATCACCCTATCTGAGCCTCAGTTTCCTGCAGTGAAAGTACTGACAATGGAAGTCACCTCAGAGCACAAGGCCTCTGTGAGAATCAAGGGACACTGAACATCAGGAAGTACTCTGACAACCAGAAAATGCTAGACAAATATTAGTTGCTAATATCATTAAGGAACAGCCTAAAGGCCTGAGCTCTGGTGCCAGTTCTGCATGTGTCTTTGCCCTTGGCGCTTTCGCAGCTGAATTTATCATACTCTGCCATAAGCTGTCTTTTCCCCTGACAATTATTTAATGCCTTCCTCAATAACCAAGTTCCCTGAGTGGATCCCCAGAATCCATGGGGAAAAAAATCTCTCTATTCATATCTTTGGGAAACTTACACTAGGCAAGGCACAGAATAAATAACCAGACAGCTGAAGGAAGATAACGTCAAATGGAAAGAATATGTATGGACCTTGAGGTCCCAAGATTGGTTTCTGACGCCCAGTGCTGGCTGAGCGACCCAGAGTCTCCTGGCTTCCCTGAGCTTGTGTTTCTTATTCTAAAAATGAGTCTGATCATAATGACACCTGCCCCATGACTTGTGAGGATTAAATGAGAGAATGTCCATTCGCAGTGTTCTATAAACGCAGTCATTATCGAAAGGAAAGGATACTTTGACAACAAAGACAGCTACTACTTACTGAACACCTGCTATGCGCCAAGCACTGTAGATAGCACTCTGTCACTGCCCCAAGGCCTCCCACCAGGAAATGGGTATTATCCCCATTTTACAGTTGAGAAGACTCAGGAAGGTTAGAAAGTAAGTGGTAGAAAAAGTGCTGGATCCCAGGTTTGTTTGGTTACAAAGCTCGTGTTCTTTCCACTACCCATTTGACGTCTTCCTCTAAACTAATAGCAATAATACAACTTCTCGGGAGTCACTTACTAGCCTAAGGGTGGACTTCTGGGTGCTTTGTGTTCACCGCAGACTTTCAGGGCAGGTTTTCTTACTTGGCTTCCTGCAGAAGCAGGCCTCGAGGCAAGGACAGGAGTGCAGGGAGTTTGAGAGTAAGCCCAGGAAATGCCAGTAGGGGAGTGCAGACAGGAGAGTATCACTAAAGGGTTTATTGCTACCCAAGGAATTCGATTCCACTGGGGAACTCTGGGGATGCTACAGAAAATACACCTCAGATACCCATCTCCTTTGAGTGAGGGAACTAGAAAATTTATACTGTTGTCTGGCATCATAAATGACAAACCATAAATGACATGCACTTTGTCTTCTAGGAAACAGAACTATAGAAGATTTTTAATCAAAACGTTAAGACAATCCTTTCTTTCACAAAGTTTTGTAGATAGCCACATGGAAGAACAATTAGATTTACTACATCTTCTAAAGAAATTGGCTTCCCACTATTCTCCTTCCTTAAATCTTCCTTGCCCCAATACATAAATGCATACCAAGAGCTCTGAGCTCCAAGTTACCCATGTTCCCTTAAGTCTCCTCCCTTTCTGTCCATTGACCCTTACACCCTGAATTTTCTACAACCCCAAACTAACACCTAGGCTATGGGCCCCACCCCCAAGACACATTTGATGCCTACACAAAAAACGAGACTGTTGAAATCAATCAGAAACATGACCTTGCCCATCAGCAATACTCACACACCTGGGGACCTTCCAGAACAGCTAAGACTGAGAAGCCTTAAATGTGGATGAGGCAACCCCCACCTGCAAGACACTGAAGGGAAACATCCATTTGTAAAAGGCGTAAGAGTAGGAATCCCTCCCACTGGGCATGCATTTCCTAACCTTTGAATCACCTATGATGTTAGACTAAGGAAACTTAGCACACAATAAATAATGTGAAGTCCACAAATCATAAGCGCAAGGGTCTTGTTAAAGTCATATGTAGTAGAAGAGATTTGTTATATAGTCAACATTAACATCATCAATATTTACTAAGCCTTCTTTCACTATGATAGTAAGCTGGGCAACAGTGCTACATGCAGTTACTGACTTTCAGCTTAATAGTGAAACTCCCAATTACTTATGGAGCATATCTGTGATCTATTGTATCTTGGGAGGTAAAGTACTATGCGGTGAATACAGACAGCACATGCTGGGAATAGTCATTTTTTTAAAATATTTTATTTATTTATTTGACAGACAGAGATCACAAGTAGGCAGAGAGGCAGGCAGAGAAAGAGGAGGAAGCAGGCTCCCTGCTGAGCAGAGAGCCCAATGTGGGGCTGGATCCCAGGACTCTGGGATCATGACCTGAGCCGAAGGCAGAGGCTTTAACCCACTGAGCCACCAAGGCACCCCAGGAATAGTCATTTTTAATACATACTATCAGCTCAAATTATCAAAAAATCAGGCAGTTGTGGAGAAAATGAACTCACCACAGCCTCTATCATTGGCAGCTGATAAAAGACCAATGCATACTTGCATTTGGACCAGAATATGTTAACAACAGTGTACCTCCAGTTTTAAATGTGAGAAAGGGTTTATCTATACCAAAAAAGACAATAAGGTCAAAGCTAATCCATGCACTGTGCTCATGCAAGTATGTAAGAGGCATTCCCTTATTTGCAGATGAACAAAAGATAAGTCCAATATAGAGCACATGAAATAAAATTCTAACCAGAGAGAAGGAGAGAGTCATCCTGATACTCATAGGAGATGCAATATCCTTAAACATTGTATAAATTCAAAGGGAGTTTTATATTACAGTGAGTTTCCAATGGAATTCAAGGAAGCATGACTCCTATAAAACAAAAATAATTATAATAGAGAAATAAAAGACTAAAAGGACAGAAAGGAGAAACAGAAGGATAATAGGATCAGATATAAGAAAATTTGCTGAGATTAAAGCAAGAGCCAAGCAAAATTAGAAAAGTAATAATAAAAATACTATCTCCATTAGAAACAGAATTGACATTGTGAAAAATGAAGACACACATATGGAGGGAAAACAGGTCCCTACAAACTCAAGGAGAAAAAAAAATTAATTTACTTGGTAAAAAATAAAAAAGAAATCTAATAATAGATGCTTCCAGGAATCCTAAGAAAAAAAATAATCAAAGACATAACTAAAGAAAACTTCCCAGAACTTAAGTTGGCCTCAGATTCTTACTCTGAAACACCAAAATGGCATAAGGTAATAAAGCAATGTCTAAAGGTCTGAGGGGAAAATATTGTAATTTGAGAATTATGAACCCAAAGAAATAATTTTCCATTTGAGATTCTAATCCTGCATTGTATATAATATGGGAAGAGCCTCCTAACTGATTATCTTCCCACACATCTCGCTACTTCAGTCTATCTTCCATACTCTTTGCATTGATTCTGCTTCCTTGCTAAAAACTTTTCAGAGCTATGGGATTTTTTAAAATATGGTAAAATGTTAATAATGGAATCTAGGGGGTGGGTATAGAGGTGCTCACTGTCAAATTCTTTCCACTTGACTGTATCTTTGAATTTTTTTATACAGTTAAAAAAAGAAAATCTTTCAAATCATTCTAATTGTCTACCAGATTACCAGAGAGAATCCAAACAGCCTGCATGCAAACCTCTTCAGTCTAACCCCACACTACCTCTCCAGTAGCACCCTCTACCCATTATCCTCACCCATTTTCCTCTTCCAGTCACCCTGAGCTCCCAGCTATTCCTGGAGTGCACTCTATTCTTTCATGACCTTCCCTTGCCTCCCCAGACAGGAGCGCATCCAGCTTTTCTACCTGTTTACTGCTATTCATCTTCAAAGACCAGAGCCAACATTATCACTCCATGAAGATCTGTGAACAGCTCTTCCAGTCCTCCCAGGATTGTTACACTTCTCTTAGGGCACACATCACCTTGTAGTGTACTTGTTTGTGTTCCTATCACTCCATTTCAACCTGAGTGGGGATCTTGAGGATGGGAGTGATACCATTCATCTCTGTCTGTAGCATGGGCCCAGAATCCCTCTTAGACTCAACAGGTGTCCACAAAGGGCCTCAGAGTATCTGAAGAGATTAGAAGTCCAAAAGATGTATTTGGACATCTGATACAAGTTAGGTTTTATGGCGAAATGCAGTACAAAATGAAAATCCCAGTCCCCTTGTTCAAAAACTATTAAGAATTTCAAGATGATGACAGCATCAAACCAAATGCAGAACCCTTTTGAGTGTGAGGCTCTGTACAGCCATACAAGTGGCATGACCACAAACTACCCCCCAAGCCTTGCTTACCCAAGGGGGGTATCCAGCAGACGGGGGCTTCCTGAGTTGTAGAGATTTAGTTTCCTCACATGTCAGAAGTTGTTGTCTGCCTGTCCACAGTGACATACAGACAGGGAGGGAAACACCCAAGTGGGAGCTTGCTAAGTCTCTTATATCTCCTTACCTTGTCACCCTGAGACTTTATATGGTTTCAAAACTTTTTTTAGCAAGCCATATCTGAATCTGATGTCTAGGGCCTAAGCGGTTTCCTATTCTGCCAGCAGAATCACAGTGCTACATTGCCCACAAGCTATATTATGGCACTTGTATTACAAAAAAGGTAATGATGATTAGTCTATGATCAGGCCCACTATATATCTCCTGTTTTACAAGACTTAGGAAGAAATGAGCATAGTGTCCATGAGATAAGACATGTTCACATTAGTCAGTCTTCCCATTCAAGAACATGGTGCATCTTTCCATTTATCTAAATACTTTTTATATCGCTCCATACAATTTGTTAAATAGTTCCTTCATGCTTTAAAATTATTACTACTTTCATTGTGTTATAGTTGTAAGCTAGATATTTTTCTCTATCACATTGCCAAATATTTTGTTATACAGAGAAAGCTAATTTTTATATATTTGTCATATATATATATTTTACTGAACTCATTACTTCCAAGAGTTTCACAGTTGATGTTCTCGGACTTTTCTGAACTATAAACATATGCAAATAGTGAGATCTCTGTGTCTTCCTTTACAATAGTTTTTAGTTCTGTTTGATATCACATTGTGTGGCTCAGAACTTCCAGAAAAAAGTTATAAAAATATCTTGCTCCTGATTTTGGTGGCAAAGAGCCTAATGTTTCATTATTAAGTATCAGTGTTTATTTTTAAATAGTTCAGTTTTGGCACAGTGAAAAAGAAACTACTCTTAAGATTTAAGTTTCTTAAGATTTATATTTTTAAATCTAGAATAGCATGTTATAAAATGCCTTTTCACTATCTACTAAGATTATCATGTAGCTCTTTGTTCTTTTACCTAGAGTTATGATGTATTATATTAATCAATTTCCTCCCATCCTGGAATTAATAAAAGAACTACCTTCATTTTCCCAGAATAAACCATGCCTAGTCGTGATGGATGATTCTTTTGATGTATTATTGTATTCAGTTGGCTACCATTTTATTTAGGAGTTTTGTATCAATTCATTAAAGAATCGTCTACAGTCTTCTTTTGTATATTATCAGTATTATGCTTCTCCAAAAATTTCATAAGATTTATATTGTGCACTGCTCACATTGGAGAATTAAATGTGATATTATAGAAATCTCCATCTCCATATTTTCACTTCTTTGATGGGGAAACTAATCACGGCAAATTCCTCCAAAGATGGGAGTATTACTTTGAATTTATTTTCTTAGCAGAATGGGAAAATTTGTAAGCCCCTGTAAGTAAGATAGTGGATAGCTCATAGGATTAATAACAAAGCTAGAAGACCAACCCCATAAACCAAGGGAAACTAGGCATACTGGACTACAGCAAGTATCTTGTCATGAGCACTGATACTACTGTCGCTGGACCCCAGATGCCACTCCCACCATTCCAGAATATTCTAAACTGCCCCTGCTTCCTTGCTCCATACATTTAGATTCAAAACCCTGGGATGGCTGCTTGCAAAAGGCCCAGTTTGTGGGTCCAAGGAAAGCAATCATATGGCCATTTCAGTTTATATTATGGGATGTGGGTCATGCCTCTTATGAGAACTTGCACAAGCATATGGAGAGAGTTTGGAAGATATGTCACCTCCCCTGCAACAAAAAAGGTTTCTTATACAAAGAATTGTCCCCTTTTTTAAAGACTTCATTTATTTACGTGAGACAGAGAGAGACAGGGAGAGCAGGAACACAAGCAGGGGGAGTGGGAGAGGGAGAAGCAGGCCTCCCACCTAGCAGGGAGCTCAATGCGGGACTTGATCCCAGAATCCTGGGATCAACACCTGAGCCAAAGGCAGACACCCAACGACTGAGGCAACCAGGTGCCCCAAGAACTCCCTTATTCTCTATGCAATAGAAAATAACTTATCTGTCATTTTAAACTCTGAAATAACTTACCACTAAAACCATTGGATTCCAGAGCATTTTATCAATAATTTTATAATAACATTACCTACTTTTTTCATGACTGTTGTTATGTTTTAAGTGCTCATATTTGCTATATTAAAAGATGACTAAAACATAGCCACTGCCCTCAAGGAACTTACAACTAATACTATGGCAATCCTATTTCTCTTTGTACTCTAGTATCAAGCAGAATGCCTGGCACACAGTCGGCTCTTAGAAAAAGTTTACTAAGAAAATGTTTTCCAAAATGTGAATTTTTTTAAGAGGTTCATTTAAAATACTGTTGTGTTTGTTTGGGGAGTTTCCTGATTTAGTAACTGCACAAGGTTCTCCTAGAGAAATCAAACCCAAATATTAGATAACTAGACTGGGCATTAAGGGTGACCCATGCAAGATAAATGAGACCAGTAAATCTACAGATTACAGAGGAACTGGAGAAGCCAAGAGTAGATATCAACAACCTCCTTAAAAATGAGTAATTTGAATATAACAACAAAGCAAAAATAGTGAAAGTTAATTACTACTATACACAAAAGTACAATAAAATTTTTTTAATTGCTAAGCAATGTTCATTAGAACCCCAGAAGAAATACAGAAAACTGTAATAGTCCAGTCTGAGCTAAGCCATCTAATTTCACAAGTATAAGTATAAGTTGCTAAAGGCAACTCCATCCACCATTTGTCAGAGCAAACATGTTAGGTTTTGGAACCATCAAAAACTAAACCATCCAAGTCAGCCAATCCTTCAGATGAAAATTATATTCTGATAATCATAAGAATCCCTTTAGAAGTGAGCATATGTTTACACAAGATATCATTATGGTCCCGTTTTCTTAACCAGGGATTCTTAACACAGGCACCTGAATAAGGAGTCAAAGCCAAAATTAGGCCGGAAGTGACCATTTCAGAAAGCTCTGGTAACTGTGGGGCATAGGAGTGTTTTCTTAAGGCTTTCTTTTACTGCTGCTTTTTAAAATTTTTTTTTCTTCTTCTAACTGGTCCAGAAGGAAAATTACAAGGTAGAATGAAAAAGAGATGAAAACTTCCAGCAAAATGATGACATGTCAGTCCTTTTAAAAGATGCTTGGAAGACTCTTTACAATGGCCCCTGTTGATTTTTAAGCATCCAAAATGTGCAAATCGTTGCATTATTTTTCATCATACCAGAAAGTGTTTGCATTTTTATTTTTGTGGGGCAGGGGCAGATGAATTCCTAGAAGAGAAACTGGCACTATGCCATCTTTCAGAAGCTGATGTGTGGAGGGATCCAGAATCTGGGCAGAAAGGTGACTAATAAGTATATTAGGTTACTCTTTACAAACAGCTTTTTTGACATCCATCATCCTACCATAACCCAATAAGGTACGTAATTAAGGTTATAAACTAACAACTAAGAAAATGCAAAAAGGGTACATGACTTCCCAAACATCAATTCACTGTAACAAGATTGGTTTCCACAACGATGTCCCAAACTGATTTGGCTAACGTGATCCCCCAGGCAGGTGTCACCTTTCCCTATCACTCCTCTCTTTTGAAGCTCCACAAATGATCACACCTTCCCAGGTCAAAAGACCACACTTCAGTAAGAGAAAAAATATCTACAGCTCCCACAAAAAACTCCAAAATAGATTTGGGAGTCCCCTGAACATGGGCGCAAACTGTGACGTGCTTCTAACCCACAGAATACTTCAAAGGAGAGAAAGGGTGTCAATCTCATGATTCCATTACTTTATGTAAGACTCCATTCTGCTAGCCAACTCTCTCTGGCTCTCCACTGGTCTTAAAGAAGGAAGCTGCTATGTGGTAACTGCCTATGGAAATGCACACTTGGCAGGGAACTGCAGATGACCTCTAGGAATTTTGAGTGGCCTCCAGCCAATGACCAGTGAGAAATCAAGGCTCTCAGCTCCCATAACGCACAAAGAAATGAATTCTGCCAACAATGTGACCAAGCTTGGAAGTATATTCCTCTCCAGTCAAGCCTCCAGATAAGAACACAGCTTGGCCGGTAGCTGGAGTGCACCCTCTAAGACTCTGAGGAGAGGACCCAACTCAGCCATGCCTGGACTTCTGACGTACAGAAACTGTGAGATGATAAAGGTGTGTTGTTTAAAGCAACTAAGTCTAGACAACTAATGCAAGAAAATCTCAAACCCAGGTTATCCTACCATAAATTATATTTGTCAGTTGCACCAGTAAGGAACAAGTTATTTAGCTAGAACAAGCTTATGAAATGTGAACCCATCTGACGCAGGAGTTCAGGAGCCCCGATAAGATGATGGTCTCTGCAATAAGGCGGTTACATTCACTGGCCATCTCTCCAGGAGCATGAAAAACCTATGATGAACAGACTTGCCTTCATCTGGCTCTTCCCTCTACCCAGAGAGACCCTGGCATCACAGAAAAGGCTTAAGCAAAAAAGTGGTAAACAAACAAACAAACAAAAAAACAAATCAATAGGACTTAGGTGGACAAGTCACATCATCTCCCCTGCCTCCATGTTTCTCATCTTTAACCCAGGGGACATTATAACATACTATGCAGGGACATAAAGAGGCTTAAAGCTACAATTCATACATTATACATGTTAATAATTACTGAATGAAAGCTGTTCCTATTATATCGCTTATAGGATCTTCCCCATTTCATAGGTGTAAAATCAGAATGACCTATCCAAGGCCATACAGCTAATAGCCAGCGAAACTGGGAGAAAAACTGAAGTCATCTGGCTCCAATTCCAGAACTTTTCCTACTGTAGTTCCCCTGGAATTTTTGAAAAATGTCCAAAATACAACTTAGTTGAGGTTAATTCAGAAAATAACTATATATTCCACTCAGCTCTTTGAGAAGGGTTGCTGTATAATGAAATACAATGTTTCAGCTACCTCAAGTCCTCTGTGGAATAGGTCAGCACAGAAATGCATTTCCAGAGAAGATGGGAATCCTGGGTTTAAATAATTAGACCTAAAATAACCACCACAATTAAGCAGCTCCTTAGCATCAAGTTTCTGGGTTTTGGCAGAGACGGCTGAGTTTCCCTTGAATTTTTCCATCCTAGTTACAAAACAGGATTAATGGAATTGCTGTGACCAGGCTCCTCTTGACACCCTGGCAAGACTGTTAGCATACACACACAACACAGCGGCAACAGCAGGCGGTCTATATCCGCAAATCACCAAGGGACCACCAGATTTTCACAGACTGGTAATAGTCAACACTTTCTAATTTAACAATAATGAACACAACCACAAAAAGTCTGCCGATCTCAAAGTAACACAAGCACAGACTCATTCACCAAGAGACAAGAATGAAATTTGTCTCAATTTCAGCTCCACACTCCTTTGTCTAGCCCCTCCAAGCACATAAGCAGGTGAGAGGTTCTGATATCTCTAGGTTGCCTAAGGAAGTCAAGCAAAGCATCAAATAGGGATTTGGATTGTACCTTCTTTCAGGTCCCATTCAGCCCCAGGAGCCCATGAGTCAAATGTGCATTTTGCTCTTCGAAGGTACTAACCACCTGAGTCGATGGCGGAAACTGGATTGATAACAAAATGTGTAAGTTCTAATGAGTGCTGCCACTTGGAATCACACAGCTAGAGAAGCTTGCTAAAGGCACTCATGTACCAGTTTAACTGGCACACAAGTACTTCTGTTTACCTCCTTTAGAAAGGACAAGAAGGTAAGAGCCACCAAACTAGGCAGAAATAGAGATGGTGTTCAAAGTCAAACAGAAAGCATCTTTAAGGCTTAAAGGAACCTAGAAATGGGACACCAGGCCATTAAACAAATAAAATAATAAACATTAGATGAAACAGCAACAAATATATTAAGAAAGAGTTCTCATAAGTACTAATGCAATGCCTTAATTAGCAATAAATTACAGTATTAGAATATATTCCCGGTAGGGAAATGGTAAGGGGAGCCATCAGGTCTCCCAGGAAAGGTTGCAGAAAAGTGGAGATGGAAGGAAAGAAGAGGGGGAAAGATGTGGAACAATTATGCTGCATCTGTTTCCGACACATCAGCAGGGGGCAATTTCCCTAAATCAGTGGAACAGTCAGTGGTGTGAAAGATGAAGACTCGTTAGGCAGCCTGCAGACTGCACCCGAAATGGTTTGTCAAACAGTCGTACCTCTGAAAATCAACAAGGAATGGGGAAGTGATGCTTCTTTTCTAAGGGGAAAAGTCAAAAACAATCTAGAACCAAAAACAGGCTACCAAGCTTTCATACAGGCTCATTAGGATAGGCTCTGCCTAATAGATAGGCTCTGTCCTAATGACAGAAAATGCCAGAGAAACAAAAACAAAGGCAGTATCTATTGACTATATATGACCAATAATGAATATTACAAATATTTACTGAATGCCTACTAGGTTGCCCAGTATTGCATAGACTCACTGTTTCCTTCAGAGCAATCCAGTAAGAAAGCATGGTTCTACTTTCATTTATTTTTCTTAAGATTTTATTTATTTATACGAGAGAGAGAGAAAGCATGTGCACCCGAGGGGCAGAGGGAGAAGGAGAGAATCTCAAGCAGACTCCACACTGAGTGCAGAGCCCAACGCAGGGCTCAAACCCAGGAGCCTGAGATCATGACCTGAGCTGAAACCAAGAGTTGGACACTTAACCAACCGTGCTACCCAAGTGCCCCTTGTTCTACTTTTGGAGAAAAACTAAACCTCACAAAAGAGAATTTGCTCAAAGTCACATGGCATTAGATTTGAAGACAGATATGTCCATACCCCAACCTCTCGAACATAGCAAGCCTGTTTTCCACAAAGTACAAAACATTAAGGCTAATGTCCATTAATGAAAGCTTGAGAAAGAGTTTTTTGGAGATCAGAAAAGAAAATAATTGTAGACCTGGGAATCCAAATCTGACTGTGGAATCTATTCATGTATCTCACAAGTCAGGAAGCCTAGAGGGTCTGCAATTAGACCAGAATGAAGGGAGAAAAGTAAGCCTTTCTGGGCAGCATCTTTGTGTGTCTTCCTTTCTCTATAACAGGAACCTTGCTAAAGGCACCCATCCAGAAATTCTTGGGTAGGTCTTCCAAATGCCTTATCCAGTGTCCCTGCTTAAAAGAAGAACACTGACATTGTCCTTCCAGGCCAGGAGCCCAGTTACTCAGAATGTATGAATTGCCCCCTGGAGGGATTTAGGACTCATCTCACCGCCTAGAAAAGGCTGAAAGTAAATGAGACTGCTTGAACGAGATAACTCTCAGAGCTCCTTTTTAACCCTGATTTTATAATTTGGCTTCCAGTGAAGGAAGGGGTTTTTTTTTCAACGTGTATTTAATGAGCCCCTATTATGTGCCGAGCATTATAAGGTTTTATCTCACTCATCCACTTGAACGCAGTCTCTGAGAAATCCACAGGACCCCTCACGTCATCTTATCCATCTCCTGGACAGAAAGGAAGTCAGCTCTTCAACTTAAATCAACAAATATTTCCTGCAGTCTAGATACCGTGGAGGACACCCAGAAGCACAAGCATGACCCGAGTTCTCCAGGAGGCTCTAGATGATGCTGCATGTAAATGGAGGACCCCTTGCACATTCATAAAAGCAGCCCTACCTGCTCTGTTTCTGCCTTCCCTAGCATTTTCACTACCAGCACCTCCACCTGATGTTAGGCCTCCCTGGCGTTCTAGACAACAAAGAGAAGAGCAAAGAGTAGTCTGGTTCATGGACTTTCCAGAATTCTTATTGGCTTCATTATCCTCTTCGGCGTGATAGCAGCAGGTCACGTCAAGCCTCCTAGTGGGTTACAAGGAGTAGCTGTAACAAAGGTTTCCAGAAGTTAAAACCCCCTTCCCATCCTGCTATCCCATAACAACATTTTTTCCATATCCTTAACTCAGCATCAAAAAAGTCAAGCATGATAAACATAGGATGGGATTTTCAGGAGAAACAGAAGGAACAATGAGAGTACTTTGCAGAGGTGTAACATCTGCAAAGGTGGTAACATCTAGCTTCTTCTGAATGGTGCTTGCAAGATTACCCCTTACCCCAAAAAGTCCCAGACTCAATTAGTCCCAGATTAAACTAGTACAGTAAATATATACTAAGTGTTTATTCCATTGTAAAAACCATGTCAGTGTTTATCATTATTCTTATTTCCTCCCCATCAACATCACTAGTCACTGGCTATATGAGGGGCTCTGGATTGGTTTCTTTCCCTCCTAAGCCCAGATCCTTGCCCCAAATTTCAGCCCAACTGACTAGGGCCTAGACATGGCAAAGCTCTTGCTAGCTCCCTTCCCCAGTCAGGTTCACTTGTTCTCTTTATTCCCAGCCCTGGAATGTATTCCCAGTTCTGCTATGAATCACACACAACAAATCTGATATCAAGCATTACCCTGGATTGGACCAACCCAGCTTCTCGGCTAAGTTTGACTGTGTGGCTAAAACAAAGCCAATGAAGGGTGTCACCCACCAGCACCCAGACATGCGTATGTGAAGGCAATAGGTCTAAGGGCTCTGACCAAATGGAGAAGATTTCTTTCAAAGCTCATATCCACAGCCAGGGAAAGAGCCTGGATTCTATCAGTGAGGAAACTCCAGAGAAGCAGTTTAGGTTTCTGCTATAAGGTGACCCTGAACCCATAAACAGGCAGAAAGCCAAAAGGTCAGAAACCAAGAATATTAGGAACAGGTCAGGAAGGAAGGTACACGATGGCCTCAAGCAAGCAGTTCAGCCCAAAGACTATGAAATGCCATCTCCATGAGGACACAGATTTTGTTTCTTTTGTTCTCTTATAGAACCCTGCACTTGGAGAGTCTTCCAGTATTCACTGAGGGATTAAGTGAATGAATCATCAGGGTGTTGACTACCTCTTTTATACATCGTTGGCTTATGGCATGGGAAGACTAGAAAGAGCATAGGTCTCAAAATGCAAAGGATTTGAAGAACTAGACACTAATACCCCAGAGATCAACCCCAAATAACCCTCCAGCCAATACAGTAAACTCCATGGTTTGAGCCCTTCCTCTGGTGTACTTCCCTCTATCAACACACTTGTCGCACTGCAGTGTGACCTTCCCACTTTCTACCTTCCCTACTGAATGTGACATCGGCCCATAATAAGAACTCAGGACTGTTGTTACTGAGGATGACCCTGCCCTGAGGATTTTCCCATGGAGATGAATGGCCAAAGAGAGTAATACAGTTTGGTGTTTGGGGCCTTATTTTTCCTAGAGATCAGGACAATACTGTAGGCTTCTTTCACCCAAAGGCAATAGGATAAATTGAGAATCAACAGGAAAATAACCAAAAGGACTTGATTATCTATTTCTAGAGTATGGCAAAGGAACTTAAAACTGAATTTAAAATTTTAAAATAATAACAATAATAACAAGAGAGGAGGTAGGGGTGTTATTCGATAAGGACCCAAACAGAATCAGCAGAATAATGCATCTGCCAATCAGGAGAACAATGTGTCTACTGTCAGCTGCAAAGGAGATTAAGTTAAAATCATACAGTGACTTGGTAGTAGAGTTGGACTCGAACTCAAGTCTTATCATTCTAAACCCCAAAACCATCAGGCTTGAAATAGACAGGTTCTGATGTCTTAGAAAAAGCCCTCTGGATCTCAGCCCAAGGACGAGGCTACATCACTTCTGCCAATGGTGCTTTGAAGATTTCAGCATTTCACGTACATGAGATGAAGGAAAGGAGATCGGAATGTCCTTGGCGACTCAGACAAACCTTCTCACAGAGTCAGGGAGCTGACACATTCATGGAGTGACGTACCTTTAGCCATCCTATCCTGAGATGGGCAATAATGGAGGCTTCGTCATAATCACATGTATCAAAGTCTGATCAGGGTGATGGCTGGAACCCCTGTATTCATTCAACAAATATTTCTGAGCATCTACTCAAGCCAAGCTCCACGCTGAGTGCTGGGTACACAGTGGTTAATAAAATAGCAATCTAGCAGAAGAGACAAGCACTAATCAATAAACCACTAACAAGTTACACATAATTACCAACTGTGATAAATATAATGAAGGCAAGGAACTGGGTTTTATAAGAGAAAATAACAGGAGGGTGGGGTTTATTCAAAAGCACAACCACTACATGATGTTGTTCTCTCTGGGAAAAGCTGTTTTAGCACCAAGTTTGCCCTGAGGCCAAAATAGAGGACTTGCATGCTCAGGCATGCCTCTAGAGAACACTCTGGAACTTCAATGAAAAGGTCCATCATGGGGGGAACAGAGACAAAGACGAATATCTCCATTAAGGAGAGGTACTACCTGAGCATGTGTCACAATCTGGGAATAAGAAATGTAAGAGGAGCCCTCCTAGTTGAGCTCAAGAAACATAAGAGGAAGCAGGAAACAGGCAGGAAGAGATACTAGTAATCTTTCACACAGGACATGGTCCACTAGTCATAGTAGTAGTAGAAATTACAACACGTGTCCACACAAACACCTGGACATGGATATTCACAGAAGCTTTATTCATAACATCCCCGCACTAGAAACAACCAAAATGTTCATCAACAGGTAACCAGATAGACAAATTGTGGTATATTGTGAAAGGGAATAGTAGTCAGAAATAAAAAGGAATGTACTATTGATATACACAATGATATTGATGAATCTCAGACATTATACAAAGTGAAAGAAACAAGATACAAAAAAGAACACGTGTCATATGATTCCATTTGTATGAAAGAGTAGGCAGCCAAAACTAATCTGTAGTGATATAAACCAAATCAACATTTCCTTGGGGCAGGGGGCAGGGAGAGGAGACAGGAGAGGAAGAGACTGACGGAAAAGAAAGAGACGTTAAGAGAACTGAGAAGACAGCGATGTTCTGTATCTGGATTGGGGTGGTAATTAGCAACCTGTACTCTAGCAGGCAGAAATTTCATTGTGTGCAGATTATACCTCAATGAAGTTGATTTTTTTTTTAAGTTTCCTCAGTCTTCAATTTTGTACAGTGTTCTTCTAGAATCTGAAACAAGTTCCTTAGAGGAAAGGAGTTCAACACAATTACAGTGCTATATCTGAAATTATTCCACCGTCCTGGCATTTAATTAAGGCCTGGTGAATGCCAATCTTTACCCATGTCCAGTCCCCTGCCTGGCATCTTCTTTCCTGACAGGTAGCAGCCAGCCCCAGCACCCATGGTGGCATTACTTTCAGGAGGCCTGCCAAGCTTACATTCATACACACCCACACTGCCAAGCCAGAACGCCCCAGGTTGTCCCTGAGGACCCCTCTGGGGAAACCGCATTATAAGGTGAAGGCCTCTACCCCATGAAATCTGTTGTTTTACTTACATGGTGAATGTTGTTGAGGACGTGTTCACTACTCAATCCTGTCCCCAGTACAAACACAAGAGAAATTATTTCTCTGGTCCTAGTCCCAGGATTTACTATACTAAATTATTTCTTACTTATGAATACCAAGATTCCCCTTTTTAAATTAGTTGCTTAGAAATTAAACATGTACCCACCTCTAGCAAGTGTGTAAAAGCTTAAGGCCCACCATTTTATCCATTAACCTCACCCAGGTTTCAAACTTGTTTCCTTGTCATTATTTTCCTTTCAACCTAATTTTCTTGATTATTTTTTAAATACATAGACTTTCTTTTCAGAGTAGTTTTAGGTTCACAGCAAAACTGAGTAGAAAGTAAAGAATTCCCATAGACCCCCTTCCCCCACACATGCACAGTATCCCCCATTAACAACATGATCCGTAGTTTAAAATCCATAGTTTACATTAAGGTTCACTCTTAGTGTTGTATGTTCTATGGGTTCGGATAAACAGATAATAACATGTATCCTACACTACAATACAGTATCATACAGAAGAGTTTCACTGACCTACAGATCACCTGGGCCCTACCTATTCATCCTTCCATCCCTCAAGCCCTAGCAAACACTGATACTCTTAGTTTTCTCTCTCCTAAGATGTCACATGGTTGGGGTCGTACAGTATGTAGCCTCTCAGATCGGCTTCTTTCACTTAGTAATATACATTTGAAGCCTTCTCATGGCTTCATAGCTCATTTCTTTTCAGCAGTAAATAATATTCCATTGTCTCCATGTACGACGTTTATTGATCCATTCACCCACTGAAGGGCATCTTGGTTGCTTCCAAGTTCTGGCAGGGATGAACAAAGATGCTATAAACATCTGTGTGTAGATGTTTGGGTGGACACAGGTTTGATTAAATACCAAGTTCCTCTAGATAAACACCAAGGAGTTCAATTGCTGGACTTCATGGTAAGAGTATATTTAGTTTTCTAAGAAACCTCCAAATTGTCTTCTGACTACATCATTTTGCATTCCCATCAGTAATGAGTGAGAGTTCCTGTTGCTCTACATGGTATCCAGCATTTTGGGTGTTAACAGCATTTTGGATTTTAGCCATTGTACTAAGTGTGTACTAGTATCTCATTGTTTTATTTTGCAACTCCTGGCTGCCATATGATGTTGAGCATCTTTGCATACACTATTTTGCCATCTGTATATCTTCTTTGAGGAGATGTCTGTTCAGATCTTTTGCCCATTTTTTATTGGGTTGTCTGTTTTCTTATTGTTGAATTTTAAGAGTTCCTTGTATATTTTTGGATAACAGTCTTTTATCAGATAATGTCTTTTGCATGTTTTCTCCCAATCTGTGGCTTGTCTTTATAGAAATATTTTGTAGTACCTATTTTTAACAGCCACCCTGATCTTTTTGGGGGACAGATTAGTATACTGGTAGTTTTTACACAGATTTTATTTTTTTGTAAAAATTTTATTTATTTGAGAGAGAGAGAGAAAGACAGCACTAGGTAGGGGAAGGTCAGAGGGAGAAGCTGATTCCCTGCCGAGCAGGAAGCCTGATGGACTCCAGGATCCTGTCCTGAGCCTAAGGCATTTACTTAACCAAATGAGCCACACAATCACCCTTTTTTCTTTTTCCCCCACAGATTTTAAATATGAATGGAATGGTGAAGGTTGTATCACAGTCAATTTTTCAATTTCATCTATTGTCTGTTTTACTTTGTTTGGCTCGTTGACTGACACAGGCAGACTTGAACAAATACCTTCTTCCCTCAGGGCCTCAGTTTCTTCCTCTGTAAAATGGGAGAGCCAAATCAGATGATGCCCAGAGTTCCTTAGAGCTCTCGCTGGATATGTGTTGATGGCATAGCCAGTAGGAGGTAGAACCCCACCTCCTATCATAACAACTAAGAGAGAGAGAGGTCCACACCCTAAGCAATCCAAAGAATGGATTGAACATGCTGACACAAGGTGAAATGCCTAGTGACTGTCTAATCTTCACCAGTATCTCTGTGAGGAGATAGGCAAAAAAAAAAAAAAAAAAGGGCGGGGGGGGGGGATGGTTTATCTGATCCACTTCTTGGAGAAGTATTTGGGAAGAAGTCTCCCTAGTACTGATCTGTTGACTGAGAAAGTGAAAGAAACACCAATATTCATTGGTGTACCTTTTAAAACTACACAGGGAGAGGCACCTGTATGGCTCAATGGGTTAAGCCTCTGCCTTCAGCTCACGTCATGATCTCAGGGTCCTGGGATCGAGCCCCACATCAGGCTCTCTGCTCAGCAGGGAGCCTGCTTCCCCCTTCTCTTTGACTACCTCTCTGCCTACTTGTGATCTCTGTCTGCCAAATAAATAAAAACAAACAAAACAAAAAAACAAAACAAAACAAAACAAAAAACAAACCACACATGCAAAGGGTCAAAAAAGAAAAAAAAGCTAATGAAGAAAATGCAATATTTATAGCCTATGGAATCCTAGCACCATAAGGTGCTCTCAGCCATTAACACTATTCCAACTGTGGTCGTTTCCTTGGAAGATCACACTTTCTTCCTCTGATTCCCATTTCTTACCAGGTATTACTAGCTACAATTAAAAAAAAAAAGGAAGAAACTGAGGTGGAGAGAGATTGAATGACCCACCTAAGACGACACAAGAAGTGACACAAGAGGACGACACAAATGAGGGAGGGTCCGCCTTTCCCATTTCAGATCCAGGGTTCTTTCTACCCCACATTCCACCCTGCATGGATTGGCTCAATTTTACCTCTCTCCTGGGTCAATCTCTCGCTTGCTATGACCATTTGCATCCTTCCTCTTCAGTTTCAGATGCTGGCCAATGTTATAGGGTTTTATGGACACATTTCAGATGACTACGTCCGAAGAGACCGTGACTATCACAGATGTCAGGAGGAAGAACTGAGAACAACCCTAACAGGTTAGAATGCAGAGCAGAAGCCAATATGATTAAGTCATATACATTTAATATAAAAACCTGAACAAGGTATGCCTTAATACATGCTGTGTACTGCCTTGTATTTCCATGTTTCACGCTGCTCTCCTGTCCCCGATGCCCTTCCCCCCGCAGCTACCTAGCCAGGATCTGCTGTCCATCCTGCAAATCCTAACTGAATTTTCTTCTCCTCTTTGTAGCCTCACTCGTGACATCCAGGCATAATAGTCAAATATTTCCTTTGTGTCACAACCGTGACCTCGGAGTACTATATACTTAGGTGTGTATAGGCCTCGGTGGGAGCCAAAAGTATTGTCCCAAGAATCCTGTATACATTATAATTATTCACTTACATCTTTGCAAGATCCTGGAGAGCAGGATCCGGGTCTCGTTCACACCTATATCCGCAGCCAGCACTAAACCAGAGTATATAAATGTCCATGCCAGGCAGTATTCTAATGAACAAGATACAGTTCCTATCCTTGCGGTCCTTGCATTCCGAGAGAGGGAGGTGGGGAAAAAAAAAACACATCAAGGTGAAACAAGAGAATAAGACCATTTCAGAGAGCCATCAGTGGCATGAAAAAAATAAACAGGGTTGTTAGAAATGGGCCAGCCAAGGGTTACCTTAGTCAGCTCAAGAAAGGTCTCTGAAAGAGGGCACATTTGAGTTAAGACTAGAACGAGGTACAGGAGCAAGCCGTGGGAAAATGTGGGGAAAGACCATTCTAGGCAGAAGAGCAGCAGCCCCAAATACATTACTGAGTCATGAAAAAACATTGCACATTCAAGGCACAGAATCCAACTTTCCAAGTTTGGAATCATACCCCAACCTTCCACAGAGGCAGGAGTGGAAGAACAGAGGAGAGAATGATTAATACTTCTTGAATGCCTTCCAGATCCTGGGAACTTGACATCAGTGATCTCATATAGTCCTCACAACCACAGATTATCCCCATTCTACTGGTTAGGAAACTGAGGCTCAGGGCAGAAGCGCGGCACAAGCCAGACCTGGCTAAACCTTCCCTGGGCTCTTCGACACATCGCACTACCCTGTCGCTGGACACCAGCTGCCTCCTGGTGCAGTGGAAGAAATGAGAGAAGAGCTTGACTCATTCTGAGGCCAGGTGAAAAGCCACAAGAACCACACAAATGTGCAGACCGAAAGCTGTTGGCATTTCAGGACTTGAACCAGCAGGGCCCATTTTTCCTGCTTCTGCCCACCCGCCATCGCCACGGCCTCATCGTGGGCACCCAGAGAAGTCCTTCAAATACATTTTCTGAGTGTCACGGTGAGGATCCAGCTCGAAAAGAAAGCTAGCTGTGGAATCTGAGCTGTAGATAATTCCCTGAACTGTTCCCCTAATTGTGGTGCGCACAGCCAGCCAGAAAAACAAAGACTTGGGCCCTCCGTTGATTCTCTGTCACCTCATCTGAAGGCTAGGTATTTATTTTAATTCAGGACTTCGTTCCCTTTAAAGGAAAATCAAAGAGTCCCCGAAGAGATGCTCCTGCTACGATTTCAATTTCCATTTCCTCCGAAATAGATGTCAAAGGCAAAAACCCTGGGATCCTTGTGACAGTGCACTTTGGGTTTCTAATTTTGACAAGGAAACCATAATCTGGTGGGCTAACCCCTGACGAAGAAGGCAAGAACGGATGAAAATCAAATTGGAGAATCGACCAAAAAAAAAAAAAAAAGGGTCTGGGCAAAACAACATTCATGGAAAGAAAATCTCCTGACGCTCTAAGCTAATAGGAGCAGCTGGTGAAGACCACCAAAGACAAGAAAGTGAGACCGGCTTCCAGGGAGAGAAAGCAGAGTGGCTTCTCCAGGACAATGGGACAGACATTAGCATTCCAATGAACCGGCACAAAGAGACCCAGACCAAGGCAGGGAAGGAGGCCCCTTTCCTCCTGCCCCTTTTTCAGGTCCATTTGTATCTCTCCGCAGCCTCCGCCACAAAATAGGTTGGTTTCTTACACATTATCTTCTCGCCATATTTTTAAATGGAAGTGTGTTTTCTGGCTTCGTTAAGCTAGAAAGAAATCGCTCCTCGGCTTGGTATTTGGGCAGAATATGGCCCTGACATCCCAACACACACACACTTGTTGTCAGAACGTGGCTGCCTCCTTTTCTCTTTCTTTTAATAAAAGTTTGGATTCCACTGAGTGTTCTTCTGCTCTTAAGCTCCAAACATTTCAAACAGCACAAAAGATATGACAAGATGAAAGGAAGTGTCCACAAATAGACAGCTAGACAACTAGTTAGCAGCTGTCTGCTTTTCTTCAGGGTTCGGGTTTTTTTGTTGTTGTTGTTGTTGTTTTTGGTGGGTTTTTTTTCTGCAGGGGGGAAAAAGTTTATTTTCCATTCTTGAAGGAGGCTGACTACAGGCTGTCCCTCCTGCTCACGCTTGTTTTTTCTCCCCCCCCCACCCACCCCCCAAACTGGCTATCTTCCAAGCCCATTTAGCGTTAGAAGGGGAAAAACACTTACCATGCCATGTGTAACCCTGACCTTTAGAACTCATTGTCCTTCTGGGGCAACATGTGGAGAGCTGCGGCGTCTAGAAGTGGAATTGCTCATTCTCCATCTTTTATAGTCCAGGGTTTGCAATTTAATGAGGTTTGGGTGTTCCATCCAGTGAGGGCATTTCTTTCACAAAAGGAACCCAAAGCATGGGTTTTGATTTTAAAACCTGCCCTGGCTTCATGGAGAGGGTCTAAATCTATTTCAGATCCAGATCAACTGAGTTTTAATTTGAATTTATTCCTCTTCTCCCCTGACAGGCCTGGAAGGGCATTAGTCTTTCATTCTTGATTTTCATAGCAGCTGCGTTCCAAGTTGCTCCCCTCTTTTCCGCCTCCTCATGACTTCAACAGATCTTGTGCTCGGGAGACGCAGGTCCCACCATGAGGATGAAGTCTGGATCAGTGGAGACCTCGGGGCTGCCCCGGGCCCTCTCTCAGATGGGCAGCTGGTGCTGCAGCCGGAGGAGAGCAGGCAGCGAGAGCTCCGCTGCCGGGCTTCTTTCGGGGCTGGAAGCATGCACCTCCGCTCGTACCTGCCCAGAAGCCCTACAATGGTATCCCCTCTTGCCCTTGAACCCCCCCACCACCACCCAGAGCCCACTAGTTTACTGGGCAAACCAGATTCATCCCCCACCCCTTTCTCATGCGCACCGAGTCCACAAGTCCAGGAACAGGTGGGCGCCCAGTCTCCGTCTCTCATCCCCTGCACCCCAGCAAATCCAGCTCTCCCGTGGTCACTTCTCTCTGCTGGTTACCCTCAAATGGATCCTCATTCACCTCTACAGTCTGCCAAAGCCCATCTCTACCAGACGGGCCGCCTGAAGTCTCATTTTCCGTACTGTGGTAGGAAGGGTGGTTTTTAGGAATGTCCTCATCACCATCGCCCAGTGATTCTCCCCTGCCTCCACCTCAAGTCCCGACCCAGTCTAGGTTTTAGGGCTCCACAGCCACTTCGGCCATCACTCACCCCCCCCCCCCGTGACCTACTAACCTAGTAAATCTCAGGCTTCCATGATTTCTTCAAACTGACCCCTCTGCTGGGATGTCCTCCCCACACTGCAGCCTGATCAACACCTCTGTTGACTCCATGAAAACATTCCCTGACCTAACGGTCCCACCCCTGATGTCCCACAGCAACACCCAGACACCCCACCACTTCCACCCCCATCAGGACCCTGACCATCAGCCACTTACTGATATAAGCCTCATTCTTCATGTCTCTGCATTCTGGCCAGATAGGAAACAATTGATGCATCCCTCTCCCCCAGGCTAGCCCAGGACTAGGCATCAATAAATAAAAATTTATGGGTGGATTACCTAAGTGAACATTTACTTAAAAACAAGTCAGAGGTCTCTACAGTCCTGTCAGCCATGGTAAGAAAAGGGACCAAGAGGTCCTCTCCATGAAAGCAGTTTTTCTGTCTAGGGCTGACTGTCCATAGGATGGAGGATGGTTTGTAAGATGCTACGGGTAGGGATAAACCCTGTCTCTGCCCTATAGGCACCTCTGAGATAGAGGCTGTCCTCAGGGACAGTGTTAACCTTTCCAGATCGTGAAGAGGCAGTCTTCAGGTAGCAGAATGAAACTCAGACTACAGTCCAACAGCCTGGATCCCCTGCCACTGCCTTGCTTTGAGTCTTGGGGAAGTCACATAACCTCTCTGAGCCTTCATCTGTTACACAGGGAAATACCACCCATTCTGTCTGTTTCACATTCTGGGCAGGAGTAAAATTACTTTGTAAATCAAGGGTGATATAAGCTGCCCATCCTTATTCCACTTTTCCAAAGGTTTATCCTCTGGTCAACTTAGCAAATATGCCTGATTTTTTAAAAAGTCTCCCCCCCACTCCTCAGTGTTCTCCCATTAAAATCCTGGTCCTGTACTTACAAGCAAGTAGGACAGAAGATACACCTGTGGGTACAAAATTCTATTTATAGTAGTCATCTGTGTGTTTTTCCTTCACAACCACCATCACAGAATTTCTTCACTATTCCTCCAAAGACAACTACCTCCCCATATGTCCAGACATCTACATGTGAGCCACCTAATACTTGGATGTAAATAAAGGGGTCAGTGGGAAACCAGAAAACAAAAAGGGGATATTCTTTTTTTTTTTTTTAAGATTTTATTTATTTATTTGACAGACAGAGATCACAAGTAGGCAGAGAGGAAGGCAGAGAGAGAGGGGGAAGCAGGCTTCCCGCTGAGCAGAGAGCCTGATTCAGGGCTGGATACCAGGACCCTGAGATCATGACCTGAGCCAAAGGCAGCAGCTTACCCTACGACCCAGCAATTGCACTACTGGGTATATATCCTAAAGATACAAACGTGGTGCTCCGAAGGGGCACGTGCACCCGAATGTTTATAGCAGCAATGTCCACAATAGCCAAACTGTGGAAAGAGCCTAGATGTCCATCAACAGATGAATGGATAAAGAAGATGTGGTATATATACACAATGGAATACTATGCAGCCATCAAAAGACATGAAATCTTGCCATTTGCGACGACGTGGATGGAACTAGAGGGTATCGTGCTTAGCGAAATAAGTCAATCGGAGAAAGACAACTATCATATGATCTCTTTGATATGAGGAAGTGGAGATGCAATGCGGGGGGTTGGGGGGAGGTAGGAAAAGAAAAACTGAAAAGATGGGATTGGGAGGGAGACAAACCATAAAAGACTCAATCTCAAGAAACAGACTGAGGGTTGCTGGGGGGAGGGGGGATGGGAGAGGGTGGTGGGGAAATGGACATTGGGGAGGGTATGGACTATGATGAGTGCTGTGAAATGTCTAAACCTGGCGATTCACAGACCTGTACCCCTGGGGATAAAAATACATTATATGTTTATTAAAATAAAGAAATTTATTAAAAAAAAAAAAAAAAGGCAGCAGCTTAACCCACTGAGCCACCCAAGTGCCCCAAAAGGGGAAATTCTTAAATGTTGAGTTCAAAGCTACTGGCCCAGGTGTAAGACACATTTAAAGCATACTTTGAGAATGAGTTGTTCTCCCACTAGAATAAAGACTCAATGGGTTGAGAGAAAGAAGAGGAGGGATCACACAGACAGAAACAAGGTGAGAAGAAGAGACAGCAAGTGGCTACCTGAGCAGGCGCCATCCACCATTATCAACAGCATGGGAGCCGAGGGGAAACGTAACCAACAGCAACCAGCACATGACCCAGCAGTTGCCCAGAAGAACACAGGGTCATCTCATCTTTGCCCCAAGAGTTTACCCAGGCCCTCCTCCAATCTATTCCATGTTGAAAATGTCAAAAGTCTGTAGGGCCCCATACCTATGAGCACAAACGCACGCACGCATCTCTACCCATTACATACAGATCGTTGAAACTATGCTGATAAATCAAGGCAAATTTTTAGAGATAAAAATGGCCTCTGAAATACAACAGAATATTTACTTTGGAGATTTGACTTAGAACAATATCCAGGTCTTAACTGAAGGAGTTATTATAATGAATATCCTCTGAGCGCATCATCTTTATTTATCAAAAGTGTTTGGCACATTTTGCTGCTATCAAGGCGCACTCATGGAGCCCGACGACCCTGGGTTCAGAACGGTTAAACACTGACCCCCACCAAGCTGGTGAAGGAGAGAGGGATGGCTGTCGGATGGTGTTACACAGACAGTACCTGAGCATCCATATTTCTGCCCAACAGGGATCTGCTTTTTATTCATACTCTGGTCTTTCTGGCAAGAAGCGCGCAGGATTAACCCCCCCTCCCATCTCTGCAGTGAAAATGGAGCACAGTGACGGCTGACCAAAATCTGGATGGAGCATGAAAATGAAGAAAAGACAGAGGGGGCAGATCCCTGCGAATAAACAGCCTAAATTCTAAGAGAGTAGAGAGAATGCAGCAGGTGCACAGGCAAGCATGCTGGAGATACCAACATCAGTTTGACCATTCATTTCTACACCCACTCATGCTCCAGGCATAGTGCCCTATGGGAGCCGAAGTCAACACCATCAACGAACCAGCTACCCTCTTGGAGGTTACCATTGGAGAGAAAGAATTACCTAGGCAATTACAACACAGGGGAGTAAGTGGTATGATCCAGAAAGGAAGCTTCCCTGTGGCGCCCTGCTACGGAAACACCTAGGAGAAAAACCTGGTAAGAGTCAAGGGTTGAGAGCGACAGTTAAGGAAGTTGACTATCACAAGTCACATTTAAGCTAAGGCCTAAAGGATGAGCAAGTGTGCTGGTAAGCAGGACATAATGTGTGAATTGGACAGTTGGAACAGAGTTCTCAACCTAGAGAACCAAGAAAAAAAGCACATGCACAAATATATTTTGTCTGGCCCACAGTTTTGCGAGTTTGGTGGTGTTTTTGTTCTTAATTACTGGCCAACAATGAAAATTTCACATTAAAGTTCAGATTTCTGATTTCTCTTGAAATTCCCTCATGGTAACCACTGGCTGGAACTGAGTAGTGATTTTTCCACTGGTTTGCCCCAGTGCTCACCACTTTCTCTTGTGCCTCTAACATTGAGGCCCAAGTCAGCAGCCATTTATCATCAGGCTTGTGATGTCGTCTTGCCAACAGGGTGGTTCAAGAGGAAGGCTTCTTACATCCATGTCTCTCCCAAAAGTGGAAAAGGTAGGCTAGAACAAGGAACCTGTTTTCCCCAGCTCTTTGCTCGCAATAGTATGGCCAGACCAGCCCCAGTCCCATTTGAGTGTTGGGTAGGAAGGGTAGGAACCATGTCTTCTTCATCAGGTACAACGCCTGATGCTTAGTAGAGCAGAAATAAATGTTTTTTGAACATATAAGAAAGGCATACCATGGTTACATTGCAAGAAAGAACACCTCTTATTCAGGGAATTGGGGGGGAGGGTGGGATTAGGATGAACATAAAGGAGCAAGGAGGAGCCTGACATGAGGGTAGAGAGATGGGCAGAGGCCCTATCAGGAAGGTCAGGCCAGATTTTCTAGAGTTTCAGCTTTATCCTAAAAGCAACGGGAACTTTTTGAAGCATTTTAAGCCTGGGAGTGGACTTGCCTAGATTTATGTTGAGAAAGATCTCTCAGCAGCACTGTAAAAAAAAAATCAAGAACATTAGAGTTTGGTCTAGAGAGGCATCACAGCGGTCAAGGTGATCAACAACAAAATCCTGAATGGACAACGGTGGCGGGTTAGTGAACAGTGTCAACGGGACTGTGTCACTAGGATTAGGAGATACTTTGAGGGTCAGAGGGGAGGAAGAGGGTCACACTGAGGTCCTGGGTGGACTCATCCAGGGCTGGAAACAAACAGGTCTTCCACAAACCCGCTGAACCTCGAGGGGTCCACTTCCCTGGGTCTCTTTCTTTTGTCCTTTAATCCCTTGCCTTCTGGAGGTTCAGCTACTATTTCCGCTAGGGTTTGCCAGATAAAACACAGGACGCCCACTTAAACTTGAATTTCAGATAAACAACAAAAGACTTTAAAATCTAAGCATGTCCCATGAAACATCTGTATTTTTATCTGCTAAATCTGACCACCCTAGCTTCAGCCCACTCCCCCCACCCAGGACGCTCCACTGTTATCCTCTGCGTGCACCAGAAGCGGGGACCGGAGGAGGCACCGTGTGACCACAGAGCAGGAATCTGCGAGGGTGTTCTAGAGTGCCCCTCTATCGGCAGACAAAAGGAATCTTTTTTCGGTCATATATTCCGCGGCTCATCAGATGTCAGTGTGAAGAAACTATCATCCCCTCCACCCGAGAAGTTCCTGAAAGAACCAGGGGATGTAGCCAGAAGGCAGAGGTAACGCACCACGTCCCCAGACACAGAGTGGGACAGAAGCAGTGCAGAGCAAGGGGAAAGGAAAGAGGAGGAGGAGGAGTGGGACAAAGAAGACTGCCTCTCTGACAGGTCAGACGGAAGACGCCGAGGTCCTCGGGGAGTCCTAACGCGAACACATGTGAGGGATGTCATTACAGATACCATTTTATTCCTGCGTCTTCACACTTCCACCTACTTTCAGAAGTGCCACACGGACTATGTACTACTTTTATAATCAAATTCTTAAAAGTCAGTGAACATTATCTCTGAAGAAGAAGTAGGCAGGTCATTTGCAATTTCTGCTGTGAGAATTTCAGGATTTATCTTCAAACCCTCCACAGCAGTTAGCACCATGTGCGTTTATGGGGCAGATGCATTTGTAGCAAAATTGGTGGAGGCTACGTGGGGAGTCGGCAGAAGTGGTCAGAGACCAAGCTCTTGCACTTGAGGAGGGGCACTTGGTAAGGAAGCGGCAACCCGTTCTGAAAGGTCTAAAACCTTAGGGGAACCCTAGCAACATGCCTCACCTTTTTAGCAGAACCTTCACAAACCAAGGCCCCGTGCCCCCAAAGTGTCGACCCAGAAAAAAGAAAAGATAAAATGATATGTTTTCTTTGTTACAATGCCAATTTGCATTTTTCTCTTTTTTTTTTTTTTTTTTTTTTAACCCACACATGAATTCCAATGGGTGCGAGCTATTCTTTTCCGGGAGGAGGGGGGAAAGAGGTAATCATGACAAATTATCCTTTTTCCAAGTTATCATCATCTTGCTCTGTCTCTGTCAAATTGTTCCTCAAACACAGCAGCCTGCAAGCCCTGCTCCCCCTCCCCCTTCGTGTGCTATTTATACCTTTTGGATCAAACCAGCACGTTTGCATATCTCAGCCATTCCAGGGGCTGTGATGATGAACTGCACTGCTTCCAGTCTTCTCCATCAGAGTGGCTCGTGGTCACGTCCCTGAATATCTTTAAGGACAATGTGTTCCACAATCCCTTCCATCTAAATCTGTCGATAATTATGATAGAGGGGGATCAGCTAAGCTTCACCCAGGAAGGGATGGATCATTTTTCAAGCCTAAGTGTTGCCTCCCCATTATCTGTAAGCAGTACCACCACCTTGATCTGCAACTTTGCAAGGAAGTGGACAGGAGCTGATTTTTTTTTTTTTTAATTCCCTCGGGAAACATCATTCTTTCTCCTTTAAGAAAAGATGGCTTTTTCTCCTTAAGCGGTTTTCCTTCTTTCATTGCTGTTTGTTAGGTGTTGATTTCTTTTGTTCCAGTGGGTACTCACGGTTAAAAAAAAAACAAAAAAACAAAAAAACAAAAAAAAAATATAATATCCAAGGTGGTGGACAATTCAAGAAAAGGAGTTAAGGAATGGAAGAACAAGAAAGGGTGTTGCCAAGAAGGGAGAGAGGAAATGGAGGCAAAGTGAAGAGTGAAAGAGCTGTCCTGCCTTGGGTCAATCAGTTTCGCATGACATCGCAGCTGTTCCTTTCCAACTATTTTTCTGGATGGAAAGGATATTAGAGCGGCTGCAGAATCTTTAAGCTTCATTTTAGTGGTTTACAAGCCTTCCTGCCGCGGTCTCGTCTCTCCCACTGCTTCACCCCATTTCTTCGACCGGCATCCTGGGAGTTTATATCTGAAGTACGTGACACAACTAGATGTGGTCATATTCAAAACAGATGACAGAGACTACAAAATCAGGAGGTTTCAGTGCAAAACTGAAAGTATAGGAGGAGAGGTAGAAGGAGAGGCAGAAAAGCTTTTTAAGAAACTCGAAGTCCACTTTCTCCAATCCACCAGGAGTGAGCACATTTGGAAAACGTTGAGGGAACTTATGGTGTTTACTGGAAACTTGTTGGATTCTAGACAACAAATGAGGCCATGTTCCACTCAACTTCCCACTTGGGTTTAGGAAAATGTATAGAAGGAGCTTCACGCTGGCCAACGTTTCCCTGAACTCTCAAACAAGGAATGCAGTAAGTAGCCAGCTTGGACCTCTGTGACCTCAAAGGAAAAATTAGCTTTTCCACTTAATTCCTACCCGATGTGGGAGAGCAGAAAGAGTACAGGATGTGGAATCAGAGGACCTGGAGAGAATCTTGCCTCTTCACGGATACGGGTTAAGTCTCTGTTTTCTCACCCTTAACATCTGAACGCTAACTAGGCATCTACGAGCATTTAATGACAGGGATGGAAGCAGCACCAGGCAGACTGAAAAGCTCTTGGCATGTTGGTTATTGCCACCGAGTGTTGCAGCTCCAGACAACGATCAGGCCCAGTATCATCATCTGCGGCATCTGCTTCCAAAAACTTAAGCTCGGAGGTTTCTTTTGCCTTCTGAGTGTGTTCCAGCCATTTAAAAGGGCAATGTTAATGTTACAGGACTCTTTCCTGTGTGATTAAAATAGGTCTCTAGGCCAAAATGCTTACATCTAAAACAGAATGTGAAGCATTTTCTGCGCGTTTCTTACAACAGGAACACAGTAGTTTAAAAAGCAGAAAAGAAAGCAAGACAGAAACAAATTAATTTGCTGTAACAAGAATAAGAACAAAAACGAACTCAGAGGTTTGCTCCCCATTAGGAAGTAACTCATATAACCCTCACTTTAGCCTCATGACAGGTGAAGTACATAGTGTCCCACTGTGTGATGAGGAAGTTGAGGCAGACTTGTTACAACCATGCTCAGAGGATCAGTGGGAACTCCTGAGAACCCCAGGGAGGGCCATGGAGGAGGCAGCAGGTGGGGCTCCCACTTCCCCAAACTCCAACCAAAAAACTGCATCTGGCACTTCCTGGGCTTCAGCTAAACTACCAGAAAGGATTCTGAGTCTGGAGCTTTAGAAAGTATGAAAATCACAGTTCCACCCACTGGAAACATCTTTTGCTATTTCTTTTTATAATACAATACTGGTCTATGCTTTTCTTGGGGGCTCTCAATCTTCTTTCCTTCAGTATTCTCAAAACATCTACAGCCCCTAAATTTTGGAGTTAGCCTTGACCCCACTGTCTTTTTCATCCTAAATTCTCAAAAATTCTTGGTTCTCCCTCGGACTCGTTCCTCAAACCTAGCCCCTCTCTTCACCATTCCCACTGCCTCCCTTTGGTTTGGAGCTCGTCATCTCTAACTGGCCCCGTACACTTCATATCCCTGGACTGTTCCTTTTCTCTTTCTCTCCCTCCCACCCCTATCCAGGTCTCATAGGAAGGCACACACACAAAAAAAAAGTGCATAACTATTCCCCCAAGTCCTTTGTCCCCTTCATCTCCAGCTCCTCGGTCCCCTGAATGCTCTCTCTTTTCACCTCACATCCCCTCAAATACAGGACTGAAACCTCTTCAGAGTTCTTCCAACGGTGACCAATGAGCAACGTCAGCTTCACTGAAGATCTGTGGAGACTCTGGAGGAAGATACCAGCCGGTTCTTCCCCAGAGCAAACCACTTAAGAATCCAGATTCAACACATGACTCCTCTAGTGTCTTTTCTGGACCAGGTCACCAGCACGCTTTTCTCTCCCTGAATATCCCCCTGGGCAGTAAAGAACATGGCTGGCTTCTCTCTTCCCACAGACACACAAAAAACCTCCCATTCCTCTTAAGGTCTTCAGCACATAGGTCTTAAGCATGAGGCCCAAATGTGAGAAGAAACAGGAAGGGACATCAGTTTGAGGTCAGACAGCTCTAATTAGATTCCCAATTCTGCCACTTGCTCGGTAACCTTACTTTGTCTCAGAGCCTCATCTTTTCACACCTGTGACATTATATTCCTCTCAACAACGTTTATATACAGATCAAGGATAATATATGTAAATCATAAAACACATAATAGGTACCTAATAAAAGAAACTAAAAGACATTTGGAGGCTCTTCCTTCTCCTGCTACCATGTATCTATCATGTTTACTCTAAGGAAACAAGTTTCTTTTAATTTTGTTAATTTTTTTCTGTGACTACTGAGGTCACTGTGCTGTCAGTTGTTACCATTATCTTATCAAGACCTATAAAGAAGGCTACTCCACTGTGCCTGATGTGGGGATATCCCTGAAGCTGAGGCCACCTATAGAACAAAGTGATCTAAGAAAAATCATGAGGAGAGTTCTAGATAGGAGGGTGACAGTGTTCCACTTCTCTTTCTGGATCTAACATCAAGAAGAAAAATATCTGTAGCTATTCTCCTAAAATGTGGATGACAGAAGTATGTCCCTTCTGTGAAGGAGAAGGGACAACTAGGAAGGCAGGGAGTCCCGTTAGGACCCCAAGCTAGAAATGTGTAACTTAAATGCAGATCTAGATTCATATTTTATCTTTATTTTCCCATTGCCACCTCCAACCAGGTCTTATTGAACACCTCAAGTGGACAAGCAGGTAAGTCTTTTGCCTATGTAGTTACACCAAATGTTCTAGGCAGAAGGTGTTCTTTGGAGAAAAGCATCATGGTGGCAGCAATAATACTTGAGAAGCTCCAGCAGGAAAGTCAATCTTTGGGAAAAAGACAAGATTTCTTGATTCATTTGCCCTCCCCTTTCAGGAAATTCTAATTATAGGGCCAACTTGGAAACTTCTGGGTTTTATTTTTATTAGGAATGTGGCATTTCCATATATAAGTGTTAATCAAGTCCTGTGGCTTCTTAGGGAATTCAGGGAATTTCTTGCTGTTATCCTTTCTCCTGGGCAACCCTGATTTAGAACCATAAAGGCATATGGAATCGCTGAACCGAGAGATAAAGTAAGAATCCAGGGCTTAGAACCTAACATTGACAAAACCCTAAGTCAAAGGCAAATTTATAGAGACCCCCAACAGAACAAAATGCCATTTCACCCTGGCTATCCTTGGACATCATCCAAGGTGGAGTCCAAGAAGGGGACGCCATGTTTCAGATTGGTGTCAGGACAGACTAGAGCTTTTTAAAGTTAGCTGAGCCTTCAAAGTGCTTTTACTAGCATTGCTGTTACTTGTCTGTGGCCAGTTAGTTCCCTTTCTATCCCCTTCAGTGACTCCTCCAAACCCCAACCTCAAGCCTCCAGTGTCTTCCCTAAATCACTTCCTCTCAGACAATTTCACAAAAAATTATCTCATAGACAGAACACGTGATCTAGTCTGGATTGCCTTATCCTCTAACCTCTTCACTAACAACCATCCTACACCCACATTTTCCTGACCTTCTCCCTTCAATATCCAAGGAAGAGAGTTTCCTCCATCTAACTTCTTCCTTTTCATTCTTTGTCTTATCCTTTCTCGTCGATTGTCCTTCAACTTTTGATGGTTTAAACCCTTTCTCTCTACTGGATCTTTTTACCACTATTAAGAAACATAAGCAATTATCTCCTAACTTTAATGCTCTCTCCTACTCCCCACTATCCATATCCATATCTAGTAGCCACTGTCCTTTTTTTTTTCCAAAGCCAAGAATCTAGAGTTGCCCACTTCCAATGTACTCAGTATCCTCCACTTCTCAATCCAACCCCTGAAATGCTCTCACCAAGAATACCTGTGAGCTCCACACTGCACAATCCAATGAATACTTTTTAATCTTCACCCTGTGCCCTCTCCTCACCTCTTGCCCCCAGCACCACCACCGCTCAATTATCTAGAAAATGTGTCCTTATTTATCTTATGGTTATTTATTCTTTTTATGTATCCTTAAGAAAACATTTAAGACTCACATCCCCCATGACTTTCCAAGCCTTTATAGCCAAGGGAGACTCCTCCCTCTTGGGGTCCATTCAGTACTTGATGCATACTCCTATTATTCCTCTTCCTACACTGTATTGCATTTAAATCTATGTCTCTCTCTCTCCCCTCCTAATCTGTAAGTTCCTTGAAAACAGGCACTGTGTGTTCAGTACCTGGCATGTAGACCCCCAACAAATGTTTTTTGAATTTAACAAAATTCATTCTATTACTAAAGAGCAAGTTGAAGTAAACTTCGTAAAGTCTTGTGGGTTAATTTAAACTAGAACCACGTCTGTTTTTTGTATAGATACTAAACAACAAGAAAATTCAAGCATGAACATATTCTCAAAATTCAGACTGAACCTTGCCTGTTTTGATTCACGTTCATAGTAGTAACACTTCCAGGTGTGTCATATACACTGTGATTACACATTAATACTGGAGGTGAGACCAGAGAAGTATGCCTAGAAAGGTAAGATGGCACAGCTGAAAGAATCCTTGACCAGGAAGAAAGACATGGGGTGGGGGTGGGGGGCAACTGGGTGGCTCAGTTGGTTAAGCATCTGCCTTTGGCTCAGGTCATGGTCTCAAAGGCCTGGGATTGAGTCCCGTGTCAGGCTCCCTGCCCAGTGGGGAGCACTGTTTCTCCCTCTACTCCCCACTTGTGCTCTTTGTTACTGTCTCTGTCTCTATCTCTCTCTCTCAAATAAATAAATTTAAAAATCTTTAAAAAAAAAAAAAAGACATTTGGGTTCTATTCTGATCTACTGCTAACTCACTTGCCCAAGTCCTTGCTCACATCACCTCATCTGAACAATAATGGCATTGAATTGGATGATCTCTAAGGTACTTCCTACACTGAATGGCTGAAATTCTATTTTTTTCTGAGGTTTAAAAATATTTGACATATAGAGTATAGTTGGAGGCCACAGATTTCAAGAGGTTGAGGAACTACAAAACTAAACTAGAGTAAGGATACTAAAGTTCCCCAAAAAAAGCAACTTTGGATAGGATACCAGGAAAGATTGTGATTCAGGTTAAGATGATCAATGGAGATGAGAGCAATTTGGAAGTCAGCAGATTTCTAGACTGAATCTAGTGTAGAGCAGTGTGAATGGAGCCACAGATTATAAAAGCCAAGAGCTTGGCAAGAAAGTGTGAAGGGTGACAACAGAGCCACAGAAGAGGCCAAGGGCTATGTAGAAATCTCTCCGTTCCATGGAGTCAAGAAAAAGGCAGAGTAATCTTCACTGAAGAGAACTGCAAAAAAGAAGACTTACTGTCCAAGAACATCCAGTTTTCGGGTAAGGTAAAGAAGTTTCCAATTTAGTATATATGCAACGAATATTCATGGAGTTCCTACTGTTAGGAAGACAAATGTGGCTCCAGTCATTTGAGACAGTTCTTGTAAGAGAACAAACTATAGTTACAATGATGCCAAACATGCCTTGAGTACGGATGGGGCATAGCTTCAGTGAGTACTCCTACGGGGACAGTTTCCTATATTCCCAAAGGATGAAGAGGTTTGACAGTGCCTGAGGTTGATAAGACCATAAGGGGCACGAGCTGGCTGCAAAGTTCCAAGAAAATTTGCTTCTCCTGAGTGGTATTACAACTTGCCTCCACACCGTGACAGCTTAGCCGAACATCCTCTTACAACTGAGCTTTCACCCCAAGGCTCTTCTCGTGTTTGAGGAGATTTGGGTCCATGTCCTAGTTCCTACCCCTGCTTACCTCATTTCACCCAGGGCCTTCCTTGCCTACCAAAAAGTTCTTCAGTAGGCAGCATTTCGTTCCCTATTCTGGGTCAACACAAGCCCACTGTACTAGAGCTTCAGGTTTCCATCATTTTTAGCAACACATACATTTCCTGAAGACCCACACATTCTAGGCTTTGTGCGTGGGCCAGGTAATTGGCTTAGTCCTTGGGTTACACAGGATTTTCACTGGATTATCAAAAGGCTCAAGAAGAATGGAATGGAACCCATCAACGTCTCAGAACCGAATTAGCTCCTAAGAAAAACAGAGGGGTTTATTAGTCAAGTTTTTTGCTGCAATAAAAGACTCATTTAGTTATTGCCCTCATTACCTGAGGGCCAGAGGTTGGTTCTACCGGCTTCTGCTGGGCTTGCCTGGGTTCCAGTGTGTTCCACCAGGCTCCACTGAGCTACAAATGTTCTCCCCTAGGAAGACCCAAGCACAGGAGCAATCCCAGTTGGAACATGCTGCTCTTACGGCAGAGTGCAGACACTCGAGTTGTAGGACCAAGCCATGCAAGTTCATCCACCAAGTTCTACTTAGACAAGGTTTATAGCCCATCTGCTCACCATCTATTGTCCAAAGAAAGTCACATGGCCCAGTTCAAAGTCAATGAGGCACAAAAGCATATTTTTTAGCAACACGAAAATATGGCAGGGGAACAAGGCCAGGGAATGGAAAACAAATCACGTCAATCAACATACAACCTAACACAGGCAGTATAATAGAAGCCAAGGGAATTTGGAGAAAACTGCAACTCAGGTTGGGGCTCTAATTATTTATGTGAACGTAGATACAATTTTACGTCTCCCAACCTCAGTGTCTACATCTGTGAAATGGGGATGATGATCATCTAAACTAATCCGCGTGGTTATTGTGAGGATCACGTCACCTGACATAAGAGAAAATGCAGGATCAGCTATCAAGTACTCTTAGAAGTTTACTATTTATAATAAATCATTAGTAATAGCAGCCAGCTACGGGGCAGGAACCACAGTAAAAATTTCTCCAGAACTAAAACGTATGAATAAACACATAATCAATTCTATTCAGTGAAGAGTAGGTTCTCTTGTATTCAGCTATAAAAGCTACCAGATCTGAAATTTTAAGAGCCATCCAGACTCCCCATAGCCACTGTCAGAAGAATAGCTTTATAAAGGTTACACTGACATTTGAAATATACCCAAATTGTGTTCTTAATAATAACAATAATAGTATTCCTGATGCGTTTTAGAGTTTATAAAATCCTTTCATTTTATTCATGATGACACGGAGGCTCAGAAAACTTGAGTAATTTGCTTAATGCTCCACAGCCCAATAAGACAAGGATGCTTAAGTTAGATTTAGGTAAAGCAGAATTCCTAGTCTCCCATGGAACTAGTAAGAAAACTTCTCAGCCACATATATAAATACATAGACAATGTGATTCATGTGATAAATAGAAGTGAAACTCCCAGGCTGCACAACTCATGAAAATGATTAGTGTAGGTGTATAAAATTTTCATTGTTTTAGAATGAAAAACCTGACAGAAAAGCCAGAGAAATGTAGCCCCAATCACAGAGCAGTGTCTGAAAACTCACGACGTCCAACTCTGCAATCAGGAGGTTTGCTCCTAGGCAGATGGCAAGCAAGGCTTCATTTTGCAAGGTGATCGCGGGCAAGTAGGCACAGAGAGAATAAGGGACGGACACACACACACACACACACACACACACAGACAAGATCCCCCAAACCCTTGGGCCCTAAATGTACAAACACACAGGCAAAGTACTCACAAATCAAAGGAAGTAGCCATTGCCTGGAGATATTTCCTGGGATACACAGTCGGCCTTTTATTTCATCAATACACCACTTCGTAAAATTACAGCATTCATGAGATTCCTAACTCTACGTGAATCCAAAAACTCACGAGAGGGTGGGATTTTCTTTTTTAAGATCTTATTTATTTGAGTGTGCATAAGTGGGGGAAGGGGCAGAGGAAGAGAGAGGATCTCCAGCAGACTCTGCACTGAGTGCAGAGCCTCATACGGGCTCCATCCCACAACCCTGAGATCATGAATAGAGCTGAAATCAAGAGTCAGACGCTTAACCGCCTGAACCACCCAGCCACCATGAGGGTGGGCCTTTCCTAGTTGCCACCTTTCATAGACTGATGGGGCCTAGGATCTGAAGTAGCCGATTGTCTGGTAAAACTGCTAAAGAAGTTTCTCCCTGACTGGCCCCTTTGATCAGCAAGTAGATTTGAGAGGATGGGCACCAGGAATATTACATCTCCTCTATCCCTTTAACCAAGAAACTCACTTTTTTTTTTTTTTCCTAAACCATCTCCATGATATCCTAACTGGAATCTGAGCCCCTAATCTCAGTATCCTCCAATGCAGCTCTTAAATGATAACCAGTGTGATCTTTAAATGCTAATCTGACCATGTCACTCCCCCCTTAATAAAAAGGAAAAAAAAAAAAAACCCAAACTCCAATAAACCAAAGCAGCTTGCAGGATAAAGGCTAAATCCCTCAGTGCCGTATCTAAAGTTCGGCATCCTTCCCCTCTAGTCTATGTCACACCCTCAACCCTGCAATCCAGCCACATCAGGCTAATTTTAGGACACACTCCCATGGGTACCATATTCTCTTATGCCCTCATGCCTTTATTCAAGCTGGACTCTTTGCTTGAAATGCCCTTTCCCTCTGCATTAGGCAAACTTTTATAATGCTTCAAAGCTTCAGCTCAAATGTCACCTGGTCTAGACACGTCACCACTCCACCCCCATCCCCAAGAATTTTAGTTGCTGTGTTTGCAATGTGCTCCTACAGCTTCACGCTGACCTTTCTCCTGTATTGTCCTCAATATATTATAACCGCCCCTTGTCCGTCACACCAACTAGACTGTGATGGCAGGGACTGTGTCTTATACACCCGTATAGCCCCAATTTGGGGGAGGGGGGTTTACACAAAATAGATGTGCAGTGCAGATTTGTTGAAAAGAGCCATGGAGCATTTATGAAACTTCAAAAGTACAGCATATCATGTACTGGGACATGCACATATGATACATCATGCTCTCTTTCTAACTATGTTAAGTAGCAGGGGAACAAATCACTAGAGCGGTAAAGTGATTTCACCTACTTGCTTCCAAATATTGGCCCATGGACACCATCCAATCTCTGATACAGATTTTACCAGGTCATAGTAAAATAAGAACAAAGTAATATAGTGAGATTTGCTACAATTATTCTCTCTCTCTCTCTCTGTATGTGTGTTAGAGCTTTGTTTTGTTTTAATCCTATAAATGGAGCAGTAGTAAGCAGCAGTTTTGTTTGGGTTTTGCTTATTTGTTTATCCCCCCACTTGGCAATCTAAAAATAAGCAAGTCAATATTGGTCTTTGTAACAGTCAGGGTCTCAGCAGGAAACAGAATTCACCCCAGATGGTTCCAATAAAGAGACTTTAATAAAGGGACTACTCACAGAGCTCAAGTGCAGGGAGATGAACAAGGGCGGTGAAATGCCCAGAAGGGTCAAGGGGAGGAAACAGTGTCACTGGAGCCCAGGGCAGTTCGAGCCACGGTGAAAAGGCCACCCAGAAGAAGCCATAGCATTAAAGCACCCAATTACTTAATCATTACTTCTGAGCACCCAAAAGAAAAACAGAATCCTGAATTCTAGATTAATCCCTTCTAGTCATTATCTGGGTGACCTTAGGCAAATTCCTTAACCTCTCTGAACTACAGGTTCTTCAACTGTAAAGCAGAAATAATAGTTCCTGTCCTACCAAACGCCCAGGCTTGTTGCAAGGGGGAGAGAGGGAACATACATGAACAGGCTTATAGGCTGCAAAGTCCCGTGCAATTTAATCTAAGTAACATTATCGAGTCCTCACTGCGTGCTGGGCTCTGGGGTTTTGCATTTTCCTTTTGTTTTTTAGAGAGACGGAGAGGGTGTGAGCCGGGTGGGGTGGGGAGAGAATCTTAAGCAGGCTCCACACTCACCACAGAGCCCAAGGTGGGGCTCAGTCTCACGACCCTGAGATCATGACCTGAGCCAAAATCAAGAGTCAGATCCTTAACTGACTGAGCCACCCAGGCCCTCACTTCCAGGCTCTGTCCTAAGGTCTTAACAAGTAATAATCGCAGCCATCCTTTGTGCAGGTTTACTCTACATACGGCGGGGGCACATCTTTTCCTGACAAGGGCAGAAAATGCTTGAAGAATGAATGTTACCCTCATCTTCATCATCAGTGTTATGACAGGACACAACTTCATTTATTCTGAAAAAAAATGGTACATTAACCTTTACATACCATGCTAAGAGGTTTTAGTATATCTTAATACTTTTGTTCAAAATAAGAGTGATGAATAAATGGATAAAGAAAATACGGTGCGTAAGTATATATACAATATTACGTAGCCTTTAAAACAAAGGAGATCTTGCCATCTGTGACAATATAGGTAAGTCTGAAGGACATTATGCTAAGTGAAATAAGCCACAGACAGAAAGCGAAATATTGCATGATCTCACTTATATGTGGACTTAAAGAAAAGAATAGAAAAAGAAAAAAACTACACTCATAGTAACAAAGAGTAGACTCGTGGTTGACAGAGGCTGAGGGAAAGGGCCCATGGAGAGTTACTGTATAATGGGTAGAAAGTTTCAGTTTGCAAGATGAACAGTTCTAGGGATGAATGGTAGGGATGTTTGCACACCCATATGATGGTACTTAATATCACTGAACTGTACAATTAAAAATGGTCAAGACAGTAAATTTTATATTTGGGTATTTGACAGTACCAAAAGAAAAATGATTATAAAAATAAAAATAAGCAAAATAAGTCTGAAATTTACCATATTTTCATGTGTTTGACCACTTAGGGAAAATAAGAACCAGTGGCATCCATGCCCCCTGACTAGGAATGCCAAAGGTGAACCCACACCCAGCCTAAAGCCAGCACACAGGCAGCGACAAGGCTCACTCTCCCTGCACTGCTGAAATCCAAAGGCACGCTTAGACAGAACAGCTTCCTAACGCTTTTCTGAAGCCAGCAAGCATGCCCTGCCCACTACACTCTCCAGCTGCTGTGCCAAAGCCAGCAGGCCTGTGCAAATCACAGAGGGGACGCCCCTTGATCACCTGGCTCTGGGGGCCAAGAGGGCCGGCATTCCAGAGCTCCATGGGACTGTAACAATTGAAAAGACAACTCTTGGCAGGCCACCACACCCAGGGCAGCCGACTGAAACACAACCCCAGTCTTCCTGTGAAAAAGGCCTATGTACTTAGCCTGGTGCTTCAGCATGAGGGGCAGGCTTCAGGTTTCCCACAGCTGTAGAGGCCGAAGCAGCACACCCAGGGAACAGTAGCAGAAAGAAATCATTCCCGCACACCCCCTTGGTCCCGCTACAGCTTAACAAGACTTCCTAGAAAGGACCTTATACACTCATCTGGAGCCCTGATTTTTGCAACTGTCACCTCCAGATCTCCTGGTGGGAGGCTGACAGGGATTACAATTGTGGACCCACAGGACTGTATGTATTTGCGTACTTTAAAAGCTGCTGCCTGGGGGTCTGGTTTCCAATCAGCGTGAAACTAGGTGCAAAATGAGATTCTTCCCTTCGGATCCTTGACAAGTCTTGGCTTACCCTCAACAATGGGAACTCTTCAAGAATAAATCAGATGGTTTAGACAATCACAGAGGTTCAAGAGACAACCTATGGCAAGAGACAAATAACTAGGGCAAGTTTCAACAACAAGGAGAGCATTACCTACACAAGGCCACTCCTTTAAGACAGAGGTAGCTGTTTCACCTAATACACAGAAACAAGCACAGACTCAAGTACAATGAGAAAATAGAGAAATATGTTCCAAATGAAAGAACAAGACAAAAATGTCAGAAAAAGACTGTAATGATAGGAATTTAAGTAAGGTACATGATAGAGGATTAATCACTTATAAAGCTATTAAGATTAAAAGACAAAGTGGTGAAATTAACTAAAGCAACAATAATTAGTTAAGGGATAAATAAAATAAAATATGTAAAAAGTAATATCAAAGACACAAAACATGGGAAGTATGGGTAAAAATGTAGTTTTGGAATGTGTTCAAATTTAAGTTGCTATCAACTTAAAATTGACTGATATACATAGCATAATATATGTGAACCTCACAGTAATCACAAATCAAAAACTTACAATAAATACACAAAAGAAAATAAGAAAGGAATCTAAAATAACCCCAGAGAGAGTCATCAAATCATGAGAAAGAAGAAGGGAAGAAAAGGAAATTACTAAAACAGGAAAACAGGTAGAAAATAACTGGCAAAATGCCAAGAAGTACATATCTATCAATAATTACTTAAAATGTAGATTAATTAATTTCTCCAATCAAAAGACTTAGTGTGGCTAAATGGATTAAAAAAAAAAAAAGAACAACAATATACTGCCATATACTCATTTCAGAAGTATAGACACATATAGGGGTGTGTGGATGGCTCAGTGGGTAAAGCCTCGGCCTTCAGCTCAGGTCATGATCTCAGGGTCCTGGGATTGAGCCCTGCATCAGGATCTCTGCTCAGCGGGGAGCCTGCTTCCCCCTCTCTCTCTGCCTGCTTCTCTGCCTACTTGTGATCTCTGTCAAATAAATAAATAAAATCTTTAAAAAAAGAAAAAAGTATAGACACATACATATTGAAATAAAGAGATGGGAAAAGATAGTCCATGCAAACGGAAACAAAAATAAAGCTTGTGTAGCTATACTCCTATCAGACAAAACCGACTCTAAAACAAAGACTGTAATAAAAGACAAAGAGGGGCACTACATAATGATAAAGGGGTCAATCCATCAAGAAGACATAACATTTATAAACATATATGCACCTAACATCAGAGCACAAAAATCTATAAAGCAAATATGAACCTACTGATAGGGAGAAATTGACAGCAACATGATAATAGTAACGGACTTCAACATTGCACTTACATTAATGGATTATGTATTATCAAGACAGAAAATCAATAAGGAAATGACAACCTTAAATGGCAGATTAGACCAGATGGACTTAATATTTATAGAACATTCCATCCAAAGGCAGCGAATATACATTCTTCTCAAATGTATATGGAAAATTCTCCAGATACAATCACATGCTGGGCCACAAAACAAATCTCAAAAGATTCAAGAAGACTGAAATTGTATCAAACATCTTTTCTGACCACAATGGTATGAAACTAGAAATCAATTACAAGAAGAAAACTGGAAAAACTACAAATACATGGACATTAAACAACATGTTACTGAACAACTACTGAGTCCTAGAAAAAAATTAAAGGACAAATTAAAAAATACCTAGAGACAAATGAAAACAGAAATAGGACACATCAAAAATCTACAGAATGCAGCAACAGCAGTTCTAAGAGGAAAGTTCATAGCAATACAGGCCTACCTCAAGAAACAGGAGAAATGTCAAATAAATAATTTAAATTTATACCTGAAGAAACTAGAAAAAGAACTAACAAAGCTTAAGTAGTAGAAAGAAGGAAATAATAAAGAGTAGAGCAGAAATAAATGTGATAGAGATGAAAAAGATAATATAAAAAGGTCAATGAAACGAAGAGCTGGTTCTCTGAAAAAATAAATCTGACAAACCTTTGGCCAGACTAAACAAAGAGAGAAGTTTCAGAAAAACAAAATCAGAAATGAAGGAGAAATTACAGTTGAAACTACAAAACTACAAAAGATCACAGGAGACCATATGGACAACTATATGCCAATAAATAGGACAAACTAGAAGAAATGGATAAATTCCTAGAAATTTATAGTCTTTCCTGGCTGAATCATAAAGAAATGGAAAATCTAAATAGACCAATTACTAATAAGGAGACTGAATTAATCAAAAGCCTCTCAACAAACAGAAGTCCAGGACCTGATGGCTTCATTAATGAATTCTACCAAACATTCAAAGATTTAATGTTTATTCTTCTCAAAGTCTTCCAAAATATTGAAGAGGAGGTGAAGCTTCCAAACTCATTTTACAAATCCAGAATCACCCCAATACCAAAACCAGACAAGGACACCACACACACACACACACACACACACACACACACACACACATTCCTAATGAACATAGATGCAAAAAATCTTCAGCAAAATATTAGCAAAACAAAATCAACAAGACATTAAGAGGATCATCCATCATAATCAAGTGGCATTTATTCCAAAGATGCAAGGATGATTCAACATTGGTGAGTCAAACAAAATGAAGAATAAAAAATCATATGATCCTCTCAATAGATGCAGGAAAATCATTTGACAAAATTCAGCATACATTTATGACAAAAACTTTCAACAAAGTGTGTACAGAGGAAACATATCTCAACATAATAAAGGTAATGTAGGACATAACCACAGCTAATATGCTCAAATGGCTGAAAATCTGAGAGCTTTCCTCTAAGATCAGGAATAAGACAAGAATGCCCACCAATCCCACTTTTATTCAACACAGTATTAGAAGTCCTAGTCACAGCAATTAGGCAAGAAAAGAAATTAAAAAGCATACAAAATGGAAAGGAAGAAGCAAAACTATGACTATTTGCAGATAACATGATTCTATATACAAAAAACCCTAGAGATTCCACCAAAAAACTGTTAGAACTAATAAACTAATTCAGGAAAGTTGCAAAATTTAAAATTAATATGCAAAAAAAAAATCTGTTGCATTTCTATACACTAATAATGAACTATCAGAAAGAGAAATCAAGAAAATAATCTAATTTATAATCACATCAAAAAGAATAAATTTAACCAAGAAGATGAAATATTTATACATTGAAAACTATGAAACTAATGAAAGAAATTGAAGACACAAATAAACGGAAAGATATTCCACGTCATGGATTGCAAGAATCAACATTGTTAAAATGTCTATACTCTGCAAAGTAATCTATAGATTTAATGCAATCCCTATCAAAATTCCAATGACATTTTTCACAAAATTAGAATAATTCTAAGATTTGTATGGAACCACAAGAGACCCTAATTGGACAAAAACAATCTTAAGAAGAACAAAGCTGCTCATGTCACAATCCCTGATTTCAAACTATACTACAAAGCTATAGTAATCCAAACACTACTGCATAAAAATAGACACACTGATCAATGGAACAGAGTAGAGAGCCTAGAAATAAATCCTGCCAATTATTTACAACAAAGGAGGTAAGGCTATACAGTGGAAAAAGGACAGTCTCCTCAATAAATGGTGCTGGGAAAACTCAATAGCTCCATGCAAAGGAATGAAAATGGACCACTATCATAAACCATACACAAAAATCAACTCAAAATGTATTAAAAACTTGAATGTAAGACCGGAAGCCATAAAAACAAAGAAAACATGAACAGTAATTTCCTGGGCATCAATCTTAGCTTTTTATTTATTTATTTATTTTGGATCTGACCCAAATAGGAGCAAAAATAAACAAATGCAACTACATCAAGCTAAAAAGCTTCCACACAGAAAAGGAAACCATCAACAAAAGGAAAAGGCAACCTGCTAAATGGAAGAAGATATTTGCAAATCATATATCTGATAGGTGGTTAATATCAAAATATATAAAGAACTCATACAACTCAATAACAACAAAAAAAATTCTATTAAAAATTGGGCAAAGAATCTGAACATTTTTCCAAAGAAGACATACAGATGGCCAACAGACACATAAGGATGCTCAACATCACTAATCATCAGGGAAATGCAAATCAAAACCACATTGAGATATCACCTTATATCTGTCAAAAGAGCTCTTATCAACAAAACAAGGAATGGTAAGTGTTGGTGAAAATGTGCAGAAAAGGGAACCCTTATGCATCACTGGTGGTTACATAAATTGGTGCAGCCACTGTGGAAAACAGTATGGAGGTTCCTCAAAAAGTTAAAAACAGAACTACCAGGTGATGCAGCAATTCCACTATTGGGTATCTTTTTTTTTAAGGTTTTATTTATTTATTTGAGAGAGAGAGCATGAGAGGGTGAAGGTCAGAGGGAGAAGCAGACTTCCTGCTGAGCAAGGAGCCCAATGCAGAACTCAGTCCCAGGACTCCGTATCATGGCCTGCGCCGAAGGCAGACGCTTAACTGTCTGAGCCATCCAGGTGCCCCCACTATTGGGTATCTACTGAAAGAAAACAAAAACATGAATTTGAAAAGATACATGCACCCCTATATTCACTGCAGCATTATTTACAATAGCCAAGGTAAGCAAACAAGTGTCCATTAATGCATGAATAAAGAAAGATGTGATACACACACACACACACACACACACAAAATGGAATACTACTCAGCCATTAAAAAATGAAATCTTGGGGCACCTGGGTGGCTCAGTGGGTTAAAGCCTCTGCCTTCGGCTCGGGTCATGATCCCAGGGTCCTGGGATCGAGCCCCGCATCGGGCTCCCTGCTCAGCAGGGAGCCTGCCTCCCCTCCCTCTCTCTGCCTGCCTCTCTGCCTACTTGTGATTTCTGTCAAATAAATAAATAAAATCTTTAAAAAAAAAACGAAATCTTACCATTTGACAACATAGGTGGACCTTAAAGGTATTATGCTAAGTGAAATAAGTCAGGCAAACACCACATAATTTCACTTATATGTGCAATCTAAAAATGAGAACAAGCAAACAAAACAAAACCCAGACTCATAGATACCAAAAAGAGACCAGTGGTTGCCAGAGGGGAGGGGGCTTAGAGAGGCGTACAAAATGGGTGAATAGGATTAAGAAGTATAAACTTCCAGTATAAAATAAAATAATGGGGATAGAATGTACAGCATGGCAAATACAGTCAATAATGTTGTATTAACTTTGTACAGTCACAAATGGTAACTGGACGTATGGAGGCAGTTTTACAATGCAAAAAATGTCAAATCATTACATTGTACACCTGCAACTAGTACTGTATGTCACTTACATCTCAAAAATACTTTTTGAAAATTAGCATACTATATACGTTTTTTAAAAAAGAACCAATGACAGACTATGGGTATTCGGTATTATCATTACTGTTTTTACTATTACATTAGTCAACCAAAATTGAGACTCTGCAATGGCTAAACACAGAACATTGTCCTTGGAACATAACATTTTTATGGCATTCCTTCAGCTTGTTTTTCTAAACACTCCAAAAAAGAATAATAATCATGAACATCATAATTGTTTCCCTCAACAAACAATCATTAATGTGTTCCACCACCCATTCTTTGCTTTGCCAGTAGGCTGACCAGGACCACCTGCAGATTTGCACTAGGGGACATATTAGAAGAGTTGTCTGCTCCAAGATTGTTCTGGACATCACTCCTCACGCCTGGAGCCCTCATAAAACATGACGGTCAATCATCACAAACAGAATTCCCAGCGGAGATTTTGTAGGCCATGGCTGGCAGTCAGAAGTCTTTGAGTTCAGTTACGTATTATCATTGCAGACTATCTTTCATCCCAGAGATGCACAAATCCCAAACAAAAATAGGGTAGAAAAGACAGGCATCGAAGCCAGAGAGAGTACACTGAAATCCCACCTCCCCCCCTTAGTTAAGTCACTTAATCTGTCCAAGCTTCAATAAAGGAGCAAATAATGTCTGCTCTATAAGATGGCTGTAAAAATAAATAATTTCTATAAACCACCTGGTCCAGTGCTCAGCATAGAGCAGGTGCTCGCTCAATAAGTATGATGGCGATAATGAGGACGATAGGAGGATAGCTTATGATGTCCCTAACCAGAAGGGTTGGCTATAAAGATATGGGAAGGGGATGTATGTTAAGACTTGGCTTTCTCTCCAGACAGGAATGTGATCAGTGTTCCTCAGCTGTGGCAACAGCTACCGCTCCTCTACCCAAGCACTTCTCCTCCTCCCAGAGGACAGCACTCTCCTTTCTAAGGAGGATGGTGCCTACTCTTTCCCCAACCACCTACTCTAGTGGGGTTGGCCAATCATAGTTCCCCACCCCGCCCCCACCTCAGGCCACAGAAGGGACCGTGTGATCCAGCCAAACTAGTCACTGTCCAGCCTCAGAATTTTCCAAATTGGAACTCAGAGTCTTTTCTGCCCCAGGGTCAAAGCTAAGAAGATACGGCATAGGATCTGCCTGTACTCGGGTTTGCAAAAATGTAATTTAGACCCACACAGTGCCCTTGGAGAAAGAGGACGTCTGCAGTGAGTATCCGAATGGGGCTGGTGCCCTGATTGCCCTAAAAACTTCTGTGTTGACTTGTTGCTCTTCCAGGAGCCCGTGAACTCCCCCAAATCCTACTGTATCTACACTAACCACACATCATGGGCTCAATGAATATTTGCTGAAATAAATCTAAGCAGACATCTGAAACAAAAAGCAAGCTATGAAACACTTACTATGAAACTCACAGACTCTTCACAGACACAGCATGGTTGGCTTTGCCCTTACCCACCCGCCTGCATTCAACGGAGCCTACCTAACGCACGTAGAAATCACACTATTTACCCACAAAATAGTTACATGATGGCCCCAAAAAAGGGACCAATGAGCTTCTAAGTCAACCACAAGGGCATTTTTATTTCCCCCACCCCCTCCTTTGTAAGAGCATCTCCTGGCCTGTAAGGGAGAAGGAGGCTCAGCAGCGGACTCAGGCGCTTTTGAAGCTGAGCTGCCAACAAAGGACCTTCTAACTCAATTCACCACCAGAACCGGGATGCAGGCAGTTCTCAGAAACGTCGCACAAAGCAGCACAGAGAAAGGCTGTCCGAAGGCGGAAGCGGGAGATGTTTCCACCCCGGGGATGGAAACCCAGTAGGGTGGGACCACCTGGCCGGCAACCTTCTCCGGGGTTGGCAGGGCGTCGCGGCTCCATGGCCATTTCAGCACAGGCCATCCCAAGAGGGGGCAAACGCTTTCCCCAGGTCACATGGGTGAGTCTTCATTCCAGGCATGAAGTCAGATTTCCCAGTTCCTGTCCCCCTGGACTCCCACCACCCCCCCTTCCAGCGCCGGGTCTACCAAGCAGCGACCGCCAGCTAAGAACAAGGAGCATTGAGGAGGACCAAGCTGGGCATCTGCCAGCACCATCTGCAAATTCCACAGCCTGAGAGGACAGAGGACAGAGGCAGCCTCAGACCCCACTGAATCCAAAGCAGAGGGATGTCAGAGAGAGACGGCCAGCATTGGTTGGACTTCCCTGAGGCCAGGGTCTGAGGGTACTCAGTGTATCTGCTTAGCTTTGGGGATCCTTAAAATATGATTTAGCCCATGCATCCAAAGCTAACTGGGCTCTTCACAACTCACGTTCCAATTAATCTCACAAGGGACTGGTGTATAAAACAAAATGGCTTTTTTTTTTTTTTTTTTTAGTAGACCTTGTTTTAGAGCAGTTTCAGGTTCACAGCAAAATCAAGTGGAACAAAATGGTCATTTTCAAATTTATAATGGGATCAGTAAACATGCTTTGAGCTTCTAGGATGGGCCATGTGCTAGATGGAAATGTGACAAATAACACTGCACTGTCCCGGGGGGCACCTGGGTGCCTCGGTTGGTTAAGCAACTGCCTTCGGCTCCGGTCATGATCCCAGGGTTCTGGGATGGAGCCCTGCATCGGGCTCCCTGCTCAGAGGGAAGCCTGCTTCTCCCTCTCCCACTCCCCCTGCTGTGCTCTCCTGCTCTCTGTCAAATAAATGAATAAAATCTTTAAAAAAATAAATAAATAAATAAAAACTGCACTGTCCTAACCAAGTTGCACACAGTGTGGGGGAAAAGAAAAAAATCAGTGGTTACAGTACACGCTAGGACAAAGGTAAGAAAAGAATCTTACAGTATCACAGAAAAGAGGCTCCCAACGCATGATGAGGGATCAGGGAAGTCATCTGGAAGATGTAATGCCTGTGTTGGGTTTTGAAGAACACATATGGGTCTTCCAAGTGAGTGGTGGGCCTTTAGGACACTCCAGTATAGGAAAAAATTGACGTCCTTACGAATTCTCCCTGCCCAAGCCCAGAGCCAGAGGATTCTAAATAAAAAGTCCCTGCAGTGACCTTCTCTGAATCCAGAAGTCCTCTACTGTCCATCTCTAAAGATTTCCCCTAATTTTTCACTTTCTTCCTATTTCTCCTGTTTTCGTTGTAAATTCAACCTCTTTTCAGCCCTTTCAGGTGAATGGTTTCCAAACTTTAATTTTAGTTTCCACCCCTGCTGCTGTCTCTCTTGTCACCCTTCTCTGCTCTACCCTCTGGAACATTCAGGTATGTCATTTCCCAAGGTATTATGCCCAAGCCCTAGTCTCTGTGACCCTGACAGGCTTGGTAGAGAATGGGGGGACAGGACAATTACAGGCAGAGGGAGCAGACTGCACTGACAAAATGGCCTCTATCACAGGTCATCTGTCTCACCCACACCCCCACACCAGGTATAATCAGATGTCTAAGAACACCAGCCCCAATCCCAGAATATTCAAGATCCTAAGAATGAGTCCTCTGGGTTATAGCCAAAGCCCCATGAAGCACATTATCCCAAATAGGAAGGTAACAGGAGAGTGGATCCTCAACACACCCAAGGACACACACTGATCTTCTTAATTTGATTTGAACATTTCTAATGTTCATTAAGTGAAAAGATCTAAGGACCATCCCTGAAGCTCTTTTCTTATGAAGACAGCCAAGTTCAGCCATTGTACAGCAATGTGTATAACTGCCCTTTTCAGAAGGGAACCTTCTTACAAATCCTGAGGACCTCCTACCATCATGCTCTATATCTCGCTCTAACTCTTCCAAACCAATTAAAATGAGGCATCTGAAATAAACCAGTCTTTCATTCCACGAAAATTCACTCCACGGAGGAGGTAGCGATGGGCCGAAAGCAAAATGGAAAGCTGTGCCCCATGAGTTGAATCTTTATTCAGTCTTTCATTGTTTCACTAGAGACCAGTGAGCACCTACTAAGTGTCAAGGTGTAACTTAGTGATGTGATATATTTTTTTGTGGCAACAACTTGAAATGTCAAACTTTCTTTCTCTCTAAATTCTCTCTCAGCCAGACTACCGAAGGCCAGATCCAGTGAAGACTTTGCAGAGTGAGACAGACATGGGGAAGAGGGGCAGAAGAAATGACCTCCTAAAATAAACAAGCAAGCGGGGAAGGAGAAAATAGAAGGGGAAGTAGGTCCTTAGTGCCACTGTAACAAATTACCACAAACTGGGTGACCTAAAACAGCAGAATGTATTCTCTCCTAGTTCTGGAAAATACAAGTCCAAAATCAGAAGGGCTATGATCCCCCTAAAGGCACCAGGGGAGAACCCTTCCTTCCCTCCTTGTCTCTTCCTAGCTTCTGAAGCCTGCTGGCAATCCTTGCCATTCCTTGGCTTGTCTCTGCATCACTCCCATGTTACTTCGTGTCTTCGTGTAGATGTCTTCCCTGGATGTGTCCTCTCCTCTCCCCATAAGGACATCAGTCCCTGGACTTAGGGCTCACCCCAATCCAATACAATCTCATCTTAACTAACCTCATGGCCAAAGAAAAGACCCTATTTCCAAACACATCACATTCACAAGCACCAGCTATTAAGACTTGAACACACCTTTGGGGGACATGATTCAACCCATTACAGAGGGTATCTTTAGAGCAAAGGCAGAGTTGGGTGGTTTGGGGGAATCACGCTTGGGCACTTGGTCCTACCTCTTCCTTCCCTTCCCATCTCCATCCATGGAGAAGGTGTTTGACCTGGTCCCTCTGAATCTGGGTGTTACCAAGAGGCTTGAGGGTATCTCTAGTACATAAGGTGAGGATACTCTTCCCCCTGGAAATTCTGGGGACTCTCAGATGTGCCCTGCCCAGTACTGCCATACACAGCTGTGGGAGTGTTCACCTAGGTACACAGAGGTATCAGCAACCTGTTCTAGGAGGGCTGTGTGTCTGAGCAGGGGATACATGCAGAGAGATGTCACAGGCCATTCCCCTGGGTTCTGTGAATTTTGAAATCAGGGCAGAGAGAACACTACTGGGGAGCCTCCTGGAAAGTCTTCTATCCATTTGTCCATCCTTCTATGCATTTATAGCACAGTGGCCTTGAAGACAGTCTTCCAGAGTTGAACCCTGACTCCACAAATTACTGGATGTATGACTTGAACAAAGCACTCTGTTCCTTAAGTCTCAACTGTACTCTTCTGCAAAATGGAGTAACAATAATTACCTCGTTGGCTTTGTTGGGGGTGGGGAGGAACCACCCCTGAGCATAGTGCCTGGCACAGAGCCCACATCCACGCGTGTTAGCTGCTATTACGATAAAGAAGAAAAAGATGTTGAAGGTGATGATACACTATAGGAAACGTGCACAAAGGTGGGGAGTAGAGACACATCAATGTAACTGCAGGTGGAGTGTACTGTCAACACCAGCCCTGAACAATTCGGGCAAGGGCTACTATTTCTGCTCTGGGGCTATTTTTTAAGAACTGTTGGGCTCTCGGAGGGAAGAAGATATGTTGCCCCATCCTCTCCCAGGCCCAGTTTACATGGGTCAACTGCACACCTGCAGTTAAACCTGCCAGGGATTGGGGGGGGGGGGGTCCTCACTTTCTGCAGCCATCTTATTTACCACCCTTCCCCAGGTTTGATCCCTCAGTCACTTGTCAATGTGTCATATCCCTTCCACCTTCCCTCTAATGCATTTGCGAAAAAACAATTTCCAAACTCTCCTTGTTACCAAGAGAGATGCTGAAACAGGAAGAAGAGAGAGCTGGAAAAGCTACAGACTCTCTTTGATGAGTCAAAGCTTCTCGCATTTCCCTTTCTTGACGCTCTGCCTTTGACTGACATTGGGGCCTGGTTATAAATCTTTAACATGAGCCAGTGATCCTTTTCCAAAACCTCAAACTGCAGACTAGAATCAACCTTTGAATTGATTACAGTGGATTTGTTTTGGTTGCACATTCTCAGGAGTTTTAATAAGCAATCTTTCAAGGACTGCCAGCGGGAGGAAGGATGGGAGGGAATGAGAGCTTCCCAGGCTCACACCTACGCCTACTTTCCTGCTTGGATTATTTTCTTCTCTCTGCTACTTTTTGGAGTCACCCGTTCACTCTTCTCCACCCTCTTCCCTGGTCAAGTACTGCTTCCTCTTTTTTTTTTTTAAAGTAGGCTCCACGCCCAACGTGGACTTGAACTCACAACTCTGAGATCAAGAGTTGCGAATAAGAGTCAGACGCTTAAGCAACTAAGCCATCCAGGTGCCCCTCAAATACCGTTCCTGCTCATGCCAACTGACATTCGAATTGGCAAAATTAAGGGCATTGGGAAGAAAGACCTAAAATCCTTAAGTGAGTTCCAACAATTATGTTTTTCAAAACTACCGGAACATCAAGATACTGAGGATATGCGGGGGGAGGGGGGGGGGAATACAGAAAAGCAAATTATTTCTAGATGACCTAGGCATTTGGTACATATAAATGTGATGATCCCTTGTGTCACACTGAAAACCCCTGAAAGTATCCGACACTAAGTTATCAAAGTAACAGAAGTTTAAGGTGGTCACAGCCGCTCACACTGCCCGGAAACCAATAACTGTATCTCTAATAAGATTCATCCTCTGGCATCAGGCCTCAAGCCTGCTGAGCTCTTAGCAGCTCATCCTGCCCAGCAGGGCCTTTGCAGCTTGGAGGTGACGCAGTCTATACCCGCAAGGGCAGGGTCACCTCCGGCGGTCACCCTACCTCTCCACATGGCTAAGCTCGGACTTGGCCTCTTTCCGCAGCGACAAGAAACTACACAAATCTTCCCACTTGGTCACACCCAAGGGACAGCGCCTGGAACTCAAACATACTCGGAGCCATGCCAGCCAGACAAATTAACTAACAGGCCTGGGGAGCAGAGGCCAGGGCCACCTGGGCAGGCAACCTGCGATTAGGCAGACTCCTGACACATCGCAGCAGAGGGACCATGGCCCCAGGGGCAGGACCATGTGCCCCGGCAGGCCCAGATCTGCCCTGTCAGCCTGCAGCCCAGGCAAGGCCTCTGCTCCCACCAGCGTAAGCAGAGCTGGAGGAATTGTAGGCACCTTCACCACTGCTGGGAGTAATTGAGCAATAGCCTCCCAGCAGGCTGAATCTCGATGTGTTCCTTGGGAAATTATATACTTTTAACCTCTAAAACAATGTAATTTGAAGGTGAATGTATTTTTCCCTCAATAGTTACAGGGCCTCTTATTTTCTCTAAAGATCTGAGGTGGGAGCTTATTTTGCTGCCTCTACATATATATTTAAAGAGATACCTACAATGAATTAACCTCCAAATGTAAGTTTTGGTAGGGAAGTGTTTACGATACCTCCAAAAGTAACATTTCTATACAGGATTTCATTTCCAGTTAATCTAGTTTCACAACCAAAGTATATAGGACCACTCTCGTTTCTCTATTCTGTTTCTTTTTCACAACAACAGAATCCTCCCAGGCACCAAGACTAGAAAAGTTATACTCCTACCCCTCCCTTCAGTCCTCATATTCTTTCATTCAATCATTCCATCACCAAGCTAGTCAAGCATCCCTATTAGTCAGGCTTCTCAGGAGAAACAGAACCACAGGATATGACAGAAATACAAAGAGATTTATTATGAGGAATTGGCTTGTGATGTGGATGCTGAGAAATCCCACAATCTGCCATCAAAGCTGGAGATCCACCCAGCAAACCCAATGGTTCCAGTCCAAGTCTGAAGGTTTGAGAACCAGCTGGGCCAATGGTGTGAGTCCCAGTCTGAGGGCAGAAGACTGATGTCCCAGCTCAATCAATCAGGCAGAGAGAGAATTCTCCCTTCCTCTTCCTTTGTGTACTATTCGGGCCCTCAAAAGTTTGGATGACACCCACCCACAATGGGGCAGACAACCTGAACCGAGTCCACAGATTCAAGAGCTAATCTTTTCTGGAAAAACCCTCATAGACAGACCCAGAAATAATGTTTAACTAGATACTGGGGCATTCCATGGCCCAAATAAACTAACACTTAAAATTGAGTTGACACTTAAACTCAACCTTTATATTCAATCTGGCCCATTTCCCATTGAAATGGCACTATGTCCACTCCTATTCAGTTCCAAAGTCCCTACACTAAGGCAAGATTCTCCCATTCTTATACTGGGATCACTGTGCCATTTCTAATTAGGGCTCCTGGATTCCAGCAGCTCTTCCAGGTTGTAATTCCCTACACACAGCAGCCAGGGTCATCCTCTTTCAGTATTACTCTTGCCAGGTCACTGCTCAAAAATCTTCAATACCTTTCATCCCATTACAACATCCACAGCCAACATTTCTGTATCACCTTCAAGGTTATCCCACAAGCAAGCCCCACCCTGCCTGTCCCAATGCATTCCTGAAACTCTCAAGTATGTACTCACCATTCCTACCAAACCCATGCCTCTTGGGCCCACAAACACACCAAACACTGCGTATCTTAGACCTCCCTACCTTTGCTCATCCCATTTCCATCATTTGGAATTCTCTCACCTTCTCACTCTGTGACTCAATTCTACTCTAAATGTCTTTCGTGATTATACCATGTTCTTCTGTTCTCCCACAAGTGTATATGGGTCTTTGTCAAGTAAGGTGGTTCATTATAGACTGCAACTAGGTCATTGTTTATGTTCTCCACAAATGTCCCAATTTTTTAAAAAAATTGCAAGAATTTGGATGTCATGAGTCATCTGTATCATTTTGGGATGAATTCTAGAACGGCTTAGCAAATTGGCAGCTTATGTGGACTTGGAAAGAAATGAAAAGGTGCCACAATGTCAACCTGCACCCAGCAAAAACAAGCCACACCAGACTAGCTGAATTCCTTTTTGCTCAGGGATTTTATAAAGGCAAAAATGGGAAAATGGAATAAGTGCAATGCTCCTGCATTTCACTGAAATATTTAACAAAAGCTCTCCTCACCACAAATTTAAGAGCACTAATAAGCTTGATGAACTTTCTAGATGACAAAGTAACCACATCTAAAGGATGCCAATCATTGTACAGTCGTCAACTAGCAAGCGGAGCGACAGTGGTGTGCTCACAGATCCACCCTAAGAACATATTTTTCAATGGCAGGATGGTAGTAATTACAACACTGAGGAAAATATACAACTTGGAGGAAAAAAAGAATATCAAATGACCCAATAAAGTTTAAAAATGTTCTGAACTAATTGGAAAAAGAGTCAACACTGGCAATAAGACATTCAATAGGGCAATGGGGACAAATTTAAGGTTTCTCACCCAGGTCCATTCATCCAACATGACAGGTGGCAGGGCAGGGGGAATCTATGTCACTGAAGGTTTTCAGATAGAAGCTATTTTTTTTCATTCTTAAGACATTATAGAGAATATTCAGTCTTTAGGAAACGATTGAACTACAGGACACCAAAAAAAAAAACCCCTCCTACCTCTGAAACTATAATATTATAGGATTCCATGTGTCTCCACCTTGCATCCCAACTAGATTATTAATCCACTGGCATGAACATAATGATGTAATGAAAAGAACAAGGAATTTGGAATATGATAGGCATGGCCTCAAAGTAAGTCCCTCCACTTACTAGGTAACTTCTACATCTGTTTCTTTATCTACAAACTAGAAAATGTATAAGATACGAGAGTTAATTCAGATAAGACTCCATGCACAGGGCTCCATCAAGCACCTGGCACATAGTGGGTGCTAAATAAATGTTCATTCTAAATCTTTCTCTACATCCTACACAATCAACAGAGTACTAGGAACATAACCAGATCTCCGTAAGAAATAATTTAGTTCCCTGATTTTGAGGGACAGCCTGAAGAGGTTGTTTGCTCACTGGAAACAGTGAGCAAACTGGAAAATGTTTGGAGATGGGAAAGAATAGATGAAGTCATGTCACGAAGGGGAATGGCAGGAGGCAACGCACGGAGATGATGATGAGGACATGGCACACGCTGAAAATGGCAAGGACTCTGACCCACCAGGATTGGGGGCTGGAGACAAGGTTAGATTGGTAGGATAGGTCTGATGGTATGAAACTTCAAATACCACTCAGTCAAATCATAAGAAAAAGATACCTTGTGATGCTACTATGATAACCCAGCCCTTACACTCTTCCTTGGGCATAATTTAAGAACATTGTATACATTGGTTAGAATCAAGAATTTTTCTCATTGTCTGAGAGCACTGGTGTGCCAAACAGAGTTCACAAGAGATGTCTCTTCTGGCTGCAATCAAACAATTTCATTCTCATTTTTCTGCTTTACTTCGAATAGTCATGGTTTACTGGCTTGAACTAGGGTGCCCTATTGTACCCATGCAGCCCTCTAGCTGGCAGAGAGCTTAAGGCCTATTTCACCAGTTCTATTCTTTCTTTTCTAACACTAACATATTTGACAGGAGTATGAGTAGGTGGAAGACATAACTGAAGTTCACTAGCAAGCCTCTAGTAGAGTCATTTTTGGAGACTAAAGACAGGGTCATTTGGACACGTGAATGTGAATATAAATTTATAGATTACTTCCAGAGACTTTATAGTTGCTTATCTCTCAGAGAGTTGTGAGAAGAACAGAAGCCACACAGGAGGAATGCAGCTAATACAAGGGGGAAAAATATTAAATCTTAAAGTGGCTGATACAGCAATTAATATTTCAACCTTCCTTCTGCAAGGAAGGAGAGATTACAAGAAAGAGTAAGATTACAGAGGTACTGAATTCCCATCATATGCGGGGAAATGGGGTGAAATGAGGGAACACCTAAATATGTATTACAAACCTAAACCCCCTGGGTACTAAATGGTTATTTTTAAATGGAAAAAAAAAAAAAACACAGCCACTAAGAAACTTTGTTTTTAATCACAGTTTCAGTAGCACAATTCTAACATATTCCCAAGTAAAGTTACAGAAGAGAAACAATGCATAGTTAAGCTTCTTACAAGAATAGATTTTCTTTTTTTGTTTGTTTGTTTCCATTCATAAGTAAGTATTCTGTAACCATGTTCCATGGGGTTAGCAGACCATACTCTTTCACTCACCAAACCCCACCAATGCACACACTCTTATATAAATACACAAGAACACTTAGTCCAGTCTCAAAGAGGTTTTTCCATCAGTTTAGGGGTGGAAACAGATAAAAGCTATACAGATGCCATGCATTCACCTCTTTGGCCCTGACTTTGAGGTGTTTCTGGAGTTGCAGAAACAGATTCTAAGTGAGTTAGAGAAGCCAAAGGTAATTTCAGAGAGAAAAATGCTAAGACTCCTGGGCTTTTGAAGTAGATCGTGAAGGAGGACAGGTTTACAAAGAAATGAAAAAGTTATTAAGTTTGGTCAAAGGAAAAAGGTAAATTTAAAAAGAAAGGCATTTTTAAGCTCATCGGGTAACCCACCATCCCTATACATGATCTTTACTCAGCCTTCTGTTCCTAGCTAACAGACTAAGCATGTGCATCAACTCCCCAGCTACTGAGGTCTTTTTACTATATTGATATGACGGGGGGGGGGGGAGTTTTCTTGACCTAGCCAAATATAAGAAAGGGTACCAGCTGTCATCTGAAATATTAAGGAAATCTTGAAAAATATAGAACTACTAAGATCAATAAAGAATAAGAGTAAGAAAAATTGCAGCCCAAAAGACAGACAAGTCCTTCCCAAAGAGCCTGAGTGGGCTGAGTGTTCATCATCAGGGTAATAAACTACAAAACTATAGTAAGAGTCATAATTGAATCAGACCTTTGCTCTGACCACAGACTTCAGAGCTTATGAGACTGGCTGCAGCATTTTATGCCCCCAAGGGTAAAGCGTAAAAATTTCTCTCTGGGAATGATGGGAATGTGAGGGGGAAAGGAAGTTAGTGTGAGAAGTAGGTAGGGCCTCAAAGAGTGTGAATAAATGACTGCAGACTTCCACATCAGACCAGGCAGAGGGGATGTATAGAAGGTATTGACTCCATCTAAGCTTAAAATAAAAGAGGGCTAACCCCAGAGTAAAGTTCTATTACTTTGGAGATTGTGGGGTAAGGGTCTCCAATCTACATGACTTATCCTTGTTCAAGGACTCTATGGAAACATCTGCCTAGCCACCCACCTTTACTGGAGCCCTAAGTGAGACCTTCAAGGTAGAAGCAGCCTACTGAGGAAACAGACATTTTTAAAACTGCAGAGAAAACCCCCTGTAAGCAGTCCCTATGAATCAAACCACTCTCTCATTTATAATCAGGATCACGAGACATTTGAGAAAATTGATTTTCATTAAAAAGATGAATGAATATGACATCAAAAGAAATAGAAATGATTAAGGAGAATGAAGGCAATTTTTAAATGTTCTAAAATGTGTCTTCAGAGACATTTGAGTGGATATATTTGAGTTGAATATACATCAAAATAAATTAATGGACAAATAAATTGAAATTGCTGCTGTGAAATAAGAATAATCACTATACCAAAAAAAGTTCCTAGAACTAAAAATAGGACCACCAAATTAAAAAAAAAAAAATCAGTGTATTGGGGCATTTGGCTGGCTCAGTCAGTGGAGCGTGCAACTCCTAACAGTGGAGAGTCATGAGCTGAAGCCCCACATAGGGCCTAGAGCTTACTTAAAAGAAAATAAAAAATAAATGTACAGAATACAAAAGTATCAATGGATAAGGCTGAAGGTGGATAGATGGGGAAAGTTCCCATTAAAGAGAACAAAAGTGAAAATAGAGAGAAAACATGAGATTGTGGAAGACAGCCAAGAAGTCTACATATGTTGAATGAATCCTGAAAGTAAAAATTCAAGAGTAGAAATAATCAAATAAATAACTGGGGTTGGGGTAGAAATCCCAGAGGTAAATAAAGAGATAAATCTTTATAATGAAAAGACCTACAAATAAAAACAAAATGAATAGGAACAACATCCATCTAAACAAATTCTGGTGAAATTTCCAGATTCAAGAGTAAAGACAAAGTCCTAAAAATTATCTTAAAGAAAAGTTACCTACAAAGTAACAAGAACACAATGAGCATACTGCTCAATGGCCATTCCTTTGACGTTCTGAGGGAAATGTTTGAAATTGGAAATCTATACCCAACCAAACTATCAGTCTGCTGTGAACTCAAATGCAAGACATTTTCAGATCTACAAAGGTTTTTAGATGTTATGTCTTTATACTCCATCTGATAAAAGTCCTGATGAGAAGCTGTAGTAAAATAAAAATGTAATATAAGAAGAAAATGAGATAAGACAAATATATGAAGAAAAAAAGAGCTGCACATGCCCCAGAAGGAAAGACAGCTCCAGAGAAATCAAGAGAGAAACCTCTGGCCCCTGTGGCTTAGGATCTCTTGTAAGTGATTTAGATTTACATTTCCTTCTCTTTTGATCAAGTTACTTAACAGTTGAGTTCTATAAATGTTATTATTCTTTGGTTAATATTTAGAATTAGCCTATAAAGCACTACTAAAGACAACTATAGTGATAGAAAGTAAATATTGTAAAACCTGACAACATAAAGACAAATACAACAAAAATGAGCAGAAGGTGGACGTAGAAGTGAATCTAACTATACTGAATAGTGAGAATTCCATAGACAATATCTAAATATAAGCCAACATGTAGCAACTTCTGGCTAAGACACGTCACCAGAGGCAAGGGAAACAAAAGCAAAAATGACTATTGGGACTTCATCAAGATAAAAAGCTTCTGCACAGCAAAGGAAACAATCAACTAACCTAAAAGGCAGCCTACAGAATGGAAGATATTTGCAAATGACATATCAGATAAAGGGTTAGTACCCAAAATATAAAGAACTTATCAAACTCAACACCCGAAATACAAATAATCCAGTTAAGAAATGGGCAGAAGACATGAATAGACACTTCTCCAAAAACATATAGATGGCTAACAGACACATGAAAAGATGTTCAACATCACTCATCATCAGGACAATGGAAAATCAAAACCGAATGAGATACCACCTCACAATAGTCAGAATGACTAAAATTAACAACACTGGAAACAACAGATGTTGTCAAGGGTGTGGATAAAGGGGAACCCTCTTACATTGTTGGTGGGAATGCAAACTGGTGTTGCTGCTTTGGAAAACAGTATGGAGGTTCCTCAGAAAGTTGAGGACCCAGCAATCGCACTACTAGGTATTTACCTGATGTATACAAAAATTCAGATTCAAAGGAGTTACATGCACCCTGATATGTACAGCAGCATTATCAGCAATAGCCAAACTACGGAAAGAGCCCAAATGTCCACTAACTGATGAACAAATAAAAAAGATGTGGTATATATACACAATGGAATATTACTCAGCCACCCCAAAAAATGAAATCTTGCCATTTGCAATGATGTAGATGGAGGCAGAGTATATTGTGCTAAGCAAAATAAGCCAGAGAAAGACAAATACCATAAAATTTAACTTATGTGCGGAATTTAAGAAACAAAACAGATGAACATATGGGGGAGGGAGAGAAAGAGAGAGGGTAACAAACCATAAGAGACGCTTAAGATAGGGAACAAACTGACGGTTATTGGAGGGAGGTGGGTGGGGGGATGACCTGAATGGGCTAGATGTGGGATGGGTATTAAGGAAGGCACTTATTTTGAACACTGGGTGTTGTATGCAAGTGCTGAATCACTATACTGTACACTAAAACTAGTATCATACTGTATGATAGCTGGAATAACAATAAAACCTTACCAAAAAAGAAAGAACAACAATTAAAAATAAAAATAAATATACACCCACAAATAGAAAAGGGAGAATTCGTAAACCCATAAAGCTAACTGTTAGAATTATGTGTCTCAGGACGTAAAGAAGAGAGGAAAGACAGACAACACTAAAAGTGACCAAACACCTCAAATTTCCATAACAGGATGTCAGAATATGCTTTCAAGTGTTGATATATCCAAAACATAAAGTACTGCTATTTAGAATTTCTACTGTAACCACCAAAAAAACTAAAAGCAACAATTCTAATTTCAGAGGTATACATACAAAAGGTATGGGGGGTTGGGGGGACAGACAAGACAGATTTTTTGCTCTTCATTTTTTTTTTAAGATTTTATTTATTTATTTGACAGAGAAAGATCACAGGTAGGCAGAGAGGCAGGCAGAGAGAGAGGAAGGGAAGCAGGCTCCCTGCTGAGCAGAGAGCCCGATGCGGGGCTCGATCCCAGGACCCTGGGATCATGACCTGAGCCGAAAGCAGAGGCTTTAACCCACTGAGCCACCCAGGTGCCCCTGCTCTTCATTTTAAACTCAGGTTTGAATAATCTCTTTGTCCTATGTAGGTTTTTTTTAAATTACTCTTTATAATTTTAGAGAAAAAAGTTATATTCTCCCGATTTATCTAATGAGCAGTGTCCCCAAGATAAGCTGGCTCATGTGTGGTATTAGGAATTTAATATGGCAACTAAGGCTGAGAAGTTGGGCTAGGAATCCCAGATTTGAAGTTCCAAAATATTAGACATAAGATGCACAATAGGGCCAGACCAAGACTAAAAAGGAATGTACAGAAATAAACACACACACACAATCAGTAATTTACTCATTCATTTATTCACTCCTTCATTCCCCATTTATTTGCTCTGACTCATTTCCCCACTTTTAAATTATTCCTTCTCTCATTCATTCATTCAGTGGCTACTCTGAAAAAATAAGGCAGGCTCTCTGCCTTCAAGGAGTTTAAAAATCTACCTGCAAATAAAGCCCTAACCGATTACATTACCTGCTGAAAGCCCAGAATCATTCTAAGGAAAGAGATCAGCATGGGCTAATGGCTCATGAGTGGAATAACAAATGTACTGGGTCTTGAAGAATGAGTAAGACCCACCTCAGAGGAAGCAATTTGTGCTTACTTCCTTTTATGCTTCATACTTCCATTTTAAAGTTTCATGCCACCCCATGAGATTTTGAGAAGAGGGATAGTGAGTCAACCTTCTTCAAACCAGGGTTAAGAATCCATAGATCCAAAATTAGAGCAGGCAATTAGTTCACGGAAGAAAACAAGACTTCTTTCAACCATGAAGAAAGTTCCATTACCCACTGAAGTACTTGCTTAAGCCGGGTCAGGGCCCTCCTGTGAGGGGTGAATTGCTCTGAGTGCGAGGACAATCCACTCCAGTTTTCCCAGAACTGTCCTGATTTTTAGCACTGAGAGTCCTGTGACCCAAGCCACCATTCACTCCCAGGCCAACTGGGACAGTAGTTACCCTTGAGTCAGCACTAACTGCCCAGCACTTTCACAGACTTAGGTCATTGGACTTACACAGTAAGCTTTGCTGAGATTCAAGATACTGGTATCTCCATTTTCCAGATGGCAAAACTGAGGCAGCAAGAGGTCCAATGACTGCTAAAGGTCACATACACAAAGAAAGTAGCAGAGCCAGGATTAAATCCCAGATCTGTTTGCTTTCATTGAGGAATACTTCCAACAAGCCCACCCTATGCCTTGTGTTTCTCTGCAGAGATGGACGTGAGAACAGAGGAGGAAGTGTGGCAGGCACACTGAAGAATTCAGATTCTCTGGGGTCGGAGTGACTGAAAGGCAAACAATAGACCCTGAGCTGATTGGTGCCCTGCGCCAATCCAATGAGCCAGGCAGCCCAGTTAAAAGGAGGAGGATGAACCAACGTCTACATGGGGTATTCAAGATCTCACAGAACCGTTATCATTTAATAAGATAAGTCTTTGATTGTTCCTCCCTAAACTGAGATGATTAGCCTGGTTCCTCATTCTCTACAGCATATAGAGGGAGTCATTCCTGGATGCTAATGACAGTAATAATCATAAAAATAATGCATCACTTCGGTAGGCCACTGTAGGTTTTTTTAACAAAGCTTTGCAATCCTTCATCAAGGACGTTCAAGATCATTTATATATCCAGTCCCAAGAGGGAACCTCTGAGCCCCAGTCCACCAGGGAAGAGGACAATTTTCAGACTCAGAAGAAATGTACCCACATCCCTAGAAAAATCTTCGCATATACGCATCCTGCTGCATTTGGATTTTGTTTTAAGAAGAGTCTATCAAGGGGCACCTGGGTGGCTCAGTGGGTTAAATCCTCTGCCTTCAGCTCAGGTCATGATCTCAGGGTCCTGGGATCGAGCCCCACATTCGGCTCTCTGCTCAGCAGGGAGTCTGCCTCCCCCCCTTCTCTGTCTGCCTCTCTGCCTACTTGTGATCTATCAAATAAATAAATAAAATCTTTAAAAAAAAAAAAAAGAGTCTATCAAGTCAAGAAAAAAAAGAGAGCAGGGGTGGGGGGGGGTGTAGCGAGAAGAGAGGGAAGATGGGAGGGACAGGAATACTGAAAGAGGTAGACAAAGGAAGGAAAGGAAGAATAAGGGCCAGACCTTCATGGTGAGAAAGGAGAACAGATAAATGAAAAACGACAGCACGGAAAGTCATGGAGAGCTCAATTAATTAGTTATTGTCCATTTCCTTGAGAGATCTCTAACAAATCTGTCCTTGTCAGCGACAGGAAATCTTTTTGAGTTCTTCGTAAAAGGATATTAATGGCGGTGGTAAGCTTCAGCACCCCTCCACGGTGACGTGGAGAGGGGCCGGGAGTCCCGTAGGTCACACCAGGCACCAGCCTCGTGCACGCGCAAGCCCTCTCCACTCACACAAAGACCGCTTCTCCAGCCCACAGGCTGTCAACCCTCTCCCCTTGACTGGTACATCAGGAGGCTGACATTTAATACCCTAAGGATATAGATGTTTGAAAGCTGGTTATTGTAACAAAGGAAGCCATCCAAACCCTGCAAGACCAAATGGATCAGATCAAGCTGACACAGAGATAAATCTGTTTTACATCCATTCTTACACAAGTTTTGCTAATCTATGTAGTTATAGCTTTCCCACTGAAGGGGAAAAAATAACCCACCACATGTCCACATCACGTTCCTATTTTTAATCTCCGAGGTATAACATTCAAGGCAAAGACCATGCGTACGCTGACTTCTGCATGAACTCCATTAACGTAGGATGACACGGGAAGAAAATGAGAAAGGAGGATAGGGGAGAGTAGGGGTGGGGGGGGTGTGGAGGAGAGAGAGAGAAGGGGAGAGGATTTCGTCTTGAATGGCGGTATGAATGCAGATCTTTGTTTTAAATGAATGAATTCTGCTCCATCATTGACACAGGATCGCTTCTCTCCCAGTCAGTCAGACACCTACTCTTCATTAGCCAGTATTTATGCTGCCAGATTGGACTTTCATATGGGAGCCTGAAGCACGGATGGTACAGATGGCAGGAGAGCTCTCATGAGATTGATAACGATGAAGAAAGATGCCACATTAAGTCAGAAGGTGCCACTGTTAACATCCCAGCTCAGAGGAGAATATTTCTAGCTAGCACTCCCCTCCAAGGGCTGTCTTTCTTCTGGCTCCAAGTAAAATTCATTCCCCTCCCCAAAAGCTCTCAGCCCCACCCTCTTGCTGGCAAGCGAGGGATACATTTGCTTTAGTCTCTTTTTGTGTGTCAACTGATTTTTGCCTCGATTACTTAACCTTTACTTTCCAAAGGTGGCTGGGATCCTAACAGTGCACGGGAACTGGGGAGAGAGGGGAGGGAGGGAGGAGGCATTTTCATCCACGTTTCCTTTAACAAAGGCACCACTCTAAGAGGTGCTGTGCAGGCAACCTGAATGGTATTTATTGTTTCCATTCGGGCCTTCATTGCATCTGCTGCCTTTCAGAGACAGACTCTGTGTTCATAAAACCAGGGGCCTGTCTCAAAAGCCTTGGAGAAAAGGCGATCTCCAGGGTGTAGGATTGAGGGTTTAATGGGAAAGTCAACACCACTGGAAGATGTGCTGGGAGAGGTGTTTGCTGGGAGGGAGCAGGAGAGCCTTCTAACTAAGCCTTCTCAAGGGAGGGACTGTGATTCAGGTGTACCTTCAGCTGCTGGCCAGGCAAGGTGGTCCTTCATTCAAGGAAAACACAGGTCCTCATCTGAGGTTTCCGCTTTTCTGTTGTAAAGTTTGAAAGTTTCCACCCCATTTCGGCAAGAGAGGCCAACCATCTCATCCCAACTTTTAACCTCTGTGATCCTGGGTCATTGATTTTTATCTCACCAGGAATAGATCTCTGGCATCAGAGCAGGGAATGAGTTCTCCAGTTCCTCCTGACATCCCAGCCTCCCTGGATGGCAACCTGACACCAGCCCAGGAAATGAACTGGGGAAAAGTTCTCCAGCCAGCAGTGCAATCAGATAAGGAAAACCCTGTTCCAAAGAGTTACCCAGAAACCAAACGAAAGGTAAAACGGGACATGATGGGTCTTGCAAACTTAGCAAGTTTGGAAAAATCTGGCAGCCCCTGCCCAACCAGGGTGATATATTACCAGAGTCCATTCTAGAAAATGCAGGCTGGGAAACAAAGGGAGGCCCCTGGGCAGCAATCACAAATTCCTGTCGCTGTGTAAGCATTTAATTAGCTTCCCCGGTTTACAGAAACCCCAGTCAATTTAAGGCACGCTAGGCAGCTCCTCCCAGACCACGCCAACCCCCTTGCAAGCTTGGACCTAGAATGCCTACTGCCCAGGAAGGATATTTGGAGAGTCTTAATTGAAGGGAATTCCTATTTTTATGTCTGTATGATGTACCATCAGCATTTCCTCCCCTACAAAAAATACACAGAGGGACAACTAGTCCAAATAACTGGTTTAAATCTGTAAATTACAGCACTGCTTCAAGGAACTTTTAAGGTCGTTTTGTGTCTACGGAAAAGTTAGATGGCATCATAAAATTTTTAGAGCTAATGTAATCTTTATACAGTGGATTCATCTCAACTGATGAGATGTGTTTGAGGCCCCACCCTTCCCTCCATTTCTTTGGACTGTCCTTGAGTCCTGGCAGAGAATTAACTGGCCCGGTGGCGTCCCTGCCGTGACTACACCAACATCTTCCTCCCTCGAGGGGAGGCCAGGTCTCTGAACCTGAGTCTTGACTTCACTCCCCTCCACCAGGAGATGAAGGCATTGCTAAATATGGTTAATTTTCTGAGTTGGATGCGTTTCTGCTGTGGCGTCTAATCCTCCCTTCCTTCTCCTGTGCCACTTTCTTCTTGGATCTTCGGTCTTTAGTGACCTTCTCTTACCGTTTCATTAAATGCCCTCCGCCTCGGTAAATTACAGTACTTTGAAGCCTTGGAGTTTAGCATATAAAAAAGCAAGAGCCTCCGTATACTGCCCTGGGATAAGGTGTGATGAAAATCCCATACAAGCTGAACTGTACTTCCTAATCAAATGGGTGTAACAGATGGCTGCTGGAGCAAACCATCACAATGGAAATATCTGCAGTTCTCATGGTAACGGAATCTGCCAGGTCTGAGGGATTTGCTGTTTTTCAGGACATCTGAGCTGCAATCTCTTTCGAGCTGTCTAGCAGTCTCCGTCTCGCTCTCTCTCACTCTCTCAGCATGATGGAGATAGAGTTGAAAGGTGGAGCCCGATTTTGCATTCCAGCTGTGATTAAAGACACAGGCACACATCCTAGGAGATAATGCGCTGCATATTCATTATGCTATCTAGAACCTCTTTAGCTACTGGGACACGACTGTCATGCAATTACAATATGCCTTCTTCAGGAGTAAAGGGGGGCTGGGATGGAGAAGATCAGGGAACAACAGAGAGGGAGAATATGAGGAATTAAGATGCAGGAGACGTATCTCGTAATAAAGATATGGAGCAATATTAAAACTAGCAGTTGTATCCATTTCATGGCAACATGTCAAGATGACTTAACATAGAAGGATAAAACATCTGGCCTGGGGGAAAAAAAGATACATGATGTCGAATTTCCAAATCATAACGTAGACTATGCAGAAGAAAAACAACAGATAAGCAACTGTGTACCTTCCCAATAAGTGAAAGCATGTGGAAGATTTCCTTCTACTCTGAAATCGGGAAAGGAGAGCCCTCTCGTAAGGTAGAGGTTAGTATATAGACACTGAGCTTTCGTTATAAATTGAAGGTTTGGGTTTAAACCCGTAGGACTACATTACAAAAGGTTTTTTTATTATTTTTCCCTTCATGCTATTCATAACCTTCTCATTTTACAGCGGTGCTCAGAAAGGGGAAAAATAATCAGTCACAATTCTATTTTATTAAAGTCTTTTCCTCCAAATCCCTATCGATTTAAAGAAATAAGGAAAAGTATACTGTCTTCTTTGCTATAGTACCTGCTAGCAAACACACACACACACACACACACACACACACACACACACGGTTGATTCACAGCTGCCTGGTCCCTTGAGTATTTGAGCTTGAAGATCAGACAACATATAAGAATTCAGCCATGACTCAAAATGGAAACAAAGAAGACCATTCTTAGCAAACCCAGCAATGTGAACTGAAAAACTACAGGCTGGAGGCTGGAGCCCCCTAGCACGCTTCCCCACCCCATTGTCCTTGAGGGCACTACTGTTAAATACATATGACAGCCAAAGAGATGAGGAGAATAGTTTCCAGAAAGCAATGATTGGATCTCCCTTTTCATGAGGGAGAATAGGCAGGACTATGTAAGCCTGTAAGTAGCACTTGAGAACAGGTCCTGTAAGGCAGCATTGTCTCCCTCTCGTATGGCGCCTGAAGAACATATTATATTATATAACCTTTCCCCAAGCCCGCCCTGCTCTGACAGGGACCCTCTTCCTTTAGAACCCTGCGAATAACAACTTGTGGAGGACAATCTCCGTCTTAACAAGCCGGATTAGTTAGTTTAAAGCAATGAACTGAGGCCATTTGTGCAGATGCTAATCAAAAAAGAAAAAGGGAAAAAATTGTAAAAGACCCATGTGCTTCCACCTCTTGTAAGTACAATACAGATAAAGAGGAGGGTGTCCCGGGGCCACATCTGTGAACTGACCTCTACGGCACACAAAGGTCTTCGGGGCTTGGGGGTTATAAAAGGAGGGAAGAGGGCTGTAGCCGGCCAGTAGCAGACAAGAATGGCTCTGGCAGGGCAGTTATCAGGGAACTGTCTAAAGCCTTTTTTTTTTTCTTGGAAATTGTTCTTTAGTTGTGTCCCATGAGGTCTTCGCTTTTTCACAGGCTCTTCCCAGCTCCTAGCACAGAGCCTGGGACATAGCAGAGATGCACACTGGTTGGCTGGTTGGACAGACCACGGGTGGAGGAACAGAAGTACAAGGAAAGACTCAAAAATGTCAAAATGCCAAAACAAACAAATCCCACCAGTATCTAACTATCCTCTCTTTGCTCTCCGCACCAAAAATGTAAAATCGTATTAAACATAATAGCATATTTGGAAAGATACTCTGTGTCTTCAGAGATCAATGACTAGATGGATTATTAACATTCAACCATGACTGGCACTTTAAAATACACACAGAAAAAAGGAAAGCTACTCGGTTGATGATTCAGACTCAGAATATCGCAGAAAATTTAAGCCCGTTAAAAAAAAATAATCTGTCATTTCATCACCTTCTCTGACAGATCGCTTTTTTTCTATACCACAACTAGGCCACTGACTCATGAAGGAAGGAATGCTGAGTTTCCTTTAAAATAGTCTGAGAATAACATAATATACACACTCTATTACATATTGGATCTGAGTGTGCAATCAGCGTGAGAGAAAAACAAATTGTGAGAGAGGACACTATCTCTCACATTCCAGAGAGTCGCGCGCATGCGTGTACACACACACACACACACACACACACACACTCTACGCTTCTACTGGTTTCTTACATTTTAACTGCTCTTCAGAGTAGAAGTTGCTGTTTCAGGAATTCTCTAAGCCAAACCACAGCTTCCCTAGGTTGGTTGGAACGCTAACCTCCTAAGCAGCTCAGGATGTCCTGCGGAGACCGTTCAGTTAGAAGACATTCAACTGTCCTCCATGTTGGAGGACAGTAAGTTTGAGATTCGAGATTATTCTTAAAGAGTAAAACATAAAAGTTGTCTCTCTGAACAACACTCCTCTCTAACACCAGCACAAAGAGTACTTTTATGCCAGAAGGTTGTAATCTTCCTTGAAAAGACACAGATAGAACTCCAAAATGTTCCTTCTATAATTTATGGATATTTCAAATAAAAGAATAAGCCTTTTACACATATATTCAGTCCATACTGCCTCTCAGACAGAGGTTTTTTTTTTTGTTGTTGTTGTTGTTGTTGTTGTTGTTTTGCCCCTTTTGGTTTACTGCCAATGATTGTATCATTTTCTCATGTCCCTGTCACCTGGAGCTGACGAATGGAATTTTCTGGTGCTGCTCTTCCCAGTGAGTCTTAGAATCAAGTCTGCTTCAGGCCCTGCCTAATTCCCTGATGTTTCAAAGCCCAAGTAGGACAGTCAGACCTGTTCTTTCAGAGGACCCAACCTTGCCAAGAACAGATCCTTGCTAACAGAGCCAGAATATGTGGTTGCAATTGAGTTTGAGGCTAGATAGGAAACTGCTGCATACAACACTTTTTGCAAGCCCCTGGAGGACTCCAAGAAGGAGCCAGCAGCTTCTTGTCCTCAAGGAGTTTACCACCCAGCAGGGACAGTTAAGACAAGATTACTAATGGTTACAATACAAGGCGGTGCAACAGAACGTCAGAGAAGCATAACCCAAGCACCCTGCAGAGTCAAAGAAGGATTTATAAAAGGCTCTTGGGAAAAAAATGGAAAATGTGATGAGACTTTGAGGGTTTTATTTAAGATTTCAACAGGGGCATGGATGAGGATGTTCCAGACGCAGGAAAGGACACGAGCACTTGCGCAGAAGAGTGTGGGTACTAATTTGGTCACACTGGAGAGATTGGTTTGTCTGCAAAGAGGAAAGTAGAGAAAAATTTAGGATGGGGCCGTATTAGAGGAGGTGGTATCAGACCCTGGGAGCACAGAGGAGCTGCTGACCTTTTTGAGCCAAGAAGCAACCTAACTGGAAACCCCAGCTTCACTAGGCTCTCAAAGCACCTTGCTGTGTGAGAATTCCAAGGACACTCCAAGCAATTAAGGGTGCCAAGGGCCCATTGTCACCAAGAAATCCAGGGGGCACCCACTTTGCATGAAGCATACTTTCTGAGAATGTGAACCTTTAAGAGTCAAATTAGAAAGTTGGAAAGCCTGTCCTCTTCCGTATGTCTTTGGAAATAAATAAACCTTTCTATTTCAATATTTGGCATCGTGACAAGACCTAAGAGGAACTAGAGAGATAATTAATAAGGGCGTGAGGGGAAAGTGCAATTAAAAATGGCAAAGACTACTCCATAAATAAGTGCTTCATACTGAGAAAGATTATCACTGTGATCTCCAGCTTCAAACCTGAAATCAAATCACTCTGAATGGATAATTTGGGCATTATTGGTGGGGGAGGGATGCGAGGGAGAACCCATGATGGTTCCTAGTCTCCAAATTATGGGAGAAACAAGATTTTATTCTGACCTCACCTTTCTGTCACTTTAAATCAACAAAATCATCACGGCTTAGTCCCAGTTGGCATAACTCTCCATAACCTCAACTTGTAATGTCAGCCTTCAGTTTCTTAGCCAGGAGAAGAGGTTAGATTGAGACAGCCTCAAGAAGAGCCTTTTCCAGAGAACTTAAAAAAAAAAAAAAGTTTCCTAGGAAACGAGGAAGGCAAACTCCCTTTATCTGAATAAGGCCCTTTGTCAGAAATAAAAATGAGCTGGAGCAAATCTGAATGCTCAAGCCCCATCAGGCCAGGAGATGTCTGAAGCTCTGGCCCAGTTCGCAGAGTCTGCCTAAAGATGTGTCCCATCTAAAAAGCAGTCCACATGTTTGTCGTTCATCAGAGAACTTTGGGCTTCTGCGTTTTTGAATGGAATGAGTCAAAACTGATTCATTTCCTGCAATTTAATTTCATAGCTGAATGCCAAGTATAAGAAGAGAAGGTCACAGGAACACGGATCTATCTCCAGAAAGCGATCACACTCCCCGGGCTGCTGTAAGTGGAGATTTAATTGGACACAGTAGGTTTTGCTATTGTTGCAACATGGAAATAAATTATTTTATTTAAACAGCCAATGGCCACAGCCAGCTCGGCGGCCACAATGGTCAGAAAGAAATCTGACTTCCAATTACTGCTTGAGATGGAGACAAGTCATGCTTGTACTGATTACAGACGGTGGTGAATAGCTCTGTTATTTTATCATTCTAGTCGTTGTCATCATTGTCATCCTGCCTTACATTTGTCTAGTAATCCTAGGAAAGAATGATGACCAGAGAGGAAAACCACTGTCCATACTCTCCTTAGCTCCAGTCAGCCAAGTCCACGGAAATAAAAATGAGATGAGCAGCTCCTGACTATCTTTGCTGCTCAGAAGACTTGGCTCACCCTCTTTTAAGTTGGAGGCTGGCAAATTGCACCCATGATCCAAATCTAGCTTACGGCCTGTACTTGTTAATAAAGCTTTATTGGAAGACAGCCACACTCCTTCACTTACATATTGTCTGTGGCTGCTTTTGTACTCTAAGGACAGTTCAGTAGTTAATGATAAAGACCCATGTGGCCTGCAGAGTTTAAAATATTTGCTAGTTGACCCCTTGCTTTACAAATCCCTGCTGTAAATCGCCATCATCATCCTGTCCATTTGCAGAGGTCATGGTGCCAGAGGGTTTCTAACACACTTTGCTTCATAAACACCCTTCTGATACACAGGTGGAGACAAACACAGTGCCCAGAGACACCTTAGACCAGCGTCATGTCTCCAGGGGAGATTCATACTTGGCACTGCCCATATCACGGGACACTTGGGGTAAGGATGTCATGTTGTGTGGGGGGAGGGAGAACCAGTGCTCCTGGTTTTCGTCAAGATTCAAGAGGCAATGGGCCTGACCCATCAATTTGGGTGATCCATCAGGAAACGGTGGTGAGGATGTTAGACTTGGAAATTGCTTATTAAACCAGCGTATGTTAATACATTTATATTACATGTACATATGTAAAGTAATATTCTCACCCATCTGGAGTGGAAATATGTAAATGAAGAAACATAAAAGTTGAGAACATTAACCTGATTGGACTCTGAAACTGCAATAGAGTAGTATTTTTAGAGTTCACATTGAAACCCGAGTTCAAATCCAGACATCCACTAGCTGTCTATCTCAAGGAAAAATTCTTAGCCTCTCTAAGCTTCCATTTCTTCATCTGCAAAATGGAAGTGCTAACAGATAACACTTTCCAGGGCTACAGTAAGAACTGAATAAGATAATTTTCATGAAAAATGCCTGCCGCAGTGCAGTATATGCTCAAGAATGGCAAAGATAGAGACTCTTACTGTGTTTGGTTTCAACTAAGAAGGTAGGAGAATTCCTTCCTAAGGCTGATCGAAATGTGCTTAACCAATAGAGCTCATACTCCCAAAATGTTTTAATTCTGTATTCAACTGGCTTTTAATATTATGCTTAAAAATATTTTACTTTGTATTTTCACATTGCTTCTACTCCCAAAGCTTTTCCAAACGAACTCAATTCAATGATCTCCACATATGTATGGTATCAAGGTCAGGTATTTGCCCATTTTACAGATGAAGAAAGCAGTTATACCTGGAGCTCTGGAGTTAATGAGTTAAGCTGAGACCCTCTCTCTCCTGTCTCACAGCCCAGGGCACTTAGCGCTACCCTGGACTTAATGTAAGGGTCTTTCAAAAGTCAAGCCTAATATCCCAGAGAAGCCTGAGGTCCCACTTAGACAGCTACGGTTGAAAGAATGAGAGCAAGGGCAGAAGACACTGTGAAGAAAACAGGACACTCAAGAAAGCAAGAATCGAACCAAAGGAAGATTCTGCTTCAGAATTCAGACAAATGCAGTGTGCCTTTAAAAAGGACCATGTCTCTACTTCTATATTGCTTACTATCTGAAGCTAAGCCAGAGGGATGTACATAGTGAGATCTTTGTCTCATTTCAGGAAGGATACAGGATAAAGATTCTGTGCCAGTAATCTTCCTTGGATTAATGGTTTCTCTTTTATCTTCTGTATTTCTGCTCAGATGTCTTTTCTCTGAATGAGTCAGAGGAATGCAAATGCTGGGTGCAGTCCGCCTGAAATATTTAAATCTAGTTTTGCAATGTTTTGCAGGTTTGGAGAGGAAAATTACACACACACACACACACACACACACACACACACGATGAAGGAAGGGCAGATGAGAATTACAGATATATCAGCCAGCAATACAAAAATGTGGTATTTCAATTTGACAACAAACTCATTTTTCTTTTTCCATTTCTTTGTTTCTCCAGATCAACATTTAGATGCTTGATGTGAGTGGAAGGAATCTGCAACATTCTTTTGTGAGACTCGGAATCTCATCAAGAATGTATCTGACTACACGGAAAACTGATTTTCTTTTGGCTCCTAAATGACAAGCCTTCATTATGCAATGAGCATGTCCCTGGAGAAAGCATTCTCTACACACTGATAGAGAGAAGTTGGGACAGGTTGGGTGGTTGGGCATGATTTGTGTGCATTTCCCTGATCCCTCTTTTTCTGATACACTCTGAACTCTTTATTTTCATGTTCAGTCATAGACTTGCAGGCGGTGTCTCACATTGCGACTCAGAGAGCTTCCTCTGAAAGGAAACCTGAATGGCATTAATATTCAAATCCTCTGGCTTGGTCTGCAGTGGCCTGATGGAGCTTGCACAGAGCTCCTGTGCCGCAAGGGAACAAATCTTGGGAAATGCAGCTGAGCAAATTGGGATTTAGCTTCTGTCCCCATGTGCAGTACTTAACACGAAACCCTTATAATGAAAGGTCTCCTCCAAAGGCTTTTATTGCTGCAAGAAAGAGTTCCTACCCATGTGAACCCAAGGACAGAGGGAGGCTTTCTTATTTTCCTTTCCACCTCATGTGAAAGAATAATCTCATGCCTTCAGGACAAAGGCTTCTTTAAACAACAAAGTGAAATGCTTTCAACGTCCATGAACATCTCCCAACATCAATGAGATTGCTATTCACAGATGAAAAAGGGCGGGGGGGGTGTGGGGCATGAACAATTGGTCAATACGGCATTACCCTCGAAAACCAGAAAGCCAGAATTTGAAATGTGAAACATCTCCCACTCCTATTAAATTAGGATTGATGAGTTCCCAGGGATATTCAACTTCCTTTGACTTTAAATGATTTATAACCCTTCTCTGTGTCATGGTTTCTAAATTTTCTCCGAGCATGCACCTGAACTAAGGTTGGAAAGGCTTGGCACAAGTGCACAAAATCATACTCCTTTTTCTCAAAAGATTTTCATAAATTGGCCTGTGGAGTTCAATTCAGCATTCACTAAGCATCTGTGTCAGGTGCTGTGCTAGGTACCTGGGCAGAGAGAGGAGGGAGGTGTGGCCCCGGCACCCAGAGAGTTCCCGTCCAGTAGAGAGCGAGAAACCCGTATCTGGAATGTCATACAAGTACTAGAGGTAAATAAAGAGAAGGGACTATCCAGAAGGAGAGGTATCAATATTTTCTGAATATTTAAAAAAACAAAAAAGATCATTTGCGTTAAGGTTTGAAGATACTGACCATTGGAGAGGTGGACTCTAAAAGAAAAGAGGCCTACAGTGAGGTCACAATCTCTAGACAAGCAAATAAATATAGCTTGAAATACAACTACATCCAGGAACACAAAAGTATGTTGACTTTGCCAAGTCAGATTTGGGTTTCTATTATCCATGCTCTCTATTGATCAAGAATTGATTTATGTCACCCTAGGGCCTACTCCAGAAGGTTACATGTTATGAGAAAGGTCAGACTTCAGTCTCTCCGAGTGAGATTTTCATGGGCGCGGCTCCCACCCAGCAGCCATCTCTCCAATTCATTCCCCCCTCTCCAGAAAACCACTTAAAATAAAATTCTCGGAGGTCTCCGGCAGCTGCAAGCATGAATGCGGGTCCTCCTTGGACCCCATCCAGTCTGTCAGTGAACTATCAATGCCAGGTGTCTAAATGAGAAGTGAGAGGCGGGGCAGAGAACCCAGGCCACAGACAGAAAGCCCTTTCTCCAAGCAGGGCTCAACCAGTCTCTCACTAGCATGGGGAACCCATCCAGCCTGGTACAAACATGCAAACCATACTGTGAAACAAGCAGCCTTTCTCCCTTGGATGGACTTCAAATGTTTCTATCATCCTATGTGAGTTCTCCAGAACTGAAATCAAGGTATATATTAGATACCTTATACATACATATACACACACACACACACACACACACACACACACACACATACCCCTATGTGTATCTTTAGGTATGTGTGTATTCTCTACTATATATAGATATATAGATGTATATAAATCCCAGTTTCAGTGGCTGTAACTTACCCAAGGAGTCCTCCTGGTGAATCAGAATGTGGTTCACCAAAATGCCTTGCTGTCTTAACACCAGAATTAAAACCATCATCTGTGCTACAGAGAGATTTCATATCTATAGACACATCCCAGCCCACCAAATTAACGGCCTCTGGCTGGAGGAAGCATGTGCTGAGAAGGGTTTTTTTTTTTTTAAATGCTCATTTAAATGAGATGCAAGCTAATTTACTCTCCTAAATGATTTTGAGGTAGTGAATGGCAAAATGTGAAAAATGACTAAGTCCACTCATGCATCAGACAGGATAATTCTGGCAAAGTTGGTGCTGACAGCATTAAGAAACAATGATGGAAGAGTCTGGCCTTGTTGTTGTCATTTTAATTGTCACTTTGAGTGACGAAAAATGCATTTCCTTCTCCAACATACTTATCTCTCGGCTTTGTAATACCTTAACTGGGCCCGTGTCACTTGAGAGTGTGACCAAAAAAATCAAAAGGAAAAGAAGTGTGTGTGTGAATGTGTGAAAGAAAGAGGGAGCAGGAGAGAGGGGAAGAGCAAAGGGGTGAGAAGGAGAGAGGCCGAGAGAGAAAGAGAGGAGTGACAGAATCAGGGAAACAATGAGACAAAGACGGAGAGAGGAAAAATGATAGACAAACAAGGATTATTTCAGATGGCTCTTCCTGAATATCAAACAAAAGAGTGCCGTCAGTAATCTCATGGAAAAGGCTAGTTTTTGCAAATCAAGAAACCCATGATGTTTCCAAGATCCACTCTGAGTTTTCAGGCAAGATAGCCCAGAATTTCTTGTTAAAAGCTTAAGGGCTCAATTTATGCTAAGCATTCAAGGAAATGTCTCATCCAAACAGGATATCGTTTTTCATATTAAAGATTCAAACCGATCTCAGAGCATAAATGTTATTATTCACAGTCGCAAAGGAAAATGGCATTTACATGCTCTTGCTTCGTAGGGATGGAAAGAGGAGGCTCTCCCTTCTTTGGGGCCAGAAGAGGGTTCAGAAATCCTGTTTCTACTCCTGAAAGAAATACATTTATTTCTCTCAAGCCCAGTAGGCAAGTCCACAAGCCTCGTCCACGGCATCGATTGCTTTGATGGACCAGTTTACAGTATGTGCATGTTGCTTTTCAAAATATGTTTGGGAGAAAGAATCAAAGCTAATTTCAGTATGTGAAAAGCTAGCAGATTCCATTAGTGATTGTGACTTCACTTCAAAGTGATAAGGCTGCTGGATGCAGGTTCTCAGAACTGAATGTCCAAATGGGAATTTATGATGTAGAACTTCAGTGTTATCAACCATAGGCTTCAACACACGTACAAAGGAAGAAATACATATTTTTTTCCCTAGCAGAAATTTCAAAGTTATCCCAGTGAACCAGTTGTGCATTCTTTTCTCCTCTCCACCCCCATCATTTTTTCTTCTTCCAAACAGGTCAGAATGGGGGAGGGAGTAATTGGGATCATTATTTCTGGTTTTCACATTGATGGATCTGAAAGAGTGCACTTTACGTGAACTCACATTGCCTCTTCTACAGATGACCACAGCAAAATCCCAGAAGCAATTCTCATGGGAATAGACCATAGCCCGTTTCTCTGAATTGCCCTTAAAACATCTATATCTGATAATATTCTTAATTATTTTGGTTCCAAACCTCACGAAGTCATCTCATTTTCATGGAGGGCTTTGAAAAGGATATGGTCAATGATACTTAACGGTTATCATTACATTCAAGATGCACCCGATCCATAAATGAGCATAAACAGACTACGCATACATCCAAAGAAGAAAATGGTATGCCCTGCTAAATTCTATCAAAATGGAGCAAATTTTACTTGAAAGTTCGTTATGAAATATTTAGTGTTTCCACCCTATAAAACGGGGTGGTCTCCACTTAATGATATGTAATTTTTGTTTTTTTTACAAGACAAATTTACATTATTCAGCATATGGAAAGTTAGCTAATAGCTAGGCGCACTGGTTTCCAAAAAAAAAAAAAACAGAAAGTTAGCTTTCATGTTTATTGAGTGCCTACTGTATACACCAGGCACAGCTGACGAGCTCTTTTAATCCTCACCGATCCCCTTGGAGGTAGATATTCCAATACCCACTTCACAGATGCTGAAACTGAAGTTCTAAGACTTGCCCATGATCTGATAACAGGTAGGAGGTAGAACAGAGGATAAACTCAGACCCATCCCATCTGATTCCGAAGGCCATGTTCCAAAAGACTCTCTAGCAATGGTTTTTGAACTGGTTTCAGTGTTTTAAGTTCCTCAATTGTTTGATTTGAATTTTTAAACAGATTTTAAGGTATTTTAAAACTAGGGGTGCCTGGGTGGCTCAGTTGGTTAAGCATCTGACTTCAGCTCAGGTCATGATATCGGGGGCCTGGGATCGAGCCCTGAGGTTGGTTCCACGCTCCTCAGGGAGTTTGCTTGTCCCTTTTCCTCTGCCTCTCCCCCTGCTCGTTCTCTTTCTCTTTCTCTCTCTCTCTCTCTCTCAAGTAAATAAATCTTTAAAAAACATGTTTTTAAAACTATAATAAAAACAAGGGCATACATTCTCAAGGCAGGGTGGCAATATAACTCCCAAGGAGTGAAATTTGGTTCTTGAGGGCCAAAAAAATCTTATGAACTCAAGTGGTTTTTCCATTGAGTACATAAACAAGTAACTGGTATTTCTGTGGTATTAAGATCTTCATAGGGGGGGTGGATTAGGGAAAAAAAGGTCTCAAAGATTCTTTATGGGACAGATAATGGGGGGAAAAAAAAAAGCTTGAGCAACACTGCTCTAGGGTATTAAGAATTTCAGAGAATTTGAAACCGAAGAGGGATGGCTTGGTCCTTATTCAGCTTGAGCAGCCCATCTAACTTGAATGGGAACTGCAAGGAGTTCTCCTTGGAGAATAAGCCTGGCTTGTTCACAGTTTTAGGATTTTCTATCCATAAAAGACTTTTATGAGCCCCAATCCTTTGCTTCTGAGAGAAGACCTAGGAATCTGAGCCAGCCGCCTCATTTCACAGAAGGTAGCACTGAGGTCTGCAGAAGCAAAGGGTTTTCCCAAGGACATAGAACTATTTGCAGCAGCCAGAACGCAAACCCAGGATGGCACCCTACATGGGGTAGGCGCTCAGAAAGTGTTTGGGGATGAACAAAAGGATGAAGGATTTCAATCTAACACGTATCATTGGGAAGATCAGATATAAGAATTTCTTTTTTTAACCAACTGTATGCAGACTGCCCATTCCAGGTCACCAATTGATAGAGAAAAAGGAAAAAAAAGGGGAAACCCACCACCTCCACGATCCTGGTGACTGGAGACCTCTGGGTGTCACCTCCCACCTCACAGCCCCAGCTGAGGCCAAAAGTGTCTGCAGACAATGCAAGAGGGTTCTTCCTCAAGCTGACCCAACCGCCCATCTTTCCTTTGTTTGTTTTTCTTTCTTTTAAGCTCTTACAATACTCCTAGCATAATGCCATCTGCTGAAGCAGGATGAACAGGTAGCTTTAAAATGATGATAGCTCTGGGAAATGATAATCACTAGGTCATAGAAAGCTGCACTGCAGTGTATAAATAAGATAAGTAAAAGTGCTGAGGATTGCATGTTTGCTTTAATAAAATGTGTTTTCCCTTTTTGTGAAGAATGCCTTTCTCGAATGCCTGGGGAGAGACACTGAACTATAGACCAGAAACACACAGACGGTTCCAGAATCTGGCAATGAGGGTGGGATCAGAGGGGAGAGGGATGAAATATTACTTACTTACTGAGACACAAAGGAAAAAGAGTTGGACCAGAGCCTTTGTGTTGAGTTGCTGAAGCAATGGAATGAGATCAGAACTTCCAGGTCTGATTCCAAGGCTCCCTTTGGTAAAGGCAATGCGCTGCAGTGAAGGGCAGGAGGGGCTTGGGTTACAGCACAGCTTTCCACTCACCGCGTGACCTTGGGACACTCAATCTCTCTGCATCTTGATTTCCTCCTATGTGAAAAGGGGATACTATCTCACAGGGATAGCCTGAGTTTACACTAGAAAATGTACATAAAGAACCAACCAGAACAGCTGACAGACCTCTGGCATTGAATAAATGATAGTAGTGATGATAAGGATACAGAGGCTTAAGGTGAGGACAGTGGTGGGTGAGGACGACGATGACACACGGGCCTTTGCTAGAAAGTAGCTACATGCACACACTGAATCCTGTAAGTAGAAATTACCATGCCCTGTGAGGTACGCCACTGGAAAGTATGATTCATAGAACAAGAATTCTCTCTGCAAAATACTTCAGTGAGCAAGAACGAAGCCTTCAAAAGCATGGGCAGCTTCTGAATTTCACCAGGTATGTTCTCTTCCTACAAAGCATTTTTACTGACATTCTTTCATTTTATCCCCACACCAGCAAGATGAGGTTGCTGGGGAAGGCACAAGATGCCCATTTAACAGATGAGAAAACCTGAGGTCTCAGGAGGCTTCAGTCATTTGGTCACTAGCCCAGTGTTTCACAGAGAGCTGGTACCCAGACCAAAAAGCCTGGCTGCCTGCTTCTTATCCCAATGGTACACTGAGCTATTTAAAAATGTCCACCTGGAAACAAATGAGGAACTTAGGCAAGTCAAGTGCCAGATCTGTGCTCTCTCTGCATCCTAATGTGTAGTCGCCTCTCTCCTACTGGATTTCTTCCCCGAGTCAGCATGGCACTCTCTTTAGTCATCTACTTACCTCTGTCCTCCATTCCTGACCCCAAGCAGAAAACCCAGGAGAGACTTAGGAAAGAAACTTTCCCCTTAAGAACCGATACTGTGAGGGGCACCTGGGTGGCTCAGTGAGTTAAAGCCTCTGCCTTCGGCTCAGGTCATGATCCCAGGGTCCTGGGATCAAGCCCTACATGGGGCTCTCTGCTCAGCAGGGAGCCTGCTTTCCTTCCTCTCTCTCTGCCTGCCTCTCTCCTTACTTGTGATCTCTATCTGTCAAATAAATTAATTAAAAAAAAAAAAAGAACCGATACTGTGAGATGTCTATCAAACCAGATACACAAAGGGCATCATCTGCCCATTGTGTGACTACCAGGGAAACAGGACTGAGAAAACTCTGGAAGGCTTTGCTATACCCCAGTGATCAGAAGAGAGTGGACTCTCGTCTGCACGATGTCAACCCTGCTGAGGATGCTCTCCTTCTCTCCCTTTCAACAGAACTCAGAGCACATACATGGTGGATCCTTCTCCTCACAGCAGTCCTGCGAGGACCGTGGGGCAGCAGCCTTTCTTCACTTGTAAGACTGAAAAACCACACACAAGGCGCCGTACGCAGAAACCTACAACTTATTAGTTGGAAATCTAGGTCTTCAACAGATTTCTTCACTCCAGTTCCATCTCCTTTGAACTCTAATCAGACTACCACCTCTATCCATTAGAAATCTTTTGGGGACAAAGAGCAGAAAATGCAATTCAAATCTTCTTAAACAATCAAGTGATTTTTTTTCTCTTCTTTTTGTCTGTTTAGTACTTCAGAGATAAGTCGGGTTTCAGATCCCAGGGTAAAGCTGGAGTTCGCTCTCCCTAACACCCTAACAGCCCCCTAGCACCTCCAAGTTCTTGTCTTGGGGTAGAAGACTCGGATCCTGACATCACCAGCTTCCATTTCCACTGCAGGTGGCAGGCTCCGCTGTGACTGGGCTAGCTTAAATCCTGTGTCCATCCCTGAACCAATCATAACAGGCAGAAGGAAAGGATACTTCGGCTAGTTTAGGCTACTGGGAGCCTGCCACTAGAGTCAGGGGCAAGGTCAATCCTACCCAGGCTACGTGAACAACTACAGTGGAGAGGTACTTTCTCAAAGAAAATTCTCCTTCCTTATCAGGAAGGAGAGATCTTGGAAACTGGGCAGGAACCCCATAATGACATCTAATCTTTTATTCAACAAATATTCTTTGAATTCCTTTTGTGTGCAGGAGGTCAATTTTAATGAAGGAAAGACCAGAGTCTGCCTCGGCAGAACTCAGTCTGAAGATATCAGAGTCCGATGGTGGAGAGCAGGTGCCTTCACGGCTGACACTCCCCCATCTTAGCCTCTAACGAACTCAAATTGCTCTTTTTCCCAGTCGCAGGCCAGGCTGGTGAGAGACACACAACACAGTGGTAAGTTCAAACTGTTTTCCATTTGCGACCAGAAACACAGAATCGGGTCTTAGACCATAGAAAGGGCAGGACTGTACAGCACTGAAGAGCACAGGCTCTGGCGTCCTACTGCCTGACTCCGAATCCTGAGTCAGCTGCTCCCCAGCTGTGTGACCCTGGACAAGTGATAGGACCTCCCTGTGCTTCAGGTTCTTTACCTACAAAATGGTAATAATTACAGTCACCTAAGAATATTCTGAGATCCAACTGAGTTCTTAATACAGGGGTCTGTCACCTTTTTCTGTAAAAGACCAGAACAGTAAATATTTTAGGCATGGTAGCCATACAGTCCCTGGGGCGACTCCCCAACCCTGCAGGGATCTGTAAAAGCAGCAAAAGATGATACATCAACAAATGGACACAACTGCATCCTAGTAAAACTTTGTCTACAAAAACAGGTGGCACCTAGATTTGCCTGGCACTAAGTAAGAGCCAATATGGTAACTACTTTTAGAAATTCATAGCGAATAGCTTTTAACCTCATTATTCTCTTTCACATACTATCCCTCCCTCTCAATGGATTCTGCCCACCTTTCTTTGACAATGCTGACTGCAGATTTATTATTACAAATATATACACATTAGCTGTTTGTCTTTATTTATTGACTTAGTGACACAGAAGATCAAGAAAACTCTCCACTCCTCTAATTGGATTACCCTTCGCATGTTTGAATTGTCTTGTCCCTGTGACTTAAAGTAGAAACACTCAGCAAAAACCTTGGCATGTTGCACATGACCTAGTGCTCGGGTGATTCATAGCAAGTAAAGAATAATAAATGTTATTATTTGTTATAAATAAGCTCTCAGCCTCATTAGTGAATGTTCACTTGCAGACACTTAACTCCCATCAAAATGATTTCCTTATGTTACAAGCCACCCCTCAAGTTTCCTCCTCTACACCCCACCGCAGGTCCCGAAATCACCGCTCAGATTCCATGGTGCTCAGTCATGCTGAGATGTCTCAAGAGACACAAAAACAACACTGGAGTTAAAAGTTAATCCTTCCTGCTGGGTTAATCATTAGGTAAAACCAGTTTGAAGCAAGAGGAAAATCAGTGTGTCTGGAGTTCAGGATGAATTAGTGAGGAAAGAGGCAAAATAAGGAATTACAGAGTTGGACTACAACTGCCAAGAACTCCACTTTCTGCTGGGCAGAAAGGGGAAGGGACAATAAAAACCCGTTTAGGAGTCTTAACGTATAATCAGCAGTATAATCCTCAAACTCAGAATCAGGTTCCTGTCTATCAGAAGGATTTTGAGCAAAACCAAATGAGTAACACTGCTGTTTATCAGTGAAACAGAGACCACTTAAAACTTGAAAAATTATAAAATGTCTCCCCCTTAGCACTTCTAGTGGCAGCTCACTATATTTTATACCAAGTCATCTTCTAAATTCAGCATCCTCCCCCAAATCTGCATGATAAAAGAGAAACTCTATGTTTCATTTGTTCGTTTTGTGAAGAGGGCTACAACCCCAATCAGTAGGCCCCAATCAATAGGCACATTACCCAGAATGCCAAGTGACAACCCTGGGAAAAACGAGGAGGAAAAGCAGAGCTGACAACTTCTCGGCTTATTGGCACAAAAACATACTGTCCCACTGAGTTTCAGTAGAGAGGTACGTGGTTGAGCCCATTCATGACCCTTGATTTTGTTCCTAGGAAAGGAATCAGTGGAGATGGGCATATTCTGTGTATCAGGGCAAAAATGTATCCAGATCACTAGGAATTCTCCCACCCATTGTATGGCTGGGTACAGACCTGGACATAGACCCAAAGATCCTTGGTTAGTCTGAAATATACCATGGCCAAAATTAAGTTTGTAAAGGATGAAATGCCCCAAATTTGTTGACCATGCCACTGGTGCCACCTGCAGCCTGCTAACCTGGGAGACACATACTCAGCCATACAACCTCAGCCCCTTTCTACACTTTCTCTGCAAAGAGAGCTCCTACCATTATCCAAATACATACAGCCTCTGCCATCCATCCATCTCCCTGGGACCAGAACTGAGAGTTTTAGTGAAAGGAGCTAAGAAATCCAAAAGTCCCAAGAGCCTAGATTAAACTGCATGAGATTTAAAGTAAGATCAGGTCAGGTGTCACTTTCAAGGCTGCCCTTACTAACCAGAGGACTTGGGGCAAGTTATCACGGTTTCTTCAACTGTAAAATAGTAATAGTGGCATCTACCTCCAAGTATTGCTGAATGAACTGGAGAAATATACTATATCTTAGGGACTCAAGAGAGAAATTTTTTTTGAAATATAAGTTATATAGGCTTGAAGCGTAATTTCTCTCTAACTCTCTATCTCTATGCCTTGCTGTCTGCTCCTCCCTGTGTTGGTACAATCTTTTGGTCATCTCAGGAACCACAGCGAAGGCAAAGATGCAGAAGACACAAGAAGAAGGAAGACGACAAATAAAAGGAGAAGAAGAAAGTAAGGACCAACAGGTAACACCTACTGCACTTACAAAGTGCCAGACATTGGTCTAAACTGTTCATTTTTATTAACTTATTTAGTATTCATAAGGCGGTACCATAATTATCCCCACTGTACAGATAAGAAAACTGAGGCATGGAGTGGAGAGTATGGGATTTGTCCAAAGCTACACAGGCAGTTCCAGAGCCCAGATGCAAACCCAGGCACAATGGCCCCAGAATGTGCATTAGTTGTAACTGTTTATAGGACCCAAAGAAACAAACGCGACCTACTCAATTAAAAACATGAGAAAGCTGTAAGGCATAGGCGCTCCTGTTTATCCTACTGGCACTAGAACATAATTTTGAATATAAAACAGGTAACCCATGGGCTTAAGGATACTCTCCTGACATAAAGAATGCAGAAACGGCTGTGCTAATACATTCACTAGTTCAGAAATGTGCCCAGGACTTGCACCTGCTGCCACCTGTGTCTCTTCTGACCAACGTGTTCCAAATCGTTGTGGAAAATGAGGAAACTTAGTGGCACGTTGGTTCCTGCCTTTCCTCCTACATCCTCTTAGTCTTTATCATCAGTAAGATGTATGGTTCAGTGTTCTTATTGCTTGAGTGGTACCTATGAATTCTGAAGGAGACGTATAAAAGGGACAGCTCAAGGCATCTTCACTGTAATCCTTGAGGGTAGAAAGATAGACATCCTGACCAAGAACAGAGGGAGACTTGGTTCAGATGTCAGGTTCTCCATGTTCCCTGACAGAGAAAATTTGTTGTTGTTGTTGTTGTTACAAGTGTATGGGTTAAAAGCAGCACATTTTCAGGTGTTCAGCAATCTTCCAATCTGAAAAGCCCCAGAGAATTTAAATACACTCTAAGGTTAACAAGCTATGACCAAAATGCTAGCTTTTGTATCAATTCTACGGTACAAATACTATGGATTCAAAAAGTACTGAGGATAGAAAACTGTAAGGGTGGCACAAAAGAAGCCTCTCACTTCTAGAGACAGCCACAGAAATCTTAGAGGAATAGACCAGTAAATCCCAACTCTTCCTCCTTAGGAATGAGGACAGAATGAATGGGAAATTTTGGCTATGGTGTAGGAAAAGGGCAGGATACAGGTATTTCTACTGCAGCACAGGTGGGAATGATTCGGGTGGAGGGGAGAACTGAAGAAGTGGAGGGGATTCTATTAAATGAGAGAAGGACCAAAATCAGCCCAGTTATTCTTCTCTTGACTTTCCATGTTCCTGTACCCTCTGGGGCCTTCAAAAATACAAAACGGACTTTTAAGACATCAGTGAGTCAAAGCATGATAGTTGAGATTCTTGTGTACCTCCAAATTCATCAGAGAACTCTAAGACTGCCCTGGGTTAAAATTTTTGGTTATGCTGCTAAAGCATCTCAGTAGCTTCAAAATGACCAAGAGCTATGAAAGCCACAGTAAGCAAACCAGCCACCTAGAAGTGTGGATTCCAGGCAATTCAAAGCCAATTGCCAAGGGCAATAAGGGAAGCTTATATACGTGAATTAAATGATAACCACTTTCTTCTTCTGCCCTCCCTCCCTTCCTCCTCCCCATCTATCTCCCTCTCCCCGTCTCTCACCCCACCCACTTGCTCTGGGGGAAGCCATGTTGTCAGCAGCCCTAAAGTGAGGTCCATGTGGTAAGGAATGGAAGCCTCCTGCCAAAAGCCTCCTCCCAACAGTGAGTGAACTTAGATATAACTTTTCCAGCCCCAGTCAAGTCTTAAGCACTGCAGCCTTGTCTGACAGCTTGATCACAACCTCATGAGAGACTGAGTCAGAAACATCTATCTAAGTAGCTCCCAAATTCCTAACCCTCAGAATCCATGTGAAATAATAAAGGTTTCTGATTTTTAGTTACTAAGGGTTTGGGTAATTTTTTTATATATATATAATAGATAACTAACACAAATACTTGCTTACATCATATAGCTGAACTTAGTGGTATGTCTACTTCCAAAACCTATGCCCTTGCTATTATGCCTTTCTGCCAAGTCTACAGTAATTCTGCACTCCATAACTAAAGGCTTCTGTTCTGGTTTTGAAAGAAACAAATCCAGTCAAGCTAGCTCAAGTAAAGTGAGGATCAATGCAGGAAGCCTGAAACAAATCACAGACCTCCAAGCATAAGTACAAAACACAAAGTTTTGCTTTTAACAAGAAGTGAGCGTCCAACAATTTATCCACCCATGAATAACATGTATAAATGCTGGAGGTGGGGGGAAACCTTGCAAGCTCCAGGAACTTAAAAAAAAAAAAAAAAAAAGCAAGCATATTTTGGAAGGCAGTCAAAATTGTAGCAAGAAACCAACCAAAATTGTAGCAAGAAACGTGAATTCCAGTTTTTTCAGGTATGACTGGAGAGCAGCCAGAACTATGGCCAAAATTGCATTCAATGACTTTCAAGAGAAAGTCTGCTACTATTCTGGCTAGAGGAGCCAGCTGAAAAAGCCCAGGGAAACTGCACAACCAGAGAATAAGGAGAGAAAAGAGCCAAGAAAAAAGCATACCAAATTCTGTGCTTAAACTCAGCCTAAATTTCTGTCTGACCCCTGAACCACATATGAGTTGGGCTAATGGAAAGCAGCTAGTAGTTAAGGATTCCAGAACTGATATCAGGTCTTAAATTCCACTCTCATTGACATTACAATTTTCAATTTAAGTCAAACCAGGTTTGTTGCCAACTAAAAGAAAACATCAATACTCTCTGGAGCAATATAGCAAAATCCAGAGTCTCCACAATAAAATATTCACAGTGTCCTCCAGGATATAATGTAAAAATGCTCAACATACAAAAAATGTGACAATCTCAAGGGAAAATGTAAACAACAGATGCCAACTCCAAGATGGTCCATATATTGGTTTATGAGAGAAGAATTTTAAAATAGCTATTGTAAGTATACTCAATGAGGTCAAAGAAAATACACTCATAATGAATAGTAGAAACTTCAGCAGAGAAATAGAAAATGTTTTTTAAATGGAAATTTTAGAACTGAAACATAGAACATCTGAAATTAAAAGTGCAATAGATGGGCCTAATGGCAAAATTGAAATGAAAGGAAACAGTCACTAAATTTGACAACGAATCAGTAGAAATCACCCAATTTCAATAAGAGAGTTGAAACAAAAATTAAAACATAACAGAACTTCAGGGACCTGTGAAATAACTTCAAATGTATCACAGAGAAAGAAAAGAGCAGGAAAAAAATTTTTAAAGAAAAAAAATACCAAAAACCCTCCCACATTTTTGCAAGACATAAATTTGTAGATTCAGGAAGCTCAACAGATCTCAAGTAGGATTAATTTGAAGAAATCCATGCCTCAACACATTATATTCAAACTACTGACCAGCAAACATTAGGAGAAAAATTTTACAGCAGAGAAAAACACCACGTTATACATAGGAAAACAAGAGACAGGTTATTATAGACTTTTCACCAGAAACCATGGATGCCAGGAGACAGTGGAACATCTTTCACCATTAGAAAATAACTGCTAATGTGAAATTTCAAATTAAGTAAAATATCCATCAAAAGTATCAGTGAAGTAAAGATATTTTTAGATTAAAAAAACAAAAAACAGGGAATCTGTCACTACCAGACCTGTAGTAAATTACATTAGGGGGGAAAATTAAATAAATAAGTAAATAAAGATAGATAGATAGATGGATGGATAAGGGAAATGATAACAAAGGGAATATTGGACTCCTAGGAATGAAGGGAGAGTATCATATACAAGCAATAAATATACAGGTAAACACAAAATACTTCTAATTTCTGTAGAATACATATGACTATTCACAGCAAAGAGTATATAGCATTGTCCTGTGGGATTTATAATGCATGTAGGTAAGATATATACAAAAACTATAACTTGGAGTATGGTAGGATAGACAATAAATGGACCTATACATTACAATACTCTTCTTTTTATTACTTAACACTACATAGACTGTGAAAAGTAAAGAATGGACAGACCAAACATTTTTTTAAATGACTAGGAGTATAACTTTAAACCAACAAATGCACTGAAATGGTAAATAAAATATTAAAATAATCCCAAAAGAAGGCAGAATGGGGGGAAGGAGGGAGAGGGGCTAAAACACACACACACACACACACAGAATAAAATGGTAGACCTAAATCCAGCCATATCAACAATTATATTAAACATTAATGGGCTAAACATTATAATTAAAATGCACAAATCAGAATGAATTAAAAAAAAATCAAGACCCAATTAAAATGTCATCCATAAGAGACACATTTTTAAATATAAATGTTTAAAACTAAACGGAAAAAAAAGACAGACCATGCAAAAAGAATGAGCAGAGTAAAGCTGAAATGCCTGTAATAGTACAGATGAAACAGATCTCAAATACATCTCTTAAGAAAAATAATGAAGAACGTTTCATAATAAAAGGGCCAATTCATCAGAAAAAGCATAAACATCAGAAATGTGCATTTGCCCAATAACAAAGCCTTAAAATATGTGAGTTAAAAACTGACAACATGAAAAGAAGACATAGATGATGCTACAATCAGAGTGAGAAAATTAACACCCCCCTTTCATCAAGTGACAGAAAAGCAAAAACCAGTAAATATTTAGAGCAGAATAAATGGGCATATCATTGTTTTATGCCTAATTCATATTTACAAATCTTTACACCAACAACTTCACAATACACATTGTTTTCAAGTGCATGTGGTAAATTCACCAAGATAAACCGTATTTTAAACCATACTGCAAGTTTTAGTAAATTCAAAGGACTAAAGTCACAAAAAAGATTAAATAAGAAATCAATAACAATAATATAGCTAGGGTGATCACAAATTGTTGGAAATTAGACAATAGTCTTTGCAATAAACCAAAGGCAAAGAAGACCTCACAGAAGTATTAGAAAAAAAATATGAAACTGAATGATAATGAAAATACAAGATATAGATATTTGTGAGGTGCAGCTAAAGCAGTAGTTAGAGGGGAAATTATCATTTTAAATATTTGGAGAACAGGGGCGCCTGGGTGGCTCAGTGGGTTAAGCTGCTGCCTTCGGCTCAGGTCATGATCTCAGGGTCCTAGGATCGAGTCCCGCATCAGGCTCTCTGCTCAGCAGGGAGCCTGCTTCCCTCTCTCTCTCGCTCTCTCTCTCTCTCTGCCTACTTGTGATCTCTCTCTGTCAAATAAATAAATAAAATCTTTTTTAAAATAAATAAATATTTAGAGAACAGGAAACATCTACATTTAATAACCTCAAGAATCTAAAAAAAGGGGAAGTAAGCCAAAGCAAGTAAAAGGAAGGAAATATAAAATTAAGAGCAAAAACAATAAAATAGAAAGCAAATAATAAACACAATTAATAAAACCAAAATCTTGTTCTTTGAGAAGGATAAACCAAATTCCTAAAGCTGTAGCTGGACTGAATTAGAAGTGGAGTGGGGAAGAAGACACAAATGACCAATATTAGAAATAAAGAGGTTATAACTATATAGATACTACAGATATTAAGAATTACAAAAAAGTTTTATGTCGAAAAAATTGACAACTTAATAAAATAAATGTATTCCTTGAAAGCTAGCAAAGTACAATCAAGAAGAAAATGGATAACTTGACAGCTATTAAGGAAGTGAGTCTTTGCTAAAAATCCATCCTATAAAGAAAATCTCTAGTCATTCTAGTGATTTCTACCAGACATATAAGGAAGAAAATCATACTAATTATACAAAAACTCCTCCAGAAAATCGGGGAGAAGAGTGACATTATCCTGATGCTAATCCATACTGAGATATTACAACAAAAGAAAACTATAGGTCCATATCCTTCATTAACATAGATGTAAAAACTCTTGAACTTTCAGCAAATCAAATCCAGCAATATATCAAAAATACACTTTGACCAAGTGAAGTTTATGCCAGTAATGCAAGGCTGTTTTAACATTTAAAAAGAAACCAATGCAATTCAGCATATTAAAAAATAAAAGGAGAAAATCACATGCAGAAAAAAAAAAAAAATCACTTGACAGACTTCTACACCCATTCATGGTAAAAAAAATTCTCAGAGGCAAACTATGAATAGAAGAAAACTTCCTCTATGTGGCAAAGAACATCTAGGAAAAAACTTAAAGCCAAAATCTTATTTATTATGAGATAATGAATTATTTCCTTACTTAAGATTAGGAAGAAAGTAAGGAAGCCTGCTCTCACTAGTTCCATTCAGCACTGCTGGTGCTAGCAATTACAATAGAGAAATAAAAAGTAATACAGTTCAGAAAGGAAGAAATACAACTATCTCTATTTGCAAATGATATATTTATTTATGTAGAAAATATTCAGGAAGATACAAAATGAACACTGGAACTAATGAGTGAATATAGTGAGATCTCAGGATGTGGAATTAAAACTTTAAAATCAAAATTAAAGGGGTGCCTGGATGGCTCAGTGGTTAAGTGTCTGCCTTCGGCTCAGGTCATTATCCCAGGGTCCTGGGATCAAGCCTCACATCAGGTTCCCTGCTTGGCAGGAAGCCTGCTTTCTCCCTCTCCCACTCCCCATGTTTGCGGTCCCTCTTTCATTATGTCTCTCTCTGTCAAATAAATCTTCTTTAAAAATTAAATAAATAAATATTAAAAATCAAAAAATTGAAAACCTGAAAATCAAAATTAATGAATTTTATACCAGCAGCAAATTGGAACACATTTTTAATTTCATTTATAATAGCACCAATAAAGGACAGTATCCAACAAAAGCCATACAGGATACCTATACCAAGAAGTACAGAATACTGCTGAGATAAACTAATTAAAGATCTCAATAAAAGGAGACATAGACAATGTTAAAGGGTTTGATAACTCAATATAATTTGATAACTCAATATAATTTGATAACTCAATATAATTACAATTTCAACAATGCCAATTTAAATTCCCCGAAGACTTTAAATATAAAATTAGAAGGTGATTATAAAATTTATATATATTCATATATTTAAGTATATACTATCATATATCTAAATATATACAAATCAATGACTTAGAATATAAAAAGCATTTTTGAAAAAGAACAAAGTTGGCACTCTTACACTATCTGATTTTCGGATTTACTCTAAAGACACAGTCATCAAGACAGTAATGGCAAAAGAATAGACATACAAATCAATTTGTATAGAATATGGAATCAAGAACAAGTCTCGTCCACTGTGGTCAATTTTCAACAAAAATGTTGTGATATTTAACGAAGAAAGAAAATTTACCAACCTGCTGGAACAACTAGATATGTATAAGCAGAAAAATATACATTGACTCTTACCTAACACCATGAACAAAAATTAATCAAAACTGTCCATAGACCTAAATGTGATACAAACAAAAAAGAAACAAAAGAGAAAATAACTGCAGCCCTGGGGTACGTCGTTATTTAGAACAAACTCCACAAATTATTAAAATAAGTCAGTAAATTGGATCTCATCAAAATTTACAACTTTTGCTCACCAAAAGATAGTCCATAAGATATGAAGAGATCAGCCACAGACTGGTAGAATAGATCTCTAATATGAGAAAGGACTAGTATTTGAACTACATAAAGAACTCTAACAACTCAATAATAAGAATTAAAGTGTGGACAAAAAGCTTGAATAGACACTTCAAAAAAGAAGATGAACAAATAGATAGCCCACACATGGGGAACAAATGGCTCAAATCACAACTAATCAGCAAAACCAACTTAAAACCAATAATATCCGGTGCCTGGAGACAGCAATGAAGGTAGAAACTATGGCACCTCTGCTTGTCAAAGACCACAGTGAATGCTCACCGCCCAGTTCTGTGCTGTTATTTTTTACAAGATCCCCACACCAAGCATTCTTTAGGCCCAGTTCTCCAACATACACACTCTATCCCAGCAATTCCATCAACTACCCAATATCTTTTCCATAAGCTCTTTCTACTGAAATTTCCCAAAGTCCATTTCTTTTACATTAAATTAAGAACTGTGTCTGACTCAAACAGCTGCTTTCCAAAAATTATTTACTTAAAAGACTAAATGCAGATGGCACTGATTTTCATTTTTAATTAGGCTCAAGGAAATAAGGACACCATTAAGCAAGTAAGTTGACAGTATCCAGTGTCAGATGCAGTCAAAAGACAGGTGGGTGAAATATAGGCAGAGACATAAAGATAAGCTTGAGGAGATGAGAAGGAAACTAAAAATGAAGTAACAGAACCAAAATCTATAGAAGAAGCAGAAAATGTAATGGTTGACACTTTAGAGAAATCAAATTTGTGACATAAATACAAATTTCAAAAGTCCTTCAAGAATGCAAAGGACAAAAAAGGAAACAAAAAGAGAGAAGATGGATAGATACCCAGGATAGGGACCAGAAAAGAAATCTGCAGACAAAGCACACTTCTAAAAATAAGACCAAAACAAATGAAAAAGCAGCAAAAAAATCAAAGATACAAGAGGGGTAAAAGAAAAAAACTCTGCAACACTGAAGAAAAATTTTATCTACTGAACAAAAGGATTTATTAAGTATTAGTCAAATTTTTAAAAAAGACCAACAGCTGGGGGGGAGGGCGGGGAATCAATTGTCAAACAGATAATACAGTGTGAAATGTTAATAAAATCCCAGCCAATAGCTTAAGTGGACTTTTACTGAAATTTGTCAAAATAACTCGAGTTCATTCAAAATATAAAACTGATAAAAATGACTAAAAAGTTTAGAGAAGGAAAAATAATGAAATAGCACCTGTCAATAGTAAACCTACCATAGTAAAACATACCATACAGCTACAATGATCAAAAACAGTAGGATACAGTTTTTTAAAAATCAGAGAAATATAAATGAAATTCCAGAAGTAAAAGTCTAGTGTGTTAAAAAAAAAAAAATTAGGGAATGATAATAACAGCATCACAGGTAAGTAGGAAAACAAAGGATTAGTCAAGAAATTAACCAGGTTTAGGGGGGAAAATCCAATTAGATCTTTTATCATGCCTTATAAAAAAATCAAATTCAGATGGATAAAAGAGGTAAAAGTAAAAAATGAACCCAGAAAATATTAAAAAGAAAAATACATTTAAATATGTGTTCTTTAGAGGTTGGAGAAATCTTTTCTATTTTTCTCTTAAAATCAATGGAGGGGGGCACCTGGGTGGCTCAGTTGGTTAAGCAGCTGCCTTCAGCTGCAGGTCATGATTCCGGGGTCCTGGGATTGAGCCCCACATCGGGCTCCCTGCTCAACAGAAAGTCTGCTTCTCTCTCCCCCCGCCTGCCACTCTGCTTGCTCTCTCTCTCTCTCTCTCTCTGTCAAATAAATAAATAAAATCTTTAAAAAAAAACAAACAATGGAGGCAGCCTCCAGGGGAAATGGGATAAAATGCCCATATAGTAATTAAAATCTTGGAGTGTATATTTTTAAAAAAGAAATAAGATTAAAAGATACATATAAAACTAGGAAAAGATTTAATTCCCTAATAAAAGCTCTTATAAAAAAATAAAAATAAAAGCTCTTATAAATCCATATAAGAACTCTTACCCAACAGAAATATAGACAAAAGGCACACATAATTAAAAGCAGTAAACTAACCCATTAAGAAATATAACATTCCCTATCACAAGGAATCAAAGAAATACAAACTTAAAACAATGAAACATTTTTTAATTATCAATCTGACCTTATTATTTCCTTCTTAGCACTCACTGCAATTTATAATTACCTGTTTATCCTATGTCTGCTACTAAACATTGATCTTCTTGAGGGCACGGTCTTTCTAGAACTCTGTTGTTAGCACTGAACCCAATGCTTGGCATGCAGGATTGATCAGTAAATGTTTACTCCATAATTAACAGATTTATTTTTTTCTCTCGTTACTTATTTATTAACAAACACTTTCATAGCACTAAATGCCTGGCATAGTTGTGTGCTATACAAATATCAACACATCATTCTCAGAGCAACTTACAAAAGTCTATTTTTATCACCAGTTTACAGACTGAAAAACTAAGGAGCAGATTCATGGGGTAACTAATCCAAAGTCATTCAGCTGGTAAATAATGGAAGGAGGGCTTAAGCCAAGGCACTCTGATTCTAGTCTCCATGCTCTTAAGCACTCTGCTCTCAATCCAATATAACATAATATATAATATGGATTAACATATGATCCTTTTCAGCAACTTCATCTGCAATCTCTAGTTATTTCAAAACTTAGAAAGCATAAATGACTCATGTCGTTAGATACAGACCAACAATTCAGCAAATTTTTTAAAATGCATTTAGAGCTATCTACTCACTTTATTGTTTCATTTGTTGCACTTGTATCTGTGTATGTGCTTTATTAGTTTTTAATAAATTTATATTAGAACAGCTTTAGATTGCCAGACAAAGTACAAAGATAGACCACACACTATTGGTACGGCAAATCTGTACAACTGATTAATACTAATATATTGTTATTAATGAAAATTCGTATTCTGTTCAGATTTCCTTAGTTTTACTAACAGCCTTTTTCTATTCTAGAATCCCACCCTATAAGTCCCCATGTCTCCTTGGGTTCTTCTCGACTACAACAGTTTCTCAGGCTTTCCTTGTTCTTGATGACTATGACAGTTTTAAGTACTGGTCAGGTATTTTGTAAAATGTCCATCTACTGGGACTTGCCTGATGAATGATCATCCACTACTTGGTTTATGGGTTTAGAATATCAGCTTTAGGGGCGCCTGGGTGGCTCAGTGGGTTAAAGCCTCTGCTTTCGGCTCAGGTCATGATCTCAGGGTCCTGGAATTGAGCCCCACATCGGGCTCTCTGCTCAGCAGGGAGCCTGCTCCCCTTCCTCTCTCTCTGCCTGCTTCTCTGCCTACTTGTGATCTCTGTCTGTCAAATAAATAGATAAAATCTTTTTAAAAAATAGAATATCAGCTTTATTTTTAATAACTACATTCAAGACTGACAAAGGTACACTAAGATGAGCATTTGCCTGTAGTGCCAAAGTTAAAAGTTGCTACACCTTCCCTAGAAATAATTGTAGTAACATGATGGTCCTTAATACAACCAGGTGATTTCATTTCTAGGACTCCTAAAAACATTATCAGAGATGAGGGCAAGGACTGAACTCACTGATCCACACAGAAGAGACATGAGATAAAGAAATCTATGTAAGGCCCATAACTAGGAAAAAAAAAATCTAGAGGAACTTCTTCAAAAGGTTCACAGTGTTTCTCTCTGGGTGGTGTATTATCTGTTCTAAATTTTCTACATTTTTTAAACTTCCTACAATGAACACATATTTATCATCAGAGAAAGCAATAGGACTTTTTTTTAAAAAATAAAGTCATTTAAGTACATATTTTAGCTCTAACTACCCTCTGCAGGCCAGGGCTCATGATGGTGCTAAAGTAATGTGCTGTCATCTCTGGTATCCACAATGCTTGAACTCTGCCACAGATTGGTCCTGGGACCTGGACCTGAACCCTGTCCAGGACACATAGGCCAGGGGTCTCCCTACCAGAGTTTCTATTTAGCCGACATTAGGGCTACTTCCTCTTTACATCTGTGACCTGGTTCATGGAATCCTTGTATTGTTAGGTCCATGGTTTTTTCATTAGTCCCCATAGAATCAAGCCCAAGACCTTTATATCTTGACAATTGTCCCAATATCTGGTCAACCAGTACTTCCCCAACCTTAGATTCCACTACATTCCTTATGGGTTTTGTCTACCAAGTTTGTTGAGGATCAGGTCATCTCTAATTGATCTTGTCTTCACCTTCTCACTTAACAAGTCCTCATTAAATTTGTGATAAATTTTAAAAGCAATTGTCCGATATAATCAGACTAATTTCTTCCACCGTTGCCCTGAACGCACCTCACTTATTTCTGCTTCTGCACATCTCCCTGTACCACTACTCCTGCACATCTCCCTGTACCACTACTCCTGCCTGACCTAGTTCTTTGGCCTTCCCTTCTCATTCACATATTTGCCAGCCCTTCCGGTTCTAGCTAATTCTGGGTCTCTCCATTAATTCTCCCCTACTAATTCAGCCTCCTCTGGTCTCTTCTGATCTCCTAAAGCTCCATTTGTATATTGTGACATACCATCTTACAGTGTCCCCTGCTAATATCAAGTCTAGCTGAATCTAGCCAGCATCAATTAGTGGAAAGTTCCAGAATTTGATATAAGAGCTAGGAGTTGCAAACCAAAGGTGAAACCACTTGGGAGCCTGCAGTCAAGTGATTCATGCTCTTTAGGCCTGTGTTTACCATCTGCAAAATGGGGACTGTACAATGATCAACACAAATACATATTTTAAAAAAAGAAGGTAAAAGAAAGGTAATCTTTATTATTGTTGTTGTTACCATTATTAAGTCCTTTCTCTCCCAAAGAGTTCATAGTTTCCTGATACCCCAAGCACTCTTCTGTACCTTCCAAAACATCTCATCCAATATTTCCCACACATCACATGGACTTTGAAGTCAGAAGACATGCCTTATTACGATATGACCTTAAACAAGTCACTTGACCTCTGAGTTTCTCTGTTAAGTTAGAGTCATATTACCATATTTCCCCTACCAATCTCATACCATTGTTGGAGGCAACAAACAATGATGCACGAGTAGTTTATAATCTATAAAGCATCCATAACCTGTGAAACGTGACTGTTAGATTTAACTATCAAACATACTCAGTATATACCTACAGACTTCAATTACTCTTGGCCTCTTTTCAAATTCTGCTTAGTACATTTTACCACACTAGTCTTCCCAAGAGACACAAAGAAAAGCTCCCTCCCTGAGCTATACTCATACCAACTCTAACCTATCATACCTAACATCAGACTCTAGTTTCCTTCTGTCTTACGGGAATTATGGTTCACACAACTGATCATGTTCTCCTCTGTACCTTGACTCTTCAGAGCCCAGATCCAAACATGCCCACTTTTAGCAACTATACAGGACCTCTGAGAATGCGTTCTTATACTAACCATGCTCCTGGCTTCATCTTTTTCTACTACTTAACTTCTCCCTATACTTTCCACTTTCTCTTTTATCTTGTTCCATGTAACTCTAAAAGCCACCCAAATTCCTTCTAAAATGAAAAAGAACAAAATTCTCCAATCAAAGCTCCATTTATTTGCTAAAAATAATGCCCTGCTTTCTTATTGTGAAGTATTAGGATTCCATAGCAACTAGGACAGTCTATGTGGTCATTCATGAGTTCAACAGCAATACAAATGGCTATGGCAGACTTTTCACAAAAATTCACAATGGTTTCCTTCCCAGTGTGAATGCAACTTTTCAACGTGATTTGACAGCAACTCCCACCAAAAAGGTGGGAGCTGTTTTCCCTACACCCTTGAATCTAGGTAGGGTTTATGATTTGTTTGAGTAAACAGAATGCAGGGGAAGAAATGGTATCATGGTTCTGAGATTCAGGAGAATTTGAGAAGTTCCGTTCTCTCTCTTAGAATCCAACCCAGCCATCAAGTGAACAAGCCAGGTTACCCTATTGGATAATGAAAGACATATTACCCAGTTGTCCCCATTTCTCTAGCAAGTAACAAAAGCAGAACCACCTAGCTTACTGGAAGTTGATGCAAGGCTAAGGCCATCCAAGGCCAAAAGAACCACTTGGCTGAGCCTAGCCCTAGATACTAATGCAGAGAATCATTATCTAAACATATGTTTGTTGTTTTAAAACACTATATTTGGGGAAATTTTGTAAGCAGTAAAAGCCAACTCATACAGTAGCTGGGAACATTCAGAAGGCTGGAAAATTATAACTCAGTCAAAATTATAACAAAGTCAAATTAATCATTTGAGAGTTGTGAATATGATATAGATATGAAATATAATCAGAATCTTTTTAGGACCACCATCTTGGAATCCACGACTCCATCGCATATTGGAGAAAATGAAAACAACTTATCCTCATGAAATATCCAGTTCACTCGAAGGAGATATAAAACAATCATTACCAACCAACATGCATCCAGTGCTGAGTGCAAGATGTTAACCACAACCCTCCGCGTCATCTAGGGTCCCATTCCCCAGAACCTTCCATACTTCCATGTTACTGCCTTGTTACTCACAAAGCTTGGATTTCAGACACAACAGATATCAGGCAGAAACCTACTGCTAAAGGATGATTCCTAGGACCAGAAATTCCAAAGAGGCCTGCAAGTAACAAGACCCAGAGAGGAGATACAGAACAGAGGTGGAACAATGCTAAGAAAACAGTCCTTGCACCAAGGCCTGAATCCAGCTCCGTTCCTTGCAAGGTTACTTATTGGGCTTGGACTTAGGAAACCTAATTCACTTCTGGTGTTTCCACTTACCCTCTCAAAAGGAGGCATTCTTTTCTTAAAAGTGAGTATTTTGAGACTAGAGGACAAGAGTTTTATTAAGGCACAGTCTATTTTTTTTTTTGAGACAGTTACTTAACCTACCTGACCTTCATTATCCTAACATTTAAAAATGGGTTTAGTAAAATCTCCCCTACAGCACTGATCTGTATATAAAGCACAGTCTAGATATTCAACAGTAGACATATAGTAGACACTCAATAAACAGAAGCTAGCTAGAAAAATGTTTGGCTTTTCTGTTCAGACCGTGTATTTTCTATTAGAACCCTATTGATAGTTCAGTATTGAGAATTTGTGAGTTTTCTGCTACTCCAATAAGACCTTTTTTATTGAGAGTACCTATAACTCAGGAATATTAGTATTATTAATATTATTGGTAAGCCACAAAACTCAAAGAGCATAGAATGTTAAAAGAAAAAAAAAAAAAGAACATATCTTAGCTTACTGATTTTTAAGACCACAAAGAACAAAGCTCCTCATTTTGCAAATGATGAAAATGAGGCTCAGTGATTAAGTGGAAACTCTAGAAGTGAGCCCAGGGTTTCCAAACCTAAGTCTAATTCTTTTTCCACAATTCAGATACCATCTTCGCCCCAGGAACTTAATATATGACCATGATAATAACACACACACAGTCCCACATATATGTATCTCCTAAAGGAAATGTTCCCAAGTCATTTCTCATCCATCCTTTTGGCCCGAAATCCAGATTAGCTTTTGTCACTGCCATATCATCAGGCCGGCTTCACTCAAGACCCACTTACTGTCTGCAAATGTTGCTATAATTAAATCCAAGTGGCCACTGTGAGTTATCATCACATACCCTCTCCAGCCATTAGTCAGATTTTCAGGGCTGCAGTTCTTTCTAAAGAGGTCACTCACTTCTCTTCCCCCTTGGCTATCCCAGCAGGTTTTTTTCTTTCCATTTCTTGGGCAAGGAACTTTTAAGCCAAACTCAATTTCAGGCAATGGGCCAACCTTCCCATTTATCCCAGTGACCTTACAGCAGCCAGAAAATCTCTCGCCAGCGTTGCTGCCGAGCTGGGTTGGGGAGGGGTGGATCTCGGAAGCAGTCAGTAGTTCTTCAGAGGCTGAGCAGAGAGGCCTGGGGGAGGTTTCTAATAGAATTCAGGACTGCTATCACCGTCCACACCACCAACATTGGAATCACAGACGCCTTGTGTTTATGTGGCAGAGGACCATACTGCATCTCTCTGGATGTCTACAATAATCCCTCCAGCTCGGGTGAAGAAAACTGTAGAACCTGTGTGGGGGTGGGTTTGCCAGAATCCGTTCATCCAAACTCCTCGCCATACAGATGAGGACTCTGAGACCAAGAGGGAAAGTGACTAGCCCAAAGTCGGAGTGAATGGCAGAATACACCTAGACTCAGTTCTCCGATCTGAAGGTCAGTTCAGGAAGCATCTCACTGCTCCTATGACCCCAGAAGACTACTCAGCAACTATAATGGAATAGGTCTTGAGGCTGTCCTCTGAGAAACCACCTCACCACCATTTCTAGTCAACATGACTCACTTGGGTTGAACCATGCTTCCAGTTCCAGGGATAAGCACATGGCCCAAATCTGGATAATTAGGACACACCCTCCTGCTGGCCACAGTTATCGGTAAATAAGGCCAAGGAGAATCACCCCAGGGTTTTTGTTAGAGCTCTTAGAAAAGAATCAACTCTGTATTCTCTGGGATTGTAAATTGTAAGGATTATATAAAAGCCTTGAGTTGTTAAAGGATATGGAACATGTCACATGTTCAAAAAAGCCCTCCTTAGAATGAATCCAACAGAGTGACATAATTTGAACACCTGGATTCAACCATGCCTGAAGACCTAGACTTTTCAATTACATGTGTCAATAAATTTTACTTTTTAAAAAATAATCTGAATTGTGTTGTCATTTGTGACCAAATGAATCCTGACTAATACACCAACTTTTCTCAATTACTTTCAATCATGAATGAAATCTTAAGACTCCCTTGATGTAACACAGCTTTTAACACCACTGGCAACATGAGCACCCGTTCCCCTATCCACTTACATACCTATACCCAATGGACCCCCTAAATGGAATTGCTCCCTGAGTCTTCCATAGTACTAATCACATTAATAAATTATTACCAGGCACTACTTTTTGCATTATCTCTGACTATACTGCCATTAAAATTCTGTAAAATCCCCATCAGGAAAAATATATATATAAATGAAGCAAGAGAGCTTTTAGGACTCTGGTTTACCAAATGTAAAATGTCTCAATGTGAGAAAGTAAGCATCTCACTGCTCCTATCATCATCCCCTTGCCATCAACCCCTCGCCTTGGTGCACACCCACCTCCCATCCAAAGGGCAGTATTAATGATACACATTCAGACAGGACAACCCATTTAAAACAAACCCTGCTAAAAAGTCATGACAACATTTTTTACTTAGTACAAGAGCTGCCCTGGGAAAACAAAATACTGTAATTAAAACCACCTCAGCTGTCCCATCAGCTTGGCACTTTCCAAAAGACCCATCCGCTAGGTGATGGAAAGGATTCTTAGAGAAATTACCAAAGATGCTTCAAGTGTCACCAAATGTTCACCATATGCCATGAAATGGAAGGGGAAGTCACAACCGAACAGAAGAGGAGGAGGAAGAGTAAGAGAATAGTCTACTGAGAAGACAAAGCACCCAGCGCCATCATTGCACTTGCAGGAAAGCCGTTCTAAGAGTTGGGATTTGGGGACACCAAGAGAGCAGAAGTGTGGCTATGGAAGCAAGTCAGGAAAAGCAGTCTTGAATCCTACTATAAACATGCCTGTTTCTCTGTGTGCAGTGTGGTAGTACATGTGACTAAGCCCAAGCCCTTTTTCAAGTCTTGCATCAGAGCCGAAATTATGCTTGATGGGTAGGAAGGAAGGAGAGAATAAAGGAAGGAGGGGAGGAAAGAAGAAAGGAAGGATAGGTGGATATAGATATTACTTCTTAATTCATTTTAGACCCAGATGATACTCACCCTTTTACAACCACCTGAGAAAATCAGGCATGTGATGGGTTCTAGGAAAAAATGCATGTTCCTAACTTAAGACAAATAGCATGCTTTGCCTCAAAACGCATTGCATGCAAATAAGAGAAGAGTTTTGGTGTCAGGACCCAGGCGCACGTTAGAGGAAAACCAAGGAATGAAGAAGAGAGTACACGAGTAATTCAGGAGTCCAAGTACAGAATCCACACCTAGGTTTTAGGCTTACTCCACTCTGTTTGACTTCAGTCATGAAACTTTCATTCATTTTTTAAATACTTACTAAGTTCCTCCAGTGCCCTAATACTGGATTAAGTGTTTGAGCGCACAGGGTGAACAAACCCGGCGGGGTCCATATTTTCCTCATCATGCTTACTGTCTAAAGGAAAAACACGTATTAATAAACATTAATGAGTACTGTTCCCATTGTCTGTTACTGCAAAACCAGCTACTCCAAAGCATAAAGGCTTTTAAAGCATCAGCCACTGTATTATACCTAATAACACCGAGGGTCAGGAATTTGGGCAGCGTTCAGCTAGGCTGGTTCAGCTAGGTCTATCCCACATGGTGTCAATGGATGTCACATGACCATGTTCAGCTGGCACATACAAGGAAGTCTGGAGGGTCCAAAGCAGCTCACGGACATGCGTACGCCTCGGCAGGGATGGCTCGAAGGGTGGGCTCGGCAGGGACAGTTGAATAAGTGCCTCTATAAGGACGCTCTGGCATGGCAGTGTCAGGGTAATCAGGATTCCCACTCAGTAGCTCGGGTCTCCCAGAAAGTGCTCCAAGACTCAGGAAGAAGAAGCCTCCAGTTTATTAAGGTCTGAGCCTGGAAAATCCCTTATCATCTTCAGCCACGTTCTATCAGCAGTCATAGAGCCGGCCCAGATGCAATGGAAGGTCCCAGGGATCGCACTCTTCCTGATGGAAGAAGAAAGAGTCTGCAGCCATTTTTAGTCTACCACAAATATCTAATTCACAGATGTGATAAGTACGATGAAGGGTAGGAACAGGTGCCATGAGGGGGACAGAGAGAGGAAATCAAACTGAGAGTGGGTGAGCAGGCGGCCGTGGGCTCTCTCTAGCTCGGACACATCAGTGGTCAAAGCGATCAGGTGCAGCCCGTTTTCCTCACACGATATCCCATCTTCAACATGATCTTTCCCCTCAAAAAAGAAACGTGTCTTTATCTGTGGGGAAAAAAATTTCGATACGGTATTTTGTGCTTTTCTAACTCCCTGGAACATGCTTCAAACATGCTTCAAGACTACTGAATTCCTTCCATCCTCTGAGGATTGAAAAAAAATTATATCGCTGAGAATTTAATGATACAGAACAGCAAACTCCACTCTGAAGTCAAATACAACATCTGTAACAGCACAATAAAATAATAAGCAATCAAGGAGAAAAATTTGTTACTATATATGAATATTTGGCAAGAATAATTTGTCATCTGAACATACAGAATGTTAGATGCTATGGAGTGGCCATAATTCACATTCACTTCTTCTAATGAAAGTAAATATTTTAACTTAAAATTTCCAGGTATTTATGTTTATCACAAAAATTCCATAGCTGGTCTATGTGCATGCGTAATACACTCTGTTTCCACTCACACAGTAAGCATCTACTTTGTGCCAGGTCCTCTTACTGTATACCCGTCTTCATAGAGGAATTCTGCAAAAAGAATTCCTTGCATGACTGAGCCTGTCCTCTCCTCCCCTCTCCTGCACTGCCACTGCCTGAGTTCAAGACGGCTTCAGCCTTGCCTGGACTATTAGAACAACCTTCCTACAGTCCTCTCTCTCCAGTACGTGCTCAAATGGCCCCCCAGGGGGATCTTTCAAAAACCATCCCCACAGGGTAACATCCAGCTCCAAAGCCTAATGGGCAAGGCCCTCCACAGGCAGGTTGTAATCATGCTCTCCAGCCTCGTCTCTGACTGCCCCAGACACTCGGGGGTCCTCGGGGTCTGCAGTGTGTGGTCCCACACTCGCCGCCTTTATTTCTCGCCAGTTTATCCTCCAAGCCTCATCTCAAAACTTGCCTCCTCTAGAGAATTTTCCCCAGGCTCCTGCTCTCAGCTCTGTCACAGCCTAATGACAGCATATTAAACTGTCCACTTTGTCTGTCCCTGACCTCCAGCCTCAGCCTGGGGCTGTATCTTCCTCACCTTTTTATCTCCAGTGACCAGCAGGACCTGGCCCACCGGCACCATTTGATCAACACTGCAGAATATCTCCTCCTTTAGACTCCAGATGACCTTCTAGAAGGTTGATTTTCCGGCTTGAGACAATTTCAGTTTTCTTGAAACATCCAAAAGCCGTGGTGCCAATAGGGATATAGAGAAAAATATACGTATTTTTTAAGTTCACTTCAACTTCTAAATTTTTCTGCTAGTAAGCAGAGGACTCTTCTTTATAGTCTGTCACCTGACTCTACATTGACTCTACACTGATGTAATTTGCCTATTTTTTAAGTTCCAAAGCTCAGTTGCTGGACATTTGCTAGCCAAATGTAATCCCAATATACTTGATCCACCACGCTGACTTTTCAAACAGTCCCTGAAAATGGCTCCTTCTGCAGAGTTCAGGGCTCCCTGTAACACCAGAAACTGACCGAAGAAAGGAGAGAGGAGTAGAGATCACACAGTGAGCTCTCTAGAACTTTGCCATTTCCTAATACTGGGACCTCCAACAAGTTCATTTCTCCATACACCTCAGCTGTCCCATCTGGAACATGGGGACTCACAGGAAGATAATCACTACCTCACAGCATGAAGTTAAGCAAGAAACGTCGAGCACTTAGCACAGCAAATAGCACCCACCTTGCTCTCCTCCTCCAACTGCAGGTAAACACTAGGGGAGAAAGCAGGTTCCCACAAGCAGGAAACACAGGATGGATAGCCAGCTGGGCCCCGCCCCTGAGTCCAGTTCCAGCCCCCATGTGGGAGCTCGCTTTCCCTGGCCTGCAGTTGCCTCTGTAGACAGAGATTCCTGGGAAGGAGCTCACACTCCCAAGCTGATGAAGACAAGAAGACAGAGGCACCATATATTAGTAGGTACTGATTTCTCCATGGTGGTCAGCCAGGCTGCAGTGTCACAAAAGGCAAACACGTTCCCCCCACAATCACAATGACCACCAGCAATGAAATCCATCGGCCTCTCTTGTGCAGGGCATCTAGGGGGACCTCTTTGCCCAGACATCATCCTTTGATGCACTCCTTTCCCACCACCCAAGAGTCTCCAGACACAGGGGAAACACTGGATCCACCTAAATAACTTGCAGGCTGCATCCCAGAATCATTGGTTAAAACCAAGTTGTTTCTGTTAAGGTTGCTTCAGGGGAACAGCAGTAGGGAAATTGGAAACAATCAGAGGTCAGAAATCGGAGGGAATTTAAAGATCATCTGGGGAGAAATAATGACTTGCTCAAGGTCCTACAGCAAGTTAATGACAGAGATGGGAGTAGAGACCAGTGTTCCTGAAGCCAACTCCAATATTTTTGCCCAATAGGGTACAGAGATGATGATGATGATTGGATACACTTTGGTATTTAGTGAGGGAGGCATTTTAAGAGCAGAAGGACTACTGAAGTACGCATTGATTTTTGCATGAAAGGTCTGTTGAGTGGCAACCTTGTGGCAGGCACTGAGGTAGCAGCAAAGAATGTGACAGATAGGGAGCTCGCATGCGGCTTACAGCCTGAGTAGGATGAGGGGCGAGATGACAAGCAAACGCACCAAGTAATTACCATTTGTGACAGGAGCCATGAAGGAAGCGAAGAGGACACGATGATGGCAAATAACACAGTGGACCAAGTTGTTTGGGGTTTTTTTTGTTTTGTTTTGTTTTGTTTTAAATAAGGTGGTCAAAGAAGGGCTCACAGAAGAACTGGCCTTTAAACCAAGACCTGAAGGGCCGAACTCCAGCCACAGGAAGAGCCACTAGAAGAATACTCTAAGGAGAGAAAAAGAGTAAGCAGCAGGAAAGAGCTCTGCTCTTTTCTAGAAATAGTCTGTGGGGGCGTGGAGCACGGAGAGCAAAGCAGAGAATGTAGGAGAGGGGATGAGCAGGGAAGGCTGGAGCCATGGCACACCGGGTCTCATAAGCCAAGGTAGGAAATTCAAATTTTACTCTAGGCAAAAAAAAGCAAATCTACAGAGAATCCAAGCGGAGGAGAGACACATTTTATCTTCTCATTTCTTGGAAGATGCCACTCCACATGATGCCAGGTGAGCAAGCACAGAAGCAGGGAGCTCACTTGGAAAGCAGGGAAGGGGTGCGTGCAAGGGGATGGTGTCCTGGGCTCTAGTGAGAACACTGGTGACAACGGAAAAAAGATACATGAACTTGTGATCAGTTCAGAAGTAGAACTAAGAACACTTGTCAAGAGATTAGATTTAACTAGAAGGGAAAAGTGGTGTTTGACCTAGGTTTGTCACTTAAGGCTCTGGCTGGCCACCCTAGAATTTAGAGGAATTTCTGAAGACCTAGAATGAATGGGAGGTGATAAGCGACAGACTCTGGCTGAATCCAGGTAATCTCAAGTCCGAGCAAGCTGGGAGACCTCTCTAGGCCTTGGTTTTCTTATGTACAAAAATGGGATAATGATACCCACAGTGTCGAATGATGAAAGGGATTTAGGGAGTACAGAGCCTGACACATATTAGGTCTCCATAAATGTTAGTTTCACTCACTCTTTCTAAAATAACAAATCTCATTTGGGAACAGATACAGTCCTCTGAAGACTTTTTTTTTTTTTTTAACTTAGTCCACTATAAAACAGAAAGCTTTCAAATATTCTAAATCAGTATTTTCTAACACAAATTAGTAGCACGCATCATTATTTCATCATTAGGAAAACCTATAAAGCCTTTTAGAAGATTATTTTTCTTTCATTTCTTTGTTGTTGTTTGACTCTCAAAGCTAAACTCAGTTTGGTTTTATTGTGATTTCATCTAGAGAAAAATCTTCATAATCTTAGTTACTGCCTCAAAAGTATGTCAACTTGATGAAATGAACTAAGGGAAGACTATGGATTTCTCAACCACCCAGTATGTTAAGCTTCAATTCTAGGTCCAAACAGTATTTCCAAAGTGACTGAGTCAACAGAAAGATAAATAATGCCCCTACTTTGTGTTTTCCTGGGGAGGAACCATTCAGGAGGCACAGTGAAGGCAAGAGCATAGGTATTACAATGTACAACCACTTAACCCCGCCAGAATCCAAATTTGGCGTCTTTTCCACACCCAACCATAGAAGAGCAGGAAGCAGTTCTGGGGCTCCAGCTGACGCTCTAAGACAGTAAGGTCATGCCCTGTCTCTCATCCCAAACAAATGCTTTCACTGTGGAGACCTGGACAGTGAGTATTTCATGCGATCACCGAAGATCTTCCCCCAACACACATAAATATGTATGCACAACATGCATAAACGTGTAGATGAAGTCTTTGAGCAGTGATTTTGTTGGGTTGTTTGCTGGTAGAGCCAAACTCATAGAAAAAGAGAGGGTAATCACTGTGATTCTAGCCTAACACGTTCATTGGAGGATCACACTTATACCTTAGGGAGAAAAAATTATTTTCCCCTCAAGACAAGTCATTGGGAGACTATCACAAAGGTTTCAATTCTTACTCATTTTCTTATTCAATTTTCCAAAATAAAAGAAGAATGTATATACAACTTCTTGGGAGCTAAGCAGTGCAAAAGAGGGGTGTCCCCACAAAACCATATCCACATACTCGCTGTACTACTGAGCCTGCTTTCCTATGAAAAAGACGAACAATGCCCAGCTACTGATAACCAAAGAACTTGCTTTTCTAAGAGAGGGTAGCAGTATAATATGTTTCTAAAGCTAAATATCTCTTCTCACAGAGACTGTCATTTAAATTCCTGCCTAGCAAAGGGATTTTTATGGAAGGTTAATGCCTCCTATAACATTTATCCTGGATGGTGGAGCTTTTCGCATAATTTTCTGGGCTTTATTCCTGCAGTGTTATAGAACCTTATCTTCCCTCTAATAGCTTGCCAGTAAAGACCCAGTGCATATAAAGACAGTCGTTATTTCTCAGTTCAAGCCCTGATTTAATGAAATTCCAAATCTCTAGTAAAAGGAGGCTTGGGGTTAAGCCACAAAGAAAAAAAAAAGGCGGGCCAGAGGTGAGCGGTTACGGCCCTGCCTGGGTCTGACTTATGGAAGGTTACTCAGGCCGGAGCTCTGGCCGGTGGGGGATGCCTGAGGCTGCGAGGAAGACCACTGGTCAGGCCAGTGGACTAAGTCAAGGACGGCAGCACCGCTTTCTTTAAAGGGATCTTCAGCTGGAGGAAGACTTTCCATATACTCCCCATTTGCCTTTGAACCTATTTGCCTTTTCATCATCTTCCTAATCTCCTTCTTTATTTTGACCTTTACTAGAGACCCTAGCATTTCAGTCAAACATTTCCTTCCCAGGTACTTCTCTACCTTTCCTTCTACATCCATAAGTGAGCCAACACTAATGATAACAGATTGTATTTTCCAAAAATAGCCACAGCAGTATCTCTGGTCCTACCTGCCCTTCTGGGACCTTGCCACTTTCCCATGCAGAGGTAGAGTCTGTTTCACCTCTCCTTTATACCAGACTTTGTGACCACCTTGTTGAATAAAATGCACGAAGTACCTGACTTCAATGGCAATGAGAAGCAACAAAACTCCTGGTCCGTTCTCTAGGACCCAGCCACCAAGCTGTGAGAAAGCCAGAACCAGTCTACATAGAGGACACCTAGCTGAGGCATCTAGCTGACAGCCAACCTCAACCAGCAGATCTGGGAGTCAACAGGTCTTCAGATCGTGCCAGCCCTCAGCCTTCGAGTCTTCCAACTGGGGTCTCACGTGTCATGGAGCACAGATTAGTCAATTCCACTCTTCCCTGTCCAAATTCCTGACACATGGAACTGTGAGCATAGTAAGAGTTGTTTTATGCCATTTTGGGGTAACTTCTTTCACAGGGATAGTTCATGTAGCATCGATGCACTATAACCATATCCTCTAAGAGATCTACCATGTTTGCTGCAGAGACCTCTTGCTCTCCAGCAAAGGCCCTCCAGTGGTCCCTTGAGCCAACCCCTAGCCATTCAGTGAGACACTGGGTGGGGCAAGGTCTCTGAAGACTCCACGCACAGGTCCTTTCTTGTGGCCTCAGCTAAGTTACCTAACCCGAGTTTTACAATTTCATCTATAAAACAGGGCTAACAATGTCTACTCGGGAAACCAAGCACGTGAAGCTCTTACACACCGTAGGAGTTCTAGAACCCCACTGTCACTAATAGAAAATTCTTCCCAATGCATGCCTCCTCCAGGAAGTCGGTACCAGCACGGAACTACTTGCTCTCTGTCCCTCCACATCATTCCTTTAGACACCTTCTAGCAAAACTTCCAGGAGTCAGCAGAACATTTTACAAGGACAACTGCCTAGGGCTCAGACACTGCTGGCCACTGTTAAGAGCTATCCCTTCCCCGTCATATCTTTGTGCTCTTGGATTATAGATTTCCACATGCACTTCGTATCTACGAATCCACAGAGGAGCAGAGGAACCTCACGGGAGGAGGGGAAATAACACTCTGACCTTCCTGCCCCCTATTGATGTTCAATCATTTAAGACCTTTTTCCTCTGACAGAGTGGCAGCAAAGTAGGAAAATACAAGAGACCCCTAAAAGGGAATTCATTGTAAGGGAAATGGAGTCGAAATTGGCAAATGAGACACAATACTAGATTAAAGGAAATAATTCTTGGCACAACGTGTAGTAAGTTGAACCCCTCACAGACACATCAAACTGGAGCCAGGAGCAGGTTTGTTGGAAAAACAGCTGCATCAGCCCTCGTAGAGGGTTGTACCACGTGGAACGCAGACGGCTTTGTTCTAGGACTGTGCAGTCTCATCCAGGAGCTACTAGCCATATGTGGCTCCTGAGCACTTAAAATGTGGCCAGTCCAACTTGAGATGTTAGCATAAAATATATACCAGATTTCAAGGACTTCCTATGAAAAAGAGTATTTCTTTAATAATTTCATGTGCATTACACGTTGAAATAATATTTAGGTATATTGAGTTAAATACCATGTTGAAATTCATTTCATCTGTTTATTTTTTTAATGTGTCTGCTAGGAAACTTAAAATTATGTATGTGGCCCACAATGTATTTCCACTGGACAGTGCCACACTAGAACATCCTTGCCTAGGATACAGGGTACTGAAAACCAAGTTGGCTGGAGCCAATCTGTAGATCCATATTCACAACGGGGTGACAAACAAGTCCTAGGATTCTTGGGGTCCGAAGAGCTTCCTCACACACTCCTGTGGAGAATCCCGAGGCTCAGCCACGCTCTCAACAGCTGTCCTCCTGCACTAGCCACGTGATGCTGGCCACACCCATGGCACGGGGCTGGGCGGGGCTCGCTGGGTGAGGAACTGCACCTCCAGGAATGCATCTTGGTCTCTGCTCTCCCTTTCCAGGCAGGACACAGAGGCGGGGATCAAGGAGAACCAAGGACTCGTGAACCTGGGGATTCTAAGAATAGTGGGGAAACAGAAGCCTCAGAAAAGGCAAGAATTTCAGCTAGGAGACTGAACTGAATCCCAAACCATGGTAACGTGGTGTTAAAAGTCACGTAGCTTTATTTATAGTCCTGGATTATCAACGCACCCTCCTTTCAGTTACATGTATGATTCCCTTCTACTTATGTATTCGTTCCACATAATAATAATAGTTACCACTGAATGGTGCTGTTATATATTCCATATAGATGTTGAATCATCTCTAAACCCCTAAAACATAGGCATTATTATCTACATCTTACAGATAACAAAACTGAGGTATGGAGCTGTTAAATCTTGCTCGAATTCTAGTAAATGACAGAATGTGGATTCAAACGAAGAGGTCTCATTCCAAATCTCGCAGTCTGTAGTTTTCAGGAGCCACAGAATTCTAACCAACAAATGTGCTATAATTTATTTGCATTGATTAAATATGTACTTAAACTTGTATGTGTACGCCTTTGCAAAGATTCAATGATGCTAAAATAGATCACGCCAGATAGAAAGCCAGGACTAGGTTTCCACTTTTCACACTGAGCACTCTGACCCTCAGTTTCCTCTCCTATAATATCTACACTTGATGAAAACAGGAGAGGGACGGATTCACTTCTCGGTTCTGTGCCTACCCTAGATCCTATGGCCCTTGGACATACAGAGTCTTATCAAACTAAAACAGTCCTTTAGTTATTCAAAAGTCACGTAGCAGACGTAGTTTCTCTTACATGGTTTACTCTTCATTGTGAAGGCAGCAGAGATCACTTTTAAGCTGGGCATTAGATAATCAGATTTGCATTTTAGAAGGATCCCTGTGGGGTACTCTCACACACACTGGTGGGAGTGTAAATTGATACAATCCTTTTGGAAAGCAATTTGGCAAAGTGTACTAAGAGCTCTAAAATGTTTGACACAGTAATATCACTTTTGTGACTACTCTGAGGAAATAATCCTAAAACCAGAAAAAGCTTTATGCACAAAGCATCCACTGTAGTATCCATAATGGCAGAAAAATGGCAATGACCTCACTACCCAGCAACAGGGGAATGGTCACACAAGGTTAGCACATAACCACAGGGCAGCACATGACTCAGCCACCTAAATTATATTCATGACAAGTTACCAATAACATCAAAAAATGGTAATTTACTTGTGTTAGTATTAGCAACACATCTTGTGGTAGATTATAAAAATGGCCACAAATCTTTCCGCTTAGATCCATGCCCTTACAATAGGATGCTACAGAATCTCTTATTAGGAGGTAGAATCGATTTCTCCATCCCTTGAGTGTGAGCAGACCCTGTGACTTGCTTTGGCCAATGAAATTTTAGTAAAGGAGATGCAACCGGAAGCTCGCAAAGCACTTACACATTGGCACTTGCCTCTTACTTGCTTGGAAGTCTTCCATCACCCTATGAAGAAGTCTAGAGATAACCTGCTAGATGAGGAGAGATACTTTGACTCAGTCCCTCCTGTGGCCCCACCTGGCAGCCGGCCAAACCCAGAAGCAGAGTCGTCTAACTAAGTGGCAGCAAAACACAGATGCACAATTGAGGCCAGCCAAGACTAGCCAAAGAACCACATTGCTGAGCCCAGCCCAAATCACTCCCCCAGACAATCAGGAGCTAAATCAATGGTTGTTACTTTAAGCTACTAAATTTTAAGACCATTTGTTACACATCAAAAGTTCACTGATACAATACTGATCATTTTTGAAGCTAGGGAATGAATAAGGGCCAGCATTCATTAAGATATTCTTTCTGCTTTTGGGGGTTTCATACATTCCATCATTTTAAAAAATTCAATACATATACACATTTAAGCTAGAGGAAAAGTAAATGTTAAGTAAAGCATTTGAATGCAAATATATACATGCATATAGTTTGATCATAATGATACAAAAGAAATTTTCCATAATAAAATACTAGGAAAAAATATACCATTGGTTGCCTCTGGATGCTGAGACTATTGATTTTTTTTTTATCTTGTATGTATTTTCTGAAATATCTGTAATAAGCCTGATTTACTTTATTCTGAAAATGAATATTTACAAATCTATTCATTTCATCTCACATCCCCCAACACTTTTTTTTTTCTTTCCAGAGAATACATGGAAAAATAATTGGAGGGGTGAGAAACTACAGGCAGAGAGACAAATTCAGAGGAAGTTAAAGTAGTCTAAGGGAAAAGTTACCAGGGTCCAAAATCAAAGCAACAATAATAGAGAAGGAAAGGGATAGACAGGGGCAGGGAGACAGAGAGAATCCATAATGTGAGACATCACCTTGCACTGGAAGGACATTTAACCTGGACCAAGGAAGGGCTTCAGGGGGACCCAAGAACCCAAATTTAAAATGCACTGAAATTTGGATTTAAGTATGTAAACACATCTCTCAAGACAGGAAATCCACAGGTTTCATGAGAGTCTCAAATGGTAAATGTGATCCCCAAAGCTGAACACCCATTAAGCCTTGTCTCTCTGTCAACAGGGAAGAAATCAGTTTGGTCTTTAAGCCGTACTCAAATCTAACCAGTCATAAGACAACCTGAATAGGATGCTGAAATGATCAGAACATAGTCAGGGGCTTTGGTCCCCAAAGCATGACCCACTTATGTGCATGATGGCCCAGGCAATGTCAACCTTCTCATCACATAACTCATCACATGCACTTTCCTACTGTCCCTCAGAAGCTGGGTTCCACTCTGGAGAAAGCTAAATCCTGTGGACCATCACTTCCGGGTGTCAGAGCCAGGGGTCTACCTGGGAACTCTGGCCTTCTGGAGAGGCATGCAAAACCAGCTTTTCTAAATCTGAGGCTCAGACAGAGTTCAGCACAGCCTGGTCCCAGCCTCATCTTCAACTTCCACACTCTCCCTCCTTCTTGTTCCCCTTTACCTTGGCCTACTCTAAGCTCCCAGAAAGCTGTGCTTCCTCCTACCATAGGAACTTTGCATATGCTGTTCCCCTGACTATTCCACTCCCCTCCAACTGGTGAATTTATCCTTCAGATCCTAACCTAAATCAGTCTTTCCCAACCCAAGGAAATGCTCCTGATATATGCTCTCTGGGCACTCAGCACAGATAAAGTGTTGTATTTCTTTTGTGATGACTGAATTAACCTGCCTCCTCCACCAATAAGAATTATAATAAAAACCAACATCATTGGAATGTTCACTATGTGCCAGACCCTATAGGAATCACATAATATACATTCATTTATTTTATTAGCATAACAATCCCATGAGGAAAACGAAGGGTAGAGGAGAAACAACCAGACTATGATTCCCTAGCAAAGTAAGAAGCAGTGTTGGGATATAATCCGGACAACCAGCACCTGGAATCCACACGGGCCTGGAACTCAGGTCTTTTCACTGATTGTATCCCTGTGCCCAGCACAAGGGCTAGTGCTTAGTAGGGACTCCAGTAGTGGCGACTAAACTGACTGGGCTCACCTAGCCTTGAACTACACTGAAGAAATCCAGACCTGGGGACAATTTTATGAACCACCTTCACCAACTCCCACAGAAAAGGAATAGGAGACCCAGAGAGGGAAGGTGGTTTTCTTAAGGTCACACAAAATCAGGACTAGAATTCAGATCTCCCAACACAGCCCCATCCTTTTTCTACCTCATTAAATGAAAACTTAAAATTAAAAATATTAAGTATAAAATACTTAATAAGTACATTTAAACCAATAAAGAAGTATTACACTCCCTTTCCCAGTCCTGACTTTGCTGTAGAATCGGAAGGGAAGAGAGATGGGTGGATAACCAAAGAAAAATATTTCTTTAGTCATTTGTATTTGGAGAAAAGTACAAGGATTATAGAAAATTGCTATTCATGTAAATTGCTCCTTAAAAATGATTCTTTTTTCCCCCTCAATTTACTAGTGTTGAGCATTTTTTAACTCAAAATAACCTTCATTTAACAAGTCTGCATCTTAACAATTATTTCAATGTGATCATCTGTTGTCAATTACTTTTGTTAGCTCATTGGCAACTTCACTTGTGCTGATCTTGATTTATACAGAGGTGCACCAGAATGGGGGTCTCTGCAGGCCTGCAGCGATGCAGTCTTGGGCCCTCATCACAGCTGGGGAGGCTCTTTGGATCACTGTAGCTGGGAAGGGGGAGGTTTTGATACTGGTGAAAAGGGTAGGTGGGTTTTGCATTGTTTGTAGATCCTCACTGCTATTCTTGTAAAGACTCAATTTGTAGAACAAGTACAGTTGTTTGTAATTCCTCAAAGAATTGGACTTCAACCAGAAAGATACCAAGACACTGACCCATCCAACATTATCCTCAACTTGCTTCTTTACATCAGGGAGATCTTCAGCTAAGATGGAAGTCAAAAGACTACTATTTTCAGTGATTCCAAGGGGCACATGTAACCCAGTGTTTATAGCCACAATGTCCACAATAACCACACTATGGAAAGAGCCCAGATGTCCATTGACAAATGAATGGATAAAAAAGAGGTGGTATACATACAGAATGGAATACTACTTAGCCATCAAAAATAATGAAAGCTTGCCCTTTGCAATGATGTGGATGAAACTAGAGGGTATTATGCTAAACAAAGTAAGTCAAAGAAAGACAAATACCTTAAGATTTCATGCATATGTGGAATTTAAGGAACAAAAAAGAGAAACAAAGGGGAAGAGAAAGAAAAATAAGATAAAAACAGAGAGGGGCAAATCATAAGAGACTCTTAACTCCAGGAAACAAACTGAGGGTTGCTAGGGGTGTGGGGGAGAGTAGATGAGCTAAATGGGTGGTATGCATTAAGGAGGGCACTTGAAGTAATGAGCACTGGGTATTATATGCAACAGATGAATCACTAACTTCTATCCATGAAAGTACTAATACACTATATGTTAACTAAATTAAAGTTAAAAATTAAAAAATATATATTCTTATTTTCTAGGGGCACCTGGCTGGCTAACTTGGTTGAGCATGTTCTTGATCTCACAGTCATAAGTTTAAGCCCCACACTGGGCATAGAGTTTACTTTAAGAAAGAGAGAGAGAGATTCTTATGTTCTAGATTTAGAGCTGTGTTTCCTTGGAATGTTTTAATAAATCCTTCCACAATGCCTTCAGAATGTTTTCTTTCCCAGTGGGTACATAGTTTCATTTTAGCTTAGGGGAGAAGGCTTTTTTAAACAGTTCCTATCAGGCTCTGAATATCAACTTCGAATTTGGTTAACTTCTGACCACAGACATACCTTTCAAAAAATCCTTTCAACCATCTGGCCAGGTTTCAGCTGGACAAGCAGTAACTATTCCTGGCAGTACTGAACAAACCCATGGACACAACAGGGCTCCTCATAAGGGTACAGAAGATACTACCCTCCCAAGATCCAGAGCTACTTTCCAAGATAACCAGAAGACACAATTACCTTGAGAGCAGGCAACAGTTACTAGAACCCAAGCCGCAAAGGAAGTGCAACTTACATTTCTGTCCAGACCTATTTTTGAGCTCCGCCCCCCCACCCCCCACCCCCGCTCCCCAAGGGTTGACAAACCAAGTTCTCCGAACACAAAACCAGACCAAGGAGAGGCAATAGCTGTCCCTGAGAGAAAGGATGGATAAACGTTTCCTCCGTCCAATCTGAATTTGGAACCGAGGGGACGCCGCGAAATCTTACCTTCCTCCCTAGACGAGGCACCGCAGACAGAGCTGACTTTGGTGAGAAGTCTCACCCTGCTCCGGCTTCTTCGGGTTTCCCAGGATGCCAGCTGCAGGTTCCAGAAAGACGGAGGTGTCTCAGCAGGTCCTATCCTAGTCGCCAGACACTGCAGAGGAGGAAGAATGATTTTCCCCCACCCTGTCTAGGGACTACTTGGTTGAAGCCCCTTTCTCTCTCTCTAGGGCACCTTTTAACGGATAAGCTTAATGAGGTTAAAGGTTCTCCACTGTGGCCACTTGTTCAGCCCTAAAACCAAAATTTCTTCACATGAGGCCATCACGTGGACCCTAGTCCAGATGAAGACAGACAGACGGACCCGAACCCCGTCAACCTGAACCCGAACCAGTTTCTAAACTGGACCCAATCCGAAGCCAGTCGGGTCAGGTTTCCAAGTCCCCTCCACCCCGCCTCCGCACCCCACCCACCCCCCACCCCTACCCCCACCTCACCCAAGTCTGGTTTCTAAGTCAGACCCCATCCAACCCCAGACCGGTTCCGTTTCTAAATCGAATCCAGTCCGGTTTTTTAGTCCGACCCAGTCCCACAGAGTGTTTGCAGACAGGCCTGAAAAAGAAATGTTCAAAGCCCGAAAAGGCGCAAAAGCTGCAGAGCCAGACTAAGCCCCAGGACTTACCCACCACCTCCCTCCAGGGGCCTCCAGAATCACGGCCTCCACAGGCACCCCGCTCGGTGGCCCCTTGCTCCTGGGCGCAAGGGTCTCCCGTTTCTTCTGACACTAGGAGTGTTAAAAGATAAACTGAGGCCTATTAAAAATGTTGACTTTATTTGAGCAAAACCGGTTCCAAGCGCAGGCAGCGCGAAGCCAGAAGTGGCTAGCAGCATCCACCAATAGGAGCTTGGGAAGAGGGTCTTAGAAAAGTAGAAGCAAAGTCAGGACACTATTGATTGGCTATAGGTGAAAGCCCAGTCGGCTGTTTTCCACCGGTTGTCCTTAGCATTTCGATTTCCTAACCTGGAGGCACTGAGGGGCTTAGATTTTGGTTGGCTTAGGTAGGCTGCCCACAGCATTAGAGGGACATGAGGCTACTGGCTTCCTTGTTTAATTAATTTATTCTTTTAAGATTTTATTTATTTATTTATTTGACAGAGATCACAAGTAGGCAGAGAGGCAGGCAGAGAGAGAGGGGGAAGCAGGCTCCCTGCGGAGCAGAGAGCCCGATGCGGGGCTTGATCCCAGGACTCTGGGATCATGACCTGAGCCGAAGGCAGAGGCTTTAACCCACTGAGCCACCCAGGCTCCCCTTGTTTAATTAATTTAATACTGTTAGAATGATATACTTAACCCACTTTAAGAGATAAGTATACGAAAAGCCCAAAGAGGTGAGTGATTTGCCCAAGGTAACACAGCATGCCCCAGGTTGCCTGAATCAGACCTAGAACTCCATGAGAAATATGCCTGAGAGTCAACAACATGATCCCTTTTCACAAGGCAGGAGGCTAAGGCCAAGCAACTCGGTGACATGCGAGTGAGCTACAGAGAATCCAGGTCAGACTGAATGAGATCCAAGAGCAGCTGCCTCCCATAGGGCCTCATAGGACCACCACAAACACTTTGCAAGAAGGCTTCTGTCCTTTATTCTGACATCGCCTCTACCATCAGCAAAGACATTGAAGCTCAACCCTGGCTTATGTTAATGCTCTGGATTTTTTAAATGCCTTCTCCCTGAAAAGAGCTGTGGAAAAAGTTCATCATGTGCTCTTTGGAAAGCCTCTGCACCCAGAATAGATGCCTTCATGGTTAGATGCCACCAACAAAGCCCACTGCCTCCTAATAAAAGAAAACAATTACGAGGTCTCTTCAAAATGTTCAAGAAGTAAATGACAAATGTTTTGAGAAGAGCATTGGTAAGCAGGAATGGGTCTAGAGCAACTCACTAAACTGAGACAAAGGAACATTTGGCATGGAATAGAATAAAAGGGAAAGTGGAGAGATAGACAGAAAAGCTGCCTTAAATATTTCAAGGGCTATCGTGTAAAAGAGAGGCAAGTTATATTCCAGATGTTTCCAGGGAACAGAAAAGTAACAACCAAGACTGCCAATCAATGACGGGGCAGGCTGGGCAGGACAGTACAGGGGTTAAGAATACAGGTTTATAAATCCTTTCTCCGCAACATATACAGCCTCGGTTTCCCTATCTGTAAAGTGGTTGTGGCAATAATACTACCTATCTCATAAGGTTGTTGTGAGCATTAAAAAGATCAGGAATCTCAGCGGCTTAACACAAAGCCTGGCACGCAGTAAGTCTTCCATATGATGTCGTCTGTTGTCCCTGCTGTTTATAGGAAGTGAGTTCTTTGTCCTTGGGCGTATTCAAGAAGCAACTGCCGATCAACAAGCCATGAAGCTGTGTTGGGAAAGAGATTCCTGCATTAGACAAAGGATCGGATTAGGTGACCTTAAATTTCCTTCCATTCGTGGCTTTCACATTCTTTGCTTCATTGAAACTGAGGTTAATTTGAAGTCCTCTATCGGACTACCCTGGCAGGCTCCAGCTTTGGGGCTTTGTTTTTCCACCTTTGTACTTCCAAATCCTTGCTGTGGAGCAGAATCTGGAGAGCACGTCTTGAAGTGCACAACCCAGGAAGGAAAGCTTCTTTTGCTTGTTGGCTGCATTCTTGGAATTCCCAAGATTCCAGCCCCTTTTCCTCCTCACATTGTAAACATTAGGTTCTTGTGGGGAGGACAAAAAGGTCGCTTACCAAACAGCCTTTGCTCCCAGGCTCTGATCTGAATAATTCAACTCATCCTCGGTGAGAGCACCAGGCGTGGGGATGATCTCAAGCCATTTGACAGGCACGGTGCTGATTTAGGCTAACAAGGGGCCATTGTCTGAGCACAAGAATGGCATCCTGGCTTCTTGGTGAGAAGAACCAGGTATGGGAACATAGCACAAGTCCAACTGACTCATCATCACCAACTGTACCGGTGGCAGTCAAGTGCCTTCCCAAATTCCCCTTTTAGCAGGACCAAGCCCTTGAGCAGGAGGAGGAGGCATTTATTGGGGATTGCTACAAATTCGGCTTTACTGCCACTGCCTTTATAACCACAATATAAAGTAACTCCCACAACACAGTGAAGATAAGCTCTTTAAAGAAAATATAAAAGCATTAGCTTGGCAATTCACCCAAACCTCATCATGCACCATAGACATTTTTGAAGTTTAACAAAGAAAAGCACATCATTAAAGAATACTGCTCTATCACCATTCTTATGCAAATCCTTCCAGATAGTTGGGTGGAAAATTCCATCTAACACGCAGTAAGAAATAAGTGTTGCAGGGTAGAAATTTCAGCTATACTGAGTGCATCTATCACTTGTATAATCCAAACTACTGTATGTGCACTGACTACAGAATTAGTATTGATCCATTCACCATGTAAACATCAAGTACTTTCTATTATTACTTGAAATAGCATGCTATCACAATTTCTATTTCCTCCTTCTATCTTAAATAGAAGTATTGCACATTAGCCCTTTCCTTCATGTACTTTTTTGCACAGCTATCTAACTACAGTGTTCGGTGTGGTGCTGAGTTTCCTGCAGACATCTGCAGTATTAGCATTAAAGCACTTTATTTTCAAGTCCTCTCTGATGGAAGACAATACAACTTTCATTTACCCAAGAAACCTGTTACCAGAGCTCCTCTTAGAAACAAGCGCATTCTCCCCTCTCTTTCCCTCTCTCTTTCTCTCTCTCTCTCTCTCTCTCTCACACACACACACACACACACACATACACACACACACACACACACACACACACACACACATCATGCTTTGTTTGCTACTCATCCCCATGCTGAGATCACCACCATCGGTATGTACCTCCAGCCCCACCCCCCAAGAGGACAGGACCACCAGGTCTCTGGAGCTCTGAGTAGTGGGAAAAGATTTGCCAAGGCTGAGAATGGTATCTGATTTCAGGATGACTTGGTATGGAAGCTCAAGATTTGACTCTGGGTTGCATCGTCCAAATGTCTGGATGCATACAGAAAAATTACTTTGGAGAATCAGTTCTGATGTTTGAAAGCATATAAGAGCCTTCTCTTTCCCCTTTCCTGTGTACCACAGCATAACAGCAGGAGGAAATTTGGAGTGGGTTCTGGACCCTGGAGGGTCAATTTTCGCTCGAGTAGCTCGGAGCTACATCTGGCATAATTTGTGTTCTCTGGTGCCTGTGGCATTCCCTGGGTACCACAAGCATCCTGACCCAGGGCACAGTGCTTCTTGTTACCTTTGCCATGATGGGAACGACACACACTGCGTGTGACTTAACTAGATTTCCAGGGTCTTCAGAGCCCAGCGGCAGCCCTAGTCAGAACACATACAATTTCATTCCTGTCAATGGGAATCTACACATTGCAAGCATCACCTGCCACAGAGCCAACTTTCATGAACGTGTGTAATACCCCTTTAGCACAATCCAAGTTGTACAACACCGTTGTCTTCTTTTACTAACATGTGAAACCTGCAAATTTTCATCTGAAAAAAAAAAAAAAACCACAAAAGCTGTGGCTTCGTTTAATAGAGAGAAAATATCCAGAACCAGCAAGCACTATTCAGCCACCAGCCTTATGCCCAAACTCCTCTCGACCAATCTAAAATAATAATAATTATTATTATTGTTATTATTATTATTAACTAACTAATTGAAATTCTTCTTAATAAATGACAGCTTTGTTACCAGACTCAATGGATGTAAACTCAAGCAGATGAAATTGTGAAATTGGATGGTGCGTGTTTAATATTCAAAGAGAGTATGAGGATCTTATAAAGGAACTGTGCACCTACTTCTGCCTCTCATAAATCTCCATCTTTATTTTGTAATATCAACTATTCAGTCTCTTGAATGCTCAGCTGTGTTTGGAACAACAAAGTTTTATTTGCCCCCCTACAAAGTACCCCTTCCAGAAGTGGACCAGATTTAAGATATGCACATGTGCACTCTCTTTCTTGTGTATAATCATTTGGCGTGAACTCCAAAACCTCAGAATAGTGAGTGGGATCAGGTTGCTCCAACAATAATCATGTTAATGTTTGGGGAAAATAAAATTAATTAATTAATTAACTGACTGACTAAACTAAAGAAGGGTAGTAGCAACCATTGTTGATTGCCTCTCTACTCCCCCTTCCTTACCAACAGCACCCTCTCTGATTTTGACCAGGTAACCACCCCTCAACATAAGGCGACCCTCTCCCTACCTCAGGATGAACTCGTGAACAGGCAGTCATTGCTGGAACGAATCCCACTCTCTTGGCAATGACCAGTCGAGGAGCGGACATGGGCCTCAACTCTGACAAACAAGACCGAAGGAATTGGGCTGGGCCTTCAAAAGAAGGTTTCTTCATTCTTGTGAAGAGGTGTGATAGAGAGTCCACCAGCAGTAAAAACACTGTGCAGGGCTGGGTGTGCACATGACCCCTCAACCCCAACAGTCCTATTATGCAAGAGGCAAAAAGTCGTGATCCCTGTTGAGCTGCTGAATTAAGCAACCCTAAAGCAACCCTACCCTGGGCTTCTTGTTTTAAAAAAAGATACAGTAGTCCCCCCAGCCCTTATTAGAAGGGGATTTGAAGACCCCCGGTGGATACTTAAAACTGTGGATAGATCGTACCCAATCCAGTACATACTATGCTTTTTCCTTTCCATACAAATCTACCACAAAGTTTCATTTCTAAGTGAGACACAGTAAAAGAGTAACAACAATAACTAATAATAAAATAGAACAATTATAACAAGAGACTCTAATAAAAGTCATGTGAATGTGGTCTCTCTCTCTCTGTCACTGCACTCACCCTTCTCCGAGCGATGGTGTGAGGTGACAGAATGCCTCTGTGATAAGATGACATGAGGTGAGTGGTTTGGTAGATATTTGGCTCCTACTGGCCTTCTGAGGATCCGTCAGAAGAAGGATCATCTGCTTCCAGACTACAATTGACGGTGGGTAACTGAAAATGAGGAAAGCAAAACTGGGGGGGAGGGGGGGCGGGGGGAGGACTACTGTCATCATTTTCCTCATGGCTGGGGTTCCCATTACTACAATCAAAAGCAGCATTTCTGGTACAGGTCATTATCATCCTTAGAGATTGGTATGGTGAGAAACGACTCTCCACTCACTTCCTCACTGTCTTGCTGCATCCTTGCTCCAGACAACCTTCTTGGTTGAAATGGGCACTTTTATGTATTTGAGAAAACGCAGGTTAATGATGCTCTAAAAATAAATAAATAAATAAATAAATAAGAGGTACTAATGAATCTTACCACTGAGTACCTTCACCAAAGAAAGAAAAATCCCATGATAGCCTATTAACCAAAATCTGCCCTGTACATATATCCAAGAGCATCCACCCGTGTGTGGCTACAAGAGTTCCAAGATGGTTTCATTATTAAGAGCTGAGGGAGTGATTACAGTATAAAAGTGATGCATTCTTTGGAGGCCCTGGTGCTTCACAGGTTTTAGGAAATAAAGGCCTCATTCTACAGTAGCGTTTTCCAGGCTTGTTTGGGCACAGAAGCACAATGCTTTCCTCAGCGAGAAGGTCAGGCAGAAATACTCAGGTTGAAGAGGGGCGGGGCCTTTCCTCCACCCGCTCAGTCCGAACCCAAAGACTGCCCCTGCGTCATTTCCCCTGAATCGCTAGGACTCCTAGGGTGGTTTCAGAAATGATCATCTAAACCAAGAAAGAGGGGGCACCCTGTGTTTTGAGTAATAGACTATTTTAAGCAAGAAAAAGACATGAAGTCCTAAAAGTCTACACAAACAAAAATGCGTGTGAAGGAATGATGAGGTGCTCTGTCAACAGAGGAGAAATGGCCACAGCAAGGCCAGTGAAGGAAGACTCCCCACCTCTCAGTCAGGATTCACCTGCAGTCCTCCAAAGTACAATCACCTGAGACTCTAGGCTGGGAAGAGAAAGGAGCAACTAAACATAGTTTGAGACCTCTACAGGAAGACGTTAGGGAACCTTAGGGTCAAAAAGGTGGGGTTATACCATAAACAACATTAAAAGACTAAAGACAGCTTGGGAGAAAATATTTGCAGCACATGTAACAGACAAAGCTTAAATATTCATACTATATGGAATCTACAAGTCAATTTAAATTTTTTAAAAAGACAACTTAATATAAAAAATGAGGAAAGAATATGGACAGTTTATAGGGGAAAAAAATACAGGTGACCAATAAATATATGAAAGGAATCTCAGTTCCATGGCTAATTAGGGAAATGCAAAATGAAACAATGCAACACCACTCTCAGCCTTATGTTTGCAAAAATTTAGAAGACATAATATCCAGGGTTGCAAATAAAGTAGAGAAATGGGCACTCTCACACATCTGATGGAAGTGTGAATTGAAACACAGTTTTGGAGGACAATTTGGCAATGTCTATCAAACTTAAAATGCAATTCCATTTTAGGAGTCTGCCCTACAGATATATTTGCACATGGCTGTAAAGATATAGCTACAAGGATACTCACTGCAACATTGTTTGTAATTGCAAACACACAGGAAACAATGTAAATGTCCATCAGAGAGGACAGATTAAAAATGCTCTGGTATATGCATGAAATAGAACAGTGAGCAAACATTAAAAACAATGAGGTAGATATGGATGTGTTATTATAGAAGCATCTGAAATGTAAAAAAAAAAAAATGAATAAAGAAAAGCACATGTTCCAAGAAAAATTTTAAATAAAAGATAATGCACATATATCCTCTTTTTAATATATCTAATATGATGTCAGGAATAAAGTAAATACCCAATACATATTGGAAGTATAAATGGCTTATAATTATTTGCTAGAGGAATGAATGGCTGATGAATAAATAAATGATGAATGTACATGTAAACACGAAAAATTTGAAAAGATACCCAAGGTTAGCTCGGTGTAATGGGAGGGAGAATCACTTTTCACATAATATCTTTTTATATATTGTTTTAAAAACTTCACAGTTGTAATTTTCACATTAACAGAAATAGAAAAGTTAAAGATCCATCTCTGTTTCTGTTTAAAGATGTTAATATCTTAATACTGAAAGATAAAGGAAAGACATAAGGAAAATATATGCAACATACATAACAAAATTAACTCCACTGAACATAAAGAGCTCTTACCAATCAATAAGACAGAAATAAACAGCAGAAAAAAATAATAAATAGCCAAATCCTGTGTGGTCAACATTGGTAATTGTCCACCTATAATCTATTCTTTCTTACAAATAGACCTATATTAGAGGATGGGCCAGCCATATGTTTATTACCCAAATGAAAAAGTACAAATGACAAAAAATCTTGCAAAAAGATATTCAATCTCATATAGTCAGAGAACTACAAATTAAACAAAGTAAAATACTTGGATTTTGCTCATAACATAGGCCAAAACAAGAAAAAGATTTCTATTATCCAGTATTGTCAAGGACTTGGAGAAAGGCATTCACAATCAAAATCAATGGGAGTGTAAATTGGCACAATAATTTGGGCTGTAATTTAATATACCTTATCAAATTTGAAGCATATTATCTGCAACCTAGAAATTCCACTTCTAGGAATCTGTCCCACAGAATCCCTTACACAATTACCCAAGGATCCATGTGCAAGAATGTTGTCTAGAGGCTTGTTAACTAGCAACAATCTGGGAAAACTTTCACCTGTCCATCAGGAGAGCTGTGAACAAGCACACAAGTCAGGATCTCTGCCCTGACAGAGACTTTGTTCAGTCGGAGGCAGAGACAGACGATAAACAAGGACATAAATAAGCAAGATACATTCCAATGACATAAGTACTATGTAAAGGAAACAAAATTAGGTGATATGATAGAGCATGTTTGGGGGTACAGAGGTGGACAGGGCAGAGGCGAGACTATTATACATGAAGCCATTAAGGGATGACGCCCTGGAGGAGAATACTGAGTGAGATCAGCACGATGACAGAGAACTAGCTCAGCAAATAGAAGGCCCAGAGACACTGCAGGAGGGAGACAAAGGATAACTGATAAGAAGGAGAAAGGGACAAGGTGAGACTAGAGAGGAGAGTTTAGGAAGCCACTGGGGTACTAAGCAAGGAGGGACATGACCAGGCTTGCCATTTTTAAAAGATCATTCTGGCCGCCAGGTGAGGATAGTGTTGTAGGAAATACCAGTGAGAGGATGGAGAGAAGTTAGGAGGTCCTGGCAAGATGGACTGGTGGCTGAGACCAGGTAGCTGGCCGTGGAAAGTGAGAGAAGTGTCCAGATAATGGCATACTCTGGAGGTAGAGCCAACAGGATTTGCTAGTGGATTGCCCTTGGCGTCTGACAGTAAGTAAAGAAGGACTTGAGGATGGCACCAAATTTGGAGCCTGAACAACTGGATGGGCTGGTGGTGTTATTTACTGAGATGAGAGAGCCCAGAGGGAAAAAGAAGTTTAGTAGAGAAATTCCAGAGTCCATTTTGGACTTGTGAAGCTTGAATGTCCTATGAGACAGGCAAGTAGAGATAAAGTGGGAAATTAACATATATATTTGCAAATGCAGAGAGAAAAATCTGGGAGGTTATCCACCTAACCGATAAAGGGATTCTCTCCAGGAAGTGCAACTGGGGGTAGGGGGAAGGGAGATGAAGAGGAAAGAAGCTACTTCTACATTTGACTTTATATACATTAATAAGGTTTGAAATTGTTACAATGAATATGTATTACCTTTGAAATTTAAATAAATGAATATAAATAAAAGACTAACTGAGTGATTTAAAAATTTTTCCGCAGAGCTTTTTCTTCAAACAAAATCTTATCCAGAATGCTCTTCCCACTGTCATTATTCAGGCGTCAGCTCAAATATCACCTCAGAGAGGCCATCCTTAAACAGGATCTAAAGTATCTCCACTTCTTCCTTCCCCCCAAGTCACTCTGTTGCATGCCCTGTTTTATTGTGTTCATATCACTTACAACCCAAAACTGACCTATTTGTCTGTTTCCTGGCCTTCCCTGCTAGAACATAACGGTCAAGAGCAGGGAGGTTGTATGTCCTGGTCTCCAAATAGCCCTAGAATCTGGAACAGTGAGTTGCATACAGTAGGCACTCAATAAATACTCCTTTGATTAAAAATGAACTCCAATTTGTCCTCAGGATAAAAAGCTGAGCAGCTTCAATGGAACCAAGGCTAGGGGTCCAGAGTCCTGTCTCTCCCTCTCTCTCTCTCTCTCTCTCTCTCTCTCCACTCCCTTCCCACCATCACTGGCTGCCTTAAGGTATATCTCAGGAACCCCCAGTTTCCCTGAAGGAAACTCTAAAACCCACAGGACTGTCTGATGGCTCAGATCTTTTCCAGTTCAGACAGTCTACAAAGGTCTGACCTGAGCCCTCCTTCTCAGGAACTCCACCTCCTCAGTTTCCACCCGGGACCACCAGAGTAGGTCTCACCCAGACTCAGGGAGAGCTCTACCCATCTCCACATCACCTCCACTAGGCCAACTGGCCTCACACGGGCCGCCCTCTGCCAGATGCTCCGGACTGTGCCCACTAGCCCCGCACAGCGCCTGCTCACGCAGTCACCAGTGAGGGACGGCCCCAGCTCGGCCCCGACTCAGTTCCACACTGGGTACAGGTGCACCCAGACACAGACCTGGGGCTTGTTCTGCAGGAGCTGCATGCGGGAGATAACTTGGGCCATAGTCAATTCCCTGGCCTTCTAGTGGCTCTCACAGGAATGTGGTCAAGTCCAACTCAGTCCCTAGTTCTTTCTCAAGCCTTCCAAACTGTCCTGAGGCCACACAGCCAAAATTAAATACAGACTGGCTGTCTTTGTGCATGCAGTCGGTTGTTGTCTTTGTGAGATATGGGTGATGGAACCGCCCCGCCTCCAAGAAGGGGAAATGCCATCTGTCTGCCTCGCTTGGCCTCAATGTCACTTCAAGCAGAGGTTAGCAAGCATCCCTAGGCATTGTCTTCTGTCCCTTCTGTGGCCCAGAGAGAGTAGTTCTCACCCTCAGACTGCACTGCTCCCCAGCCTCATCTAAGGCCAGGGGTTTGCCTATGCACCTGCTGTCTGCCTGGGTATAGGGCCAGCCTCTCTCAGCAAGAGTCCCTAGCAGAGTCAAGAGCAGTCACTCATTCACTCTATGTAAAGGTAAGTCCCTGCCACTCTCAGGACCTTGCCACACATCAGAATCATCTTCCTTACACCCACCGTCTCCCATGACTACTGGGTGTACCTCTACTTCCGGGTGGGCTGAGGGTGGAACTTAGGGTAGGCAGAGCCTCAGGGATAAAGCCTGAGAGACCAGAGTAGTGAGGAGGAATCTTGCAGTCCTCACTGCAGTGATTCTCAGGAAGGAGAGGGCTGGAGGAACATTGCGGCCCCCTTCCCCAGAGCCCAGCGCGTGGTGCTCAGGGGCCACCTGCTGGCAGCTGGGGGCATGTGTGACTCGGGGGAGAGGGTTGCTTAGACCCAGGGCTCCTCCAAGGGCACACACACAGAGGCACCCCAGTACACGGTGTGCACGCATGTGCCCACACAAAAACATACATCCCACATGCCCCAGCACACGTGCGTACACAGAGAGCCATGCATACATGCACATGCCCGTGCAGATATGAATGCAAGCATGCAAGCAGACAGACATAACAGAATTATATACTGCTCATAAGTGTGCACCTGCACACCCCCACAGGCACACAGCTTGCATATACATTAAAGCATGTACAAAGACATTAAAGTGCATACACGCTAGTGCACATACAGTAAAGCATGGGCCCTGACTGAGCCCCTCCTTCCCCAGGGCCCTTTCTGCAATTCCCTTCCTCCCAGTCATCACCTAGCAAAAGATGGAAACCCACATGACTTCTGCCCCCCGCTCTCCTGCTCTCCGCAGGTAGGCAGTGCTCAGTGTGCAGCTCCATTACCAGGCGCCCCTCAGAGGACTGTGGCCAGAGGACCACAACCCCATCTCTGTGCTTAGCTGCCAGCGTGCAGCTCTCCTCCCCTGGGGCCTGTGAGTGTGGCCAGCAAGAGTGTGGTGACAGAGGTGTGCCCCAACAGCATGAGAACAAAGATTCCAGGGCCCTGGTTGACCGTGATGTCAATACGGGGTGCTGCCCGCCCAGTCCCAGACCAAGGTGGGCCACAGCTGCACACGGACGGGGTCTACAAAGGTGGGAGGTGACACTCTGGAACTGTCTGAGAAGCTGAAGCTGTGGGCAGACACCTCTAAGGGTTAGTTTAAGGGCTGACAGAGCTCAGAAGCCCAGGTTCAAGGACAAGGAAGGCAGAACATATTCACTGAATGCCTGCTGCCTGCTGTGTGCGGGCGCTATTCCCACGCTCATTCAACGCCTACTTCTCTATGAGGCCAGGAGGCTCATGAGTCTTCCCATAACAAGACATCACCAGGTGCCACTCTTCCCCTTCTTAAATATGCCTCTGTTAATCCCAGGGATGCACCAACAGGTCCAAGCTCCCATTAGCTCTCGTCTGGGCCAGTGGCCCAGCCTCCTCCCTGCGCCCTTCCCTGCTCTTGTCCCCTCCAACCTGCCCTCCATAATTCAAACAGATCAGTTTTAAAAACACAGAGCTGAAAGTCTCTTTACTGGCTTCAGTGACTTCTTGTTCTAAGGACCAAGACCAAAATCCAAATGTCTGCTTTGCACCCTCCCCTACTTCTTGCCTCTCATGTCTGCCATTCCACACTGATCATTCTCACCCCTCAAATGTCGCCCCACTACCTCCCACTTTGCACACGCTCTTCCCTCTACTCCCCCATCCGCATGCCCTCGCCGGAGAAAATCCGCCTTCCCCTCTCTCCTCAAACATCATTTCCTCCTGATGCCTTTCTTGCCCCCTGACCTCCTCTCCCTGGCAAACACTCCTAACTCCCTGTGGTTCTATTATAACACACAGCAGCACTTGCACTGACCTATTCGTGCTGTTATGTGACTTCCCTCTGTCTGCTCTGTCCCCTAGGCTCTGAGCTCTGCCAGGGCAAAGACCTTGTCTCTTGCTCATTCTTTTATACCCAAGTTCCCAGAAACTGCACGCGCTGGAGAAGTCCCTGGTTGGAGTGATCCAAGCCAGCCTATCCTCCCGTCAGCCCTGGCTAACTCAGCAGAAGAGACCGTGCATTTGTTTCTACCTTGGCAGGCCTGTACTATTATCATTCTTGAGCAAAATGATAACAACCTGATTGGCAAAAGGCCGTGCTTACCTGTAAGCCTGGATAAATGGAAATAAACCCACTAACAGAAGAAAAAGAGCAGCCGATATGAGCGTCGTCTCCGGAAGGCGGTGGAAGCATTTTAATGGGCAGTACCAAGGGCATACATAATAGAGCACGGACCAAGTAAGACTGTTAAACTTCTATATGTTTCCTATATGATATTCACCACCCAAAGGACAGATCAGGCCCTCAGATGTCCTGAGGGCTGGGGACAGAGAACTCTGGGGCAGTCACGCCTCCTCCATAAGAGCAACCATACAACCCATGGAGCCTCTTTAGAAACTATTAAGAATTTCAAGACCATGACGGCAGAGCGGTAGCCAAGTTCAGGGCCTTTCTGTGTAACTACACAGGCGGCACATCCACGAAGCTGATCCTGCTCCTTTGCCCCGGAAAACCGGGCAGCCCAGAACCACCCACACACCATCCAATTCTGGAAACAGTCACTTACTAAACACCTCACCTGTGCCCTGTTATTGCCTGCACGGAGCTCAGAGCCTGAGAGTGGGAAAGCAGTCAGTGCACAGCTGCAAAGAGAACTCCGTATATCTTCACTCCCCTGGAGGCAGGCGAGGAGGATGGGCTCCCTTCCAGATCCCAGAACCTCAGGGGTGAACGATGACCTGCTAAAGTGCAAACACACCCAGGAGATCGTCTCATGCACAGTGCCCTGAAGATGACTTTACTCCTTCTGCAAGAGCCTGGCTGCATTTTGGTGTGGGGTAGTTAGAGAAAATCTGGCTAAAGACAGCTCGCCCCAGGGCTGCTAGGAAGGGAGGGTCCTTAGAGCCAGACGTCCCCTTGACTGTTTCATGACAGTAAAGTACACTCCTTCAGGAATTTCTGATGGAAGCAAAACTGCTTCCCTGACAATTCTGCCTCTCTGTGCCAGCTGGAGTGTGAAGTTTGTGGGCTTCCTCCCCAAAAACCCTAGTTGCAGTGTTTTTGCCAAAGAAGGGCCAGGAAAGACATCAAGGCAAACTTCAACTCCCCACATGAAGGAGAATAAAAGCCACCATTGGTTGTCCAGCAGCCTAAAGCAAGCCTGTGTCATGAGCTTTTACGTTTCGCTCTCACATGAGTGTCCTAAGGTAGGTGCCATCCTGTCTTGAGACTGTAGGAAGGCTGATGATTTTGTTTTAATTTAACACTCACATAGTACCAGCCACGTACCAGGCCCCGTTCCAAAAGCTTGACAAGTATTAACTCATTAACCCATGTAGGTACTATGACTATTGCTCCCACTTTACTGATGGGGAAACTGAGACAACCACAGAGCGAAGTTCCCTCAATGCCACGTAGACAGTAATTGGCAGAACAAGGATTCAAACCTAGACTGGCTCCAGAGCCCATGCCCTTCACCGTTATGGCATGTGGCCTCTCTAGGCTCAAAGGCAGACAGATCAGAGTGCAAAGTTAATTCCGTAATCTGGACTGTTAATTTGTATGCCATTTGGGTTTTAATTCCATAGGTATTTGCAAATGCCAAGTTACCACGTAGCTAACGTGGATTAAGACTTCGAGCTTTGGATTCAGACACACCTGGATTCAAATCTGAGCTCTGCCATTTGCCAAGCTGGGAAGCTTGGATGACTGATGTTAGCTATCTGTGCCTCGGTTTCTTTGACTGTAGAATAGACATAATAATGGCACCAGCCTTTAGAGTTGCGGTGAGGATAAAATGACTTTGTGCAAATAAAACTCTTGGCACAGGACCAGGGCCAGGACAATTATCCAATATAGGTTTGTAGGGACTTTTCTTAACACTATCATCTTCATTTCATCAACAGTGGTTGAGAGACAGTGGAGCACGGTGAGAAAAAGATGGAATTTGGAGACAGGAAATCCTGGATGAAAATGCAGCCACATAGTACCCAAAATCTATAAAGAACTTACCAAACTCAACACCCAAGGAACAAATAATCCAATCAAAAAATGGGCAGAAGTCATGAACAGACATTTCTGCAAAAGAAGACATCCAAATGGCCAAGAGACACATGAAAAAGTGCTCAACATCACTTGGCATCAGGGAAATACAAATCAAAACCACAGTGAGATACCACCTCACACCAGTCAGAATGGCTAAAAGTAGCAAGTCAGATGTTGGCAAGGATGCGGAGAAAGGGGAACCCTCCTACACTGTTGGTGGGAATGCAAGCTAGTGCAGCTGCTCTGGAAAACAGTGTGGAGGTTCCTCAAAAAGTTGAAAATAGAGCTACCCTACAACCTGGCAATTGCACTACTGGGTATTTACCCCAAAGACACAAATGTAGTGATTTGAAGGGGCACCTGCACCCCAATGTTTACAGCAGCAATGTCCACAATAATCCACAATGTCCCAGCTACAGAAAGAGCCTAGACGTCCATCAACAGATGAATGGATAAAGAAGATGTGCCATGTGTGTGTGAGTGTGTGTAATGAAATGTTATACAACCATCAAAAAATTAAATCTTGCCATTTGCAATGACATGGATGGAACTAGAGGGTATTATGCTAACTGAAAAAAGTCAATCAGAGAAAGACAATTATCATATGATCTCACTCATATGTGGAATTTGAGAAACAAGGCAGAGGATCATAGGTGGAGAGAGGAAAAAATGCAATGACAAAACCAGAGAGGGAGCCAAACCATAAGAGACTCTTAATTTCAGGAAATAAGCCAAGGGTTGCTGGAGTGGACAGGGGTGGGAGGGATGGGATGGCTGGGTGATGGACACTGGGGTGTGTATGTGCTACAGTGAGCACTGTGAATTGTGTAAGACTGATGAATCACAGACCTGTACCCCTGAAACAAATAATACATTATATGTTAATTTAAAAAAGAAGAAGAAGAACTTCAAAGGGTAGACCTTATTAGGTAGAAAACTAAGTGAACAAAAAAAAAAAAAAAAGAAAGAAAGAAAATGCAGCTACATAATTTGTTCCCAGTGTGGCCTTGTGCGAGTCACTTCCAGCTTCCTTTCTTCCTCTGTAAGTGGAGACTGTCGTAGAGTAACCTCTCCCAGCATTTGCCAAGAACACACAAGCTCATATGCATCAAAAGGGCGTGGTTATCTATGAAGAAATGTACATATGGTGGTCATCATTTGTGTGCCATAAAACAGCCTATCTATAGTGGATTGAATGGTGACCCCAAAAACGTATATCCACATCCTAACCTCCCGAATCTGGGAATGTGTCCTTTTTGGAAAAAGCGTCTTTGCCAATGTAATTCAATGATGGATCTCAAGATGAGGCCATCCTGGACTAGCCGGGTGGGCCCTACAAGCGTTCCCATAAACGGTGGGAGAAGATTCAGAGAGAAGCCAGAGCAGCCATGCAGGGGAAAACGGAGGGGTCCAGCCGGACGCCAAGGGACAGCCAGAGCCACCAGAAGGGGCAAGGGGCCAGGAAGAGCCTTCACTAGAAACTTCCAAGGGAGTGTGGCCCTGCCAACACCTTGATTTCAGACTTCTAACCTCTGCACCTTAGACAGAATACATTTCTGCTGCTTTCATAAAGCCATCAAGTTTCTAGTCCTTTGTTACAGTAGCCCTAGGAAGCCAATGCATTGTCCCTGGGGGAAGAAAAGGAAAAATAAAAAAACCACAAGGAGGCCATGTTAGTTTGTTGAAGCTGCCATCACAAAATGCCACGGACTGGGTGGCTTCAACCGTCGACTTTGATTTCTCACAGTTCCGGAGGCTAGAAGTCCACAATCAAAGCGGAAGCAGACCGCACGTCTAGTGAGGATGTCTTCCCGGCTTCTAGACACCCACCTTCTCACTGCGGCCTCACATGGCCTTCCCTGTGTGTGTGCTCAGAGAGAGAACTCGGGTGTCTCTTCCTCTTCCTACGAGGACACCGGTCCTCCCGGACTAGAGCTCTGCCTTTACATGTACCCTTCACTACCTCCACAGAAGCCTCCTCTCCGAATACAGCCACGTTAGGGCTTCACCACAGGAATTTTGAGGGGAACACAATTCAGTCCATAACAGAGGCCATGTGAAGAGTGTGTTAGAATCCAGACCAAACAGCAACAGCTCCACTGTGGCAAGTGAGGGGTTTGGGAGCATAAGACACTGTCCTGGAGTGGGACCCCCCAGAGCAGGTAGCAGCAGAGGGAGACCCGGGCGGACAGCTTCCTGCACCCTCTGCCGCCTTCTCAAGCCTGCCTCACATGCCCTTGATGCTGGGCCACTCTTATTCTCCTTTATTTTATTATTTTATTCTCCTTTATTTATTAGATCAACATGGTTGATCTCCCCACAGAGAAACAACCACAAATTTTCATTTTTGAGAAGTTAATTCTTCGATTTGAAATACCTCCAAAGAGTACATGAATCCCTTCAGCATGTATGAGGGGTTGTGTTTATAAATAAATATCTGGATAGATTTGGGTTTGAAAAGCAAAGATGGCTGCAGTCATTTTATTATAGAATTATGAAAAAGCAGTTTATCCCCACGTGGGTGGGAATACACGTCAAATCCAAATGGCAGAATTGTGAACAGGATTTAGGATTATACAGGAGAAGCACATGGAGTAAGTGCTCTGAAATTTGAAGAGGTTCAGCATGTTAAATTAAGTCCTTTGACAGCTTTTAAAATCTAAGGAAATCAGTCTTACATTTCTCTAACAGGTTAGGGTTTGATGAAATAAGCAGTTCAAACCTTTCACATCATCCCAGCTTTGGAAACAAACAGCTGATCACCTTCCATTCCTACAGATCCATTTCTCCTGGATGTTTACAGGACATTTGTATTTGTTCAGCAAGTATGTATTCAGTTCCTAGTATGTGCCAGGCAGAAGACTGGATTTAACCATAAACAGAAATAGACAAGGCCCAGCCAGAAGATGGGTCCACAGTTGGCACTGGGGTTGGAGGGGTCTGGGGTGGGTGCAGGAGACAGCCTAACAAACAGGGAGGCCCCAGCACAGGAACTTAGAAAGGGAGGCAGAACACAGGCTACATTTAGGAATAGTGAATAGTAATCCTGACCGTGGGTTGGGGAGGCATGGGGCAGGGCTCCACTCAGGCCACGGTTGGGGGTCCCAGTAGCCCAAGCCAGGTGCCCCTTCTCTGCTTCAGCCAGGGTGGGGATGGGACAGGAGCAAAGGAGTCCTGACACAGGGACACCAGCGTATCTAGCTGCAAGGCAACAAAGAGAAAAATAGCCCAGAAAGGGAGGCTGGAACTGATTCAAACCAACCTGGTGAAAACTGGCTGGTCGGGGATTCCCTCTAGCATGGGGATTTTAAAGCCCGGGAACCAAATGCACACTAAGGGCCCCAGCTCCCAGCGAGTCTGGAATGCCACCTCCAGGCTTTTCTGCACAGTCATTCGCTCACTAACGAGCAGCCTCCAGTCTTCGATCATTGTCTAGCGTGTCGCCCTGACCTGCAGCTCATGTGAAGCATGCAGAGGAGGTGAGAAAAGAGGAAGTGCAGGGAGAGGGGAGCCCCCCCACCTGGAATCATCACATAGACTTTAAGTCAATTTCCTTTTCTCTTTGGATTTTTTCCTATCTGATCTTATCTCTTCCAGAAACTTGCAGTGGTTGGTTTCCAAACTTAAACAATGGGGTGGGGGGGGGGGATAGTCAGACTTATTTATCTGCCCTTGTATTAAAGAGATCCTGGAGTGGTGATCTTGGGAAAGCCATGACCTCCCTCAGCCTCACTTTTCATCTTTGAAGAACAAGAATGAATGAGGAGCTTCAAGCCACAGAGAGAAGAGACCAGAAGCTCCCTTCCTGATGCCTGAGTGTCCCCTGCACTAGGTCATGAGGTTGTCACCCCAAGTACCTGCCCCAGAGATAAGGGATCCATCAAGAACAACAGTATTTGCCATTTACTGAGGGTGCCTGTGCCCCCGGCACTGCACTAAATGTTTCCCCTCCACGGCTCATCTGACCTTCAAAATCAGTCAGTGAGGGGGGCGATGGTTGTGCAATTCTGTGGACGCCAAAAACCATTGACTCCTATGCCTTAAATGGGTGAATGGTGTGGTTTAAAAATGGTATCTCAATAAAGCTGCTCTAAAAGCGAAAACAAACCCCCAGTGAAAAAGGAGCTACTGCTCTCCTCATTGTACAGGTGCAGTAACCGAGGGACCCCCGAAGTCAGGTACCAGGTACCAGGGTCCCCCGAAGTCACATGGCTAGCAGAGAGCAGGGCCAAGACACCCGCCTCCCAGGCTGCTCGCCGGCCCCCGTGGGGGTAACCCACAGAGGGCTTGCTTTCTGGGAGTGCCAGGGCCAAGCTTGGTTGCGCTGACTCTCCCCACAGCCCCTGAGGCAGCCCGCTCCTGTGGTGGATGATGCGGGTCCGCAGGGAGTTTCCACATCGGTTGAGCCCAATCTGCCTCTGCGGAGTTTCCGCGCCTGCGCGCAGGTGCTCCCTCTGGAACCGCGGGGAGCGAGGGCCCCGCTCCGCACTGCAGGAGATGCCGGCAACAAATTCCTCTTTCTTTTCTCCTTGGCCTGAGAGATACGTGGGCCCAACAGAAGCCTTCAAACTGCAGAGCTGGGAGATCTGGGAGATCCGTGTTCTCCCAGCGTGTGGGTCCTGGTGGCACCAGTCACCAGAGGCTCTAAAAATCCTCGATCCCGTTGAGAGAGCCCGAGTCTGTGCGTCTAAACCATATTTTTTTAGAAGCGACCAAATGATTTCTGTCAGGAGCAAGATTAAAAAACAAACAAACAAATAAATAAATAAAACAAAAACTATCATTGTTAAGAAAGAAACTGGGTGTGCCTGGGTGGCTCAGTCAGTTAAGCATCCACTCTGGCTTTCAGCTCAGGTTGTGACCTCAGGGTCGTGAGACTGAGCCCCGCCTGGGGCTCTGCGAGTCGGTTTGGGACTCCCTCGCCCTCTGCCCCTCACCAACCTTGCTTTCTCTCTCTCGAATAAATAAATAACTCTTTACCAAAAAAAAAAAAAAGAAGAAGAAGAAGAAGAAGAAAGAAAGAAAGAAAGAAAGAAAGAAAGAAAGAAAGAAAGAAAGAAAGAAAGAAAGAGAAACTGAAGCTCGTAGAGGGACATAGCTATCACAAAACTCACACAGCCACTCTCGGACAAGCCCACTTCAGTGTCAATGATTCTAAGTCCGGAAACTGATTCGCGACTATAGCCTATAATGCAAAAGGTAAAAGACAGGAATATGGACTCCATACAGGAAGAAGAACTATGAATCAGCAACTTAATCCTAATATCTAATTTTTTAAATGCTGTCAAAACAATGTAGGACATGATACAGTCGTTGAATTTAAGACAAACGACACCCAACTTGGGTGAGGCTCTACTGAAACTGATTCTTTTGTGCATTGCATGTAACAACTTAAATTAATATAATGCCTTGCAAACCATGCAGCATGGTAACTCACGAGCATCGGGCTGGGTCCTTTACTGAGGGCCTACTTTGTGCAGGTGTTGGGAATACAGGCACAAGTAAGAATTGCTTGCTGTCTTCCAAGGGCTCACTGTGCACTGGACAAATCAGACAAGCAAATGCTTGTTCCAACATTAAAGGTAAGTGGTAAGCACAGATCGTGACACCTTCCAAGGAGGGCCCCTTTGTCTTACCTGGAGGCTCAGGAAAAGGATTCCTGAAAATGCTTGAGCAGGGGCACCTGGGTGGCTCAGTTAGGTAAGCGTCTGACTTTGGCTCAGGTCATGATCTCAGGGTCCTGGGATGAGCTGCGTCAGGCTCTGTGCTCAGAAGGGAGCCTGCTTCTCCCTTTCCTTCTGCCCCTCCACTGCTCTCATGTGCTCACTCTGTCTCTCTCTGTCTCAAATAAATACATAAAATCTTAAAAAAAAAAAAAAAGAAAGAAAGAAAGAAAGAAAGAAAGAAAGAAAGAAAGAAAGAAAAGAAGAATGCTTGAGCCAAGGCTTGGAAGCTTCCAAGAGGGAAGCCAGGGCTACAAGTACTTGGAGTCAGGTGTGTCTGTGCCACAGAGCCTTCAGGGTTCTGCTAAGAGTCTAGGTTTTGTTCTACAGGTTGTAAGGAGGCATTGAAGACTTTAGGCAAGGGAATGACATGCATATATATAAGCTCTGAAATGGTCCCTCAGGTCGCAGTAGGAAGGACAGCGGATGCATAAGGGCAGACAGGAGGGCCGGTTAGGAGGGTGTGGCCACGGTCCAAGGGGGAACAGGCAATGGAGGCTTCCACAGAACAGAGACAGTAGGAGGAAAGGTAGAAATGGATGGGAGAGAAGGAAGGGCAGGAGACTTTCTCCATATTCTAATCACCCAGTCGCCAGAATTTAGTAATTCTTTGTGAAGATTTAAGGGGGAAAGAAGAATTGAAAACAATCTCCGAGGAAGAGCTGGAAACTGAGCTCACCAGGGGCCAGTGATGGCCTGGAGTGTCACTGAAGGTGGTCCTGTGACTAGGGGAGTAGGGACATCCCCGCTGCACTAGCATCCCAGGCACTGACTAGCTGCTGTGGGGAGGGCAGAGCCCAGGCAGTAGAGACTAGGAAGGTGTCACAGGCTTTCCCAGGAAGCCAACTCTGAGATGGAGATGAGTGGACACGAGGTTTATTAGGGTGTGGTCTGGGGATTGTTGCTGTGGAAGAAAGGGGGGTGGAGAGAAGGAAAGAAGCAGAAGGAGCAGAAGGGGCGGTTGGGCTGTGATGGAGCCCTGCAAGAGTTCTCAGCCCTGAGGCTGCGATGCCCCCTCACAGCTGTCCGGGGCTGCAGACAGGGGCCCGGTGCTTTCCATCCCTGCATCTGTCATGGAGCTGGCTCAGGGAAGGGGCTTCGGCAGGGCAGCTGTCTTCAGCGGAGGCCGTCCTGTGCAACTGTGTGCAGGGAACAGTTCTGGAAGCTGGGGGGCCAGGTCCTGCACTTTTGAAAAGGGACCTGGGTGGTCCAGCACAGGGGCCCCTGAAGCTCCACAAGTGAGAACATCAGAGTTAAGCACGAGGGCTGGCACCAGTCTCCCAGTGAGAAGCCTAGAAACCGGAACAAAAGCCCAGGTGTAAGACGGAGGCCACTCGGTGGGGGTTTGGGGGGCATGAAGGAGACAAGCCTTCCTCCAGTTCTGTGGGTTCAAGTCCAAGGGCAGCAGGACCCTTTTCAGACTCACTGGAGTGTTCAAACCCCACAGACCATTGCCCTCCAAAACGACAAACTGCCCAGGCCAGGGGCCCTGGCAGCAGCTGCTGGCCCGTGGGAATGGGAGGAGTTGGCACTCAGTGTTCTCTAACCACAACTGCCAGACTCTGGAAACAACCTGCCTACCCAACACTAGGGAACAAACAAGTCAACCATCATATTTCTGCAACCTTTAAAATAATTCAGCCTACTCTGAAATCACATGAAAAATACTTAGGACTCACTCAGCAAAGAAAAGAACGTGAAATAGCCACCTCATCGGTATAACTATAAAAACTGAGCTCTGCATATGGACGGACACTGGCAGTGAACACAGAAAATAAAACCATTGATTCTTATGATTGAGGGAGTAGGGACGGGTTTTAATTCATATTACCATAGTTTGTCATAAATCCTTTTTTCCAGCCTTGACCACCTCCCGCCAGAGGAAGCTACAGATGTGTTCATATTGATGTGTGGCTGGCCCACATTATCTCCCATTTCATCCTTACAGTGACATCTGTGCCCAGTACGCACTGCAGGCAGACCTCCAAGCTGGCTAAGAGAGTGTCCAGAGGCAGCCATTAGCTCTGTCTCCGAACACAAGGGGTTCAAAAGCTGGCAATGAGAAAAATATTTCTAGGAGGCAAGAAAAAAGGGTTTTATGTCTCCCGGTCCCAACAACTAGTAAGTGGGACATTAAACGAGGCAGAGTATAGATCGGTATTTAAGCAAAGTTTTTGTAAGAACAACTGATAGGCTGTTTTCAGAATAGTAAGCCCAGTCGATTTGAGTAGGTGCTAAAAATTATAAAAATAAAGAAAGGAAACCTCGTGAAACATTGGAGTCATGAAACCCTGCGGGGGATGCTCTCATACACTACCACTTGCGGCAAGAAGAGTATCTCCCCTTATCCAACTGGAAGAAGCTTACTTTCCATAGCCCAGCAGGGGGAAGAAAGAATTTCTCCTTGTCCAGCAACAGCCCAGCCAATGAGGACTCAGCAAAACCGCTGCGCCCAGCTTCCTCCTTTCCCCTACAAAAGCAAGCTCATCTCCTCTGTTCTCTGGACTTGCCCATGGCTCACCATAGTTTGCTTGTCCCAAATTACAATTCCTATGCTATTCCCAATAAACTCATTTTACGGGTAAAAGAAGTGGCTCTCGTTTTTTAAGGTCAACAAGATCATTAGTCCAGAACGCTGTAGAAGAGTTTCAGGAGGTCAAAGACCCTGCCTTGATTTGTCTAATCAGGAGATTTTATAGATGATAATTTAAATAATTCAAAATATAATTCAAGGAAGGTTGGGTAGAGACCAGTTGGGTCAGATCCTCATGGATTCCTGGAGAGCCAAGTGAGATGGCCTAGGGTAGCCCACGGAGAAGGGTGTTGAGAGCTCTCCTCCAGCAACCTTTTGCAGTGACCCACTGATCTGCGTTTGGTCTGCAAAATAATTCAGACCTTTCAAGGCTGAGTCACTCAAGAAGCCACAAACTTCCGACTCTTACTCATGCTCAAAAGAGTATGGTGAGGAAAAACCCCAAGGTTAACCAAGGGTCCCTTATGTCAATCATTTTTCCCTAAAAGTATCTTTTTTTAAACACCATGGTCAATGGTTTTTTAATGCAGGCTTTCAAGCTTCCCTTCCCTCATAAGGAGTTTTAATTACAAATGGTCAAGTAGTGCTAAACCCCATTTCACACATGAACTGGGCTTTGATTCGGCTTACAATTCCCATAGACATTTCTTTGTACCTTCCATGAAGCCATCTAGCAAGCATTGAGTGAACTCACTGTGTGCCAAGGAGTTGTGTTGGGCATTGAGGACCCAAAGATGAACTAAGCCAGGAGCAACAGGTGAAAAAAGTAAAGTTGCATATCACACGTGAGAAGAGTGGAGACGGATGCAGGGAGCATCATTCGTGGGCTTCTGCGATATTCGGAGTCAGGTGATAGCTCACCTGGAAAGAAAAGGCTAAGAGAATTGCTCCAGATGGAGAAGGTGGCACAAGATGTGACCGAAGCTGATATTCGTACGGGAAAATGACAAAGCTGAGCTTCCCAAGTGGCAGTAAGTGAAGACGCAGAGAAGAGTAAACCTGTTTAAGTAGAAAGGCTTCTGATCAAGAAAGATTTTGCAGGCCAAGCCTAAGAGTTTGGACTTTATCCTGAGAGTCAAGGAGAGCAATGGGGGTTTTCAGGCAAGGATCCAGTGGAATTTGTGATTTTCATTTTGATCTATCTGGAGTAGCGAGAGGATGAACCTGAGGAGAAAGGAACACGGCAGGAAATTGAAACTGTTTATAATTTAATCTGTCTCATTGAATTCTGACATCACCACCCTGACTATGCATCCTCACCTGACAGATGATCTATTGTGATGGAGATCTGCTTCTGTGACGGAAGGATTCCATGGTGTGATTGAAAGAGCATGAGATCTAGAAGTGGAAACCCCAGGTTAGAATTATGGCTTCTTTCCTGACCATCTGTGTAACCTTGAAAAAGCCACTTCACCTCTCTGATTCCTAGCTCTCTTAACTATCGAGAAGGAACACCTGCCTCCCAGAGATGTTGTGAAGATCCTAGACAAGGATAAGAAAGCTCTTGACAAATCACAGATCTCTGGGAAAATGCTAATTCCACTATCCTACTATACTGGGATATACAGGGGTTCTCATTGCCCCCAGCATTAGCTTGCCATGGGGGTCCACCCAGATGTGGACCCCAGTTTTGTGCTGTATTGAGAGAGTCTCAATAATCTATCTTTAGATAAAATTGTACTGCATAAAAGAGAGGACCCATCTTTCTTTCTGTTCCGGTATCCCCAAGAAATTGAGGTTGCACTGAACCATACTCTGCCACAAGAGGGAGCTCATCCTTTAGCATCAAAGTCATTTCGAGAGGTCATCTGCTGGAGGACACAGAAAGCTGGGGAGGGTTAGTTGGTTGGTTGTGGAGGGGAGGCAGAATTTTAATCGTCATTCATCATTAGTCCATATCTCCGCAGTTAGGCTAGCATTCCATCCCAGGGCCACCATTTCCTCGTGTACAAATATGGACAAGCGACTTCATTTCTCTGAACCTGCTTCTTCATCATTCTTATCCAATGGTAATGATTATTCCCTGAGATATTAGACACAGAGTATCCAGCAAGTACCTAGCACAGAACAGGAACTCCATAAATTCTAGGATCCTCTCCTTTTCACATTCTGCTACAAATAACAATAATTGAGAAATACATTTACATGAAATGGAAAGGCAAACAGGAGAGAACAGAGTGGAAAGAGGCACGAAGGGCTGCTGACTGCTCTTAGTGTCAGATGTGGGCATCCCTCCTCCTCACAGCTGTTGAGCGAAGGCATCCGTAGATGTAGATGCCGTTTTATAAGCCCCACGGCTAGACGAGGCAGTCACAAACAGATGGGCAGCTAGAAGTAGCTGCAAAATGAAACAGGCATATGGACCACAAACTAGGGCTCCCTCTCCTTCTGTTAGAGCCATTCCCCTCAACTCCAGAGTCATTACCCTGAGATGGGAGGGGGAAAATGTTGTTTAATCTATTTCATGTCGCCCTACCTTATATTTCTGAAATCACTGTATTAATCCTGCCTTGTATTTCCAGAGCCTTCTCTTGGTCTTCTAGCAAGTGACTCTGACAAAGTCTGTGCCGAAACCATGCCAACACGACCGGTAGAAAAAGAAGATTTGAGTTAAACAACCAGGTTCCCTTGACCAAATTCCAAATCTCAGATGGAGTGATTTTTCCTCTCTGCATTAACCCTTTTTTTTACTAAACCAACAGAGTCAACTAGATCTTTTGATTTCTTTTAGACAAAGGGAGGAGGGAAGTCACATTTGTACAGCACCTGTTGTGTGTCACGCTCTGTGTTAGGCACATTACTAACAACTCCCATGTAATGCTCACAGCCCTACAATGGGGAGGTGCTTGACTCTGCTTTACTGATGAGGCACCGGAGGCTCAGAAAGATTGAGTAACTTGCTGGAGGTCACACAGCAAAGTGTTTGGGAGAGCTAGGTCTAGAGATCTTCTGTGGGAGACACCAAAGTCTGTTTTTCCAACAGATGCACACCAAATACGATAAAAATCTGAAATCTCCCTCTTTAAAGTGTTCCTATGTGATGTGTCCCCTTTTTAGATCTCAGCCATCTCAATTTCTAAGTCTTTCTTGAGTTTTCCTTGTTCTAATACAGTTTCCATTTAATCCTTCCTCAAACGACCTTACCCCCCCCCTGTTTTTTTAACCTTACCCTCTTTATTCACTATCACAATGCCCCACAAAAGGTAAGAACAGCCTGTTTGACATGTAGGGTGGGAGTGACTTAACTATCTAAGATCACTCAGTTGGCAAGTGAGGCTTCCGGCTGCAGAAAAAACAACGTTCTCTCATGCAGACGTTGCCTCTAGACTGGAAGGGAAACACCGTCCTCTGACCCTCCAAATACCAAACTCAGGAGCATTATCCTCAGTGCTTTCCTGAGCTCTCATCTCAATACTGATTAAACATAGATTAGTCGCCTTATCTCGGTCTCCAGTGCCACTGCCCTGGGTCAGGCCCCCACGGGCTCCCAAGAGGATCCTTGCAAAAGTCAGACACCTGCCATCCAAATCTCCAAATCTCCTGCCTCATCAGCCCCGCTCCTTGCTGTCAACACAGGGCTCTTTTCAAAAAATTAATTCCATGGACCCACATAGCTGATGAAAATGTTACAGTGACACTCCCATCATCTCCCAGAGAAAACCAGAATCCTTTAACCTGCCAACAGCCTCCTTTATGTGCTGACCCAGCCATCTCTGTAATCTCATCGATGCCACCCCAAGACCACGCCCTCCCCTACTCAATTGCTTAACACGGTGATGTAGTATTGGGTCTATAATTAATGCTCGTTCATTCCCCTAATGGAACCCCAGAGCTCTAGCTGAGCACAAGGACTCTCTTGCAGCTCAGCGTGACCATATAACAAGGTTCTACACAATGGGATGTAAAAGAAAGTGTTGTTAGCTACTTATGGGATGTAGCATTGAAAGGAAGCTTCTCGACCCTGGGTGGCTCAGTTGGTTAAGCGTCCAACTCTTGATTTCAGCTCAGGTCATGATCTCAAGGTTATAAAGTCAGACTCCATGCTCAACTGGGAGTTTGCTTAAGATTCTCTCTCTCCCTCCCCCTTAGCCCCTCCCCCTGCTCATGCTCTCGCTCTCTTGCTCTCTCTCTCTCAAATAAATAAATCTTTTAAAAAAGATAGAAGGAACTTGGGTCTCTGAGGGTTTGCAGAGTATGCCACTGTTGTGCTTGGTTTGGCTTCCTTGAAGATAAGGATTTCAGTGGATTTATTTCAGAGATGATGCCAGGAAACACCAGGAGGGAGTGGGGGAGTAAAACAGAGAAGAGAAAGGAACAATAAAGTTAGTACATTACGAAGTCATTACCACCATGGAAGGCTGGCCCTCACTCACAATGGGAATCCTGGGAGAATGTAGAACACGACCCAGAGCTATCCTAGAGGGGCAAGGATGCTGAGGGATTTGTGCGGCAACACCTCCAGAAATTGTTGGGAATTTTGAGGAAGGGGGCGTTCCTCTGCTGTCACCTTGGGCCCTGCTCACTGCAGGCAGAGAGTGCTCTGGGGGCAGAGAGGGCCCTCAGGGAGGCGTGGATGCCAGAAGACAGACAGATGATCCAAGTGCACACAAATGGTGATGGTGCTGGGGATCTGGCCCCACCGTGGTACCAACGTGTTTGCGACACTCACCCACCTCTCCATTCCTTCATTCCAGCTTAGACTTTTATGAAAGAGAAAGGGAAACCTTCCATTTCCTTAATTGACTATTATTTAGTCTCTTAATGCATGTATTTCTGTTAACCAACAACAGTGTGACATTGCTTGCGCGCAGAGCCCTTGTCCGCCACTTACTAGATGCAAGGGACTGAACCCCTCTGGCCTCAGTTTCTTCTTCTGGAAAATGCGTCTACTCATACTTCCTCCGAGGGCTGTTTTTGAAGGGTACCTGGGATGCTTCTTGCAAAGCGCCCAGCACACTTCCTGCCACGGGGTGAAACCCTTGTTATGCTTGTTTCACTTCTACGAGCACTTTTCAAAAGCTACTCTTGAATTCGCCTTCCTAGTCGGCAGAGTCTCCTGGACTGGCCCTTACCGTTGTCCCAGAACAGGGCTACAGAACACTGTCATCAAAGTCTCCCTCTGCTGCCCCAGAGTAAAAATGAAATGGAACCTGAAGCCAGAGCCAAAGATCAAAGCCAAGAAAAGACAGCGGATCTAGGAAGAAAATGACCGGAAATGAGACCAGCCCCTGAAGAAAGCCAGGAGAGGAGGGGAGGAGACACCAGATCCCGATGCTTTCAGCAGAGGTTCCCTATGCACCAAGCTTCTCTGGCACCAGCATCCAGCCAGGCAGCAGGGAACCAGGGCCCCCATTGGTGTCTGTGAATGAGCAGGGACAGGTCACCCAGGTGGTGGCCTGGCTCGCTTCCCAGCTCTGCTCAGTTAGCACCCCCGAGGAAAGCAGCTCCCCCAGTAGGCACCCTGGGTGTCTGCAGACTCTTCACCCTCATCTCCTCCTCCCCCCCATCACAGCCCCCCCTAAGCACAGTCAGGAGCAGAGAACACACCCCAGAGCCAGAAAGCAGCAGCTCCTCCCTTTCAAAGCCCAGTCTGTGGGAACCTGGAATCATTAAGGATTGCAGGGCTGCCCAAGGTAAATATCAGTTGACTCCTGATGGATAGCAAGTGCTCAGTCATTAAGATTAGTTGAAATTGAACCTAGGGGGTTATTGTTTTAACTGTTACTCTCCCCGGGTGCTATCACACATGCAGAACTGGTCGTTAATATTAATTATTCAGTTGGCTTCTATGGAGTACTTCCCTGAGCCAGGCACTCTTATTAGCCAGGGTCTCTGGAACTAGGAGACGGGGCTCCATGACTTGGATTAAATCACGTCCAGCTGGGGAAGCCACTGAGCAACCAAGTAACTTTACGAGTGTGATCCGGCAGCCATCTTTAAATGTTGACTGATATGAATTAATCTGACTCTAAATCTGTGGCTTGCTGGGCCCCACTCTCAGGGACTTAACCCGGGACCTGCATTTTTTTAAATAGGATTTATTTGTTAGAACAGTTTTAAATTTACAGAAGAATTGAGAAGACGGTACCGGGAGTCCCCTCATATTCTCTGTCCCAGTCTCCTCGATTATCGACATCTTAGGTCTGTAGGGTTCATTCATTAAAATTTATGAAACAATATTGATATTTTTATTTACCAAAGTCCATTGTTTATTCAAATTTCCTTAGTTTTTATCTAATGCCTCTTTCTGTTCCAGAATCCTCTTCAGGACACCACATCACATTTAATGTGGCCATCCCTGGTTGTGACAGTTCCTCGGAGTTTCCTCGTTTCTTGTGACCTTCACAGTTTTGAGGAGTACTGGTCAGGCACTTTGTGGGGTGCCCCTCGACTGCATGTTTTTCTCATGACTGGACTGGGGCCGTGGGTTTGGGGAGGGCAACCACAGAGGGAAAGGGTCATTTTCATCCCATCACATCAAGGGTACGTACAATCGGCAGGCAAGACTTACCACTGTTGGTCCTGACTTCCGTCACTGACTGAGGTAGTGTTTGCCAGTTTTCCCCACTCTAAAGCTACTTTTTCTCCCTTTTTTTTTTTTTAAATCACTTCCATACTCTACTTTTAGGAAGGAAGTCACTATGCACAGCCCACAGTTAAGAAATGGGAAGTTGCCCTCCCCATCCTTGAGGGCAGAGTCTCCACAAATTATCTGGAAAACGTCTACATGGGAAATTTGTCTCTTCTCCCTATTGATATATTCAATCATTTTTATGTCAGCATGAACTAATGTCTACTTATTTTATTTTATTTATTTTGGGCTACTTATTTTGTACTTCAGGTTACAATTCAGCACTGTTGTATTTGGTTACACAAACTGTTTCGGTGTTGGCCATTGATGGGAAGCTCTTCCAGTTGGCCTCTGTGTCCCTTTGACACACGCCCATCTATTTAGGACTTTGTGTTTGTTTCTGAGCATGTCCTCGCTTTCTAGCACTGTGAGATACTTCAGGCCCATACATTTTTCATGTCCCAGTCCTAGAATCATCCATTTCTTCCAGGAGCCCGGCACCTTTGATTGAAGATTGGTTTTAGTGACAAAGTCTCGGGTGTTGGGTGGAGGACCTGCACTTTACGTAACTTCTTCTTTGAATATAATGACACACTTACAGGAAAGTTACAATAAAGCACTGTGTTTTGTGCCATTTTCTGGGTCATTTGATCTCTTTCTCTCTGTATAGAATCTCCCTAAACCATGTGGGAAATCAGGGCTCTCTACCTGTAAACACATCAGTGTGTGTTTGCTAAAAAGAATAAGGATGTTCTTTTACATAACCACAAAGAGCTACTGATTTGTAAATTTAACATAGATGTAGAATTCTTTTTTCTAAACTACCATCCATTTTCCAAGTTTGTCAATGGACCCAACAATATCCCTTATGGATTTTTTTTTCTTCCAGTACAGAACTCAGCCTAATAGTAGGTATTGCATTTAGTTGTCATGTCCCTTTAACCCCTCTGTAATCGGGAATAGTTCCCCAGCCTTGCTTTGTCTTTCATGACACTGACATTTTGTGAAGACTATTATCGGCTTTTTTTTTTTTAAAGATTTTATTTATTTATTTAAAAGACAGAAATCACAAGCAGGCAGAAAGGCAGGCAGAGAGAGGGGGGGAGGCAGACTCCCTGTCAAGCCAAGAGCCTGATGGGGGGCTCGATCTCAGGACCCTGGGATCGTGACCTGAGCCGAAAGCAGAGGGTTTAACCCACTGAGCCACCCAGGCACCCCTATCATCTGCTTTTTTAAACAGAAAGTTCCTCATTGGGGATTCGTCCAACTGCCCAGAGTTGACCAAATTATGAAGTTTGAAGGCAGAGTCCCCAGGTCTATCCTCACATTGGATAACAACTGCAAATTTAGGGAATTACCCAGACTACCCTCAGGTTCGATAATTTGCTAGAAGGGCTCATGGAAGTCACGGAAGGCTATTTTACTTACAGTTGACGTTTATTACAGAGAAAGGACACAGCTTAAAACCAGCCAAAGGAATAGATGCACAGGGCAGAGTCTTGGAGGGTTCCAAGCAGGAATTATCTGTTTTCTTCTCCCCAGGCAATTAGCACACACTGGCCTTCCAAGAATCAATTGGTGACAATGCTCACAAGCGTTGAGGGAAGCCCACTCAAGCCTCAAAGTGTAGACTGATATTGGAGTTTCATCCCGTGGGCATGACTGACTAACTGATGGACCACATGGTTGAACACAGTTCCCAGGTCAACCTGTGTCACGTGACCCACTTCCCCATTCTCTTCCCAAGGTTGGTCTTTCTTGTGTAACCAGCCACCACTCCTATCAGTGATGACGCAGAGCTTAGGGCAACAGCCAGATTTCTTTGGGCAAGTCCACATTCTTTACTGTGCACTGATTTTTTTCCCCAAATGGATCCAGTTTATGCCTTCCCAGCTGTAACAGCATGGAAGCACACTGTGGCCTTCTCAGACTGTCATATCTAAAGGCACACACTGTCACCCTGTCCATCGCCTCACATCAGTGATCTTAATTATAAACATCCAGTCAAGGAATGTCCATGGGTACAGTCTTCCTCCACCACATAGAACTTACATTTTCCTTTGCTTCTAATAACCCATCTATTAAAAGGGGGGATACAATTTCAGATCAAGCAAATATCTGGCACCTAATCAAACTCCCCTAGATTTAGCATCTACTGACGTGTCTTGCCTGAACCAGTCCTAATAATGACGATTGCAGAATGTTGCTGTGCCGTCTCCAGCAGCCCCTCCAACTTCACCAGCCAGCCCCTGTCAGCTACCAGAAGCCAGGAGGAACTGCGGTTTAAATAAGTGTCCCCAAGCGATTCTGCTGCAGGAAGTTTCCTTAACATTCTCCAAGAGACACGCTGACAAGCTAATCTGATCTGGAAATAAAAACTAGACTAAAGTCTCTACTTCATGGATGAGGAGACATTCATCTATAGAGAAACACTTCTCAGGGAGAAGGAGCAGCCCTCACAATGGCCAGGGGCATGGAAGACTCTAGTTCATCTGGGAAAAGGCGAGGCTTGGGGCCTGGAGGAAAGAAGTCTTTCTTTTTCTTTCTTTCTTTCTTCTTTTTAGATTTCATTTATTTATTTGAGAGTGAAAGAGAGCATAAGCAGGGTGAGTGGCAGAGGGAGAAGCAAGCTCCCCATTGAGCAGGGAGCCTAATGCGGGGCTCGATCCCAGGACCCTGGGATCATGACCTGAGCCGAAGGCAGAGGCTTAACTCACTGAGCTACCCAGGCGCTCTGAAAGAGGCCTTCTTTTATTTCCTTTGCGTATTTTCCTTATCTTCTTTCCAACAGCTACATGCTCCTGACGAAAACCCTTCATTTTTACAGAATATAATCAGCTCCTCTTTAATATCATACCCCCTTACTAGTCCAAGTGATTTAGCAGCACCTGCTGCACTCAGGGGCTTGTGAGAAATGCAGAATCTCAGATCTCCTCGCTGACTCACTGAGTCAGAAGCTGCATTTAATCAAAATTTTCAGATGGTTTGTTACCACATTACATTTTGGAAAACACTGACCTTCAGGACCCCTTTTCATCTTGCACCTGGCTCTCCAGCCCTCAGGCCATCCCTGCCCCAGAAGTCAAACTCCAGCCATATTGAACCATGTGCACTCCTCTGAAAATGCCCCTACCCTCTCCAGCCTCCACATAGCCTTTTTACCAACTAGTCCCTTGCCTGGAAAGCCCTGACCCATCCCATAGCACAGCACTTTGAATGCTTGCTTCCTAGTCAACCTTTTGGACTCAGCTTAGAATCATTTCCTCCAGTCTCCCCTGATTCCACCAACCAGGTTAGAAGCCCCTGTCATGGTTTCCAAAGCACCCTCAATCTCCACTCTCCCAGCTCATATCCACTGTACAATAAGTACCCATTCTCCTGTCTTTCCCTCCACTGAATACTGCAAGCAATTTAAGAGCAGTAACTGTGTCTTATTCATTCATTCACTCATTAATTCCCAAAACAAAGTGCCTGAGCCCTAATGGGCACTAGTAAAATGTGTTTAATTAAATTATAGATATATGCTTGATTATAGTAATAATTAACATTTATCTCACGTTTACTCTGTGCCTGGCACTGTTCCATGTGAAATACACACACACACACACACTAATTATGCAGATATAATTATTATGTCCATTTTGCAGATGAGAACACTGAGGCACAGAGAAGTTTGGTTTCTGAACCAGGATTACACAGTTAGCAATTGCTGGAACTAGGATTTGAATCCAGACCATCTGTAAGTTTCATACGCTCTGTTTCTTGACACAAAAGTATACTGGCAGGAAAGCAAGCTAGTTTTTCTCTCAAAGTCCTCTGGATAGGTAAGTTCTAGCAGACTGACCCTCATATGCACAGAACTTAAAGCCCCTTCACCATCCGGGCGATGTGCTGTTACTGTTGTCAAGGTACCTGCAAGATGGGCTCCCGCTAGTGAGTGCTAAGCTTGCAAACCCCAAAAAGGAGAAGAAAGGAATAAGGAAGTTCAAATGAGCCTTTAAGTGAAAAGAATAGGACTGTCATACTCTGGCACAGTCTTTAGGACAGGACAGGCCTTCTGACCATCTGGAAAGGTAAAATACTCAAGAAAGTTTATCACAAAGAAAGGAACACGTTTACGAGAGCTGCTATCTTGAACACACTCATTCATTCCACACATGTGCTGTGCCCCTATTGCTATTAGCCAGGCATTGTGCAGGTAGAGATGATGAAACACCAAGGAAAGGAACAGACACTATCCTGCCCTCAAGGGACTTACAGCCCCTGATGGATTATTACCATATACATGCTGTCTCTGAGTCATAGCTAAAGAGAATAATGTCTCCTTGTAAGAATATAGGTTTCAGAATGATACAGAGGCAAGAGTCCAGCCCGGCCTTCACTCCTACTGGCTATGTGAACCTAGAAAAGTCATCTCAGCCTATGCCCTCTTTTGAAGATGCTAATAATCCTTTCCTCATGGGCGTTGAGCTATTCCTTGATTCCACAAAAGTTACTGGATATCTGCTAAGGGCAGGAACTAGGGACAGAAATGGGAAGAATACAGTCTCTGGCCTCCTGGTTGTCATCGCAGAGGGGGATAGACATATAACATGCTGAGAAATTTCCCAGTCCATCCCCAGGGCCCATCTGGCACATAACAGGCATGCGTAATAGGTATAAATGGATACATGTAAATTAAAACACCACAACACTATGGGGTAAGCATATGACAGGCCTGGATAGCCATTCATTTACTCCATTTTCCATTTGAAGTCATTCACTGAGCATGTACTATGTGCCAGCCACTCTACTAGACCATAGGAATACGGCAACAGACAAAGCAAAGATTCCATAGAACTTGACCCCGATGCAATGTTCACTGTGCTAGAGAAAAGGAGATGGTAAACAAATCAATCGATCAATGCATAACTTCATACCAGGTAGTATGTAGCGCTATGAAGAACAACAGAGCAGAACAAGGCAATGGGGCAGGACACTCTCAAGCCCGTGCCCGAGCTTGCACCGTGGAAACAGACAATGCAGCATCTCAGGGACTTCGCGCAACATGGGTTTACTGTTTGCTAGCATGAGGTCCATGGTGGGCGTGGACTAGGAGGCTAGAATGCTTGGCTCCTGCTCTGCCCTCCAGACGCAGCTGAGAAATCATTTTCTCTGATCTTCCCTGTGTGTCCATCTGGTTTAGAAGCCCTGGCTGTGCACTTGCCCACTGTGCTGCTTAAGGTCCGCCCATCACAGTGCAGCCACCTGAGCAGCAAGGCTGTCAGAGTGGCAGAGTGCTGGGAAGCTCATAGGCCTCAAACAGAGGACAGTGGATCTGGGCTACAGAGGATGAATCGGAGTCCACCATTCCTTAACCATGTGACCTAAAATGGGTGTTCCAGACAGAAGGCACAACAGGGGCAAGGGTGTAATGTGGACAAAATGAAAGTACTTTATAAAGTAGAAAGGGCTCCATTCACACCAGTTGTCGTTATTACCCACCTAAGTAAAGAAGAGGTAGCAAAGGTATTAGAGCAAATGTAAAGTAAGGTGTAGAATCTGGAAGGTAGCTTTGTCGGAAAAAAGAATCTTTACAAAAGATGATAAGAAATCAGTAAGAAAACACTGGCATTAATAACATAGATGCAGCCTTTTTCTGAGAAGCCTTTTTGGCAATCTGCAAAACACTAGCTATAGTTGTAGAATCTGCAAATCCTTCATCGAAACCATTCTGTTGCTGGTTCTGCTGCATTGCTACTACGGCCACTTGGGAAACTCCGAGAAGACTCCAAGAAAAATCATGATAGGAGATTATGCATCATACTAGACATTAGCCTGATTAGATACGTATTAGTCAGGGTCCTCCAAAGACACAGAACTTCCCAGAGGAGAGATGGATAGATAATGAAGATTGGCTCATGTGATTATGGAAGCCGGGAAAGCTGGTGGCATCAGTGCCTGGCGGATCTGAAGGTGTGAAATCCAGGAGCCCTGATGGTACAAATTCCAGCCTGAGAGTACAATACATATGTCCTCGCTCAGTCAGGCAGAGAAAGGAGCTCCCCTTCCTCTGCCTTTTTGTTTTATGCAGGGCCCTCACTGGATTGGCTGATGCCCAAACTAGGGAAGGCAATCTGTTTTACCAAGTCCACTGATTCGAATGCTAATTGCATCCAAGATATCCTCACAGAAATTATTGTTTAATCTAGGCACCCCATGGTCTAGCCAAGTTGACACATAAAATTAACCCTCACAAGATACCTGTTTCCAAAGAATGATATCACCAAGTCAACCCATCCTTCTGAACCAAAGTTGGCAATCTTGGTCTCAGGAAAACCCGAGAACCCAGGTTGCCCCTCCAGGAACCCATCTCTCCACACATGGAAAAAAAATGGCAAGGAGTTCTTTTTATGGAAGCAATAGAACATGGTAGTTAAGAGCACATGGCAGATCTGGTTTTCATCGCATCTCTACCATGTATAGTTAATATATATAGTATATGTGTGTCCTTGGACAACCACATCCCTCTCTCTGCCTTCTTCCTTATCTATAAATTAAAAAATGATAATACTATCTTCCTCAAAAAGTTGTGGTGAGAGTTCAAGGAGAGAATGCATGTAAAACACACCATAAATGTTAGTTCTTATCTATACATTTAAATATGAGAAAGGCTTGGTGGAAAGCTTGAGAGGGAAATATATAATGACAGGGTTAAATTGTAGATATTCACATTGTGACCAGAAGGAGAAAGGAAGAAAGAATTCAACTTTATTAAGCATTAACCATGTGACAGACACTCTTAAACCCTAAATCCTTTGTCTCATTCACTTCTCAGGACCATCTCTGAAGAGTGAATTGGGCACCGTTGTCTTCATTTTTCAGAGACTGAGTTTCAGACAAGTTTAGTATCTTGCTCAAGGTCACTTAGTTCCTAAGTGGTATTTTTTTTTATGGCTGCAAAAACCTGTTCTCTTTCCATTACGGGAAAAATGTTTCTGCATGTTACCAATATCCTTGCTATTATTCTCAATACTAATGTTAATCATTAATCTCCCAAAGAGGCACATCTGAAGTCAACTCTCCAGACTCAATATCAGTTCGTTTTAGGGATAAAGGTGATTCTTGCTAATGGGGTTTTCAAGAGAGTCACAGCACTTACTGGCATTATAGCCTGGGGAGAATTCCCTAAACCCTCAGTCTTTGTTTGCTCACCTGCAAAATGGAGAGAACAATGCCTTGCAAAAAGCACCACGTGAATTAAATGAGATTATACATGGGAAATCGCCTAGCAAAGTGCCCGTTTTTTAACCTAAATCTTCAAATCTCTGTAGAGATAGTCTAGAAATCCCTTACTGTCAGAAACCATTGAAGTGATAATCTAACTTTTAATAGCCATGGTTACTTTTGTAGATGTAAGGAAATATTTCTTTGGGCAAATTCTTTTGTGGAATTAAAAAAGCAAGGGAGTTAATCTTTTTTCTAGGTTAAGAATAAACAGGAAGAAAGTAGACACTGAAAGAACTTCATAACCCTATATTATAAATTTCTTATTTTTACCTACCAGGGAACATATTTCACTTTTGCTGTATATGAGGGGATATGCCAAAAAAAAAAAAAATGTACAGACTGGATTTGTTGAAATAATCTATACCTTGAGCTTATTAGCTTTTAAAATTGACTTATTATTTGGGGTTAAGATAGGAATCCTCATACTGTATCAAAACTATCTCCCAGATGTACAAAATCAGTGCATTCCAAGGTTGCCTGCTGATTCATTGGCTCTAGGGTGGGGAAAAGAAAGCTGTGCTTTCACAGATCACTCTGGGTTATTCTTAAAACCGGGCAACTCTGGAAAATACGATTCAAACCCACCTTGCAAATTTCAAGATGTTTCACCTCCCCACGAGGCTACTAATTTTGGCCTCAAGTATTTTTGGCCAACACAACTACCATATCATTAAACAATTCCCTAAAGTGACTGACAATTAACTTTTAATGAAGTACTGCTATAATTAATTTCGGAAAAGAAAGCATTGCTACAAATGAAGCCTGTTGGCTCATCTGAGCAGTGAAGAAAGTATTCAGACTGGATTAGATCAGAGAAGCCCACTTTGAGTAGGGAAGAGAAGGTGCTACAAAGGATCTCTTTGACCAAGTGTTTTAATCAGGTCCTACCTGACATCCAGGCAGGTGTTTGCACAGGGAGTCTGCTTCTCCCTCTCCCGCTGCCCCTCACCCCCACTCACACTCACTCTTTCTCAAATAAATAAATAGAAAATCTTTAAAACTTAAATTATGGACAACCGAACTTAATGGAAGCTGAAAAACATTTATATAATGCCACCAGATTTACAGAGCCCTTTTACAAACATCTCAGTTACCCTTCAGAACAGCTCTGTGAGGTTAAGTTTCCTCACTTTACAGTCGAGGATATCAGGGCTCAAGCTAATTATCAGATTATCCCTGGACACTGCATTTCCCAGCTTCTAGGTTCCTGGCTCTTTCAACACTCAGAGCTGCTCTGACAGACAATAATGAACTCGAGGGAAGGGGTTTCTGGGATGGGACGGAATGAAGAAGGCAACCGTTATAAATCAAGCAGAATAAAATATAAGTGGAAGAAAAGGATGAGGACTCTGTCACAGAAGTCAAGAGGGCATTCGAGAGTTCGGAGAAGAATCGTGACCAATGATAGCAAATCAACCTCATAAATTTCCAAAGCTGCACTAGAGTCAAAGCTCGTCAGGGCAGACCCAACACGGAAAGGTCCTTCGCAAGAGAGAGAAGGTTGCCATCATTCGTCCCCAGGTGCCAGCCGCAAGAGCACGAGTACAGATTACCTGCAGAGTCACCAGAGGCACGTCATGCGGGACGTGATGCCCTAGGCCTAAGACCACACACATCAGAGACAGACACCTAAGCCCGCAGAGCCCGAAGTTGTTGAGTCTGAAATGGGATGTCTCCTCCATGGTCTCCACTCCAAGCCGGATCCAGATGACTTCATCTCTCCCCCGGTCTCGTGACTGGTTTCCCTGCTTCCAGCCTCCTTCACTCTCTGCTAAGTGCCATCTCAAAAGGCACACTGAGGGTCCAGCCTCGTGCCTCTAGCAAAAAGGCATTCAGCAACTCCCAGGATGCCTAAGATACGGGTAAGTGCTGCAGGTCATAATTCCAGCACTACAGTCCTACTCTCTGGGTTCAAATCCCAGCTCCCCTCCCACTAGCTGTGGATCCTTAAGAAGTTACTTCTCATCTCTGAGCTTCCCCAGTGGTACCTGCTTCTCAGACTGTAGTGAAGCCCTCGGCACAGTGCCTTCCAAGTGGTGTGTGACCGGCAAACGAGGGCTGTTTTGCTTATAAAACACCAACCTGAGGAGATATGATTGGAGTGTTTGACAGTTCATCCTTTGCTAGGAATTGTCTGAGTGTAGGACAGACCCCCAACCATCACAAAATAACTCCTGGTCTCCGAATACTAGATTTCCATTTGTTTGGCCATTGCTAAGGGCCTACTCTGAGCCAGAAACTGTTGTCATTGCTGGGGAATCTCTTTTTTTTTCTATAAAGGTTGTATATATTTAAGGTCTGTACCAAATTTAAAAGGTCTGTACCAAATTCCACTGTGTTCATGGGGTCTGGGGCCCAATAGGCATTGCTCTGACACCAGCCAAGTAGCCCATGATTTGACTCCATTCTGACACTGTCTACCTGGAGATAGCATCACATCCCATAGATTATGGGATCAGTCCTACAAGACTGACCCCTCCACAAACACACACACACATCAGATGCCAGTCTCCAGCCCACATTGTTACCGGGAGTTCCAACAACCCCCTCCTTGGATTTGATTAATTTGCTAGAGTGGCTCACAGAACTCAGAGAAACATTTTACCTGCTAGATTGCCAGTTAATTATAAAAAGATGTAACTCAGAAACAGACAGATGGACGAGAGGCACAGGGCAAAGTGTGGGGAAAGGGCACAGAGTTTTCATGCCCTCTCAGAACACACTACTCTCTCCAAATTTCCATGTATATTCACCAACTTAGAAACTCTCTGAATCCTCTGCATTTAGGATTTTATAGAGGCCTCATCACATGGGCATGATGGAATATTGATTCCATCTCCAGCCCTTCTCCCCTCTCAAGAGAATGGTGGGTGAGGCTGGAAATTCCAACCTTCCTATCATGGCTAGGTCCTCCCAGGGACCAGCCCTCATCCAGCAGCCCAGGAGCCCACCCAAACAAACTGACAGTCCTATCACCCAGGAAATGATAAGGTGTTCAGGAACTCTGTGCCAGGAACCGAGGACAGAGAGCAATGTATATTTCCTATTATCTCACTGGTGTACAATATGATGTTCTGATATACATATACTTTGTGAAATGATTATTATTACAGCCAGGTTAGTTACCTTCACCTCACACAGTTACCTCTTTTGTCTGTGTGTGTGTGTGTGTGTGTGTGTGTGTGTGTAATGAGAACACTTAAGGTCAACTCTCTTAACAAGTTTTAAGCGTGCAATATAGTATTATTAGCTATAGTCACCACGCTGTACCTTAGATCTCCAGAACTTACTCATCTTGCATAAACTGGAACTTGGTACCCTTTGACCAACATCTCCCTATTTTTCCCACACTTCCCCACTCTGGTAAACACCATTCTGTGCTTCTGTGAATCTGACTTTTTTGGATTCCATATATCAGTGATATCATGCAGTATTTTCCTTTCTGTGCTTATTTTGCTTAGCGTAATGTCCTCTAGTTTCATCCGTGTTGTCCAAAATGGCAAGATTTCCTTCTCTTTTCAGGACGAGTTACATATATACTATTTACATAATAATATAATATTTATATATTTTATATAACAATATAAAGCAATATATTAATATATTACATATAATATATATTATCCTATATACATATATGTGTATAGTCTCACAATTTCTTTATCCATTCATCCATTGAAAGACATTTAGGATGTTTCTACATCTTGGCTATCGTGAATAATGCTGCAAGGAACATGAAGTGTGGCTCTCTTTTCAGGATATTAATTTTATTTCTTTTGGATATATACTCAGAAGTATATGGGATGGTTGGGTCATATGGTAGTTTTACTTTTAATTTTTAGGAACCTCCTTACTGTATTTCATAATGGCAGTACCAGTTTACATTCCCACCCACAGTGCACAAAGGTACCGCTTTCTCCACATTCTCTCCAACAATTGTGATCTTTCTTTTTTTTTTTTTTTTTTTGTAATACCATCCCAACAGGTATGCGGGGACATCTCATTGTAGTTTTGAATTGCATTGCCCTGATGATGAGTGATATTGAACACCTTCTCATCTACCTGCTAGCTGTTTGCATGTCTTCTACATGCAGAATGCCTACTTAAGTTCTTTGACTATTTTTCAATTTGATTACTTGTTTTTAAACTATTGAGTTGTATGAGTTTCTCATATATTTTGGATATTAACCCCATACTAGATGTATGGTTTGCAAATATTTATTCCCAATCCATAGGTTGCCTTTTCATTTTGTTCATCATTTCCTTTGCTGTGCTGAAGCTTTTTATTTTGACATAGTCCAACTTGTTTGTTTTTGTTTCCTGTACTTTTGGTGTCATATCCAAAAAATCATTGATGAAGCCAATGTCAAAGAGATTTTCCCATTTTTGTTTTCTTCTAGGAGTTTTATGGTTTCATAAGGTTTCATAAGGTCTCATTCTTACGTTTGTCTTTAATGTATTTTGAGTGGATTTTTGTGTTTGGTATAAGGTAAAGGTCCAATTTCATTCTTTTGCATGTGAACATCCAGTTTTCCCAGTACCACTTATTGAAGAAACTATCCCTTCCCCTTTGAGTATTCTTGGTGCCCTTGTTGAAGACCAACTCTACATGGGTGGGTTTCTATCTTGGCTCTTGATTTTGCTCCACTGATCTGCGTGTCTGTTTTTATGCTAGTACCATACTGTTTGGATTATTGTAGTTTCATAATATAATTTGAAGTCAGGAAGTATGGTGCCTCCCATTTTGTTCTTCTTTTTCCAAATTCCTTCAGCAACCCTGGGCCCTTTGTAGTTCCATATACATTTTAGAATTGAATTTTTCTATTTCTGTGAGAAATACTGGGATTTTGACAGGTATTGCATTAGATATGTAGATTACTTTGAGTAGTATGGACATTTTAAAAACATTAATTCTTCCAGTTCATGGCACCAATTTTGTATATCTGGGAGACAGATGTTAAATAATTAAAATGCCATCTCTGTCCTCTCAGAGCTTCCATTCTAATAAAGTGGACTAAGCCCTGCTCCCCAAGACTTTAGACTTTGGTCTGTTCTGCTGACCTCTTGGAGAACCTCTAGCAGCAGAGGGAACCAGGGTAAGAAAGCAAAGTAGGGTAGTCTGAAAGATGAGGGAAGAATAAAGCCTGGTCCCAAGAGGAACCATCCAATGATGGTTAGCTCAATAATGAGCTAGCTTCCATGCTCATTAGAAACTTCTGCGCTGTTACAACAGCTTCCTCCCTGGGCATCAGACGGGTCCAATACATTGATGTTTATACAGATCCAACCAGAAGAAAAGTCTATGCAGGGATCGTCACAGGTAGGGACCAGTCTATATATATTACATTAAGGAACATTCAGATAGCCCTGTAGCTGGGTCAAAATGTCACTTCATTTAATCCTCAAAACAATCATACCAAGAAGGAGTTTTCAGGGCCATTTTACAGATGATGCAACAGATTCACAGAAATGCTAAAATTGCCTGGTTTATCAGTGGCAGAGTGGCAATGTGAACTCAAGTAAATCTGGCTCCAAACCTGGGCTTTTACAGTATACCATTTCATACAAAGAATAGTGTTTCATCAGTTTTGCTTCAATGGCCAGAGTATTCATGACTCCTCCCCTTCCTCCACCTAGAGTAGGTGCTTGTCCTCTGCTCCAGGCCCTGCCTCTAGCCAAGGAGGCCATAGAGACAAACTGGATGTCAATCCCCATCACAAAATTTCCAGTCTATACTGATGTATTAACCGTGATAACAACCCTAGAATCTCAGTGGTGTGTTTCTCACTGCTCCCACAGCCCCAAGCATGTCTGTGAGGGTTTTGTTCACGCCAGGATCTGGGATCTGGATCCCTCCATGTGTCCTTCCACCAAATCACAGTCCCTCACCTCCACTTGGTTGGGTAAGAGAAAGAGAGCCAAGAATATAGCAGAGAAACTGTAATGCCCAGGTCTAGATGCAGAAAACATCATTTTCAACCACAGGATAACCTAGGGAGAGCAAACACAGTCGTAACCATCCAGCCAGGCTGTGCTAGAGAAGTAACTGGAAAACAATTCAGCAGGTGTCCTGTTCTCTAAGACATCAGTTGAGTATGCTACAAGTTAAGAGGAGGGCCAGTTCCCTCCAGGCCAGGTGTGCAGGAGAGGAAGAGGTATTATTTCTATCTCAATGGTCAGGTTATAGCCACTAGGAAGAGGTTGGGCTGGACAAGGTCTTCTTGTGTGTCAAGGTGAAGCCCACCTTGCTCAAAGGATTCTGTTCTTTGGCAGAATCCTTCTCCCGCAGGCAGGAGCCCCTGCCTTTAGCAGCAAAAGTGAACAGTTCTCCCCATCCTTCCCTGTCTTCATGCTTTCAGTGCCCCGGACCTCAGGTGCAGGCACTGCAGAAAGGAGCTGTTAATCTTCAGGCTGAGAGCGACAGGAAGAAGGTCAGCCTCCTTGGTGCAAAGGTTCCTGACTCTGATTCACAACCGGGATGAAAAATGATAACTCTAATGCCCAATACTTAAAAAATAAGGTTTCGGCCCTCACCTCTAATAAATTATTGAATGCTTCTCTTTTCTCACTCTCAGCCTCCATTTCTCACTCTTACGGCCTCTACTGGATTCCCATCACCTGAGTCTTACATAACATCCTAGAGCGGATACCCCAAACTTGACTGCAGATATGAGTTATCTGGACTACTTACTAAATATACAGATCATCAGGCCTCTCCCCCAGAATTGCTAATTCTGGGAAGGAGCCCCCCAGTCTGGATTTTCTAAGAAGAGCTTCAGGTAATTCTCACCTTCAGGAAAAGGCTGGGAAAACACTGATACAATGCATATGCCATAGTAAATGATTTCTGAAAGTTTTTTAGCTTGAAAACACAATTTTATACAGTTCTTACCACCTTGTTTTAAAGTCTTGTTCACCACTGACATTTGTGCATTACTTACCAGTGATTTCATACGGGTCTCACATTCACCAAGGGGGCTAAGTGGAAACCAGAGACAGAGAAGGTAAGTGATTTGTCCCAACTCGCCCACAAGGCTATGATAACATTAAGATCAAACCCAGACTTCCCAGCATCAGAGCGGCAGTCTTGCCCCTTCATTATCCTTCCTTCTATTGTTTGATGCGTCTTCATCCTGGGCCTCCTATCTGCCTGTGGCTATCACCGCGGTGGGAAGGCAGGCAACGCTCAGTAAAAAGCCACAAAGCTTCTCTGACATCTCATCGGCCTGTGGCAGGGGCGGTGGGGAGGCGAAGATGCAGCGGCGGGTGGGGGGGATGCGGGATGTTGGCTGAGGAGCCTGGCGGAAACAGGAAGCAGGCAGTGGTGAGGGGAGGATTCCTTTCACTGTAGGAAACCATAGCACTAGGGGGCGCCTCAGGAGGGTCCAGGACCTGGACTCCCACTAAACAGGGTGGCTTGGAAATCATGAAAGGTCAGGACAGGCATGGAACCAAGTCCGAAGTGGTCAGCCAGAGTAGTGGGGAGCGCTGACCCCTTGACCACTCTTGGCCTTGGTCTGGTCTCCTCTCCTGCCTAATCGGAGGGGTTCTATTTCCGGTACAACACCCCTTGGGGCTGCTGTCGCTCCCTCCTCCTGAAACACTTTCTCCAGGCACCACGCACGTTTCCTAATTCCATTTCTCAGAGCCCCAGGACAAACACCTGCTCCTCTAGGAAGCCCTTGTCGGTAAGTCCCAGGACTCCCGATCGGCACTTCCTTTGAAGTAACTGGCACTGAACCCCTCATATTAGTGTTCTTTGGGACGTAGACCGAGTCTCATGTGGTTGGGCAGGAGCCCAGACACAACAAGGCAACTCAGCCTTGAATGACCCACCGACATGGCCCAAATGTGCCCTCCATACCCACGACGAGGCCGCCCGGCGCTGGAAGGCTGCGTTCCACGCCGCCGCTGGGGGCTGGCAGGCGCTCACACGGCTTCAGCTCCTTCCCGCTCTCTCGCTCTGAGTCACATTCTCTTTCTCCTTCTCTCTCTTGCTTTCTCTTTCCCTTCCTTGTCCTCTCTCCCCATCCCCCACCTCCCCTCCCAGATTCAAATGGCCTTCCAGTGGGGGTTGCTTTTCTGTTTCTCTCCCTCCCTCTCTCTTTCCCTCTCTCTGTCTCTCTCTCTCCGGCACACACACTCACCATCATCGGGTGAGGGTTCAGGTGAGAGATGAGTCACGCCTGCTGTTTCCGCACACTTGAACACCACGCTGTTTCCTGGTGGCACACGTGTTGCCAGTCACCGGGGCTAGCTTTTGTCAGTGAGCTTGTTTCCTCTTTATTACGTGTTTGTGGCCCACCGTGGGCAGCAGGTGTTGTTCTGATCCGCCTGACAACCTTTCTATTCAGTTCCTGCTCTCTGCTGGCTTCCCTCCAGAGCCTAGGGGTTCAGAATGGGCTGGTGGAGACTCGCAGAGCTTGGGTGAGCAGGGCCCACTACGGCCTCAGCTACAGCTCCTGGAGCTTCTCTGGGAAGCGAGGGAGTCTCCGTTCACAAATCCATAAAGTTCAACTTGAAGTTCAAGTCCCTCCGAGTCTGGATGATTCCTGCTGGGACATTTTCTCAGTAGAACACCCCCACAGTGTGTCTCTGTAGAATGGGCATGTCCCCAGTATCTCCGAGTTTTTGTGGAAGCCCAAAGCTGACAGGTTCTAGCTCTCCTAATTCACCACCCACCTTCCAAGCTTCTAAGAGTCAGAGTAAGTGTTTCTTTGAAGAGAGTTGCCCTTCTGGCAAGAAGTGTCTGACATTCCCTTCCGCTCTCTACAAAGGAAGGAAGTGGGCAGGAGAGAGGGTCCTCGGCCCACCTCAGCCCACAGACAGCTGCCTGTGACTGCAGAGTGGAGAGGGGTACAGGGCTGAGCTCCCACTCCTCAGAAGGTGAGACAAGTGTGACATGGGTTTTCCCATGGATTGAGTGGACTTCACCCAGAGCAGCTAAGCTGGAGCCATCTTAAAAGGAGCCCCACGCAGACGGATGGGGCAGGCTGAAGAGATGTCAGCAGGAAGCGTCTGGAGGTATTCCTTCTGAGAAAGAGCTGAGGAGGGGGTTATTGGCTGCCAGCCAGAGGAGCCATCGCCCAAGCCAGAGATCCCTGGGAGGGCCAGGACTGGGGCTTCAAGGACTCACAGAGTCTCTCCTTGAGCATTTGGGCATCTGCCACACAGACAGCATCAAGGCTAATTATGCCAGCAGCTGTCAAATAAGAATTAAGATTTCCCTCTTATTCCTCCTTCCCACTCACCCAGAAGCCGCAGAAAGGGAGCTAGCTGGGAGGCGAGGTAAAAGAACAGACCGCGTCTCTCTTCTCCAAGGCAGGAAGCTGCGTCCAACCTAATTTAAATCAAATTGGGCTTTTTAATACTCCGAAAATGAGTCTGTTCTGATACATGAAAGGGCCAGAATAGCCAGTATCTCTGAGATATTAGCTCGGAATAGGAAAGGGGTTCCCAACAGAGCTGGTTTAAAGAGAAGCGGTTGATCATTAAGAAACAAACAAATAAATAAATAAATTTTGGATTTTATGCGACCAAGTTCAACCCACTCAACTTATAGGTCAATTATACTCATAATTCAGATACGCTCAGATATAAGGCAGACTAGTCTCTTTGAGGAGGCGGGTATTCTGAGACGGAAGGAGAAGCCAGGAGGGGAGGCCAAACTGAAGGGATCTAGGGAAGCTAACCCGGCTCAGGAGCAGGCTGGTGTGGACCGGTGTGTGGGTCCCAGCGGAGCCTGCAAAGCCTGATCACCCACATACCTGTTCCGGGGGCTGCTGCAGTAATGGGAGCAAAGCGCGAGGCTCGGAGGGCAAACGCTCAGAAGTCAAGAGGTGGCAGACGTGGCACTTGAAGATCTCAGAAAATGGAGGGGGGAGCAGGCTCATTCCAGCTCCCAGAGGGCAGGGGAGTCTCCAGAGGACTCAAGCAGGGTACCTGGATTCCAGCCCAATTCACTGAGTTTCAGGGAGGGACTCCCACCCAGGGTGGAACTGAAGAACTAGAGAAAGCACAGAGAACTAAGAAAGAAGCGAATCCCACAGAGGGAGGCCGAAGTGCTGCTAATATGCAGGGACTCCGTTCCATGCATTTGCTTCCCAGGAAATGTTCCCCCCTACAACATGCCCCCTCTCCTCTCTGCTCAGCCCTTAACTGGGTTAAAATTTCCTCTTTGATTTCACAGCATTCTGTCCTTCCCTCTGCACTGTACTGTTCTATACTGTACTAGAGTGTAATTGTCCCCTTTTCTATTCCCCTCACAGGGCCCGAGGAGAGCTTATCTAGGAGCAGGGATTCAGTAAATGTTTCCTGAGTGAATGTGTTGGTGAATGAATGCATGAGTGAGGGAATGACTGGGTGAATGCATGAAGGAAAAGCTACCTAGGCATCTTGACCAAGTCCTGGTGGCGTAGAGGTCTAAAAGCTGGTTAGCACCAAATAGATGTTAGCAGGTAGGTTAGGGTGTGGGTAAAGAAGAGACTAAGGGGGGCACCTGGGTGGCTCAGTGGGTTAAGCCTCTGCCTTCAGCTCAGGTCATGATCTCAGGGTCCTGGGATTGAGCCCCACATCAGGCTCTCTGCTCAGTGGGGAGCCTGCTTCCCCCTCTCTCTCTGCCTACTTGTGATCTCTCTCTGTGTCAAATAATAATAAAATCTTTAAAAATAAATAAATAAATAAATAAATAAGAAGAAACTAAGGGTGGTGGCCAACTGGTGGGGCCTAGGTCTAGGGTAGGTATTGAATTCTTTTAAAGGACCATAGTGTTAAGGGGAAGGAGTACAAGAGCTTTCTCAGTCATGATGTGCTCAGGACCGGAGGAAGGAGAGGTCCTATCAGAGGAACAAGAAATCCAGCAGGAGGTTGCTGAGAAAGGCCGAGCTCTGGGAAACAAGATGGCAGCTGATATCAAGATGGCAGCTGATACTGTGGTCTTTAGTGTTTCACAACTGACCCTGGAGTGTTTGCAGCATAGGGACCATAAAAACATGAGTCCATCTTCTGTATTAAATAACTCAAGGGCAACCATTCATCAGCAGTGCCTGACACTGTGGTACTACAACTTGGAGGTGGAGGAATCCCATCCAAGGGGCAACAATGCAGCTCCTACTAAATGCATTTCCCACTGAATTATAGCTACTGAATTACAGATATCATTTGGTAACATATGTTCAAAACACCTTCCCAATAAAATTCTTTAAATTAAAAGGCAGTGTTTGAATCAGGGTGAGCATTATCAATGTCAATGAGATCCAACTGACTCCAACTACCAGAGGAATGCATCACAAGCCATAGTACCACGTGCATCCGTAGTACCACAAAAAGTAAAGCTGGACAGACAAGGGGAGAATGGTCAGACATCACACCCAACATAATTTCAGATCTCTGAGCCCCATGCCAAGATTCTGCCAAACCTTATGGCATCCAAGAGATGGGAGTTAGATAGAAAAAGCATATGGCTAGGGTGGGAGGGGGTTGAGGAGGAATTGCACAAGAAACAGACTTGCTTTTCCAGAGGTCTGCTTCAGCATCAGACTGTTGAGACAAAAATATGCTGTTTGAAACACACAAAAAAAGTCCTTCGTATTGCCTTTTAATACCAGGAATTGTGTCCCGGGGGTGGGCCACATGCAGTCTCCACACACACAGTGCAGACTTGTGGAGGGGTGCATACAGGAAATGTAATTCTCAGGAATCTAGACCTTTTAGGGTGCTGTCAAAGGCATCTGGCAGAAGTAACTTGATTACTTGATTCAAGACCCACACTACATGTTTTGCAAGTATAATTTTTTTATTATTTCTTCGGGGGTAAAAAAAAAAGTACACACATAAAATTAAGTTTTGGCATATTTTTAGTGTTTTTGCCAACTGTTACATGGGGGAGGGGTGTCAGCTTTGGTTCTTTAAATTATGTATAAAAAAACAAGTGGTCATAAGTAATTTGAAGAGAAAAAAAGGAAAAGAAAGCTACACAGAAAGCCAAAAGGCTATTTCCACTGGCTGAGGAAAAGCTACTCCAGGAATTTCAAAAGTAGATGGATACGGAGCTTAGAGAAAAATGGGTCAAGCAGAGCACATCCAACCGACAGCCTGTCCTCCCGTATTTAATGTGAGATTGGGCCATCAATCTAACAATACTTAGACACTGTGCCCAAGGGCATGCGTTGGTTCAATAAGATGTGTGGCACCAAGCAAGTCACCCTCTCTCAAAATTAATTAAGAGTTTTGGAGGACCTACGATGTCTGCTCCTACGCTAGTTTTCACAATCGTGTCCTTTCAAAAATTCCCATCACAATCGTGAGAAGGTAGGAATTATTATTCCCGACTTCCAAGGGAGGAAACTGGAAGAGAGCAAAGATGTAGAACCTTTCCAATGTTACACACTGTCCTGGAATATCAAAATGGGCCAGGGGATGGAGTATCTGAATTAGGGAGAATAATGCCAAACCAGCAGAGGGAAGAGAGGAACCAGAGCAGATCGACAGCAGGGACCTGTGAAGTTCTGCCCTATCTGGCCTCATTTTCATTTCATCCACCTGTTGCACTGACTTCCTCCAAGGTCCCTGAAGGCTCCCAAAAGCTTTTGATGCTCAGAAATGCTGATTCAGGATCCAAACACAGGTAGGGATGATGATGAGGATGATGAGAATGGTAATGACCGATGATGAAGACGACGAGGAACATGATGGCAGTGGTGATAAAGAAAGCAATACCACCCGTGGAGCTAGACACTCTTAGGTACTCTCAATCCTTTATCTCATTTTATTCTTACTGTAACCTTGTGAGACAGAGATTACCATTATCCTCCCTGTTACAGAAGAAGAAGCTAAGGCTTAGAGAGAAATATGTTCCCCAAAGTAGCAGAGCTAGTAGCTGAAACCCAAGTCAGCCCGACAGATTGCCAAGGCCATGCTCTTCACCAGCACACCTGGGGGTCTTCACATAGCCTGTTAGTCACAGATCCATATGGACCTAAGGCCCCACCTCGCTAAAGTAATGCCTAAGGTTCCATGCAGATATGAAATTCTATGGCCATGACTTGTCATTATTGTTACAAATACATCCGAAGTATGTTTGCCTTCTAAATTTTGGTTATTTTTGTTGTTGGATAGAAGTTTTTCGTTTTGGGAGTCTGAACTTGGAACCCTATCTCTTATTTTCCTGTGACTTCAGTGCTTGGTAAGGTATTCTTCATTGGGGAAAAAATATGATAACAACTCCATTTTACATGAGTCTGCTTTCTGACTGTACATTCTTTTAACTCTTGAATCCATCTGGAATTCATTTTGATGTATGGTAGTAATCGGATTTTATATCCACTGGTCTAGCTAACACTATTTCTGACAAAAGCCTCCTTATTGCCTCTTCCTGCAATTACTATCACAAGACAAGTTGTTCCTTTCTCAAAGTTTAGGTTTCCAAATGATTTTCCAATTATGTGAATTCCTACCAATATGAGTCTCCATCTCCCTAAGCTATGTATAGGTAATTCAACATTCAACTTTTTAGCAAATAAATCTGACCAGAAAGAAGAAGAGAGCACACACTGCCTGAGCGACCAGGATCCCTAGCCGACCCAAGCAAAAAGGAAGACTTCCAAAGCGTTTATTGATTTTTTTAAAAAATCACCTTTATTTGAAATTTTCAAGTAAACTGAGTGTATGCTTAAAAAAATCTTTTTTTTCTTTTTGACCAGAAAAAGATGGCTAAGATGGTGACTTAGAGTAGACATTTGATGTCTCCACTCCCAAATTTCCATGAAAATGACAAACACAATTAGCCAGCAATCCATTAACAATTTGTAGACTGACCCCAGTGAAGACTACTAACATTGGCATCACCTCAGAGCCTTTTCTGGATTTAGTAACAGCTTAATTTATCATCTGGAGGACCAGCAAAGTGCTGAGTCTTGGACGTGAGATGTCCCAAGTGAAGAAACAGTAAAATCACCCCATCTATGAAATAAGAATTCTGCAGGTCAGAAGAAAAAGGAGAAATCCTTTTTCTTTTAAATTGTTTTTATGAAATAGATTTACTCCAAAAAGCAGGAGAAATTTTGAAGCAGTTATGGTCACATGCTCAGCAAGATTCAAGAATATACTGAATCTATGAAACTAAAACAGAGTCATGAAAAAGCAACAATTTGACATCAAGAAAGATTGGATGAACATGCAAATAAAACTGGAATTAAAACTGTAATGGAAGCAGACAGATATTGCGGAAAATTGGATTACCACAGTGGAAGAGACACGAGAAATTTAAAACTCTAAGCAGGAAAAATAAACATTTTCTAGATGTAAGAAGATATGGAGGCTACAATGAGGAGGTTCAGTCTATGTATGACCCCAATGTCCACAATATTCTAATCTTCATAACAGCTTTATTGAGATATAATTTACATACCGTATAATTCATCCATTAAAGTGCACAATTCAGTGGTTTTTAGTACATGCACAGAAACGTGCAACAATTATCACAATCAATTTGAGAATGTTTTCATCACTTCAAAGAGAACTCTGTGCACGTTAGCTCCTAAATTCCTCATTTCCCACCAAGCACTAGTGTAGGTAACCACTAGAATATTTCCTATCTCGATGAATTTGCCTGTTCAGGACATTTTATATAACGGAATATTATAATATGTGATCCTCTGTGACTGGCTTCTTCTACATAGCACAATATTTTTAAGATTTATTCATTTAACATGTATCAGTATTCCTTTTTATGACCAAATAATGGACATTTGGGTTGTTTTCACTTTTTGTCCATGATTAATGCTGCTTTGAGCATTCATGTACAAGTTTGTTTGTTTGTTTGTTTGTTTGGCAGGCATATGTTTTCATTTCTCTTGGGCATACACCTAGGAGGGGAATTGTCACTGGGTCATATGGTAATTCTGCGTTTAAATTTTTGAATAATTGACAGACCATTTTCCAAAGCAAACTGTACCATTTTACATTCCCACCAGCAGTATGTGAGTGTTCTAATTTCTCCACATCCTTGTCAATACTTGTTATCTGTCCTTTTAATTAGAGCCACCCTAGTGGGTATAAAGCGGTGCCTCATTGTGGTCTTGATTTGCATTTCTCTGATGACTAATGATGTTGAGCATCTTTTCATGTGCTTATTGGCCATTTGTAGATCTTCTATGGAGAAATATCTATTCAGATCCTGTGCCCATTTTTAATTTTGTTGTCTTTTTATTACTGAATTGTAAGTGTTCCTTAAATATTCCAGATATAAATCCTTTATCAGATATATGATTTTCAATATTTACTTCCATTCTGTTAATTATCTTTTCATTTTATTGATGGTGCCCTCTAAAAGCTTTTGAAGCACCAATGTTTTTAGGTCCAATTTATCTATATTTTATTTGGACACCTAGCTTTTATTGCCATATTTAAGACACCATTGCCAAATCTGAGATCATGAAGATTCATGCCTATGTTTACTTTAAGAATCCTTAGGGGAAGTCCTCTTACTTTTAGATCATTAATCCATCTTGATTTTCCTATATTGTGTGCAATAGGGGTTCAAGTTCATTCTTTTGCATTTGGATATCCAGTTGTCCCAGCCCCACTTCTGGCCCTCTGAGTCACTGTGTTCTTTAATATCCAAGAGAAATAATTCAAAACCTCAACTCACAAAAGTTCAGCGCCATCGCCAATATTTTTAACAATTCCTTTACCGAGAAATGCGCCACGTTCCATCATCCTTCCTTCTGAGTTCTTTTTTATCACAGATGCTGTATGGCTCAGAAGGTGGATGCCCATGAACTGTTCACATTGCAAAAGAAGTCCTGGGAATGCCTTCCAGGTCACTTTCCTCCTGAGAAGAGGGATCCCAAGCAGGTCTATCCAACAAGCATGCCCCGGCCGGAGTCTTATGTGTCACATACATAATCTTGCCACTTGACACATAGCTGATGGCACCAGGGAGCAGTCACAAGGGTCTGAGGAAGGCCAGGAACTTATAAGATCGTGTGATAAAGACACTAGTTAAGAGGAATATTCCATATAAATGGAGGGAAACTGACCCAACCAAACTCTCTATTTTGAGACCTATAATTGCTCCCACTAATGTCATGAGATTAATGGGAGCTCTAGATCACCATAATTGATCACCACCATGGATGATTTGGGTTTACACTAAGTTTTCCAGTAAGTGTGTGTAATATTTTCTCCACTTTTAGGGATCTCTATGAATATAATGTTTTTTTGTAATAAATTGCTATAAATAATCCTTTCCTTTATGGGACAAACCTTCTGTGGTTCTACTGCATCATTTTCCACTCACTTTTTTTCTTAAGACTTCAGATTCTCAAGGATGGTCTGTGGGTTTCCTTTTCACCCATCTCTATTGAGAATATTTACATCATGCTACTTTTTGATTGACTTTAAACTCACCAGGTTTCCTATTCTAGAACCGTACAAATGATCGGGAAATTTTCCAATTCTTGTCAGTTGGGGAAGAATTATCCATAACTACCTCTAGCTTGGACTGTGTTTTCCTTTTTTTATTTTTCTTTTTGAGATTTAATCATTTTATTTCAATTTTTTAAAAAATGTTGAAATTTGTTATTCTCTTTTCTTCCTATATTTCCAATGGCTTTTGCTATGTATATTTTGATGCAATTCCTCAACACATGCATTTGCATTACCAGTGACTGGCAGCATCAGCCTCACCCGGAAATTTGTTAGCCGTGCGAATCCTCATGCCCCACCACCCCCCGACCAGACTTAATGAATCAGAAACTCTGTGCGTGAGGCCCAAGGATCTGTTTGTTGACAGACCCTCCAAGTGATTCTGACGTACCAGTTAGAGAACCACTGATCTATACCAGCACTTCTAGCAGCATAAAATGATTCTAAAATGGGTTATCAGTGATTCCTATAACCATTCTCTTTTTTGTTTCTGTTTTCCTAATATATCTTTGCCTTTCATTTTATAGTTGAACATAGCAAACCACTGAATTTTATGACCAAATTGGAGAAAGTTTAACTTTTTTTTAGTAGAAAATTTTAAACTACATATATTTATTCTCAGACTGGTTATGCTCATCTTTCTAATGCCATTTTGTGCTGTTTTTCATTTCTTTGATATTCCTTTCTGCTCCAGTTTTCTTTATAGGGTAATCTTTGTTTCACTCTTCTATAAAAATTTGGAGTTCTAGTAATGAATTCCATGGAAAACTTTCAAAAGCACTCTCAAATCCATATTTATCAAATACAGAGACTGTAAGTTTTACTGTAATCTATTGAAAATATGAAAATTAGCACTTACATGTTCTCTTGCCTCTATTCCTTCCATTCTGCTTTTATTTTGAATTCAGATGATATTATTTTCTCTTTAAATATGTATATATAATGTATAATTTCTTTACCTATATTCTTTTGCCCTCTGTCACCATTACTTAAATTATATCTGTGTATTTACATGAAAAAATGTTCATCATCACTAGCCATCAGGGAGATTCAAATCAAAACCACATTGAGATACCACCTTACACCAGTTAGAATGGCCAAGATTAGCAAGACAGGAAACAACGTGTGTTGGAGAGGATGTGGAGAAAGGGGAACCCTCTTACACTGTTGGTGGGAATGCAAACTGGTGCAGCCACTTTGGAGAACAGTGTGGAGATTCCTCAGGAAATTAAAAATAGAGCTTCCCTATGACCCTGCAATTGCACTACTGGGTATTTACCCCAAAGATACAGATGTAGTGAAAAGAAAGGCCATCTGTACCCCAATGTTTATAGCAGCAATGGCCACGGTCACCAAACTGTGGAAAGAACCAAGATGCCCTTCAACAGACGAATGGATAAGGAAGATGTGGTCCATATACACTATGGAGTATTATGCCTCCATCAGAAAGGACGAATACCCAACTTCTGTAGCAACATGGACAGGACTGGAAGAGATTATGCTGAGTGAAATAAGTCAAACAGAGAGAGTCAAGTATCATATGGTTTCACTTATTTGTGGAGCATAACAAATAATATAGAGGACAAGGGTAGATGGAGAGGAGAAGGGAGTTGAGGGAAATTGGAAGGGGAGGTGAACCATGAGAGACTATGGACTCTGAAAAACAACCCGAGGGTTTTGAAGGGGCAGGGGGTGGGAGGTTGGGGGAACCAGGTGGTGGGTATTAGGGAGGGCACAGATTGCATGGAGCACTGGGTGTGGTGAAAAAACAATACCGTTACGCTGAAAATAAATAAAAAATTTAATTAAAAAAATTATATCTGTGTATTTAACATAGTCAATGCTCACTACAGTGTATCACATCTCAAGGATCTGGGGACACCTTGTGAACAATTTGTTGAGCAATATTATGTGGGTGAGATATTTCTCCAGATACCAAACACCTCTGACAGTATCTTCCTATTTCCTTCACATAGGAACCATAGCCTTCTCCACTAAGCATCGCTGCATTGTTTCCGGGCATTCCGTGTTGCCAAGAATTCTATCAATCTGCTTTTTGCTCATTTGTCAGAAACAGGTTTTTTTTACTTTCTTTTCAGGATGCTTGCAGGGTTATCTCTTTTTCTTTGAAATCCAATTTTTAAAAAACTTTAAAAGATTTTTTAAAATCAGAAATCCCACTTTTATGTTTTTCTTACATTTATTGCTTCCACTCCATTTGTTCTGGATTCTTTTTCTAGGACGCATATTAATCACGAAGCTAATTTCTGCTTTCTATTGCTTACAGTTGCCATCCTCTTTGATATTGCTTAATATCTCTGCCCTTTTCCTCTGCATTCTGAGAACACCTAAAATTTGTCTTCTACTCACTTAATTGTTTTTTTTAATAGTATCCAGTCTCCACTCTCTTGATTCCTATGTAGATTCTACTTCAGCTACTATATTTGCTCTGTGTATCCTTTTATTTTCTTATTCCCTTCCTTTCCCAAGAACAGCCCAGTCAGTTTAATAGAAACAAGTATCTTTGCATGTCATTTTAGAAATTGACATATTTTTAAAGATTATCTTTTAATTTTTTATTTATTTGACAGGCAGAGATCACAAGTAGACAGAGAGACAGACAGAGACAGAGGAGGAAGCAGGCTCCCTGCTGAGCTGAGAGCCTGATGCGGGGCTCGGTCCCAGGACCCTGGAATCATGACCCGAGCTGAAAGCAGAGGCTTTAACTGAGCCACCCAGGCAGCCCAACTGACATATTTTTAAATGTGTTTCTTATAAGAAATATACCTAGAGGAAAGTGAATTTGCTTAGTTACAGTACATTACCATGCTTCTCTTGGGCAACAGAATTTTCCCATAAACTTTATATTAATTTTGTTCCATTGAAGGAGGGATACACTCATTTTATGAAGGAGAGATACACTCATCCAAGACTGAGGCATTACCAAGAAAGAATTGTTTCAGGACTAATCAGAGTTTGGGTGAGGGAGTAGTAGAGAAGAGTGCCCTGCCAACCCCTTCACATTCCCAGGTTCAGATGCAAAGGAGAGAAAAGTTGCAACAGAGATTATAAATGCAGAGATTAAATGACCCTGAAAGGAGCAGGACCACCTGTGGGAATCTCTTAACATCTATAGGAACCAAAGGCAGGAAAAAGCCTCCTGCTGTGCCTTTCTTGAATACATTCCTAATCCCACAATATTTCAGAGGCAGAAGGAAACTAAAGCCCAGAGAAACCAAGCTCTCTTCCCAACTGTGACATGGTCTACCCTTAAATCCAGCTGCCTGACTTGCAAACACAAGCCATTGCATAGGACCAGACAGGCTGTACAAAGCAGCATCTAGAGAACTCCATTCACAGCTCTAATAATCCTTCTAAAGTTTTCTTCTTTTCCTTGAATTATCTGTATATTCTCTGAAGTCAGTTGTGTTAGTTCATTTTCATTTTCTCTTTCTTATTCTCTTCATGAGTTTGGTGATCACTGGTTATCCAGTCCCTCATCAATATATCGTTGGAAATACCTTCTCCCATTCGGTAGGAATGGCCTTTTCATTTTGTTAATTATTTCCTTCACTGTGCAAAAGTGTTTTATCTTGGTGTAGTCCCAACAGTTTATTTTTGTTCTTGTTTCCTTGGCCTGAGGAGATATACCTTAAAAAATGTTGCTATGACCAGTATTTAAGAAACTACTGCCTATGCTTTTTTTCTAGGATTTTTATGGTTTCAGGTCTCACATCTAGGTCTTTAATCCATTTTGGGTTTATTTCTGTGTATGGTGTAAGAAAGTGGTCCAGTTTCATTTTTTTGCATGCAGCTGACCTGTACTCCCAGCAACATTTTTTGAAGAGACTGTCTTTTCCCCATTGTATAGTCTTGTCTCCTTTGCCATAGATTAATTGACCATGTGAGTGTAGGTTTGTTTCTGGCTCCCTATTCTGTTATACTGATCTATATGTCTATTCTGTGCCAGTGCCATACCGTTTTGATTATTATAGCTTTATGGTATCTCTTAAAATCTGGGATTGTGTCGCCTGCTGCTTTGTTCTTCTTTCTCAAGATTGCTTTAGCTGTCTGGGGTCTTTTGTGGTTCCATACAAATTTTAGGATTGTTTGTTCTAGTTCTGTGAAATCATGTTGATACTTCTAAGGGCGAAAGGGTTGAAATGCTTGTGTTCAGTCTGCTCTTGGGCTGAAAGCTAGATAGAAATTTTCCAACAATTAAAATAAAGGTTGAAAGCAGCTGAGAATATTAAGAATATTGTTTTGAGAAACTTTCTTTACGTGTCCTAAAATGTTTTTATTCTAAAATTTAAAAACTTATATTTGTATGTTCTAATTTTGAATAGAGTTTATAAAAATTCTATGTTTATATATTCCACAAGTTTTATAAAATTTTTAAACATTTTATTTTTAAGCAATTTCAACATCCAGCATTGGGCTCAAACCCACAACCCTGAGACCAAGAATTATATGCTCTACTGACTGAGCCAGCCAGGCACTGCAAATTCTATAAATTTTATAATTTATATTTACATACATTTTATCTAATTATGATTTATATTTTACATATGATTTAAAACTATATTTTTAAAGAATACTATGTATTTTTTTTAATAATGATAAAAGGATATTCTAAGAGGGTGTCGGGAAAATACAAGAACAGTGGTTTAAAACTCTGTCCCTACGGCGCCTCAGTGGCTCAGTAAGTTAAGGGTCTGACCCCTGACTCTTGATTTCGGCTCAGGTCATGATCTCGGGGTTGTGAGATTGAGCCCTTCTTCTCCCTGCATTGGGCTCCATGCTGGGCATGGAACCTGCTTAAGATTCTCTGACTCCTTCTCCTCCCCTCCTTCCCCCCCAACCCCCCAGCTGCTCTCTCACTTAAAAAAACAAAACAAACGAAACAACTCTATTCCCCAAATTCTGCAACTATGTATGGCAACAGATGTTCCTAGACTTATTGTAGTGATCATTTTGCAATATATACAAATATTGAATCATTATGTTGTACACTGATGTTAATATAATGCTGTAGGTCATTATACCTCAATAAGATAAATAAAATCAAAAATATAATAATAAAATAAAACTATGTCCCATGAAGATCTGAGGTTTGGCAGAGGTGGCGCAAGAATAAAAGAGGAGGCTGAAGGGACAGATTCCCAGTGTCCTTGCCATTTTTATCTATCTTGTATATTTGGGATTTTTGTATAAGATTTCATCTGGAAAATGATCAGCATTGCCTTAAAAAATGAAACACATTGTATTACACACTTTATATTTGGTTTGCTCAGGTATGCTGTGATTTATAAATAAGCTTTGTTTTTTATTTAACAATCATTGAAGAGTTGTCTGTCTTTAACAATCAGAATTTATTTTATCTCTTGGAATAGCACCTTCCTTGATTGCATCACGGGTTTCTCCTGCCACCTGGTGGCAACATATGTCTATTGCAGGGGCAATTTCTAAATCTACCTGGTACGTGCTAAAGTTGCAAATACAACTCACAAAACAATGATGTGTAGTGGTTTGTTTTTGTTTTTTTTTTTTAATTTGAGTATAGTTGACACACAATGTTAATTAGTTTCAGGTGTACAACATAGTGATTTGTCTTCTCTTATTCCCCTGACATATTCATTCCATAAGTGGAAGCCTGTATCTCTCCTTCCCCTTCACACTTAGCTCATCCTCGAACCAACAGCTCCTTCCCTTTGGCAACTATCAGTTTGTTCTCTATATTATAGGTCTGATTCTGCTTTTTGTTTTTTGTGTATTCATTTGTTTTGTTTTTCAGATTCCACATACAAGTAAAATTATATAGTATTTGACTTTTTCAATCTGACTTACTTCACTTAATAAAATGCCTCTATGTCCATCCAACTTGCAAATAGCAAGATCTCATCCTTTTTATGACTGTGTAATATTCCACTGTGCATGTCTGTGTGTTCATGTGTCACATCTTCTTTATCCATTTATCTATCCACAGACACTTAGATGCTTCTATATCTTGGCTATTGTAAATAATGCTGCAATAAACACAGGGATGAATATATTTTTAAAATTAGTCATTTTGTTTTCTTTTGGTAAATTCCCAGTAGTAGAATATTGGGTCCTATGGTATTTTTATTTTTAAGTTTAGGGGGAACCACTACACTATTCTCCACTGTAGCTGTGCCAATTTACATTCCTAACAACAGTACACGAGAGTTCCTTTTCCTCTACATCCTTACCAATACTTTTTATTTCTTGTCTTTTTCATTCCAGCCATTCTGACAGATGTGAGGTGATATCTCATTGTGGTTTGGATTTGCATTCTCCTGATGACTAGTGATGCTGAACTTCTTTTCATGTGTCTGTTGGCCATCTATGCAGAGGGTTTTTTTTTTTTTAACATCCCTTGTAAGTTACAAGAGAACTCTAGATCCATTATCTCATCTTATCTTCCCACCAGCTTTGACAAGTAGGTATTCATATTCTCTCCATTTTCCATAGAAGAAAAAAACAGCTTAAAAGCTAAGGAACTTACCTTAGGGATAATTAAAAAATTATGGGAGTGGGTCTCAACCCCAAAGTTTTAACAGTTAAAAGAAAATGATGTGACTATCTAAAGAGTCTTAAATCTAGAGAGGTATATGGGCTGGAAGTACAAAATTGATAGCTATCAGAAAAGAGATAGTAGTTGAAGTTAGAGACGGATAGACTTGGAGCCAGGAAAATTACACAAATGGATTCCAACACACAAACTAAGATGGCATGGCTTAGTAATGGCAGGTAAAAGAAACATAAGGAAGCTCACCCTATTGGCAGTCTAAAGTCACAATCTGAAGGAAGAAGAGGAGGAGGGAGAGAAGACATAACAGTTCTACTCTATACAGTCCAGATCAAACCTAAAATTCAGGTCCTATTTGCTACAAGAGACATAGATATGACACAAAAAATAATAAAGTATGGCTATTCAGAGCCTCGTTCCCTCCTTACCACTCACTCCCAAAAGGATTCTTTCTTGCCCAATTATCCAATCAGTCCCTAGACATTTTTGTGAATAGTGGGGTATTCAAGAAGAAAGAATACAAGAAGAGGGAGAGGATATCAGGATTTAAAACAGAAAGGGAGAGAACTAAGGACAAAAGAAAAAGAACTAACGCAGAGATGAAAATAGACCTTACAAGCTGGGTTTAGAAGAGACTATTTTGGACTCTGGGACGGGAGAAAAATGAGACTTTGTAATAGCTGCCTTGTATGAGAGAATTAGTCAAGAGGGAGAACAGAACTGGGCACAGCCTCAGATGGGTCATCAGGTAGAGATGAGCGGTCATGGAAAAAGAGATTAGAGTACAGAGCAATGTACAGATTAGAGTACAGAGTCCCAGCAGATGACAAGAGGTAAGAAAGGGCCACAGGTCAAAACTCCGGAGAAAGAGCCCAAGACCAGCATGATTTTGGAATCACCATGTCTGTCCCATCCATGATTAGCCTACCAAGACAGAAACCAGATCCTTCGTACGGATGGGTCCTGACCAGTAATGCCAGAGAGAAGGCGCTGCATGCCAATGAACAAAGAAGAGAAAGAAAAGACTGAAAAATACCTTCTGGCATACTCAGGTGCAAAAAGAGAGAACTTCGCCCACTCAAAAGTCCACTGTGCCATTTGCTAACCGGTAACCGGAAAATTTCTCCCCTCTCTGGGCTTCCACACCATCCTCTAGATAGCGAGTGGATACTGACCTCTAGGTGAGTGGGTAATTTCTGGGTGCGTTTCTGGCTCTGACGGTCTGCCTCAGTGCCTCAGCCTCCCATTTGGTTGCAGGCACCCTACCTGTCCCCCCAGAGACAGAACAGGTGGGACTGAAGGACGCAGATCTTCTGGTACTGCTGTGGCTATTGCCAAGGGGAGTTCCGACCCCCAACCCCCAACCCAGCCTGCAGCTTTCTCACCACTGTGCCCCTCACAGTTGCTTCCCACCGACCTTTGGGGCACAGCCTCCAGCCACCCTGTAGATTCTATGACGGAAACATGCAAGTTCCTCCCTCCTCTTGTTCCTTAGACTCTCCCAGAAATCTGGAGCTGGACGAGCTTCTGACGATTAACTATCTTACTTCCATTTCAGACTGTCATCTCTGTGAGGACTAAGGAAATGTTCATTAAGCTGTTTATTAAATGATTTGTTAAATTAAATAAATAATGAATAAATAGGGGTGCCTGCGTGGCTCAGTGGGTTAAGCCTCTGCCTTCGGCTCAGGTCATGATCTCAGCTTCTGACGATTAACTATCTTACTTCCATTTCAGACTGTCATCTCTGTGAGGACTAAGGAAATATTCATTAAGCTGTTTATTAAATGATTTGTTAAATTAAATAAATAATGAATAAATAGGGGTGCCTGCGTGGCTCAGTGGGTTAAGCCTCTGCCTTCGGCTCAGGTCATGGTCTCTGCCTTCGGCTCAGGTCATGATCCTGGGATCGAGCCCTGCATCGGGCTGTCTGCTCAGCGGGGAGCCTGCTTCCCTTCCTCTGTCTCTGCCTGCCTCTCTGCCTACTTGTGATCTCTCTCTCTGTCAAATAAATAAATGAAATCTTAATAAATAAATAATGAGTAAATGGATGCATAATGCTAATAAATCCACATACTTCTGGTGAGTGGACCTTTGTGCTCACCCACCGCGCTCTGCCTCACTCCCTACACTGTGGTCATAAGGCCTCCGTGCTGTTCCACAAGTATGTCCCGGCACCAAATCTTCTGAGATTTTGCCTCAGATATCTGGCCTGGCTCACTTCTTGCACACCTCAAAGCTTTGCTCCCATGTCCCTCTCTCATGGAGGCCTCGCCAGACCGCCAATATTTAAAATTTTCAACATGTTCCCCCCGACCCTTGAAGCTCCCTATTTCTCTCTTCTCTTTATTTTTTTCAGTAGTGTTTACCTCTTCACAATATATGACATAATTTACTTATTTTATTTACTTTCTCTCTCTTCCAATAAGTTCCATGAGTAAAGGGCTTGGGTCTGTTTTATTCACTGCTATCTGCCCAGTAGTTGGCGGTGAGTATTTGTTGAATGAAATCCCTGGTTCTCAAGGAGCTGGATTCCAGCATGATGTCTCACTCAAGTAAACTAATTCAACAGCCAAAAATAATTCAAACCTTTTATTGTGCTCTTAAAATTTGCTAAAAGGGGTTATACCCATAACCCAAAGTGGGCCTTCTCAAGATTGTCTTTCCATCCTTTTGCATTTCTTAGATTCTGGCAGCTGTTTCCTCTAAAACTTCACTTCCACGTCTCTTTCTGAACTTTCCCCAAGTGCCTTGTCCATGGGGGTTCTGCGCTTTTCCTTCCTCACGGGCCACCCCCCACCCAGCCTCACCAAACCTCACTTCTGCTTCCACCGTCACTGAGCCACCGCAAGATGAGACTCCCCCTCACTCACCACAGAGGGAAATGGGCCAAATCCCCCAAGAAGCAAGGTTCTCTCACTCTGAGTGCTTTTCCTTGGATAATTTTAAGAAAGGAGTTTTTGGGTAGGGATTTTGTCCATTTGTTACAAATGTGGCCTCAGAGAGCAAAGAGGTCAAGTGTCCCAGTATTTTCCCAAAGAGTCACTATATGTGTTTGTTAGTTGAGGCATATGTGTTAATGTTAATTTACCTATGACCGCTTGGGGAGAGGTTAGAGACATCCCTTCCCCCTAGTTTGAGAACCTTGACCTTTCTGCAGAGGAGAGGCTGGAGGACCGGAGCATAAGGGTGACTCAAGAAGAGAAACCGGATCTCACCCTGACAGCCTCGCCCCCACACTCATGGACTCAGCTCTGAGAGGGAGAGCTCACCAGCTAGAGAAGCAGGTTCCAGGGAGCAGTCAGGCTACAAAGCTGTCGGTTCCAAGCATCCGATCCTCTCAGCCTGTGGCCAAGACTCTGGAGCTACAATAGGTATTTACCTGGAAAAAAAGTCAAGGGTGACAAGACCTTCGAGTTCCTGCCCTTGAGTCAAGGGAACTAGAGAGCAGAGACCAGAATTACCATCTGAGCCATCACTGGAGGGAGAAAGAAGAGCCACGCAACCCGGATCTCCCCTAGGAGCAAGTGTTGTGCAGCAAAGGAGACACGGGGAGCAGTGATGGGATCAGTCAGTAGGTCACAGTGGAGTCACCTAATCCCAGGGGGGCCTGAGGACCCTGACTCTAAGCATATGTGAAGCACATAGAGCAAAGCTGCTGGTGAAATTCCTCCCTTGGTCAAAATGGACAGAAGACCTAGGAGCAGGATGAAGCCGGCAAGACTATCTGAGGACATGAAGCAGCCAGAAAATCCCTTCACTCAACAAATGTTTACTGAGTGTCTACTACTGCCAGGTGGTCTTCCTCCTGGAGTTGACACCCCAGTCAAATAGGCAAACCTCTATTTGGGACAAGCCACAACCCCGGACGGTCCCCAGCAGCCACTCTTGGCGCCTATGGTCCATACACACTCCATCCCTACCTGTGGTTCACTCTTACGAACTTCAGGGAGTACAGTCTGTTTGCACTAGATATACATTTTAACCCCAGAAAAAGTTTAATAACCACACCAAAATCATAGTGCCTTGAAAAATAAATTTTTTTAAAAATGCCCATGCTGATTTTATTACTGGTATTTCCTAGAGCTCTTGTCAGCCTGCTCAGGATTCCAGGATTCCACAGAGCACAATTTAAAGTCTTTGTCCTCAGTCACGCTGACCTTCCAAAAAAGAGGTGGGCACACTCTCTATCCCCCAGGCAGCAGTAGCGGTGAGATATATCAAAGTAGAGTGAGCCAGGCTTCATTATTGGAGCTCTGAGGCTCGAACTGGGCTCCCAGAGGGTCCATGTGGACTTGTAAATAGATGCAGTAAAAGAGTAAATAATGAATTTGTGCGATTGGAAGGAAAAGCTCCAGAGCAGGGCTGGCGATGCAGAGACAACCATTTAAACGAGAGTGCCTGGGCATGCATTTCACCCAGCGGATGTAATGGCTTCATATACATTCATGAGCTTTGGTCTCCCAACTCTGCCTCTTTTTCAATCACAATCATAAAAGACAAAGGAAAAGTGAGAGGGAAGAGAAAGATAGATAAACTTCAAGGGTCCGAATTGCAAACACAACCTACAGTTTGTAAATTGCTTGGAGACCTTTGGAGGGAGAATCAAGGAAATGAAAAGTAGAACATACAGGAATATTACTGTTTAGGGGAAAGTCCCTGCTCTGGGCATAAAAATCTTGTCTGGAGAATGGTTGAGAAGCACAATACTGACTAAACTTTGAGATGGCTTTGTATAAAGGACATACCTTGTTCTTTACTCTGCATTCTTCTGCCTATCTCCTGGGGCCACCTCCAAGGTCATTTCCTTGTGGAAACTCCAAGGCTCTATGACTTTAGTTATATTGAAACCAAGAGCCCGGGAGTCCCGGCTATGTTTGTTGGCCTCTGCCACCTGCCACCCCTCCCAGGTGGATCCTCTGAGAGCCGAACCTGCCACAAAATGAGGCGGTCTCACAGCTCAGATGCCAGAGTCAGAGTTTGTGTTTAAACACCAGCTCAGCCACTTTCTGTGTAATCTGCACCCCCTTCCAGGAAGAATTTAAAGTCATCTGCAAAAAAAGGCTTTTCAGGGGCGCCTGGGTGGCTCAGTGGGTTGGGGCCGCTGCCTTCGGCTCGGGTCGTGGTCCCGGCGTCCTGGGATCGAGCCCCGCATTGGACTCTCTGCTCAGCGGGGAGCCTGCTTCCTCCCTTCTCTCTCTGCCTGCCTCTATGCCTACTTGTGATCTGTCTGTCAAGTAAATAAATAAAATCTTTAAAAAAAAAAAAAGGCTTTTCAGTTGTGTGCATTTGTGCACGTGTTGCCTAATAATTTGAATGGGGGGGGGGCGCGGATATTGTTTCTAGAAATAAACATAAACACACCAACACACACACAGGGTGAGAGAATCGGCTGCCAGTAACTTGAGGTCAAGCTATTGTTGCATGCTGGGGTCTTGTGTCCTCAAAGGCAAGGGCACGTTGCTAACTTCAGCTGGGAGGAATGCAGCAGTGCAGCCCAAAAGAATGAAAGAAAGATCACAGGCCAGCTTCCGTTTCCCACACCAGCCTGTGTTTAGACCAAAGGCAACTGAGAGCCAAGCAGCCGGCTCAGCTGGGTCATGGGGCTCTGCTGCCCCTTCCCTGTGAGTGAGACTGACCCCAGGCCCCAGCAAGCTGTTAGGGGGCTCCACACTGCCAGAGGAGCAGCTCTTCAGAAGGATGAGAGACGAAGGTCGTACCCATTTGTGTTTAGCCCTGGCCTCGCGGTGGCTCTGAGAATCCTTGGCCCAGGGCCAGCTTGGATAATTACATTTCACCTGCCCAAACCCTTCCCTGGTTTCCCCTGAGAGATGTATTCCTCTTCCACAGCTGCCGTGATCCAGAACATAAATACTCTCTCAAAGGCAGTATTCTGTGCCTGGGCAGCTGAGGTTTTGTTCCTTAAAAGGAAAAGTCTCTGCAGCAATGCACTTCTTTTCATTCCTTCCTTGGATTGGCAAACATTTATTAAGCAACTACTTAATAAGTCCTAAGCACTATACTGAGTGCTGGGCATGCCAAGAGGAATAAGAGGATACATTTTGGGGCCCTTAAGTTCACAGTCTAGTAGGAAAACCATCCATAGGAGTAGTAAATGCTTTTGAAAATGGAGTAGGACTGGTGAACTGAAAAAGAGAGGTTCTAACTCTCAGAAGAGCAAGGAAGGTTCCGGGACCAGGGATGTTAAGGCTGAACTTTTAAAGAGAATCTCAAGGAGCAGATAAGGAAGAACAGGCAAGGCAGGGGACGAATACATATGCAGAACAAGAGGGCGTGAAAGAGCTTAGAGGTGACAGAAGAGGTTAGGTGGCTGGAGTATACGGTACGAGAGTCACCGGTAGGAAGGAGAGGCTGGAAATGTAATCTCTGGTTAGGCTGTGAGGAAACTGGAGTAACATGATAAGGAACTTAATCTAGAGCCTCTGAAGGTTTTTAAGACATGGAATAAGACCATGCTTTAGTACAGTCCCTCTGTGGAGAGAAGAATTGGGAAACTAAAGAAAAAGAGTTGAGAAAGGACAAAAATGTGGTGCTGTCCTCCTAAAACCAATGAGAAATAATGGGAGTTGAATGAAGGCAGGGGCGGTGGGAGACAGCGGCAGACAACAAGCTCTCGGGAAGGGAAATCAACAGGTTCTCAGAGCCAGGCTGGATGACAAGTGAGAGGACAGAAGGATCCAGAGGAGTGAGCACATGGATGGCAGGATTAAGTAAGATGCCACGGGAGGCAGGGAAGGGGCAGGAAGGGCTCAGGTGGCGATCACAGGAGGCAGCTAGAAGTGTAGGCCCAGGCTCGTTAACATCCACAGGTTCTCTGCAATGACTGCAGGCTGAATTTTATCCACAGATGTACCTCTGGTGGCTTATGCCACTGGTCCCCAAGTCTGAGCTGAAGTATCCCTAGAGGCCTTGTTAAAACACAGATTGCTGGGCCCCACTTCCAGATTTTCAGATTGAGTAGGTCCAATTTACCTAACCCAAGAATTTATATTTCTAGCAAGTTCCCTATGATGCTGACATGACGGACCTGGGGCCCACGCTATGAGAATCTCTGCTCTAGACTTTTTGGGGGCTATTCTTCTACCTGGTCTGTTATTTCCTCTGAGAGGGTAACTAAAAGGGCTAATGCAGGTGGAGATAATCAAAAATTTCTCTTTTACCAGCAGAATTTCAAGGATTCTAACCATTAAGAACAAGTGTTTAGATTTGGTGGCTGCTTAATCTCCCATTTTTTCTTACTCAAATGATAGGTTTTTTTAAAAAAAACCTCAGCCTATAATAATAGGTAATCTATTTTTCGAGGGCCTACTCTACGCCAGCCTTCATGATAAGCACTTTCTATGCATTGTCTCATTTAGCTCTATCAATAACTCTACGGAGGTGAGGACAATTATAATCCCCATTTCTCAACTGAGGAAACTGAGGCACTGAGTGGTTAAAATTAGCCCAAGATCAAGTTGCCATTATATGGTAGACTTACTTCAGTCTCTGCTCAAATACTATCATATATATATATATACACATATATATATATAGTCTCCTTTACTATCCCATATTTTGTTCCATGTAATAGGCTGGCTTACTCCCAGGCTAGAATCTTCCATATCCTGTCATTAACCTACAGTGGTTTCCTGAGTCTGTTTTAAAAATCTTCCAGCATAGAGCTGGCAACCATGATGTAGGGTAATAATCATCTTTCAGCTTCTTAATAACCCTTGAGCTTTGAAAAATCAAGAGAATGGAAGGGTCAAGTGGAAGGCAACGCCCTGTCCTGCTATGAATGTGTTTGAGGACTTTCTGTGAAAATGCCTGGGGGATACATAGGCATTCTTAGCATATTACAGTGTAAGAGCCTCACAACATCTGTTCCAACAACATCTCTAGACAGTACATGCAGTATCATCCTTAAAAGACAATTTTCAGAAAGCCCTAAACAATTGTTAAGATTTTTTTTTTGCTACCTCCAAAGAAGAAAGCAAACAAAGCAAGTAATTCATGCAAGTTTTCCATAAAGAATCTACTGGTTATTTAAAATCTAGTAGTTATTTAGCCTCTAGGTTACATGCCTAAACTGAGACAGAATGTGTCCTATGAGACCAGGGGACATCAGAAATTCTGACCTGTGTCCCAGTATTATTCTAATGTAAATTCCTAAAAGCTAGGGAGTATGAATATGGCTGATTAAAGAAGCCACAAGTAGCAGGTCGACTCTTTCCAGGAAAGGAAGCTCTCTGAAGAGCACAGATGGCACCCACCTGTGAAAAAACAATGTTAGAAGAAAATTTCAGGAGGACCATCCTCAAACTATCAGAGAGCTATGCCTGGCCCACACACTTCCAGGCCAGCAGGGGTGGCCTGGGATTAAGTCTTCTAGTCAAGGGCAAAGAATTTTCAAGGCAAACCATCACATGAAAGCCTTCTCCCAAATCTCTGTCCATACTACTGGGCTTCAATATCACCACTAGGGCTTGGACTTAAAATCTTATTTCTTGGCTCAGGTCCTAGAAACCCCCCTTTTGGGAACCCCTTTTCCCAGGATCTAGCATCAATTAACATTTCTACCAACACAACCATCTCCACACCTGCAGCTAGATAATGTCTTACTTTACATTGGCCAGAACAGTTGAAAGAGAATGCTGCCTTCTCTCTGAATTACAGCAAACTCTTGCCTTTAGCTCTTGCTGCCCTGTTCCAGATACCACATCCCTATCCCCTGGATGTAGGAGCTATATATCTGACATTGCTAGTCCTCACAAATTGATTTCCTCTTCTTCCTGGGCTCATAGCCCAGTTTCTCTTGCAGTGAGAAGTGGCCGTATGATTCAGTTCTACCAAATCGAAGTAAGAAATGGTATTCCAGGTCTGGCCCATATAAACCTTGGATGTGCCTCTTTCCCCTTCCGGTGGCTGGGTATTAATTTCTAGGGCAACCTTGGGAGCCATGTATTAAAGATGGCAGAGTTTATTAACCTGGATCACTGAATGCCTGTACAGAAGATAGTTCCACACCACCTGGAGGTCTTAGACAGCTCATGTGAGTGAAAATAAACTTGAGTGTATGTGAGCCATTATATATTCTGGGGACTTCAGTTATTGTGGTTGGCCTATCCAACTAACATAAGTGGGTCAAGTACCAATCCACTAATACCCTTTAGAGAATCCTCCACAAGAACCTTCCTCATTGATGACTTAACCTCTCCGGCCATATGCTCAGTCCCAATTTGCTGGTTTTTCCTACCATGTACGGCTGAGATCCCAGCACCTTATCTATCAATCCCATCTAAGGAAGCACATGTGGTACCTTACAGGCTCAAGGACGGAAAAAGCTAGATTTATGGCAAGGAAATAGGGGAGTGTACACATACAAGCACAGCCCTGAGTCTGTTTCTCCCAATTTACTCCTCCAGAGATGCTTTGACTGGTATCCCTCAACAAGGAAGAATCTAAGTCTGTAACTTCAGTGTCCCTCTGTGAAAGCTGAGAGGATCCAAAAGAATGTCAATTTATCACTGACTTCCCTTACTTTCCTGGAATAGGTTCTTTTAATTTGTTCTTGTGATAGCAGATGTGAAAAGTGCTTTCTTTAGGGTAATTGGGAACTCCTGAAACCAGATAAAACTTCAGTTAATCCAGTTTAAAAACACTGTTAGCAGTGTTCTGAGTTCCTATCTAATACACACTCTTCTTACAATGTTTATGAGAGGATAAGAACTTCGGCCCCTGAACCAGCACAGGGAAGAGACCAGGCACACGAAACATAGGGAACATGGTAAAACCAGTGAATTATCGTGAGCATGGGTCCATGGCTGCACTTCATTTGCTGTGAGGGGGAATTCCTTGATCAGAAGCAATGCTATATAGGATATTACAATGGTAGATAGACAGACAGACAGACAGATAAATTCTGTAATCCCAAGAATGACAGCTTTGGCAGAGGCATTGTGTATAGGCAAGTCAAATCTGTGTCCAAAGTGTCTATTCCAGTAAGAACAAAGCAATTCCCCTTCCATGTTAGAAGCAGTCCAACCTAATCATAGTGGTAAATATTGAGGACTCAGTGTTGGTCTCTATTGCTGGTAGACTGGACATCAGCAGTGGCTGTAGCCAGGTTGGCCCTGGTGAGTAGATATCCATTTGTTCACAGTAGATTCATAACCTCCATGTAAGTTGAGTCTTTCCATTTTTGCAAAAAGAAATTATTAGAATTTTGATAGGGATTTCACTGAATCTATAGATTGCTTTGGGGTATACTGCCATCTTAACAATATTGTCTTCTAATGCATGAACATAGGAGAGATCTCCATTTATTTAGTTCTCTTTTCATTTCTTTTAACAATGTTTTGTACTTTCTCAAATTTGCTGAAACTTATTTTGTGGCCTAACATATGATCTATCCTGGAGAATATTACATGTGCACTTGAGAAGAATATGTATTCTGCTGTTGTCAGATGGAATATTCTGTATGTCTGTTAGGCCCATTTGGACTACAATGTTGTTCAGCTCCACAGTTTCCTTACTGATTTTCTGTCTGGATCATCTATGCATTGTTGAAAGTGGAAGACTGAATTCCCCTACTATTATTGTATTGTTGTCTATTTCTCCCTTCAGATCTATTAACATTTGCTTAATGCATTTAGGTGCTCCAATGTTGAGAGCATATGTATTTACAATTGTAATATCTTTTTGATACATTGACCTCTTTATCATTATATGATGATCTTCTTTCTCATTACTGTTTTTGGCTTAAAGTCTATTTTGTCTGATATATATATAGCTAGCCTTGCTCTCTCTTGGTTTCAACTTACATGAAATATCTTTCTCTATCTCTTCTAGCCTATGAGCATCCTTAACATTTAAGTGAGTCTCCCATAGAAAGGATATAGTTGGGTCTTGTTTTTTTTATCCATCCAGCCATTCCATGACTTTTCACCGGAGAATTTAATCCATTTGTATTTAGAATAATTGTTGATAGGTAAGGACTTATTAATGACATACTATTTTCTGGCTGTTTTGTAATTCCCTTATTCCTTTCTTCTCTTGTTGCCTTCCTTTGTGAACTGATGATTTTTCTTACTGGCATGCTTTGATTCTCCTCTCTTCATCTTTATCTTTATCTCTTTATCTGAGGGTTTTTGCTTTGTGGTTACCATAAGTTTACATAAAATATTTTATAGATATAACAGCCTATTTTTGCTGATAATAACTTACCTTTAATCACATACAAAAAATGCTACCATTTTACTTCTCACCTTTTATGTTATCAATGTCACAATTTACCTCTTTTTATATTGTGTATTCACAACAAATTATTCTAACTAGTTATTTTTAATACTACTGTTCTTTTAACATCTACACTAGAGTTAAGTGATTAATATATCACAATATTACAGTATCAGAGTACTCTGATTTTGACTACATACTTATCTTTACAAATCCTTTGCACACTTTTCAAAAAAACTGAAGGGGGAGGAACAATTCCTAACTCATTCTATGAGGTCAGGATTACCTAATACCAAAGCTAGACCACAACACTACCGGGGGGGCAGGGGACCAATAACAGACCAATATCTCTTAGGAACTCTGATGCAAAAATCCTTAACAAAACACTCCCAAACCAAATTCAACAGCATATTAAAATGATTATACAGCATGACCAACTTAGATTTGTTCTCAGAATGCAAGGATGGCCCAACATATGAAAATTGATCAAATTAATACACATTAACAGAAAGGGGAAAAAGCAACATAATTATGTCAACAGACAGAGGAAAAGCATTTGACAAAATTCAACACCTTTTTAAAAAAAATTATTTAATTAGAGAAAGAGGGTGAGCACTAATGCACACGTGAGCAGGAGGGAAGCAGAGGGAAAGAGAGAGGGACAGTGGGGGTTCAGAGAGGGACAAATAGACTCTGTGCTGAGATCCCAAGGTCCTGGACCCTGAGATCATGCCTGAACCGAAATCAAGAGTTGGATGCTTAACTGACTGAGCTACCTCGGCACCCCTAACATCTTTTCATGAAAAAAAAAATTTTTCAATAAACTAGAATTAGAAGGAAACTATATCAAGAAAATAAAAGCCATATATAAAACCCACAGAGATCATGCTCAATGGTGGAAGATTAAAAGCTTTTCCTCAAAGATCAGGAACAAGACAAAGATACCCACTTCTATTCAACATAGTATTGGAAATCCTAGCAAAACCAATTAGGCAAGAAAAATAAATAAAAGGCATTCAAACTGGAAAGAAGGAAGTAAAATTATCTCTGTTCTCAGGTGATCTTCAACGTAGAAAAACCTTAAAATACTGCACACACACAAAATAGTTAAAAATAATAAATGAATTCATATAAGTAGCAGAATACAAAGTAAACACACAAAAATCAAATAGTATTTCTATACATGAACAATGAACACTCTGAAAAGGAAATTACAAAAACAATTCCATTTACAATAGCATGAAAAAGAGTAAAATACTTAGGAACTAACCATGAAGTTGAAAGACTTCACAATATAAACTACAATATATTGCTGAAACACATGTAAGAAGACATAAATTAAATAGAAACAGATCTCATGTTCATGGATTGGAAGTCTGACTACGGTTAAGATGGCAACACTACCCAAAATTATCTAAAGACTAAATGCAATCCCTATCAAAATCCCAGTGGCTTTTTTGCAGAAAAATCCATCCTAATGTTTATATGGAAGCTCAAGCAACCCCAAACAGCCAAAAGAATCTTGAAAAAGAACAAACCTGGGACACACACTTTGTAACTTCAAAACTTTATACAAAGCTACACTAATCAAAAGAGTGGTATTCATTAATAATAATAATAATAATAATTTTTAAAAAAAGGATAAGAACATATGACCCTCAGGACTCCTGGGTGGTAGTCAGTTAGGCATCTGCCTTCAGCTCAGGTCATGGTCTCAGGTTCCTGTGACTGAGATTCACATTGTGCTCCCTGCTCAGTGAGGAGTATGCTTCTCCCTCTCCCTCTCACCCTCCTGCTTGTGCTCACTCACTCACTCTAAAATAAAAATAAAATCTTTAAAATAAAGGAATCATATGATCCTCTCAGCAGATTCAGAAAAAGCTTTTCACAAAGTACAGCATCACTGCTTGATAAAACCCTCAATAAAGTAGGGATAGAAGGAACATAGCTTAAGATCATAAAGGTCATACATGAAAATCCCATAGCTAATATCATTCTCCACAGAGAAAAACTGAGAGCTTTTCCCCTAAGGTCAAGAACACGACAGGGATGCCCACTCTCACCACTACTGTTCAACATAGCACTGGAAGTTCTAGCCTCAGCAATCAGGCAACAAAAAGAAATAAAAGGCAGCCAAATTGGCAAGGAAGATGACATGATAGTCTATGTAGAAAACCCAAAAGACTCCACCAAAAAATTGCTAGAATACATGAATTCAGCAAAGTCACAGCATATAAAATCCCATACAGAAGTCAGTTGCATTTCTATACACCAATAATGAAGCAGCAGAAAATAAAATCAAGGAATCGATCCCATTTACAATTACACCAAAACCCATAATATACCTAGGAATAAACCTAACCAAAGAGGTAAAAGATCTGTACTCTGGAAACTATTGATCACTTATAAAAGAAACTGAAGACACAAAGAAATGGAAAAGCTTCTAAATGGATTGGAAGAATATTGTTAAAATGTCTATACAACCCAAAGCATCCTACACGTTCAATGCAATCTCTATCAAAATACCACCAGCATTTTCCACAAAGCTAGAACAAACAATTCTAAAATTTGAACGGAATCAGAAAGGACCCTAAATGGCCAAAGTAATGTCAAAAAACAAAAGCAAAGTGGGAGGCATCAAAATTCCAGACTCAAGCTGTATTACAAAACTATAATCATCACAACAGTATGTACTAGCACAAAAATAGACACATAGATCGATGGAACAGAACAGAGAACCCAGAAATGGACAACAAAGCTAGAAAGACTATCTAATGGAAAAGAGACAGTCTCTTCAATAAACAGTGTTGGGAAAACTGGACAGCAACATGCAGAAGAATGAAACTGGACCACTTTCTTATGCCATAAACAAAAATAAATTCAAAATGGATGAAAGACCTAAATGTAAGACAGGAAACCATCAAAATCCTAGAGGAGAACAAAAGCAGTAACCTCTTTGACCTCAGGTGGAGCAGCTTATTACTAGACACATCTCTGGAGGCAAGGGAAACAAAAGCAGAAATGAACTACTGGGACTTCATCAAGATAAAAAGCTTCTGCACAGCAAAGGAAGACAATTAACAACACTAAAAGGTAGCCTATGGAATGGAAGAAGATATTTGCAAATGACATATCAGATAAAGGGTTAGTATCCAAAACCTATAAAGAGCCTATGAAACTCAATACCCAAAAAAACAAATAATCCAGTTAAGAAATGGGCAGAAGATATGAACAGACACTTTTCCAAAGAAGACATCCAGATGGCTAACAGACACATGAAAAGATGCTCAACATCACTCCTTATCAGGACAATACAAATCAAAACCATGATGAGATACCACCTCATACCTGTTAGAATGGCTAAAATTATCAACACAGAAAACAACAGATGCTGGCAAGGATTTTATAACAGTATGGAATTTCCTCAAGTTAAAAATAGAATTACCCTACAACCCAGCAATTGTACTACTATGTATTTACCCAAAGGATACAAAAATAAAGATGCAAAGGGGGTACATGCACCCTTATGTTTACAGCAGCATTAATCAACAATAGCCAAACTATGGAAAGAGCCCAACTGTCCATTGACAGATGAATGGATAAAGAAGAGGTGGTATAAATATACATACACAAAGGAATATTACTCACCCATCAAAAAGAATGAAATCCTGCCATTTGCAATGATAGAATGGAACTAGTGTGTATTATACTAAGCGAAATATGTCAGAGAAAGACAAATACCATAAGATTTCACTCACATGTCAAATTTAAGAAATAAAACAGATGAACATAGGGGAAGGGAAGGAAAAAACTGAAGTAAAATAAAAACAGAGAGGTAAACCAGAAGAGACTATTAACTATAGAGAACAAACTAAGTGTTGTGGGCGGGGGTGGGCGAGGCATGGACTAAATGGATGATGGTTATTAAGGAGGGCACTTGTGATGAGCACTGGGTGTTGTATGTAAGTGAAGAATCACTAAACTCTACTCCTGGAACTAATACTACACTATATGTTAACTAACTTGAATTTAAATAAAACCTTGGGGAAATAAAAAATAATAATAATAAATAAATACCTCTAAGCATATTTTTTTAAGATTTATTTATCTGAGGGACACCTGGGTGGCTCAGTGGGTTGAGCCTCTGCCTTTGGCTCAGGTCATGGTCTTAGGGTCCTGGGATCGAGCCCCACATCAGGCTCTCTGCTCAGTGGGGAGCCTGCTTCCACCTCTCTCTCTGCCTGCCTCTCTGCCTACTTGTGATCGCTCTCTCTGTCAAATAAATAAATAAATTTAAAAAATTTATTTATTTGAGAGGAAGAGAGAGAGATGGGGAGACAGAGACAGCACAGGAGGGAGGAGCAGAGAGAGTCTTAAGCAGACTCTGCACTGAGCACAGAGCCCAATATGCGGCTCGATCACATGACCCTGAGATCACCATCTGAGCTGAAACCAAGAGTTAGATGCCTAAGCAACTGCACCACTCAGTCACCCCACTGTAAGTATTAAAAAAACAAAAAAACAAACAAACAAAAAACTTCACCTACCTCCCCCCACCAGAAAAAAAACAAAAAACAAAAAACCACTATGGTACTGGCATAAAGACAAACGTACGGATCAAGTGGACAGAACAAAGAGCCCCAAAATAAAACTTCACATACATTTTTGGCAAGGGTGCTAAGACATTAAATGGGAAAAGGACAATCTTTTCAACAAATGACACTGGGAAACTTAAATGGCCACATGCAAAAGAAAAAAGCTATACCCTTTCCTAACACTATGTACTCAAAATAGATCAAAGACCTAAATATAACACTTAAAACTGTAACATTCTTAGAAGAAAACAGAGGGCAAAAACTTCGTGACACTGGATTTGGCAAAGATTTCTTAGATATGATACCAAAGGCAAAGGCAACAAAAGAAAAAAGAAACAAATTGGGCTTTGTGATTATTTAAAAACTGTGTGCATCAAAGACAACAGCAACAGAGTGGGATAAAATATTTGCAAGTCATATATCAAATAAAGGATTAATATCCAGAATATAGAGAAAACTCCTAAAACTCAATGAAGAAAAAAAAATTTAATGGACAAAGGACTTGAATAGATATTTCTCCAAAGAAGGTATTCAAAAGGTCAATAAGTTCATGAAAAGATTCTCAACATCACTAGTCATTTGGGAAATACAAATCAAAAGTACAATGAGATATCACCTCATACTGGCTACAAGAAACAAAAAAAAAATTAAAAACAGAAAATAGCAAGTGTTAGAGAGGATGTGGAAAAATTGGAACCCTTATGCACCACTATCAGGGTTATAAAATGGTACCGCTGCTGTGGAAAACAGTATGGCATATCCTCAAAAAACTAAAAATAGAATTACCATTTGATCCAGCAATTTCATTTCTGGGTACATACCTAAAAGAATTAAGAGCAGGGTCTCAAAGAGATATCTATACACCCATGTTCATAATAGCATTATTTACAATAGTGAAAATGTGAAAGAAACCAGTGTTCACTGGCAGATGAATGGATAAACAAAATGGGATATATGCACAAATTGGAATATTATTTAGCCTTAAAAAGGACAGAAATTTTAAAATATGCTTCAACATGGATTAATCTGGAGGACATTACACTAAGTAAAAATAAACCAGTCACAAAAAGATACATACATACATACTGTACAATCATACATACTGTATGATTCCACCCATTATGGTACAGCAGTTAAATCCATAGAGTCATAAAGTAGACCAGTGGTTGCCAGAGGCTGGGGAAGAGGGAAATAGGGAGTTACTGCTTAATGGATATGGAGTTTTGATTGTGTAAGGTTAAAAGTTATGGATATGGATAGTGGTGACAGTTGTACAACATTTTAGATAGATTTAATACCACTGAGCTGTACAATTAAAAATGGTTAAACTGATAAATATTTCACTCATTTTACACAGTAAAAAAATGAGAGTGTTCCAGTTTCTAGTTCCACATGTAAGGAGCATGGAAGTCACCATTCTGTCCTAACAAGTAAAGGCTGAACAGAATGAAAAATTAATGCTTCTTGGATCCATAAGAAAGGAGAGAACAAAGAATAAAACACTGTCCCCAAGATTGCAGAAATAAACAGGCAAATAGAGGGAGTCACAGTTTACCAGAGCAGAGACTCACCAGCAGAAACTGCCAAAAAATCAGTGCTAGGTAAAAAACCTAAACCGTAATTGATGAATTGCTGAAGGCTCAGTGTGGGGACAACTCTGAGAGTTAACATCTTCAGGGGGACCCAGTCATAAGGGGGCTCCAACAATATTGTGAGATTTACCTGCAGAAGCTCAACTAGATTCCCACAGTAAATACAGGAGAAAAATCTCCTTGAGCTTCCAGCAGGAGAAAGGAACCATTCTGAAATAAGTCAGAGAACTCTGTTCTTAACAAGACCTGCCCTAAGGAGTATCTAGTTAACCAGAGCCTAAACTGCTGGGGTATTATCAGAGCCTAATGGATCTGGAGAAGGGAAATACCTAACATCAGCCCATGCTAGCCATTCTGTCTCATTTACAGGAACAGAAAAAAACCTGAAACACTTGTGATGGTCACAGTCCAGAGGCACAGGCCCACTGAAAGGTGGAGACCTAATAACAAGACTATAAAATGCCTCCCCTCTCCACACACCTCACCATCATTATTACTAAAGGGCTATTTCCAGCAGTTTCTTCCTCCTGATACATCATGTCTGACTCTCAAGAAAAAATTAGAAGGCATACCAAAAGTCAAAACACAATTTGAAGAGACAGAGCAAGCATCAGAAACGGACATGGAAGGGATGTTGGAATTCTAGGCCAGAATTTAAAATAACTGTGATTAATATGTTGAGGGCTATTATAATGGATAGACAGCAGGCAAGAACAGGTGGACAAGCAATGCCAGCAGAAAGACGGAAATCATAAATGAGAACAAGAAGAAATGCTAGGGATCAAAAACACTAACAGAAATGAAAAATGCCTCTGATGAGCTTTTTTAGTAGAATAGGCATGACGGAGGAAAGAATCTCTGGGCTAGAGATATATATCAATAAATCCCTGGAAACCAAAAAGCAAAATGAATAAGGACTGAAAAAAGGAACAGAATATTCAAATATTCAAATATAACTTTTGTTATACCACAAAAGTATAACATACATGTATGCAAATACCAGAAGGAGAAGAGAGAGGGAGAGAAACAAAAAAAACTGAAATGATAATGACTGAGAATGTCCCCCCAAGTCAATGTCAGACACCAAACCAGAGATCCAGGAAGGTCAGAGAACACCAAACCATATAAATACCCCCCCTCAAAGAACCAAACTACAACTAAGCATATCATTTTCAAATTACAGAAAATCAAAGACAAAGAATCCTGAAAGAAATGAGAGTGGAAGAAAAAAACACCTTACCTGTAAGAGGAACACAGAATAAGAATTATATCCAAGCAAAAAGTGAATGGAATGAAATATTTAAATGCTAAGAGAAAAAACCCACCAACCTGGACTTCTCCACCCTGCAAAATTATTTTTCAAAAGTGAAAGAGAAAAAATGTCTCAGATGAATAAATATTGAGGCAATCTGTTGCCAGATTTGCTTTGCAAGAAATGTTAAAAAGAACTTTGTTAGAGAAAAAGAAAGAAAATAGGTCAGGACTCAGATCTACATGAAGAAACGAAGAGCATTCAAGAAAGAATAAGTGAAAGGGGCACCTGGGTGGCTCAGCTGGTTGAGTAACCAACACTTGGTTTCTGCTCAGGACGTGATCTCAGGGTGATTAGATTGAGCCCCGCATCAAGCCCACATCGGAATCCATGCTGGGGGTGAAGGATTCTCTCTCTCTCTCTCTTTAAAAAAAAAAAAAGTGAACATAAAATAAAAATACTAGTAATTTTTTTAAATCCCAATTTTAAAACTCTCAAAAGACTCAAGCAAGTTATTTTTGTGGAAGTTGACAATCTCAAAATTGATATAGAAGCAAAGGGGGCCAAGGATAGACAAGAAAACTTTGAAGAAGGTAAAGATCAAAGTGGGAGGATTTATTCTACTGGATATTAAGACTTACCCAGCTACTGTAGTTAACATAATCAATATATAGTATACATGCAATATAGCATAATGATAGACAAAGAGCACAATGCAACAGAGTCCTGAACATTTTAATGCATGTATGTCCAGTTTATGATGATACTTTTTTTTTAAAATTTTTTTTTAATTTTTCTATTTTTTATAAACATAAAATGTATTTTTATCCCCAGGGGTACAGGTCTGTGAATCGCCAGGTTTACACACTTCACAGCACTCATCGTAGCACATACCATCCCCAATGTCCATAACCTCACCCCCCTCTCCTGACCCCCCTCCCCCCAGCAACCCTCAGTTTGTTTTGTGAGATTCAGAGTCACTTACGGTTTGTCTCCCTCCCGATCCCATCTTGTTTCATTTATTCTTCTCCTACCCCCTAACCCCCCATGTTGCAGCTCCACTTCCTCATATCAGGGAGATCATATGATAGTTGTCTTTCTCTGACTGACTTATTTCACTAAGCATGATACCCTCTAGTTCCGTCCACATTGTCGCAAATGGCAAGATTTCATTTCTTTTGATGGCTGCATAGTATTCCATTGTGTATATATACCACATCTTCTTTATCCATTCATCTGTTGATGGACATCTAGGTTCTTTCCATAGTTTGGCTACTGTAGACATTGCTGCTATAAACATTCAGGTGCACATGCCCCTTCGGATCACTACGTTTGTATCCTTAGGGTAAATACCCAGTAGTGCAATTGCTGGGTCATAGGGTAGTTCTATTCAACTTTTTGAGGAACCTCCATGCTGTTTTCCAGAGTGGTTGCACCAGCTTGCATTCCCACCAACAGTGTAGGAGGGTTCCCCTTTCTCCGCATCCTCGCCAGCTTCTGTCATTTCCTGACTTGTTAATGTTAGCCATTCTGACTGGTGTGAGGTGCTATCTCATTGTGGTTTTGATTTGTATTTCCCTTATGCCGAGTGATGTGGAGCACTTTTTCATGTGTCTGTTGGCCATCTGGATGTCTTCTTTGCAGAAATATCCGTTCATGTCTTCTGCCCATTTCTTGATTGGATTATTTGTTCTTTGGGTGTTGAGTTTGATAAGTTCTTTATAGATTTTGGACACTAGCCCTTTATCTGATATGTCGTTTGCAAATATCTTCTCCCATTCTGTCAGTTGTCTTTTGGTTTTGTTGACTGTTTCCTTTGCTGTGCAAAAGCTTTTGATCTTGATGAAATCCCAATAGTTCATTTTTGCCCTTGCTTCTGTTGCCTTTGGCGATGTTCCTAGGAAGAAGTTGCTGCAGTTGAGGTCAAAGAGCTTGCTGCCTGTGTTCTCCTCAAGGATTTTAATGGATTCCTTTCTCACATTGAGGTCTTTCATCCATTTTGAGTCTATTTTCGTGTGTGGTGTAAAGAAATAGTCCAATTTCATTTTTCTGCATGTGGCTGTCCAATTTTCCCAGCACCATTTGTTGAAGAGGCTATCTTTTTTCCATTGGGCATTCCTTCCTGCTTTCTATGACAATACTTTTCAATAAATGATGGTGCATGAACTATATATCCATATAAAGGAAGAATAAAAAGGAAAACTGATCCCATGCTCATACCATACAAAAATAATAAATTCTAGGTGGAATTTTAAAATCTTTTAGATAAAAGATACAATAATACAGCTTCAAGGAGATAATATAGGAGAATATCTTCATGACTGTGGGATAGGGAAAGATTTCTTAAATAAGACAAAAAAAGATCATGAATCAATTATAATGAGAATTTTGTTAAACTGGACATTAAAATGAATAACTTTTTTTTTTTAAAGATTTTATTTATTTATTTGTCAGAGAGAGTGAGCACAGGCAGACAGAGAGGCAGGCAGAGGCAGAGGGAGAAGCAGGTTCCCTGCTGAGCAAGGAGCCTGATGCGGGACTCGATCCCAGGACCCTGGGATCATGACCCGAGCCGAAGGCAGCCGCTTAAACAACTGAGCCACCCAGGCGTCCCTAAAATGAATAATTTCTATTCATTGTACTTAACTATTAAGACTGAAAATGAAAGCTGACAGAATGGAAGAATGTATTTGCAATGCATGAAACTGCCAAAGAGCTCACACACACACACACACACACACACACACACACAAACTACCCTGTACACAAATGAAAGGACAAACAACCCAGCTGAAAATGGGCAAGAAACTAGAACAGACAGTTCACAAAAGAGGATATCCAAATGGCGAATAAACTTGTCTGAAACACGTTCAACTTCACTAGTTTTTTTAACTAGTTTTTTTTAACTTATTTAAAACACAAAATTTTTAAATGTTATTTATTTATTTGTTTTTAAGATTTTATTTATCTGAGAGAGAAAGAGAGAGATCAACAAGCAGAGGGGCGGAAAAGAGAGAGAAGCGGGCAGCAGGCTCCCCTACTGTTGGGGAGGGAGCCCCAACATTTCCCAAAAGTTGGGAAGGGAGCCCAACTCGGAACTTGATTCCAGGACCCTGGGATCATGACCTGGGCTGAAGGTAGACACTTAACCAACTAAGCCATCGAGGCACCCAAAATACAAATTTTAAAACATGAGATACTATTCTAACTTCACCAGAATTATTAAACGTTAAAAGATGGAGAATACCTGGTATTGGTAAGAAGTGGGGGAATTAGAACTCTCAAACACCACTCACAGGAGTGCAAATAAGCCAACTATTTTGTAAAACTTTTGGGAACTATCTGTAAAAGTTGAATATGTTCATATTCCAGACCCCCAGCACTTTCACTCCTAAGAACATACAGAACAAAAGTGTATATACATGTGCCTCAAAAGATATGCAAAGGAATATTTTCACAGCAGCAATATTTGCAATAGCTCCAAACTAAAGACAATTTAAATTCCCACCAACACAATAGACTAGATACAAATTGAGGTATAGTCATACAATGGAATACTAGCAATGAAATTGAGTGAACCACAAGCTATACAAAGTAACAGATGAATCTGACAAACATATGCCTAGTCAGACACACTAGGAAAATTCTGGTGTAATTCTATTCATATAAAATTCAAGGAGTTAAAACATCTGATATTTAGAAGTCAGGATACTGGTTACCTATGAGAAGGGAAGAGTGGTGATTAGAAAAGAAAACAAAGAGATATTAATAGTGTTTCATTTCTTGACCTGGGATTTAGTTACATGGGTATGTTCTCTTTATGGTAATTTAATAAGATAAACACAATTTGTACACTTTTCCGAATGTTATACATCGATTAAAAATTTTAAATGCAAATCTGATAAGTGCCCCTTTGAAGAAATGTTCCTGTTTCTAATGGAGATTACTTGCCTTGCCAGTTTCCTCTCATCCTTGCCTGAATTGAACTCATTTGTCACCTTTAGGTAGTAGGGTGTTTTCTGAGGGGAGTGTCCTGTCAGAACTGAAATATGTGTTTTAATTTCTCTTCCATGGTGAGATGTCAACAGTATTTTGATACAAAGACTAAAAGTCACCTTGAAGCAGATCTTCCCTTTCTTGCAAAGAATCTCAAGTGGGTTCCTGTCCTAAGAGAAAGGCTTAGCAAAACTATTAACAAAACTAAGAGTATCTGAATGGCTTTAAGTATGATCTCTTGTGGAGGTAGTCAGTGAAGAAGTAGGAATAAGGGCTCTAGGTTTGTGTTCTGGAAGGTAGTGCTTCTAAGAGGTCTACAAGGATATTAAGACCCAGGATGATTATCCTTTAAATAACTGCTCTGAAAGAACTTTACCTCGGCAGCTTTAATAACTGCTAGATCAGAATTTAGCCACTCTGCTACCTTATTTCAGACCTAATATTTGGGGATACCTATGCCAGCATAGAAGTCACTTGCCCTCCCTGAAGCCTTTCCAATGAGTGTCTTATCGTCCTAGGAAATTCTCAACTTTGTTCCTGCTGCCCACAGCTTTTACACATTTATCAACTGCTTCATCTACCACCTACTGACTCAAATCACTACTGCTTGAGGAGTGACCATCAGCTCAATCTGTGCCATTCCCACCGTCCTGGGGTAGCCTAGAATCCCATGGATTTGGCTCAGAGTGGGACTGGAAAGTACTTTAAAGATGCTGGACAGTTTGGCTTAAGTCTCCTTTAAGAAGAGCAACATTAATAATATTGCTCAAGGTAAAGAGGACCAAATCTGAAGCCACTTGAACGCACACAGAGTAAAAAACCTTCTCAACCTTCTCAAGGAAGGTTTCAGTCTATAGTCTATTTTTATTGATTAGAATGGATTTATAAGTCATGATAAAATGTTTATAAAAAATACAAATGTCCATTATCAACTTTATTCTCTTTACTAATACTATAATTCTACAGGAGTAAAAATACATATGAAGTTACTAAATTTGTCAGGCAGGAGGCCCTCCAATTCTCTGCCTCCCTAACAAAACTACTGTTTGCTGATAATAATCCCACCAAATGAATTGACTTTTTCTTGATCCCGATTAAATCTTAAATATCTTTATTAAACATAGAAGAAAGTAATACTTATCTTCAGTTAAGCATACTACATAAATGTACTGTGATGCATCACCTAACAGTCTGCCACGTAAATTAACCTAAGGTCTACTGATTTTCATACCAGATCACTGGTTCACATTCTGTCCACAAATATGCCCTAAGCTTATATATTCCAATATGGACCACTGCTTTCCAAACAATCCCATACCTACACTGAGCTTAGAGATTTATTTCACTTTTAAAATATTTTCTATTATCACACTCTCATTCACCATCTCTTCTATATTTTCAGGATTGTGATGAAACAAGGTCAAGCCTGCCCACAGTCCCTAAACAGACACCTAGAGAAAAGCACTAAATTCCTATAATATATGATCTATAACACAAGCACAAAGAAGTGACCACACATAAGAGGTGTACAATGATTTTCAGGAAGCAGAACTAAAAATTAGGCATGGGTGTCTTGCTGAATAACAAAATTATGACTTAATAGCATAAAGTATTTCTCTTCTAAGTGTTTCTTAGAATAAAAGCTAGGTACTACTTTATTTGGAGCTCCTCAGGCAAATATAATTCATAACTTAGAGGTAGGCAAAAGTTGAAGACACAGAAAACAGTACCTGTAAAATAAAATATTGAGAAATTAGACCGCTGCAATATTTAAAAACCTCTGTTCATTAAAAGACGTCAGTATAGAAATGAGTAGGTAAGCCACAGACCAGAAAGGAAATATGTGCAAAATAGGTATTTGAAAAGGATCAATATCCACAATACATAAAAACCCCTACAGCTTAATAATAAAAAGATAAACCCAATAAAGTATGGACAGAAGATCTGAACAGACGCTTCACAGGATGAAATAAACAAATGGCCAATAAGCGCACACAAGAAAGTGCTCTGTATCATCAATCACCAGGGAAATACATATTTCAAACATAAAAAACCACAAACCACCCATTGGAAATGGGCAAATTAAAATGTTTAACAACTCTAATCTTTCGTAAGCATGTAGAACACTGGAACTCTCATACAAAGTTATGGAGTATAAAATCGTACAACCACTTTGTAAAAAAGGTCTACCAGTTTTTTAAATAAAACTAAACATAGTTCTATTCCTAGATATTTGCCCAAAAGAAATAAAAACATATGCTCATCAAAAGACTTACACAAAAATGGTCAAAGTTGCTTATTCAGAACATCACAAACCAGAAATTGACCATCAAAAGTATAAACAAAATGTGGTATAAGAAATTAAAAAGGGATGAACTACTGATAAATGCAACAAGATAATTGAATCTCAAAAACATTATGCTGAGTATGAAAGCAGTCTTATGAAAAAGAGAATATATTGCCTGATTCGATTCGATTCTATTCAGAATAGTTTGGGGGGGGGCAGATTTAACTGGAAGGGATCTTCCCAAGGTGCTGATAATGTTCTATATCTTGACAGAAGTTTGATTAGAATGGATCTGTAAACTATTTAAATGTACACTTACAATTTGTACACTTCACTGTATGCAAATTTTACTCAAGAGAAAATAAAAGTAAAAATAAAAACAAATTAAAAATATTACAAACCACAAGAGTAAAATTATACTTACGAAAAACAAATTCAATAATTTTTAGGAAAAAATACATAATCTAACTCAAGTATGTAAAAAAACCAAATGACCTTCGCACTTACCCGGATATCTGCCTGGCCTGCTCCCTCATGTATTCTTCAGGTCTCTGCTAAAACGCAATTTTAACAGGAAGTCCTTCTCTAACAATGCTATTTCAACAAACACCCCCAAGTCCCTCACTTTCTATCCTGTGTCCTCCTTAATATTTATTCATAACCTTTTGTATCACCACAAGAACACACTTGTTTATTGTGAGACTCTCCACCAGTGGAATGTAAACACTAAAAGAACAGTGGGGAGAAGGAAAGTATTCTTGAACACATTATCCATTTCCAACATATCACGCAACTGCAATCCATTTGAGCTTTGCGGTAGATTTAAATGAAGTGTCTGGCCTCAAAGAAATGTAAAAGAAATACAGTAAAGGAGGAATCTCTCCCTTCTTCTCTCACATCCACCTTTTGGTCTCTGCCTAGAGGGAAGCTGGAATTTCCACTGAAATCCACCTACTCTACATATCTGAGCCCTCTCCTACCCTTACTCTCTCAGCAAAGAAGAGTGACTAATCTGATAAATCAAAGTTTGATATTAATTTGGCCACATTTCACTAGAAGATGAAACCACTGAGCTAAGCCAGCCCATGTTCTTACCAGCATCTTGTCTCCTGTTACTTAAAGAGAACTACCAGGTCTTGATTTTCTCACTGCTACCTAGGACTGGCCGTGTGAAACTGGCCCATAGGCCTCACACATGCTCCATGTTGGGAAAGAAGTCTAAACAATTTGCTTTGCAAACCTAGTGAACTCCCTAGTCTAGGTAACATGAGTAGATTTGGAGTGGGAGGTTTCAAGTCTAAGCCATGTTCTCCAGTAGCTTTTTTTCTAAGAACCTTGAATTGAAGGTTCCAGGATGCACATCTAAATTAATAAAGTTTGTGCCAATATTCCATTTAGACAGTAATCATTGGATATATGCTGTATATCAGTCAGAATGCCAGAGGAGTTCTGAACTCCTAACTCAAGAAAAATAAAACAAAAAAATAAAAATAATGTAATACTCCATTGGTGCTAAATAACTTATTTTAATAAATTTGTCTTTAATACAAGTGTAAAACAACACTCCTACCCTTTCAACTATAGTTAAACCCACACTTCAAAGCTAATTCAATAATTAGTACCATGTTAATTCTGAAAAGTTTTTAACTACAAGAGTATCAAATATAATATAAAACCCAAATATTTAATGCTTTCTGATACAATACTGAAAATAAACTTCTTAGCATCCCAAGGCTATCAAATATCAAAGGTCCTCCCCCTAAAAAATCTTTTTTGATTTAACAAGTAAAAGCATAGTACCCTGCTGGTGTTTATATTAAAAATTTTTTTTTAATTTCTAACTTCAGTGTGATTTGAGTACTTCTATGCCATCCCCAAATGACTTATGTACATACTAACTCTTTACAGATAGATTCATTGTCTTGGTTGAAAAAAATCATGTTATTCTCAGTGTTTTAAAATTGTAACTAGATTTTTAAGCTATGAAATAAAGCAAGACAGTTTAACAGTACTTAGGACCCTTTCTTCTTCTCTCTCTCTCTTTTTTTTTTTTTTTTTGGCCAATAAGGACAGATTTAACATCATTCTTCATATGAGGTTTTAGTTTATGTTTCTTCTTGGTTAGCTGGTTAATATCAAATGCTCAAGGACAATTCTCATTAGAACTGAGCATTTCCACATAAGGGTAATTAGTTTTAATTTAAAATAAAATAATATATGTACATGTAGATTAAAATATAACAAACATGCAAATTAGTAAGAGACATTCAACTAGAAAACTGAAAAGTACCCATTAGAAAGGAGACATAAGGGAAATTTTAAACTGAAATGCTGAATCATTAAAGATACTACCATCAATGTATCCAGACCAGCTAAGAAAAGAAAGAAGAATATGTGAAATACTGACAATAATTTCTTCCACACTTAAAATGAATGGGTTTTAAGAGAGAAAAAAATAAGCTCCTAAAATGAAACTTACAAAGCAAAACATGGGCTTAGTAATTTATTAAAAATTATACCCCTGATTTTCTCTGGAGAAAAAGGAACATTATAAACAAGGGCATGAAATAGACTTCAGATTGAGACTCATACCAATACTCTGTTCTTGCTGAAAAATACTATTCTTTAAAAAATTAAATAAATTTCAGATATTTTCTACTTAATATGGGTTAAAAAAATACAATGTTTATGTCTGAAATAAAAACTAGTCATTTATTTTCATTCATAATATAAAGTGGTTTAGGTAAGGTTTACTTTTCCCAGTTCTCAAAGTTAAATAGGAATTGTATTCCATATCTAGAAATTATAATAGTAATATTAAGCATAAGTTTAATTTTGCTGAACTAAAGCTCAGATAGATTCAATTAAAAATGTGTATGAAGATACCTAAATAAAACAAAGGCTTTAATTTTTATTATTTTGCAATGATGGTAAGTTTACTTTTTCTAACATTAGGGAAAAAATCTAGTCTCCTTTATCAATATAAAACTATTAAAATAATCACAACAGAATCTTTTATATATAACTTAGGAAAACAATTTCACATGATACACTCATAACACTCACAAATTACAATCCAGAAAGAGACAATCTCCCCCAAACAGAAAGAAGTTCTTTCTTTTTGTCACCTCCATTCCTTATATATAATCTTTATTTCACATCATTTACATAGAAATATTTATCACAATCAGACAGGTAGATAAGAAAAAAAATTTCTGCCTTTAGAGCTCATAAAATAAATTTACTCAGTCTTCTTAGTATGTTTCTTTTTAACAGTATCTGAAGCATCAGCTATAGGTTTTGAGGTCGATGAACCAGTACCATTAAAAGATGATTTTGTTTCACTTTTCTTTTCACATGATGAAAATTGCTGCTGCCAGCCAAACAGCATCCGACTCACTGTATCCTCGAAAGAAGCAAAAGGCACAGTACCATTCTCTGTAATCATCATGGTTATCTGGAAAAAAAAAGTTCAATTTTGAATTGAAATACAAATGTTTTCTACTTCTCAAAACTGAGAAGAGACTGTAAATTTAAAAAGAGAGAAAGATTAAAAATACATTCTTATTTTTTACTCTTTAAAAAAAATTTTATTGAGTATAATTGACATAGTTCCAGATGTAAAACATGATTCAATATTTGTATATATCCCAAAGTGATCACAATAGGTCACCATAAGTTACATATTTTTTGTGTGATGAGAACTTTTAGCCCCTTTCATATATGTAATACACTACTGTTAACTATAGTCACTAGGCTGCACATTACATCCCCATGACTTATAACCAGACGTTTGTACTTTTTGAGTCCCTTAATCCATTTCACCTCCCCAACCCTCTGCCTCTGACAGCCACCAATCTATTTCTTATATTTAGTTTTGTCTTGTTTGTTCATTTGTTTTGTTTTTTAGATTTCACATATAAGTGAAATCATGTAGTGTTTGCTTTTCTCTAATTTCACTTAGCTTAACGTCCTCAAGATCCATCCATGTTGTTGCAAATGGCAAGATTTCATTCTTTTTATTGCTGAATATCCCATTGTATAGATATGTGTATATATATACACACACATATATATTACATCTTCTTCATCCATTCATCCATCAACTGACATGTTGTTTCTATTATCCTGGCTAATATAAATAATGCGGCAATGAACATGGGGGGTGCATCCATCTTTTTTAATAAGTGTCTTCATTTTCTTCAAATATCCAAAATGGAACTGCTAGATCATATGGTAGTTCTATTAATTTTTTTTGAGAAACTTCCATACTGTTTTGCACGGCGGTTGCACCAACTTAACATTCTCACCCACAGTGCACAAGGGTTCCCTTTTTTCCACATCCTCATCAACACTTGCTACGTCTTGTCTTTTTGATAACAGCCATTCTGACAGGTGTGAGGTGATGTCTCTTTGTGATTTTGATTTGCATTTCCTGATTATCAGTGATGGTGAGCATCTTTTCACATACCTGTTGGCCATCTGTATGTCTTTGGAAAAATATCCACTCAGAGCTATCCATTTTTTAATGGGATTGTTTGTTTCTTTGCTATCCAGTTGTATAAGTTCTTTATGTATTCTGGATATTAACCACTTATCAGATATATGATTTGCTAATATTTTCTCCCATTCAATAGGTTGTCCTTTCATATTGCTAACAGTTTCCTTTGCTGTATAGTTATTTTTTTTAATTTGCTGTGCAGTTTTTTTAGCTTAATGTAGTTCCACTTGTTTATTTTTGCTTTTGATGTCTTTGCTTTAGGCGTCAGATCCAAAAAATAGCCAAGACTGATGTCAAGGAGCTTACCACCTATACTTTCTTCTAGGAGTTTTATGGTTTTGGTTCTTCAATCCATTTTGAGTTAATTTTTGTGTATGGTGTAAGACAGTGCTCCAATTTCATCCTTTTGTATGTGGCTCTCCAGTTTTCCCAGCACCATTTATTGAAGAAACCATCCTTCCTCCATGATATATTCTTGACCCCTTTGTCATAAATTAATTGACTATATATGCATGGATTTATTTCTGAGCGAAAACACATTCTTTAATCTTTTGGAGAAACAAACTCAGCTAGATTCTAGAAAATCTCTGTTCTCTACAAGTTTATACTTAACCAAAGCAAAAGAACATAACTCATTAATAATAATAATACAAGGTACCATATTTTGGGGTGCCAAATGAGCAGTATAACCACAAAAAGACATTTAGTATTCAAAGGAAACAGGAAGATAAAATAACATCTATAGTCTATACAAAACAACCAATAACAGCAACCACTACTATGCTCTTAACATGTGCCAGAACTTTGATAAGTGTTCTATATGATCCATCCTCTATATGATCTTAGTCTCTTTAAATTTAACCCAACAATTACTCCACTATTACTCTCAGCATAGAGATGTGAACAAAGGCTGATAGGTTCAGTAACTTGCCCAAAGTCATAGAACTAATAAACAGTAAAGCAGTTTGGACACCCAGATTTTGAGCTCAATCACTAAATACAGTGCATTCTATCATTATCTAAGGTCACAGACTTTCAGTAAATTGCAGAATACTACCCTTAGGAGGGAGAATAGAAAGTCTCTAATCACCCAATTTTTCCCACATGTATATACAAAGTATGAAGACATAAGAGGATGGAACATAAAGTGCTACCAATTCTTTATCTAGCAAAATGCAGTGTTCAGAGATGCTCAGATTTACTCAAAAAATTAGACTGGTACCAAAATGGATCTGAGGGAAGATTGTTAAAGACTAGAATGGTTCCGAAAAGCCCAAGAATTTCCAAAAGACAATTCCTCCAGCAGATCTAAGATAATGAATCAAATTAGAAAATTTTGGAATCAAATCTCCACAAGAGGACCTTACCGAATCCATTTGGTTGAGGAAAATGGAATCAAGAACAAAGTTCTTACTGGGGCCCCTGGGTTGCTCAGTCATTAAGCATCTGCCTTCGGCTCAGGTCAAGATCCCAGGGTACTGGGATCTAGCCCCACATCGGGCTCCCTGCTCAGTGGGACGCCTGCTTCTTCCTCTCTCACTTCCCCTGCTTGTGTTACCTCTCTCACTGTGTCTCTGTCAAACAAATAAATAAAATCTTAAAAAAAAAAAAAAAGAATAAAGTTCTTACTAACTGCAATACTGTCTAGTAATGAGGAACTGGGAGACAGGTGTCCATCAAGAACGCACAAGTGAAATGTATACTGTGCAACTGTTAAAAGAAATACGTAGAAAAGTAATAACAGAAAAATTCTTAAAAATACTGTTAGGTGAAAATGAGACAAAGAACAAGAGCTATAATGTACTGCCATTTAAATAAATTAAAAATACACACATACACAACATTGTGGATGCACAAAATGTCACAGAATTGTATACTATGAACAGTTCATTTTGTTTTGTAACTTTGCCCTCAATAAAAACAAAATAACAAACTTTTTAAAAGATGCATGCACATGAGCTCCAAGCCAGCCATGACTTTAAAAAATGCCTTATATCAAACAAACCCAGTCTCTCACCAAAATCAATATAAAAAACAAATACACAAAACAACCATTAAAAGGCAGTAGAGAATAACAAATCAGGTCAAACCTAATAGGGCTATGATTCCCCCTAAGAGAAAGTTAATTGAGTAAGGTGAGGTCCACATTCAACCTTTTTTCTTTTTAATGATATGTGTCAATTCACAGCAAACCCAAGTCCAAAATGGGCTAAGGAGACAAAGGCCGCAGTGTGAGAAGGCCAAAGCATCTGGGACTTGAGGGCAATACAGCTCAAAGAGAAGAGAACCACAAAAAAGCCCAAAGATCCACACATAACTTGCCCTGGAGAAGTTTACCAACCCTAAACTGTGCAAACACGGAAAGATTTCAAAAACCTAGCAGACAGCAACATATGGAAGCCTTAAAGTAGATCACAGACACTTCGGCAGCCAGCTTAAGGTTGGAGTTCAAAACCAGCCAAAGTGGAACTGCCTAGGGATATACCTCAAGTTTAAACTGAGACCCCAAAAGGGTCACATTCTAGAAGGGCAAACCCAAAACAGAACAGCATGAACAAAACCTAAAAGCAACTGCCGACAGGATTAAAATAATCTGCTTGTTCATTATACCTGGCTGCCAGAAAAAGATTGAATGTAGTCCCTGCCCTGAAAGTCCTTACAGAGTAGTCAGAGGCTGGTCAGAGACAGAGTAAACCAGTAATTACAGAACATAAAAGAATAAATGCAGTGATGGAGGTCTGGTCACAAATATTTAAGTATCAGATACAGATTGGAAGTCATTTCCAGATAAGTAAAAGGTAAAGGCATGAATATGAATGTGGTCACCTAGAGAGAGAATAGAGTAAGAAGAGTCTAAATACTGGGTGCCTGGGTGGCTCAGTCATTAAGCGTCTGCCTTCCGCTCAGGTCGTGATCCCAGGATCCTGAGACTGAGCCCAGCATGGGCTCCTTGCTCAGCAGGAAGCCTGCTTCTCCCTCTCCTACTCCCCCTGCCTATGTTCCCTCTCTGTGTCTCTCTCTCTGCCAAATAAATAAATAAAATCTTAAAAAAAAAAAAAAGAAGAGTCTGAATATCATCTACAAATTTATGTCATTATTGGGTAAGATCTAAGAAGAACTTCTTTATATTAAATTATTCTTTAGAATAGTTACAATAAGGTGTACTAGCATGATTACCTTGGTCATAGCTTAACTTCATGGACTGCCAATAACAAATAAAAAAATTCTAAAAACCATTGTCCACTGTCAGGAAAACAGCAAAGTCTTTTTACAAACACTAAAAGCGAAGACTGTCAGGATCTAAAGTATTTCCTGAGAACATGAACTACAGTATTTTTCAAAGTCGAGTGTTTTAATAGAATCTCCACTCCCAGTAGACTCATCACTCAGCTGAGAAGAATTGCTGGCATCAGAAATTACTGCTGAGATAGACTTATGAGGTTCAAGGACAAACTTCTGTGAATTCAGCCTCTTATCAGGTCTTGATTCAGCAAGGTGACACAAATATAATGGTAACAAATGGAATGAACCTTTATTCTTTTACAAATAAAATATAAAACTGTCTCCTTATTTAGCAAACTATTAACAGAAAAAGCATAATCCCTAAATTAAATGCATTTGACTTCCCAGTCTCTTGCTTAAAAAGGGAAAGAAGGAAAAGAAAGTAGAAACCCTAAAGACAATCTCATATACACAACATATCCTAAAATATAAACTAATTCAGGGAAAAAAAAAACAAAACTATTAAAAGCTCTTCCACATTCTTTATGTAATATCTCATGTTATAGAATTTCAAAGATGCCCAGAAAAATGTGACATACAATAAGTTCTTTAAGGGCACAAACAGTACTTAATGTGCTTCTAGATCCTCTACAGAGCCTAGCACAGAGTACAATGAATAAACATAATTTCTACCTCACATTAACTGAACGAATCTATATAAGCAAAATTTGCACTATTACTCTCTCTCCACCCAGAACATACTTCTTGTCTCTGAGTCCTCAGATCCAATTCTTTGCAGGGCAACTCCTGTGTCTACTCCATTAAGCCCTTTGGACAACCTCCAACAAAAGTCTCCTTGCCCTTGAATGAACTCCCAATGGCAAGTGGCATATTCAACCATGTTTTCTGGTCATCTATGCTTTCTTCACTGGTGATGTCACTCACTCAGGCATCAGTAATTATTAACCTGATGATGTCAAATAAATTAAAATTTTAAGATTTCAATTTTTATAAATGTCCTTTTCAATAAACTGGGTAAATTGTTCATTTCTGGTAGTACAATCTTAGATAATTAAGTATGGAAGAATTCAATACAGAAAGACCTCTAAAAGAGGCTTTTGACCATTTATCAGTCAGTCAAATATATATTTAAAATCTACTTGGGGCGCCTGGGTGGCTCAGTGGGCTAAGCCTCTCTCTGCCTTCGGCTCAGGTCATGATCTTAGGGTCCTGGGATCAAGCCCCGCATCAGGCTCTCTGCTCAGTAGGGAGCCTGCTTCCCGCTCTCTCTCTGCCTGCCTCTCTGCCTACTTGTGATCTCTGTCTGTCAAATAAATAGATAAATTAATTTTTAAAAAGAATTTAAATAAATAAATAAATAAAATCTACTAAAGTACTAAACGAATTGCCAGGGATACAGTGATAAATGAAACAAATATGATCCCATCCTCAAAGTTTAAAACTACAGTGTAGGGGTGCCTGAGTGGTTCAGTGGGTTAAGCCTCTGGCTTCGGCTCAGGTCATGATTTCAGGGTCCTGGCATGGAGCCCCGCATCTGGTTCTCTGCTCAGCAGGGAGCCTGCTTCCCCTCTCTCTCTCTGCCTGCCTCTCTGCCTACTTGTGATCTCTGTCAAATAAATAAATAAAATCTTTTAAAAAAAAATAAAAGTAGAGTGTATATGTCTCATATTTCTCTTTCTCATATTTCTCTTCATAATATCTTAAGGACAGAGTCTGGGTCTTATTCCAAGTTGATATGCCCATATGTATCCCTCACAGGGCCTAATAACACTGTCCCTCATTCATGTTTTCATTTACATACTATCTGAATACACCTCTCAACAGCATGCAGCACAACTCACTAGAATCTATTCTTCCTAAAATTGTATCTTGGTTTTCCCCTTGCCTAACAACTTCTCTCCAGTTTCCCCTTCTGATTCTTCCTTCTCTAAGTATTAAAGAATCTCATAGCTCTGTCCTCATTCCTGTCTCACTCTGTTTCTCTCTCTATGTAATATAACTGCCTCCTTAAGTTAATTTATAAATTAAATACAATCTCAATAAAAAAATACCAACAAGTTTTTTATAGAGTTAAGACAAATTACTATTTTTTTAAAGATTTTTTTATTAATTTATGTGACAGACAAAGATCACAAGTAGGCAGAGAGGCAGGCAGAGAGAGAGGAGGAAGCAGGCTCCCCGCTGAGCAGAGAACCCAATGAGGGGCTGAGCCGAAGGCAGAGGCCCCAACCCAGTAAGCCACCCAGGCACCCCAAGACAAATTGCTATTAAAGTTCATATTGATATGCAAAAATAGCTGGAAAAAAGTTGAAGAGAAAAACAAACATGCAAGAATATCCAAAAAACACTGAAAGCAAAAAATTCCAAAAGTACCTGATTCTCCATAGCGTTATAGATAGAACAGGGAGCCAGACTTTTTAAATTTTGCCAGTCAGATAAATAAGAAATGATATCTGAGTGTTATTTTAATTAATTTCTCAAATGGTTAGTGTTGCATATCTTTTCACATGTTTGAAAGATATCATATCTTCTCTGTGTGAATTGTCTGTTGACAGCTTCCTTTTAATTCTTCTATCAGGTTTTTGGCCCTGTATCCCTTAATTTTTAAGAAGTTGTTATATATTACATAGATAAGCCTCTGTGATATACGTCACAAGTACTTCCATCACAATTTGACAGCTGTATTTTTTACTTTGTCCATGGTGCTTTCTTCCATGCAACTTTTTCAAAAAGTGTTAGAGTCAAACTTATCAACCTTTTGTTTATAGAAAAAGAATAAAGAAAGCCCAGAGTAAGTACAAGAAAGGACATACTATAGACCTGAAATTAGTGAAATATCATACAGAAAACAATGACACCAAAGGCTGGGTCTTCCCAATAAACAATGAAATTGATAAACATTTAGTAGGATTGATTTAAAAAGAAGATACAAATGACCAATACCAGGAACTAAAGCAGGGACATTACTACAAATTCTACGGACATTAGAAGGGTAACAAAGAAGTGCCAGGAAAATTTCATGCCAATAAAATAAAAAATTTAAGCAAAATGCCAAATTCCTTGAAAAATACAACTTACCAAGTGAACACAAGTAAAATAGAAAATAGTCTTTTTTTTTAAAGATTTTATTTATTTATTTGACAGAGAGAGATCACAAGTAGACAGAGAGGCAGGCAGAGAGAGAGAGAGGGAAGCAGGCTCCCTGCTGAGCAGACAGCCCGATGCGGGACTCGATCCCAGGACCCTGAGATCACGACCCACGCCAAAGGCAGTGGCTCAACCCACTGAGCCACCCAGGCGCCCCAGAAAATAGTCTTATATCAAACACTGAACCAAGAAATAGTATCAAACCTACATAAATGCTTTCAGAGAATAGAGAATTGAACACTTCTCAACTTATTTAATGAGCCAAGTGTTATGCTGATATAAAAATCAGACAAAGAAATTACAAAGAAAACTGCAAACCAATATCCTTCATGAACACACTGGAAAAAAGTCTTTTCAAAGTATCAGCAAATTGAATCTAGCAATATACAAAATGGATACATCATAGCTAAATGAGGTTTTTCACAGAAATGAAAGGTTGATACAACATTTTTAAAAATCAATGTAATCTAATATATTAACAGAATACAGGAGAAAAAAACCATATAATCACCTCAACCAATCCAGAATAAAGCATTTAACAAAATTCCAAACCAATTCATGATAAAAATTCTCACCAAATTAGGAATATAAAGGAATTTCCTCAACCTGATAAAGTATATTGATAAGAACTTACAGCTCACATCAATATTAATGTATGATGAATGTCTTCCCACTAAGGTTAGGAACAAGACAAAGATGTCTACTCTCACTAACCATTTCTATTCACCATTGTACTGGAGGTTCTAGCCAGGACAATAAGGCAATAAAAAGAAATAAACAGTATCTATTAAAAAGGAAAAAGTAAAAAATTATGGACAAGATTGCATATGTAGACAATACTAAGAAATCTATACAAAATATACCAGAACTAACACGTAAATTTAGAAAGGTCACAGGATACAAGAAAAACAAGAATCAACCATAAATCCATATATAAACAATATAAACTGTAAAATTGAACATTTTTAAATTACTATGTATAAAGGCATCCAAAAATATTAACTACTTCAGGATAAGTTTAACAAAATATATGTAAAACAATGAAAACACAAAAATTTAAGAAGACCTAAATAAACAGAGAAATATATCATATTGATAGACCGGCAAGTTCAATATTTTTAAGATATTATTTCTCCCAAATGGATCTATAAACACAACACAATCTCAATCACAACCCTAGAAGCCTTGTTGGGTTTTTTTTTTGTATAAAGTGACATGCTAATCATAACACTTACATGAAAATGTAAGACACCTAAAATATCCAAAGAAATCTTGAAAAAGAATAAATTTGAAGTACTTATACTACTTGATTTCAAGACTTATTATAAAATTATAGTTATATAAGATAATTTGGTATTGGTTAAAGATAGACATATAAATCAGCAGAACAGAATATTGTCCAGAAATAAACCCACACATAGAAGGGCAACTGATATTCAACAAAGGTGCAAATATACTTCAATGAGGGAAAAGAGAGTCTTTTCAACAAATAGTCCTGGAACAAACTTGTGTTCACATGGAAAAAATAAATCTGATCCTTATCTTATGCCAATCATAAAACTTAATTTGAAATGGATCACATACCTAAATATAAAGGCAAAAACTGTATGAAGAAAATACAGGTGAAAAATCCTCACAACCCTGGGGTAGGTATGGAAGAATTACTTACATAGTACACAAAAAAGCAGGGCTCTAAAAGGAAAATTTCATAAGTTGAACTTCATCAAAATTAAAAACCTCTTTTCAAAAGACAATCTTAATGAAATAAAAAAGAAAGCTACCAACTAGGAGGAAAATATTTGCAATTCATGTATGTCATAAAGGATTGATATCCTAAATATACAGAGAACTGTTACAACTCAATAAGAAGACAAACCATCCAAATTTCAAAAATGGGCAAAGACCGAACAAACACTGGTTAACAATAATAATATAAATGGCCGATAAGCACAGGAAAAGATGCTCAAATTTCTATCAAAGAACTGTAAAAAAAAACAAAAACAAAAAAAACCTACAGGGAGATACCACTACATATATTGGAAACAGCTAAAGACTGAAAGTAACAAATATTGGCAAGGATGTAGAACAACTGGAACTCTCATACACTGCTGGTAGTAATGTTTGATGGGTACAACCATTTTGGAAAACAGTGTGTCAGTTTCTTTAAACATTAAACAAAACATATGCTTTCCATATGACCCAGTAATTCCACTCCTAGTCATTTATCCAAGAGAAATGAAAATACATGTCCACACGAAGTACATGTGTTCATAGCAACTTTATTCATAATAACCTTATTAGAAAACTAAAAAACTAGAAACAATCCAAAATCTGTCAACAGATAACTGGATAAACAAACTGGGGTGTATAATGCTACTCAGCAATACAAAGGAATATCCAACAGCATGGGTAAATCTCAAAAATATTACGCTGAACACAGGCACCTGAGTGGTTCAGTTGGTTAAGAGGCCAACTCTTGATTTTGGCTAGGTCATGATCTCAGGGTCCTGGGATCAAGCCCAATGTTGGGCTCCCCACTAAGCGGGGAATCTACCTGTCCCTCTGCCCCTCCCCCCTACTCGAGTTTGTGCTCTCTCTCTCAAATAAAATCTTAAAAAAACACATTACGCCCAACAAAAGAAGCCAGACACAAAAGATACATAGTTTATGATTCCATTTATATGAAACTTGAAAAAAGATTAATCTATAGTGACAGAAACTGGGTAAGTGGTACCCTGGAGCTACAAGCAATAGTTGGGATTTACTGGAGTAATACACAAGGACCTTTCTGAAGTAACGGACATACTCTGTATCTTGATTGTGATGATTACGCACGCACATAAATTTGTCAAACTCATCAAAATGTAATCTTAGAATGAGTATATTTTATTGTATGAAAACTTAGTAAGTTAGGTTTTTAAAAGTTTTTTTTAAAGAGCTTGTTCCTAAGTTTTTGATAAATGTAACAGCCCTTTGAATCATCCTTTGTATTTCTGGAAAACGTACTGTCAATCAGTCAGATTAATTTTCTCTATAAGATCCTTTAGCCCAATTTTTTCAGATCTGACACCCTGAATAAAAGACCACATATAATAAGGATGAGAAATCAGAGTACATGAAAGAATGAGTCGGTGGCTTGGGTATTAGAGGGATCTGAAAGAAAAAAAATGCTACTTTGCTAAAACATTTTCTAACAGAGATACTGATGAAGTTGGGCTCTGTACCACACACTGGGAGACCTCTTGCTGTAGGTTATACCTAGAAAAGGAATGAAGAGGTCACAAGATATGTGACTCTTCAGCTTTGTCAGATATTGGCAAACTGCTCTCCCAAGCTACTTCTATTTATACTCTCTCCAAATCCCTTTAAAATAGTTTATATGCTTTGTCTTCGATTCCTCTTATTCACCTCAGTCTATTATAATCACTTTTCTATTCTCTACTAGTCCACTGAAACTGTTTTTACCAAGGTCACCAAATACCTCTTCATTTCAAAATCCAACAGACTCTTTTCAGTTTTAATAACTCTTAACCACTGAAGTCTCCCTGTGTTTTATTTCACAGTAACACTATTTCACTATAACTCCTTATACCAAGGAGCCAAAAGATAATCCATGCCTCTCAAACTTTTCTCTAATCATCTCTTGTGAGTGAACTTGGAAGGGCTCAAAACAAAGGCATGCCAAATATAAAATGTCAGATTTTGTCTCTTCTTAAAAAATGTGACTTTTGGGGTGCCTGGGTGGCTCAGTGGGTTAAAGCCTCTGCCTTCAGCTCAGGTCATGATCCCGGGTCCTGGGATCGAGCCCCGCATCAGGCTCTCTGCTCAGCAGGAAGCCTGCTTCCTCCTCTCTCTCTGCCTGCTTCTCTGCCTACTTGTGATCCCCGTCTGTCAAATAAATAAATAAATAAATAAATAAATCTTTAAAAAAAAAAATGTGACTTTTGAATTCTATCCCATAATATATTCCTGTTTAACTTAAAAACGTTTATAATAATTGACACTGAGATCAACCAATGGTATATAATATACCACATTTATAACGTGACTTTGTACAGTTACTGCCCCCAAAAGCCATAGATCCCTTAGAATATGTCTAACTCTAGCTTAAGAAACATAAATGACTTGCTCAAAATTGTGAAACCTGGATTTCACATGCTCACTCCAAAGCCCATATGCTTTTCCCTACATCAACAGTCTTAACTGGCACCTATTTCTTTACTCTGAGACTTGGATTTTAACAATCATTAATGACTTATGAAAGCTGGCAAAGTAGAACTGAGTTCTCCTTGAATGAAATGAGGACCCTACAAGGGCTGAATATCACTGAATATTCAGTTTGCTTGGGCTATGGAAGAAAGGAAAGGAAGGTTAAGAGAGAGGGAAAGAGACAAGAAGAGGAGGAGGAAGAAGTTTAACACATTTCTCTCAGGAAGAAAGAAAATTAATAGATCAGACATGGAAAATATTAGTTGCTATATATTTGAAACATAATGAACAAGCATTTGTGTATATATGCAGGCTCCTTATACCTCCAAAATAAAGAATATACTTACTTTTCATATATAAAAATAATTATAAAATCTCATCAATACTTGTAAGGAAATGAAGTCTCAACAAACACAAGAATAACAGACGGACCACATATACCATCTATAATGCAGTAAAAGAAAAGTTTTTAAAAGTTTAAAAGATTTTTTTAATTTCTGAAATTTTAAGACACACTCTTAAACATTTTTGGTGAAAGAAGAAATTCTAATTGTAAGTTAAGAGGAATTTAAACTGGGGCGCCTGAATGACACAGTCAGTTAAGCGTCTGTAAGTTTTGGTTCAGGTCATGATCTCAGGGTCTTGGAACTGAGCCCTGCATCCGGCTCCTTGCTCAGCGAGGAATCTGCTGAAGTATATCTTACCCTCTCCCTCTACCTCTCCCCACACTTGCTTGCATGCTCGCTTGTTCTCTCTAAAATGAATGGGTAAATCTTAAAAAAAAAAAAAAAAAAAAAAAAAAAAGGAATTTAAACTGAATGACAGTAAAAGCACGTACACGAAAACCTGTGACATGAGACACAGCAATGTAAAACAGTATGATTGAGAGGAACAACAAAACCAAAAATTGGTCCCCTGAAAAGATTGACAATATACAAAAACCTCTGATAAGACGGATCAAATAGATCCTTGACGACAGAATAACTAGTTCTAGACTCCAGGCATAAAAACCATAAACCTGACCAAAAAAAGAGGTAAGTACTTTTACGATCTGACAACAGAGAGTATAAGACTGATCATGAAAAGAGAGTAACTGATAAAGTGATCCATATATGTACCTCACTTCTGCCTCAGAACAATTCTCAAGCAGAAAGCTTGAAGTGAACTGACATGGCAGAGACTGAACTCAGTGAAGCTAAACAGACTTGGATCTGCAGGGCAGGGTATCAAATGAGAGGAAAATGGGTAAGCATGGGGCGGGGGGGGGGGGGGTAGAGGAGACTTCAGATATCTATATGGGATGGTGCCACAAGTCCTTGGCTTAGGGCTAGCCTGCATACGTCAAGAGAGAAACTTCCTGTGGCCTATCACAGAGTGGCTGCTAGTGGGTTGAGATATCAAAAGATACACTACAGATTGAGCAATGGTAGGGGAAATTTACTTTGTTTCTCTTACAGAACACACAATTTAAATACTTGTATTAAAGCTTTCTATGTGTTTGTTTTATTTTTGTGGAGTTATTCTCTTTGAAAAGAGAAATCATATTTATTAGCATCTCTCTATATGCCAAAACACTAGATTATTATCCAAAACAGATTGCACATTTCCTGACTACACAAACAACATAGGAAAAGAGCAAAGTAAAGAAAAATAAATAATTACTGCCAAATTTTCCCCTATATATTCTATCAATTCATTTTTTTATATCTAAGAAATGAAAAACTACAGTAGCTACTCAGAAACAAATGAAAAGCCATTTAAAAATCGATATAAATCTAAATGGAATTTAGACAAAAATATGGGTTAAAATGCACATTCTATTTAGAAATTGGTGGATAACTAGGAAAATGCTGGGAAATATTATGAGACAAGTTCAATACTATATGTTATTATCACATTGCAATATGGTATTTAAGTTTAGGTTTTATTTTAAAGAAATCTATGTCCAGCAATTATTGTAAGAAAAACTCATTTTTATTGAACAAATTAAGCCTTCAACAAAAACTGATGCTTGTAATTAAAAAGTTCAAGATAATGGTTTACTAATAAGCCCATAATACATGTTCATTTTCTTTAAAGTTAGAATATCTCAGAAATTATACAGTTCTCAACACTCTTTCAGGATGAAAACACTCAACAAGTGAGGAATAGAAGGGAACTAACTTCCTCAATCTGATAAAGGGCATCAATGAAAGACCCACAGTTAATATCATACTTAATAGTGAAAGACTAAATGGCAACTGAGGGTTGCCAGGGGGAGGGGAGGTTGGTGGGGTTATGGACATTGGGGAGGGTATGTGCTATGATGAGTGCTGTGAAGTGTGTAAACCTGGCAATTCACAGACCTGTACCCCTGGGGCTAATAATACATTATATGTTTATTAAAAGATTAAAAAATTATAAAAAAAAAAAAAAGAAAGACTAAAGATCTTCACCATAAGATCTAGGAAAAAGACAAGGATGTTTGTTCTATTTCTACTAAACACTGTATTAGATTGTCTAGCCAGAGCAACTACACAAGAAAATTAGATAGAAAACATGCAGATTGGAAAGAAAGAAGCAGGGGCTCCTGGGTGGTTCAGTCAGTTAAGCAGCCAACTCTTCACTTTGGCTCGGATCCTGGGATCAAGCCCTGTGTCTGGCTCTGTGCTCAGCTGCAAGCCTGCCTGAGGATTCTCTCTCTCCCACTCCTTCTCCCTCTGCCTCTCTCCCCGCCTCAAGTAAATAAATCTTTAAAAAAAGGAAGTAATACCATCTCTATCTGAGGTTAACATGATCTTAAATATATAAAATCCTAAAGAATCCACACCAAAAAAACCCACAAAACCTATTAGGGCTAACAAACAAGTTTATTTGCAAGATTACAGAAGACAAGATAAAAAATCAATTTTATTTCTACACATTTACAATGTACAACCTGGAAAACTAAAAAGCAATTACATTTACTACTGCATTAAAAACAACAGGAAGAAATTTAACAAAAGGAGTGTACAACTTGTACACAGAAAACATTATGAAAAAATATTTTAAAAGACCTAATAAAAAGGGGAAGGAGTCAAGATGGCGGGGTAGGAGGCTGAGATGACATCAGGTAGCAGGAGATCAGCTAGATAGGTATCAAACCATTCCAAACACCTACAAATCCAACAGGACATGGAAGAGAAGAAGAGCAGCAATTCTAGAAGCAGAAAATCGACCACTTTCAGAAAGGTAGGGCCTGAGGAGAAGTGAATCCGAAGCAACGGGAAGATAAGACTGTGGGGGGAGGGGCCAGCTCCCAGCAGGCAGCAGAGCAATGGAGCACAAAATCAGAAACTTTAGAAGTCTGCTCCACTGAGGGACATCACTCCAGAGGCTAAGCAGGGGTGGAGCCCTCGTGGAGACAGGGTGGTCTCAGGTCCCGCAGGGTCACAGAAGGATCGGGGGTGTCTGAGTATAGCAGAGCTTGCAGGTATTAGAGTGGGGAAGCCGGCTACAGAGACAGAGCAGAGGAGTGAGCTCTTAGCTCGGGGTTACCTTAAACTGTGATCCGTGGCACAGTCAAGACACTGCTCTTTGAGCAGGGACCCCACAAGTGGCAGATCTGGGGAGACCCCCCCCCCAATGGAAGAGCAGCAGGGATCTACTGGGTTTGGAGACTCCAAATGAGGCTGTGTGCCAGAGACAGAAACGCTCCGTCACAGGCCAGGTAAGCTTGGAACGCAGGTGGAGACCAGGGAGATGGGAGTGATTGAGTGCTTTTCTCTGAGGGTGCACTGAGGAGTGGGGTCCCAAGCCCTAGGCTCCTCTGGGCCGGAGATTGAGAGGTCGCCATTTTCATTCCCATCCTCCAGAGCGCTACAGAAACCGTTCAGGGAACAAAAGCTCCGGAGAGCGAACCAGAGTAGATTACTTAGCCCAGCCCCTGGCAAGGGCGGTGTAATTCCACTTCCGGCAAAGACACTTGAGATTCACTGTAATATGCCCCTCCCCCAGAAGATCAGCAAGAACATCCAGCCAAGATCAAGCTCACTGATCAAGAACAGCAGAACTGCAGAGGAGGGTAAAGCAAAGCATGGAATTCATGGCTCTCTCCCCATGATTCTTTAGTCTTGCAAAGTTAATTAAACTTTTTAAAATTTTTTTCTTATTCTAATTTTTTTTAACTTTTACTCTTTCCTCTTTTAACGTTTTTTAACTAGTTTATCTTAATAACACCTTTCTTAAAAAAAATCTTTTTGAACCTTTATTATTATAGTCATATTTTATCCTTCATTGTATCTAACTTTATCTTTAGTATACACATAAGGTTTTTTCTTCAAAAAAATTTTGGGATACAAATTCTTCTAACAGATCAAAATACACATTAAATCTACCACAGGGTTTGCTCTAGTCTCCACCTGAGCAAATTCTTTCCACTTTCTTTTTCTTTCTTTTCCCAACCGACTTATCAACTCCTTTCTTAGAATTTTTTTTAAATTTTCATCTTTACCATCATATTCCATCCCTTAATTGTGTTTACCCTTATTTTTATGTGTATATATATATATGTTTTTCTTTCTTTAAAATTTTGGGAGGTAGTTTCTTCTAAGAGACCAAAATACTCCCAAAATCAAGTGGGTCGCTCTGTTCTACTCACCAGTCTAACATATATATTTTCTCTTTTCTTTCTCTTTTTAAAATTTCTTTTTTTAACTTCTTTTTACCTCCTTCTTCTCCCCACGATTTGGGTTCTCTTCTGATTTGGTTAATGCACATTTTTCGGGGTCTTTATTACCCTTTTAGTATTTTATTCTCTCGTTCATATATTCTTATATGGATAAAATGACAAGACAGAAAAACTCACCACAAAAAAAAAGAAGAGGCAGTACCAAAGGCTAGGGACCTAATCAATATGGACGTTGTAATATGTCAGATCTAGAGTTCAGAATGTTGATTCTCAAGGTGCTAGCTGGGCTCAAAAAAGGCATGGAAGATATTAGAGAAACTCTGTCTGGAGAAATAAAAGCCCTTTCTGGAGAAATAGAAGAACTAAAATCTAACCAAGCTGAAATCAAAAAAGCCATTAATGAGGTGCAATCAAAAATGGAGGCTCTTACTGCTAGGATAAATGAAGCAGGAGAGAGAATTAGTGATATAGAAGACCAAATGATGGAGAATAAAGAAGCTGAGCAAAAGAGAGACAAACAACTACTGGACCACAAGGGGAGAATTTGAGAGAGAAGTGATACCGTAAGACGAAACAATATTAGAATAATTGGGATTCCAGAAGAAGAAAGAGAGAGGGTATACTGGAGCAAATTATTGTAGAGAATTTCCCTAATATGGCAAAGGGAACAGGCATCAAATCCAGGAGGCACAGAGAACCCCCCTCAAAATCAATAAGAATAGGTCCACACCCCACCATCTAATAATAAAACTTACAAGTCTTAGTGACAAAGAGAAAATCCTGAAAGCAGCTCGGGACAAGAAGTCTGTAACATACAATGGTAAAAATACTAGATTGGCAGCAGACTTATCCACAGAGACCTGGCAGGCCAGAAAGAATTGGCATGATATATTCAATGAGAAAAACATGCAGCCAAGAATACTATATCCAGCTAGGTTATCACTGAAAATAGAAGGAGAGATAAAAAGCTTTCAGGACAAACAAAAATTAAAAGAGTTTATAAACACCAAAGCAGTTCTACAGGAAATATTGAAAGGGGTCCTCTAAGCAAAGAGAGAGCCTAAAAGGTACATAGACCAGAAAGAAACAGAGAAAATACACAGTAAGAGTAATAAATCACACTAAATTATAGTAGGTAATAATAGGTAATAAAATCACACTAAATTCATATCTTTCTATAGTTACTCCAAATGTAAATGGGCTAAATGCCCCAGTCAAAAGACACAGCATATAAGACCGGATTAAAAAAAACAAGAGGAAAATATATAGCAATACAAGCCCCTCTCAAGAAACAAGAAAGGTCTCAAATACACAACCTAACCCTACACCTAAAGGAGCTGGAGAAAGAACAGCAAAGAAAGCCTAAGCCCAGCAGGAGAAGAGAAATAATAAAGATCAGAGCAGAAATCAATGAACTGGAAACCAAAAATACAATACAACAAATCAACGAAACTAGGAGCTGGTTCTTTGAAAGAATTAATAAGATTGATAAACCCCTGGCCAGACTTATCAAAAAGAAAAGAGAAAGGACCCAAATAAATAAAATCATGAATGAAAGAAGGAATATCACAACCAACAACATAGAAATACAAACCATTTAAGAACATATCATGAGCAACTATTCACCAGCAAATCTGACAATCTAGAAGAAATGGATGCATTCCTAGAGACATAGAAACTACCAAAACTGAACCAGGATGAAACTGAAAACCAGAACTATAACCAGTAAGGAGATTGAAGCAGTCATCAAAAATCTCCCAACAAACAAGCGTCCAGGGCCAGACAGCTTCCGAGGGGAATTCTATCAAACATTTAAAGAAGAATTATTAACTGTTCTTCTGAAACTGTTCCAAAAAATTGAAATGGAAAAAAAAACTCCAAACTCATTTTATGAGGCCAGCATTACCCTGATCCCAAAACCAGACAAAGACCCCATCAAAAAAGAGAATTATAGACCAATATCCTTGATGAAAACAAGTGCAAAAATTGCCACCAAAATACTAGCCAATAGGATCCAACAGTACATTATAAGGATTATTCACCATGACCAAGTGGGATTTATTCCTGGGCTACAAGGTTGGTTCAACATCTGCAAATCAATGTGATAACAATATATTAATAAAAGAAAGAATAAGAACCACGTGATACCCTCAATAGATGCTGAAAAAGCATTTGACAAAGTACAGAATCCCGTCCTGATCAAAACTCTTCAAAGTGTAGGGACAGAAGGCACATACCTCAATATCATCAAAGCCATCTATGAAAAACCCACTACAAATATCATTCTCAATGGAGAAAAACTGAGAGCTTTTCTACTAAGGTCAGGAACATGGCAGGGATGTCCATCATCATCACTGCTATTCAACATAGTACTAGAAGTCATAGCCTCAGCAATCAGACAATAAAAAGAAATTAAAGGCATCCAAATCGGCAAAGAAGAAGTCAAACTATCACTCTTTGTAGATGATATGATACTGTATGTGGAAAACCCAAAAGACTCCACTCCAAATCTGTTAGAACTTGTACAGGAATTCAGTAAAGTGTCAGGATATAAAATCAATGCACAGAAATCAGTTGCATTTCTACATACCAACAACAAGACAGAAGAAAGAGAAATTAAGGAGTCAATGCCATTTATAATTGCACCTAAAACCATAAGATACCTAGGAATAAACCTAACCAAAGAGGCAAAGAATCTGTACTCAGAAAACCATAAAGTACTCATGAAAGAAAGTGAGGAAGACACAAAGAAATGGGAAAATGTTCCATGCTCATGGATTGGAAGAACAACTATTATGAAAATGTCTATTCTACCTAAAGCAATCTACACATTTAATGCAATCCCTATCAAAATCTCATCCATTTTTTTTTTCCAAAGAAATGGAACAAATAATCCTAAAATTTATATGGAACCAGAAAAGACCTTGAATAGCCAGAGGAATGTTGAAAAAGAAAGCCAAAGTTGGTGGCATCACAATTCCAGACTTCAAGCTCTATTACAAAGCTGTCATCATCAAGACAGTATGGTACTGGCACAAAAACAGACACATAGATCAGCAGAACAGAATAGAGAGCCCAGAAACAGACCCACAACTCTATGGTCAACTAATCTTTGACAAACCAGGAAAGAATGTCTAATGGAAAAAAGACAGCCTCTTCAACAAACAGTGTTGGAAAATTGGAGAGCCACATGCAGAAGAATGAAACTGGACCATTTCCTTACACCACACACAAAAATAGACTCAAAATGGATGAAAGACCTCAATGTGAGAAAGGAATCCATCAAAATCTTTGAGGAGAACACAGGCGGCATCTGACCTCAGCCACAGCAAATTCTTCCTAGAAACATCGCCAAAGGCAAGGGAAGCAAGGGCAAAAATGAACTATTGTGACTTCATCAAGATCAAAAGCTTTTGCACAGCAAAGGAAACAGTCAACAAAACCAAAAGACAACTGACAGAATGGGAGAAGATATTCGCAAATGATGTATCAGATAAAGGGCTAGTATCCAAAATCTATAAAGAACTTATCAAACTCAACACCCAAAGAACAAATAATCCAATCAAGAAATGGGCAGAGGACATGAACAGACATTTCTGAAAAGAAGCCATCCAGATGGCCAACAGACACATGAAAAAGTGCTCCAGATCACTCGGCATCAAGGAAATATAAATCAAAACCACAATGAGATACCACCTCACACCAGTCAGAATGACTAAAATTAACAAGTCAGGAAACGACAGATGCTGGTGAGGATGCGGAGAAAGGGGAACCCTCCTACACTGTTGGTGGGAATGCAAGCTGGTGCAGCCACTCTGGAAAACAGCATGGAGTTCCTCAAAAAGTTGAAAATAGAGCTACCCTATTACCCAGCAATCACACTACTGAGTATTTACCCTAAAGATACAAAGGTAGTGATCCGAAGGGGCACATGCACCTAAATGTTTATAGCAGCAATGTCCACAATAGCCAAACTATGGAAAGAACCTAGATGTCCATCAACAGATGAATGGATAAAGAAGATGTGGCATGGGGCGCCTGGGTGGCTCAGTGGGTTAAAGCCGCTGCCTTCGGCTCAGGTCATGATCCCAGCATCCTGGGATCGAGCCCCGCATCGGGCTCTCTGCTCAGCAGGGAGCCTGCTTCCTCCCTTCTCTCTCTGCCTGCCTCTCTTCCTACTTGTGATCTGTCTGTCAAATAAATAAACAAAATCTTTAAAAAAAAAAAAAGAAGATATGGCATATATATACAATAGAATACTATGCAGCCATCAAAAGAAATGAAATCTTGCCATTTGTGACCTGGATGGAACTAGAAGGTATTATGCTGAGCAAAATAAGTCAATTGGAGAAAGGCAATTATCATATGATCTCCCTGATATGAGGAAGTTAAGAGGCAAAGCAGGGTTTTGGGGGGTAGGGAAGGAAAAAATGAAACAAGATGGGATCAGGAGGGAGACAAACCATAAGAGACTCTTAATCTCACAAAACAAACCGAGGGTTGCCGGGGGGCGGGTGTAGGGAGAGGGTGGTTGGGTTATGGACATTGGGGACGGTATGTGCTACAGCGAGTGCTGTGAAGTATGTAAACCTGGTGATTCACATACCTGTACTCCTGCGGCTAACATTATATGTTAATTAAAAATAAAAAATTCAAAAAAAAAAAAAAAGACCTAATAAATAGAAAGACATTTGTGTTGACAGATTGATAGCCTTAACAGTGTTAGGGTGATAATACTCCCAAACTTCCTTGCAGATTCAATGCAATCTCTAAGAAAATACGAGCTGGCCTTGTTTGCAGAAATTATGACATTAAACCTAAAATCTATATGGAGATCCAAATGACCCATAATGGTCAAAACAATCCTTAGGAAGACTAAATTCAGAGGATTCACACTTCTCAATTTCAAAACTAAGTATGAAGCTAAATGAATTAAGACAGTATGGTATGAGTAGAATGGTGAGCAAACAGATGAAGGGAAGAAAAGTGAGGGAGAAAAAAAATCCAGAAAAATACCCTCACATTTACAGCTGATTTTCAGCAAGGGTGCCAAGCCAATTCAATGAGGGAAAGCATAGTCCTTTCAACACATAATACTAGGATGACAAGATATCCGCAGAACCTGAATATGAATATAATGAATATGCATGTAAAATAATGAATGTAATGAATATGTAGGTTAAAATACATATCCACAGAACGTAAAAGAATGAAGTTGAATTGAGTCCTTCCTCATACCATACTCAAAAATTAACTCAAAATAGATCATAGAGCTAAATATTAGAGCGAAAACTTTAAAACTCATAGAAGAAAACATAGAGGTAATCTTTTTAATCTTAGATTTAGCAATAGTTTCTTAGATATGACAGCAAAAGCATAGACAACAAAAGAGAAAACAGGTAAACTGGACTTCATCAATTTTTAGAAATCAGTGCTTCTAAAACATGACCAAGGAAGTGAAAGACAATCCACAGAATGGGAAAAAACATCTGAGAATCAGAAATCTAGTAAGGGTCTAGGATGCAAAATATATGAGGAATTCTTACAACTCAACATTAAAAAGACAAATGGAAACAATTAAAAATGGGCAATTAATCTGAAGAGACACTTTTCCAAAGAAGATCTACAAAGAAGCTTATGAAAAGATGCTCAACATCATCAGTCATCAGGGAAACATAAGTCAAAATCACAATGAGATGCTCCTTCACCCCCACTAGAATGACTCTAATAAAAAAGACAAGCGTTGATGATGGTATACGAAATGAGAATTTTCATATGCTACTGGTAGGAATGTAAAATGATGAAACCACCATGGAAAACAGTTTGTTAGTTCCCCAAAGGCTAAACACAGAATTATGATTATCTAGTCCATTTCTACATCACACTCCCAAACAAATGAAATACATATCCACATTAAAAAAAGTACAATAATGCTCATGGGCTCATTATTCCTTCTAACCAAAATATAAAACAACCCAAATATCCATCAAATGATGGATAAACAATATGTGGTATATCCATATGATGGATAATTATTTGGCAATAAAAAAGGAGTAACATACTGATACATACTATACCATGGATGAACCTCAAAAACATTACACAGAATGAAAGGAACATGTCACAAAGCCACGTATTTATGATACCAATTACACGAAATCTTAGAACAGGCAAATTTATAGACAAAAACACTACAGAGTAGAACAGTGGTTGCCCACAGTTGGGGGGCCTGAGGGAAAATGTGAGACTGCTAATGGGCATGATGGGGTTTTTGGGAATGCTGAAAATGTTTTAATACTGATTATGGTGACAGCCGCACAATTCTGTGACTACACAAAAACAAAACATTGAAATGTACACTTAAATGGATGAATTTTATGGTATGTAACATATATCTCAATAAGCTCTTACAAAAAATATATACAGCTCAAAATGTGAGGACTGGAAGAGAAGGACACATATGAGAGAAACTGCCTCAGATATTTGCAGTACTTAAAATACAGCCACAGATCACCTCCACTGCAGAGACTACTGAAACAAAAGGAAATGACCCCTGTAACAACTTGACTCTAAGATATAAATTTATATAATACATAATGTTTTCCTTTTAAGAATTCCATGGGTAGGGACGCCTGGGTGGCTCAGTTGGTTAAGCGGCTGCCTTCGGCTCAGGTCATGATCCCAGCGTCCTGGGATCGAGTCCCACATCGGGCTCCTTGCTCAGCACAGAGCCTGCTTCTCCCTCTGCCTCTGCCTACCACTCTGTCTGCCTGTGCTCGCTCGCTCTCTCTCTCTCTCTCTCTCTCTAACAAATAAATAAATTAAAAAAAAAATTTAAAAAAAAAAAAAAAGAATTCCATGGGTAAATTTTTAACCAAAAATACCTATAGAATTCCTCTACACTTAAATAATATTCTTATTTTAAAACCAACTGTCTCCTTTTGAGTAGCAAACAATATCTAATAATGGTAAGAATAACAATAATCAGAATAAGCCTCATAATGCAAATAAAATTCGTAAGATATGTCACAGTGATAGAAGGATATGCACCATCACCAACCCTCTCAACAATCATACAATGAAGATGAGGAAATCAGGATTCAGAGACATTAAGTGACTTGCCTTATTCAGCAAAGCTAGGATTTGAACTTAAGACTACCTGTCTCCAAAACCTTTGATCTTACCCCACACTATCTTCTATCTTCAAGACGGAATAAAGCTTCCAATGAGGCAGTAATAATACAAGAGACTAAGCACAAGTATGTCCTACTATAAAATTTTGTTATGTTAAAGCTTAAAGGAACCTCAGAGAACATCTACCCCAAGTACCTAATTTTACGAATGAGACAATGCTGTCTGCAGTCTCTGATCAGCTACAGCTATTTCCACTACTCTCCGGTGTCCAATATACTATTACACTACCTGCAAATCTTTCTTGATAGCCCAGCATAAGTCAAATGAGGAATCAAACAAGAGCTATGTTTCAGAAGCTCATGGATGCACTGAATAAATAACCCAAAATTTACCTTTTTAGACTTTAATAATATTAAAAAATATATGTTCCTGTTACTTGCGAAGTATGCAGAATTCTGGTCATACAGAATTTAGAATACTGATTTACAGCTACTTTGAATTCTTACCTTTGTGGCCACAAGAAACATGGTATAAAGGAACATAAGGTTATGCCTTGATACTGCCAGATGCTTCGTGTGCTGGAAAGTGAAGATAACTGACCCCAGTAGGGTTACCTTGGCAGGGCTGAAAATAAAACACATTATAAGTCAGTAAGTAACAAACATGATCCATCTCTATATTTCTCAAAGAATACTCTGGAAAATATTCATTTAATGAGTTATTAATAGACAAAAATGAGTTACATAAATATACTTATAAAATTTTAGAAGTGTTAAGCTATATAAAGTATAATTTCACTCTAATAAAATATCAGAGATCTTATAATGTTCATACATATATGATGACTCTCTGATAAGAGTTCATTTCTATATACAGTATTTCTGAAACACATTTGACCTTATAATAATTTTTCACAAAGATTTGAAAGTCCCATGTTCCACAGTATGACTTGAAAAAAGATTAGTCATTATCATACACAACAAGCTCCTTCAGTTAGGTGGGAAAAGGAAAAGAAAGCCCTGATTTATAGTATTTTCACATTTTCATGGTATAAATACTTCCATCACAGTAAATTTCAGGCTGCTATGCAGAGTGGAAGAAGAGACAGATACATTCAGCTCTCATATAACAGTACAAGCCAGATCCAGCACATTACTTTGCTAATTCCAGCACAGAATATTAGTGTTCGCTAGTAGCTTAATAAATTAATACTGAAATTTTAACATCTATAGTAAGATGTTAATCTACAAAAAACATTACTTTCATATTATACATTTGCCACACATTTAAAATATATCTTAGTAACAGATCATCATCTAGCTTTGTGCTTACAACTAGAGAAGATAAATGATAAACTCTTAGAATGCCACATTGCAAAATATAACAAATTTCATTTCATGAAAAATTACCTATTTATTTATTATAAGCTGAGGACTGAGTTCAAAACAGGATTAGCTTTGGGCAACGGGTTTAGACCTTGTGTAACAGCTGACTGGGCAGCACTCATGTTTTAGAACGGTAGTCTCTAAAGTTTTTAACTATGCATCTCTATTGGTACAAAAAAAAAGTGTTTTAAGACACTAATATGTGTTTACCAATTAATTTATAAGTTACATATAAGTACAACTGTATTATAAAATGTACACCAAATTGACATTTTTAAAGGATGAGATTAAGAGAAAAAGGAATTAGGCTTATCCTAATGTCATTTTGCTATTCTTTGTTTCTAAGTTTGGGTTCTGTACCACAGTGCCTCATCATGGGTTCCTCTTAGCACACTCACATTCCATTTTGGATTGCATTCCCTTAGAGCATAAATTCAGAGGCACTGAATCTGAAAAGCAAGGATTCTGCAGACAATAAAATGGTACAGGGAGTTGGAGAAGGACTGAGATTTAGGAAAATGTCCATGAGACTGGTTTGGAAGATCAGGATGCATTTAGAAAATATTCTTATGTTAGTTTCCGATGAAACTAGAAAATGAGCTTATCTGCGTCCAAAATACAATAGTAGAAAGGTATATGGTAATAGAGACATTTCCATTCCAAAAGGGAGAAAATGAAAGGAAAGGAGAGAAAAAAGAGATCACTAGTACTATGCAATTTCAAAATCCGGCAGGGCAAATTCCATTAGGTTTCAAAGTTCCAAGGCCTAGGAATAATCCCCTGTGACATTAGGCTCCATCCTCTGAGTCCACAGCTCCAACCTCTACACTCGTGGCTCTGGCCTCTGCACCTGGACTCTAAACTGTGAGCCTGGCCTCAGACCTCTAGGCCCATGGCTCCCAGCCAAAATCCATTTTTTCTTTTCTTTGAAGGGTAACACATGTTTGCAGCTGAGCAGTTTTATCAGCCTGCTTCCTGCCTATAAATTTTTGGGAGTCTGACAGCCTCCTTTTATTTCACCTTATTTCTGTCCCTTTTAGTGAAAGCTAGCAGTGTTTCTACTGATAGAACATTTTCAAAAACCTTGTGAGTCTCCAGCATACGACACAGGGATCCATGACATTAGTTAAGATGGTCCTTCATGTATCTTTTCTGGATAATCTCAGGTGTATTCCTGGCTTATGCTGTGATGGCTGAATAGATCCATGAGTCACACACTTAATTTCTTTAACACTAGCAAAAGTTTTCCAGCCGCACCCTTTAATCTTTACCTTTAGAGTAAGACTTAGAAAGTCTCCACAACAGACTTTACTAAAAATGAATCTCCTAATTTAATCATCTTTTGCAATCTGGATAGGCTGAGTTCTTTCCAAATCAACATCTTGTTTTCTTTGTTCAGCAGTTATTCCCTCAATTCAAACTTTCCTCTCTCACTCTACTAAAAGCAACAAGGAGAAACCAGTCCAGACCTTTAACACTGCTTTGAAATCTCCTCAGCTAAATACTCAAGTTCACTGCTCACAAATTGTGCTTTCTATGTAACTGTAGCAAACAACTCAACGAAGTTTTCTCCCACTATATAACTATATCACATCTCCTTCAGTTTCCAGTATCATGCTCCTCATTTTCTTCTGAGCCCTCACCTTTAACATTCATAATTCTGCCAACATTGTGTTTATGACAATATATGTATTCTCTAAGACCATATGGGCTTTCTCTACTATGCAAAAGCATTTGTTAATACATAAATGGAAATTTCTATATATACACACATACACAAAATATCGTAACAAACCAGTGATCAATCTCATCTGACCAACTGATAATTCTTTCATTCATCTACATTTATTGAGTATCTACTACATGGTAGATTTATTCAAGAATACAGTGCAAGTTCCCTGGCTTGTTCAAGGATACAAGCAAAAGAAAGAATAGTAAGAAATGAAGTCAAAGCAAATAGGGTATGGAAGAAAGGCAGATCTTGGGAGGATTTTACAGGCCATCTGGGGAGTCATTCCCAAGGTTCTGAACAAAGGAGAAACAATTTGATTTTGGTTATAAGAGCCCAAGAAATGTTTTACGAAAGACATTTCAAGGCATATGCTCAAAATGAGAAAAATTTCCCTTGAATCTCATTAATGCCTTACTTATAACTTATCAAAGCCTTATTTGTTCTATTTCTAAACAACCTCATTCACACTTTAAGGGGTACTTTCCTTCTAAGTTAAATTTCCTAGAATTTATTGGTCCACAGAAACATATATGTCATCACATAGACTGTTTCTAAACTTCATTTTTAATCTATTCTAATGAGCTTATTTTTTTTTTTTTTAGATTTCATTTATTTATTTGACAGAGAGAGAGAGATCACAAGTAGGAAGAGAGGCAGGCAGAGAGAGAGGAGGAAGCAGGCTCCCCGCTGAGCAGAGAGCCCGATGCGGTGCTCGATCCCAGGACCCTGAGATCATGACCTGAGCCGAAGGCAGTGGCTTAATCCACTGAGCCACCCAGGCACCCCGTAATGAGCTTATTTTTAAATGGAGTCTTTCCTTTCCTTGCTTACTATGACCACTATTCCCTAAGTATTTTCCTTCTTGAACTGTGGAAATAGTAATTACATCTATTTCATTTTCAGGAGCATCAAGGATACATCTGTGAACTTATTTACGAATGAGTAAGTATCTTTAGATAACATTTAATGATCAGATTCTCTTAAATGGATGCAAAAGGTAGTCTCTGTACCCTACAATTATAGAGTGGTTTACTTTCTCTAATCTTATTTTTATGTGTAATTAAGCTCAACTCCCATTTTTAAAGCAACAATGTCTTATGATAACGAACTGATTTGTTCCCATAAGCTTAACATTTTACTACTATGTGAATCTGAAATCTGAGTAATGTTGTACTCATTAATGAAAATGTCAAGAACCTGCAACTGATTCATTTCCATCCAGTGACGTGTGTTCCTATGTAGTTTTTTCTCCATAAATGCACACTGTTCCCACGATTCTATAACAATCCAAGAGTTCTGGTTTGGTTTTATTTTCTAAGGGGAGGAACCCACAGAGAAAAGAATCAATATTTATTTTAAAAACATTTGAGAAAGCAGACTTTTTGAAAGAGTAAGTTTCCTGATTCTCTTCCCATTATTATGACTAATTTTTTTAAGCTCCATTGCATCCATATTTAGAAATGTGGTAAGATCTAAGGATAAAAAGCTGGTCTCAATATAGATTACACCAACTCACTAGGACATCTTCAGCCATTCATCAGCTTCTGGTTTCCAACCTCCTTTTACCAACTGTTCAAAATTCGTTATAATGCTACCACCTGCACCTAAAAATAAAACAAGAATATTTAGCCAAATTTTATGGAGGAAATATTTGAAACAACCCAAGAAAATCCCAATATAATTTTGAGGAGGAAGAAAATAGTTTTCTTGTATACTTATGGTACTGAAACAATTGTAATTCTTCCCTTCAGTCAGTGTTGCCAACTGTCTATCGTATCACAATTAAGGTTAAAATTAAGGTTAAGGAGCCTCAAGCACAGAGATGTTCCTAAAGGTTTATTTCAGGCCTGAAAACTAAAATCTTCTGCTTTATCATTTCATTCCCTGATACTAGTTTTAGATGTAGTACAATACAATAAGAGATTAGAGAAATTTGTTCAATTTCTACACAATACAAAGTAAAGATGAACCCATAATCAATCATATTTACTACTTCTAGTTTTTTGGGATGAAAAAAAAAACCAAAAAAAGAGCAAATTTTAATATAATCTTTTTACATAATTTAAGTCAATTTATTTTATTTATGGTGGCACTATACCTTAATTAACTATGAATCTCTCTGGTTCTGAGTTACTAATCAAATCAATCAGAAGAATTTTATATTGTAATGTAGTCAGGCTCAAAATAATGGCTGATGACTAGTACTAGTGAAAGTGCTAGTTATGACTTAACTTTACTAGCCAAGAGAAGACTTCCTTCTTCCAAAAATACTGTTACTAAAGTATGTGAACCTCATTAATTTTACTAGACAATCCTTCAGTAGCAGTAATATATCAATAACAGAATATTTACAAACACATAATGTTAATATTACCTCGAGCCCATCCAATAGCTATCATGACTATCCAGCCATTTTTGTAATAGCTATTAGCATGTGTGACTCCACCTACTATTTTCCAAGTTCTGGTCACTTCCTTCATTCCTGCAGCCAAGAGTTGAACAGGTAGGAAAGAATAGCCCTGGGAAACTAGGTCACATGGGCAAAAAAATGTAATATACCTGAAATTAAAATTTAAATATTTTAATATATAAAGTATAAATATAATAAAAGTAAGTTAATAAATATTTTATAAATAAAATGGTAAATATATTAAGTATAATGTGCATTAATATATAAATATAATTTAATGAATATTTAACATACACTCAATTTAGTTGAGTAAGTTAGATTTTTAAACAATTAAATCACAAGAACAGCAATATAAAAAAATAAAAATCCAGCATATTGGCAATAACAATTTGGAAAAGCACAACGAACGGAATTACCCATATAAACCAAGAATTTGACTTCAAGAAAACCACAGATTGGGTAGTCAATTTTTCTAAATCCCAAGAGACATATAAAATAATCTGCACAAAACACAGGATCAAAGGGGAATTTCATCTTGATTGGACTTCTGAATATTCTATATATGCAGAAAATATTTACTGAGTTCCTAATTTGTGCCTATACTCTTCTAGAAGGTAAGTGCTGAATCCACTCACTAAATAAAGCAAATGTATAATCACTTCTAGGATAGGGACTTCTCTAACTAAGGTGTGTTTGTCCTCTGGGAAAAGGAATTAGAGAAGAGCCCTTAGTAGCTGAGAAGGGCTGCATTTCAACCCTTTCAAACATCTTTACCTGTGCCCTTTTGTGCAGCACATAAACTAGGGCCTATACACAGAAAGGTGATAACTCTCAAGGAGACAAATTTGTGTTGAGGAAAAAATATTTTTACATACAGGTAAAAGAATATGAAAAATGTACTCTAAATTGTGATACTAGTTTAAAAACAATTCACTCCCCAGGTAAATTATATTTTGAAGCTTAATTTTTTCTCTAAGCACTTGTTCAAACAGTATACCAACTGCATTAACTGGAAAACACACTAGTTGTTTTTTTTTTTTTCTCCCATTTCTAAAATACTCTGGCAGACAATTTCATGCTTAAAGCAGAACATAATCTTCTAATGGAGTGATATCGAATACACCACATGAAAGAAGTATTATATGTCTTCCAAAAGAACTGCAACTCATGATTCATAAAGTCAGAATTCCCAAGAGTATTCATGGAATATGAAATTTATTTGTTAAAATACTACTTCAGAGATCCAGTGCAAGATGCAATGGTTTGGTTAGGCTTAAGCACCCTTTCTTCATCTCCACTTACCGACTCCTTCCTATTCTTCAAGGTCCCCCTCAAATACTACCATGTATGTCGACTTTGGGAGTTTCATTTTAATATTTTCAGTTCAGACTAAATTCTGATGGCTCTGTACAACTAAAACAATCAGTTCTTCTGCCTCAACAGATCTCTTTACATATTTTTCTCTATAACATATAAAGAGTGTAAAGTTCATAATAAATTATAATAGTCCTTAGATGGCAATAATCATTCATTTTGTTATCCCCTCATCTAAAACTCAGCATGAGGAAAAGTAGCTCTGAATTAAGCAATATTAGCAGTTAATCAGGAGACAAAATATATCAAATCAAAGAATCAGTTGATAATTAAAGAGTCTGAGAGAAAGGAATAAATTATCTGACAGTAATAAAAAGCATTTTGAAAACTCGTATCATTTAAAAATTTTGCATGTTCATATATTTTTGAGAGCCTCCTATACACCTTTCTCTAAATACAGAATAAGGAAGTCGACTAAGTATTGGGGGGGGGGGTGGTTACACTTAAAATAAGCAATTTTTTAAAATATTTTTAAATGTAATAAAAATGCTTTGGTATCTACCATAGATCAGATTAAGGAAGGGGAATTAGGTTTCCCTTTAGCAGTAATGCATGCTCAAAAGTAAAATACTCAAAGAAACAACAAAAACAACGAATACAGCATAATGACCCCATTTTCATTTTCTACACCAAGACTATCTTTAACATTAGTTAAAAACCTAAATTATTAGGAACTTTGACTTTTTAAATTCAACTATGCAACAATGTGACATACAGTCTAAAATTTGTTTATTGCTATTTTTAAATAAACAAGCCTTTATCTTATTTAATCAGATATTGCTAAAGTATACCAATAATAAGCTAACATTTTAAACAGAAAACAATTCTCAAGTGTTAAATAGCCACAGGGCAATAAAAAAACAATTGTGTATTGTTCTCAGTAGATTCACAAATAAACATATCAGACCAATGGCTCCCTACAGAGTCATTCTTGCTCTATAATATAAGTTAGCTTTTTAAAATGTCCTTAATGAACCACTCAACCAACACTTATTAAGCAGTCACCATGTCCCTCCTTTTATAAAGTTTATATTTCTCTTCTTACTAAAATCATCACATCTAAGGCAACTTTAACTTATAAAGTGTCTAAAGAAAACATATTGGAAAAGAAGAAGAAATGGAAAATATCAGACAAGAAATAGAAAGAGAAGGCAAATGATTTCTCAACATTTTTAAGTCACATAGGTTAAAAGAGAGAAATAAAAAGCAAAGAAAAGTTCAAAATATGGAAGTTAGTCTAAAATAGGATACAAACAAGATACCAGGCCACTGACAAATGAAAGCTAAACCAGTTTACGGAGGAAAAATGAAAGTAGAATTTAGGTTAATACCAAGAACTGAGGAGAGAGAAGCTTCCCACGGTTAGTCAGAGAACCCTTATTTTCACTCTATTATTAATTCTACTCCTCTGACTCCAAAAGACAGTATTACTTAACTAAGCCAAAGCAGAATGACAAATTAAATATACTTCATATTAGTCCAATATGACAACTTTGCTCTTCCTATTACTCTAATAAATTAATAAGTTTATATATTTTATGTATGCTTTGAAAAAGACTACTGAAGAATGACAGACCTATAAAGCTATACTTTTTCTTGAACTTTTCCTCAAAGCAATACGGTCTCAAAGTATGCAAATGTGCAGTATTTAATAGTTGATACTTGGAAGTTTAAGGAAACCAAAGTGTGGCACAAAACCCAGTACAGAGAAAAATTACAAAATATTAATTTCTCCAGGAACAGTTTTCAAAAAGAAAAATCCTATGAAGTTGTACACTGTCTTCCAAACAATACTATACTATGACACACCAAGCTATTGTTTGCCGTTGCCAGTAGATGGTGCTAATATCCACATGTGAGCACTATGAGCTATTGTACTAAATAAAGATGGCCTTCCCAATCAGTGCATTCAGAGTCCCGTAGTTTGGCTTGCTAGAGTTTGAAGTACATTCCAAACATAATTTTATCTCTCAAATTACAATCAAATAAAGATTATAAATTTTTTCTCAACATTAAAACCTTAAAAATAGTAAAATACGCTGTGTCTTTGAACAAGTATCGTATTTTATATTTAAAGGTCTGAGAGGACAGAAATACTATCTGTATTTCCAGAATCCAAAACAACACACTTTATAAGAGCCAACTACAGACAGACTAGATTTGAATCCTGGCCCTAACTAGTAGATATCTGTGTTACCTTAGGCAAGTTACTTAACCCATCTTGCTCACTTATATCATCTGCTAAATGAAAATAAAATAGTACCTACCTCACACAGTTCTTATAAGGTTTAAGGGAGATAACATAGATAAAACACTTAAAAAAACATTTAGGACATAGTGAATACTCTATCAGTGGTTGCTACTATTATTGTTTTGTAACCAATAACAGTGATCATCAACAGAATAAATAAAATATAGGTATTAATAAATTATAGAGCATAAGAAGGAAGGTACTACAAGAACTTGCAAAGACACAGCTGAATCTTACTAACATAATTTTGACTAAAAATAACAAGTCCTGGGGTCGCTGGGTGGCTCAGTGGGTCAAGTTCTGCCTTTGGCTCAGGTTGTAATCCCAGGGTGCTGGGATCAAGCCCCGCATCAGGCTCCCTGCTCAAGGGGAAGTCTGCTTCTAACTCTGCCCCTACACCCACCACCCCACTCATCTCTCTCTCTTAAATAAATAAAATTAAAAAAAAAAAACAACACATCCCAGAAAACCATATACAGTGTAATACTCCATTTTAAAATAGGGGCAAAAATAAATAAAACTAAAAACTTATTGTGTAGATATTCATATATATTATTATATATATATGATTATAGATTATACATATGAATATATATAAGTACATATAATTATATATGATATATATTATTATGCCTTCTTTTTTTAGAAAGGTAAGAATAAACACAAACAGGAAAGAGGTTATTGGCAGGAAAAGTACAGAGAAGTGGGACAGGGGAAAAGAAAGTTATTGGTAAGGTCCAGTTCTTAGGTTGGATCCAACACAATGGAAGTGTAAATTAGTTAACCACTTTGAGAAATGATTTGGCATTATGTAGCATAGTTTAAAAATCACTTCCTCTGTAACTCTGTAAATCTACTCTTAAGCAAATACCAAGAGAAAATCTTGCTCATGTACACCAGTAAATATATACAAGAATGTTCTTAGCAACACTGTTTGCAATAGAAAAATAACTAGAAACAACTCTGCCAACAGAATAATGAATAAATTATGACAATTAATTCTAGTATGCTGTAAGTGAAAAAAAAATTACAACCGTACACAATAAGACTGAATCTTAAGAACACAGACTGACCAAAAACAGCAAGTTACAAAAAAATATATACACATGATACCATATATACACTGAAAAACTGTATTGCTTAGGGATATAAACATATGCTAAAACTACACAGAAAAGTAAAGGAATGGATAAGCACAAAATTAAGAGTAATGGTTACCTCTGAGAAAGGAAGAAAGGAGATGGGATCAAGCAGGCGGCAGGATGGTAGCATACAAGAGATACAGAAACTAATGGCAAGGGTTTAGGGAAAATGGTGGCAGCTCTGGCTGCACAGACTTTGATCTCTTCAAATCCCAACATAAAAACAGGGCAACTAGAAAGTAAAACCAAAATCCCATCCACAACACTTAAAATTATGTGACAAGGTATCCCTTCAAACCCCAAAAGGCAAAAGGGCAGAGACAATTCCCAGACACCCACAAGACCTCTACTTTTTGGAAGGAAGAAAGCAACAAGGTGGCAACTAATGGACCTAAGAACAAAACAACTCCAAAATAGCAAATGGGCATTCACTGGAAAGTACAAGAGGCCAATTTGGAAACAATAATAATAGCTGAAACTGGGAGAGACTCTGGCATTCTCCAATACCAGGAGAGACAAAGGGTCCATAGTAAAAAGGTCTAAGGGCTTAAAGCAGTTTAGTCCCCATGAACCTTCAAAACGGATCCACCCAAGCTGTCTCCCAGAACAAGCCCCACGTGAAGAAAACACTAATGTACAATCAAAACTGAGCAGTACAGAGCAATAGAAGAAATGGAAGGTTCAGACCAAACTGGATTAAGGGGAAAGAGACACAGGAAAACAGAAAGGTCTGGTCCTCATCTTCTGAACACTATAAAAACAACAGAAGCAGGAGTTAGCTCTATGAAGTCATAACATCTTTCCTCAATTCCACCTTACCCTAAAAGTTCAAGAAACCTAATTTGACATAAAAATGACCAAAAGAAAGATATCAAAGTCAAATCCCACATAAATTTATTTTTAAAAAAAAAAGGCAGGGGCGCCTGGGTGGCTCAGTGGGTTAAAGCCTCTGCCTTCAGCTCGGGTCGTGATCTCAGGGTCCTGGGATCGAGCCCCGCATAGGGCTCTCTGCTCAGCGGGGAGCCTGCTTCCTCCTCTCTCTCTCTCTGCCTGCTGCTCTGCCTGCTTGTGATCTCTCTCTGTCAAATGAATAAATTAAATCTTTAAAAAAAAAAAAAAAAAAAAAAAAAAAAAAAAAAAAAAAGGCAGAATAAATTCCTACAGACAATGAAAGCATTCAGGAAAATGTGTCCACCAAAAAGATCAAAATTCCGACCTACTGTTCAAAATAAGCTAAAGACATTAAGAAAAGTGATACAACATATAAAAGAACACCACCATACATCAGAATTAGAAAAACTGAGAACTGAAGATACAATTCTCAGGAAAAAAAAAAATTTCTTTAGAGGAAAAGAAATCACTTCAGTAATGAAAACCAAACTAGAATGAAAACAAAGAGAAATAAACATAACAATACCCTGAAAGAAATAGAAGGGGAAAGGGGAAACATTTTAAATTTTAAAAGAGATTTAAAAAGTCACTGAAGAAAGACAAAGAGCCATATACCAACCATACAAGTCTTGAAGAGTACAAATACTAAAATAACTTGTTCTCAATTAAAAACAAACAAAAAAGTACCTACTAAAAAGAACATACCACATACCTAAAAATATTGACCCAGAAGGACCAACATCAAGACTTATTTTATTTATATTAGTAGGCCTTAACAGGAAAAAAATTATTTGGGGCATCTAGAAAAATATGTGACTTACAAGGGAAAGAAAATAAAATGATCACCAAACTTTCTCACAGCAATGCTTTATGACATAAGAAATGGAGTAACATTTTAAAATCCTCAAAGATACAAAGTATGATCCAATTTATCTATACCCAGTAAAACTGACTTTCAAGTACAAAAGACACAAACACCAACATACAGGATCAGTGATGAATCTCCTAGAGCACAAGCTTCAAACAACTAAAATTACTAAAGAGACATAGACATAAGGACTGGTGATAAGCATTAAACATATAGTTAGCTGTAAAACTAAAACTGAATGAGGATTAGGAAGGGAAAAGTAATAGTATGTAATGGTTGTAAGACTATGTAGAATAGCACATCTATTTTAAAAATGGGAAGAGAACGAGAAGCATATATGCAGAAAAATTAATGTTCTCAGTGATCCCATCAGTACAAGTTTAGTACTGTGACTCCAAAGCTACTGTGTATTGTGTGTATAATGAAGAATAAAAGAAATGAGTAATGTTGGAATATTCTAATTCTATTACATTTTGTGCCCTCAAGAAAGAAACTTCTTAGTGTAGAAGAAAGGATACACACACACACACACACACACACACACACACACACACATTACATATATATTATATATACACAAAGTTTAATGAAGGCTCTAAGGTCTTGAATTTGAATTAGAAATAGAATAATTTTCATCCTTATTTTTCCTAGTTCTGTCCACTGAAAAGACTTAGAAACAGTATCAATCCAGTAATAACAAACATCTCTAGTGCTCAAATTTTGGTCTTGAAATGCCATTTCCCACTAAGAGAAACCAGAACTTCTTAGAGAAATGAGTGATTCCAGAAGAAAATTACAAGATAAATCTTAATATTAAGTAGCAAGGAACTAATCAGTTTGAAGAACCAATCTGAAGAAGCTCCCACCAGCCAAAGATGAAACAATTTGATCTTCAATAATGACAATTGCAATTTATTGAAACCTATAAAATATGCTTAAATCCATAAGTTCATAATTACTCAAAAAACAAAAAAATAGACCATCTTTGGAGGACGACAGAGGACCAATTAATTACCATGAAAACTGGTACATAAAGATAAAGAATCAAGGATTTATCCTGCTGTTCCTACATGTTTGTACAACTGGATAACCAAATAATAGATGATTAGTGGGAAGTATTTATTTATAATACTTCATATAATACACAAGAAAAGATAGAATTAGACTATTAACATTTTGTAATTCCCAGTTAATTAATTCAGTCTTTAAATGTAAGAGTCCTAATGTCAACAAAAAAAGAAAGCAAATCAGATATTTTAGGTCTCTTATGGTCTTGCCAAAGGGATCTAACCTAAATCTGATTTGTATTTTGAGTCAAACTACCAATTTTCAGGAATCCTCTGTATCCTCTGTAGGATACAGAAATATAATGATACGCACCATGAGTACACAATCAGCGCGTTCCAGGCTATGGAAAACTCTACATGTCAAATGACTCTCGTTCTTCAAGAGACAAATTATAAGGGAAAAAAAGGAATGGAGAGGAAACCTAAAAATGAAAGCAACTTAAGAAACATCAATTTTCTTAAAAATGACTAAAGGATAGTGTCTAGGGATGAACATTTGGATGGTAAAATTATAAAAATATACAAGTAATTACCATTAAAGTCAAGATAATGGTGTGCTACTATAATGCTTATTTAAGGTGAGAAAAGCATTGTGACTGGAATGGGACACACAGAAAGGGGTTTTAGGATGAATGGTTAAGTCTTATCTCTAGACTTGGGTAGTGGATTCAAGGTTATACTTCAGAATAATTCATCAGGCAAAATACTGTTTTTTGTGGTTTTCTGAATTTTCACTTTATAATAAAAAGATTCTTATTCTACATAATGAAAATGCAGTTTTTATTGTATCACAGTTCTTTACACTTCGCATATATTTTATAAATTTTCTTTTGTACCTGTTCAGTATTAATTGAAAAATTTTAAAGAAAAAAAATATTGTAATAAATCAATAAATAAAAATAAGACAAAAGATTTGGTCCTAAAAAAAAAAAACTGTTCAGCATGAACATTTATCTAAGGGCACCTGGGTGGCTCAGCTGGTTAAATGTGTCTGCCTTTGGCTCAGGTCATGATCCCAGGATCCTGGGATAGAGCCCCACATCAGGCTCCCTGCTCAGCGGGGAGTCTGTTTCTCCCCCTTCCTCTGACCCTCTGCCTGCTTGTGTGTATGCTCTCGCTCTCTCTCTCTCCACTCTCCCCCGAATAAATAAATAAATAAATAAATAAATAAATAAATCTATCTTAAGGAAAAAAAGAAAACTCATCTTGGTTAAGATCATAGTCCAAATGCTAAGTTGAATTCAGGCCCTGCCATTCAACAATTCCCTAAGCCTCAATTTCCTCCTATACAAAAATGGGATAATAAAAGATCTGAGGATAACAAATAATATTTTTATAATATTATTTTTATATTATTTATAATATTCATACATTATTATTATTAATTCGCCATATAAAAGTGCATTCATTTTCCATTTCTAACATACCTTTTAATTTAAGCCAAGAAAGCATCCGTTAATAGAAAAGCAATTTTATTTCATTTAAGGGATCAAACAATCAAGATCTAGAATTCCTTACTACTCAAGTACAGAAATCCCTTATAACAATACATAGCAGTCCATTTCTTTAGCAATGTATTTACTGAACATAGAAAAGTACTTATCACACAGTTCACGAAACAAAGTCCCTATTCTCATAAGCTATTATTCTAGTAGAATGACACAGACCAAGATAAAAAGAAATAAACAGATAACAGATCAGATAGTTATAAGGCTAAGAAGAAAAATAAAGAAGGATGATGTGATACTCATGGCAGAGGAGGTACTATTTCAGTCAGGGAGACCTCTCTGAAAGAAAAAAAATTAATTAATTAATTTAATTTAAAAATATGTATATATACCTTCTGGGGAAACAGCATTAGAGAGAAGACTGCAAGCACAAAAGTACTGAGGTAGAAAAACACCTAATGTGTTCAAGAAATGGTAAAACCAATGGTGGCTAAAACAGAATGAATAAGAGTACAGTAGATAGACATTACGTCAGAAAGAATGAAAGGGAAGATATTGTAGAGGGTTTTTTGTTGTTGTTTTTTGTTTGTTTGTTTTTAAAGATTTTATTTATTTGACAGACAGAGATCACAAGTAAGCAGAGAGGCAGGTAGAGAGAGAGGGGGAAGCAGGCTCCCTGCTGAGCAGAGAGCCGGATGCGGGGCTCGATCCCAGGACCCTGGGATCATGACCTGAGCTAAAGGCAGAGGCTTTAACCCACTGAGCCACCCAGGTGCCCCTATTGTAGGGTTTTATAGGCCACTGTAAGAGTTTTAGATTTTGTTCTTAATCAGATAAGAAACTCCTGAGCATAGGAGTAATATGTTCTTATTTTTATTTTTTTTATTTTTTAAGTAGGGTCTATAAACAGTGTGGAGCCCGACATAGGGCTTGAACTCATGACCCTGAGATTGAGACCTGAGCTAGGATCAAGAGTCGGACATTTAACCTACTGAGCCACCCAGGCACCCCTCTAACTTATTTTTATTAACCACTTTGTCCATGCAAAAAAGAGTGGTGGTTAGTATACAGGAGCATAAGTGGAAGTGACAGTAAGTGTCAGACTCTGGCTATCCTACCTTTTATATAGTCTCAGCATTATAAAAATTGTAATAAATTAAATTATAAAAATTATAATAAATGCTAAGCTAATATCTTTTTAAAATATTATTATAAAAATAAAAGTCCTTGAGAAAGGCTTTTAAAACATAGCATTCTACCCTTGGGGCACCTGGGTGGCTCAGTGGGTTAAGGCCTCTGCCTTCAACTCAGGTCATGATCTCAGGGTCCTGGGATCGAGCCCCGCATCGGGCTCTCTGCTCAGCAGGGAGCCTGCTTCCTCCTCTCTGCCTTCCTCTCTGCCTACTTGTGATCTCTGTCAAATAAATAAATAAAATCTAAAAAAAAAAAAAATAGCATTATACCCTTGAAGTCCACCCATGTTGTTGAAAATAGCAAGATTCATTCTTTTTTATAGCTGAATAATATTCCATTGTAGGTAATACCATATTTTTTTATACATTTATCTATGGATGGACACAGGTTCCTTCATATCTTGGCTATTATAAATGATGCTACAATAAACACAGAGGTGCATGTATCTTTTCAAATTAGGATTTTCATTTTCTTTTTTTTTTTTTTTTTAAGATTTCATTTATTTATTTGACAGAGATCACAGGTAGGCAGAGAAGCAGGCAGAGAGAGAGGGGAGGGAAACAGGCTCCCTGCTGAGCAGAGAGCCCAATGCGGGGCTCGATCCCAGGACCCTGGGATCATGACCTGAGCCAAAGGCAGAGGCTTTAACCCACTGAGCCACCCAGGTGCCCCAGGATTTTCATTTTCATTTTACCCAGTAGTGGAATTACTAGATCAAATAGAAATTTTATTTTTAATTTTTTAAGAAACCCTCATTCTGTTTTCCACAATGGTTGTATCAATCTGCATTCCTAGCAACAGTGCACAAGGGTTCCTTTTTCTCCACATCCAGGCCAACACTGCTGTTTCTTGTGTTTTTCATTTTAGACATTCTGACAGGTGTGAGGTAATATCTCATTGTACTTTTGATTTGCATTTTCCTGATAATTAGTGATATTAAATATGGACCTAGATAGTATAATGCTAAATAAAATAAGTCAGCCAGAGAAGACAAATACAATGATTTCACTTACACGTGGAATTTAAGAAGCAAAACAAAGAAACAAACAAAGAAAAAAAGAGATGAGGGGCCCCTGGGTGGCTCAGTCGTTAAGTGTCTGCCTTTGGCTCAGGCCATGATCAGGTCATTATCCCACAGTCCTGGAATCAAGCCCCACATCGGGCTCCCCACACAGCAGGAAGCCTGCTTCTCCCTCTCCACTCCACCTGCTTGCGTTCCCTCTCTCACTGTCTCTCTCTCTGTCAAATAAACAAAATCTTAGGAAGGATGGACGGAAGGAAGGAAGAAAGGGAGGGAGGGAGGGAGGGAGGAAGAAAGGAAGAAAAGAGAGACCAAAACACTCTTAAATAGAAAACAAACTGCTGGTTGCCAAAGGGGAGATGGTAGGGTGATGGATGAAATAGACAGAGTTTAAGAGTACACTTATCATTATAGGCACTGAGTAATGTATAGAATTCTTGAAACATTATACTGTACCCCAAAACTAATATAACATTATATGTTAACTGTACTTCAAAAAAAGAAAGAAAACACATAACCAGTAGAAAACTATACTTCTAGAAGAGGTGGTTAAACAAATCTATGAGAAATAGGGACACCTGCCTGGCTCAGTTGGTAAAGCATGCACTATTGATGTTAGGATCATGAGTTTGAATCCAACATTGGGGTAGAGTTTACTTAAAAGAAAAAAAAAACACTAATTTATGAGAGATATGGCTATTAAATGTTAAGGTTCTAAAGTCAAATTTCCTGGTTTTGATCCTAGTTCAATCACTAAACACGTAAATTTTAGCAAAGTTTCTTGATACCTCAATTTTCTCATTTGTCAAATGTGAAAAACAATGGTTATAGTACTGTTATGATTAAATATGAATATAAAGAATTAGGCTGATATACAGCTAACAACTCAGTAAATATTAGCTATCAAATTTATTATTCTACTTCTACTTATTTCCACTGCCACACAATTCCACTGTTACTTTTTCACACTGCCATCACTATTTATAACATTCCCCTTTAAGGCTGGTTACATATCCATTTAAAAATTATCACAAAAAAATGAACTTTAAGTATTCCTAACATTACATATTTGATGCGGTTTTTATTCAAAAGTATAGTTTCTGCTTCAGATGTAGCAAAGTACTTTGTATTATAGTTTTCTTTTAGCTTTATGGATCACTCTCCTTAAGGATAACTAAATATTTGAATTTGTAAGAAACCAAAGCAATTCCTGATAACATTTTTTCCTTCACTTCAAAATTAAATTAAAAACAAAATTAGGGGCACCTGGGTGGCTCAGGCGTTAAGCATCTGCCTTCAGGTCAGGTCATGATCCCAGGGTCCTGGGATTGAGCCCTGCATCAGGCTCCCTGCTCAGCGGGAAGCCTGTTTCTCCCTCTCCCACTCCCCTTGCTTGTGTTCCCTCTCTTCCTGTCTCTCTCTCTCTGTCAAATAAATAAATAAATAATCTAAAAACAAACAAAAAACAAAATGTTACATCCCATAAGGCTCTGAAAAATCCAACAGAGACTATAACAAGAATGATTATTACATACGAATCATAATCACTTGGACTTTTTGTGTAGCTGGTCACATTCTTATTTTATCCTGCTGTATATCTGCATGTATGAGTCAGTTAGATAAAAGGTTTGGGGCCAAATATTTGGTGCCCTTTCACATTTGACAAGCTTCCAACTAAATGGTAACAATACTTGCCTCTGGGACAGGATATAAGTGAAGGGTGAGAAAGAGACAAACTTTGTACTTAATAACATTGGCTTAATTTGGGTTCCTTCCTTAGCACATGCATTCACTTTTGGAACATAAAATAGGTTTTAAAGAAAAAAAGATTCATTTATTAATAATTTACAAAACAATTTTTAAAATGTCTCATATTTCACCATAATGGCAGCTTACCAGATTGAAGATGCCAGTAATATATTAGTGTTGTTTGCAAGAAACCTCAACGGAGGCTCTGCAAGCAATACACAGGATAAAATTCCTCCACCAAAGCAATGGAGCATAGCAGTAAACCAGCTTGAAAGAGGATTCTTCCATGCCACTGCCGCAGCTCCTGAAATGGTAAAGTAAAAATGTGGTCTGAGATAACTGTATGCTAAACAAATCCTAAAGTACCAATGGCACTAAAGAAATAAACTTCTTAATTTCATAACTTTCAAAAAAAAAAAGTAACCATGTGCGATAATGGGTATGCTAATTAACTTGATTGTGAGAATCATTTAACAATCCATATGCATATCAAACCATCAAATTGTACACTTTAAATATATATAATTTTATCAATTACACCTCAATAAAGCTAGAAAAAATAAATGGGGCAAAATGTAAATGGTTGGTGAATCTGAGTAAAGTATATGAGAATTTCTTGACCTATTCTGGCAATTCTGTAAGTACGAAATATCAAAGGGAAAGTACAAAATAATAAAATAAAAAATAAGGAACGCCTGGTTGGCTCAGTGGGTTAAGCCGCTGCTTTCAGCTCAGGTCATGATCCCAGGATCCTGGGATTGAGTCCCACATCGGGCTCCTTGCTTGGCAGGGAGCCTGCTTCTCTCTCTGCCTCTGCCTGCCACTCTGCCTGCTTGTGCGCTAGCTCGCTCGCTCTCTTTCTCTCTCTCTCTGACAAATAAATAAATAAATAAAATCTTTAAAAAAAAAAAAAACTCAGCCAGAAAAATAGAAGTAATTTATAAAAATAAAAGTAGAAACCCATTAAGCAGAAGCTAGAATAGGGAGATGGGCAACCAAAAACCCAACCCAAAGTTATTACTGGAAAAGACCAATAAAACAGACCATTGTTCAACAAGTCTAAGAAAGGGGCAGGGGCAGAAACAAAAATAATGCAAAACATTAGAAGGAAAAATAAGGAAATAGTTTCATAGAGTTTTTTAATTATAGGAAAGCAACATGCATTTAATCTAATAAATGTGAAGATGCAGTTGAAATGGACAGTATAAATCAGCAAAATTCCCTTAAGAATAGACAGAAACTTGAATCTACATATAACTATGGAAAAAAAAAAAAACTACAGGGCAAAATCTATCTTAAGAAAGGTGCTAACCTCAATAAATTAATGGAAAACATTTACCAAATATTTTTGGATTACTCATTTTTATGCTATATAACCATTATGGAATATAGCAAAGGAGAAAAACTTAAATCATTCTATGAAACATACTCCCAACATCAAAAATTATAAATAAAGAAAAAAGAGTGAGAGAGGAAGGAGGAAAGGAAAAAAAATAAGAAGGGAGGGAGGAAGGAAAGGAAGAAGATACACTACAAATCTAACCTAGAAGTATAACAACAAATTGAAATCAGTAGTTTTTTGAAAAGATAATAAATCATGACCAAGTAGATTTTGTCCAAAGAATTAAAAAGGATTCAATATTTAAAAATTCATTTAAATCATTCACCATACTAACAAATTATCATCTCCCCTTTAGACAGAGTTAAAGACCTAAAAATTCAATGTTCCTGATTTTCAAAAAAATCTAGCAATCTAAGAACAGAAGAAAAAGTACTTAACCTGAATTAAGCTATAAAGGGAAAGACTTTTTTGACCCCACTATAATTTAAAACCTCTATATGAAAAAAGTCTGGAACAGTGTTTTTCAATTTATATAAGGCAAATTCCAGTAAATCAACAAAAAAAAGGACAACAAACACAAGAGAAAAATGAGCAAGTCACAAAGTGGGAACTAAAAATGATTAACAAACATACCAAAAAAGAAAGTCCTCCCTTAAGTCATCAGTAATCAAGAAAAAACAAAATTTAAAAAGATGTTATATTTCTCACACATCCAACTGGCAAAAAAATTTACAGCTTAATATTTATTAACTTATTAGTCAGCAAAGGACTGAAGAAATTCATATACTCCTGTGAGAGTATTAATAAGTCATTTTGAAGAATAATTTGGGAGTATAAATAAAAAATTTTAATTTAAAACTGACTCAGTACCCAAGAAATATCATACAAGAATATTAAAGCAGTGTGTTTATAATACTGTGAAAAAAAATGAAAAAAAGTCTAAACAACCATCTTTAGAGAACAGTTAAACCATGATCATTTGTGCTATGGAATATTACACAGGAGCAATAAAGAGTGTGATAAAGCAGTATCAACATGGGATATTGTTATTCAGTAAAAACAAATAACAATTATGTAGAACAGCAGTATTACAGCATGGGATCATTTACTTTTTTATTTTTTAGAATCATTTATGAGCAAAAATGCAAACACGATACATTTCTCTAGGTACCTGCATATACATGGAATGCAAAGAATAGGGTCTGCAATACACCAACATGTTAACTGTTACTGTCTCTGGAGGAAGCCTAGGATTTGGGAGGATGCTCAAAGGGGATTTAAATTTATTTAATTATACTGAGTATATTATTTAATCATATTGGGATTCTTTTAAATAAAATGTTCATTTACTAATTGTATAATTAAACAAAATTTTAACAAATTATGTCACACCCAATCTGTGGAATACAATGCATCTATTTAAAAGAACGTAGCAAAAATAAATAAATAAATAAATAAAATAAAAAAAATAAAAGAACGTAGCAGCTTTACATGTACTGATGTGACCAAAAAAATCATATTTGTATACATAATATATACAGTAAGAAATCGTTTACAGGGAAAAAACAGAAAACCAGTTATTCTATCAGAATATTATACAAGTAATAAATAAAATAAGGTCTGCAAGAATTTATAACCAGTTTCCTGTTGTTATCGCTTAGGAAAAGGCCCATTTATGCAAAAACAAAATAAACTACATAAATGTATGTGTGAGTTCAGTAGAGTAACATCATCATACTTGTATTAACATGGGAATTTGGGGTGCCTGGGTGGCTCAGTGGGTTGGGCCTCTGCCTTTGGCTCAGGTCATGGTCTCAGGGTCCTGGGATAGAGCCCAGCATCAGGCTCTCAGCTCAGCGGAGAGCCTGCTTCCCCACCCCCTCTCCCTGCCTGCCTCTCTGCCTACTCGTGATCTCTCTCTCTCTGTCAAATAAATAAATAAAATCTTAAAAAAAAAAAAAAGGGAATTCATCTGTGTGTGCTCAGGAAAAAAAGCAAAAGGAGGAGATAAAAGTCAAATAGTGCAACCCACCATTCCATACAACAAAATGTGCCCAGGAGTGAACATGAGTTGGCAGATGTGCATTTTCTGTGGTGTACACATCCTGTCAAGTGAAGTGATGCCAAGGTTTAATTATATGCATCTGGTGATAACTCAAGAAATGGTGACCTGTTCCAATCTGGAAGAAAAATCAGTTATGAGAAATGTACTAAAAGACAGGGTATCAATCTTCAGTGTAGCAATTTCCCCTAAACTTTGTTTGATAATACATGATCATGCTGTCTTTAAAGCCCCAGTCCCACATAAGATGTGATACCAGTATGTCTCTACCTAAATATTATGACCTACCTAAATATGTGTATAGGCAATACAGCACCACACAGTGGAGACTGATTATAATATTGGTCAGTCAGCCTAATAAATGAGTATAATCTTTTCTTTAGGTAATGGTCACTAGCTCCCATACTACACCACTTTCATGTTGAAAAGCAATAGAGAGGGGCACCTGGGTGGCTCAGTCAGTTAAGCGTCTGTCAGCCTTGAGCTCAGGTCATGATCCCAGAGTCCTGGATAGAGTCCCACATAAGGCTCCCTGCTCAGTGGGGAGTCTGCTTCTCCCTCTCCCTTTGCCCCTCCCCCCACTTGCCTGCACCTGTCTCTCTCTTTCTCTCTCTCTCAAATAAATAAAATCTTTAAAAAGAAAAAAAACAATATAGAGTACTTAAGGGTACAGACCCTAGAGTTTAGCTGCTCAGGTATAAATCCTGGCACCAGCACTTACTCTTTGTGTGAATGCAACAAGTTAATTGTTTGCTTTCACACAGCTTAAACACACACACACACACACACACACACACGCACACACACATAGAAGAGGCAAAGAAAAAAGTAACCTACATCACAGGATTGTTGTAAGGATCAACTACAAGTGAGTACTTTGAAATAACTTAGAATGGGGGCCTAGCACATAGTAAGCAACTAAGTATTAGCTAATCACTATTATTACCTAAGTAAATAAAAATAAAAAGCAAAATTATTTTCTCCTCTCTATTTCTGCCATTCCATCACACTCCTATTCTGAGTTGTCTGAGGCAACTTTCAGGCTTTTTTCCCTATGCTTATTTACACACATACACCCCTTTTCCCCTTACTCTTAACTCTCTCCCAACCCTACTGTGTGTGTGTATCCCTCTCCCTTTCTCACAGGCATACCCTGGTTAGCTCTGGAAATGCATTCTGGAAATGGAAGTTCTTACTGCATGAGAGCCATAATGGGCCCATCACAGCACAGTCACTATGAAGAACACATTCTAAGGTAACTGATTACTTTGAACAAACATACAATTAGAAACACTCACTGGTGTCTGCCCTCTACATTCCTTGGTATTACTCTAATGGAGATTTCGCATTACCTTCATCGACCTGATACTCACCACTCACTGACAACCAAATTCAAATGTACCCAGGTTTTCCTTTGACAAAACAATCCAAATCAAATTTACTAAATGATTTCATACTAATGATTTGCTCATGTAACATTCATTTCTGATTATGTTTGTCAAAATAACTTTCCTTTTTCCTCAACTTGCATTTTACATATCACATTCTAGATTTATAAGTGTTTTATAAGTGTTAGCTCCATTTATAAAGTTCTTATTATTAAAATTCTAAGAGACTTTAGTATAGAGTAGGTGCTCTATAAATGTACTGAATGACAGAAAAATATATGTGAAATATTTCAAGAGGTCAAATATTATGATTTCACTACCATGAATTTCCCTTTGTATTGTACAAAACAAAGAGGCAGCTATAATTACATACCAGTTTTGTGACATCTTTGTAGTACCACTAAATCCTCTTAGCTTAAGTTTCAACTTTCATAAAATGGGAGTAATACATAACTTATAAGGATTAAAATAAAGAAATATACATAAAAACACACTTACTACCAAGTACATGCATGGCAGACACTTTGTTGACTTACCTACTGAATGGACTGATCATGACCCACAGATAAAGTAGGCAAAATGTGACCTCGGGCTGCTTTTCATCTCTGAGCCCAAGATCTAATTCTTTTGAGTTCTTATTGCAAGGCTGGGACGAAAACAACACACCACGGCTCTAAAAAAGTACTCATAACCCTAAGAGACGTAAATCAGCAATACTAAGATTTTATTAGAGAAAAAAAGAAAAGAACTGAATTAAAGGGTTTCCCTCACATCAACCTTTTCTGCCTAATTCCCAAAATTACATCAGCTAGAAAAACTTCCCTAAGTCAAACTGGCCTTTCTATAATGCTCTCTTCAGTACGCACACTATGGTAACACATTTGCCACATAACACAGTTATGAGGCAACCTTATGACAAATTTTCTTAGGTGTTATGTTCCTTTGTATACATCATAACAGTACCAGAATTAGTTCACTGTGAAGTTAAACAGTGAAAATACAGAAAGTTAACCAGAAACAGCTTGTGTATCTTTCCAGCATAAAATAATTTTCAATAGGAAAAAAAAGTTAATATGATAGCTTTAATTTTTTTCCCAGTTTTAAAACAAAGATGTATTCCCTTAGCCTAGGAACAAGCCGTGATAATAAAGGTATTTTTTTTTTAATTTTTAACATGCTGATATTTAAAAGACAAAAAATTCTCTGTCTTTCCTTGAGTTAAGATATTTGTGATATGCTAGCGATGGAATTATTTTCCCCAAAACTCTTAGCAAAATTTGTCACACTGAAGCCTTACTCTAATTCAAAGTATATGAGTTTTGAAGCACTCATAACCACCTATGGACTTTAAGATCAAAATATAGTTTATTACGAAATGAAAGCTAGAAAATAAAGTCATATTCTACTTCCAGTTTTGGATCAAGTTTGAATCATAGTTGGCCAAGTAAATCCACAGACCCACCTTGTGGTTATTTCCCCAGTTCCTTAATGTATAACTAGAACAGACATAGTTGGCAACTGACACAAAGCCCATGCTGATCCTCTGATCTATGGAGTAAGGATCAGTAGATGGTAGAAACATTCAAGTAAAAGCTCCTAGAGTTTCTTCTCCTCCTTTAGGTATTTTTAAAAAGCAAAACCACAGAGATGGGTGCTATAACCAAAAACATCAAAGCTGAAAAGGTGGTGATACCTATCACATCCCATTTAACATGCTTATTTGGTCTATATGTAAAGCAGATGGATCTTGGAAAATGTGGATTATCATAATTGTAGACAGGTAGTGACTCCAATTGCAGCTGGTGCTCTAGATGAAGTACTTTTACTGAAACAAAGCAACATAACCCCTATAACCTGGTAAGCAAATCCTTTTTCTCCATATTAATTTGCAAGGAACCCCAGAAACACTTCGCTTTTACCAGGCTAGGTGAACAGTACACTACTACAGTCTTGCCTTAATTCTATGTCAACTTTCCTGCTCTCCAACAAAGTCCACAGAGATTTTGATCATAATGGGAATCCAAACTACATTACACTGACCCTACACTACACTACACTGATGACATTATACTGATTGGATCTACAGGCAGGAAGTAGCCAGTACTTTGGATATTCTAACACGACATATCCAAACCAGAAAGTAGGAAGTTAAACTCCACTGCTAGGAGTCTGTACCTGTCAGAATCCAGTCAGGAAAGAGAAAATACATGGTTATTTTAACAGAGAGAATTTCCTCTAAAATCATTAAGTATAAAATTGTTAAGTAATTGTTGAAAAGGTAAAAAGTAAATACTATGGTATCACAGAGGTATCAACTACAGAAAGCAGTTTACCATTGTTGGAGAAACAAAGGATGGGCTGAAATTATTTAAACTTAGAAACACGAACAAACATCTCTTTAGACCCAAAATTGAGACTCCTAAGCAGGGAACACTGCTCAGCCATTGTTCTAGTCCAGCCTACTCACTCTACAAATGAAATATTGGGTTTTAAGTTCTTATTCCAAACTACCCAGTCAGTGATAGAGTTTTAACACTGGTCTCCTGATTTTATGAACTCTTTCTACCAAACCACATTCCCTGACCAATATTTTCTGTCATGTCAATCAAATATTCTTTCACTTATAAATTAAAGATATTTAAGTAAGATTCTCTAAACTAGTAGAAGTAAATTGTGAACTGTCATTTCTCAGACATCCTTTTCCACCCTACACTGGGCAGAACAAACTCAGTTGTTCTGTTTTGTTTTTTAATAAGAGACTCTTTTTTTTTAAGATTTTATTTATTTATTTGATAGAGATTACAAGTAGGCAGAGAGGCAGGCAGAGAGAGAGGAGGAAGCAGGTTCCCCGCTGAGCAGAGAGCCCAATGCGGGGCTCGATCCCAGGACCCTGAGACCATGACCTGAGCAGAAGGCAGAGGCTTCAACCTACTGAGCCACCCAGGCGCCCCTAGAACAAACTCAGTTTTTAAAACATCACAGAACAAAAGGGGTTTCTGGGGTTTCATGAATGTTCTATTTTTACCCAGATGTTGATTAAATAGATGTGTTCATTTTTAAAATTCATTGAGCTATACATTTACAATTTTCGTACTTCTATGTGTGCTATGTGTGGATTCATAAAGGCAGCAAAACTATGCTGTCACCTTACAGAATCATCAGAACTGACAAATTCTTGACATATTAATCCTTTCATTTCCCACAAATTAGAAGGGGGAACAACAATAAGCTTTATTCCTGGATTTAATTCCTAAAAGCAAAGGAAAAACTCATTGATGATATGGAAATGAGAGAAATCATGGGAGAAAATAACCATATCAAATGAAAGCTTATTGAGAAACTGCTAAATACTGAGAAACCAGAAACAAACGGACCTGCAAAAAGAGAGCAAGGAATATTTGAGAACTTTGGAATTAGCTGAAGACCTAGCTCCATAATTTATTAACCGATGTGACTTAAATACAGTTATTTTATTCCTGTAAGGCTATTCCTCATCTGTAAAAGGAGTTCAATACCTATCTTAAAAAGATATGAGGATTAGAATTAAGATACTACAATGTTTTTGCATGTATCTGAAATGAATATCATTATTTTATAGGAAAGTATCATAAAACCTTTTGTGATACTATCAAAAAAAGAAGACTAATAGCACAGCTGAGTTCCTTTAGGGCTACAACAGCATCTTTCATCTTGGTATCCTCAATATCTAATATAGTGCCTGATATGAAGTGGAGTTTCAATAAATATTTGCTTAATTGAAGTCCCTGTGATTCCAGAGAGGTTAGCAAAATAGTGATGGGAGAATTAAGGGGAAAAACAGATTTTGTGTGTTAAAATCAAGTAGAAATAACTGTAGATTAAATTTTCAGGAAGTCTTACAGAAAATAGCAACTGGATATGAATACATGATTGAAGAAATGTGTTTACTTTAATGAAGATTTAAATAAGAAAAGAGAGAAGGCAGATTAAAAATGTAAGGTAAGAGAAATTAAAGATTAAACTTTCTATTAAATGGTTTCTGACTAATAGCCCTAAAGGCAGCATTTTCCAACTTCCTAATAAAATACCCAGAAAAATGGAACACAAGCAAAACTTATCCTAAAACAAAACTAAAAACTATCAGATGCCACGGTTTAGGAGGAACTAAAGTTAATTATTTACAAACGGAGGTAAATTAAGAAATAAAAAACAGGGGTGCCTCGGTGGCTCAGTTGGTTAAGCATCTGCCTTTGGCTCAGGTCACGATCCCAGAGTCCTGGGATCAACCCCCACATCGGGCTCCCTGCTCACCTGGGACCCTGCTTCTCCCTTTCCTTCTTCCTGCCACTCTGCCTACTTGTGCTCTGTCAAATAAATAAATAAAATTTTAAAAAAAAAGAAATAAAAAACAATCCAATTTATTAAATACCCTGATGTCTTTGCTTGAAGAACAAGTCATGTGGAAAAGGAAATGAGGGGAAAACCATCACCTATCCTTGGATTTGAAGGCCTACAACCTGAACCAAACAAAAAAGGAATGCTGTCCTTATCCACACCACAGAGTTAACCCACTTTACATCCTGTTTCCACTAGCATTTTTTAAGATCTAGGTAGAGACATATAAGATGTAAACAGTAGGAAAGTGAGGAGTGAGGTATTGGCAATGGCAGAGCACATTCCAAAAGCCAAGAATCTCAAGGAGTAACATGCTTAAGAGAATAAAAAGAAGAATAATCCTGGTAATACATGGATGAATTGTAGTTTCAACGTACTACTAGTCTAAGTTCGAGAGAATCAGTCAATGGTGGATAAGAAAATGTTGCCAATTAAGTAAAAATTTACATAAAGTATTGCCAAATCAAAATCCCTAATGAGTTAAAGTAATATCTCAAACAAAAATAATACCTCAAACAAGTGGAGCTTATCCCAAGAATGTAAGGATGGTTCATCATTTTTTTAAGTTTTAATTTTTATTTATTTTTTTTTTTTAGTAATCTCTACACCCAACATGGGGCTTGAATTCACAACCCTGAGATCAGGAATCGCATGCTCTTCTGACCAAGGCAGCCAAGCACCCCTGATTTATCATTTTAAAAAATGTATTACATTACAATTTATTTATTTTTTTAAAGATTTTATTTATTTATTTATTTATTTGTCAGAGAGAGAGAGAGAGAGCGCGCGCGCGCGAGCGCACGCACACACGCACACACACACAAGCAGGCAGCGGCAGAGAGAGAAGCAGGATCCCTGCCCAGCAAGGAGCCCAATGCAGAACTTGATCCCAGAACGCTGGGATCATGACCAGAGCCGAAGGCAGCGGCTTAACCAACTGAGCCACCCAGGCGCCCCTACATTACAATTTAAATAGGAAAAACAATATGATCAACTCAATAAGAAGTGGAAATACAAATTGCTAATAAACTTAAGCAGTACATACCCAGCAACCATGACAGATGCAAATGAAAACTATTTTTCTGATCATTAGAATGACAAGATATTTAAGAACGGTAACAGCAGGGGAGGGGTAAAAGAAGCAAATACTGTGGAAGAAACAGGCAGTCTAACACATTTCTGGTAAAAGCGTAAATAGGGGGGCACCTGGGTGGCTCAGTGGGTTAAAGCCTCTGCCTTCAGCTCAGGTCATGATCCCAGGGTCCTGGGATCAAGCCCCGCATCGGGCTCCCTGCTCAGCACAGAGCCTGCTTCCCTTCCTCTCTCTCTGCCTACTTGTGATCTCTGTCAAGTAAGTAAATAAAATCTTAAAAAAAAAAAAAAAAGCGTAAATAGGTACACTCTTTTGTATGAATTTTACCATTTCTACCTGTTTACAAGCACTGCTACTGGAATATAAAATATTTTTCACACCATGTGTAATACTGTTTTAGCATTCAGTTGGTCCAGTGCTTCTCAAATTTTTTGGTCTCGGGACTCCGTGTGCCCCCCAAAATTAGTGAGCAGATGAATAGTTGCAAGGACTGGGGGAGGGCTAACTATAAAGGGGCAGGAGGGAATCTGGGGTGAGTGATGAAACTATCGTATATCTTGATAATGCTGGTCATCACATATCTGTATGTGTTCTCCAAAATCATAAACTTTATTATTAAAAAGGGTGAATATAATACATGCAAATTAAACCTTTAGAAAAAGTCAGACCTGAAAAAAAATTCTTGAAGACCCCAAAGAATTTTTATTGAGTTACAGGTATCAATATTTAACACATTAGAAACTGAGAAAATTTAAAGTAGTACTTAATGTTTTCACTTTAAAAATAGTAACTGTACTAAATGTTAACATAAATTATGTATTCTTTACGAAAAATAACTTTTCCAAAGCAAAAAACATTTAGTGAGAAAAGTCCCACTGTTTTATATGCTAGCAAATCCCTTTTAATGTCTGGTTTCAAAGGGAAAACAGCTGGACTCTCATTCTGTTTCTGTATTCAATCTGTTCCATATCATAGGTCATGTAGCTTCTGGAAAACTCCACTGTACACTTGTGAGAAAATTAGTGTAAAAAAGACAAATAACATCTGCATATTATTATGAAAATAACTTTGACCCGGAAGCATCAGGAACCCTTAGGGTTCCTGGACCACACTTTCAGAACTTGATTTAGCCTATACAAGAAAATTTCAAATATTGAATATGGCATGATAATGTACTTCTTTTCAAATCAGGGAAACACTTTCTTATGCAGATTATCTGTCCTGCTTCAATACCATATTCACCTTCCAGGTCAAAACGTCTACCAAACAATGCTTTAGACTAAGCTACAAACACCAATGTAAATGAAAAATATTTCCGAGACCAAACAGTTTAAAAAACAAACAATTGCCCGTAAGAGGTACAGCACCTCCTCATGCCCTCACGCTCTCTATAGGACCAGGCAGCACGAACAGGGAGAAAGTAGAAAAAGAAAATAAATGCCTAAACTCAAAGAAAGAAGAGATCCATAAAACCAAAAGGCAAAGAGAATAACTGCAAAAATCAAGCAGCACAGGAGCAAACATACACTGAATGGAAAATACAAGAAAATACAAATATTGCTTCTTGGCCATATACTTAAAACAACAACAACAACCTCAAAATGCTGTATTCAGACTCTACCCTCAGTCTACACATACTGAGTCTTGGACGGTGTCGGTCATACGACGGAAAAGGGGGATCCACTGTTTTCCAGCAATCACTTTATCCAGCTTGCTAAGCAGGGTGACAGAGCGCTGCGTGAAGGAGAATAGTGGTGTGCCTGCTAGAGGCTTTTTAAGTGTTGATACAACTTTCAGGACCGCAGAACAGTCCAGAACTACTCACTATCCCAAGCGACCGAGTCCCACTTGCAGTCCCCGGGACCTCGGTCCCCAGGTGACTTTTAAACACTGTACTTTCCAAGTAAGTGGTGGCACCACCGGGAGACGGCGCACATCCTGGGTGGACGCAGGCAGGACCCGGGCTCCCAAATGCCCCGGCGGCTTCCCTGTCACTTGCCCCTGTCGCGGTATCCCGGACCCGAGGTTGTGCCTCCTTTGACGAGTACCGGGGCCACCTCTCTTCCCTGCCGGTTTCCCCACCTGCGCTCGAGAGGTCGGAAGGGTCGCCTCGCGTCGACCCTCCAGCTCAACTACAGGACTCTGGGACAGAAGCAACTCGGCCGTTCAAGCGGCCCAGGCCGTCCTCTCGGTGAGAGGTACCCTGAGGCGGACCGTCTGCGTCTCCCCGCACTCACCCGGCTGACGCTTCAGCGCCATCACGGACACCAGGTAGTGGGCGATATCAAAAAAGGGGAACATAGACGTGCGAGAAAAGGCAAGGGTCAGCTCATCCCACGGAGAATCCATCACGACGACGGACCGCAGCAGGCGAAGCAGCCCGGGCGACGGGTTCCTGCCGTGCGCGGCGAAAAGTGGGGGAGGGGGTCCGCCGCGGCCGCGCGCCCTTCCGCGCGGCCTGGAGGAGCCCTGCGCGTGCGCCCTGGGACCCTCGCCGGCGCGCTTTGGGGGCGGGGCCGCGCGTCCGGGGAGTGGGCGGAGCGAGCGGCTCCCTGGTGTTCCGGCGGAAAATACATAACTTATGTTAACATTTAGCACCTTTATTATTTTAAAACGAATACGTGAAGGACTGTTTTAAATTTTCCTGTTATAACTTCTTGAGAACTCTTTTTGGGTCCTCAAGAAATTTTTTTACGTCAGCTTTAAGGGTTTAATTTACATACATTTGATTCACCCTTTTCAATATAAAGTTCTATGATTTTGGATAAACCTATGCAGTCCAGAAGGGTAGAGTTTCAGAGTGGGATTAGTTTCTTTAAATTGTTTCACCTAACATTTCTCAAGCAACCATAATGTGCAAGTCACACCGTGAGTGAGTGGAGGTATAAAAAAGAATACAATAATATCCTGCCCTCAATAAGCTTGTGTTTTCCCAAGACATTAAAAACATTTTTGAGGACACATGTAATTTGTACAAAGCTGGTAGTGAGAAGTGTAGATACCATGCTAGGGCAGCTCTAAGAAGAGGGAAGACTGTTTCAGGGACGTGAAAGGTGAACTGACCTTAAAGGCTAGATGAGAGATAGACGGAGGTATTTTGGCTAGACTACAAAGTGAGAAATGAGGTTGGGAAAAAAATCTTTGAAAGACATACCATAAACTATGTGGTCTGGCTTCAGAATCTAAGCTCTTGATCACTACATTATGCTCAGACAAACCAGAGCCAGAATCCGTTCTCTTCACTGTTATACTAAACTGGGTTTTTTCCTTTTCGGTGGAGGTAGGGTGTAATGTGTCACCAACTAGTAAGTTTAGGAATAGATCAGTGAGAAGAGACTTAGATAAGGAAAACCAAAGGGTATTCACTGGTCCACGCAAATGCTTGGAGAGGCTGAGGACAACAGGAGCAGAGACTGAGATGGGAAACATTAAAGTAGAAGCAGAATAAGCCAGATGTCAATTCAACCTGTCAAAGAAGGTTATGGGAAATGGGTGAGGAGGAGGATTATAGTTACCTTCAAAGAAATAGGAAACAAGGAGGAGCAGGTTTAGGTAAGAAAAACACAAGTCTAGTTTGGCACACTTTTTAATTTGATGTGTCAACAGGTCATGCTGGCACCAGGAAACTGGAAATACATAATGAGCTGCTAGATAGATAGAGCCATGTGAGAGTGTGCACTGCCAAGGGAGACAAACTGATTTTTTAAAAGTCTGAAGATTTGTCCGTTTTGATTCATTTATCAAATGTTCTTTGGATGTCTGCTATGAACCAGGCATTTTGCTGGATGTTAGAGGCCCCTTCTTAAACACTAAGTGTTCAAAAGGTGGGAAAATTGTAGTAAATGTCTACATTTTATGACTTATCAAGAAAGAACATGGGGCACCTAGGTGGCTCAGTCAGTTAAGTGTCTGCCTTTGGCTAAGGTCATGATCCCAGGGTCCTGGGATGGAGCCCCCCATGGGGTTCCTGGATCAGCAGGGAGTCTACCTTTCCCTCTCCTTCTGCCCCTCTGCCCTGCTGGTGCTCTCGCTCTCTCTCTCCCTCAAATGAATAAATGAAAGATTTAAAAGAAAAGATAAGAAAGGAAAGGAAAAGGAAAAAGGAAAAAAGGGGAAGGAAAGGAAAGAAAGAAAGAACAGACTTGCTAAAAAAAACTTTTCATATGTGGTTTTCTAAGAAAGTACTTTCCATAGAAGGTCTTTAGATCTCTAGCAAAACTAAAGAAAAAAAAACAATACCTGTGATTATTTATAATTCCATGTTTCAGTTGATTCCTTCCATACTTTTTATACATTCCTTTATCTTTGGAATTGTAGTGTTGTGAATTTGGGGGCAGAACTTGGATATCGTTTCCCAAAAAGTTTTACATTTGACAGTCTTAAATTTCACAAAATATGTTTTGTCCTTGGACTTAAAAAAAATAGTATTTTTGTAGTCATCTTTACAAAATCTGTAATGATACTCTATGCCACTATCATTCTGAGGTATAATTAAATCAATTATTAGTACCAATAGGACAACATAAAAAGTATCAGAGATTTTTTTAAAAAGCAGATAAATCAAACATTTTACTTACCCGAAGCAAACTAATTCCAACAGAAAGAAATGAATCACTTCAGGCTCTCCTAGTAATCTAAAACTTGTTTCATTTCAAAAACTGAGAATAGGGGCGCCTGGGTGGCTCAGTGGGTTAAAGCCTCTGCCTTCAGCTCGGGTCATGATCCCGGGGTCCTGGAATCGAGTCCTGAGTTGGGCTCTCTGCTCAGCAGAGAGCTGCTTCCCCCTCTCTGTCTCTCTGCCTGCCTCTCTGCCTCCTTGTGATTTCTGTCTGTCAAAAAAAAAAAAAAAAAAAAAAACCTGAGAATAAACTGGGTCTCCATCTGCCTAGTGTCTAAAGAAAAAAATTTTTTTTAATCCAAGGGAAATAAAATTATAATCTTACAAAAAGACAAGTTCTATCCAAATTTTAAATATGCTATATTTAAAATTATAATTATATTTACTTCTGGTCAATGCTTCAGTTATTTAGTCTAATAAAATAATCTAGGATAGAAGGAAATGAGCAATGAAAGGAAGAAAGGCTTTGAATTGGTAACAGAGAAAGGCAAGACTGGGGGAAATTGTGTGTGAAAATTCAGACTTTTCCTGACTTTTGGAAGCAGTTTACAAAGTTAAGTGATCACTGCAGATTAAAATGAATGTTACTATAAAATATTGCTTATCTATTAGAAAGTAAAGCTGGTCTCACTGTATGAACATCAAGAAGAGTCTTGATTAAAACGCAAGAATTTGAGTTCAAAAACATGTGAAACTAATTTTTATAAACCAGCTTTCTCAACAATACTATTGAGAGTTCTTGTGGGGACTGTCTTATGCATTATAGGATGCTTAACGGTATTCCTGGCTTCTACCCAATGGATGCCACTAACACACACACACCAAAAATGTCTCCAGGGGCACCTGGGTGGCTCAGTCGTTAAGCGTCTGCCTTCAGCTCAGGTCATGATCCCAGGGTCCTGGAATCGAGCGCCGCGTCGGGCTGCCTACTCAGCGGAGCACGTGCTTCTCCGTCTCCCACTCCCCCTGCTTGTGTTCTCTCTCTCTCTCTCTCTTTGTCAAATAAATAAATAAAATCTTAAAAAAAAAAAAAAAGTCTCCAGATATTGCCAGATGTCCCAGCAGAAGGCTGTGGTGAAAATGCCCCTCCTTCAGAACTACCGTTATAAATAAATAAATAAATAAATAATTTTTTTTCCTGTCTGTGCTTCTGTTTGTGCAAACATTACTGTCATGCCACTAATATTAATCATTAAGTTAATTCTAGAACAACTCACATAGCCCTCCTTAGTCTCAGCTTGCTCACCCATCCCTGCAGGTCAAGTTGGCAAAATCCCAAAAACTAGTACCTCAAAATGTAATCCTATTTCTTCTCTGCAATACTGCTTCCTATCCACTGAGTGGCATGACTCTCACTTTGGGAAATCAATAACAGTAACTTTTAAAGACCCATAAATAGTCCATAGTTAGGAGGTTTCATATTAAAGTGGCTAATAACATTTCTAAACCTTGGTATTCCAGTTAAACATTTTCACTCTAAAGTTATTTTGATAGGTATTTGATAACTATGCCATATCAAATTACAGTGTAATAGTATATGACGTTTACAACAAAATATGTTTAATTTGAATTCAACTTTTTTAATATCCAGCATTATCTGGGAGAATTAACTAAAGAACATCAGTTGCCCTCAAAATACTCATGGCGTTCAATCAGTTCAGTGAGATGCTGGTGCATAAAGTTTAAGTGATAAACCAATTTGAGTATACATTCAACTTTATAGATTCAGTGGGTATCTAATAATAGTGCCTTCTGATATGGTGACCTGTAAAATATGACTTGGTTCACCTATTTCTTGCACTGGAAGCTAATTCTTTTCTATAAACATCACATATACCTCTAATATAAACTATCAAATTTAAAATGTTCTCCTTGTGTAACAAATGCAAATATACCTAAGTTAAAGTCTGGTGTAATTAAAAGGAATATCCCGGGGGCGCCTGGGTGGCTCAGTGGGTTAAGCCGCTGCCTTCGGCTCAGGTCATGATCTCAGGGTCCTGGGATCGAGTCCCATGTCGGGCTCTCTGCTCAGCAGGAAGCCTGCTTCCCTCCCTCTCTCTCTTTGCCTGCCTCTCTGCTTACTTGTGATCTCTCTCTGTCAAATAAATAAAATAAATCTTTAAAAAAAAAAAAAAAAAGGAATATCCCGGGGCACCTGGGTGGCTCAGTGGGTTAAGCCTCTGCCTTTGGCTCAGGTCATGATCCCAGGGTCCTGGGATCAAGCCCCCCATCAGGCTCTCTGCTCAGCGGGGAGCCTGCTTCCCCTTCTCTCTCTGCCTGCCTCTCTGCCTACTTGTGATCTCTGTCTGTCAAATAAATAAATAAAATCCTTAAATAAATAAATAAATATGGGAGCCTGGGTGGCTCAGTGGGTTAAGGCCTCTGTCTTCAGCTCAGGTCATGATCCCAGAGTCCTGGGATCGAGCCCCGCATCGGGCTCTCTGCTCCGCAGGGAGCCTGCTTCCCCCTCTCTCTCTGCCTGCCTCTCTGCCTACTTATGATTTCTGTCTGTCAAATAAATAAATAAAATCTTTTTTAAAATAATTAATTAATTAATTAATAAAATAAAAGGAATATCCCTAGAACTCATCCGTGTAAGGACTACCAAAACAGAAGTCACTCACAAGTGCATAGCTGCCAGGTGTCTCTGATTACCAGCACCCAAGGTTACAATTCGTCTCTGTTCAAGATTAACAGGTACCATTAAATCAAAAATGATAACGTTGTAGAAGTTGAATGAACCCTTTAAAAAAATTTCCTTGGATTGCAAGTCATAGAAAACAGTTTGGGGGCACCTTAAAAAAAGTGAGGGATTTACTGAAAAACTTCCAGGAATCTCATGAAAGCCAAGGAAGAGTTAAACCATTAAACCCCAAGAAGAGCAAAAAGCTGGACATTTCTGAGGCCAGCAGCAGCAGGTGGGGGTGGGTAGCTCTCAGTTACCAGTGATAGTCAGTGTCAGCTTCGTTCCATCTCTGTGTCTCCCTATTCAATAGTGCAGGAAAGAGAGCCTGCCTGGCCTGAGACAGATGTCCTCTCCTGCTTAACCAGCTCTGAAGGGAGTCTGGGTCATATGGACCCAGAGCATCCCTAGGTATCAGAGGCAATGTCCCGAGAACAAAGAGAGCTAGGCAACAATCACAAGGGGTGTCTATTATGATCATTTTCTTCAGCTCGCTTATTTCAGAGTAGGAAACCCAGGGCTACAGAGAGATCACAAAGGCAGTCAGCGATAAACCAGGATTTCTTATTATCCTGTTTCAATCTCTCCTAAGTACTGTTCCTGGGCTTTCCCCTGTCCTGCAGACACCAAATATTCCTCCTAAAGTTGTCCTTTCGTAACAGATTCAGCACCCCTACAGCAATGAAAAGGCTACTCTATAAGAACCAGGAAGACTTACTAGGAGTCGGTCAGTGGGTCAACAGCCAGGATTAAATGAGTTGGTAGTTTCTAGCACAAGCAGTTTGTTGAAGGGCCTGAACCTCATGGAACATAATCAGGAAGTGAATTTATCTTCCTTCAGACAAAACCCCAACTATCACCCTATGTCAGACCTCCCCACCCCATCCTTTAACATTATCTCATCAGATCCCATTGTTTCTTGTCATTAAAGATACTAAAAAATAAAATTAAATGATAATGTTAAAGTCTACTATGGTTAAATTGTTAGTCTTGCATCTAATTCAGAGCTTCTCATGTTCCATCAGCTTGGTCTGTGTAGCCCAGAAACTTGGTAGAAAGGGGAAGAAAGGGGCATGAGGTCTTTCACCTTTCCTCATCTTCTGCCCACTCCATCTTCTGTGCCCTCCAAAGTCAAGATAGAAATTAGGGAAATTATAGAAAAGAAACAAAGGCCTTCTAGTTAACAAGTGTTGGTTATAGTTTTTGGGTTTGTTTTGGCTATTGATATTTTTTTATGACAGTCTTCTGGTGCTGACTTATTAATGGGGAACATTTGTGGGTTCCACAGTGATACCATGGACTTCTGCATAGGAAGTTTTCCCAACATCTACAGTTACGGCAGACACCATCAGGTGGCTAATGCAACAGGTATATCCAACGTTACACATTGAATTAAAACATTAAAAATAGCTTTCACAGCCTCTCAGCAAGGGGTGGCCATGTATTAGAATACTGGCAAATGAAAATGAAGAGGGAGTCTGTTGGAGTGCTTTAAAAACAAAGTGAAGAGGAGTCAAGATGGCGGAGAAATAGCAGACTGAGACGACATCAGGTAGCAGGAAATCAGCTAGATAGTTTATCAACCCATTCCAAACACCTACAAATACAACAGCAGATCGAAGAGAAGAAGAGCAGCAATTCTAGAAACAGAAAATCGACCACTTTCTGAAAGATTACATGCAGTAAAATTTCTTTAATGCTACTTGGCACATAGTATGTATTCAATAAACAATAGTTATAATTATTACAAAAAAAAAACAAAGTGAAGAAGAACATAGTTGGTGGACTGACGCTGCTTGCTCGACCCTAAGACTTACTGTACAACTACAGTAATCAAGACAGTGTGATATTGGTAAAAGAAGAGATGAACAGATCAATGAAAACAGTGTGGGTTCTCTTACAAAGGTAACCTATGCCCTTGAGATGGGCCTTCTTTTCTTTCTGCCTTGAGCTGGAGCAGCTGTTTTGTGACCATGGGAGAAGGTCAAGAAAATAGCAGATAACTGAAGATATCAGCTATCTCTCTCAAGCTTACTGTTACATGAGAAAAAGTAATCCTTTATCTGTTTAAATAGAGTCTGAATTGGCTTGGGGGAGAGCTATATATCTCCTTCCTCACAGAGAAAGGAGTAGAAAAGTAACACTCCAAACCTTTGAATTCCTTTCTATGAATTTCCTTTTAAATTGTTGACATCTTGGGGTATTGGGAGTAAAGGTATCTAGACCAGCTGTTATCTTTAATTAAGTCCCAGTTAGATGGTCTACCTCCTCTCTTTAGAATATGAAGGTGTGTAACATCTTTTGTCTTAGGGGCGGTAGCTGGAGTTCCAAGATAATAACTCCCAATTAACATCTTGTTACACCAAAAAATAGGCAAGACAGAGATTAGAAAATGAGATTGATGAGTGAGGTTTGAAAGAAAATGTATGTAGCTAAAGCTAAGAACTCACAAAATGTAATTGATCTGTGTAGATTGGTTGATTAAATCAAAACAATAGGAACAAGAACATAATATGCACCTGACATTTGGGCAAACCAAAGGAATCCTACCTAGACTTTCAGAAGTGTGACCAAATAACAGGGAATGAATGGTGAAGAGGGTCCTTAAGTATAGATGGAGAGGGTAAATGCACTTGTAGGGGGTCTCTGTCCAGTAACAATCACTGAGGCAAATTAATCCAGTGTAAAGCTGCTCTAGTAGGACAGTTTACAATAAATACGTATTCCATTGCTTGAGCCCAAAGCTGTCTAGCTTTCATATAGAATGGATCTACATTACATATCTCCCAAGTCTACTTCTAAAGTGCCTGTCAATTAGTGGAATTGTATATGTTTCTGTGGACAGAACTTCCAGGGATTGAAGCATCAATCACTGAATGTTCTTTAAGTATCTGTAAATCTGTGTAAATCATGTTAGATGTAAAATCTGTAAAATGTAAAGATCTATTAGTATTTATTATCCATGTTCTTATGGTTTTTGCATAGAAAAATTAGTAACAAGTTTCCTTAGTCTGAAAAAAAGAAAAGAAAAGCTAAAGAGAACATTTTTTTTTAAATTTTGTGTATTTATTTGTTAGACAGAGAGCACAAGTAGGCAGAAAGAGGCAGGCAGAGAGAGAGGGGAAGCAGGCTCCTTGCTGAGCAGAGCCCGATGTGGGGCTCTATCCCAGGACCCAGGGATCACGACCTGAGCCGAAGGCAGAGGCTTTAACCCACTGAGCCACCCAGGCGCCCCGAGAGTATTTTTTTTAAAGATTTATTTCTTTATTTTAGAGAAAGAGTGTGCATGTGCAAGCGGTGGGGGTGGGGGGGCAGTGGGAAAGGGAGAGGGAGAGATAATCTCGGGCAAACTCCCCATTGAGTGTGGCACCGACCAGGCACCCAATCTCATGACCCTGAAATCATGACCTGAGCCAAAATCAAGAGTCCAATGCTTAATCAACTGAACCACTCAGGTGCCTCAAGAGAATATCTTTTTTTTTAAAGATTTTATTTATTTATTTGACAGAGATCACAAGTAGGCAGAGAAACAAGCAGAGAGAGTAGGAAGCAGGGTCCCTACTGAGCAGAAAGCCTGATGCGGGGCTCCATACCAGGACCCTGAGATCATGACCTGAGCCCAAGGCAGAGGTTTAACCCACTGAGCCACCCAGGCACCCCTCAAGAGAATATTTTTAATAACAGCACAACTTCTTATGGGCATTTTGATTATCTACGAAGGGAACAATTTCCCAAAGTGTTTTAAACATGGAAATCTATTTTTTTCCCCTCCAAGCAGTTCATGAAACTAGAAATCCGGCATGGAGAACTCAACATAATTCTTTTCCTATCTCCATTACATTCAGCTGGACTATCAGATTATTTATAATGTTCATTCACTCAATAAATACGTATCTCATCTTTCAAATAGGGCCCATCAAATCATAACAGGAAAGTCTTTCCCTTCATCTCTTTAGCTACTTCTCTGTTAAGCTCAGCCAGCTAGTAGCAGCATATCAATTTGCATTCTCCGTTTTATACCAAGGAGTTCACTTGGGAAACTCTCATCTTGGGAGACAGTGTGCCATACTGCTTGATAAATCTTAGCTATTAGCCTTCTATGATATTCAAATCTCTTGGAAGGACCTTAGATGTTCTTTCATACTGCTTTCTTAACTACTGAAGTTATACAGATTATACTAATTTTAGAGGCATAGTGGTTAAGACTATAGGTGCTGAAGCCAGAGATCCTGAGTCAAATCCTGGCTCCACCCCTTGCTAGCTGAACTACCTTGGGAAAGTTTCTCTGTGCTTCAGTTTTCTCATTTCTAAAATGGTGAACAGAGTACTCTGGACCTCATGGGGTTTTGTGAGGATTAAATATATTAATGTGTGTAAAGAACAGTGCCTAGCACATAGAAAGTCCTCAATAAATGTCAGTTATTATTCAGAATTTACTTAACCAGCATTATAAGGACTTTAATAATTCTCTCTTATCATGAATATAATTCAATTGGGACCTAATTTCATTTTAAAAATCTGCCACATAAAAGCTCTCTCAAATTTGTGATCTAGTATATTAACCTAAATAATGAACAAAATCATCTGGGTGCAATAGGAAAGGATACTTAGGTGAGAGACTTTTAGTAAGTTCAGTGAAATTGTCTTTAGCATTCCAAGAAAAAAATATGGGCATTTCTCCTTTATTTGCTCCCTTTTGGTTTTGTGTTTCGTTTTTTATTCTTATTTCCTTCTCTTTAACATTGTACATTGTAATAATAATGTGTGCCCGAATAGAAATAACAACAATGCTTCCCTTAATACATGAAGATGATGCTATTCCTTTGACTAAAGTCACATTCTTGAGCTTTCCTTGAGTTCTCTTATCACATCTTATCAGCTAGAAGCCATCTACATTGAAGTCTACCAGTTCAATTCAGAAAAGTCTTTGACAGAGCTTCCAATTCTGTAAATTCACCTAACTTAGAGGTGCTAAAGTAAGAAGAAAAAAAAAAGGTTAGCCAGATACTCTAAAGAAGGTCTGGGAACATTCCCTACCAGACAGAGGTTAGGACAACTTGGCCAACAGTTGTTGCACATCCATAACTAGGAGAGAGACTGAGGATAAAATTAGATATAGGGACATTGAGACTACCTAATTTAGAAGTGGGTAATTGGCAAGTCTGGTCAGTGAGATCATAGCTGAGACTAAGAAATCCAACCTGAGGACCAAATGAGGTTTAGTCAGCTGGCATTAGCAGAAACACAGCCAAACATATTACCAGAACAAAAATGTCTGGTGGGGGAAAAAAAAAATCAAGCCAATGAAGAAAGAAACACTTCAATGACAAGGTATGGATGACTCGCCATTGTAAAACCACTGAGGCTAACACTGGTTAGGAGCCTCACAAGGATTTCTCCCAGGTGGGTGAAGAGTTCCATCAAAAAAGATTTGTCATCCTAAAGACACTACCTCAAAAAAAGCTCAGACCATGAAAGAAAAAATTGATAAATAGGATTACATTAACATTAAGAACTTTCAATTATCAAAGGACACTATTAAGAGAATAAAAAGGCTAACACAAAGTGGAAGAAGATACTTGCTATATGCATTTATCTCCAACAGAAAAATCTTACCCCCCAAATATAAAGAATTCATGTAAATTAATAAGTAAAATTCAGTTAACTTTTTCAATACAAAACCAAACAAAAACTCAAATAGATAATTCACTGAAGAAGATAACCAAATAACCAACAAATATATGAAGAGGAGGGGCACCTGGGTGGCTCAGTGATTAGGCATCTGCCTTCGGCTCAGGTCCTGATCCCAGGGTCCTGGGATCGAGCCCTGCATCAGGCTCCCTGCTCAGAGGGAAGCCTGTTTCTCTCTCTCCCACTCCCCCTGCTTGTGTTCACTCTCTCACTGTGTTTCTCTCTGTCAAATAAATAAAATCTTTTAAAAAAATATATATATATATATATGAAGAGGAGCTCAACTTCAATAGCCATCATGGAAATGCAAATTAAAACTGCTTATTAAAATTTTTTAAATTAAAAAAACAGACAATACCAAGTGTGAATACATAATACCAGGTGAGAATATAAACCCACTTGAACTCTCATCCGTGACTGGTGAGGGTCTAACATGATACAGCCACTTTGGAAAACTGGTAGTATCTGCTAAAGGTGAACACAGATATCCTCAGACCTACAAATTCCATTCACAATTATGCATAGCACTTTTATTTATATATATAATTGCTATACACACACACACACACAAATATATACACACATGCACACACAATATTTTAAAAAGTATATTCTGCATGATTCCGTTTAAATGCAGTTCAAAAGCAGAAAAAACTACTCCACAGAGTCGGGATGAGTGGTTGTTCTCAGAGGCAGGAGAAGGGAGCTTCTGGAGTTTGGTTTCTTTATTATGATGTTACTATGTTCACTTTATTGAAAATAGTTATACTTTTAGGATTTGTGCATTTTTTATGTGTTTTTATGCTTCAAAAAATTTTTTTCAAGAAAAGGAAAAAGAAAAAAAAAAAGAAAAGAAAAGAAAAAGAAGAGGAATGGCATTTTCTAACAAACATACTAGGAAGCCTGTGGCTTGGCAGTCAGTCTGGCCTGACTGAGTTTTCTGTTTTTCCAGGAAAAGCCCAATCTCTGTGAGAGTAGCATGATAAGCCAAGGCATAAAAGCCTATCTTAATTCAGTCAAAGGCACTGTTACTTTATCAGCTCAGTTAGAGGTTTCTTTTGGAACTTTGAGAAAAAATAGCTAAGCTTCATGTAATTTTCTTAGTCATATTCTCCTGAAGTCTGTTTCCTAAAGAATTCCCTCCAGAGAAGATGAAGTTAATAATCACCCTGGAGTTAACCTTCAGGTGCCAATAATCTTGGGCCTTAAGAATGGTTGGTTCTTTATATCATTTAACTTTCAAATATATATTCAGGGGCAGAGATGCTTAAAAAGTATGGGGAGAGGATCAGATGCCAAGTCCACTGTGGGGCCCTTCAACTGTATGCCTCTAGATGCTCCAAGAGCTCTCTTCTCCTTCCTGAAAGAGAAGTAATTTCAGCTAAGTAAGGGTAAGATTCTTGTGTCATTGCTTGAACAAATGTATACTATGGGCTCCAGACATACAAATTCTGGTGGGCACTTTGAACTCAGAGCTGGGTGACAAAGAGACCTAAATTCAGGCTCAAATTTCATTAAGCATCTATTCTCCACCAGGCTGCTAGACCATGAGAACAGCAAGCGTAGGGATGAGAATACATCAACTCTCCTAAAGATTGTCATTCAGAACAAGAACGGTGAATGGTTCAACAGTTATATGAAAAATGACCACCAGCATCCCTGCCTACATTGGATTCTTGTGAGATATTTGTGAGGAAATTCCAATAGGCTGGATCATGCATCTAATCAACTTTATGTGTAGATGAAGAACACTCCCAGGCTCTGGGGAGCTTTGCTCTACTTGGCCCACAGACAAATGAACAAAAACTGTGTGTGTGGCATGATGAGTACTGTAACGTCAGGAAGCACAAGGTACTATGAGAGTCCTCAGAAGATGAACTCATAACCCAAACTTGAGAGGTTAAGAAAGTCTGGGAAATAGCTGTTTAGTAAATGCACTCGAGTCATAACCCCATTTTGTACCCCACTGTGTTTGCCTGCCATCCCTGGCTATGAAGCAGGGGATTTCCTTCAGGAGGTTCTGAGCCAATCTCATGGCAGCAAATTAAGCCACTGAATAGCAGATATTCTCCCAGATCTTAATTCACAGTGTGTCCTGCTTCCAACTAAAGGAAGAGGCTTGGAACTTGACCAGGACTCTGATTTACAAGTCTAGAATTTGTAACAGCTGTCTCCTAGAAACCCAAGTACAAATCCATGAACTGATGCAACAATTTGTTTAAAGTAGAAGGATAGTTGTCCTGCAGGCAAGTCAGCCACTATTTGATGGACTATTTTCTAGAGCAATCTATTTCTCTTGCTTCTGTTTATATATCCACCCACAGAAGCATGTGCCAAGCACTCCACACACACATACTCACACACACATATGCATACACACACCCTGTATCATATTCTCTAAGGCCCACTGCTATGTCCACTGGTACCTCATGTGGCCCTTGTTCCATGACATATTCATCTACCAAAAACTAAGCTCAGAAAGCAGATAATCTTTTGTATCTCTCAGAAGGGCAAAGAGCCCAAGGATTCCCCCTACTCTCAGGGCAATTGCAGCATTTACTGGATGGGGGTTGGAAATTGGGAAAATAGCCATAGTGAAACTGAAAACTTGCTGCCAACTTCTGCAATACTTCAAACATATGACATCCTCCCACTACCACCTTCCAACAAAGTCCAAAGACTAGCCTCTACTTGGACTGGAGAACTGGAGTTGCAGGAAGGAAAAATGGGGAAAAACCAGTGTCACATACGAGTCCAGAGAGCTGGGTCATTATGAATAATTAAAGAGTCACAGGGATGGTTCTCTGTATCTGTGTAAGAAGCCCCAATACACCAAATCACTAGCTCTAATAACCATGTGATCTTTCCTATTTAAAAAAAAAGAAAACAAAACTTTATTGAGGTATGACTGACATGCAAAAAGCTATACATATTAACATACACAACTTGATGAGTTTGGAGATAAGTATACTCCCATGAAATGATCACTATAAGCTGTGCCGTAGGCATATCCATCACCTCCAAAAGTGTCCTCCCATCCTCTTTATTTATTATTATTTTGTGTTTATGTGTAATAAGATCATATCTACCCTCTTAACAAATTTTTAAGTATATAATATATTGTTAACTATAGGCTCTAAACTGTTCAGTAGGTCTCTAGGACTTATTCATCTTGTATAAGTGAAACTTTGTCCTCTTTGACGAACACCTCCCTATTTCCCCCTCCCTCCAGCCCCTGGCAACCACCATTCTACTCCCTGCATCTATAAAGCTATTCTAGATTCCTTATGTTAGCAATATCATGTGGTATTTGTCTTCTGTACCTGGTTTGTTTCAGTTAGCATAATGTCTTCGAGGTTCATCCATGTTGCAAATGGCAGGATTTTTTCTTTTTTAAGGCTGATAATATTCCATTGTGCATACATACCACATTTTCTTTACTCATTCATGGGAAGTTTTTAGCCATATTTCTTTAAATAATCTTTCTGTCCTTTCCTTTTCTTTTCCTTCTGAAACTTCCACAATGCATATATTCATTTCCTTAAAAATATGCCATAAGTCCCATAGGCTTTCTTCACTCTTTTCTATCTTTTTTTCTTTTTGTTCCTCCAACTGGATAATTTTAAATGACATGGCTTTGAGTGTACTGATTCTTTCTTCTACTTGATTGAGTCTGCTGTTGAAGCTCTCTGTTGAAATTTTCAGGTAAGTCTTTGTATTCTTCTTCAGCTCTAGAATTTCTGTTTGGTTCTTTTAATGATTTCTATCTCTTTGTTGAACTTCTCATCTTGTTCATGTATTGTTTTCCAGATTTTACTTATTGTTTATTTGTGTTCTCTTGTGCTCACTGGGATTCTTTAAGATGATTATTTTGAATTCTTTGTCAAGCAGTTCATAGATACTCATTTCTTTGGAGTCAGTTACTGAAGCTTTATTTTGTTCCTTTGATGGTACTTATTTTCCTGTCTTCATAATCCTTGTACCTTATATTGGTGTCTGTACATTTGAAAAAGCAATCACCTTTTCCATTCTTCACAGACTGGCTTTGTTGAGAAAAGGCTTCCACCAGTCAGCCCAGACAGAGATTCTGTGTGAGCTCATGCTGGGGTCCACAGGTATGCCAGTTGGTAGGGTGTACTGTCAGGTGGGCCTGGTCCCAGGGGGTCAAGGGCAGTCTGCTACTGGGTTTTGCAGGCCAGCTGTTTAGATCTGTACACTGTTGGTGAAATCCCCCACCTCTTTTCTTTGTTCTTAACTCATACCCAGTGATCTACTCTTGCTGATTCTCTCAATATTCTGAGAGAAGCATGACAGAAGGGAGATTCATAAATAACACCCTGAAAGGCAGGGAAAGTTGAAAGCTCACTTTGCTCTCTCTTTCCCACATAGAGGATTCACAAGCCAGGGGGATCTCTTTCAGCATTGCACTGTGCTATCTTGAGGGACTGGTGACATATATAAAGTGAAACTGTTCTTCTTACCCTTTCATTGCATCTTTTCTCACTGGGGTGCTGTAACTTCTCACCTGGATTCCAGCGCTCTAGTGATAATATTGTCATCCAAGGATGGTTGTTAAATCAGTGTTTCTGTGCAAGGAATGATGGCTGGAACTTCCTATTCTGCTATCTTCTTGATGCTATTCCTCTGATCTTTTCTATTAACAAATAGATTTCTCTGACTCTAATCCCAGGTGTAACCATGGATTTTAATTCTTATGTTGCATGTGCATTTGCCAATTTCCATTATGGTACTGAAAAATTGATCTGAGGCAAAACATCCAAAGGCATTTGGACTTTGTTTTGGTATACTGTCTATTCTACCCTGATATATAACTCCTTTCCCATTCTTAGTTTTGTCTTTAGTTTGCTTGCCTCAATAGTAGCATCCCATAAAGACTAAACTCTCCTGTATAACCGGAGTGAGGGTCATTCACATGGTATTCTATGTTCACAGATTTGTTGGGTTCTGGCTTTGGAATATCCTGGGGTCTACACAGGATATGGGGAAAAAACTCCCAGAATGAATTTAATCACACGTTTTCTAGCATAACAATAGTGTATATTAGTATAGTCCATGAAACTTCTAACTTTATATAAGCATTTCTTACTCATCAGGTTTTTCTTTTCTTTTTTTTTTTAAGATTTTATTTATTTGACAGACAGAGATCACAAGTAGGCAGAGAGGCAGGCAGAGAGAGAGGAGGAAGCAGGCTCCCTGCTGAGCAGAGGCCCCCAACGTGGGGCTCGATCTCAAGACCCTGAGACCATGACCTGAGCCGAAGGCAGAGGCTTTAAACCACTGAGCCACCCAGGTGCCCCTCATCAGATTTTTCTAATGTTAGCCTTTTTTTTTTTTAAACATCTAGGCCTTAAAAAAATCTGCATCACTACAGTTTTTGTAAAGAAGTCATCTTTTTCACAGAGGTGTGTCTATAATACTTGATTTGAGTGAGGTCAAGGCAGTTAGTTTGGGAAAGTTCCAAGACTTCAGCCCACATCCACCCTAACCCCCAGGCCTTAATTCATTATAAGAATTTGACAAGAGAGTGGGCACTGAATGAGCACTAAAAATCCAATAGGACATCATTGTAGTGGCAAAAGAAGGCCATTTGCAGCAAAATTATACCAAGATGAAGATGTTTAAATATTCATCATTTAGATAGATTGCTGAATATTAAACTCTAGCAAAAGTCCAAGATTGGTTTATAATATTCAACCATACAAAGAAATTACAATTACTGGTGGAAACTCTTCAGACAAAAGACTATCTTAAACCAACTATAAGTTGAGTAAGAAAAACATTTTTGTGCTAAGAAATAGTTCAAGCACATCTGAAATCTGCCACGTCTAACCCTCTGCCTTTCCACTCCCCACTATCACCAGGACCTGAAGCTATGAGATGATAAGAATAATTTGTTAAACAAAAATGGGGAGACAGCAGAGATGAAATATGCCTTTCTGTTCTTCTGATGGAATCTGATCATTGCTGCATTTTTAGGCTATTTTGGAGGTGATGGAGAGGGAAAAGTGAAGTGAGCACACGCTCTGAGAAGGCCTGAATCATTCACTAATTTTGGGATAGTCAACCTTGCCAGTTCTGAAAGTGAACTGCGAATTACAAGAGGCTCTCAGATCAGATACAGGAATGAGGGAATGAAGACTTTGGAATAAGAGAAAGATACACTTCTGCAAGCTGTGACAGAAAAAGGTATGTGGCAATCTCCAGGGAGGGTACCTGCAGCCGCTGGGGCTTCATCACCCAAGGGCACACTCTGCTTAGAAACTAATTAGCATTTTCACTTTTGTTTCCTTTGCCTTTGAAGACATGTCTTGAAAGAAGTTGCTGTGGCCCATGTGGAAGAGGTTACTGCCTATGTTCTCCTCTAGGATTTTGATAGATTCCTGCCTCAACGTTGAGGTCTTTTACCCATTTTGAGTTTATCTTTGTGTTTGGTGTAAGAGAATGGTCAAGTTTCATTCTTCTGCACATAGCTGTCCAATTTTCCCAGCACCATTTATTGAAGAGACTGTCTTTTTTCCACTGTATATTTTTTCCTGCTTTGTCAAAGATTATTTGACCATAGAGTTGAGGGTCCACATCTGGACTCTCTCTACTCTGTTCCACTGGTCTATCTGTCTGTTTTCGTGCCAGTACCATGCTGTCTTGGTGATCACAGCTTTGTAGTAAAGCTTGAAATCAGGCAAAGTGATGCCCCCAATTTTGTTTTTCTTTTTCAACATTTCCTTAACAATTCGGGGTCTCTTCTGGTTCCATACAAATTTTAGGATTGTTTGTTCCAGCTCTTTGAAAAATGCCAGTAGAATTTTGATCAGGATCGCATTGAAAGTATAGATTGCTCTTGGCAGTATAGATATTTTAACAATATTTATTCTTCCGATCCATGAGCATGGAATGCTCTGCCATCTTTTTGTGTCTTCTTCAATTTCTTTCATGAGCATTCTGTAGTCCCTCTAATACAGATCCTTTACCTCTTTGGTTAGGTTGATTCCCAGGTATCTTATGGTTCTTGGTGCTGTAGTAAATGGAATCAATTCTCTAATTTCCTTTTCTATATTTTCATTGTTAGTGTAAAAGAAAGCAACTGATTTCTGTACATTGATTTTGTATCCTGCCACATTACGGAATTGCTGTATAAGTTCTAGTAGTTTAGGGGTGGAGTCTTTTGGGTTTTCCATATGAAGTATCATGTCATCTGCGAAGAGAGTTTTACTTCTTCTTTGCCAATTCAAATATTTTTTGTTTCTTTTTATTGTCTGATTGCTGTTGCTAGGAGTTCTAGTACTATGCTGAACAACAGTGGTGAGAGTGGACATCTTTGTCGTGTTCCTCATCTCAAAGGGAAGGCTGTCAGCTTTTCCCCATTGAGGATAATATTCGCTGTGGGTTTTTCATAGATAGATTTTATGAAATTGAGGAATGTTCCCTCTATCCCTATATTTTGAAGTGTTTTAATCAGAAACAGATGCTGTATCTTGTCAAATGCTGCACAGCAAAGGAAACAGTCAACAAAACAAAGAGGCAACTGACAGAATGGGAGAAGATATTCGCAAATGACACTACAGACAAAGGGCTGATATCCAAGATCTATAAAGAACTCCTCAAACTCAACACACACAAACAGATAATCACGTCAAAAAATGGGCAGAAGACATGAACAGACACTTCTCCAAAGAAGACATACAAATGGCTAACAGACACATGAAAAAATGTTCATCATCCTTAGCCATGAGGGAAATTCAAATCAAAACCACATGGAGATACCACCTTACACCAGTTAGAATGGCCAAAATCAACAAGACAGTAAACAACAAGTGTTGGAGAGGATGTGGAGAAAGGGGAACCGTCTTACACTGTTGGTGGGAATGCAAGTTGGTGCAGCCACTTTGGAAAACAGTGTGGAGATTCATTAAGAAATTAAAAATAGAGCTACCCTATGACCCTGCAATTGGACTACTGGGTGTTTACCCCAAAAATACAGATGTAGTGAAAAGAAGGGCCTTCTGTACCCCCATGTTCATAGCAGCAATGGCCACAGTTGTCAAACTGTGGAAAGAACCAAGATGCCCTTCAACAGATGAATGAATAAAGAAGATATGGTCCATATATACAGTGGAGTATTATGCCTCCATCAGAAAGGATGAAAACCCAACTTTTGTATCAACAATGATGGGACTGGAAGAGATTATGCTGAGTGAAATAAATCAAGCAGAAAGAGTTAATTATCATATGGTTCCGTTTATTTGTGGAGCATAAGAAAAAACACAGAGGACATGGGGAGATGGAGAGGAAAAGGGAGTTGGGGGAAATCGGAGGGGAAGACGAACCATGAGAGACTGTGGACTCTGAGAAACAAACTGAGGGTTTTGGAGGGGAGGGGGATGGAGGCTTGGGTGAGCCCGGTGGCGGGTATTAAGGAGGGCACGTATTGCATGGAGCACTGGGTGTGGTGCATAAATAATGAATTTTGGATCGCTGAAAATTAAATTAAATTTTAAAAAAGAAACTAATTAGCAAAAGTGCTGGGTGCTGACCACCTGGGTCAGCAAGAACCTGATGCATGAAAGGGTCGGGTTTCAAAACGTGTGGGAGAGACTAATTCAGGGACCATTTGATGTCTAGACCAAGACAGGAAGAAATGGAATGGTGTAATTATACAAGAACAGCAACAGGAGAGGTAATGGCTAAAATGAGCTGAAGTTTATTAAAAATGCTTGTTTAGATTCTTTTAGCTGAACAACTTCACTTACCCATTTGAAAATTCAAATTGGTTTTGCCAATTGCCCAATGCATGATGGGTTTTTTTTAAGCTATTAGTGTAACATGTTAACATTTTTGTGCTGTCCTACTTATGATTCACAATAAAATGGAGCACTTGGCCTCTAAGGTCCCCTCTAGCCTTATGTGAGGCCACATGCTGGGGGGGGGGCAGGAAACCCTCAACTGGGAACCAAAAGCCCAATTATTAACCAGAGGCTTCATCTTGGATGAGCCATTTAATGTCTCCAGTTCTCAGTTTCAACACTTGAAAATGGAATTAGAAATATCAGTTCTACTTGTCTCACAGTCTATTATGAGGGTCAAATTATAGACTTAGGTATTTTGAATAAAGACAAAGCTTTATATGAATGTAAGTCATTTTTTTCTTTTTTAACAGAGAGAGAGAGAGAGAGAGAGAGAGCGCACGAGCAGGGGGATGGATTAGGCAGAGGGAGAAGCAGACTCCGCTGAGCAGGGAGCCCAACACGGGCCGGATCCCAGGACTCTGGGATCATGAACAGAGCTGAAGGCAGAAGCTTACCGGCCTGAGCCACACAGATGCCCCAGAATGTAAGTCATTTTTAAAATAATCTGTGGAAGACTGTGGAGATGTCATCAAGCATGAGGCAGAGAAAACCAGACGGAAGAATTGCAATCCCCACACCAAGGTGTTTCCTACTTTCTGTGCCTGGATTTCTTTCCCTACCTGAGTGTAAACTCTGAAAGGCAAGTACAAAGTCTTAGACACTTTTGTCCAGCCCATAGCACAAAGCATCATCCTTAATGAGTAGTAGAATCTAATAAGTGTTTGTTGAACGGTACCACCCAGCTTCGGCTTCTGAATTTTTATATTGATTAGCCAAAAAGGTAAATGTGAGTAAAGTGGATGAAAGACAGATGAGGAGCCTTACTTCTTAAGAGGGGAAAACAGCCTTGTCGTTGTGGTCCTTTTTGTCGCCTTCGCTGTGCTCGCTGCCTTTTCTATTCTGAACACAGAGACTTCTGAGCACTCTAACTTGTCAAGAGCTCTGTGGGCTTTCCAGAGTAGCAGCTTTGTGTGGCTAAACACAGGACGCGCTTTCTTTTTGCACTTTTTTGGGGGTAGGTTTACCAACAAAGTCGTTGTCCCTCTCTTCCTGGCCTTAGCCCTCTGCAGATCTAGTTATGCCGTTTAGGTTCATGAAGTACAAATTAGCATAATCCGATTAGATTAGCTGCTGAGGGACGTCTTTGGTGTGAAAAGCAGAGGAAACAAAAGTATCTCACAAAGAGGGGAGCCTGGAGCTTGCAAGGGGAGGGGCGACAATTGGTCCTGGGCTGCTGGCCTGAAAGCTTGCACCTGCACAAGCCCTCTTGTAAATAAGGACTCTTAGATGGTATTAAACAGGGCACTGAGGAGTCCGGGGGACTTTGGGGAGGTAGGCATCGGGAAGAGAAAGGCAAGACAGCAGCTCTGCATCCCATTAATTGATTTATCTGGATTGGCAAAGCCCGAGTTGCTGACAGAAGAGAATGCCTGTTTGATTCCTACTCAGCATTGAGAGTGGGTCAGCCCCATAATCTGGTCTATCGAGATAAGCGTTTTTAGAATCTCTGCAAGAGACTGATAAGGGGTTTACTTGTAGGAAACAAAGTTCATTGGATGTTTGATTTCAGTACTTTCTGAATTGGACTCCTGTATGTATCCTTTATTTCTGGAAAAGAGGGAGGGGGAGAAGCGAGGTGGTGGTAGCTGTTTTAGGCCTTTAGGTAATGTGTGCTTAGGAGCCACAGAAGAAAAACTCAACAATCGACTTGTTATAACAAGGGAAGCCAGGAAACTTTTTGACTGAGGGCACCTTTCTCTACTCCAGATCATTTATGGGTAGAACCGCAATTTTCATTATTTTGAAAACTAAGAAAAGGACTATGTGTGCAGTAGATCACTGTGTGATCTCAGGTTTGTCTTTTAGACTCTTTTAAGCCTCAATTCCTCCAACTGTAAACTGGAACCAACACTGCCATTAAATGGTTATTAGTCTCAAAGACGGCATTTATAGAATGCCCGGCACGTAATGGGCTCTCGATGGATATTAATGACTTTTCCTTGAAGTGTTTATACATCCCTTCCCTATCCCCACCTTGCCGTACTCAGGTCTGTTTTTATGTCAATGTAGGGGTATCATGATCTTCAAACACCCTGCAGCAAGTTTACTAGTCCCAAGAGCTGACTTTTCTCTGCTTTTTCTCCCCCATCTTTGGGCCAATACACCTTTCCTTCTCAATTTCTGTGATGGAACATCTTTCCTCCAGGAGCCTAGAGCCATTCTGTCTCTCAGAGAGGACCCAGGAGCTCTGGCACTGAGGGAAAAAATTTAGTCTGGGGAAGTAGGTAGGAAAATAATTTCTATGTGCTGGAGGCCAAAGTGAGCTTGCAGAACACCCTGAGTGTGAGATGGGTGTTTGGAGGCCTGCTGTCCTGAGGAAAGGGTAAGAAGGTGATCAGGGGAAGGCCTGAGAAGCTCCCTGACTCTGACAGCCCATGTCTCCCTCGGGTTATGGGTTGAAACAATTGCACTTGATACCTCTCTTCCATAGAAAGAGTGGTTGGCGGCATAAAAGGAAGTGGCGCAAGGTGTCCTTAGTCAGACAAGATGCTCTGCCTTCCCATGCCCATTTTAGTAAAGGTCGCTTTTATGAGTCTGACTTTTTCAGGGATATTTTACATCATGGTCAACATAGAGATTGGGAACATAATTTGACAGTATATGAAATCATATACGGTTATATATCATGATAATTATATCATGACCAAGTAAAGACTTCTCCAAACAATGCAAGGAAGTATATTAATATTATATATCCCATACCAATATCAATAGATACCAAAAACCTTTCATTAAAATGTATTTCCTGGGGCGCCTGGGTGGCTCAGTGGGTTAAGCTGCTGCCTTCGGCTCAGGTCATGATCCCAGGGTCCTGGGATCGAGTCCCGCATCGGGCTCTCTGCTCAGCAGGGAGCCTGCTTCCCTCTCTCTCTGCCTGCCTCTCTGTCTGCTTGTGATCTCTGTCTGTCAAATAAATAAATAAAATCTTAAAAAAAAAATGTATTTCCTGGCCCTTATTTTGGGGTGCGGAGGGGGAGGGCAGTGAAAACTGCTTTTCTCTATGCCCCAGGAGGCAGATTTATACAAACCTCAGCCTCCATCACTCTGTTCTTTCTACTCTCAGACTTCTGGTTGGGTTTACAAATAGAAAGCAGTAGCAGAGCAGAGGGTAGCAGGAGGAAAAGAGGTCAAGGTATTTATCTGCACCCCTCCCCTCACCGCCTTCGTCTGCAAACACAGCCCCTATCAGACAGCCCTTCATCATGAACACAGCTTTGTAGGGGCCTAGTCACAGTGGGGGAACCAGGCAGTACCAGACTTTAATTCCACTCTTACTCAGCTCTCCCTTTCTGGAGACCGAATTTTTGAGAAAATTGTTCTTCTGAACTTTTATTTCTTGTCTTTTTTTCCTTCCTTTTCTTTTTGTTTTGCCTCTTGGATGTTTCTTTTTCTTCCTGCCCAGGAGTGTATGTCCTCCTAGCTCTGCCACATTAGGATAGAGGGGGCCAATCTATCTCAGACCTGGTGTGCCCTGGTCCCCCACTATCTTGTGTCAGAGTTCCAGGAAGCGAGCTTTTGAAACTTCTCTTTATTAGAACCAAATTTAGAAGTTGGTGAGGGAGCAATTTTATCTATTTGAATTTATTTGAAATATGTAATTTTCAATGTCTTAATAAGTCCTGTGTATTACAGGGGAGGAAATACTCAGCATCCCACCACCACCATTTCTTGCCCTAGAAATCTCAAAAATGGGGACTCACAGCAAGATTTTAAAGTGGGTTCAAAAAGACAAAACCCTGGGGTGCCTGGGTGGCTCAGTGGGTTAAAGCCTCTGCCTTCGGCTCAGGTCATGATCCCAGGGTGCTGGGATCAAGCCCCACATTGGGCTCTCTGCACAGCAGGGACACTGCTTCCTCCTCTCTCTCTGCCTGCTTCTCTGCCTGCTTGTGATCTCTGTCTGTCAAATAAATAAATAAAATCTTTTTTAAAAAAAGACAAAAACCTCAGAATGAAGGAAGTCTTTCTAACTATGACTAGAAATCCAGAACCATAAAATTGATAAATTGTATAAAATAAAAATCAAATTCTTACACATGGCAAATGAATACCATAAACAAAGTCATAAGACAAGTAAAATATTGGGGGGGGATATTTGTTATTCAAGAAAAGGGTTGATCTCCTTCATATATAAAGAGCTTTTAGAAATTGGAAAGAGAAAAAACCAACAACCCAACAGAAAGAAAAGGTAAAAATATCTAAAGACAGTCCACAAACACACAAATGACTCATAAGTATATGATGCCAGCCTCGCTCATAAAAAGAAAAATGCAAATTAGAACTGCATTGAGATAACATTTTCACCTATCAGATTGGCAAGTATCCCAGCAGTTGTCAACATGCTCTATAGTTGACTGTGGAAACAAGAATTCCCACACATTGCTGTTAAGAGTGCACTTATCCTACAGATAGATCTACAAACGGGAAATCCTGTGTATTGAAGGCTATTCATTGTTATTCACTGCAGTATTGTTAGTATCAGCAAAAGGCTGGGGAAAAACCCAGTGTCCCTCAGTAACTAAGGTACATTCTTGTGATATAATACATGCAGATGTTAACAAGAGTGAGAAAGTTCTCTATGGTATTGGAAGATCTCCAGGCTATAGTGTTAAGAAAGAAAGGAAGGTGGTATAAGAAAGAAGGAAATGAGAATATACAGTTGTATTTGCACAAAGATACAGATAAATTAGTTTAAAGATAACAGTTCACTCCTGGTATTGTACGTTCTAAGGGTTTTGATAAAATGTATAATGACATATGGAAGGTGGCGGAAGAGGAGGATCTTAAACTCAGGTGAAGGGGATTAACAGTACACTTATGATGAACACTGAGTGATCTACAGAACTGTTGAATCACTGTATTGTGCAGCTGAAACTAATATAATACTGTATGTTAACTATACTGGAATTTTTTAAAAAATTCTAATTTTATATTCACTGAAACAGCATCTTTGTTATCATCGATTAACTTTATAACTAGATATTATATAACCTCATGCAAATAAGTGTTACTGTTTTTAAAAATCTAGTTTTTGTTGATGTTACATGTTGGTATCCTGAATAAAATTTCTACTAGATGGGGCACCTAGGTGGCTCAGTCCATCAAGCATCTGACTCTTGGTTTTGGCTCCAGTCATGATCTCAGAGTTATGAGATCGAGCCCCCCCCCTCCCCGAACACCCCCGCTTAGGCTCCACACGCAGCATGGAGTCTGATGGAGATTCTCTCTTTCCCTCTCCCTCTGCCCCTCCCCGCACTCACACTCTACATACATACGTACATACATAAAATCTTTTAAAAATTTCTACTGGAGGAAAAAATGTATAATAACATGTATTCATCATTATAATATCATACAGAATAATTTCACTGCCCTAAAAATCCTTTGTGTTCTCCCTACTTATCCTACCCTCTTCCAATTCTGGCAATCACTGATTTTTTTTTTTTTTAAGATTTTTAATTTATTTATTTGACAGACAGAGATCACAAGTAGGCAGAGAGGCAAGCAGAGAGAGAGGAAGCAGGCTCCCTGCCGAGCAGAGAGCCCTATGCGGGCCTCAAACCCAGGACCCCGGGATCATGACTTGAGCCGAAGGCAGAGGCTTTAACCCACTGAGCCACCCAGGCGCCCCAATCACTGATCTTTTAACTGCCTCCACAGTTTTGCCTTTTCCAGAATGTCACGTAGTTGGAATCATACAGCATGCAGTCTTTTCAGAGTGGCTTACTTCACTTAGTGATGCGCATTTAAGTTTCCTCTATGTCTTTTCATGGCTTGATAACTCATCTCCTTTTACTACTGAATAATATTACTTTGTCTAGATGTGCCACAGTTTATTTATCTATTCATCTACTAAAAGATATCTCCCCCAAGTTTGGGCAATTACAAATAAAGTTGCTATAAACATCTGTGTGAAGGTATTTGTGTGGACATAAGTTTTCAGCACCTTTGGGTAAAAACTGAGGAGTGCAGTTACTGGATGGTATGGAAAGATATCCTTAGTTTTATAAGAAACTGCCAAACTGTCATCCAAAGCGGCTCTACTATTTTGCATTTTCACCAGCAATGTATAAGAGTTCCTGCTGCTCCCCGTGCTCTCCAGCATTTGATGTTGTCAGTGATCCAGATTTCAACTGTCCTAATTGGTGTGTAGTGATATCTCATTGTTTCAGTTTGCCTTTTCCTGATGATATATGATGTGGAGCGTTTTTCCATATGCTTGTTTGCCCTCTGTATATCTTCTTTGGTGAGGCGTATATTAAGGTCTTTGGCCAATTTTTTAATTGGGTTTTTTGTTTTCTTCTCGTTGAGTTCTGTGTATATTTTGGATAATAGTCTTTTATCAGATACATCTTTTGAAAACATTTTTTTCCCAATCTGTGGCTTGTCTTCTCCTATTCTTGACATTGTCTTTCACAGAGTTTAATAATATTTTTAAAAGAAAAAATAACGCTGTTACTAACTCCACTCCCACTCTCCTTTTTATTTTGTTTTTTTTTTTTTCTTTAAAAAATAACATTCGAGGGGTGCCTGGCTTGCTAGTTGGTAGAGGAGGCAACTCTTAATCTCAGGGCGTTGAGTTCAAGCCCCACATTGGGCATGGAGCCTACTTACTAAAAAATATAGCTTTGGTAAGTGACTTTTTGATAACTATTTCCTGGGTATATTATTATATTTCCCCTATTATCTCAATTCTATCTTTAAAAACATTACTTTTAAAGACTATAGTTTAAGAACTGTAGATTTTAAAACACCTTATCAATTTATAAAAATATGGCAGTTGAATTGAGACCATTTTATTTTAGTATACTTACAGCCACAAGGATAAAATGTATAGCTTTTTAACTTTTTACACGTTTAGCTTATCTACTCAAACATTTTATCTCACTGGGTAACACTCACACATTCATTCTTTAAACAGAAGTGCTGGGAGGAAAATGTTTGTGCCTTGGAAATTTTGTATTTTTAAAGTTTTGCTTAGAAAGTTCTCTTTTCAACTATGCACATGACTATTTCCTGAAAACAAATTTTTACTCCAAAATATTTTAAAACATGTTTGCCTAAATTCGGGCTCCAAGGTAAAAGCTTTTTAGAAGATTCAGATCTCAATTTGGCAAACACTGTATTTTCTTGTTTATTTGATTGTTTTGTTCTCAGTAGCCATCTCCTCTCCTTTTTAAATCTACTTGTGCCCTCATGCCAGGAGAGTAAACTCAGAGAACATTTGGGGCTCTCCTCTCACATACTGTTTAAAAGCTAAACATGTATCCAGTTTTTGCCTGGAAAGTCTCTGATGCTCCGTCCAGCAGGCATAGTAATATTCTGTCCCATCTAGAATATTCCCGTGTGAGGGGCGCCTGGGTGGCTCAGTGGGTTGAGCCTCTGCCTTCAGCTCGGGTCATGATCTCAGGGGCTCTCTGCTCAGCAGGGAGCCTGCTTCCACCTCTCTCTCTGCCTGCCTTTCTGCCTACTTGTGATCTCTCTCTCTGTCAAATAAATAAAATGTTTTAAAAAAGTGAATATTACCGTGACATGTGATAAGACTGGGGACATCCCAGGACACCTGGCTGCAATTCCTCCCCCTGGTTCCTCCCTGTGGGATCTGGTTCATTTGGTGATCTCTGTGACAACCTCTACCTCCTTGGGTAGAGTGTTAAAGAGCCACCAAGAAACTTGGTCTCAGGCCAACAGATCTTCAGCTTTAGCCTAGTCTAGTCACTCATTGGTCCAAAATGAAAGGAGTTGAAGGGCCGGCCAAAAGATGTCACTGATATGACAACCTCCAAACTTTTCTTAGAGACCCAAGAGTCTCGTGTAACTGATTAGCCCATCCCCTCAACATATTTCCCAGTCACCATTGTCTCATTTTTTAAAATCCTTCAAAATCCATTCTTTTGTAGTGAGGTATGACGGGGTTGGTGCGTCCCAATTGCTGACAATTGTGCACTCTCGCGTGTATTACCAGTTGGTAGAAAGAGAACATGTGCACACATATGCACCCCATAAAGTTTGTTGGTTTACTTAGTGAATGATACAAAAAATTCTCTGAAGTGATCAGACTACTGGAGCAGATGCTAAATATTCACCACAGCCCTCCACTTCTCCCAAACTGGGGTGAGGGTCACAGTGGCCATAAGACTATGTGCAAGGCAGAGTCTTGCTGAATCCAAGAGATTTAACTCTCTGCTATTCCACAGTATTTCTAAACCTGGGATTTGTATCACCAGTTAAAAAGAATTGACCAACAGTCAAAACTGAATATAGGAAGAGAATGCAATCTCATACCCAGTGAAGAAAAACATTGTCCGTTTCCTTAGACCCTCCTTCCTCCTCAACTCCAGAGAAGCTAAAACCAGAAGGACAGTAGATGTGGAGTAGATTTCCCACCTTGTGCATGCATGCCTGCGTGCATGCACACACACACACACATACACACACTCACAAATACCAATGCCCTGAACCATAGCTCATGCTCAAGCCAAGGTGGAAGGTGGAAGCCAAGTCTAAACAGAGGAACAGTTTCTCCTGTAGGCTCACTTTCAAGCCTGCCTCTGCAGGACAGTGTCCTCATAGTGTCTTACTGAGGTATCACCCCCAGCTTGGTGCTTCTAAAGAGGAGGTTTTGTTCTTCTGGGCGCTGTCTGATTACTCAGTAGCGTTATTGGGTAATATTCCTGCCCCATGATGTTCCATTAAAGTGGACAGGATTTTAAAAGTTAAGAATTCCCACACCTGGGGTGCCTGGGTGGCTCAGTGGGTTAAGCCTCTGCCTTTGGCTCAGGTCATGATCTCGGGGTCCTGGGATCGAGCCCCACATCAGGCTCTCCGCTCAGCCGGGAGCCTGCTTCCCCCCTTCTCTGTCTGCCTCTCTGCCTACTTGTGATCTCTCTCTCTCTCTGTCAAATAAATAAATAAAATTTTTTAAAAATAAAAAAATAAAAAAATAAAAATAAAAAAAGAATTCCCACACCTGATATTTATCCAAAGGATAAAAAATAGTGATTTGAAGGGGTACATGCACCCCAATGTTTATATCAGCAATGTCTACAATAGTCACTCTAGAAAACGTAATGGAGTTTCCTCAAAAAGTTAAAAATAAAGCTACCTTATGACCCAGCAATTACACTACTAGGTATTTAACCAAAGGACACAAAAATAGTGATTCGAAGGGGCACATGCATCCAATGTTTATGGCAGCAATGTCCACAGTAGCCAAAATATGGAAAGAGCCCAGGGACGCCTGGGTGGCTCAGTTGGTTAAGCCGCTGCCTCCGGCTCAGGTCATGAGTCCCGCATTGGGTTCCTTGCTCCGCAGGGAGCCTGCTTCTCTCGCTGCCTCTGCCTGCCTCTCTGCCTGCTTGTGTGTACTCTCTCTGGCAAATAAATAAAATCTTAAAAAAAAAAAAAAAGGAACCTTCCTATCCTCCTATTATTAAAAAAAAAAAATATATATGGAAAGAGCCCAGATGTCTATTGACAGATGAATGGATAAAGAAGAGATGGCGCGCGCACGCGCACACACACACACACACACACACACACACACACACAATGGAATATTACTCCGCCATCAAAAACAATGGAACCCTGCCATTTGCAATGACATGGATGGAATTAGAGTGTATTATGCTAGTGAAATAAGTCAGTCAGAGAAAGACAAATACCATATGATTTCATTCATATGTAGAATTTAAGAAACAAAACAAGTGAACACAGGGAAAGAGAAGGAAAAATAAAATAAGACAAAAACAGAGAGGGAGGCAAACTATAAGAGACTCTTAATTATAGGAAACAAACTGAGAGTTGCTGGAGGGGCAGTGGGTGGGGGAATGGGTAAATGGGTGATGGGCATTAAAGAGGGCATGTGATGTGATGAGTGCTGGGTGTTATAAGCAACTGATGAGTCACTAAATTCTATCCCTGAAACAAATAATATAGTATATGTTAACTAATTTAAATTTAAATTAAAAAAAAAAACAAAAAGAATTCCCACACCTGAAACTAATGCAACATTGTATGTCAAATATACTTCAATTAGAAAAAGGTAATAAATTTTTTAAATTTAAAAATAAAAGAGAATTAAGAATTTTGTTGCAAAAAAAATCTGTGAAAAGTAGTAGTTTTGAGTAAAAATGACTGAGAGTAAAATCTGACTCTGCAGTGGAAAATTGAGCAAGATAAATAATCTCCTAAACTTCAATTTCCTCCTCTGTGAAGTGAGAACACCACACACCATTAATATAATGTTAACAATACAACATTGTTATGAAGATTAAGTGAGCTGATACATTGGAAGCTCTTGGCTCAGTGCCTGGTATACAGGAAGCACCCCAAGAGTCTGAGCTCTTACTCTTATTATTATGATTTTTTGTATATTGTAAAATTCTGAAATAGAGATCCATGTACTTATGTCTCTGACATAATTATGTCTCTGTAATTCCAATTAACTCTTTATGATAGGTTCCAAGAAGGATGATTACTTAGGTCCAAGCATCTGAACATACTGGGTGATAATCCTGTGTTGTCAGAGTTATCCAGAAAAGGCAATTCAACAGTTTGCTTCACTTGACTACCAGGAAATTCTTGAGCTAAATTGAGTTAAATTGTTAAATTTATTTGGCAGATTACAAACCTAACTAAGTTTATGTATATTTATGTTAAAATTGAGTGCTCTTTAAGATCTCTTTGTGATAGGTCATTAGCAAGAAAGAGAAAATAAGACAGAACATTTCCCTGTTTCTGGTAAACCAAATAGTACCAGAAGCAAAAGTGGTTTTAGGAGACTGTGCCCCTGGCTTCCTGCGGTCCTTTGAGTGCATTCATTCCTTGGCCTTCCTTTCTAACACCTGCTACTTTAAATCCCTTGCTTTGCATGGCCATTGGACTTTTAGATTCTCTCCTTATCTTTGACCTTTTTATTTAAAGATGTGACTTCTAACTAACCTTTGGCCTGTGGGTCAGCAGTTAAGCTGTCCATTCTCCCAGACTCCTTTCATCTTTTGCCTTTTTAAGGACAAAGCCAATTGTGCATAACTTATACATATTTTGGCCATCTCAAGCCATTCTTAGGTGGGGAAACCTCCTAAGGCAGGTGCTGTCAGGGGCACAATGAATAGAAATGAGAAACAAAGTGTTAAGAAGAGCATTAGACTTTGGGTTTCTCAGGAAAACACAGCCTGTCAAATTTAATTTCAATGTCCTCTTTTAGGGGAGGCTAGAGGATTATTCTTAACAGAGACAGTCTTGATACAGTTTTCTCATTTTGAAAGTGAGGTCTCTTGCAGGGCTGTTCTGAGGAGTAAATGTTAGAAACTATCTATCTCCTTAAGAGATCTTAGCTTACTGGAGAAGGGGGACAGAATACACACAGAAGTCTGTAACCTAGAGTAAAGGAAGTAAGGGTCAAGAAGCACAAAAGGGAATTCTAAGAAAGGAGAGTTCCAGTTGAATGGTGGAAATCTAGGAGGACATCATGTAAGAGATGGTTTTAAGAGGAGTCCAGCTTTGTGAAGGAGTGGTGTTGAAGATCAGTCATGAAGGATGGTATTGAGTGGAATTTGGTGCAGGTGGAAGGGTGAGTAGAACGAGAATGGGAACATTCATGCCTGCGAGTGGAATCACAAGAGAAAAGTCAGAGATACTAAGAAGTGGAACATGTCTGGGGACCATCAGGTGAGGTAGTTTCATTAGCATGTACACAAGACACTGAAGGTTTGATAGCTAGGGAGTGATCTGATCCCAGCTGTGGTTTGAGGATAGTGAGGGAGCTGTGTATAAGGTGAAATGAAGAGAGAGCCAGAGGTAAAGAGAGAGAGAGAGAGAGAGAGAAAGAGAGAGGAAAGAAAGATTAACCAGGGCATGTTAGATTTTTTTCTAGACTAAAGACAATGGTGGGGGAAGGGGTCAAAGCCAGAACAGTGGTTGTGAGGCTGGAGAGAATAAGTGGAAAAGCTTAGCAAATTGACAGAATTCTTTTTGTTAAGAATAATTTCTTTTCTTAAATAATTTATTTGCAATAAATTAATAGTTAAATAGCAAATTCAATGGTTAAAAACTCATAAAACACATCAATAAAAAAATCTTTGGTTAATACATCTAATCACATTCTATAAAGCACAATAAATCAACTTCAATAAAAAAGCATATGAAGATTACTGAACTCCGTTGAAAAGAGGTAAGCATGACAATAAGGTGCTTATCCGTTTTCAATCCTAAAAAACTTAGAGGTTGAACAGGGCTGTAGAAAGTTTGGACACTGGGTCAAGAAATCAGGCACCCATGTCTTGAGTTTCCATTAATTGTCCATGGGACCTCTGGAAAGTCCCTTCATAACACTCTGGACATATTTTCTTCTCTATAAAATGAGGAGTAAAACTAGCCAATCTCATGATTGATATAAATCAAGCGCCCTGTTTATATCTGGTTTCCAGAAGTTTCTAGTAGTGTCCATAGCAGACCTTTTTTTTTTTCAAGTAACAGAGTAGCATAGATGACATAACCCGCCTACACGTTTTTGTTGGGTTCTGATAATCCAAAAAGATATGTACATCAGTGAACTAGAATGTGTTTTAATGGAAAATTCTTACCACTGCAATCACCAAGCCTTGAGTAGAAGATACCAAGGAAGACCACAGAGTAATGTTAGAATCCGCTTCCAGTCTTACGGATACCCTGCCAAAGGTTTTGATCCATGTGTTCCTACAGTTCCTTTGGACAGTCACTTTAACCCCACACAACATGATATACCAAAATCAAAGCTTGCAGAATAATTTAAGAGGTGAATTACATCAAGTAATATTTTAAGTGTTTATTCATTTATCAAGGGAATTTCCTGCAGGGTTTCTTTAAATCATTATCCCCCTCATATAGTTTAATGATAACTCAATCTCCTCATGACTTTTCAGGAACACTCTCTTACACTTCAGTGGAAAGGCACTCTGTACTCACAGGCATGGCTCCAACAGCAGAAAAGGGCCCTAATTCTGAGAAGAACAGTAAAATCCTGCATTCAGGCAAAGAGGTCCTCTGTGCCCTCCTCAGCAACATGTTAATAGGAAGCTAATATAAAAAACACTGTCAAACGTGTTATTTTGATTCAATGCCAGATGAGAGAGCAAGTAATGTTGTTCAATTGACAATTGTCATCAAAGCTTTGAGATATACTATCGGTTGGTAGTTTGGGGACAAACTTAAGTCCACATAACCTCATGAGCGAGAAATGCACATTTGGAGGAAGTCCCTTAGTCTCTGTGCATATGTGTTTCCCCGGACTATTCTGGGTCCATAGGGAAGTGTACAGAACACAGTTTAAAGAAAGAACCTAGGGGCGCCTGGGTGGCTCAGTTGGTTGGGCGACTGCCTTCGGCTCAGGTCATGATCCCGGAGGCCCGGGATCAAGTCCCGCATCAGGCTCCCAGGAACATGGGGAGTCTGCTTCTCCCTCTCCCCTTCTCCCCTCTCATGCTCTCTCACTCTCTCTCAAATAAATAAAATCTTAAAAAAAAAAAAAAGAAAGAAAAAGAAAGGACCTAGAAGGAAAACATATTGCATTGGATAAATGCTTTGGGCTATGAGTGGGAATGCTGTGTAGATGTTAATGGCATTACGACCTTGTTATTTGGGGGGAATGAGATTTTGGGGGAGCCACATCTAGCTTTTTTTCTGATCACCAAACCAAAGAGGCTTACTTCAACCTTCCATAAATCAATACCTTCTTTCTAGAGTCACAGGAAATTTAAATTCCTCTATTATGTATACACTGGAAACCCATAATTGCAAATCCATCAATTTCCTACCTGTGCTTCAGAAGGTTTTGAAACCAATGTACTGCCAAGAACTTTAGGGTAGTAACATGTCCCAGAGACAATCAAACGACATTATTTGTATTCTGGGCTCAGCTATGGGATTCATCCTTGAATCCGTCTTTGAATCCAATCATTGGGGGCACATGGTTGTGAGTAGTTCTGCCAGATCCATGCTGTTTCGTTGACTAGTGGGTACCACCTCTCCCAGCGTAAGACTGAGCTAATGCTCCATAGTGAAGAAGACAAATGACAAATTCATTAATTCATTAAAGTCTGGTATTACATTCCTATTGTCTACTCTAGATCTTTTGTTTAAGCTCTGTTAAATGAGTCATTAAATGGTAGTGTTTGGATTTTCATAATTATATTTGAATTTTACAGGTCTTAAATCAGCAGGAACTTGGGCTGAATTAAACATTTTAATGTCTGACATGTGCAACTAAGGGGTTAGATAACCTATTTTAGCTACCTGTTTTTCATAAGAAAACTATGAACTCTAATTCATAAATTATCAAGTCCTTTCCTCTAACAGATATAATCCACCGTTCACCTTTAGAGATAACAAAGATATAAATGGTTCAATGCAGGTAATACTTCATATTTGTACAGGGATAAAGGATGCAGAGCTCTTCCACATGTATCTGCTATGTTCCTGTAATCCTCACATGTGAGAAGGGTCTCTCATGTTTCCACAAGTCTCCAGGTTGGTTTCTGTGAGGTCTCTCTTCACATTTATCAACCTTATTTTGTTCACCCTCAATCACATATACCTCATTTTTCAAAACAAACTGTAAAATGTGTTCTGAGGAAAGCATTTTCTACTCATCCATTTGAGATCTGTTATGGGAAAACTCCTTCCTTATAATTGAAAACATACTGAGTAAAACAGTGATTTCCAAGCCTGTTGTTAACCTACGCTTCCCCCCTCCCAAACAACATCTTATGCAGATCCTGGATACATAAAATAGAGGCAGGCTGCTCTGTCTGGAGCTCAGGGGGTAGCAGACTCCAAAGCCATCTTCCTCATGGCCTCTGTCTGGCTCCCTGCAGCTGTCCCTGAGCCATCTCCCGGGAAGCGTAAGTGCATTCCTCACAAATGATTCGTCAAGTTGGCACTGGAACATGCAAAAGGCTGTCAACAGCCAGCGGCTTCAGAGCAAGGCCTGCCCTGGGTGATGACAGCCGGAGCCCCACTACGCAATGCCGTGGCTTGGGTCAAGTGAAGGGACCTGGTAGTCATCGAGTAGAGTCCTGTCCGGCAGGTGGGATCCTTGGGGGAAGAGTCCCAGAATGTTTCCCTGAGCAGCCACTCCTGTTTGCTGCAGGGTTTGCTCCCCCAAGACCTTGACCAAGAAGTTGATGTACCTCATTGCCAGGCGAAGCGTTTCATTTTTGCTCAGCTTTTTGTCTGGAGGGTGAGTGGGGATGAGCTTCCTCAGCTTGGCGAAGGCGCTGTTGACGTTCTGCTGCCTCCACCGCTCCCTGGTGTTCGTGAAGATCTTCCTGGTCATGTTTGAGCTCCTGAGACAGGAAAGAGAAAGGGCCCTGAGGGCCAGTACTGTGTAAGCGATGGTGGGTGTCGCATGTCCTGCCAAGGATTTGAGATGTTAGATCTTTTTGACCCAGGTCAAAATTTAGGAAATTCCACTTCCTCATTTTTAGTTTTGGGGGTTTTTGTTTGTTTGCTTGCTTGCTTTTTCTTCTCTTTTTTCTTTCTTTATTTTTTATTTTTTATTATTTATTTATTTATTTATTTATTTATTGGGTCTTCCTTTTAATAAGAGAAGAAAATGTGGCAGAAAAAAGGACAGGGTCAGAACAATACCCTTCAGCCTTTTTCTCCCTACCTGTTTTGAAGCCTCCTGTTGAAAGGTGGTTTTATCCCAGTATCCCCACTATTTCTTTTATCACCAACTCCTCCAAATTATTCAGAATCAGGCATAGTATAGGATTTAGTGCTTACGCAGATAAAATATACATTTAGCCAATAGGGTGTTAAATATGGATTCTCAAAAATAAATAAATAAATAAAGGCTGTAGTCCTAGGTTTCCCTAATAAGGTAATTTGGGGAATGAAGATAATAGCGCAGCTCCCCTCTTAGCGGGGAGACCGCACCGGGAGAGTTGGGCCTCACTGCACAAGACCTAAAATATCCAGCCTGGACCACATTTAGAAGAGGAGGAACAGAGTGATGAAGTGTCTTGAACCCCTGTTGTATGAAAAACAGAAGTGGGGCTATTCGGCACGACCAGAAGAAAAGACAAGAGGCAGGTGGGTACTATGCAAGATATTCAGGCCTCCATAAGCCTGTGCTTAGGTGACCTTTCCAACTCAGGGAGAGGTGATTATCACCATCTATTGCCAAATTTTCCTTTGCCATTTTTAATCCATAGAGGCACGGGCCCCTTTTGCCAGGCAGCCTGGATTAACATGCGTTAATGGGAATGCAGATGATGCATGAGCAAACAAAGCCCTCAGAGATCTTGGCGTGGGGTGGGCACTCTACTCCATGCGGTGGGCACTCTACTCTGAAAATAGGAACCCGTCATCCCTGTTGAAACTCTGGGTGATAAGGAAGCAGTACCCTCACCAGATCCCTGCAGTCCTGGAGGCAGGTCCAGCAGGAGCTCAGCACAGGGAAATGCCACCATCTCCGTCAGAGGGTATGTGTTCTGGTCACAGCAGCAAACATCAACCAGCTGTGAGGCACTGCCTAAGTCACTTCACCAACCCGAGCCTCGGTTACTCAGCTGTACAATGGGCATTAATTATACCATCCTTTCCTCACAGTTTGATGTGAAAGCATTCTGTGAACTACAAGCTGAGGAACGTAACTTTGCTTTGTGCCAGGCATCGTTTCTCACGCATTAACTCACACTGCATACATACGCAAGCAGTGTTGGTTGTAGAGACAGTATTGGAGGCACTGCTGGGATTGGCCAAGGGCCACTGACACGGTCCAGAAGTCATTTCACTACACTGTGTGCTGGCATCTCTGCCCTTTGGTAGGAACCAAATGACATCTCAGTTAATTAGAACAAGCCACTCTGTTACCCTCAAGCCCTGACTCTATAGGGATCAGTCACCAATGGAAGCATCTGCGTGGTGGGTAAGGACAGAGGCTTTGGAGCCAGAACCTTGGTTTGGCTTTTGGTTCTGCTCCTTAGCTGAGCAATCGACTTAAACTCTCTGTGTATCAAATGCCTCGTAAGTAAAAGGGGACTCAGGGTGCTACCTGTAAGGACACATAAAATGATCCACATAAACCACTTTAGTGAAGGCTCTGGCACACAGCCAGTGGTCAATAAATATTAATTACAATTATTATCTCTACCAATAAAACAGGGAAAAGTAAATGTTCATTGCAACTTAGCATTTTTCTTTCCTAATGAAGAAGCTACAGTGCAGTAGAAAGGGCCTGAGCTTGATTTATGGATTTGTTTGTTCTGCTCTATCTGTCTATGGACGTGTGTTGGGGTGTGTGTGTGTGTGTGTGTGTGTGTGTGTGTGTGTGCAGAGCAAAATACCTTGAAGGATTCAGGCTAAACTGTTGACCGTGGTTCCCTGGGGGAGGACCGTGGGTTGGGGGAAGATAGAAAAAGGAGATGGGTGTGTTTTATCTGGCATAGGTGGGTAATATTTTACATTTTTATAACTAAAAAGGATTCATATATTATTTACTTCATAATAGACAAAAGCTAAGAAAGTTTATGGGCTTTAATGTAGAAAGACCCGGCTGTGAATCTCAACTCCCAATTTCTTAGTTATATGATTCTGAGAAAATCACTTAACTTCTTTAAGCCTTGATTTCTTCTCTGGAAAATGGAAATAAAGCCATTGCCAGGGTTCTTGTGAGGATTTATATTACATTCTGTAAAGCATATAAATACATAAATGAGGTACTACATGCTTGCTACATAGGTGCTTAATAAACACGAGTCTTCTCTTCCCTATGCAGATGGGAAGGGTCGTTACTCCAAAGAATAGCATTTTTCAATCATCCATATGGCCCCAGGACACTTCCCCATCCCTGTGCTTGTTGCCTTTCCTGCTTCTGTCTATATTGGAGACAGACGGCTGTGCTGAGAACCCAGTGGTAAGGGGAAGGCATGGCAGCCCAAGCTCACTGGCTGGCTTCAGGCTCCTTCCACCAGCCACTTGGGGCTCTGTGGAGACACACTTAGTAGGACCCATGATCCAATTACAGTCATACGCACTCTGAGCTTACGTATCAACACTTACTGACCATATGTGGCAGACATGGTGCTGCCTGCTGGATCCTGAGGTAACCAGTGCCTTGTGAATGGAGAGAGCAGCACCTAATCCAGGCATTCTAGGGGCCTGCCAGGCATACCACGTATCCTTCCAAACTGAAGGGGGTGGACCAGGTGATGGGGAGGGGCCCTCTTTCTGCTCTAAAAGGTCACAGTGCCCTGCCTATTGCCTTTGATCTCACTTAGCCATGTCTAAATAGCCTCGTCTTTTATCTACAATGAAAAATATGAGTGTTGTCAGAACTATAACCAAGTAAAATTAACATATGACAGTTCGAACCTAAATCAAGGGATTTTAAGATAGAAAACTATCCAGTTTAGCTTACGCTGAGGCTGGCTGCCTTGCAGCCAGGACTGTGGGAGCAAAGTTATTTTCAAGCTTCTCTTGTCAAAAGAGGGTTTAGCTCACTCACTAAGTCAACTCTGGTCCCTTGTGGTCGGTGGGGGGGGGGGGCATCTTTTTCAAGCTGGAAGAAAAAGATTAAGCAGGATAAACTAACTGGTGTTCTCTTCTAAGAAGGCTCGATTCTATTGTGCTAGACGCAGACAGAGGAAATAAGGAGAGGAAAAGATAGGCTTCAGAAATATAGCCCGCCATCCCAGAAGGAGCTTAATAATGCCTTGTTGATTTATCCTCAAGGGTGTTACTCTCCTCCACAGGGGGAAATAGAAATCAGTTCTTTAACAAGCTGGGAAAATTCAAAGCAGTGGTCACTGGGAAATTACTAACGTACTCATTAAATCAAAGGAAAATTGCACTTAGTGCTTTTCCAGTTGTAAGGACTGATTACTGCTAAGCTTGATTTCAGAATAATTTAAGAGCTTAAAAAATGCACCAGATGCCACAGAATCAGAAAACATCTGATAGATGTCAAAACAGAGGTAAAACATGTTGTCCCAGGTCACATGGGGAGTCAGTGGCACAGCCTGTGTCCCACGCCTCTGTATTGATGCATCTTCGTCACCACTGACTTCTGCTAGGTCAGAGTACATAAACTTTTTGCACCATAGTTTCTTCTGGGAATCTGGGGAAGCCTAAGGGAGGACTCAATCCCAGAACAATGATTCAAAATACATAATGTAAAAAGCCTTTGGTTCCCTCCGCAGAATAATTATTTTAAATGCATGAGCTGAAATACATAACACATAAAATCACCAAATAATTATTAAAATAATTTTTAAATGCAAAACAGTAATAATATGCTTTGTTTTTAACATATAAAGTACTTATTACTATAATTTCTACACAGTGATATGTAATCAAAAGATATGCAATGTCTGCGGATGAAGGTATTTAAGATTTTTATTGGTGACCTCATCACCAGTACTACTTTTTATTACCCACATTAGTAAATAAAGGAAATGCTAAATTTAGATCAAAGGTTACTGGAAATGAAGATGTAATTTTTTCCCATCCAAGTATATAGAACCCCTGATTTTTAGTGCCATGCCTCTGGTTGGGTAGGTGTCACGGACCTGGGGTTAGGAATGCCTAGGCAGGAGGAATGTAATGGTAAATATAATTATAGGAATATAGGAATATAGGTGTGCACAAACTTCTCTCTATTATATTGTCACCACTGAAGTTAACAAGTTACCAGAGAGAAGAATGACAGTTACGCACCTACAGAAAGTGACCAATGCCCCCAAAAGGGACTGCTGCTTTTTTGTGACAGTGGTTTCTGGACACAGAGCCTGGGGCACCAAGAACATTCCTGTAGTGGCCCGTCCCAGGCATTCGGACTCACATGGCTCTTTGTTCATAAGACTTAAAATTTCTCCTCCTGTCCTTTGGTCATGTGCATTTGTCTCTTCTTTCGTCTTTTTCTTGAAAATAAGTGAAAACAGACTCCAGAAAGAAAGAGATGGAAGGTGGCCTATAGACTTGGGTTAGGGGAAGGTACATAAACTCCGACACTGGGAATAGTTTTGCCTTTTGAAATCATTATAGAAGTAACACATGCTCATCCAAGAAACAGACAAACAATGAGTACACAAGTGCATAAAGTTAAAAAATAAAAGTGTCTCTATTTATCTATTCAATCCTACTCCCCAGCAGTAGCCAGCTTGGTGTGCGTAAATATAATATAGATCCTTTATATAGAATACATATGTCCTTTAAAAATCAGAACACATACACATAATAGTATGGGTTCAACTCTGCACGTTGATGCTCTAAATAAATACATTTACCGTGAGTAACCGTCTTTGGGAGGGCGCCCCGCGCTCTGGGAGAGCTGCCTCTTCCTTCCACCTGCGCCTCGCCGCCTGACGCACCTGAATTCTCCGCCCACCCCGCTCAACCTGTAGCCCCAGCCCACTTCACTTCCTTACTTCGGCTTTTTCCTTTTCATAACCTTCACTCCCCCTAGCCTGAAGTCTGCATCCAGGAAAGCAGCTGGCGCTCAAGTTTCGCACCTGCCAGGTGCGGGGGAGTAGCTCACCCAGACACAGAAGCTATCCTAACGGCCCTCGGGGGTGCTGCGGGGTGCTTTCAGCATCGCATACCGAGGTGAAGCAGCCAGGCCGACACGCACAAGGGCATCGCTTTGCTCCCCCGGAGTCGCGCCACCACCCCTACTCAGAAACCCCCGGGTCTTCTCATTGAGTCGACTTGGTAGCTGCTACCAAGTCGCCTCCACACCTCTGTCCTCCCGGGCGAGTGAGGCTCGGATTCCGGGGCTGCGCGGGAGACCGGCTGGCCGGTCCGGGTAGCGCCCACTTCCTCCCCGGGGTCGACGCACCTCCTCGCCTGGAGCCGGGAGACCGCGCCGTCGTTGTCGCCGTGGCTGGCCGTGTGCGCCCTCGCCTGGACGCCGCGCCGCCACCGCTGCCTTTATAGGACGCGGTCCTTTGTCTCCGGGACTCACGGGGCCCCTTCCCGCACGCACGGGATTCCCGCCCTTCCCTCCCCACTCCCCGTCGCCCCGCTTCCCAGGCCCACAACCCAGACCCACTAGATCAGCTGTTGTGGGGGTGGGAACCAAAATTTGCGTTTTCACTAAGCATTCCAAGAGAGGAAGATGCACAGCGACGCACAGCGGTCCCTGCACTGGGCAGACACCCGGGTTCATGCATCTTGGGGTCCACAGTGCTCAGCACACAGCTTGGTTATTTCAGTGGCCTTCTACTCGGCTTTCTTCTTCTATGCTCTCTCTCTCTCTCTCTCTCTCTCTCTCTGCTATCCAGCATCACCCAGAAGAAACCTATGAAAATCCAGTTTGGATTCATGTCACTTCCTGTTCAAAACCCCTATGTGGCTCTCCATTTCACTCAGAGTTAATCTGAAGTCTTCACAATGGCCCCTAAGATACTCTTCACCTGACCTGTGTCTTTCTTCTCTTCCTGTGGCATAGTCAAATGTAGCCACCCTGACCATTGCTGTTTCAGGAACACACCGAACACCCTCCTGCCTCAGGGCCTTTGCATTGCTGTCTCTGCCTCCAATACTCTGCCTCCAAGTTATCCATATAGTTTCCCACCTCCACCCCCACCTCCATTCATTCATTCCACCGTTATCACCTACTATGGCCTACCCTGTTCAGGTGCAGGGAGAAAACTTCAAACAAAAGAAACACAAATCCCTGCCCTCAAGGAGCTGACATCCTTCAGATCTTTGGTCAAATGTCATCTTCTCATGCAGATTCTCTGAGAACCACATCTAACATTGTACTTCACATGCATACGGACTCTTCATCAACCTACCCTGCTTTATTCTCTTTAGTGCTCATTTCCATTTAGTAATTTTTTTAAAGATTTTATTTATTTGACAGAGAACACAAGTAGGCAGAGAGGCAGGCAGAGAGAGAGAGAGGAAGGGAAGCAGGCTTCCTGCTGAGCAGAGAGCCTGATTCGGGGCTCCATCCCCGGACCCTGGGATCATGACCTGAGCTGAAGGCAGAGGCTTTAACCCACTGAGCCACCCAGGCACCCCCCCCCCCGATTTAGTAATATTTTATTTATATATTCTATCTCCTCCCAACCCCAGTGAATAGGCATTCATCAAACATTGGCTGATTAATGAATGAATAAGTAATGAATTTCTAGACATCACATTCTCTGAAGGACCCAGCATAGAATTTAGTACAATAAACTCACAATGCATTACAGCTTAGTGGATAAGAGTAAAGGACTCTGGGGTTGCATTACCCAGGTTGAAATCTCTGGTCTAAGTATGGCACTGGCACAAAAACAGACACATAGATCAATGGAACAGAATAGAGAATCCAGAAACGGACCCTCAACTCTATGGTCAACTAATCTTTGACAAAGTGGGAAAGAATGTCCAGTGGAAAAAAGACAGCCTCTTCAACAAATGGTGTTGGGAAAATTAGACAGCCACATGCAGACGAATGAAACTAGACCATTTCCTTACACCACACACAAAAATAGACTCAAAACGAATGAAAGACCTCAATGTGAGAAAGGAATCCATCAAAATCCTAGAGGAGAACACAGGCGGTAACCTCTTTGACCTCACTGCAGCGACTTCTTCCTAGACACATCACCAAAGGCAAGGAAAGCAAAGGCAAAAATGAACTATTGGGACTTCATCAAGATCAAAAGCTTTTGCACAGCAAAGGAAACAGTCAACAAAACCAAAAGACAACCAATAGAATGGGAGAAGATATTTGCAAATGATGTATCAGATAAAGGGCTAGTATCCAAAATCTATAAAGAACTTATCCAACTCAACATCCAAAGAACAAATAATCCAATCAAGAAATGGGCAGAAGACACGAACAGACATTTCTGCAAAGAAGACATCCAGATGGCCAACAGACACATGAAAAAGTGCTCAACATCACTCACCATCAAGAAAATACAAATCAGGGGCGCCTGGGTGGCTCAGTGGGTTAAGCCTCTGTCTTCAGCTCAGGTCATGATCTCAGGGTCCTGGGATCAAGTCCCGCATCGGGCTCTCTGCTCAGCAGGGAGCCTGCCTACCCCTCTCGCTCTGCCTGTCTCTCTGCCTACTTGTGATCTCTCTGTCTCTGTCAAATAAATAAATAAAATCTTAAAAAAAAAAAAGAAAATACAAATCAAAACCACAAAAAGATACCACCTCACACCAGTCAGAATGGCTCAAATTAACCAGTCAGGAAACAGCCACTCTGGAGAACAGCATGGAGGTTCCTCAAAAAGTTGAAAATAGAGCTACCCTACAACCCAGCAATTGCATTACTGGGTATTTACCCTAAAGATACAAAGGTAGTGATCCGAAGGGGTGTGTGAACCCAAATGCTTATTGCAACAATGTCCACAATAGCCAAACTACGGAAAGAACCTAGATGTCCATCAACAGATGAGTGGATAAAGAAGAGGTGGTATGTATGTATATATATATATATATATATATATATATATATATATATATATATACAATGGAATACTATGCAGCCATCAAAAGAAATGAAATCTTGCCATTTGCGACGACATGGATGGAACTAGAGGGTATCATGCTTAGTGAAATAAGTCAGTCAGAGAAAGACAACTATCATATGATCTCCCTGATATGAGGAAGTGGAGGTGCAACATGGGGGGTTCGGGGGGTAGGAGAAGAATAAATGAAACAAGATGGGATCAGGAGGGAGACAAACCATAAGAGACTCTTAATCTCAGGAAACAAACAGGGTTGCTGGGGGTGTGAGTGGGGGTGGGAGGGATAGGGTGGCTGGGTTATGGACACTAGGGAGGGTATGTGCTATGGTTAGTGCTGTGAAATGTGTAAGCCTGATGATTCACAGACCTATACACCTGGGGCAAATAATACATTATATGTTAATTTAAAAAATAAAAAATAAACAAAAAAATCTCTGGTCTACCCCATTTATGTGATCCTAGGCAAATTATATAACTTCTTCCTGCCTCAGTCTCCTCATCTGGAAAATAGGGAGAGTGATAGGATTGTAAGGACAACTACTGGCTCGCTTCCCTGGGAGAGGATTATATAGCCCCACCCATTGCCATGGACTGACAGTGCCTCCCTGTAGGTGATGGGAGAGGACTTCCCCAACCACCGCCGGGCTTGGCCATGTGACTTGCATCAGCCAATGGAATGTGAGCAGACCTGCCCTCTGGGGTGATGGGGTGGGAACTTTAAGAGGGATTCTAGTTGGGCTATCCTGTGAAAGTTATGTTTGGGGTTGCTCTTTCAGCCTGAAAGGCACGGAGCAAACCCAAAACCAACCATGGCCCTCATGTAACAGGAGTGAGGGCTAAATCTTTGCTGGTGTAAGTCACTGAGACTTTGGGGTTATTTGTCCCCCTCCTAAAAAAAAAAAAAAGCAGTTCTAATTTTAAATTTAAAAAGCTGCTGCATGAATTGTTAGAGTCTCAGGAGGCAAGAAGGTGAAGAAAATGCTACATCTGACTTCATGGAATTCACAGCCTTTGGGAGGGAGAGACATGACAAAAATGACTAAATACAAGACCGTCCTGAGTGCCACAGAGTATGAACTTGGTATTGGGAAGGAACACAATTCTAGCTGGAGGATCAGAGATTGCTTGTGGGAGGGACAGCATTTAAACCAGTCCCTGACGCAAGGCTGCCTCTGACGTTTGTGGGAACCAGGAGAAAGGTACAAACGGAGACTCCTAACCCATTCCCATTCTTTTCTCACTGCTTAGCTCTGTTCTACTCTGTGAAGGGCCTTATGTGTATGATGTGGACTCCCAGGTCACATGGACCTAAGGAAGATCCCTGTGTAGGCTCTGAAAATGGCCACTGGAGCAGAAATTCAGGTCCTAGATACCTGGTCTAAATCCCAGGGTCCTGGATACCCAGAATGTGATCCAGAATGTGGGAAATGGGCCCTAGATGGGTAATGGAGGAGGGCTAGTACAGGGCCATCTAAAGCGCATCTAAAAAGGCAGGGGTCCCAGTTGCCTGGGTACCTGGGGTGAAGGATGGGGAAGACTGCAGGAATCACACTGGTAGGAGTGGAAAAGACAGTCATGTGACGCCAGCTGTGTGGACTGAAGATGGGAGCCATATGTTTAGATTCACAGGTTACAAGGCTCATTCCGGTGGCAATGCAAAGGATGAATTGGAGGATGAGTTGGAGAAAATTAATTGGTCAACTTGTGCACAAAGGGGGCCTTTAGAAACACAACTTTATATTTCCAGCAAACATCCCCAATTTGTCCTCTTTCTGCTCTTTTGTCTTCTCTATGCGCTGTGGAAGGGGAACTGTGGCCTCCCAGTGCCCATGCTTTTCTACCATGCCCTGTTATATCACAATTCTGATAGACCGCAGGTTATATTTTAAACCAAGGGCTTATACTACCCTTTATCTTAGCCAAAAGCTTGTAAGGGAATATATGTGCTTAATGGCATATTCTGAGATTGTAAAAAAAGAATTGTGGCAACTGGACCACAAGATCAGAAATGTGTGATGCAAAACAAAACAAGAAGCTGTAAGTGGGATCTGTGCACAGCTGGACACGAGCTTCAGAGAAAGGGGCACAACTGACCAGGGTCGACATCTGTTTTCTTCTCAAACCTGTCTTATACACTATTGTTGCCTTTATCATTGTTAAAATGGGGAAACATTTTGGGGCACCATGCCACCAGCAGTGATTCTTCAGATGATGGGCCCTCTCCCATCCCAGTCTCCCAGTGCTGGGAGTTAGGGGCTATGTCCGGTTCCCCAGGGGAAGGGGTTGAAGGAGAAATTTACATAATCCGATTATTGGGGGATTAAGTTTGGGCAGCTAAACGCCTCTGTGTGCTCAAGCTAAAACCCTTACTATTCATGGCTCTCACTGCCCCCTGGAGAGACTGCACCTGCAGACTCCTGGCGAGGGAAGGGCAGGTCGCTAGGAGAGCCTGGTTCTACTGGCTTAATTGATCTGTCTGGATTAGCCTGTGAACACTGGACCTCTAGTCCTCCGTGCAGGGGTTGTCAGCTTCAGGAGAGACCAAACCTGAGGGTTTCAGAAGGGATTTCTGTCAGCCCAGGTGGTTGTGGGCCAAGGTCATTTTGGCTGGAGGTCAAGCATCAGCCTTATTTATCCAATCTTAAAACTCCTTCCTCCCCTCTCATTTCTAACTCCCTTTCCAATCCCCAATTCTGCATTTCCAGGACCCAATCCATCCATCCATCTCTCCATCCATCCATGCATGCATCTATCCATCCATCCCTTCTTCCGTCTGCCTATTGTGTATGTAGCTATCAATTTATTGATCACATGGATTAGCTAGCTAATGGAATTCACTAGTAAGTCCTTTCAGGTAGGTTTTGTTCCTTCAGGTGTTCTATCTCTTAAGTTAATTTTGGTACTTCGACATATAAACTTTGACATTTTCAAAATCATTAATAAAGTGTTATATACAGCTATTTGATGATTTTTTAAATATATATATATCTGGGGCACCTGGGTGGCTCGATCAGTTAAGAGTCTGCCTTTGGTTCAGGTCGTGATCCTATAGTTCTGGGATCCAGTCCCACGTTGGGGGTCCCTGCTTGGTGGGGAGCCTGCTTCTCCCTCTCCCTCTCTCCCTCCCTCCTGCTCATGCTCTAATAAATAAATAAAATCTCTTAAAAAATGAAAATAAAAAATATATCTACCAGTATTTGTGTTACCTTTCACAGTCCTCATGATATGTGTTCTCTCTCTTCTTGATTAGCTTTGCAGAACCTTACACATTTTATTGTTCTTTTTGAAAACTACCCGTGTTCTAACATTTTTATTATTTTCTAATGTATTAATGTCTACTCTATTAAAGCTGTTCTTTCTCATTTGCTTATGTTTATTTCATTCTCTCTCCACCTCCCATTCTTAGATTGAATGTTTATTTTATTAATTTTCAGGCTATGAATTTTCTTCTGACATACCTTTGGTGTCACTCTGTGTTTCCATTTATACTATCATTGTCATTAGTTTCTAACATCTGTTGTTTATTTTAATTTTTCTTTTTGAAAGTATTTTTAAAATTTCTTTATGGCGGTATTTTTTGGAAACAATTTTCCATTAATTTCTAATTTCATTGTGGTATAGTCAAAGATATGCTCTCTCCGTTTTTTTGCTTCAGGATATTTATTGAGAACTTCTATTTGGTAAAACATATGATCAACTGTTATAAATGATCCATAAGCAATAGAAAAGGAGGTACATATCCTGTTTGAAAAATAAAATGTTTTTATATACCTCCATTAAATCGATTCTTCACCTCCTTCTTGGAAGTTTTGGTCTGTTTTAATCTCTTTGACAGAGCTGTATGAAAATCTCCCTCCACTGCTTCATGTCTGTTCCCTCCTTTCAGTTTTTCCAGGACTACTTGGTTTAGATCTTTATATTTTAAGATACAATGCATTTGAAACATGGAGACTCCTGGAAGCTTCATTGATTAAGAGAATAAACCCCATATCAATATAAAAATGGCCCTCTTTGCCTTGCTTCTTGTCATGAATTTTATATCATGATAACCTACTCTGGATTTTCCAAATAAAACTGTGCTCATTATTTATGGGTGTGACTCTTGGTCATAGGTTTTATCTTTCTGTGAAACTTTATTCGGTAAATTAAAATTCCTTAGGCTCTGGTGTTTTAAAGAAGCCCCATCACCATGGTGAATTCTTCAAAGCAAATCTCATTCTGGTTTACTTGCTCATTGGCTTGTCTGCTGTACACTGTAAATGTCAAGAGGGCAAGGACTTAGCTTCGTTAATCACTAAACCCCACAAACTGTGCTCGCTGCTCATAAAAGCTGCTTGATAAGACATTTGTTGAATGAATGCAAGACAGCGCTGACTCATTTCTCCAAACGGCTGCCCCCAGCTTTCTGTCCCAAGACACATAGCTTGTTTCTATGGAATGAATGTTTCCAAGGCCATGGGAGGGTTTTGGTGATTGTTTGTTTTTTTAAGGAGAAGAGAAGAGCATTCTGGCTGCTGTACCCAGGGTGGGCAAGAAAAGATGTGAGGAGAGTAGCTAGCAGGCTGTGACAGGAGAGCGGATACTGCTTGACCTAGGGGGTGATATCGAGCACCAACTGGGGGCCAGGTGCCAAATTCTCTATCCCATTATTTTGCACTGGGTACTAGGTGTGATGCAAGGCATTAGAGCCAATTTTTCCATTTCATATGAGAAATTATATACTTTGATTATAAAGTGACATAACAAGTTATCATCCTTGACAAAACAAAATATTGCTCCCAAACAAGCGAAATACCAAAAAGTATGCCCAAAGAAGCAAGATTTCACCTGCAGCTGACTCTGTTTTACCAGTGGTCCTTAGACAAACATCTTTCCAGAGCCAGCAGAGGCTGTAAATTCTTATGGACATTAATGTCACTCCATTCACAGGATCCACAGAGCCACTTAGTGATTAGCTCACCTCCTCCGAAGCTTTCCTGCCTCCCCTTCTCTAACCTCCTGCAAATAAAAAAGTAATAAAGCAAGCGGCTGCAGAGAAGAGCAGGTGATGTAGGAAACCAGGGCATCTGGAAGGACAAATAAGCTGACATGGTCCACATCTCTACCGGAGCTCTTGGAAAGGGTATTGGATGAGTGAGAGCTTTGGTCTTCTCTCATAAGGATAGAGAGATTTGGCTGCTTTATCACTATTTTTGGACTTTCCTGTGGTCATTCCCTAGTCATGATAGCAAAGGAAGGATGCTGGAATCTGCAGACCAGTTTTGATGCGCACTGGTCTCATGGCCCTGGACATACTCACAGATAGACACAGTCAAGGAAAAAATGGTATTGCTTTAGAAGGAAACAAACCTGCTGTCCACTGGGTTTTTCCCTGCAGCATACAGTGACTTTCGTTGACAAAGGAAGAGAAACAATAGCACTCTGTAAACAAAGTTATCCTTACTTGGAAGGCTGCCATAGGCTGCCACCAGACATCCCGCATTTCAGAAGCAGCCAACATTGAATCTCAGGGATGATCCTCCACCAGATTCAAATGTAAGACCCTGTCTGAATAAAGAAGAGGGGAAAGGTGTGTGATTCATCCACAGTCAGATTTGCAAAGATTTCCTGCACTGCTCTAACACTCTCTTCTTGATGCCTTTTCTTGTTTCCTCTGTTTTCTCTGTCTGCTGTCTAATCCTGTGCCTTGCCTGGGATAAGTACAATGATAAGGTTACCGGTTCTGATCGCAAGGAGAGGAATTTATTATTTGCTTTACAGGTCCATGCTGCTTTGTTGCCTTCCCAGGTAAACTGGCTACTTATTTAAGAAATAAAAAACTGATTGAATTGTTAAAACACACACACACACACACACACACACACACACACACACACACACACGTTACCCTTCCGAGGCTGGTTTCTATAACCTGGGAATAACAAGTACTCACCGGTGGGCCATGAATTCAGTGAGGTGAAGTCCTAAGCAATTCCTAGTGGGTAACAGCTAAGAGAAGGCCTTTGCTGTGGTCACAGAAGCAGACTGACTGGTGTCTGAATCCTTCTCCCACACTAGTCTCCCAGTTTCAATTTCTCAGCTGTGAATCGGAAACCTCAGCTTCATGGCTTATTGTGAATTTTTGCAGTAAATGTTTAATTTACTGGTGAGTAACAGGCATCTAACAAAAATCATAGTTGCTCAGTAAACAACTGTGTTTTCATTTTTGTTGCCAGAAAAACGCGATCCAAAAACTAAACGGAGAGCCTAAACACATGCCTCTAATATCCTCCAAAGGGCACTTTCATTTTTTTCTTTCTTTTGCCCAACCCACCCATCCCGGCTCCCACTTCTCTCCTTCCAGTTGCTTTGGGTCCTGCGCTGCTAAGAAGCATTTATTTCCTTCTAGAATTTGAAGCAAACAGAGCTCAGAGCTGGATAAGGGAGATATCAAAGAGGGGAAAGAAAAGCTTCCATTGAGCATCGGGCTCTCTCTTACAATTAATTGCCGCTCTCCAGCTCCCCAGACCCAGCACCCCGTGGTAACACCGAGGCACACACATGCACACACATATCTCCTTCAGGACACCTGGTGTTGAGGCCTGTTCAGAACAAATGTTGACCATTGCAACAGAAAGCGGGGCACATAACTGCCTCCGGTGAGTAGGCTTTTCTTCCCATAGTTACAGCTAGAGGGATGCACAGCCCTGGGTGTGCCCAGCTGCTCGCACTCTTCAGACCAGGCTTGTTTGGCCTTCACTCTAGACCCGCAGCAGAGAGTGCTACTTCCGGCCAATAACCTCAAGGGCAGTAGGAAAGCAAAGGGGGTGGGAGTGAGCAGAACCAGGTACTGGAGAAAAGAAAGAGGTGGGGTGTGACTCCCCTTCTCCTCTTTATATTCTCTGGTCTTTGTTTAAGAGACATGACTCATCAAATGGGTCCCCTAGATGGGGATTTGGATGCTCTGTGGGCGGCAGATAAGAGAGCAGCCTTCTTGCAGAAAGTAAATTTATTGAATACTCCCCATAAAGTCAATAATGTCAGGCTTATCAGCTGTCCTCATTCCCCACTCAGCCCCCTGGGGACCAGACTTGAAATAAAGGCCACAGCTCCAGGGGCTGGAGAATGGAGGCACAGGATGGGACTGGGAAGGGGCATTTTAGGCAGGTGGGGAAAATCTGCCAGGCCTGAGCTGCCCAGAGCCCTCAGCTCTCCAGACTGACAAATCCCAAACCAAACATATCCACTGAGGGGATGAGGCAGGCACCCCTTAGTCCTCAAATTCAGCAGATGTTTTCAGGATGCTCCATTGGGGGTTTCTTAGGACAATTAGAGGATGTTATTTTAAATGTAACCAATAAAAAACCTACAGAGGAAACCTTGATTTCTTGCCACAGTTCTCACGTTCACTTTAATACAGATACTCCTGCGCTACCCAAGAGCACATCAATTTTTTCTAGTTGGTGGAGATCTGGTTTCCTTGCAAGTTGCCTTAAATCAGTCAGTTACTAGCTAGAGTTTCAGACATGATTCCAAAACTCACACAATAGCTGAATCAGACTGTTTGTTTGTTTGTTTGTTTGTTTGTTTTAACAGGATACAACCTGTGCTTGGCTCCTCTTCTCCTACACTTGACACACACAGGATCCAAGCAGGCATGAAGGCTGGCCCAGACCTCATCAGTGAGTAGTCCCGGCTTCAGCAATCTGACCCAGGCAGCAGAATCTGGCTGGGTGGAAATGGGGAAGAAATGTGAAAACAAGATGGACTTGGCCTGGCCTGATTTTGAAGCCTAGAATGGCCCAGAAAGCCAATGGGGACCCAAGCTGTCCTATGCGGATAGGAGGTAGGGTGGGGAGAATAAAGTCAGTTGTTAGCATAAGCTGCCCTCCTTGTACAACTAGAATAGCTCCTCTTTCCTCTTTGGAGACCAGAGTCCCCAGAGTAAACAGACAATAGAGAAATGAGAACCAAGTAAAGACCTGGAATTTAACATCTCTGCTGAGCCCTCTCCTTTATGACTTCTGCTTTCCCCACTTCCCATAGCTAAGCCTTGTCCTCACACAGAGAGTATGTCCTGTCGTGGTTTCCAGCTGAAGTAACAGGTGTAGAAATGCCTCCAGCCTCTTCCCCACATCTCCCACATCACATGCATTGTGCTGTTCCAGGTCTAACATTGACCACTATGATCTCACTCCCCCACCCCCTTTCCAGAAGTTGCTTTTCTAACTTCTCCAGAACCCAGGACCTCACTACCAACTCTCCTGCCCCAATTCATCTGACTAAGCTTTTGCCCTGGCTCTCTAATTCCCTGAACTCTTTGGATCACACCCTACCTCAGTCCTGTCATACTTCTCTGTGGTCCGCAGCACTGCTCTCGAGCCCCACTTCCCAGAACAGTACCAAGTGCCCCTCAGCCTTGCGCTTTTCCTGTTCCTGGATGCCCTGTGTCTGTGTCTGGCACTGGCTGGGAATTCCTAAGAGTGACCTTACCTGAGCCACTTGGCATCTTATGCCCACTTGGGTAAGCCTCTGTCCTCTATCTCTGAAACTGTAGGGATCCCTGGGTTTCTGGGATCCAACTCATTGAACTTAACTTCTCCCAAATCCCCACTCTGGCCTTCATGAATATTTGCTGAGTCAACAAATGAACCTCAGCTCTCAAGACAGTGTCTGTCGGATAGTACTTTAGCCGGGAGCGCTCATTAAAGACACCATGTTCTTATTTCAAATAACCTTTCTACGCTCTCTCGTCTCCAAACTTCACAGCAGGATATTCAGTCCCTCACCCCCAATCTGCTCCTTTCCCACTTTTCTAGTTGTGCATGTTTGTGTGTGTGTGTCTCATTTTTCTATTTATCCATCTATATAACCAGGTGGTCTTAAGTACCGTCCTATAAAGCCCATGCCATGATTCCACTAATTCACTAGTAATGCCTTAAGATCCAGTTACACGTCATTGTCCCTCCCCTGCCCTTTTTCGTGGAGCCTTTTCTAGACTTGGGGGCTCAGGCTGCCTTCTACAAGGTCTGGAATTTTTGGTCTCCTTATCTAAGCTTGGTCTTTGTGAATCAATTCTGTTAAGTGTTGTTTTAATCCCATGTCCTGTCTCCTCAAAAGAGCATGCGCCTGTGCCCTTGAGGCCAGGGTCATTTCTTATCACCAGACCTCAGGACAGGGCCCTACACCCAGGAGAACTCTTAAATACCTAATCTTACAGAAAAATTATTACTTGGGTTTATCAGGAGAATATAAGTTCACAGGATTTATTCCAAAAGCGGAAATAAAAACAAGTAAAGATAATATTGACAATAGCTATCACTTATTAAACATCTACTATGTACTAAACAGTGGATTTCCTGTATTTCTTATAATAACCCTTATAGGTAGATACTAATCTTAGCCCCATTAGATTAAAAAACAAACAAACCTGGAACTCAGAAGTTAAATAACTCAACCAATATCACAAAACTAGGAAGTGACACCCCTGGATTTGAGTCCAGATTTATACAATAGCAAAGCCCTTCCTGGTTCCATCAAACTCTCTGGATGTGCATTATCTATGCTTGCTACTAGCTACATGATGCTATTTAACTAACTAAAATTAAACATTCAGTTCCTTGGTTACATTTGCCACATTTCAAGTGCCCAGTAGTCACATGTGGCTAGTGGCTGCTGTGTTGGACTGTGCAGACAGAGATCATTTCCAGCATCACAGGATGCCCTGTTTGGACAGCACTGCTATAGACACTCTGGTCTTCCACTAGAATATGGGGAAGGATGGCTCCTAGTAAATTATAACTGGCATGATACGAAGAGAGGACAGATTCTTGAGAGCAAAGGTTTTCCCTTTGTCTGTGAAGTCAGACAGACGGGTCAGACGGTTGCAGTTTGGGCTCCAAAACAAACCCCTGCACGCTGCAACTATCACTCTTCTAAGTGACCTGAAAGACATTTCGTGGTAATAAACATTCAGAAAATTAGTCCTCCAATCACGCTTCCTGCAGTATTCCCTAGAAAATATTCTCCAAATTACTTAAACTATAGAAAAAGATGGAACTTAAAAGTTTTAGGTGAGAAAAAAAAAACTGGTGATAAATATGAAATTAATTAAACTTAACAAAAGCCTAAGAATAATGACACCAGCTGCTAAAGGGCTTTTGCTGGTAAATCAAATTGGGGAAAAGTCAACTAAAAATGACACAAAAGAATAAAAATAAATTTTAAAGAGGATTATTAAATTTACAGAGCAAATCAATGAAGAACTGGAGGGAAGAAAGGAGAAAAACAAAACAAAAACCTAAAAATCTGTCTTCTAAAAAATTCTAAAAAATTTTTCCTTTACGTTTTTTATAAAGAGTGTTATACGAGTTTTTATACATTGTTGACGGGTACTCTCTAGTAAAATCATAGTACAAACCATGGTGTACAGTAAACATGCAAAAAGAAAACCATAAAAGAGACAACTGCAATATTTGTTGTTATCACTATTTAAAATTTTAGCCATTTTAATAGGTGTGCAGTGATACGTCATTGTGGCTGTAATTTGCATTTTCCTGATGATCAATACTGTTGAACATCCTTTTTAAATAAAAAAGTTGTATTAATAATCAACATTATAGCTCTCTCCTTTTACTTCTCTATTATCAATGATAGCTTTGACTCCCTCCAGAAAGTGCTGTTACATTTAGCACCTTTGCTCAGCAGTTTATAGATAGCTTTGCAGGGGGAGAATAGTCCTAGGGAAACATTCTTTATGGGAAGAACAATAAAGTTATAAAGTTAGGTTAGAGATAAAAGTGTACTAAGTTTTAGTAAAGATGGACGTTACCACAACATTTCTAGAAAATGATACATTTTGGAAGAGGAATATGCTGAAATCCAGCGGATTTTGTATGTTTGCATCCAAAGCAAAAAAATAAGAGCCTCCACAACACAAAGTGTGATGAAGCAGAGCTGAGGCAGAGGATAAACTACCTGTAAGCTCCCCTACCACAGTCACTTGTCATACCAGCGACAACAGAGAAAACGCTTTCTAATTATCAGCTAAGCAAGGGCTGATTTATTAATATTTGCTTCAGTTATATTTCAGGAGGTGTTCATGGAAGAAATTATGACAAGGAAAAATGGCAACATTTCCCCCAGTTTTATAGAGATAATTGCCTACAACATTGTATAAGTTTAAAGTATACAATATAATTATTTGATATATGTATTGTGAAATGATCACTACAAGTTTAGTTAATACCCACCACCTCACAGAGCTAAAATGCTTTCTCGTGATGAAACTGTCTTAGCAACTTTCAAATATACAATAGAGTATTGTCAACTATACTCATCATGTTTGACATTATATCCCCCAAATTTGTCTTATAACAGGCAGTTTGTACCTTTTGACTACTCTCATCCAATTCGTCCAGTCCCTACCCCCTGGATCTGGCAGTCACCAATCTGAGTTTGGTTTTTCTAGTTCCCACATATAAAATGAGATCATACAATTATTTTTCTGTCTGATATTTCCCTTAACATTATGCCTTCAAGGTCTACTAACATTGTCACAAGTGGCAGAATTTCCCTCTTTTATTACTTGGACCCAATATCACTTGGCTAAGTAATATTCCACTCTCTGTATATTCCACATCTTCTTATCTATTCATACATTGATGGATACGTAGGTTGTTTCCGTATCTTGGCTATTGTAAATAAACCTGCAAAGTACAGGGGGTGTGGAAATCTCTCTGGGATAATGATTTCATTTCCCTCAGATAAATATCCAGAAGTGCAATTGCTGGATCAAATGGTAGCTCTATTTTTAATTTTTTGAGGAAACTTCATACTCTCCCTAGTGGCTACACCAATTCACATTTCCATCAGCAGTGAATAAGGGTTCCTTTTTCTGCACATTCTCATCAACACTTGTTAGCTCTTGTCTTTTTAGTTAACAGCCATTTTAACAGGGGTGAGGTTTTAATTTGCATTTCCCTGATGATTAGTGATGTTGAGCATCTCTTCATATACCTGTTGGCCACCTGAATATCTCCTTTGGAAAAATGTCTACTCAGTTTCTTTGCTCACTTTTAATTGGATTATGGGGGTTTTTTGCTATAGAGTAGGAGTTCCATATATATTTAGGATATTAACCCCTTATCAGATATATTGCTTGCAAATATTTATTCCCAATCTATAGGGTGCCTTTCATTCTGTTGTTTCCCTTGTTGTGCAGAAGCTTTTAAGTTTGATGTAGTCCCACTTGTTTATTATCACTTTTGTTGCCTTTGGTGCTTCTGGTGTCATATCCAAAAAAAAACCACTGATACAAGCAATGTCAAGGAGTTTTCCCCCATTTTCTTCTAGGAGTTTTATGGCTTCAAGCCTTACATTTATGTTTTTAAATCCATTTTGAGTTAATTTTTTGAGTGGTAGAAGACAAGAGTCTAGTTTTATTATTTTCCATATGAATATCCAAATTTTCCCAGTCCCATTTATTAGAGACTGTGTTTCCTCTATTGAGTATTCTTGGCTCCCTCATCATATATTAGTTGACTGGATATGCATGGGTTTATTTTCCAGGCTTTCAATTCTGTTCCGTTGGTCTAGGTGTCTATGTTTATGCTAGTACTATACTGTTTTGATTAGTATAGCACTAGACCACAGTTTGAAATCAGCAAATCTGCCTCCATCTTTGTTCTTTTTTCTCTGGATTGCTTTTGGCTAGTTGGTTAACAGTCCTGAATGTCTTTTTTGGTTTGCTTATCACCTGTGGATCTTTTCCAGTGAAATATTTGTTCACGTCTTTTGCCCATTTTCTAGTGGATTTTTCTAAGCTATTGAGGATCAAGTACTTTATATATTCTAGATGCTACTCCTTTGTCAGCTATGTAGTTTGCAAATACTTCCTTCTAGTTTGTGGCTTGACTTTCCAGCCTCTTTTTGTAAGCTTTTATAGTTCTTAATTTTGGTGGAGTCCAGCTCATCAATTTTCCATTTTTTGGATTGTGCTTTTGGTTGGTATCAAATATTAAGAAAGAACTCTTTGCTTCACTCTAGATCATGAAGATTTTCTATTTTTTTTCCCCCTGAAAGTTTCATAGTCTTACATTTAAGTACAGGAGAACTTTGGGTCCATTTTTGTTTAAAGTATGAGGTGCAAGTTCAGGTTATTTTTGTTGTTGTTGAAAGGGCTAGCCTAGCCTCTACTGCATTGCTTCTGCTCTTTGATCAAAAACCCATTGAGCATATTTGTGTGTCAGTTTCTGGTTTCTTTATTCTGTTCTAGTGATCTATGTGTCTGTCTCTTTACTAATACCACAGTCTTGATTACTGCATTAATCAAGGGCCGCCTAATAAAGTATCACAGATGGGGTGCGTGGGGGGCTCAGTCAGTTAAGTGTCTGACTCTTGGTTTTGGCTCAAGTCATGATCTTAGGGTCATGAGATGGAGCTCTGTGTCAGGCTCTGAGCTCAGCAGGGAGTCTGTATGAGATCCTCTTCCTTCCTCTCCCTCTGCCCCTCCCCTGCTTGCATGCTAGTGTGCTCTCTCTCTCTCAAATAAATAAATACATCTTAAAAAAAAATGAAGTATCACAGACTGGGTGGCTTAAAACAGACATTTATTTTCTCACAGTTCTGGAGGCTAGAAGTCCAAGATCAAGGTGTTGGTAGAGCTGGTTTCTTCTGAGGTCTTTCTCCTTGACTTGTATGTAGATGGCCATCTTCTCCCTAATCTTCGTATAGTCTTCCCTCTGTGCCTGTCTGTATTCTTAAATCTCTTCTTATAAAGGACCCCCAGTCATATCTGATTAGGGCTGACCCATACGATTTCATTTTACCTTAATCTTAGAAATACTGTACTGGTGGCAAGATTTACTACTTTACCAGACTGCTTATGAATATTAGTGGCTAATATCTACTGCAAACTTCAAGAATAAATACAAAACATCTCAAGTGATTAAAAAAGTTTTATTCATCATCCCAAACTGATTATATATTACAAATTCTGATCAAAATAATAATATTAAAGGTTTTTTTCAGTAGTACCACAAACTACCTGTACCTGAAGATAAAACCAAATAGTCAACTGGTAAGCATACACTGAAATTTACCCATGTTTAAAATATCATTTTGTTTAAAAAATCCACATACATGTTTTTCTGCTTATGAAGTAGAGGGAGCACACAAATAGCTATATATGATTTTCATTTAACAAACCCATGCTCTGAATGAGTCATCAAAAGACTGTAAAATCTTGTAATTTTTTTTAATGGTGCATGAGACAGTACATTGTTTCATACAACAAAATACAGTACTTCTAATTCTCCTCATAATCCTTTTCAAGCCCACTGTGAGAGCTGCTCCTAAGTGTGTAGCAGCTTGGTTGGCTAACAGGTTCCTACATCATCTCTACATTGGGTTGGGTTGGGGGATGGCAAAGGGGCATTCTAACTAGAAGTTCTGGGAATACAGAAGCACAGATTTCTCATTAGAAAAATGCAGACCTGCCTACTGGTCCTGTGAAAAGCTATCACTATTGAATTGGTCTGATTGACTTATAAACGATAATTAGATTTTAGTTTGTGCAGAGAAGCTTAAAAGAGCTTGAAACATACCCTGTAGATTCTTGCCTGAGACAGAAACACAAATTTGACGGAAGAAGGTGGAAGTGAGTATTTTCAATTCTCCTTTACTCAAACACAGATATAAACCTTCATCAGCACAGATAGTTATATGAAACTAAGTATTCCAGGTTCTCTCCCTCTGAAAATCATGACTTATATCTGAAGCTGGGTAGAGATTTACTAACAAAGAGATGAGGTTTTACCTCTAGAAAAAGCTAGAATATTGAAGAAGTCCAGGGCAGAACAAGTACCAAATCTAGGGAGGCAGAGAGAGTGAATTGATTGGGACCAAGGAACTATGCAACATAAGGGATTATACAAGGAGACCTTAGAAGACAACAGCTTGACCAATAAAATGAAAATATTAGTTCTATTTAGAGAAGGAGGCAACTTGGTAATGTCTCTGAATTCACGAACCATACAATTTGTCCTTTAATGCCTTGATACAATAATTTTTTTCCCTAAGTAAATTAAATTCAGTTACCCAATCTCCTGAGTAAGGCTTGTGTTCTGAACCATAGTTTTTTTAAATCCCATTTGAAGAATAATTAGAAAAGCAACTGGGAAATAGGAAATGGAACATTCCTTGAGTACTTACTTAATTTTAGGCCTGATGCTAAGCACTTTATGTTCCATTTTATCCTAACTAAAAACCCTGAGACGTACACACTTCCCCAATTCATTCATGTGGAAGTTGAGGCTGAGAGGTCCTCTGCCACAATCCCACATGATGAACCTGGTATGCAAACTCAAGCCTAATTCAGAAATTTGTGATCTTTTTATACCAAGATGCCGATTCCCTTAAGTGAAATGTCAGAGGTGACCTAGCCATGAGAGAGGAAGAGGAGGAAAGACAAATTGCTGCTGGGACATTTCTTCAAAGATATCCTTTTGTCTGGTCAGGCACTGGAGTTTTTTCCCATGATAATTATATATTAGAAGTTGGGAATGTGGTACTTTCTCTGACTAGTCTTTGAGGAAATTTTTCCTGTGGGGACTTATAATATTAAGGATGAAAGAACTGTTCATTTTCCAGAAAGTAAAAGTTGGGAGAGACTTAGAAACATGTGAAGCCTTAGGGTTGTGATACTGGATGAGGTGTTAGGCTGGAGTGTGGGAATTCATTCTAAGTGTGTTTCCCAGATGCAGCTCTGGTCCCCAGTCTATAAACCACTGCTCTTCTATGTAACACCTTGCTGTCCTATGTGTCATCTGAAGTTTGGAGCCATGTTAAGGCTAGATACAATGGTTTGGGGTCACAAAGAAGAAAAGCAATGAATACAACTTATTCTCAACTACTTGTATCCATCAGAGAGTATCAATAAGGGAAGGAGGAAGGATTCTTTGGAAATGAATGCTTAGCTAATGGTTTCCTGGGGAAGTAGAAGGGATGAAGTAGCAATGAGACACATCTTGAGCTTAAGAGAATCAAGTACTCCTGGATATTAAGAGCATTATGATCAAAGGTTGATGTCACCAAACATGAACTATTTCACCCTTTGGAGATATGGCATTTTGCAGTTAAAGGTATGAAGATAGCCTAAGTATTTTGGACAAGAAAGAAATGCTCCTTCTTGATCTCTTTGTCACCTCAGGCTCCCAATCTGAGCAAAAACCTATTAAGTGGGGAATGGCAGAAACACCCTGAAACTGACTCCTGAGGCATGGGATGACTTCTCTTGGAAGCATCTCAAGCAGAGTTAAAACCGCTATGTTGTGATGCAATGACATAGGAACTGGGCCAAAATCACGGCACTCTTGAGTTTTAATTTCAGGTGTTTCTCAAGTCACTGCTATCACTTGTTGATTTAGCTATAAAATAAAAGGCACAGAATGAATATGACCCCTATAGCTTTTAAGACTCATGAGCAAGATGAGGCACCTGGGTGGCTCAGTTGGTTAAGCAACTGCCCTGGGCTCAGGTCATGATCCCAGAGTCCTGGGATCAAGTTTCGCCTCGGGCTCCCAGCTCCATGGGGAGTCTGCTTCTCCCTCTAACCTCCCCTCTCATGCTCTTTCTCACTCTGTTTCTCTCTCTCAAATAAATAAATAAAATCTTAAAAAAAAAAAAAAAAAGAAAGAAAAGAGCAAATTATTTTCACTTGAGTGAACTTGTTTGGGAGGATAGTGGTAGACATTCTGCCATCTAGTGGTCAAATTTCAGGGTTTGTAGCTAGTGAATCAAAGAAATTGGCCATCCCACTGCACAGCTTCTTAGAGATACTAGATTTTAAGAACTGCAGTTATACTGCAGTTTTATTCCAGCGACCAGAAGTCAGGAGCTGCTGCAGAGGGGAGAAGGCCAAGGGCTCCCCACTTAGAGAAGGATCGAGTGGCTATGTGGTTTTCAAATGGAGGGTTATCAATCTTGCCTCTCAGGATCTGTCTGGAGATAGCCATGGGTGCCTAACTTAGTTAATGTAAGAGGTTTTCTCCTGTAAAACAGACAGAGTGGACCTCAAAGTGGCCATACTAGGAGAATTGTTGTTGGAATACTCAGGTGAAAAAGAAAATTGATCTGATGAGGTTTGATGGTAGAGCCACTAGACACTGCGCACAGTTAAGGATCGTCAAGAAGGACAGAATGAAGTATGGCTGAACCTGTAGCAGAAGCAAGGCCAGCCTTCAGAGTCTGGGGAAAGGCTTTCACACCCTCAAGTTAGGGTAGGAACCAAGCAAGAGCAGAAGCCTGTAAAACCAGAAGGTAGTCAAGAAAGGTATTTCAGCTGCCAGTGGGCTGTGGAGGGACGGATACAGAAACTCTGTCAGTGCAGCCAAGATATCTTAGATTTTGGATTCTTCAAGACCTTGGTCTCCAGGGATAGATAAAAGAAAAATAACCTAAATAGGGGTGGGTAGGACCCCCTGGCAAACAGTGGATGCCCCAATTTGAAATGGGCAGAAATGTGTATGCACTTAAGTATATATATACTTCCAAACGCTGAGCCCAAGAAAATGGTCCTCACTAAATGGCAGATTTTACCCAGAAACACTTTTAGTATCTGATATTTTTTCAACTATGAAAAATGAAATTAGGTTTGGCTATTTAGAATTTGGGTGTGATTTCTAAGGGCTAATTTTCCAGCAAAAAGAAGCTGATTACAATGGCCTATCATCTGGGGACAAGTTTACTGGTCATCTGTAAGAGTCCCTGAAAACCCCATTATGTTAGTTATGAAAAGATCCAATGAGTACAATTGAAAGCTTGTCCTAAGAGAGAAAGATCAGTGGTTATCATTTATCAAAAAAAGTTTCTGATGTTTTGAAAATACAGAGTGGGTGGTTGTAGGTCACTTTTCCCAACTTTGTTTTAGGAAAACTCAGTCAGCCTACTATTCCCTCAGACTCTCTGGTTTCCATTTCTGACACTCTTATTATTCTCTGGTTTTAGAGGAAAGTCTGGGATTTTGTCCAGAAAGTTGTCCTAAGCAGCCTGGATAAAATATAAGACCCAGCTTCCTTTCCTAGACAAAGAAAAAGATACAGGGCTCACTGTACCTACATATACCTTTACCTCTCTCTTGGGATATATCATTAAAGTGACTCACGAAGAGACGGAGGAGAGAGGGCCATCCCAGCCCACTCAGACACATATCTTGAGTGAGGGAAAAGGAAACTGAAGGGTTTTAAATTGGTGGTAATTGATAAAGCTGATAAAGGGAAGTCTGAGTTTTCATCCCATCAATATGCAACAGAAAGAACATCTAGATGGAACAATGAGACTGGACACAAACTTTACAAATTCCATGGTGGAGAAAGCATTTGTCAGATTTGCCATTGATCTTCACTTTGGAGATGTGATATAGTATAGAGGAGAGGGGACAGGTAGGCTTATATACCATTTAAATTGGATTAAAGGCCATAAATGAAAGATACGGAGCTGGAATTGATGAATGAATACACAGAAGAGTACGTCTTAGAAAAATTACAGGTAATTTCTATTAATATTTTAGTGTTAGCATCAAAATTGGGAGTACGAGGATCAAAAATTTAGAAAATATTAAAGTCTATGAATAGCTCATATTTTTACCTAACAGATGGTTGGGAATGAAACAAGTAAAGTAAGTTTTGTGAAATCACAACCTTTTCAAAATCATGTCAAAAGCATGATCTTGCTTGAATGATTTGTTAACAAGTGCTACAGAGGTCAGTGAAAATATTCTCACAATGGCTGGAAATTAAAGCATCACACAAGCACAAGCTTCCTTTTCATTTCAAATACGAAAATAGAAAATTACAGAAATTTGCATATCTCGGACAAAGCAAGAAAGCAGCTCTCATTCTTAGAGAATGATGCTCTGTACTCTAAATTAATTCCATATGGGGCTGCTTGTAAAATGAAATCTGCTTGCATCCTTTCTTGATGCCACCTAAAGTATGATCACTTAAATATTAACTGCAACTCTACAGTCTTAAAAGCAGCACGAACATACAAGCTTAACTGCTGATTACAGGAACGGGTTATTCTTTTTTCACTGGTATATCCTTCATTAGCTTTGCCCGATGAACCCATCTTCCAGTCCAAACGTTATCTAACATTTTGAAAGAATATCATATTCTGTAAGAGCTTTGAAGGGTAAGGGTGCTTCCCTCAAAGGAAAATTGAGGTGCTTACCAAAGGGAAGGGAAAGAGAGACAGGCATGATGTCAGTCATCTCTGCTTCTCCGCTCAAACCTAGCACTGTACCTGGGACAGTGTACAGGGACTCCTTAACAAAAGTGAAATGAGAGAACTAAATCACGTGGCTCCAAAGTTAGGACTCTTCCTGCATCTTCAGACTTGACATATATCTTCGGCCCTACTTACGTCTGACAAAGAGAGATTTATCTTCTGAAACAGTTACCCATCTTTGTGTCAGAAGGGGAATGCTACCATTTCAACTTACTGTCTCAGTATAACTGGATAACCTCATCCCACTCAGAAATAGGCCAGACTCCGTTGGGCTGCACATTGGGGGGAGAGCGCTTCCAGTCCCATGTCTTCACAGGAATCTTCCAGGTCTTACCATAGTTGGCTTCAATGTATTCAATAGTTTCACAGGGCACATGAATCTTCATGTCTACAAACTCGGTCCAGCACAGTGTAAACTTGGGAAACAGGTATCTGTGGCAAAACAGAGGCAATGGGGAGAGGAGTTAGGCTCAACAGTACAAGTTTGCTCTAAAGAACCCTGCTGCTAGTGCATCTGGGCCCAAGGAAAGTCCTCTCCCACCAGATAGCTTTGGGAAGAGATACAGTGGACATTCTGTGTTTCTGACTGTTCAGAATCCCCTTCCTCTTATAATGTTAACAGCATCCCCACCCCCAATCCCCAGAGATGGGTAAAAAAAAAACCCCAGGCCTAACCAGTACATTATAGTGATTGGATCAGGGACAGGAATATACACACATTAGGCAAATAAAAGTCAGCTTTGGGATTTCCGCTGAAACCACAGAAGAAAGAGGCATTCTTTTTGCGGAGGTTTCTAAGCTGGTGGGATGGGAGCTGAGCATCTGTTATCTAACAGCAGGGAGAGACTGTCTGAGAATGAAGTCAAAGCCAAAAGCGCCCAAAAGGTGGAGGAAAATGTTACAGCTCAGAAAACTGTAGGAAAGGACTTGCATTTGGCTGTGGCCATTCCTTAAACATCTCAGGTAAACCAATGAATATATATAATTCTTTTTTTTATACATTTCTAATACTTGTGATTCTTCCTACACAGAGGGAGGCACATGTAGCAGTGTGAAAGGAAACAACTCTTCTAGTCTGCCAGAGAACCTGAATCAACTCTGGCAATACAGGACATTCTCCAACAACAGCATCACATATGCCTGTGCCTTTGAGGCAGGTCTTAGTAACTCCTGTGTCCCAGGTTTCACTGTGCTTTTAGATGGCTTTTGATAACCTACTTAGCTTAGATAGCTAAAGAAGAAACTCCCCGGGTCAGCCAGGGTATTTTTCAAACTCCTTTCCTAACTCAGACTGCAGTGAAAATTTTTTATGATATGTGAACATGGTAGGATGCACTAAGATGGGTTTTTGAGGAAAGCTTCACCCCCCCTGCCCCCTCCTCAAATGCAGGAATAGAAGTCTAATGTCTAGATGTCCTGATGTCCCTTAAAGACAGCTATACTAACCATATTCCTCCTGCTCTATTATTTTACCCACCTGCCCTTTTAAAATCTCTGTTCTCAGCCACAAACTTACTTTCTTATTTTTAACAGTTCACACATCATTAAATCCCCATTAAATTCAAACTGCTACTGAAAGACTCTACAGAACACTAAAATAAGCAGCATATGTGTGAGGTGAATCTTTTCTTTCATAACCTGGACTTCCCAGGGAAGACAGCAAGTATGACTCCAAGATGCATTCCCAGACCTCTGTCCCTCCCATGAACCTACCTGTAGTTCCTGGCTTTCTTTCGTCTCAAATGCTAAAGAATCTCTACACCAGCTCAGGCAATGTTAGTTACAATGAATTTTACTCTATGTCTAGTGGAACTATTTTAACTAGCAGCTAAGTTTAGGAAATTAAGCCAAAACATGTTTCTTAAAGGTACTCTAGATCAGTGAATTAAACTCAATATATCATAAAGGAAAGCTAAAACAAACAGTTTCGTTAGTTTTAAGTTTATATTATAGCCCGATATTCTGTGTTGGTGTTTTCTAAGAAATGTTTCTTCTCTTCATGACATGAAAAGAACTTTCAGTAATGAGATTTGAAGTGACAATAGCAGAGATCACAGAAATTTAAATTATCAGAGGATTAAAGAAAAAAGAAACAGGAAAGAGCCAGATGTCAAAGCATAATCATATTGTGGAAATGGGATCTAGCTGGGATGTTCTCCAAGGAAAGGTCAGTTCTCATAATATTCTGCTTTTAAATATCATGTTTTACCACCAGATGAACATAAAGCCATACATGAAAACGAGAGGCTGAACAAATTAAAAAGAAAGCAACAAGTCCCTTCTACCCAAACCAATGGGTGCTGGCAGTTAATAGACAATCCCAGCTGGCTTCTGTGAAAAGACGGCCACAGCAAATCTCATAGCTGAGGAAGAAATAAGATACAGCAGAGCTCCACCATCTGCTGGTCCCAATTTTATTCTGCACACTCATATTCATGGAATTGCTTATTTTGTCATCAGACCAGCCATCCATCATGGGCCTCCACCCTCTCCTATCAGATACTGGTCAAAAGAATGTTCACCTGTCCCATCCTACCAAGTTGACATACTCTAGTTGAAATGAGGCAGAAATTATGACCTATCTCCAAAACACAGGGCAGGAAACTCGTCTCTTAAATATTAGCCCCTACAGTCCATCAAAGAGGTGAAAGAAAGAAAAATCAGAGGTCCAGGATAGATACGGTAAATGAGAATACTACAAATTTTAATGAAAGTAGTATTTAAAACAATGAAATGTTCAAATGAATAAAACCAAAACATTAAAAATAAACAGTGTGAAAAATAATTCAAAGAAAATTTAACTTCAATGTTCATTTGTGTTCCTAAATGGAAACATCCCTAAATCACTGTGGTTTTCTTTTCACTAAAAAATTTTCAATTCAATCAGCAAAAAGAATATTCCAGCTTCCTAGGAGAAGAAGAAAGATAAACCATAAAATGTGAAAGCTGATTGTTAAATAGGATAGAGGAGAGGCAGAGAGGGGGTGGGTGGCACAGAACACCACATACCATGTACTCTGTCCAGGTTACCAGTAAACAATGACTAAGACTAGAACACACCATGGGTCTGCGACATTACCTTAGCTTTTGGAGCTAAGGTTAAGTTTGGGTAAGCAGTGTGTACTTTAGAGCTCTGGGACAGGATCCAAAATGTGAACAGATTTAAATTCTGACTAAGGCAACCCTTGTAAGCTCAAGGGATCTTTTCACACACATACAAATCTTTCCATTCACATTTTCTATTTCATAGCATGTTTACTTCATTTTATCTCTGCATGAAAGATTAGAATTAAGAGTTGGTTGGAGCTTAAAAAAAAAAAAAAAAGAGTTGGAGTAAACTATTTCATTTTTTTCCTTACAAAATGCCTTGTAATCTGTAAAATTACTTACCGGTGGTTAGATAAAGTAATCTCATCAGTTTAATTGTATATCCCATGAGCATAATTGCTAAATGGAAAACACTGTTTTTATTATTACTAGTTAGCTAGACTAAGTGAAAGAGAGGCACCATCATTTACAACTGAATTTGACCTTTTTAAACATAAGTTGCATTAAACTCTGGAATTGGAACAGCAGAGCCATGTTTTCAAACAAGAATTTCCTGCAAAACAACACAAATGGTTTATTCTCATTACCAATCCTTAATTTCTTTTTCTTGTGCTATTCCAGTGCCTAAGCCCTCTAGCATTCTGCTTAATAGAGGCAGGCAGAGCACACATTTTTTTTTTTTTTTCTGATTCCAAATCCATTTTACTCCAAGCTTGCTAAAAGGCCTTTCCCCTACTTTCGGTTAATTATGAAATTTATCAAAAGTTTTTAATGTCATCAAATGATAATGGAGGGTTTTTTCTCTTCGATCTTTTAAACATTAATGCTGAAAATTACACTAATACACAAGAACTACAAAATTTGATAGAATACATGATCAAGTTTTGTAAATGTTCTATTTATAGCAGACAAGAAAGTATATTCAGCATTTATTGGGTGAAGATTTTTCTATATATCCAATAAATCAAGCTTGTTGATTTTCTTCATGTTTTCAATAGGTTACTAATTTCTTCTTTGCCTGAATCAGCAGTTTTTTAAATAAAAATATTTCAGAATCTCCCACCATAATCGTGGGCATATTAAATATTCATTAGAATTTCATCAGATTTTGATTTACATACTTGAAGACCATATTTTTTTTTTTAAGATTTTACTTATTTACATTGAGAAAGAGAGAGAGAGAGAGCGAGCTAGCAAGTGGAGAGGCAGAGCGAACAACAGAATCTCAAGCAGGCTCCATGCTGAGCACAACTCTGAGATTATGACCTAAGCCGAAATCAAGAGTCAGACACTTAACTACTGAGCTATGCAGGTGCCCCTGAAGACCATGTTATTAAAATCACACAATATTTCTTTGGAAAATTATGTTGTGGGCCTTTCAATCCTTTAATATTTTCCCCCTAAAATTCTATTTTGCCTGATACTAACATTACAGCAGCAGTTTTCTTTAGTTAATAATATTGGGGCATATCTTTTTCCATCCCTATAATTTTCAACATTTCTGTGTGATTTTGCTTAAGGTGTGCCTCTTGCCAAGCGTTAATATAGCTATGTTCTGTTTTTCTATCTCATTTTAATCTTCATCTTTACATGAGTTAGCTTAATCTGTTAATATTTCCTGTAATTAATTTTATATTTAGACATATTTTGAATTCTAGAGCCAGACTGCCTGGGCTCAAATCCTGGCTCCACTTCTTACCAGGTATAATACATTAGTCAATCTCTTTGTGCCTTAACTTCTTCATTTCATTTATAAAATGAGGGTACTGGGGCGCCTGGGTGGCTCAGTGGGTTAAAGCCTCTGCCTTCGGCTCAGATCACGATCCCAGAGTCCTGGGATCGAGCCCCACATCAGGTTCTCTGCTCCACAGGGAGCCTGCTTCCTCCACTCTCTCTGCCTGCCTCTCTGCCTACTTGTGATCTCTATCTGTCAAATAAATAAATAAAATCTTAAAAAAAAATGAGGGTACTAACCTTAGAGAGATGTTAGCATAGAATAAATAAAGTACTTAGAATAGTGTCTAGCACATACACAGTAAGTGGTATTACAGTGTTGACTGTTGTCACAATTATCTTTGCATGTTTTCAGTTTGCCATAACTTTTCTTTGTCCTACCTTTCCTAATTTCATTTAATTGACAAAGGTTTATTAAATTCTCATTTGTTCTGCTTATTTGGAAGTTAATTTTTTAACAATTTTATTTTTTTTAAATAAATTAATTTCTGCACCTGGGCACCTGGGTGGCTCAGATGGTTAAACGTCTACCTTCAGCTCAGGTCATGATCCCAGAGTCCTGGGATCAAGTACCACATCAAGCTCCCTGCTTAGCATGGATCCTGCTTCTTCCTCTGCTTCTCTCTCTTTCTCTGTCTCTCATGAATAATAAATAAAATCTTAAAATAAAATAATTTCTACACCCAACATGGGGCTTGAACTTACAACCCCAAGATCAAGAGTCACACACTCTATCAAATGTGCCAGCCAGGCACCCATATTCATAAGTTTTACATAATATTTCTATCTAGCAGTAGCTACTATTTATAATAGCTACTATTGTTTTTAAAGATTTTATTTATTTATTTGACAAAGAGAGAGAGATACCAAGTAGGCAGAGAGGCAGGCAGAGGGGTGGGGGAAGCAGGTTCCCTGCTGAGCAGAGACACCCCCCCCCATGCGGGGCTCAATCCCAGGACCCTGAGATCATGACCTGAGCCAAAGGCAGAGGCTCAACCCACTGGGCCACCCAGGCACCCGCTGTCTATTTTTTTTTTTTTTTTTTTTGCAGTAGGGATCCTTTTATTTATTTATTTATTTGACAGAGAAATCATAAGTAGGAAGAGAGGCAGGCAGAGAGAGAGGAGGAAGCAGGTTCCCTGTTGAGCAGAGAGCCCGATGCAGGGCTTGATCCCAGGACCCTGGGACCATGACCTGAGCCAAAGGCAGAGGCTTTAACCCGCTGAGCCACCCAGGTGCCCCGCTACTGTCTATTTTTTAACCTATATATTTCACTGTAAGAGTTTCTAATAAAAACTGAATATGTGCAGAATCTCGACCCTCTTCCTACTACACAGAACTTAGATATATTTTATTCAACACTGAAAAATCATCTCCTCCTCAACTTATTATCATCAAGAGTTTCCCTTTCTAACTTTTCTCTTTTTAACACGTTGTCATTTTATTTTTTATAGACAATGGCTCACCAATTTACTGACATACTGTACACATTTTTTTGTTCACCATTATGTCATATATATTATGTCTTCCTTCTGTGTCCTTTAATAGATCTTTAAGCATGGATCTCTGAGACATGAACTTTCTTAATCTTTTTACACATGTAAATGTCTTTATCCTGACCTCCCTCTTGAATGTTAGTTTTAACTGCATATAACTTAGTTATTTCTCCTCAGCTTTTGAAAAATACTATAACCTCCATTATCTTCTGGCCTCTATTGTTAAAGAGGTATATTTGCTGCTCCTTTGTGAACAATCTATTTTGTCTAGTAGCCTGAAAACAAAAATTTTTTAAAAGATTGTATTTATTTGGGCACCTGGGTGGCTCAGTTGGTTAAGCGACTGCCTTTGGCTTGGGTCATGACCCCAGAGTTCCCGGATCGAGTCCCACATTGGCTCCCAGCTCTACAGGCAATCTGCTTCTCCCTCTGACCTTCTCCCCTCTCTGCTCTCTCTCACTGTCTCTCTCTCAAATAAATAAAAACAAATCTTAAAAAAAAAAAAGATGTATTTATTTATTTGAGAGTGACAGAGATAGCGACAGAGATAGTAAGAGAGAGCACAAGTGGAGGAGAGGGAGTAGTAGGCTCCCTGCTGAGCAGGGAGACCAATGCAGGGCTCAATCCCAGGGCCCTGGGATCATGACCTGTGCTAAAGGCTGATGCTTAACCGAATGAGCACCCAGGAGCCCCAAATTTTTGTTTTTGACATTATAGTTTTCTTAGGAAGTATCTAGATATAGACTTATTATTTATCCTGGTTATCTGTCTTTAATTTGGGAATTCTGTTTAAATACTGTTTTTCGTCGTTCACTCCAATTTCTTTTAGCTCAGCTGTATCTTTTATTTTTCATTTTCTTTGATTTTATATTTATTTTTTAATATTCATTTGAGTATAGGTGACCACAATGTTACATAAGTTTCATGTGTACAACACAGTAATTAGACAAGTTTATACATTATACTATGTTCATCACAAGTGTAGCTGCCTTCTGTCCCAATACATTGGCATTATAATATTATTGACTATATTCCTTAAGCTGTGCCTTTTATTCCCATGACTTATTCATTACATACTGGAAGTCTATATGTCCCACTTCCCTTAACCCATTTTGTCCAACTCCCCATACCCCTCCTCCCTGGCAACCATCAGTTTGTTCTCTGTATTTATAGGCCTAATTCTGTTTTCTGCTTGTTCATTCATTTAGTTTAGTTTTTTTTAGATTTCACTTATGCATGAAATCACGCGGTACTTGTCCTTCTCAGTCTGACTTATTTCACTTAGTATAACATTCTCTAGGTCCATTCATGCTTTCTCAAATGGCAAAAGCTCATCTATTTTCACGGTCGTGTAATATTCTACTGTGTGTGTGGGTGTCTGTGTGTGTGTGTAGTGTGTGTACTCTTTACATCTTCCTGAGACATTTGTTTATTGATGGACCCTTAGTTTGCTTCCATATCTTGACTATCGTAAATAATGCTGAAATAAACAGGGGTACATATATCTTTCCAAACTAGTGTTTCTGTTTTCTTTCGGTAAGTATCCAATAGTGGAATTACTGGATATGATATTTCTATTTCTAATTTTTTGTGGAAACTCCATACTGTTTTCCACAGTGGCTGAACCAATTTACATTCCCACCAACAGTGTATGAGGGTTCCTTTTTCTCCACATCCTTGAAAACACTGTTATTCCTTATGTTTTTTAATTGACAGGCCTAAGATGAGATCTCATTGTGGTTTTTGATTTACATTTCCATGATACTCAGTGATGTTAATTAGGTATGTCTTTTAGACATATTCATCAGTGATTTGTACTGAACCAAAGGGAATGTGGCAAAGTGAGGAATTACTGTACACAGTAAGTCATTAAGTCCCTACCATCAATTTTGCCCAATTCTCTAAGAATTGCAATCTATTCTTGAGAACCAAGGTTACAGCATGCTGACTAGCATTTTTTTAATGATCTCTTCCACTAAGCCCCTCAAATTCTACCACAGAAAACACAGAAGCAAAAAATAATACCGAGGGACGCCTGGGTGGCTCAGTTGGTTGAGCAGCTGCCTTCGGCTCAGGTCATGATCCCAGCGTCCTGGGATGGAGTCCCACATCGGGCTCCTTGCTCGGCAGGGAGCCTGCTTCTCCCTCTGCCTCTGCCTGCCACTCTGTCTACTTGTGCTCACTCTCGCTCCTCTCTCTCTCTGACAAATAAATAAAAAAAAAAAAAAAAAAAAAAAAAAAATAATACCGAAATGGCTAATATACTTTTCAAAGCCTAAACTAGAATATAATCGCTGAGATCTTTATTCATCCCCTACACCACTCCTATCCCAAACTTCTAACATATAAGCAATATACACAGCACATACATGTTTTATAAAATAAAATTCTACCCACTGAATCTTATTTTCCCACTGACTTCCAGTGTAAATTGAGTGATTCCATTTATCCTACTGACTTTTAAACTCTGCTATGCAGTCTCCATAAGACATAACTATTGATTATCTGTACCACAGGAGAAACAAGAAAAAATTTATATCATCAATGAGTAGACAAATTAAAGCTTGTATAAGTGGTTGTTATCATGTAACACCTGAATGCACCTCCATGACTATATCAAAGACTATCCATTTAAAGCATGCTCAAAACTCTTTTTTAATGCCAGAAACAAAGCCCCAGGACATTTTTATTTCTACTGCATAACTTCCAAAAATTAGATCTATAGTTTATCAACAATCAGACTCAGCTGTGCTTGCTTTCTCTCAGACAATGTTAATAGTATTTCTCTTTGGATCTAATAGATAATTTTAAAAAGAGATTAAATTATGATTTCAACTTTTATACTAAATAGAAAAAGCTTGTTTTATTTTGAACTCAGATTACCTAATTTGTCAAATCAGATGCAAAAGGCTCAAAGCTTATCATTGCAATTAAGCCTACCTTGATCAAATTCATCCCTCTGGTCCCAGTTACCCCTCCATTTCAGTATGTAATCTTGAGCTCTTTCCTCTTCACATTGGTTTTCTAAGTCATAATTTTTTTAAGATTTCACTTATTTATTTTAGAGAGAGAGAGCATGCTCAGGAATGGGGGGGAGAAGCAGGAAAAGAGAAACAAGCAGAATCCATGCTGAATGCAAAACCTGATGTAGGGCTCGAGCCCATGATCCTGACATCATGACCTGAGATGAAATCAAGAGTCAGACACTTAACTGACTGAGGCACCCAGGTGTCCCATAAATTTTTTAAACTTGTAAATAAATTTTTTTTCTAAATACATTTTTAAAGAAGTAATTTACATATAACAAACTGCACCCATTTTAAGTTTTGACAAACACATATACCTGTGTAAATACCACAGCAATTAAGACACTGTCGCTGTGCTCTTTGGCAAGTCATAGAGTAGATCCACCCTGGCCCCTAGCAATCACTGATCTTACTATATCCTTCATTGGTTTTGCCTGTTCTACAATTTCAAATACATGCAGTTACATAGTATGTACTCTTCCTATCTGACTTCCTCCACTGAGCATATTTTGGAGATTCATTTATGCTATTGCACATATCAGCAGTTCATTTCTCTTTACTGTAGAGTAGTATTTTATTGCCTAAACATAGTATAATTTATCTGGTCACCAGAAGATGGACATTTGGGTTGTTTCCATTTTTCTGGCTACCATGAATAAGAATGCTACAAACATACATGTCAACTCTTTTAGTGAAAATATGTTTTTATTTCTCTTATTCTACTACCTTATAAAAGAGTTTATAGAACTACATTCAAACAAGACATATGGCAGTCTTAAAAAATATAAATTATGTCACATAAATGAAAGGTCTGCCATTTATTCATTCTCAGGTAATTTATTCATTCTCAGGTAATTTACACCCAATGTGGGGCTCAAAATTATAGTCCCAAGCTCGAGTCACATCCTCTCCTGACTTGAGCAGCCAGGCACCCCTGAGGTAATCTTCTCTTAAAAGGGGGCACCTGGGTGGCTCAGTGGGTTAAGCCTCTCTCTTTGGCTTGGGTCATGGTCTCAGGGTCCGGGATCGAGCCCTGCATTGGGCTCTCTGCTCAGCAGGGAGCCTGCTTCCCCCCCGTCTCTGCCTGCCTCTCTGCCTACTTGTGATCTCTCTCTCTGTCAAATAAATAAATAAAATCATTTTAAAAAAAATAAGCAAAGATGACTATATGAATAACTCCCACTTCTGTATCTTGTATACAATTACCAAATAAAATTCATTCAAAGTTCTTCCCTCAATGATATACTTTGTACCTGCTACCCACTAGAGGTTTGGAGATATAATTAAGGAAACCTAAGACAATGTATCTGTTGTAAGATACAAAGGCATAAACAGAGTAGGAAATGTGAGTCATTTTCAGAAAGGCCAATGTTTTAAATATACTAATTTAAAGAAATAATCCTTGCTCACAGGCTGAGTAAGCACAGAGTGTGGCCGCAGACCAGGGAGACAGGAGTGACTGACTGCTTTTCTCTGAGAGCACAATGAGGAGAGGGACCCCCTCCTCCCAGCCTCCTCCTGGCCAGAGACTGGGAGGACACCATTTTCATTTTCATCCTCTAAAACTGCACAGAAAGCCTTCAGAGAACCAAAGCTACCGAGAGCAAACCGGAGCAGATTACTTAGCCTGACCCCTAGCAAAGATGGTGCAATTCTGCCTGATGCAAAGACATTTGAAAATCACTGCAACAGGCCCCTCCCCCAGAAGCTCAGCAAGAACATTTTGCCAAGACCAAGTTTACTGATCAATGAGAACTGTAAAACTTCAATGCCAGGGGAATATAGCACATAGAATTCATGGCTTTTCCTTATGATTCTTTAGTCTTTCAAAGTTAGTATTTTTAATTTTCATCATTTTTTTCTGTTCTTTTTAATTTTTCTTCTTTCCTTTTACTTTCTTTTTTTTTTTTTTTTTTTTTTTTTTTTTTTGGTAAGATTCTAATTATTGGGGCACCTGGGTGGCTCAGTAGTTAAGCATCTACCTTTGGCTCAGGTCATGATCCTGGGGTCCTGGGATTAAGACGCACATCAGCTCCCTGCTCAGTGGGAAGCCTGCTTCTCCCTCTCTCACCCTCCTGCTTGTGTTCCCTCTCCCGCTGTGTCTCTGTCAAAAAAGAAAAAAAATTCTATTTATTTAACAGAGACAGCGAGAGAGGGAACACAAACAGGGGGAGTGGGAGAGGGAGAAGCAGACTCCCCACTGAGCAGGGAGCCTGATGTGGGGTTCCATCCCGGGACCCCGAGATCATGACCTGAGCCAAAAGCAGACGCTTAACGATGAAGTCACCCAGGCGCCCCTTTCTTCCCTTTTTCAACCAACTTATCAATACCTTTTTAAAAAGTCATTTATAATATTCACTTTTAGAGTTATATTCTATCCCTTCACCATATTTAACCTTATTTTTTGTACATATATAAGCTTTCTTTCTTCAAAATTTTGGGATACAGATTCTTCCAACAGACCAAAATATACCCTACATCTATTGCATGGCTTTTTCTATTCACCCACTTGATCATATTCTCTCTCTCCTTTTTTTTGAAAAATTAAACTTTTCTTCTTTCTTTTTTCAGCCAACTTATCAATTCCTTTTTATTTTTTTAAAGATTTTATTTATTTATTTGATAGACAGAGATCACAAGTAGGCAGAGAGGCAGGCAGAGAGAGAGGGAGGAAGCAGGCTCCCTGGTGAGCAGAGAGCCTGATGCAGGGCTCGATCCCAGGACCCTGGGATCATGACCTGAGCCGAAGGCAGAGGCTTAACCCACTGAGCCACCCAGGCACCGCTTATCAATTCCTTTTTAAAAGGCTTAAAAAAAAAAAAAAAGTCTTTTTAAATCTTCATTTTTACAGTCATATTCTATCCCTTCATTGTATTTACCCTTATTTTTGTATATATACAAATTTTTCTTTCTTTAAAATGTTGGCTGTCAGTTTCTTCTAACAGACCAAAATACACCCAAAATCTAGTGTATGGCTTTGTTCTGTTCACCAGCCTGATCATATTCTTCTTTTCTTTATTTCTTTTTTTTCTTTTCCCCCCAGTTGTGGGTCTCTTCTGATTTGTTTGGTGAATATTTATCTAGGGTTGTTGTTATCCTTTTAGCATTTTGTTCTCTCATTCATCTGTTCTTCTCTGGACAAAATGACAAGTTGTAAAAACTCACCTCAGAAAAAAAGGACAAGGATTGTACCAGCTGCCAGGGAGCTAAACAACATGAACATGATAAGTAAGATGTCAGACCTAGAGTTCAGAATAACGATTATAAAGATACTAGCTGGGCTTGGAAAAAGCATATAAGATACTAGAGAATTCCTTTCTGGAGAAGTAAAAATCTAACCAACTGGAAATCAAAAAAGGCTATTAATAAGGTACAATAAAAAATGGAGGCTCTAAGTGCTAGGATAAATGAGGCAGAAGAGAGAATTAGTGATATAGAAGACCAAATGATGAAGAATAAAGAAGCTGAGAAAAAGAGAGATAAATAACTATTGGATCACGAGGGGAAAATTTGAGAGATGAGTGATACCATAAAGTGAAACAATATTAGAATAAATGGGATCCCAGAAGAAGAAGAAAGACAGAGGGGACAGAAGATATACCGCAGCAAATTATAGCAGGGAACTTCCCTAATTTGGGGAAGGAAACAAGGATCAAAATCCAGGAGGCACAGAAAACCCCCCTCAAAATCAATAAAAATAGATCAACACCCTGACATCTAATAGTAAAACTTACAAATCTCAGAGACAAAGAGAAAATCCTGAAAGCAGCTTGGGACAAGAGGTCTGTAACCTACAATGGCAAAAACATTAGACAGGCAGCAGACCTATCCAGAGAGACCTGGCAGGCCAGAAAGGACTGGCATGATATATTCAGGGTACTAAACGAGAAAAATATGTAGCCAAGAGTACTATATCCAGCAAGGCTGTCACTGAAAATAGGAGAGAAAAAAGCTTTCAGGACAAATAGAAACTAAAAGAATTTGTGATCACCATACCAGCCTTACAAGAAATATTGAAAGGGGTGCTATATGCGAAGAGAGAGCCTAAAAGTAACATAGACCAGAAGGCAACACAGACAATATACGTTAACAGTCACCTTACAGGCAATACAATGGCACTAAATTCATTTCTTGCTATAGTTACCCTGAATGTAAATGGGTGAAATGCCCTAATCAAAAAACACAGTGTATCAGACTGGATAAAAAAAACAAGACCCATTGATATGCTGTCTCCAAGAAATTCATTTTAGATCCAAAGACACCGCCAGATTTAAAGTGAAAGGGTGGAAAACAATTTACCATGTTAATGGACATCAAAAGAAAGCTGGGGTGGCAATTATTGTATCAGACAAATTAGATTTTAAACCTAAAACTATAATAAGAGAAGAGGAAGGACACAATATCATACTTAAAGAGTTCGTCCAACAAGATCTAACAATTTTAAATATTAATGCCCCTAACATGGGAGCAGCCAAGTAATAACAAAATCAAAGAAACACATCAACAATAATATAACAGGGGACTTTAACACCCCCCTCACTGAAGTGGACAGATCATCCAAGCAAAAGTTCAACAAGGAAATAAAGGCTTTCAATGACACACTGGACCAAATGGACATCACAATATATTCAGAACATTCCCTCCCAAAGCAATAGAACTCACATTCTTCTCCAGCGCACATGGAACATTCTCCAGAATAGATCACATACTGGGTCACAAATCAGGTCTCAACCAATACCAAAAGATTGGGATCATTCCCTGCATATTTTCAGACCACGAATGCTTTGAAACTGGAACTCAATCACAAGAGGAAAGTTGGGAAGAACTCAAATACGTGGAGGCTAAAGAGCATTCTACTAAAGAATGAATGGGTCAACCAGGAAATTAAAGAAGAATTTCAAAAAATTCATGGAAACAAAAAGAAATGAAAATGAAAACACAACTATTCAAAATCTTTGGGATACAGTAAAGGTGGGCCTAAGAGGAAAGTATATAGCAATACAGGTCTTTCTCAAGAAACAAGAAAGGTCTCAAGTACACAATTTAACCCTACACATAAAGGACCTGGAGAAAGAACAGCAAAGAAAGCCTAAACCCAGCAGCAGAAGAGAAATAATAAGGACCAGAGGAGAAATCAATGAAATAGAAACCAAAAAACAGTAGAACAGATCAACAAAACTAGGAGCTGGTTCTTTGAAAGAATTAATAAGATTGATAAACCCCTGGCCAGACTTATCAAAAAGAAAGAGAAAGTACCCAAATAAATATAATCATGAATGAAAGAGGAGAGATCACAGCCAAAACCAAAGAAATACAAACAATTATAAGAACATACTATGAGCAACTATATGCCAACACACTAGACAATCTGGAAAAAATAGATGCATTCCTAGAGATGTATAAACTACCAAAACTGAACCAGGAAGACATAGAAAACCTGAACAGACCCATAACCAGCAAGGAAACTGAAACAGTAATAAAAATCTCCCACCAAGAGCCCGGGGCCAGATGGCTTTCCAGGGAAATTCTATAAAACATTTAAAGAAGAATTAATAACTATTCTTCTGAAACTGTTCCAAAAAATAGAAATGGAAGGTAAACTTCCAAACTCATTTTATGAGGCCAGCATTACGTTGATCCCAAAACCAGACAAAGACCCCACCAAAAAGGAGAATTACAGATCCATATCCCTGATAAACATGGATGCAAAAATTCTCACCAAAATATTAGCCAATAGGATCCAACAGTACATTAAAAGGATTATTCAGCACGACCAAGTGGGATTTATTCCTGGGCTGCAAGCCTGGTTCAACATCCGCAAATCAATCAATGTGATACAACACATTAATAAAAGAAAGAATGAGACCTGTATGACACTCCCAATAGATGCTGAAAAGGCATTTGACAAAGTATAGCATACTTTCTTGATCAAAACTCTTCACACTGTAGGGATAGAGGGTACATACTTCAATATCAAAGCCATTTATGAAAAACCCACAGTGAATAACCTACTCAATGGGGAAAAACTGAGAGCTTTTCCCCTAAGGTCAGGAACACGGCAGGGATATCCACGATCACCCCCACTATTCAACACAGTACTGAAAGTCCTAGCCTCAGCAATCAGACAACAAAAAGAAATAAAAGGCATCCGAAATGACAAAGAAGTCAAACTCTCACTCTTTGCAGATGATATGATACCTTATGTGGAAAACTCAAAAGACGCCACTCCAAAACTGCTAGAACTCATACAAGAATTCAGTAAAGTGGCAGGTATAAAATCAATGCACAGAAATCATTTGCAGTGCTATAAACCAACAATAAGACAGAAGAAAGAGAAATTAAGGAGTCAATCACAACCAAAACCCTAAGATACCTGGGAATAAATCTAACTGAAGAGGCAGAGAATCTGTACTCAGAAAACTATAGAATACTCATGAAAGAAATTGAGGAAGACACAAGGAAATGGAAAAATGTTCTGTGCTCATGGATTGGAAGAACAAATATTGTTAAAACGTCTATGCTACCTAGAGCAATCTACACATTTACTGCAATCCCTATCAAAATACCACCAACTTTTTTCACAGAAATGGGACAAATAATCCTAAAATTTGTGTGGAACCAGAAAAGACCCCGGACAGCCAGAGGAATGTTGAAAAAGAAAACCAAAGTTGGTGGCATCACAATTCCAGACTTCAAGTTCTATTATAATGCTATAATCATCAAGACAGTATGGTACTGGCACAAAAACAGACACATAGATCAATGGAACAGAATAGAGAGCCCAGAAATGGACCCTTGTCTCTTGGTCAACTAATTTTCAACAAAGCAGGAACGAACGTCCAATGGAAAAAAGACATTCTTGTCAACAAATGGTGTTGGGAAAATTGCACAGCCAGATGCAGAAGAGTGAAACTGGGTCATTTCCTTACACCACACACAAAAATAGGCTCAAAATGGCTCATAGACCTAAACATGAGACAGGAATCCATCAAAATCCTAGAGGAGAACACAGGCAGCAACTTCTTCGACCTCAGCCACAGCTGATGATCTTCCTAGAAAGATCATCAAAGACAAGGGAAGCAAGGGCAAAAATGACCATTGGGACATCATCAAGATCAAAAGCTTTTGCATAGCAAAGGAAACCAAAGTCAACAAAACCAAAAGACAACCAACAGAATGGGAGAAGATATTCATGTATCAGATAAAAGGCTAGTATCCAAAATCTATATAGAACTTATCAAACTTAACACCCAAAGAACAAATAATCCAATCAAGAAATGGCCAGAAGACACGAACAGACATTTCTGCAAAGAAGACATCCAAATGGCCAATAGTCATATGAAAAAGGCATCATCACCATCAGGGAAATACAAATCAAAACCACAAGGAGGTACCACCTCACACCAGACAGAATGGCTAAAATTAACCAGTCAGGAAACGACAGAATCCAAAAAAGGGAAAGTCTCTGACTGGCTATAGGCTTATCATGATCAACAGAGACCAGAAGACATAGAGAGTCAACCTAGAATTCTGTAATAAACTAAGCTTTTATTGGGAAAAAAAGAAAGAAAGAAAAAAATCCAAATTCACCTTTTTAGCTTCACAGCTATAAGTACTAAAAAGGCAAGTGTATTTTTGAGAGCTAAAACCACAGGAGCCTGGTATCAATCTATGAAGCTGAGAGAACCTATGAGTGGGGATTCAACAACAAACTCTCATTTTTAGCTTCTGGTAAAGCAAAATGACTAAAAAACTGGGTGGCTTGACCTTATGGCTCTGATTCTCCAAACGTGGTAAGTTGGATCAACACATTAATCTGACATCACCTTATCATCTTAACAAAACAAATACACTTAAGAACTGATTTTGGTTTCATGAAGGGCCCAGGTCTCACTCAGCTGCAACAGATTTGCCAGGCCTGATTCTATCTGTAACTCAGAAAGGACAGACAAATCAGCAGATGTCCTCAAATAAGGGATGAGAAAAATAAAGAAAAAAAAATCTACGGAAATTCAGAGGAAGGGGAGATTATTTCCAGTTAGAGATACTGAGGAGCAATATCAAAAAAAGACAACTCAATGCCCTTGGATGGGCAGAACTGGGACATGTGATGATGTATAACATGGTACTACTTAATGACATGCTTAAAATCTTTGTCTCAAATGAAGTTGCAAAAGGCTGGGTATCTAAATGCAAGGCGGTATCTTGCATTAGATCCTATAAAAGAGAAAAGAGGATGGAGGAAGCCATAAAAGTTTTGAGTCTCAAGGAATCAAAGGAAAAAGTAGAGACTGAGGGAATAAAATCTTGGACTTTACTAATATTAGAACATTGCCCACTTATCCTTTCTACTTCTTAAACAACACAAACAATAATAATTTCATTTCTAGGAATCTAGTCAAGGAAACTCCCTAATAAAGCTTTTACTTTATGTAAAAAAGACACCTTAGAGTTTTTAATTAGAAAAAAAAATAGGAACAGTCTAAAGAGAAAGATAGTTAAGCAAAATTATTATCAGGACTTTCTCCATAGTCCTACCAAGTCTACCTAACAAACTTCTTTATTTTTAAGCCACACTTCCTTGCTGTTGCTTCTAGACAGACTTTGATTTGGTATCTCAATTATATACAACACATACTTCAATTACTATACACTACTGATAAAGTACTTTAATAATTTGTTTCTTGGTCCACATTATGAGAACGTTGAGAGCAGAACCTAAGTATGTTCACGTGAGAATCCTTAGCACACAGAATTAGTAAATACACTCTGCAGAAATGAAACATTACATTATATCAGAGCCACACCTGGACAGGAGTCTAGTCCCACAGAGAACAAATCCAAATTTTCTGAAGATCTGTATAATAAGCAGAAACTACAAATATCAGTTGGGGGAAATCAGAGGAGGAGACAAACCAGGAGAGACTGTGGGCTCTGAGAAACAAACTGAGGGTTTTGGAGGGCAGGGGGAGCCTGGTGATGGATATTAAGGAGGGCACGTATTGCATGGAGCACTGGGTGTGGCGCATAAACAATGAATTTTGGAACACACACAAAAAATAAAATTAAATTTAAAAAATTAAAAAAAATTTTTTTTAAAGAAGACATAAGGAACCACTACTAGCCCAGGGGGTAGCATATTTCCTATTAGAGGACAGAGGTAGCTATATTACCCTGATAATATCACTGAATAGAAGGTCTACTTTCACAGAAGAATTAGGCACAATATGACAGATCATGCTGACGCAAACATTGTCTACACTCTAAGAATCTAGGCTCTGAAGTGATATGGCCCCACGTCTGAGTCTTAGCTCTGCCTTAATTTCCACATCTATAAAATGAAGGTGAGAAGATTAAGATCTCCCTCATAAACTTGTGAAGATTAAAAGATGATGCACATCAAAGCTTGGCATTGTGCCTGGCACATGGCAAATATTCAAAGTTAATTTTTTTTAAAGATTATTTATTTTTTTATTTGACAGAGAGAGAAATCACAAGTAGGCAGAGAGGCAGGCAGATAGAAAGGGAGAAGCAGGCTCCCTGCTGAGCAGAAAGCCCGATGTGGGGCTCAATCCCAGGACCCTGGGATCATGACCCGAGCCGAAGGCAGAGGCTTAACCCACTGAGCCACCCAGGTGCCCCTCAAAGTTAATTTTTATTATTACCTCTCCAACTTCTTGCCTCACTTATTATCTGCTGATTCAGATGGGAAAGAAAGAAATATCCCCATGAAACCTGGGCAGCATCTGTAGAAACCGTGAAGTTGTAGAATAAAACATCACATCCTGGCAGCACAGGTCACTTTTTATCATTAGTGACTAGGAGTCCAGAGAAGAAAAGTAAGTATAAAAAATTCAGAGACCTGGGACGCCTGGGTGGCTCAGTCAGTTAAGCTGCTACCTTCAACTCGGGTCATGATCCCAAGGTCCTGGGATCGAGCCCCGCATTGGGCTCCTTGCTCTGTGGGGAGCCTGCTTCTCTCTCCGCCTCTGCCTGACACTCTGCCTGCTTATGTGCTCTCTCGCTCTCTCTCTCTGACAAATAAATAAATAAAATCTTTAAAAAAAAAAATTCAGAGACCCACTGGAGTAACTAATCCAAGTTACCACTGTGTTGAAGGTCCCATGCTTTGTGTCGGAGAAACACAGTAGCAGTGATAGTAATAATACTATTGTAATGATAGTGGCAGCAGTAATGTTTATAAATCACTTCCTATGTGCCAGGTACTATTTTTAAATGCATTTCATGTATTAACTCATTCAACCTATTAAGTCTTTGAAATAAGCATGGAGGCTGAAGAGTCCAACAACTCTGGAGTTAAATCTTGGTCCTGCCATTAATGAGCAAGTTACCTCACTTCTCTGAGCGTTAGTTTCCTCATATCTAACTGGGAGTGAGAATATCTAACCCACATGGATAATGTGAGGACTGTTAAAGATAACAAACATTAAGTACCCACCATGTGCCAGATAACCAGCTGATACCTTAGTAGCTGTGTCTTTATTATTGTCGTTAAATATTATCATTACATCTGAGGGCCCAAAACTTCATTCTGCAGGCACACAGAGTGAAGCTTCAAAAGGGGGAACATTTCTCTTCCTTCCTGAGTTCCTCTTTAGTCTGTTGTTTTTTTTTTAATGGTAAGCCTTCTATGATATTATTAAGCTTTTCTCAGAATTAACTATATATGAATACAAGTAAAATATTATACAGATAAGAAGACCTTTAGACTAGCTTTAAAAGTTGGGTTTTTTCTTCCCCCCTCTAGGAACAGTAGTGTTTTTTCTTCCCCCCTCTAGGAACAGTGAAAATACTATAGTTCCTTCAAGTAAATAGTGCTGAAAAGAATGAAAATGGCATATGGCTGGGGGAATCTTCCAAAGAAACTACTCTACACAGCCATCCCCTGTTCTTTTCTCTGCCTTTTAAGGTCACAGTAACAGGATAGAAAATCTGGGACTCACACCATCTGTCCAGACAGTTCCATCACTGCTCATTTCTCTTGTTAAATAATCAGAACACTTCACACTTCCCAAACACTGCTACCATAAAGAGCAGTTAAAGCAGAATGAAAGAAGCTCTTTCCATGCAGAAATGTAGTGGTTAGAAATGAACCATTCTTTTGAAGTTTGTGCGCTTCAGATCATGTCAGTGAAGAAAGAAATTCAAGCCTTAGAAGGAAAATTTAAGAATAACAGAATTATAATAATGGCTCTAGAAAGTATCTTCCTCAGAAAATAGGTGACATCCTCATACTTGTTCTTTAAGAATAGATTTGGCAGTTTAATATTGAGTTAATTACATAGGTATCTAATCTGTAAGTTTCTCATAAGACTAAGAAGAGAAATGATTTTCTTTATCCCTGTCCTACTAAAACAGTAGTAGTAATAGAAGCTAGTAATTACTTGGCACTCAGGATATCTTTAATTCTCTTCAAAATACTTTTTGTATATTAACTCACTTAATCCTTAAAGCCATTCCATGTAGCAATTTCTTTTATTATTCCCATTTTACACTTGAGAAGACTAAGGCACAGAGAGGTTAAATAACTTGCCCAAAGTAATACAGCTGGTAAGTATAAAGCCGGGATTCAAAGCAAGTAGATAGGCTCCATCCCTTTCATTTCTGTGCTACACTACAGTTTTGTTTTGTTTTTTTTTTTTTTAAGATTTTATTCATTTATTTGACAGACAGAAATCACAAGTACGCAGAGAGGCAGGCAGAGAGAGAAGAAGGGAAGCAGGCTCCCCACTGAGCAGAGAGCCCAACACGGGGCTCGATCCCAGGACCCTGGGATCATGACCTGAGCCGAAGGCAGAGGCTTTAACCCACTGAGTCACCCCGGTGCCCCTACACTACAATTTTTAAAGAAGTCTCTAAATTATATGCTAAATTCAGCTTGTGTGTGTGTGTGTGTGTGTGTGTTTAAAGGTTTAATTGTTTATTTTAGAGAAAGAGAGAGGGAGCTCAAGAGGAAGGGGCAGAGAGAGAGGGACAGAAAATCCCAAGCAGATTCCATGCTGAGCGCAGAACGTGATGCAGGGCTCCATCCATGATCCTGAGGTCATGACCTGAGCTGAAACCAAGAATTGGACATTCAACTATTTGAGCCACCCAGACACCCCCAAATTCACCTTCTTTATTATATCTGAATAAAACAGCTACAGCTGAATGTCATAAACACTTACCCCATTCACCTAGTCACAGTGAGAATGTCAATTATATATTCTTTAACTTACTAATTTCTGTCTTATATTCAGAGCTTACCCAGCATGAATGTGTTATTGTCATAAAGCAAAATAATTTTTTATATTAAATAAAAGTTTCAAGCATATGCTCTGGGGTCAGTGTCAATTTGGGGATATACTTTATGACTTTGAGAAAAAGGTTTGGATTATTCTCAAACCTCCAGAATTTAACATTACATGAAGACTCCTTGCCTTCAAATAAAGATTCAGCAATACCAAAAGGGTGTCGATGTACCCAGGAGAAACCAGTCTGAATGTAGCATTTCTCTTCCATGTCACAGAACACTCCCCACTCAGCTCAATGGCTCAAATTTATTCAATGATAGAAGCTCCAATCTCAGCTAGTTAGTGAGGCAAATTGAAGCTTCTGCTCACATAACTATCATAATAATGAGAATAATGACGATAATCACTTTAGTAATCATAATGATAACAATGATAACCATCATTTACTGATTAACTTAGTAAGTGCTAAGCATTATGCCAGGTGCCTCATATCATCAGGTATACTGGGGGGCAGTGGGGAGTAGTTAAAGGACAGGCAGCTGTCTGAGTCCTTCCATTATTTGCTGTGTGGTCTTGAACAAACTACTTACTTTCCAGCCCCTCACAGAATACCTGCCTCCTAAGATTGTTTTGACGATTAGATGTGTTAACACATGCAAAATGTTCTTAATAGTCAAACGCACAGTAGTGCTACCCAAACTTAACAGACTAGGAGCTTAATGTTCAGAGAAAAGCTAAAGGCCACAAACAGGTTAGGGTCCAGCTAAGGTCCCCAGCTCTGCCTGACTCCAAAGCCCATGCTCTTTGGGTTCTCATTCCCATTCATTCGCCTCTCCTCTCTTTCTCTCTCAGAATTAAGCATAGGTCAACCGCTTCATAAAGGAGAGCATTGTTACTGTAATGTCATTTTTGTCTTTTCTCATCAGAGTTTTACTGTAGCAGCATTAAAAAAAAATGTTAAAAACGTCAATCTAACATACTGTACTCCATCAATTCCAAGACATTTCCCCCACCCAAATTTCTCCATCTGTGAATCATGTGTCTTAGAATTATAATTGGCAGTATTTTTCCTTTCTGAGTAGCACATAAAATAATGGTGCATCTTACAATCCATATCATCTTACATTTGACAAAATATGGTAGCTGTTAAGCTCAACGAGTGTGCTTTAAGGATCAGCCCTCAGTCACTGCTGAAGGCACATTCCAGAACTTGCCGAGCATTCCTGGCCTCAGAGTTCAGTTCTGGTTCAGTTCACTTAAACTTCACTTGACTATCTCCTTCCTATGGACCCTTACCCATTTCCATCAAATTAACAAGCTCCCATAACTCTAACACCCAATCAGTGTTTCGGCTAAGGCTCTGGGCTTGGTTTTTGTGTTCCTTGCTTTGGTTTTCCCTTTCTGATGACTCAAGAACTTCTAATCACAATGACTCTTTGGACTGAAGTCCCAGGGGCACATCCTCCTCTTACACTGTCCTTGTAAGTAGTCCATACTTTCCAAACATAATTGGGCTTTATGGGTGAACTGAGAAAGTATTAGCTAAGAGTGAAGCTGTGACAGTCTTTCATTTGTTTTTCATTTTCAGTTACTTCCTTATTTCTACCTTCCTAAGTTACTTCTCTAGATCCTTTTATAAGTACTTATCTGGTTCATACTTAAATTTTTTTCCCGTTTTGGCCTGAGTGCCTCCATTCCACATATGGTCAGTCTCTTCATAGAAGAAAAAAATGTCGAGTTTTATATCATCTTTTCCTTGGAAAGATAGTTCCAAGCTGTCCTCTACCTAGGATGAAGATGAAAACCTTCACAGACTGAAACAAAGGAAATATATATTCTTAAAAAAAAATTTGTTTTATAGAGAGAGAATACTGATTCTAAGATAATGTGTTTTTTCAAGCTGGAACATCTCTGAAATTGGGATTTATCAGTAGCATGCCAACATTTGATTTCTTTCTTAAATGCATATAAAATAATGTTGCTTCTGACCATTAATGAAAACCCAGAGTAAATGACTTACAGTAGCTAAATTACCACTCTGCAGAACATTCTGTTCCTGAGCCCCTTTCTGAATAAAGAAGGAAAGAAACCAAGGAAAAATGACCCTTTTAATAATCAAGTAAAACTATTAGGAAATAAGTCTCTCATCTCAATCAATAATAAGTACTTAAATAAATGTGACATCATAGAAACCCACCGATATTCCACAAATTATATTATATGGAAAAAATAAAAGTTAAAGATACAAAGAATTCTGAGAGCATTTCCCTAAAGAAACTTAACCTACAAATAATTATGTTCTCATTAGATGTGGTATATCTGTCTTGTTGTAGCACTAATCACATAATTATTATGTAGTTTTTTTTCCCCCAATTAGACAGTGAACTCCTCAAGGATAAGTGCTGTAACATACTGATCTTTGTGTCCCAGGTGCAGAGTGCAGTGCCAGGGAGAAAGTGAGTATAAACATTTGCTGCGTGCCTAGAGTTCAACTGCTTTGACTCTGACCTCTGGAGAATATTTCATTAAATTTTTTTTATAAACTAGACTAATTACAATAAAGAATGTAATTTTTCAGTATTAAACATACTTCTACTTGCTTTCCAGGACAACACCTTCCTGGGAACAACCAAATTAAGAGTAAGACATTGTTTGAAAAAAAAAAAAAGAGTAAGATGTTTGCAAGGAATCATGGGCTTAGGGCATAAAAATCAAATTGTCTAAAAGGAGATTTCATTTAAGTCATGATGACCTATTCCTAGTTGAACTCTGAGAAAATTGCTATAACCCAGAACATGTGAAATAAATAAGAAATTCAAGTACTATTTGAAATGATTCTGTTTCTAACCCTTAGCCCCAAAGGACCATTTCATGTTGATGCCAGGATGCCTAAGTGAATATAAAATTAAGTGACTTATGAGAAACATTATAACTTCAGGTAGGGTAGGTGAGATTCTTAATAATTGTATTAATTTTACATTATATAGTCCATTAATTATATTATATTGTTATCTAAAATTATGGCAATAAATTCACCTTCAAGAGTTCAAGATCCTTTTCCCCTTCTCATTGTCAACAGTAAGCCAGATTTTCTAGTTTCCTTGAATAGTGCAGAAGTCATATAATAAGCTTCTGCTGAGCTTATCCCGGCCAATACTGAGTGATACACATGTAACATTCTTAACCATCTCTGAGCATTTAATATAAAATTTTCTTTTGAGACATGGTACTTATGAAGTAAAGCAGATTTTTATTACTGACCTTCCCAAATTTGTGTTTGAGTGGAAGTCCTACATCCTGAAATGCTGAAATAATATCAGATTTATAATCTTGTATAAAAATTCCTAGATCAACATCTTTACTATATGGAATAATGTTGCATTGCCGGTACCACCCTAAAAATAAAGAAGAAAAAAAAATTTTTTTTTTTAATTTAAGTTTGTAAAAAATTAGTCACTATTGTATGATCTTTGTAAGAGTGGATTTTATTTCTTAAGGTATTTCTTAAGATTAGACTTACAGTGCTTTACCAAAAATGTTTTTAAAAGATTAAATCCCAAACTAAAATCTGTGGTTATAAGAAGGCACCTGTTGAAGAGCCTTCCTTTTTTTCTTTCTATCTTTCCTTCATATTTACTGTGCTGAAGACTTAGCATCCTCAAAAATTTTATGATGTATTTTAATTTCTAAATAAACTATTAGTTTTAATAATGTTAACTGGGCCAGGCCGCCTCAGTCAGTTGGCCTGGGTAGGTCAGTCGGTTGGGCATTTCAGCTCAGGTCATGATCTCAGGGCTGTGGTATCAAGTGAGTCCTGCGTCAGGCTCTGCATTCCATGCAGAGCCTGCTTATCCTTCTCCCTCTGCTCCGCCCCTGCATTGTCTCTCTCTCTCAAATAAATAAATAAAATCTTAAAAAAAAAAATGTTAACTGGGCCATCCATTAAAAAAATTAAATTACTTTTGAGAAAGTTTGATCATAAACTTCTAATGATGAAGGCTGCCTTTAAGATATGCTAAAAAATATAATCTAATTCTTTTGCTTAACCAATATGCCTTTCCTGAGCAATAATTTATAAAACTTAACAGCTCTGAATAGCTTGTGCCTGATGTGTCATATAAAGATTTACTTATTTATTTTAGAGAGAGAGAGCGTCTAAGTGTGGAGGGAGGAAAGAAGAAGGGAGAGGGAGAGAAGAAACTCAAGCAGACTCCCCACTGAGCACAGAGCCCAACGAAGGGCTCTATCTCAGGATCCTGAGATCATATCCAAAACCAAGCATCGGTCACTTAACCGACTGCATTACCCAGGTGCTCCTGATGGGTCACACAAAAAAGAGCAGTACTATCCTCAATTTTCAGCACATTGTCAATATCAAAAGATATTTCTAGGTATATTTACAATGTACCTACTTCTCAATTAGGTGCTATAGTATTGTTTTAAAAAACCAAAATCTATACCTTAATACTACTAAGGGCTCTTGGGTCTCCCCTAATATCCTTCTAATTCTTTCATCCAAATTATTCAGAAAGTATGTAAATGTCTATAATTGTCTTTATAGGCATTGCTATTGGGCAACACTGTTTGGCATTCTAAACTTTAATTTCACTGTAACATATATCTTTAGAAGTCTAGGATGGCGTCTCATCCCTAGCTTGAGAAAAATCCACACTCCACATCCATCAAAGAATCATAAAGTATTAAAAATGGAAGGCTCCATGGAGTGCATGGAGCACTGGGTGTGGTGCAAAAACAATGAATACTGTTACGCGGAAAAGAAATAAAAAATTAAAAAATTGGAAGGCTCTTTAGGGCACCTTGGTGGCTCAGTTGGGTAAGCATCTAACTTTTGATATCAGCTCAAGTCTTAATCTCAGGGTCATGAATTCAAGCCCTGAATTGGGATCCATGCTGGGTGTGGAGCCTACTTTAAAAAAAAAAAATCATGACAAGTCATTAAGAAGTATTTCTGATGACATAGTTTATAAAACAATCTTGCTCCAAAAAGTTAAACCTTAAAGCATATATCACATGCATGTGTGAAATGTATTCTTTTTTTCTTGGCTTACTCTGACTATAAGCTCCATGACAGGAAGAACACATGAATATCCACAAAGCCTAATAAATAAGATAACCATATATCCCAGTTTACATCTGTCACACAAACATTATTAATGGCATTCTTTTTCACTCTCAAAAGACTCTTGAATTGGACAATAAATTATATGGCAACACTATAAAAACAGGAGCAGAATTAACTTTGTATTAATAGTTATAATCAAAAAAGAATACATTTACGACCAACTCCAGTTATAAAGAAGAGGGAATAAAAACAACAGAATTTAGATTCTAAAGAATTCTAAATTCCAAGAAATTCGATCTAACATATAGTGGAAAGAAATCCATAAATCTTTCTCTGATTCTAGTCGCATAAGGACTCTAGAAATGTCTACATTTTCCCATCTCAGGATGAGTGGAATGTGGTAAGGCAGTGATGTCCAACCAGTGAGAGAATCAGTGACCTGGAAAAGACTTGTGCAAAGACCTTAAGACACCCCTTCAGTCTTCCTCTCATTTGTGTGGCATGTAAGTAAAGAAATAGAACAGAGGTTTTGTTTTTGTTTTTGTTTTTTAACGGCAGAACAATCTTTGGGATAGAAATAATAAAATGCTAATCCAAGGATTGCCTCAAGATCAAATATAGTCTACACGTTCTGATATAAGTTCTATACATGACTTATAGTTTTTGGTAAATACAACATGGCCTTCCTAATCTCTTTTATGTTTCTGAAATTAATTTCCTTAAAGAAATCAATAAATTCCTGCTCCATGCACTACGTTTATTGTGTAAGTATGACACTTCAAATATCACTGATGTTTTGTCATCTCAAGCAGTCATCCCTAAAGCCAAAGAGGATGAAAAGACAAATGTAAAGCAACAAGAATTTTACCTAGACAAGTTCCACTGCTCAGCCAGAACCGTACTCCCAATTTCTTTAATGTTTTGGCTGCCAGTTGCAATAATTCTTTTGCATTCTTCCGAAAGGCCATAGCTTCCACAGTGTTATCATCAAGGTACTGCTACAGATATAACAAATAGTCAGTTATTACAGCCATTTCTAAATTGCTAGAAATATTTCCGTGTCATCTAAATTAAATCAGACATCTAATTAAATCTAAATTAACCCCATTGTATGCATATTTTTCTATTATAAAATATCAAGTTTCAGAGTTTCTTGTTAGTTGCCTATCTATGAGACTACAGGAGCAGATTCTAGAAAAGACAAGTTAAAGGGAAAGGAGTATAACCAGGATTCCCAAAGGAGGAGACTTACACTTTTATGAACTCCCTTCATATCACAATTTATCAGATAGGACAGTTAGAAGAAGACTAATTCTGAGAGCTGTAAGCATATCTGAACAAAATGCACTTAGTGCCATTTTCATGATTCACTGATCCAATTGGTCTTTAGAGACTACAGAGTATAAAAGAAAGAACCTGGGATTTTGATTCAGATTATCTGTGTTCAAGTCTAGCCCCACTTCGTTTTAGCTGTGATGCCGGGTGTATCACCTCAGAAGAACATAAGCTCCAAGAGGAAAGTGACTTCATTTTATCACTTTATCTCGAGTGCCCAGAGCAGCACCTGAACATCTGCTGAATGAGTGACAGAATGAAAGAACAAACTTCTCTTAGATACGATTTCCTCATCAGTCACTAAAGGACTGATGTGGAGAGTTAATGAGACAATGGATGACAGAAAAATGGCTCATAAATTTTGAAGTTCTATACAAATATTATCATTATTATTTACCTAGTCATGCTTTTCTAATTTTCTTCATTTTTAGGGTAGTCTACACTGAGGAAAGCACTAGAAATTTAGTGATGCTTCTCTATGACTCAAAATCTAAACTTTTTCATATGGCAGACAAGGGCATTTGTGTTCTGGTCCCTGACTACTAGTCCGGACTCATCGTCACCCTCCTCACACTTTATAAAACAGCAATAACTTCTACCTCCCCAAATATACCACAACTTTTCAAGCCTCTGTGCCTTTATACATGTTTCCTTTATCTAGAGTGCTCTTGACTAACAAAATCTTTCAGTTCTACCTTTCGAAAAACATTCCCTAATTTTCCTATGAGGATGTATTTATTCTCCCAGTGCTGCCCTTTTGTTCAACATTTAGAGAGCAAAGAATAATATTTGTCCTAGATATAGACAAAGATGAAGGAATCTGTCCAATGAGTTTATAACAGTTACCACTTATATACACTTCCACTATAATTCTTTTTTTAAATTCACATTGTTGGTTTTACTTATGTTTCCTCCACTAGGCTGTAAAGATGGTTCCTTGAGGGCATGTACTAAACCTCCCCAACACTCTATGTACAAATCTGGAATGGGGCCTAATACATAATATGTGAGTATCACATAGTGATAAATGGGTAAATGAATAAATGACTAAGCCCCTCCTGCATTAGCCCCTGTCTGTAATATCCTATAATACCCTGTCATTCTTTTACAATGTAGCAGGAGAAAATACAGTTGCTGGAGGGACTCTAAGGATCTTAAGAAAAGAGTATCTCTAGGAAGAAAGTGGGATCCCAGAAGATAAGTTGCCTTCTCTCTAGAACATACAAATCGTACAGGATGCCTTCAACATGAAAACATTCCCAAAGCCATAGCTTCTCTTGGAACACATGGTTGGAATGGGAGGCAAATGTTCTTATCCTGGGTGTGGTGGAAAACACTGAAGACAGGATTTAGTCAATGCTCAGCCAACAATGACTGTGTAGCACACTGAAACCTCTTTTTTTTTTTTTTTAATTTGTTAAAGGCAAATACTTGCCTTATTTCAAAGAGTAACTGAAAGGGTCAAATTAAGTAACAGATTAAGTAATTAAGTGATGAATTAAGTAATGAAAACTCTGTGCTTGATAAAAATGCTACTCTGAGGGGCGCCTGGGTGGCTCAGTGGGTTAAAGCCTCTGCCTTCAGCTCGGGTCATGATCTCAGGTCCTGGGATTGAGCCCCGCATCGGGCTCTCTGCTCGGCGGGGAGCCTGCTTCCCTTCCTCTCTCTCTCTCTGCCTGCCTCTCTGCCTACTTGTGATCTCTGTCAAATAAATTTTTTAAAAAAATCTTTAAAAAAAAAAATGTTACTCTGATAGTTATGTCCTACTGAGACTGTCCCTGCATGGACATACTCTCACCTCCAATATACCTTTTGTAGCATGACACTCCCAGAAATTCCATTTCTTAGAATTGACTGCACATATATTAAAGTGTATACACCTATAAACCTTTTGTATCTGTTAGGGATTTTTAAAATTGTAGTATGAATGTTTTTTTCTACTTAAAAATGTCTTATATCAATCTTGGGCTTATCATACCTCTAGAAAAGGACAAAATCCTAATTTAAACATCATGTCTATTTGATCTTTGCTATTCAGGTAACCTTTCCCCAGACTTTCCCCAAAATACAGACTGAAAAAAAACATGACAGAAGGTACCCACTTATTTTATAGATGAGGAAAGTAAGACTTAGAAAGTTTTCCAAAGTCTCAGAAAAAAAATTAGTAGAAGAAGGAGGATAATATAGCTCTGTTAATATCCCTAGGCCGGGTGTCCAGATAGTTCCATTTTCCCTCTGGTTTTTCACTGGAATTCAACAGACTGGACTGAAAGTCATTAACTATTTTTTGATGGTTACTGCTAAAACAAAACCAAGTTCAAGAAAATGTATGTTATCCTACTTCTAAACTTCTTGGTAGACTGAGAAAATAAAAGTAAATGAAGTAAGCCAAGAGAGCATTTCTTCTCCTCCCTTCCTGAACTGTTCAATACTAGAACTATTAGGTAAGGCAGAGCAAGCAAAGGCATATGGGTGGCCTGGTATGGGTATCAGAGCCTGAGCAAGTAGTGAGGAAATCCACATGGAGAGGATACCCCCTCCATGTCCAGTGTGGGGAGTCAGAGCCTGAGCAATTTGAGAAGTGTGTTCACAGATGGGGGCACCCCAGAGGGAGATTAGCAACATTCAAGCAGCATGAGGAGAGCAACCATATGGGAGAGGGGACAGAAGCAATAACAGGAGATTGAACAAATAAGCAAATATATTAATAAGAATAGGAGTCAAGTTTCTCATTGTTTGAGAAGGGAGTCATAAATAAGGAAACAAACCTTATGCTATTTAACTGAAACATGAAGTAGTTGGACTGGCTATATCACTGTGAATTCATGAATCTTGATAGATAGACGGATATAGAAATAAATACACACACACATATACACGCTGTCACCGAGAGGGCCTGTGTGCAACAAAACCCACGTAGCAATGAGCACACCTGGCATCCAAACCTTGGCTTCTAAAAAGAACCAGGACTTAGAGAAATGGCTGATTCCAGTGTTGTTGCAGGGAAATTACAAGATGGACCTAGAGCATCTTGCTCCAAAGAGCAAAAAAGTACTCAAAAAATAACGAAGACATGTTAAAAAGACACGGAAACCATCATGAAGAAGTTCCCACTGGCCAAAGACAGAACAATTTGAGGATCAAAATAAATAATGAAAATAAAGCGGGCACCTGGCTGGCTCAGTCAAAAGGGAATGTGACTCTTGATCTCCAGGCTGTGAGTTCAACCCCCACGCTGAGTGTAGAGATTACTAAAAAAAATATGAATTAATTTTTAAAAAAGAAAATAATGGACTATAACCTTTTGAATAAAATATTCTGAGTCTGAGTTCAGACTGATGTAAACAAATAAACTGAAAGATTGATAAGGATATGGACAATTGCTTTTTTTTTTTTTTAAGATTTTATTTGTTTATTTGACAGACAGCGATCACAAGTAGGCAGAGAGGCAGGCAGAGAGAGGAGGAAGCAGGCTCCCTACCGAGCAGAGAGCCCGATGTGGGACTCTATCCCAGGACTCCGGGATCATGACCTGAGCCAAAGGCAGAGGCTTTAGCCCACTGAGCCACCCAGGCGCCCCTATGGACAATTACTTTTTAAGAGACAGAGAACACATACAGTAGTAGGGGGGTGATGAGGGGTAGAGGGAGAATCTTAAGCAGGCTCCATGCCCAGTGCAGAGTCTGATGTGGGGCCCAGTCTCACGACCCTGAGATCATGACCTGAACTGAAATCAAGAGTCCGACACTTCACTAACTGGGCTACCCAGGAGCCTCAGGATATTGACAATATTTACCTGGTTTTAAAGTACCTTCGGGGCACTAGACGGCTCAGTCGGTTGAGCTTCTGACTGATTTCGGATCCTGTCATGATCTCATGGTTCACGAGATGGAGCTCCATGACAGGCTCCGTGCTCAACAGGGAGCCTGCTTGGGATTCTTTTTCTCTCCCTCTGCCCCTCCCCACCCCTCGTGCATGCGCTCTCTCTCTTCAATAAATAAACCTTTAAAAAAGATTCATACCAAATTTTTATAAGTTACAAAGGGAAAAACAGAAACTTCACAGGGGTGAAGCTAGAGATACCACTTTAATCAAGTGCTCAGTGTGAATATCAACAGTAACGGGACAAATCACAACCATGCAGAACCTGATAGGATGTAATGAGAGGAGCACAAAATCACTTCTGTATTATTCCTACTACAGGTATATTACCTGAGGAAAACCCAGACAAACCTCAAAGAAGGGACAATCTACAAAATAACTGGCCTGTAATCCTCAAAAGCATCCAAGTCATAAAAGTTTAAAAAAGGACTATGAAATCATTACGGACTGGAGGAAACTACAGAGAGAAAAATTAAATACAGGGGGGCCCCAGTGGCTCAGTCAGTTAAGTGACTGACTCTTGATTTCCCCTCAGGTCATGATCTCAGGGCCTTGAGATCAAGCACGGGGTCAGGCTCCATGCTCAGTGCAGTGTCTGCTTGGGATTCTTCTTCTCCCTCTCCCTTTACCAAGCTGCCCTCCACACTCACATTCTCTATCTCTCCCTAAAATAAATAAAATCTTTTTAAAAAGAGAGGGAAAAAGAAAGATTAAATACAACATGTGATTCTAAATTCTTTTATCATATTTTACTCTGAATGGATCCTTTTATTACACAGTAAAACTTGAATGGGACTGAGTGGTGATAATCTATGTGTTAACTTCCTGATTTTTTTATTAGGACAATGTTCTTGTTTTGAGAAAATACTAAATTATCTGAGGTTGTAGGATACATAGTCACCAACTTCCTCCCAAATGGTTCAGGAAAAAGTTATTTGTATTTTATTTATAACTTTCCTGAAAGTTTGAGAATGTTTCCCAAAGGAAAAAAATATTAGAAATAGAAAGAAGGTTGTTTTATGAGCTCTAACAGATTAGTTCATTGCTTGTTATACATGAGGCATTATATTTCAGATTGTTTGGCGCCATCAAGTGTTCAAAGTTATGTATGCTGACTTCAATTTGAAAACTGACCCTCCTGGTACTTTTAAACGATGATGAAGAATGAAACATTTAAGATAATAAGAATAAAGAGTTATCAACCTAATTAGGCACCCCACGTCAGTAATACCAATACAACAGCAAAAGAGAAAAGCAAAATAGAAATCACAAGTATACCTTACTGTAAGGGAAGGACACACATGATCCTACTATAAATATAAACCTCCAATCAGGATTACAGTCTCCAGTATGATGGTACTATACACCAAAACTATGAGGCTATATATGATAAGCCCTCTTAGCATCTTTCATTCATATCCTTTACTCAAATGCTGATTGAGTGTTTGAGAATTTAAAAAGCAAGAATGAAAACATAGAACTAAAAAATTTGATACTATCCTAATAATGTATCAATATTCTGAAGCATTTTACATTTTATACTGCTTTCTCACAAAGATCAACAAAATGAGTCTGGGCAAATGCTTGCTAGGTAATGGAGTAGTCCTAATAAGTGTCATTTAAAAAAAATCATTTGATTCAGATGCGCTGCTTATTCTCCATACATTTTTCCATAATTCTAGGATCCTTTCTTTGCGCGAGATGCTGTTCTAGATATTGGGGTTACAGAAGTGAATAAAGAAGATGCCTGTCATCAATAAGTTCATGGGACAAGACATACATTCACAATTCACTGTGATAAGAGCTCTGACAGAGGTGGCAACCAAAAAAAAAAAACCCTTTAAGGCCCAAAGAGTGAGTGGTCAAGTCCAAGCACCAGGCTGCATCTCCTCTGTCTCTTGGTATTACTATGTGATAAATGATGATCAGCACTTGCCTATGAGTCGGCCCATCCATAGATGCAGTTTGCCAGCTTTTCATCCATGAGGCTGACTGGGGTACATTTCACAGCTCCACAATTACAGATTTAAGGGGACGGGGGTGGGAAGACCCACCAGGAAGGCTGGCAGGCATCGGTCCAGGGGAATAACACAGCCTACCAGAAAAACCTTGCATTTGCGGGTGTGGGGCACTTGGCCAGTAATGATATAGCTGGTACTTCGTTTCCCCATTCCACTCCTGTCCATGTGTCTACAGGTTTTTTGGGAGGGAATCCCAGAAAATAAAGGGCAAGTGGAAGGATTAGGGTACTAAAACCCCTCCATAAATCTGTTTTTATTGTATTTCTGTTTCAAGTCATATCTTAGAGCTGAACCTTCATGTCTCTCAAAATCATCTTTACATTACAAGGTCAGCAGAGTGCCTGGGAAACAGGCTTTCAATAAATGTTTATTGAATTGAAAGCTACAGCAGCAGAATAAAGTAAAGTTCAAAAAGCACTGGTCTCTGTGTAGCATTTACTTTCAAAAACCTTCATAAATACAAAAAAATTCATATTCATTGCCAGCCCTAAGAGAAAAACTGTATTTTCCATGAAATCTTTTCCAAATCTACATGCTCTATCTTCTACAGCAGGTTCATCCTAACTGGGGTGGCTTCAAGAACACACCACCTTTGATGAAGCATATGGCGTATCCCAACTGAAAGCAGAGCCAGCGGCAAACCTACCAAAAGTCTATCCAAATAAAACAATGTCTCCATAAACATTGCACCGTTCAAATAGGGAAGAAATAATTTTTTAAGGTTAATGTTTAATCTACTTTAGGGCACCTGGGTTGCTCAGTTGGTGAAGCGCCTGCCTTCCACTCCAATCATGACGCTGCAATCCTGGATCAAGTCCCGCATTGGGCTCCCTGCTCAGTGGGGGGTCTGCTTCTCCCTCTGCCTTCCCCCTGCTCATGCTCACACTCAATCTCTCTCGCAAAAATAAATAAATAAATCTTTAATCTACTTTAAAAATTAAAATAAAACAATCTAGAAGAAAACAGATGAATCAAAAAGATGTTTTCTTATTGATTTTCCGTAAGTCCCTTCATTTCCTACCCCTCCCCAGAAATATTAAAAATAAACATATCTCCTTTAATTTAAAAAGTACAACATTTGATTATTTCTAACCTGAAAGAATGCTCGAGCTTCTTTATACCTACACTCAATAAACCTAGAGTGTGGTATTTCTTCTAGAAAGCGCACTGGATCTTTTGGGATGAAAACTTCTAGTCCATCAACAGTAATTTGTTGCAACTCTGGCCTGAAACAAAAGTTAAGATTTATTACAAGGACTTAACCCAGAAAACTGGCAGCCTCTTCAAAATATACAACATAAGTAAAACAGCTAAACATCAAGCACATTTTCCTCAATTAACCTCTGATACCACTTTTTAAGATCTACTCTCTCAGCAACTTTCAAATATATAATACAGCACTGATAGCTATAGTCACCAAACTGCACATTACACCCCCAGAACTTATTTATCTTATAACTGGAAGTTTGTACCTTCTGACCATGTTTACTATGTAAGCATATATCCATGAACATATTTTCTCCTCTGCTTGCACTTTTTATAATCAAGAGCTGTATTATTTTACATCTTGCTTCTGTCACTCAACATTGTAGAATTCGTCTTTATTGTTACACAGAGCACTAATTCATTTATTTCCATGCTCTACAATATTTCATTGTATGAATATACAATGTTTGACGGCATTGAGAACAATGTTGTTATGAACATTCTTGTATCTATTTCCTGATGTACATGTCCATGAATTTCTTCCCTTTGAACATTAACATTTCAAAACTGGTTTGTGTGAATTATGTATTAGATTTAATTACTAAGTGTAAACAAAGAGTAAGAATTCATGACTGAACAAAAGAGGTTTCAGAACTCCTATTTAGATCCTGAATTTACCTGTCAAAAGCTCCAGGATAACGACCAAACTGTAACTTTCGAAAAGGAACAAATTTTCTATCCATGTGTCCTTTGAGTCGTAAATGGCCATGCCAGAGGTAGTTGCCACTCCTCTCATGAAAGACCACCAAGTGGATGGCATGACTGGCCAATCTGCAGATATAGTGCAGGGGAATTTCAGTTCCAGAAAGTGAGTCTATCCCATCTAGCCGGGGATCTTTGCTCTCAATCTTTAGGCATTGAAATCCCATATTTTCAGCTATCCGAAACCAGCCTTCCTAAAAATCAAAGAAACATCAAGTTTAAATATTAACCAAATACTAGTAGCAAAAATGAAGTGATTCTTACACCGAATTAAGCCACACATATTTTTTGCTAATCTGCTCTTTGTCCAAAGATTTCAAACTAAGAGTGGCAAGGGGGAAGGTGGTGGTGGGAGAATAAAGGAGAATACCAAAAAGGGAAACTACATAGCTTGGTGGACATGTTCAAAGACTCCCTTTATGCAAATTAATACCAATTTCTTCCTTGGAAAGAGAATGCTCAGTAAGTTAGTGTTCTCTGATTAAGATCTATAAAGTAAATGTTAATATAAGGATAACACTTAAAATAAAACTTATAATTTTCAATTTAACTTCTATTAATCTCTTATCTTCAAAAGTGCTTCATGGGGTGCCTGGGTGGCTCAGTCATTAAGCATCTGCCTTTGGCTCAGGTAGTGATCCCAGGGTTCTTGGATTGAGCCCCACAACAGGCTCCCTGCTGGGCAGAGGGCCTGCTTCTCCCTCTCCCACCCCCTGTTTGTGTTCCCTCTCTTGCTGTGTTCCCCCCCCACCCCTGTCAAATAAATAAATAAAACCTTTAAAAAAAAAGAAAGTGCTTCAAAAGAGTACTTTCATCTCATAGTTTATATCCCAGCACCTTCAACTGCTACTTCAATAGAAGTCCACCACAATGCAAATCATTAGAAAACAGACATACTATGAAACAAAGTGTATTTTCCAACATTATTAGTTATGGTATAAATCTCATGTAACAAGATTAATCTATATAGTAGATTTTTAGTTCTAATATCAACAGCCAGTGGCTATGGATGATTAAATAGTATTAATTATTGAGAACACCTGAGATTCTAACAGGACTTTATAATTTCCAAGCAACTTTTATAACCATTATGGTATTTACACATGACATCCATCTTACAAAATAAGCAGCACAGGTATGCTAGATTAAAAAGCAGACTCACAGAAGTCTAAAAAACCAAAATTAATAAAAGGTAAAGCCAGTGCCAGTATTTAGGTCTTATCCAACCAAATCTAAGGTTCTTTTCATTTTTTTTTTCTTTTTTTTAAGATTTTATTTATTTGAGAGAGAGACAGAGAGCTCACAAGCAGGAGGAGGGAGAAGCAGGCTTCCTGTGGAGCAAGGAACCTGATGTGGGGCTCGATCCAGGGACTCAGGATCATGACCTCAACCGAAGGCAGATGCTTTACCCACTGAGCCACTCAGGAAGCCCATGGTTCTTTCTATTCTTAATACTACCTCTTTAGTCTGTATTTATGTAATGTACATGAAGCTCTTTCACATTCATTATCTCATCTCATGTCCCTAGAAACTATTTGAAGTTAGAAAGGAAAATATTATTGTGTCTAGTTTTATTGTGTCTAGTCTACAGTTAAGGAAAACAAAGCCCTAAGTGGTAATATCAAGACTTTAATGTTATTAAATTATGGAGCTGTGTTTTTAAGTTTATCTTAAAAGCCACACCATTCATAAACATTCTCCAAGAGTACATTATTCACATCACTTACTGCTTTTGAATGTTGTCATTTGGATTAGGTGTAACCTCGTCCATGCTCTCATTTCATTACAGACACAGATCTCTATCATAGTATTGATTATAGTGCTTTTTAATTGCTTGTTTAAACTCCATCAATAAACTGCAAGTTCCTCAACCAGAGGAATCAAGAGTGACTAGTACCCAGCAGGTCAAAATAGATATTTGTTGTTACTGTTGTTCATACTGTTACATGTGAGAAAGTGTTAATTCTGGTAGAGAACCCTAACCTAGCAATAACAAATGTCTTCTCCTTTATGGATACAGAGTTAAACTGTGTCTTGGTCAAAAGAATGTAGAGGAAATACCATATAAAACTTCTAGGCCTGGCCTTACAATCTTCATAAAATCTTCCACACTTCCCCTTTCTGACCTTTTGCTTCTTCCACCAGCTACGGTCCTACTGGTTTTTGCCAATTGTGGCACATTCTCTTTCTTCTAAAGGACTGGTTTTCAAGGCAAGTGGTACTGTATCCAAGAGACATTTAAAAATGTGGGCAGGGGTGACTGGGTGGCTCAGTCTCAGTGTCTGCCTCTGACTCAGGTCATGATCCCAGGGTCCCGGGATGGAGCCCATGCCGGACTCCGTGCTCAGGGGAGTCTGCTTTTCCTCTCCCTCTGCCCCTCCCCCTACTCATACTCCCTCTCTCTCTCACTCTCTCTCAAATAAATAAATAAAGTCTTTAAAAAAAATCTGTGGGCATATTTTTGATTATCATAATGATTGAGGAAGACACAACTGGCATTTAGAGGCGTGGGTGAGCAATACTAGACATCCTACAATCTAAAATATGAAAATCTGCCCCATGTCCTGAATAATCTCAAATGTTCTATCAGGGAGTCCTGCAGTGAAAACCTTGTTCATAATGATCTGAGTCTCTACTTCCCAGGATTACAATAGCTATGTTAAAGGAGAGACAATTTTACTCTTCTGTTGTTGGAAACTTGTTTACTATTTTAAAAAGCCACATTACTAACAATATCATTCATAATGAGTCTATATTCGATGCTAATCATATTTAATAATCCTACTGAAAAGTGCAACCGTCTGAATTACTTCATTATGCTTTCTAATGTAGTCATGACTGAATATTTACATGCTGAAATAAACATTTCCTTTTATTTCTAATTTATATTATAATTAAGACATTATATTGACTTAATGGATAATGTATGTAGACAGGTTATAATTTCTATGAACTTAATTTTTACTTTTTAAACTGGTTTAATCCCACACTAATTTGTAAAAGACACATTCTATTATCTGAAAGCCAATCAATCATCTTACCTCATTCTTCCACAGGTGATACCGCAGTGCAAACGCAGTAAAGTCCCTTGGAACACAGAAAAACTTGCATTCTGAAGTGGAGCCATGAGAAGTATTTTTCACTTGTTCAAAGTCTTTATTAATCAATTCCAGAATCAAAGGATCAATAAGGAACACTGGTACATTTTGGCTGGATGTTAGCATAATAAATTTTTTAACTGCACGCTGTTTGAGAGAAAAAGAATCCCTTTAAATCTTCTAAACCAATACAACAATCCATCTTATTAAATTTTTATTAATTTTATAAGAATATATACGTATACATATATTTCACTCAGTAGATTTATAATACAAGGTAAAATATGCTATAACAAAAATATATGCAACACACTATAGAGAACAGTAAGCTACTAACTAATTATATATCAAAAGAGTAACAAAATCTTTACAGGGGAAGTTGTATCCCAAAGGAAAACTTTGGGCTTACAAATTATTCCCTTGGTATTAACTAAATCTTTTTGAGCCAAAGTGGGAGAGGAAATACCAGATGTCAGTTTTTAAAAATTGGTTATGTCAACCTTTTCAAAATCAAAAATCAATTGTACATGCCACTTTTCTTCGTATTTGTAATACTGCTAATCTTTCTAAGCAAAAGATTCAAACTAAAATATATTGCCTGCCCTACTATTCCCATATATAGTTTGATTTTCAAGTAATAATGTAGTATTTTAAAATATAATTCCTTAAGGCAGTAAGTAGAGCCCCCTACTGAAAACACAAATTTCAGATAAAATGGACAAATTTCTTTAAAGACACAATTAACAAATTACCACAAGATGAAACGGAAAATCTGAATTGCCCTATACCAATTACAAAATTGAATTTAAACATATATATTTGTTATATATTCATATATATTTGTTATACATATATATGTAATATATATATTTGTTATATATCAAAATAATAGCAACAACAAGAAAAAACTCCAGACTCAGATGGTTCCCAGGTAAATTCTATCAAAGATTTAAGGAATAATACCAATTCTACAAAACTTATGAGAAAACTGAGCAGGGAGGTATCCTTCCTAACTCATTTTTACAAGGCCAGTGGAATCCTAATACCAAAACCTAACAAAAATATTACAAAAAAGAAAATTATAAACCACTATCAAGATACTAGAAAATCAATTCCAGTAGTTTAAAAAAAAAAGACCAAAAAAGTAAATATCCTGACCAAGCAGGGTTTATCCCAGAAATGAAAGGTTAAAAAAAAAAAAAAGAATGAAAGGTTAGTTTAGCATTTGAAAATCAATCAATGAAATTTACCATATCAACAGAATAAAGGGGGAAAACCCTATGATAATTTCAATACAGAAAAAGCATTTGACAAAATTCAATACCTAGTCATAATTAAAACCTCTCAGCAAACCAGGAATATAATACTTCCTCAATTTGATCAAGAGTATAAACAAAAAAATCTGCTTTTGAGTTGTAGGAGTTCTCCGCCTCTCCCCTCTTCCTCACTTTTGTTTCCTATAAATATGTACATACTGTAAGTGCATCTCGCTCTGTAAATAACTTTGACCCATTTTGTTTGTGTTCCTGGGGGGCCGGAGGCAGGCCCAGGGGGCACAGCTCGCATCTCCTAGTTAACAGGCCTGCTCGGGGTCAGGGCACGAAGAGGGAGCCAGACCTGAGCACAGGGTCCCCGGGGGGCAGGAAGGCGTCCCAGCCCACCTGGCTTGAGAGCCCAGTCCCTTTGGCCTGAGCCAAGAGCTTCTCCCCCCTCCCAGGACAGTCCTCTTCGGGGGAGTTCCTGACCCCACCTATGTCCACCATTCGCCATGCTCTCCCTAGGGAAAACCAGTGTATCAGGTGCGGCCCCGAAAACCGGGCCCAGCAGGTGGGGCGGGGGTTCGAATGCTGGAGTCCCCACATTAACCCGGGCCCATCCCCGGGGCCGTGACGGCATGGGCCCCTGTCCCTGTGGCAGCCCCCTCCTCACCGCCTGGTAGGATATACACACTGTGCTAGGTGTATATATACGTATATACATAAATATATATATATATAAAATATATAAAATATAGAGATGGAAATGACTGTTTTCCTGTTAAAATAATGTATACTCTTTTATTTTCTTTCTCTCATGGTTAAGTTTTTTTTTTTAAGAAAAGTAAAATATTCTTCAATCGCGGAAAAAAAAATGTATGTTATGTATTCTTGAGACCCTGTCTTTTGTCAGATACATGTTTTGCAAATAGTTCCTCCTCCATGGCATTTCTATTCATTTTCTTAATGGAGTCTTTTTTCTTTTTTTTTTTATTAACATATAATGTATTATTAGCCCCAGGGGTATAGGTCCGTGAATCGCCAGGTTTACACACTTCACAGGACTCACCATAGCACATAACCTCCCCAATGTCCATAACCCAACCACCCTCTCCCTTCCCCCAGCCCAGCAAACCTGTTTGTTTTGTGAGATTAAGAGTCTCCTATGGTTTGTCTCCCTCCCGATCCCATCTTGTTTCACTTTTTTTAATGGAGTCTTTTGAGGATTAGAAGTCTTAAATTGTGAGATTCTAATTTATCTTTTTTTTTCCTCTTATGGTTGTTGCTGTCTGTGCTTTACACCAGAAAAATAAAATAAATGATTTTGAAAGAATGATGATGAAGTGACAGACCACCAGCACATATAAGGTGCTTAACAAATGTTTGTTGAATGAATCTCTTTCAGCTTAGTGTTAAATACAAACATGATCAACACATTTATGGTTTCATTACAATTATTGATATAAATATAGATTAGGGCAGGGTAGAGAAGAGATTCTCTTAACTCACCTTCTAAATATGCCTTCCAGGTTGTTATCAATGCAATCATCAATGCTCCTTGGGAACAGATGTCCAACTGATTCTAAATCCAATTAATTCTAAATAAACATGACTATTACCATCTGACCTTCATTTTGTTTGTAAGAAAGAAAAATGTCTTGTTGAAAAACAGGGTATACTAAGACTGTAATAGCCTAGTCATCTAACAGGGCTTGGTGGGACTTCTTCTTGTGAAAGGCTAGCTCCTAATAATCATTTTCTTTTAAGTGCTCTCAACTGTTTAATAACTTATTCTAGAATTTTATCAGGGCTCAGTCACACTTACTGATCAGATTTCACTTTTCCTTCCTTTTTTTAAAAGATTTTATTTATTTATTTGACAGAGAAAGAAATCACAAGTAGGCAGAGAGGCAGGCAGAGAAAGAGGGGGAAGCAGGCTCTCCGCTGAGCAGAGAGCCTGATGCGGGACTCAATCCCAGGACCCTGAGATCATGACCTGAGCCGAAGGCAGAGGCTTTAACCCACTGAGCCACCCAGGCGCCCCTCCTTCCTTTTAAAATACTATTACAAAAGTATTTTAGTACTTCTCCCCTTCCTCATGATTCTGCAATTACAAAGACTGATTCTTAGTACCATGCAATGTAATTAACAAAGATAACTCACTGAATGTAGTGAGCCATTCTTTAATTTTTGCTCACTTATCTTGGAAGTAAACTCTTAAAAAAATCCATTATTTTCTCCCACCTCAGGATCTTTCCTTGAATGAAAAAGACGGGGCTTCCTGTTCTACTATTTTTAATAAATTACAAATTCATCTTGATACTTCATAGTTGAGGAGCCTGGTATAGGATATCCCAGACTTTACTATTTAGATAATAGTTCAAAACCAATTGGTGCCAGCAACGACCTAGAATTATTACTCTTTCATTGCTGGTTCATGATTTTGAAAATCTACTTTCTATCTTAGAAGCTTCGTGTCTCTGGTTAAAGAGATGCCAAAGACTGAAGTCATCCACAAGAAATAACTAGTCACATCCAAAATGTACACTAACAGCAGAAATGTACCTTTTTACTAGTAACTAGTAACCTAGCATCCTTTTTCATTCTAAATTTGTCTAGAAAAAAGGTAAGAAAACACATTTTTATAAATGTATAGGTTCTGAAATTTATAAATCAAAACAGGGATATATCATATACACTGCTAGTTTTCCTTATCTTAAAAAGGAAACCAGGGGCACCGGGTAGCTCAGTGGGTTAAGCCTCTGCCTCCGGCTCAGGTCATGATCCCAGGGTCCTGGGATCAAGCCCCGCATTGGGCTCTCTGCTCAGCAGGGAGCCTGCTTTCCCCTCTCTCTCTGCCTGCTGCTCTACCTACTTGTGATCTCAGTCTGTCAAATAAATAAATAAAGTCTTAAAAAAAAAAAAAGAAAACCAGTTGAATTGATTTTTATTCCTAATCATCATTGTCCCTTATTCATAGTTCAATTCTGATTCATACATTTTTTCATTTGGGGATGTACCATAGTTAAGTGAACGAGAATTTTGAAAGCAAATACTTACAATCTAGATTCAGTCACTTATTAGCCAACTAAGCCTAAACCCTTTAGTGAATTGAGGATAACAATATGTACTGACTTCATAAAGTGTCCATAAGGACTAAATGAGATACTGCATGTAACGCACTTGACCAAGGGCCTACCTCTTTCTCTCTACCACCTACTCCCACTGCCCACCAAGACAGCTATTACTATTGTCATCACTCAACAAATACTTATCAAGTACATAAACAAATGAACCAAATGAACACTGTAAATGAGGAATTTCACTCATGCTTATCATACATACCCACTGTGTGCTATCAAATCCAATTCGGCTTCCTTTAGATTTTGATAAACCAGCTCCATTCTAAGAAGATAACAAAAAAAAATTTTAGTAAATTCAAAGCTATCTTTCTCTGACTTATTTGGCTTGGCATGCAGAGAACAAACTAGTGGCGGGTACAGGGGAGGAGTGGGAGGAGGGGAAAAATGAGTGAAGGGGAGTGGGAGATAGAGGCTTCTAGTTATGGGGTGAAAGGGACACATGGGGAATACAATCAAGGGAATACAATCGATGGTACTCTAATAGTGTTGCCTGACAGATGGTAGTTACACTTGTGGTGAGCACAGCATAACCGTTGAATTGCTGTGTTGTACTAATGTACTAACTAATGTACTAACTGCTGAGTCACTGTGTTGAAACTAATGTAACACTATGTGTCAACTATACTCCACTAAAAAAGAAAAATTTAAAAAAATATTCAGGTCTAGAGAATCAGAAGAAAGCATTATGAGTTTTCATCTGATAAGCCCCAAAATACTTTGAAAGTATTTTGAAAAAGAATGTCTGATGGTCTAGAGACAATAGGAAGAATGTTTTAAGCCCTAAGAAGATTCAGGGAAGTTTCTTATGCCTTGAATATGTTCTTTACCTATAAGATATAGATGGGAGGATGCTGAAGAACAGTAAGAATAGCCTTACCCTAAAAAATGAAAAATACCCCAATTTCCTAAAAAGGAGACTCATCTCCCCACTACACTGCATATTTAAGGGCAGGGACCAAGTCCAAGCCTTCTCTGTATTGACAGTAACTAGTGTAGTGCTTAGTAATGAGTAAATGTTTAATGATGGTTTGTTAAACGCAGAGAAGGAAGCAGGAAAAGAGGTAGAGATATACTGAGTTATTAAGGTAAAGCCAGAACTGGTCTCTCATAAGCTCTGCAACTTAGACAGTAACATTTTCATACCAAGGGATATTTGAGAATAAAGCACTAAGAGACAGCTTTGTAATCTTCATCCTTAAAAAGAGACTGAAAACTCTGTAACACAGCCCTTGTTGCTCACCATAGCTCTCTATTAGCAGATGAGACTGAATTTGCGAGCTGTTTGCTTTCTCTGCTGGATCATTTCCATCAATATATAAATATGATAGTATTTCTCCTATCTTAAAGCAAACAAACAAACAACCCCTCTTTTCCCAACTAACAATTTTCTGTCCTCCTTCAAGCAAAACCCTTAATGGGCTGTCTGTTCTCATTACCTCCGAGTCTTCTCCTCATGTGCTCACAAGATTAAATTCACTCCTCCAAGTATTCATCAAGATCACCAATGACCTCCATGTTGCTAAACCCAATGATCAATTATTATTCCTTGTCTTTTTTGATCTATCAAGAATCGTCTGTCTCACTCAAACACTTCAGTCGGTTGGCTCTCAGAATCCTGACTACTTCTGGTTTTCCTGCTATTTCTTTCTGGCCGCTCCTTCTTAACTCATTTGTTAGGTCTTCCACTTCTGACGTATTGGAGGGTCCCAAAACTCACACCAGGAGACTTTTCTCCCATTTCTTTACTCTACGTTCACTTTCTTGGTAACTCATCTACTCTTATTGGCTTTAAATACAATCTATACACTTATAACTCTCAATTTATATTTCCAACCAAACCAGTCCTTTGAATTACAAATTTATTCAACTATCTATTCACCTTCTTCATCTGGCTGTCAAATAAGCATCTCAAATTTAACATGTATGAAAAAAACAAACAAACAAAAAAACTCCAGATCTCTAACCATCCCTCAAGCTTACTTCTCCTAGTCTTCCCCATCTCAGTAAACAGCAACTTCCTTTTTCCAATTATCTAAGCCCAAAATACTAAAGTTATCCCTCACTCCTTTCTGTATTTTATATCCAACATCTAGCCCATAAACAAATTCTGATAGCTCTACTTTCCACTTTTAATGAACTCTACCACCAGTTCCTTTATCCAAGCCATCATCCTCTTGTGTAAATTACTAGAACAGCCTTCTAACTGGTCTGTGTTAGCCTTTAATCCAACAATCTATTCTCAACAGAGCATTCACTTTACTACTTTTTTTTTTTTTAAGTCAGATCATGTCACATATCAGCTCAAATCTCTCCTTTGGTTCCTATTATCACTTAGAATAAAAGCAAAAGTCCTCTATCACCATATTCATCTCTTTGCTATTCTTAAAACTGCCAGGCATGTTCCTGCCTCAAGACTTTTGTGCTTCCTTTGGTCTCTAGGTATCCACATAGCTCATCCTTTTCTAGATATCCACATAGATTCTACATAGCTCATCCTTTCCAAATAGGCTGCTTCCTCTATTTGTAATGCCCTTCCCATCCTTCTTTACCTGGAAAACTTATACTCATAAAAGCAACTCAAAATATTATTTCAGCCATTAAATATTCAACCATAACCTCCCTAAGTAGGTTACTCAGCAGTTTTTCATTCCCTATAAACTCTGCAATTACCTAAGCTTGAAGGATCAAGGATAAGGACATAGAAGATCCAGTTTTATAGGGACCTGACAATTACACAATTCTGGTGGCCCTTTTTAAGAAAAAGAATGCAAAAATATCTTCTGCAAACTTTACCAAAATATACAGCTTTGTAACATACTCCTAAGGCCCCTTCAAGGGCCTTTGGAAGTGAGGGGCCTTGCAGCTTAAATTTCATTTATCTGAATGGTTAATCTATCTCTGGTGAGGAACAGTTACTGGCACCCAGTGGCTACACTGTAGCTGTTTCGAAGGAATGCAGTCCCTATCAAGCAATGATCCTAGAAATAGAGAACCAAGAGAATAAATAACCTGGCCTCTCTTTCCTCCTGGTCTCCAACCATTGGCTGACCTCAACTAGAAAAGGCAAGGAATTCAGCTAATGCAGTCCATACAGGCCACCTCCTGAAGCCCAGAGTGCAGGGAAGATAGGATCTTGAGGAGCAAAGACTATCTACCATACCATGGTAAGAAATTTAGATCTTATTCCACAGGTATGCTATGCAGAGAGTAAGTGGATCACATCTTAAGAAAAATAACTGTGACAGCTGTACAAAAGAGGGTTACAAAAGCTAGAGACCAAAGAACAGAAGTGTTCTTAAACTATAACTAGTAAAGTAGGCAGAACAGGATTTATGAAGTGTGCTTTGAAGAAGTAACATATTATACTGTCATTTGCTTGTGTATCTCTTTATAGGTTCTTTTCTTTTTCTTTTTTTTTAGGATTTATTTATCTTAGAAAGAGCCAGCGAGCACGGGGCGGAGGGAGCGGGAAAGAGAGAATCTCAAGCAGATTCTGTGCTGAGTTCAAAGCTAGACATAGGAGCCTGAGATTATGACCTAAGATTATGACTCCATTTGTGACTTCCTATACAGCAAGGATTACATTTGACTCATCATTTTGTCTCACAGCTTAGTACTGTGCTTGTCACACAGTAAGCGCTCAATGAACACTTGAGAAATAAATGGCTGAATGTTCTAAAAGAAATGTTATATAAAATCAGGAGTTTTTAAAAAAAATTTTAAAGCCTAAAGATATTCCTATAGGAATTTAGAGTAAAAATTATGTGAAGTGAATTAATAAATGGAAAGATGGAATCAGATACCAAAAAGCAGGGTAGAAAAAGTCTGGTGGCTACTGAACTCCACCGATAAATGAGTCAAACTAAGATATGCCATTAAAGAGAAAGTATTTGGGATATAGGAGGTTAATATTTAAGGAAAAATCCTTTCATTTTTTGAAAGACAGTAACCAACAATCGGTTGCTTGCAGAAACCAAAAACCAGAATTGTTAATCTAGCATGATCATTACTCATGCCTATAAAAAATCAAAGTCAGACTTAAAAAACTGATCTTTTTCAATTGTTTATAAATTTGCAATCTGGGGCATAAGTCAGTGTATGCCTTAGTAAGTGTATGCCTCCAGCTCAGGTCATGATCCTGGAATTCTGGGATGGAGCCCCTGGGTCAGGCTCCCTGCTCAACAGGGGGCCTCCTTCTCCCTCTCCCTCCACCTGCCACCCCCCCCCCCGCTTGTGTTCTCTCTCTCTCTGTCAAATAAATAAAGTCTTCACAAAAATTAATTCGCAATCCTCAGGATCAGAAACACTAACCATGGTAAATTCACCAACCCTCTAGGCAGCTTTCCCCTTCTGTATCTCAGCGCCCTTCCTTCCACTAGATGCACTGTTCTTTCACTTACTCCCAAGTAGCTGAAGTTCTTAGTGTTAAGACTCATAAATGTGATCTGAGACAGTGGGAAAGCTTTGTTTATTAATAAGACAAAGTGTTTGGCTAAAAAAACTAAAAGTCTAAAGTCTGGGAATACATGGAAGTACTGTTTAAATATCCCTCAATTCTAATGGAAGAAATTCTTTCACATTTGTCCTGAACAATGGTGGTAATTGGAGGTGGGGCGGGTGGAGGAAAGGATAAGAAGAGAGGAACAATGGCATTTATCAAAGTTTCTCATACTACATCAGATTATCAGATGGAATACTCTTCCTCAAGAAAGACCCATATATTATCCTTCAGAGCATAGAGAATTAGCCAATAGTCAAAGAAAATTTTTTTACAATCATGTTTCTTTCATGACTTTAGCAAGCAACTGACCAACTCAAAATATTTCAAAAACCTTTGTCACACATGATCTAAATGGCTACCAGATTAATTTCCATATCTAATAATGGCACATGAAATTGTTCACCGTGAATGAATATTGCCGAACTTGAAATTCAAACTCCCCTTTCCACTCCCTCCTGGCCTTCTAACCAAACACACAGAAGTCACTACATATAATGCAGAGAAAGACATCCTAGCACAGAACCCTGTAAGTGGCTTTCCAGGTAATAAGAATAGCTGAATACTGCAGGCACTGGTGTTGCTTATGGTTCTAAGTCAAGAACATCACTAAGGTTTGGTTCACTCAATGCTTTATACAAACACAGTCCATTGGCTTTTTCTTCCTTCCACTGAGGCAGCAATACTCTATAATTTTCTACTGTGACCCATAAGACCTTAAAGCCATCTCATTTCATATCTTATCAGTGCTACAGTATTTTGTTTGAACATATTCATATAAGACTCTACGAGTGAAGATGTAAGTTTTAGGACTGAACTTGGCAATCTTTAGCAAGAAGCTTAAGATATCTGGGCCCCAGATAACTTACTTATGAAAAAATGATAAATGTAGGCTCGTAAGAAGCATGTAATAATTAAATACAATTTCATTTATCGAACAGCAATGTAAACTTTAAAAGGACTAGAATGTGTAAACTACTAAAAGCTACCATCTATTGAGCATCTACCATATATCAAATACTAAGTGAGATGCATTTCGTACATTATCTCAACCAGCAATGTTGTTATTAGGCCCATTTAAAGAAACTGAGGCTCAAAAAAGTTAGGTGACTTTGCAGTAAGCCAAACAACCAAATGAGGATTTGAACTCGGGACTATGTGGGCCTCGAACTCAAGAATTAATGCTGTTGCCTCCTCTATCAAATCATAAGTTCCTTGAGAGCAGGACCTGTGTTCTATCTATTTATCTCTGTATTCCTGTAAAGTGGCCTGTATGTAACAAGTAATCTATAAACACAGACTGAATGAACACACAGAATTATAATCACAGTCCTGGTTGGTGCAGTAAAGAAACAATGAACAACTGACATTCCCTACTGGGTCCTACAGACACCCCTTCCTTTGTGATGCAAACGGTCAGCCAATTACTTGAAAACTGCAGCTCAAAGAAAATGCTCACAAGGCCATCACACAAGAGTTTGTGTTTCAAAGATCTAGAGAGTTGTTCCCTGGAATCTGAAGAGTCAAATCCACCCATGTATGGAGTTGTAGCCAACCCAAGAGCTATATTAATTCCTTCTCTTTAATGCTGACAAGTAACTAGATAATTCAGACCTCATTCAGAAAATCATAGAAAGGCTAAATTTGTCTAACCAGCTAGGGCCAAAAGGAGTTCTGTGGTGAAGCCCTAGAAATGATCAAAAGTAGATCTCCTTAACTCTAAGATAGCAATAACCCTTCTTCCCTAACCAATGATAAGAGTACTCTCTCCTGAAAACCCTAAAAAGCTTTGCAGTCCTCGACATTTACTGCTGCAGGAATTCACTACTACAAGTGGGCTGTGATCACAGATTAAAACCAACTTTTCATTCCTGTCCTAGCTTTAATACATAATCTCAAATGTCCTTCTAAATTGCCTTGAAGTTCAAACATGACCTAAAAATCATGGTTTTTACACTGATGCTGCTGACCTATAAGTTAGTGCTGATCATGGCTACCATTCTGTAATCTCCTGCTAACAAATCGAACTAATTTAATTGAACTAGAAATCATTTTATTTGTGTGAATTTTCTTTATCTAAGATTGAGTATATGAGAATGTTGAACAAATGAGAAATGCAATTCAGATACAATTAGTAAACAAAGCTTATAGAACTGAGTTCTCTTCCTGTGTCACAAGAAACTATACTAGAATACTCAAGATCCATCTGTATTTCCCTGAAGTGAGATCTTGAAGTTAAATAAAAAGCTAAAAGTGTAAATATTTTCAACAAAATTGAAAAAAATTTACAAGTTGGGAGCTTCAGGGGCACCTGGATGGCTCAGTCAGTTAAGTGTCTGCCTTCTGATCAGGTCATGATCTTAAGGTCCTGAGATGGAGTCCTGCATCAGACTCCCTGCTTGGCAGGGAGTCTGCTTCTCTCCCACCCCTGCTTGTTCTCTCTCTTTTTCTCTCTCTAATAAATAAATAAATCTTAAAAAAAAAAAAAAAAGTTGGGAGCTTCAGTATCTATTACTCTAACTATACCTACTATTTTTAAATAAAGCATTTTTTTCCTGTTGGCATAAACTACTTGTATTCCTTACAGATCGTATTTTATCTTCACACTAATAACATGCAAGAAGCATCCATACTTCCAGTAGCATCCATCCCCAATAAATTATAAATAAATGGAAGAAAGAAACCATTTCTCATTGCTTCTATCACCCTGTCAAAATGCCTGGCAAACGGTGACTTTCAAATAAAAATTTTTGAGATAACAAAGTTTAAAACTCCATTTTATAGAACGCAAAATTACTTGTCTAGGAATAGTTTAATATAATTGTCGTATTTTTAATAAAAGTAACCTTTGATATTTCAGAAATTAGATGTTATCATTTCTATTATTAATAGTGAACTTGAAAAACAAGAACTCTAGTACAAATAATACAAACTTTTCAAATTTAACAGTATACAGGTTTAGTGAACTTTATTTAATTTTATGCCTTATTTTGTTCAATTAATGAATATGGTGCTTATTACTAAAGGAGTTTGTATGTCATGGACACAATATAACAAATACAACTTTTGATTATAAAATCGAAGATAATTAATAAAAATAATAGCTCATAGGGTGCTGGGTGGTTCAGTCGGTTGGGCATCCACCTCCTGGTTTTGGCTCAGGTCATGATCTTAGGGTCCTGGGATCAAGCCCCATGTGAGGCTCTGTGCTCAGCAGGTCTGATTGAGGATTCTCTCTCTCTCTCTCTCTTTCCCTTTGTCCCTCCCCTTGCTGGTGTTCTCTCTCTCAAATAAATAAACAAATAAACCTTTTAGAAATAGCTCATAGACAAACCATAAGAGATTCTTAACTATAGAGAACAAACTGAAGGTTGATAGAGGGAGGTGGCTGGGGGATGGGCTAGATGGATGATGGGTATTAAGGAGGGCACTTGTTTTGATGAGCACTGGGTGTTATATGTAAGTAATGAATCACTAAATTCTATTCCTGAAACCAGTAATACACTATATGATAACCAGCTACAATTTAAATAAAAACTTGAAACAAGATGAACGAATCAATGAATGAATGAATCAATCAATGAATGAAAGACACTACTTGAAAAAAAAAATAAACCTTGTATTAGGTGACATCTTTCCTTAAAAAAAAAAAAAGCCCCCCCTGCAAAAAGCCCATATTTCCTGATTTGTATGTGACATGCACTGTTCCAAATGTTTTACATGCATTAATTAATCTGTTTAAGCTTCACAAGTCTACAAGGTGGTACTGTTTTCTTCCCTGTATTATAGATGAGGAAACAGAGCATTTAGAAGTAATCTACCCAAGATCCCACAGCTAATAAACAGTATAGATAGGTTTAATCCCAGGCTTGAGTTTGTGCTTTTAACAACTAAAGCTATAATACATTCAGGGGAAGGGGTCAGGACAGTAGTTATTTGTAGGAATTTGATGTAAAATTAAGATGGGATTTTTAAGTTAATGAAGGGAATTCAAAAAGTGATATTGGTGCAAATCGTTAACCATCTGGGAAAAACTTAAAGTTAGATATCTAATTCAGAACCTTATCCTTAAGTAAATTCTACTTAGTTAAAAAAATAAATATAAATAGTTTTTGATGAAAATACAGGTGAATATTTCCAGTCTTGGGCTACTTATGACATAAAAACCAGATCCCCTAAAGAAGAAAGCTGTCTACCTAGAAATTAAATACAAATGTATTGGGAGAATTATACATGAATATAAAGTTAAAAGGCAAATTAATAAACCAGGAAAAATGTTTGAGATATATGTGACAAAGGTATACTATCCTTAAAACTATATAGAACACATCACCAGAAGGAACCTGGGTGGCTCAGTGGGTTAAAGCCTCTGCTTTCAGCGCAGGTCATGATCCCAGGGTCCTGGGATAGAGTCCCGCATCAGGCTCTCTGCTCAGCAGGGAGCCTGCTTCCTCCCCCTCTCTCTCTCGGCCTGCCTCTCTGCCTACTTGTGATCTCTGTCTGTCAAATAAATAAATAAAATCTTTAAAAAAAAAAAAAAAGAACACATCACCAGAAAAATATGCAGATGGGAATACAAAGAAATAAGAATAAAAAAGAAATAAAAAGAAGCAATAAGCATATGGAAAGATGTTTAGCCCCATTAGTAATCAAATAAATGACCACTAATAGAGTTTAATATTAGGAACAAGATTCTTGGGGTAGACTCACTATGTTTAAATTCTATCTCCCTCATTTAATAATTATGTGACATTGGGTGCCTGGGTGGATCAGTTAAGTGTCCAACTCCTGATTGTGGCTCAGGTCATGATCTCAGGGTTGCGAGATCGAGCTCCATATCAGGCTCCGCACTGGGCAGGGAGGCTGCTTAGGATTCCTTTTCCTTCTGCCCCTCCTCTTGCTTATGCTCTCTCTCTCTAAAAAGAAATTAATAATTATGTGACATTGGACAAATTGATAAATCTCAACAAACCTCAGTTTTTTTCTCTGGGAAAACAGAAAGCACAAGATATACTCAATTTGTTGTTATAAGAATTAAATGTATGTGAAATGCTTAGCACAATGCCAAGCATAGAAGCAACAAAAAGATGTTAGCTGCTGTGGCAGACACTGTGTAAGCTGACCTGACACCCACTTTCATACTTTTTTTCTGCAATCTCTATTATGAAGTGTGGAAAAGCTAAATAACAAGAACAACACAGTAGTAAAACCTTGCTCTCCCAGATTATTTTATATCTGGAAATCTGCTGGCTAATCTCACAAAAGCAGAAGCCTTCTAGAATGCAATATTTCTTCTTCCAGCCTTGTCTAGCACAAGGAAAATGTCAAGAGAAGTTTAGAAGCTCTGAACTTAAAGTTAGAAAATACAAATAACCCTCTATTTGTTTAAGCTACTATGAGTCATCCAAAAGCATCTCTAACTAATACAGATGCCATTACTGTCATTACTATATCTATTATTTCCACATTTGGAAAGGGTACAGGAAATCAGGCACACTACTCATCCTTATGGAATATAACCCTGTGATATGTGACAAAACCTAACACATGCATATTAGATCCAGAAACTCCACTCTAGGACGTTCTCCTAAGAAAATAATCAGAAAGGGGTGAGAGATGTCACACAAAGACATTCACTGGATAAACACCCAAAATAGCTGGTAGCCTCAGTATTTGTCAATTATTTTAAAAATAATTCAGCCTGGAAAGAATGGAGTAAAGTAGACTGTCAGCCCTGGATGCTAGAAATTGGGTGATTTGTGTAGGCAAGTTACCTAACATCTCTGTTATTTGGTTTTCTCATCTGTACAATGACATCTAGCAATCCCACATAACAATCCTGCATAATTAACTTGACCACTCTTAAAGCCTAATACGCATTACTTTCTGTCAGATCTGCAAGTCAGCCAGGCAGCTACATCTTAGTCTGCTTCATACATTCCATCCAGGGCCCAGACTGGAGGGGCAGAATCTACCCAGGGCACATTCTTCTCCTGGTAGGTCAGGGTTGAACAAAGGGCAAGTCATATAACAGCCACTCTGAAATTTCTGCATATGTCTGTTACATCCCACCAGCCAAAGTAAGTCCATGGTCAAGGTCAACTAAGGCAGAGAAGTATCCTCCCCTAGAATGGGAGGGAGAAGTACACTGTACTAAAATAAACTAATTTTGGTATTTTATCAAAATTATTATTCAGTTCTTTCCAATAAGGGATGATGTGTTTAGAAGAGTAACAATTTTTATATAACTATATCAGAAAAAATTTCAATAGATTAAACATTACTGAAACTTGGCACCTTTGACTAGCATGTTATTATAGTAACATTTAACTGCAATGGTGAATTGTTTGCCACGCTTCACAAAGATGAGAATCTCAGTAGGAACTATTTCTGCAAGAATTTGAAAAACTGAGATTAATTTTATGTACTGAAATAGGGAGCTATGTTAGGAAAATATATAGTTAAAATGAAGCCTAATGATGAGAAAAGAGAAAAAATATTACCTTTGCTGATAAATAGTGCTTGTAGTAGTACAACTGAAACAGCAGAAATGCAGAACTTGCCAAAGTTAAAAGCGCCAAAATCACGTTCTTATTGATTCTACTCATTAGTCTGCGATGCTCACTTGGTTGTCTTTTGAGAGTAACCGTGTTCGTTTCATCTTTTTTGGATAAGAAGACACTCTTGTTTTCTGCAAACAAAAAAGATATTTCTAAAGAAACAAAAACCTACGTTCAATTTTTCACCTCTAATAACCAGCACCACAACAAAGAAAAAGTTACCTAAAGTTCTACAGAACATTCGTTGATTTGCTAATTTCCTCTCCTAAATAAACAGATACAAGACCAAATATGAAAGAACAAAAATATTTATCATGGCATTCTACAAACAACAACTGCAAATAATAAACATAAATGGGATATCTGTAAAACCTGACCAACAGAGATCTGGGGACTTCTCCGAGTCTTTGATTCAGTAGCTCTGGTATGGGGCTTCCAAGTATTCACTTCTGACAAGTGGCCAGGCCTTGCAGATGCTGCTGACCACGTGAAGAACCACTTCCATAGAAGAAATTGAGAAAATTTCTGGTCAAAAAACTTCATCTCTATGATAGCTTTTTGTTTTTGTGTGATCTAGGATATAGTCAGTCTTGATAAGTATCTCATATATGTTTTCAGTTTTTTGCAAATGTAAATTATGTGCAAAGATAAAAAAATTTTATTGTTTCATCTTTGGTTGCATCTGACTATTTAGGATAAGAAATGTAATACAGTTCTACTTCTTTGTACCTCCTGTGCACTATTTGATTTTGGTTAAACATATTATATTTAGTTTTTAAGTGTTCATCTTTATTCCTTTAAATATACTAACACCTCTGTAACTTGATGTCTAAACTTTTTATCCTTTGTTCTCCAGCCAAAGAAGAGGAAATCAGCAAAGTTATACTTACCCTCCTGCTTTTTCTCCTCCTTCAATCTGGACTTTTATTAGTTATTTCTAACATGTTACAGTTCTATCATATTCTGTTACTACAAATCTCACAATTATTTTGCTGTATCTTCCGTCAATCCTTTTGCTGAATCATCTCTGTTCATCTACTGAATGGCTGAAATTCATCTTCTTACAGTTAATCAAAAAACTTATAGATACTATTTACCCTTGAGTTCTTACATTGTTCAAATAAACTTGTCAGCTGATAGTTGGACTGAGATCATACTTTCTTTCCCCTGATGACTTATAGGCTTTGTACCACTGTTCTATAATGCTAAATATTCCCTTCATGGTACCTGATCCTTCCCCTAGGTCTCCCCTACAGGTAAATTAACCTTTTTAATGGGATGAACAGAGAATGCATTCCTTACCTCTGAAATCCAATTTTTTAAAAACTAGGCCACATAATGATGTTGATGACTGTATAGTTGACCCTTGAACAACATGGGTTTGAATTATATGGATCCACTTACACGTGGATTTTTTATAGTACAGTACTGTAAATTCATTTTCTCTTCCTTATGGTTTTCTTAATAACATTTTCTTCTCTCTAGCTTACCTTATAGTAAAAATGCAGTATATAATACATTTGGTATATGTGTTAACCAACTGTTTATGTTATCAATAAGGCTTCTAGTCAATGGTAGGCTATCAGTTGTTAAGATTTTTAGGGAGTCAAAAGTTAACGCACAGATTTTCAACTGCATTGGGGGGGGTCGGTGTCCTTAATCCCCATACTGTTCAAGGGTTAATGTATACTAATTTTTCTTTATTACCTGCCCTTTTGATCTGCAGAACTAAGATTTCTTTAGTAGGAAGTTTCTTAAGTTAGACGTTTCAATATTTTTCTGTTCTAATGTTGAATTCTCCATTTCCAGAACAAAATTGAGCATTCGTTTCATCTCTTTTCATTCTCATTTCACTTTGTTCAACTTTCAAAAGCATGTCGTCATGCCCTTTACTGACATGCCCTTTACTTCTCCCTTTTGCTTCCAAGATGGCCATTTATTTCTCTGATTTTATTTTTCTTCCTTTTCTTTCTTGAGCTTTGCCAGAATATGATTTATCATCTCCTGTTGACTTACAATTTCTCCCTGACCAATAAACCTTGTCTATTATTTTAAAGAAGTGATTGTTTCATTAAATTTGTTAGGTCAATACAGTTTCCTCATGTTTCTCATGTCATTTGTTTTTCCGTTTCTTTTTTCCTTGTTCTTGCAGCATTTTTGTGTAAATACTGTGCTTGTTTCCTTTTTATTATTTACCCATGAATGATGTGAACTCTACTAGGGTCAGTAATTTGCAAGAGGACTGTGGAAGGAAGAAGCAGGCTTGGTTCTAGACTAAAAGGTAGTCACTGATGTACAAGAAAGCATTTTATGACAGAGGGTTTTGTGCACGTGTGTGTGAGAGAAAAGAGACAAAGAGAATGTGTCTGAGAACAAATGAGATAAAGTTGTTTAGCCATGACTTCTTGCTTCACCAAGAAAGTGTGTTCTGCAAAGACGGTTTATCTCTGTTTTCTCCTTTGCTCTTCCTTTCCTGGCAGTTCATGCAGCCAAACTCTCACTGCCCTCCTATACATCCTGATCCCACAGAAAACAGAAGATCTCTCTCATGTTGCTCTACAAGCTCTGAGATCTCTTCCTACTAGTTCCCTCTTTTAATCTCTTCCTGCTTACATTGGACAACATTTCTCAAATATTTTGGTTTGGGGTTATAGGATTTCTGGTCTCATCAAAGGTGTAATCTCTGTGTCTCATTCTCCTTGTTGTTTTAGGGTAATTTCAGATAGAAGAGGGAACCAATGTCTCTACTCTGCCATCTTAAAAATCAAAAGTCTTGGCTTAGTTTTAAAACATCACAAATGAGCTTCCAGAGCCAAAGCCTACATGAAGCAAACATGATACTATATAAAGTCAACAAACTACTTAAGACAAATGATACCAACACTAATATGAATAATCCATTTGATGTACAGATAATGTACAGAGCAAAAACAAATGAATAAATCAAGATCATGTTCTGTTTCCTCAAACTATAAAAACTAGCAACATATATAAAATAACATTGATGATGACATTAGTTTTTGCTGTCAGCTAAAATCTGCTAAAATAAAACAAATACTCTGATAAAAGTAGCTCACAAGATAATAAGGAGAATATCCTTCATTTTCAATATTTCAGTGCAGTTTCTTGTAGTTATATTAAATAGTGCACCAACATATTGTATACTGATTCCTATGTACTTTTCTAAAGTGGCATTCAGAGTGTGCCATGTGCTCGCTTCGGCAGCACATATACTAAAAAAAAAAAAAACCAGAGTGTGCCATAACTGAGACTCTTCTATGCCTGAATAAACAGAAAGAATGCATAAAAGGCCTATATATACTACTGCAGCATGTTTCTAACCTATAATTAATTCTTAACATAAAATAAACCTCCAACACATATCATCAATCACTTAATTCTACTGTTATCAAGATGATATCTAATTAACTTTATTATTTTCTATAAATGCCAAGGCAATTCAATTGCAAAGGAGGAGCATTCAGAACATTCCTTTTGGGGTGCCTGGGTGGCTCAGTGGTTTAAGCCACTGCCTTCGGCTTGGGTCATGATCTCAGGGTCCTGGGATCGAGCCCTGCATCAGGCTCTCTGCTCAGCGGGGAGCCTGCTTCCCCCTCTCTCTCTCTGCCTGCCTCTCTGCCTACTTGTGATCTCTCTGTCAAATAAATAAATAAAATCTTTAAGAAAAAAAACCTCCTTTTTGCTAGCACGATCCCTTTATTAGGAATGTTTACCACTTTAAAATGAAAAATGTGATACTTACAAGAGAGGCCAAGGCTTATTGATTTTACCTCTAAAATATCTCTGGCATCAACTCCCTCTTCTCTCTTCACTGTAACTCTAATTTAGACTCTAATTGTACCTAATGTCCCAATTTCAACTGAACCCCTGGTCTCCACTTTCTACCTACCCATAACCTCACCTACACAGTAACAGATATACCAAGCTGCTAATAGATGAATCAAGATATGCCATGATAACAATTTTTCAATGACTCTCTACCACCTATAAATAAAGTTCCAATTCCAAACAAGAGAATTCACAATCCGACTGAACACAAGCAAATTCTGTAGGCTTCTCCCACTTCATACACCCTGAAATTTTTGCCCAAGAATTCCTAGAATACATACCACACTTTTCTGCCTCTGCTTTTGCTCATTCCCTCTTGCGTGAAATGCTCTCATCCATTTCCATAAAACTAGCTCAACACCTCTTTTCATAACTCTTTTCAAGTAACCCTTGTATAAAGTCTCTCATGCTCTTCTGAGTCAAAATTAATCTCTCCTATCTCTAAACTCCTAGTTTTACCTTCCTGCTGGGAACATTTACTGTCTACCTTATAAGCACAAAAAGCTAAGCACTGGAGATAAAATGATAAGTAAGATAGTTTCCTATTTTCTAAGACTTCAGAGATGAACAGAAGTTCTCAGAAGAAAGGTGGTGTTGATGGTGATGGAAGGTGTGATGTATCTATAGAACAGCATGGGAAGTTTTTTCCAAAATGTAAACCTCATTCCTTACCACCCCCACATCTAGTTTGTGATAGACTGTATTAGAAGCAAATATGGAGGCAATATAAACGGTGTTATTGCTATGAAGGCGTAGGCACAAGTTACTATAGGAGCACAAGGAGAGGCTTTTACTACCTTCCATTTTGGATTATACTTATTAGTACAGACGAATCATTCCCCTCACCAGCCTAAAACTGACTGAATTAAGAAATAACATGTATGCTTAGCATACTCAAATAAGCTGCACAATACTCGAGTACACAAAATTATTTTTTAAAGTTTTTGTTTTAAGAAGTTCTCTGTCCTGCAGGAAATTTTATGTTAAAACAAAATATGAAATATGAAAGAGTGATTTTTATTAGAATTTAAAGACCATACTTAGTTACAATCCTGAAGAAGAAACACTTAAAAATAACATATGGAGAAATATAGTATAGAAGCAAAATAAAAACATTCTTTGTGTATACATTTCTTTTTATATGTGACATTTTACCTATCATAATAAAAGCTCTGGGGAAGATAAGTAATGTATTTTTTTACTTATACTTAGGGAACGCTTCCTTAAAAAGACAGGATATCATGTCTAATGAAAAAGAGATGAGTATTGTAGAGTTAATAAATTAAAATGAGGGGAAAATAAAGGGAAAAAAGACAGCAAATGTTTTCAGAAAAATATATAATCCAGAGGCGCCTGGGTGGCTCAGTGGGTTAAGCCTCTGCCTTCGGCTTGGGTCATGATCTCAGGGTCCTGGAATGGAGCCCTGCATCAAGCTCTCTGCTCAGCAGGGAGCCTGCTTCCCCTCCTCTCTCTCTGCCTGCCTCTCTGCCTACTTGTGATCTCTGTCTGTCAAATAAATAAATAAAATCTTTAAAAAAAAAAAAAAGAAAAATATATAATGCAGACACTAAGGGGAATTAGGAGGTTTAAGTAACTCAAGGTTCTTCAAGATCTAATCCAAATATGAGAAGGTTAATATAAGTATGGTATATTACAGCAAAGAATGTGTCTCAGATGACACGGAAGCTTGCCATCCCTAGTGCCATAAACTGAGAATGGGCAATGAAAGGATTGGGTAGATCTGCTTCCCAACGGACCTTTAATGGGTTATGGGTGTCAGAGCTATCAATCCTCTGTCTTTGGGCCTGGGGTAGCCAGAGCCCAAAATTGGTCATCTCCGGCCAAGAATAAACACATTCTTATATCCTTTATTATCAATTTCACTATGTGTCAAGACATGAAACAGTTTGGAAAAAACGGGTGGTAGATCAAAGCCATACATAAATGTGAAGGGAAATACAAAAGATGGGAAATTCAAGACAAATTCTCAGGCTCTCTCTATAGCCAAAAGCAGTATTTCATGTTCTTTCAGCTTCCCATTTGCCCATTTTACATTATTTGTTTTTTTGCAGGTAGTGGCAATGAAAAACTCTTGACACCTGGCTTACCTGACATCCCATGACCACCACCACCACCACTCCTTTGAGAATCATTTGAGTAAGGATCTGTCTGAAAGAATTTCTAAGTGCCTGGTTTTTTATTCCTGCCTTCTGGATCATTTCTCTTGACATGAGAGGCCCTCCAACAAGAAATGTCAGCCTTGACACTTAATTTAGGTTCACAGATGATGTGTGTTAGCCTATTCCCCTCAATGCTGCTAGGTCCCAACTTACTTAGGGACACGAGAGAAAGGAGAGAGAGGCATTGTTGGTATGAATCAGAAAGAACTGAAATTCAAATATGGCTTGCCCTGCAAAATAAAACAGACTAACCCACAGAGAAGAGGACTGTGTAATTAGGCAAAGGCACGATTAGAGAGTTGAGGCAGAATTTTAGAAAGCTCAAAGAGAAAATGCTTCTGCAAATGTGTTCAAGGTAAGACATGAAAAAAAAAAATCAACATTTCCAGCTGCTATAAGTAAAAAAAGGCCCAGTAACTGTAGATGCTACCCATCTTCCCTAAATACTGCCAGTCTTTCTTGTTGTCCATTTCCTTTTCTTTCACAGCTAACTTCTTAATAGTTATCAGTAGCCTGGAAGTTAAGGTTAGACTGCACAGAGTTAAGAATTCTCTTTATCTGCTTACCACTCCTTTACTTCTTAACCTTTTGCAATATAACCTCTATTTCAACATGCTGACACACGGGATTAAAAAAAATAGTCTATTTGATACTCCAGAAAAATTGCAAATATATAGTGACTCCTTTCTAAATGACTAGGGAATGATAAGATTCTGCAAAGAGTGTCTGAAATGAAAAACCTAGATAAAAAAGTCTAGCTGAGGGGCGCCTGGATGGCTCAGTGGGTTAAAGCCTCTGCTTTCAGCTCAGGTCATGATCCCAGGGTTCTGGGATCGAGCTCAGCAGGGAGCCTGCTCCACACCCTGCTCCCCCCACCCCCGCCTGCCTCTCTGCCTGCTTGTGATCTGTCAGTCAAATAAATAAATAAAATCTTAAAAAAAAAAAAAAAAAGTCTAGCTGAGAAAGGAAGTGAAGATAGGAGGGGATATTACAAGGGCAAAGTAAAAAGGTGAAGGAAGTGGTATTGTTTAATATGCCTACGATTCTCTGCTGGATATAAAATCCAGATGGAAGTTCTCTTTACATTCTCTTGCTCTTAATCATTTTATTAGGGATACTTCCCTAATCTACTGGGTAATTATGACATAAATATTCTAGCTGACTGCTGGATATGTCTTCTTGAACATACCACTACCACCTAAAACGAATCACTGTCCACCTTCACACTAGATTTCCTCCACGACTTGACCATCTATTTTGTTAACAGTATCCCTATATTCTCAATTACTTACGTTCAAAACAAAATAGTTTTTGCGGTTCTAACTCTGCATCTAATGAGTCAACAAACTGTGTATCCTTCTCAGTGCCTCTAAAAGCTATCATTTCTTTTCCATTTGCGTATAGTTAGCCTCGTGTAAAGGCCTTATTACCTTTGTCTAGATAGAAAGCCTCCTACATGAATATCCTACTATCAGACTTTCCTCAAAATACCCATCTTGGGGATCAAAGTCAAATTATTTCTAGCATACCTCTTTGTGTCACTTCCGCTGCTTTAAGACCTTCTATGGCTTATTTTGTACCATTCTTTTATACGAATCTGCTGATACAGTGCCATCTCACCTGCGTGCCTTCACCTATGCTATTCCTTCTATCTATAATGCTTTCTCCCCCCACCTCCCTGCCCCTCTCACTGTCTACTGAGTACTTAAGAGTACAGGCTCAAACAGACTGCTCTCTTCAATCCTGCTCTGACACTTGCAAGCCGTAGGACTTTGGGAAGGTTACTTAATGTCTTTGTGCCCCTATCTTCAGAGCGCATCTGTAAATTGTACTTGACGCAAAAGGCTCTTCTGAGGATTGAACACATTAATTCATGTAAAGCACTGAATAGCTAGAACATCAGAGTATACAGTAATGCCAGCAATAATTAATAATAGTCATCTTAAAGCTCTACTAATAATTTCCTTTGCTCTCAGACAATTAAAGTCCCTCTCTCTTATTCCCACACCACTGTATATCTGTACTATTTTTAGTACAGATTTAGTCTTAAATTACACTCCCTTGAGACAGGAGGCTATCATTCGTGTTTTTTTATCCCATGGTATTCTTCTGCATTTCAAACTCTTCCACAATAGAATTTAAGCACAAACACAGATTTTAAAAGCAACTTTTTACAGAAGAGAAGAGTTCTGTGTGGCCAGGAGAGTACAAAAGAATGAGATGAGTGATGAATGCAAGCAGGTGCAGGTGAAGAGTGATAGCCAAAGTTTATGACAGAGGTCAGTCTGGTGTGCTACCTCATTCATTCATCCTTCCATTAACTTCACAGATACTGCTGAACCCGATGTACTAGACACTGGGCAAGCTGCTGGCAGTTCCCTGTCACAAGACTATAGGATATAAACAAAAGATTATGGTTATTTCAAAGGCAGTGGAAACTTGAGGAACCAAGGATTTTTTTTTTTTTTGACCCAACCATTATTTATATAGGCTATTCTTTGGGGTCATTTAGAGCTACTTTAGTTAGCATACACTCCAGAATAACAACAGTGGTTGTCTTTGGGTTGGATGGAGTGAAGGTATTTTTTCTGTTTATCCTATGTGAACATCGATTGATTTTCAAATATTAAAAAAAATTTTTAACTTTTAAAAGTTTTCTTTCATTCTGTGTCAATTAACAAGTACTCATTTACTACAGCTTACATGTTATAAGCCTTAATTATGTTAAGCCCTTCCCATTTTTTGTGTAACAGACTGCTGTTAAACCAAGTTATTTTTAACTGAGTAGAGCCTTCCCCTCAAGAATGCAAGTACTTGATTCGTTGGTTAACATGTGGATACTGAGCTTAATAAAATTATATAATTAACAGAATCAAACACAGGACTCAGATGTATCAAGTACTTATAACAATATATAAAAACTTACCGGTTTAGAATCTAAGTCAGGGCTCAGATGTATCAAGTACTTAAAACGATGTATAAAAACTTACTGATTTAGAATCTACATTTTACACAAATCAAAACCACAGTGAGATACCACCTCACACCAGTCAGAAAATTAACAAGTCAGGAAACAACAGGTGTTGGCAAGGATGTGGAGAAAGGGGAACCCTCCTACACTGTTGGTGGGAATGCAAGCTGGTGCAGTCACTCTGGAAAACAGCATGGAGGTTCCTCAAAAAGTTGAAAACAGAGCCACCCTATGACCCAGCAATCGCACTACTGGGTATTTACCCTAAAGATACAAAGGTAGTGATCCGAAAGGGTAGTAGTGAAGCAAACTATGGAAAGAAACTAGATGTTCATCAAAAGATGAATGGATAAAGAAGATGTGAGATATATATCTATATCTATATCTTTATCTATACATACATATATATACACATACATACATATATATACACACATACATACATACACTATACAGCCATCAAAAAGAAAAACAAAATCTTGCCTCTTACAACGATGTGGATGGAACTTGAGGGTATCATGCTAAGTGAAATAAATCAGAGAAAGACAATTATAATATGATATCTCTGATATGAGGAATTTGAGAGGCAGGGCAGGGGGTTGTGTGGGAAGGGAGGGAAAAAATGAAAAAAGATGGGACCACGGAGGGAAACAAACCATAAGAGACTCTTAACCTCAGGAAACAAACTGAGGGTTGCTGGAGGGGAGGAGGGTGGGAGAGATGGAATGGCTGGGTGATGGGACATTGGGGAGGGTATGTGCTATGGTGAGCACTGTGAATTGTGCATGATTCACAGACCTGTACCTTTAAAGCAAATAATACACTATGTGTTAATTTAAAAAAAAAAAGAATCTACATTTTAACAAGATCCTCAGGCAATTCCTATGTATGTTGAAATGTGAAAAGCACTGACCTAGAAGCTAAGGCCCTTACAAGCAAGATTAATAACAACATCACATCTGCCTTGTTCATCAGTACCTCCTTAGGACCCAGCAGTGCCTGAAACACATAAATATTTGTTGAATAAATATGTAAATGATATTACTTCTGAGTAGACAATTAGAAAGACAGTGGAGATTATATTTATTTATTTTCTGCCAGAGTTCCTAGAAAAGGATGCTTAGTATTTGCTGCAATGCTGTCAAATTATTTTAATGTTGGCCTAAACAATCTACAAAGGCTATGTGTAATCTTTTCTAAAACGAGTCCTTGCTCATTGCTCTGAGAGCCGTGTGTCTCCTTCAGTCATTTTTCTAGCCACCCATCTTTTTTTCTATTATGTTATGTTAGTCACCAAACAGTACATCATTAGGTTTTGATGTAGTGTTCTATGATTCATTGTTTGCATATAACACCCAGTGCTCCACGCAATCCCTGCCCTCCTTAATACCCATCACCAGGCTCACCCATCCCCCACCCCCCTCCCTTCTAAAAATCTCAGTTTGTTTCCTGGAGTCTGTAGTCTCTCATGGTTCATCTCCCACTTTGATTTCTCCTCCTTCATTTTTCCCTTCTTCTAATGTTCTCCATGCTATTCCTTACGCACCACAAATAAATGAAACCAAATGATAACTGACTTTATGTTTGATTTATTTCACTCAGCATAATCTTCCCCAGTTCCATCCATGTTGATGCAAAAGTTGAGGATTCATCCTTTCTGATGGCTGCGTAATATTACACTGTGTATATGGACCACATCTCCTTTCTCCATTTGTCTGTTGAAAGGCATCTTGGCTCTTTCCACATTTTTCTAGCCTCCCACCTATGGGTACATCCTCTAGTTACTCTAGAATCTACTCCTCAAAGCCAATTTATTTTAAGATTTTGAACTACAACCTCTGAGAGAAAACTTATTATTTAAGTTCCAGTCTATGAACTCCATCTGCCTGTATTTCCAACTCTATTTCCTACACCTCAAATTCAGTATGTTCAAAAGTAACAATTCTATTCTCCATCAACCATCTCCCTCCCCTATTTCAGAGAAGGTTGCTCTCCATTTTTAGACTCAAGTTTTACAGGTTTTAGAGGAGAGAGACCACCTTGTCCAACAATATCATCTTACAGAGACTAGGTTCTAGAAGAATTAAATGACAGCCCAAGAGGCTAATTATTGGCAATATCCAGAACTATAACCTGAATCACCATACTGCCAATACATTATTACATGCTGGATTTCTGATAAAATGCTCATTTTTGTCAATGACACTTAAATTCACTTTTTCAAAATCCAAGTTCTAAATATCACGTAGATCCAAGAAATCAAGTCCTGTATATTGCTAACATGTCTCTTACTCCTTTTCCTTCCTTTTCAGACATACTGCACTTTCTTTCCACTTGGGGTTCCTTTGATATCCAGTGCCATCCTTCCCAAGTCCTCTATGCCCTTGAAACCTACCACCAGAAACGGACTCTAAAATATGAATGCCTCAGGGCTCCTGGGTCTCTCAATCAGTTAAATATCCAACTCTTGGTTTGGGCTCACGTCATGATCTCAGCTCATGAGATTAAGCCCCGAGCACCTCCACTGGCTCCACCTCAGTGCAGAGTATGTTTTGGATTCTGTTTCCCTCCCCATGACCATCCCCCATCCTCTAAAATAAAATAAATAAATAAATAAGTAAAATATGAATGCCTCTTCCTGCGTTTTCTATCTTTACCCAAGGTGTTCAACCGAGATGGTTCCTGATGATTCAAACCCTCAAGCCCTATCCATCCCCAGAGTATCTCAATCTTTTCTACAAGGCTTCCCTCTTTTCCCAATCTCTCCTTTTTTAAAAAGATTTTATTTATTTATTTGTCAGAGAGAGAGCACAAGCAGGCAGAGTGACAGGCAGAGGCAGAGAGAGAGAAGCAGGCTCCCCGCTGAGCAAGGAGCCTGATTCGGGGCTCAATCCCAGAACCTTGAGATCATAACCTGAGCCAAAGGCAGCAGCCCAACCGAATGAGCCACCCAGGGACCCCTCTTTCCCAATTCTTTTTTTTTTTTTTAAGATTTTATTTATTTGTCAGAGAGAGAGAGCGCGCACGCACAAGCAGGCAGAGTGGCAGGCAGAGACAGAGAGAGAAGCGGGCTCCCTGCCGAGCAAGGAGCCCGGTGCAGAACTCGATCCCAGGATCCTGGGATCATGACCTGAGCCGAAGGCAGCTTTTTAACTGACTGAGCCACCCCAGTGTCCCTCTTTTCCCAGTTCTTAATGCAATGCTCCATCACTCATTTTGAGCCATGTTCATAGGCTGTTCATCTGTTCATAGGCTCATCTTTATGCTTTGGAAATCTGCTATCTTCAAAAGTAGAAAGAACCTGGTATCATGTAGGTCCTCTTTTCACATCTGAGAAAAACAAGGCCCTGAGAAAAGTGACTTGCCTCATGTTACCTGAGAAATTGATGGTGATGAATTCTGAACTCAGTTCTCCTCACTCCTATTCAAAGCTTCTAACATCCACCTCTACGCATATCCAGTCTTTCCCGACATCCCCCAACTGACAGTGCAAACAAAAGGCAGACATCAAAGCCATATGAAACTTTAGCATGGCTAGCAGCGGCCATCCTTTATGAAGCACAAAAAGGGGTTGCTTCAGTAAATAGTCCTCCAAATGAACTAAAAGTTGAACCCACGGGGAAAGCATCAGAATGAGAGATGATTAACTAAATTATCCCTCTCTATAAAACTGTTGTAGTTCTCCACTGCCCGTAGAACCGAACACTCAATAGAGCATCAAGGTCCTTCCCGGTTGAGACCCAACGTCAGCTGCCGCCACAATCCTAGCCTTCCCTTCTCTACACCCATTCCTCCAGCCATTATCCTAATATGCACGCGGTGCTGCCCAAACCCGGTCGTTCCCCTCATGATTTTGCACTCTTGCACACACTGGTCCTACAATATGCAGTGCTCTCCATCCCCCACCCCCTACCCCAGTGCCTGTCCTCTCGCAAATCCTGAGATGGCTCTCACGACCCTGCTCAAACATCACTACCCCAAGCAAAGTCCTATGAGGGTCTAGATCGCCCTCCAAAACTGAACTTGTCCCAGGATGCGGATTTTACTTGCTGACACAACCAGGAGCGTGGGAAGGACCGCCCCGGTGGTGAACTGACTCACTGAGTGCCCCCACGCCCCGCCGCCCGGGGCGCACTCAGCCTGTGGCCCGCCTCGGTCCTGGGGGGCGGGGGAAGTAGGTGCCCAGAATGCTGGGGGATGCCCGGCGAGAGGACCCGAGCCACCGGAGATACCTGTCTGAAGGTACCCTCTCATCCCCCGCATCTGAAGGTACCCTCATCCCCCGCACCAAAAGGAACCTTCTCTACACCTTACCTCACCCAAGACAGGCGGCAACTCCGCTTTACGGCATTCACAGCAACTGCTGCAAAAGGTGCCGTCAAGTGCAGAGCCGTGGTTTTTCTGGTTGCTGTCGGAGACGATCACGTTTAACTGACTGGGACCCCTAGGTGGCCAGGCCTCCTGCCGCTTCTTCACCGTCCAAAGTTTACGCATCCCTGAGGATTTCCTAGCTTTCCGAAGTCCTTTCATCGCTTGGCGACGTAACAACTGCTGTAGCGCACTGAGGCGACATGAGATTTTAGGAAGGGGAGCAAGAATTGGAGAGGCACCACCTGAACTGTTTTTAAAGAGTGTGAATTTGCCAGATAAAATATGGGATGCCAGTGAAAAACGTGAATGTCAGATGAACAACGAATAGTTTTTTAGTGCGTGTGCTACGCAGAGAGATTCAGAATAACTCTCTGAGTTCTGTTTAGGGTACCATCAGATGGCGGGGGGGGGCGGGGAACGGATGATGTAGAGGGAAATAGCAGCTGCGTTTAATATTGCTCATGAGGTTGAGGTGCATGACATCCAAGCTCCAGAGGACCATTACGCTCCGATTTACGTCTGGAAATACACACGCATACAGTTCCGGCCCTGGCTTTTTGGATCCACAGTGTAATCCAAAGGATTGTTAAACATCAGATATGTATCCATTTTGACGTGAATATTGAAAACTATAAAGCACTAAATACTGTAACTTTAAGTTGTTTCTACAAAAATTACTATTAGTCCGTAGTAAAGCCTAAAAATAATCTTTTTGTATATTTGAGTTTCTAAACTTTGTTCTTTTGGAACAGTATATAATGAAACATTTCCTGTTATGTTTTTCCTTCTAGAAACTTTCTATGTACATACTAGCTTATTTGGTAGAAGTTCTCTTACGACTTAGAACTAGTTCTATAGACTTAGAAGTAGTACTTGGTAGATTAATCAAAAAACATAACACCCAAAGGAAGGAAGTTATCAAGGATTAAAGGGATCACTGGGACACAAGTGCTAACTTGACACACCTAAGATGAGAAAATTTGAGCACCAAAATGAATAACTTACTGATTGAAACACTAGATACATAAAAATTCTTGACTTCATAATAATTCGTTAAAAATGAAACACACTAGTCATGACTGAAGGTTTCCAGGACATCAAATCACTATTCTAAAACTTGATCAAGAGAAAAACATCAAGCATTTATCCTTTCTTGCATGAACTGCATTTCAGTGTAGCCAACATGATGATGAGAATTCTAGCTAGCAAATGAGTGATAGAACAATTGCCATGTTGCTACTCCTGATGAAATAACGCAAGATACAACATTCATCAATAGATGTTAAAATTAAGCTAAAATGTTGGTGGGAAACTTTAAAACATTTTTGTAATCTTCATAGGGAACTTATTGTAGGTGTATTAGTCTAGCACCACCCAAACCCACTCCACTGATTAATCTAATGATTGAGTCTGGGACAACCAGCAGTGAATTTCATGATGTAATGCAACAGAAATCACATACCACCTGACTTGTGAAGGATTCTTGCCTAAAAATTGAACCCAGGTATAGAGAAGCAATCAGCTAAATTCAGAATGTGCAATATTCTACAAGATAAATGCCCCAGAATGTGCAATATTCTACAAGATAAATGATCAATGGAATTTAAAGAGGAGGGAGGGAGGAAAATACTACAAAATCAGAAACTTAAAGAGACCTATAACCAAAGGCAGAGTGTATAGACCTTGTCTGGATCCTGATTTGAAGAAAGCAACCATAAGAGAGACATTTTGAGGGGTGCCTGGGTGGCTCAATTGCTTGAGTGTCTGATTTAGACTCAAGTCATGATCTCAGGGTGGTGGGATGGAGCCCCTCGTCTGTCTCAATGCTCAGTGTGGAGTCTGCTTGAGATTTGCCCTATCCCTCTGTCCCTCCCCCACAAGCTCAAGCTCACGCTTGCTCTCTCTAAAAAAAAAAAAAAAGAAAGAAATTTTGAGACAAAATTTTAAGAATTTTTTTTTTAAATTTGACAGAGACAGATCACAAGCTGGCAGAGAGGCAGGCTCCCCACTGAGCAGAGAGCCCGATGCGGGGCTCGATCCCAGAACCCTGAGATCATGCCTGAGCCGAAGGCAGAGGCTTAACCCACTGAGCCATCCAGGCGCCCCGAGACAAAATTTTAATATGGACTGAGCCATTAGATGATATTAGGGAAGTGCTGTAATTTTGTTCAGAATGTTAACAGAATGTGGCTGTGTTTAAAAGAACAAAAGAATAAATCATCATTGATGCATATTGCAATGCTTATAGGTGAAAATTTTTTTAAAAACTTAAAAAAGACACAAACATGGTAAGATATTAATAAAATGTTAATATTTAATAAAATATTAATAACGGATATATCTGTGATGAGCATAGAGGTGTTATCAACAATAGCCTCTATCTACTTCTCTGTATATTTGAAAATTGTCATAGTAAAAATTTAGGAAAAGGAAAAATTATGAGGTTCATAGAAAAGTTTTCAAATGCGTAATAAATCTTGTTCCATGTAAACCTAAAAAAAAAAAAAGGCAATTAAAGCAGAGGACTACAATGGATATCTTTTTATTTGAGTCAAGATCTTTTAAAATATAAGCCAACTGATTCGAGCGTCTGTTTCTCCTGTATAAATCAGACATAGTGCATCACCTATTATTTCTACCTTTTTTTAAAAAATTTATTTATTTGACAGACAGATCACAAGTAGGCAGAGAGGCAGGCAGAGAGAGAAGGGAGGAAGCAGGCTCCCTGTTGAGTAGAGAGCCCGATGCAGGGCTCGATCCCAGGACGCTAGGATCACGACCTGAGCCGAAGGCAGCGGCCTTAACCCACTGAGCCACCCAGGTGCCCCTATTTCTACCTTTTTAAAGTGGTCCAAGACCTTACAGAAACAAGCGAAGGAATCAACTCAAACAGTCCTAGTTTTGTGTTTTTTTTTTATTTTTTATTTTTTAAAGAATTTATTTATTCATTTGAGAGACAGAGATCACGAGTAAGCAGAGAGGCAGGCAGAGAGAGAGGAGGAAGCAGGCTCCCCGCGGAGCAGAGAGCCCGATGCGGGGCTCGATCCCAGGACCCTGGGATCCATGACCTGAGCTGAAGGCAGAGGCTTAACCCGCTGAGCCACCCAGGTGCCCCCCTAGTTTTGTTTTGTTTTTGCAATCCTCCCCTATCATTTAGAATTATCTTGGACACAACTATCTTATCAGCGACTTTTTTTTAAGCTCCCTAACGTTTCCCTCAACTCTCATAATTTTTCATACTCATATTTCGTTAGTTTATGTAATAAATTATATCATTACAACAATGACTGCCACTAGCATAAACATGTTTGGGAACAGCTAACGGGAGGTAAACGTGTAACTCAACTGGTGTTGAGAAGCAGTACTTCTCCAGCATACCAGAAGGGAGCTGAGCTGTAAGCCTCCAGCTGTCAGTATGCTTTAACTTGGTCGGCCAATCCAAGTGGACAAGGGTACAAGAATGGGTAAAAACAGCCTCTATTATAGGCAAAGAAATATCTTTTAAAAAATTATTTTAGAGAGAGCGAGCGTGTGAGCAAAGGGAGGGGCAGAGGAAGAGGGAGAGAATCTCAGACTCCCCCACTGACCCTGACATCATGCCTGGAGCCAAAATCAAGAGTTGGACACAACTGACTGAGTCTCCCAGGCACCCCAAAGATCCATCTTCTAAAAATTACTCAGATGTGGGATTACAAACACATCCTGGCCCACCCAAATATTGTGGGTCCTGAGGCAAGAGTACAAATGGAATCTAATTCCAACATCTTTTAAGTGTCCAGGTAAAGAACTATCAAATATTATATATCTTTCTACCTTGGCAAATATTCCTTCCCAAAGAACAGAAATCTAGGATCAAATTTGGAATTCCTATATACTACATAAAGCGCAGCATGAGAGCTAGGTCTGCTTGTTCTTCCCACAAGGCCGTGAGTCTGCTTGCTTTTACTAGTTTCAGCTTACCACGAGAGTCCTGGTATGCGTGCATGTGGACACCTGTCTGCACATCCAAGTTCCATCCACAGTATTCATGAACTGCCACTTCTCAAGTGTAAGGGTATATACACCTGTAGCACAGTCTGTTCTCAGGATTTGAGAGAGGTCTACATCTGTTCTGGGATCAAGCTTTGGGCTGGTCAGGCAGGGAATTCTGGGACTCTGGCTACCTGGTGCATAGTGGGTAGAGGAATACAAACTTCCAGGGGAGTGCAATCCCTTGGTTCCTTCAGTTTTTCATTTCGTGAAGAGAAGCACAGCCAGTGTGAGGATCGGGGCAGGGACCCCACTTGCCCAAGTCTAAGTATACACACACACCCCCATGGTGTCATACTATATATACTGTTAGGCTTGCCTTTTCCATTTCCTATCATGAATACCTTTCCATTAGCAACATATTCTGTAAGAGGTGTGTAGCGTTTCTTGGAAGCATCACATTCTAATCATTCTGGTGACCTTGTGCAAAAGCAGAAACATACTACTACTAGTACCATCAGTATAAATGTAAAATAGAGTTTAGTAAGGGAAACACGAGACTAAGTAGTGTTCAAATTCCTGAGCCTTCATCCCACAGAGATTCAGACAGGCACACTTTTTTTTTTTTTAAAAAAAAGACTGTATTTATTTGACAGAGCACAAGCAGGGGGAGCAGCAAGCAGGTAGAGGGAGAGGGAGAAGTAGGCTCCCATAAGGCAAGGAGCCTGACATGGGGCTCGATCCCAGGGCCCCTGGATCATGACCTGAGCCAAAGGCAGATGCTTAACTGACTGAGCCACCCAGATGCCCAGACAGGACTGGTATTCATGGAAAGGACTCTAACTGAGGAAACCAACTCCCCCATAATAGTCTACATATTCATAACATTTATTGGGGAAGGGGCATGCAGAAAGTATCTAGACAAGTATGTAACAATGGTAGCTTGTTAATGCAATTTATAAAAGGAGAGCTTTTGGAATTCTGGTAGCCCATTCTTAAATTAACAATTAGGTTGTTTGTATATTGCTCTTGTAATGCTGCAATGAGTACTGACTTATTTGTGAGTATATAAGAGAAATACCTAAAAATGGAATTAACTTTTCAAAGGTATGTGTATTTAATATTGCTAAACTGTTCTCTGCTCCATCTTCTATATGAGAGTACTGGTTTCTCAGTATCTTTGTTATGCTCTCCTCCCTATAACTCAACGCTATCGTCTCTTCCCTTCATTCTTCCTTTGCTGAAAATGGTCTTAACCATAGGAGTTCCAGTCTCATATAGTCATTGACTGGTTTTCTTTCCTAAACAGATTTCAAGTTAGGTTCGGGGCACCTGGGTGGCACAGTGGGTTGGGCCTCTGCTTTCGGCTCAGATCATGATCTCAGGGTTCTGGGATCGAGCCCCGCATTGGGCTCTCTGCTTGGCAGGGAGCCTGCTTCCTCTCCTCTCTCTGCCTACTTGTGATCTCTCTGTGTCAAATAAATAAATTAAATAAATAAAATCTTTAAGAAAAAAAAAAGACTTAGGTTCTTGTTCTAACTCTTTTAGCTACAATCTGCCAAAATGTAACCCAGGATGGGACAAGCTCCAAAGACAAAACTAAGTTCTTAATTTATATTATAGTTATAGCATGTTTCATCTTCCACTTATAACTGCACTGTATTAAAAAAATAGCTATTAGTAAGATGGCTTTTTATATTAAAATTAATTACAATCAAAAAATTAGTTTCTTGGGGTGCCTGGGTGGCTCAGTCGGGGTGCCTTCGGCTCAGGTCATGATCCCAGGGTCCTGGAATCGAGCCCTGCATCAGGCTCTCTGCTCAGCAGGGAGCCTGCCTCCCTTTCTCTCTCCCTTTGCCTGTCTCTCTGCCTACTTGTGATCTCTGTCAAATAAATAAATAAAATCTTTTTTAAAAATTAGTTTCTTAGTTGAACTAGTTATATTTACAGTGCACAAGAGCTGCCTGGGCCTAGTGGCTACCGTGTTGGACAGCATGAATATAGAACTTCCCATCACTGCATAAATTCTGTTGGACAGCACTGCTCTAAAAATATAAGCTTTGGGGGCTTTTTATCTTCTCATCCCCAACAGCATGTTGTATATATTTAATGAAAATTGATAAAAATGCAAGCACTGAAGCAAAAGAAAGCAGAAAAAAGTTTAATTTTTAGATGAGATATTCCAGGTGCTTTTGTAAGAACTTAACTTGGTCATTCTATACAGGACATACAATCATTTCAACATACAAGTTATTCCACTTTGAATACTTTATTTTAAAAGTTTAAAAGTTTCTAGTTTAAAGTTTAAAAGGCTTTGTCTTGTTTCCAAGGATAATGAGGCAATATGCTTATTAAAACACTACTTTGCAGAACTGAGTACCTTTTAAGTAGTTCATTAATGTTGTTCATCTGTAACTTATAGGTTAATCCTGAGGAATTAGATTTATTATCAGAACTGCATAGCAAAACCATGTCCAGATAATAGACATACCAAATAATCTATAGATCAAGATAACCTGTAGACCCTTTAATAAATCCAATTTAAAGCAAACAAATGTTAGGAGAGATACTAAGTGATATCCATATTAGCAAAGTTTTGAAATGCTTCATCATATTTTTTTAATGCAACGAAAGTTGTAAAATATTAAGTGGGCACATATACCTAATATCATTTATCTCATGACAACAAACTGCTGCATATTTGGTTGTTTGGAAATAATTATTTGGGCTAAATTTACTCTGCATGTGGCACCGAGCAGTCATAAACGGAAGTGCAAATCCCTGAATTAAAACATAGCTTAAATCATTTATATATGCTCCCATTCTACACTGAAACCCTAATGCTGTGAGAGACATTTACAATTGTACAAAGGCTTGATACATGGTAATAAACTTGATGAGAAAATACAAAAAGGCCACAGGTCATGCAAAAACTAAAGACTGTTAAGGGGCATTTTGTTCAGGTAGGTTTTTGTTTTTGTTTTTTGAGGTCCTGGTTATACCACTTCAAGCACATGCTTTACGAAAACAAAGAGCATCTGGAAGTATCCCAACACTTAAATCCATTATTAACTGAAAATAATACCTTACATTTACATAGCATTTTACTGTGTTGAAGCAATTTCACATACTCCATTTCATTTATTTCTCACAAATCCTCATAAATGTGAGATAAGCTAACAAGTTACAATTATTTTATTTAAGGCAGTAGAGGCCCAAAGATGAGAAATGATTTATGCAGACATCACAGATCTATCTAGTTAGTATACAGTAGAGCTAAGGTATTCATTTTAATTAATTACTTCAAAAGAAATGAAACCAACATACTTTTTAAATTATATCCAGAATCTTAAAGACTAGTGGTTTTCAATGTAAATTGCTCCAAAACTTTGTATCTTAAAGCATGAATTAGTTATAAATTTGATTTAAAGAGTCTCCCTTAAATGGCAAATTAAGACTCCGTGCTGTGGTACCTTAGGAGATACTGAAAATGTTAAAAAAAAGTATGCCTTCTTACAGCCCTTAGGCTCTCCAAAAATTTCCTTTTAACCACTCACAATTTGACTTATTTTAAAACTGGTCCAAACGTATGAAGCTCCAAGCCAATGCAAACACATTCACCCACATTCTGTCCTACTTACTGTGAAATCCTCCACATGCCCATTCCCAAGGACCAACTTACAGTGAATGGGTATCATTAAGAAAATATATCAGGTTAAACTAACATAGCTCAAATGATTATAAATCAAAAGTCAGTACCTTATATTGACTTAGAAATAACAAATACAGTTTTAATTTAGTAATTGGGTAGTCTGAGGAGAAAAGTACCCTGGAAATCTCAATTATTTATTTCTAAGCCAGTACTAACCTTTATATGGCAAGCCCAACAATGTCTTTTCAGTAACAACAACATATACCAAATGCAATCCATTTAAACTCCAAATTACTCAAAAAGCCTTATGTATTTACATTAATCAAATATTCCAGGTAACAAAGCATATCAGGTCACAAATATTTGTATAATATGAATACTGTAAGATAGACACAAAACTAAAACTATACTAAACATGAGGTGATCATTCTGTAATGATAAAGAAAACATTCATGATCTTATTAAAACGTTCCAGTACCAGCATTATGAAATGTACATTTTGGTTAAAAATAGCAAATAACTTTATGGTTACTCAGGTGTTGAGTAAATTTATGCTGACTACACATTTCCGTAAAAGAATATACCCAGTTTAAAATAAAATCAAGGAAGAAAGTTTTCTAGACCCATTTTTGGTGACTATATAAAGTGAACCATATTATAAGCAGTCAATTTGAATTTTTTATAAACCGTAACAAATTTACTTTTTATAGAATTTCTGACTTATTAACAAAACATTGTTTTTAAGATACAAACTTTGTAACATTCCTCAAAAGTAGCAAAACTATATGCACAGTAAATCAAACTTCATTAATTATGGAAATCTAAATACAAAGCATCGATGCCATATCACAGACACTTAAATATCTGTTGTATGAATTAGCTGAATGGATAATAATAATAAACACGGGTTTTAAAAAAAGAATTATGATAAAAGATTTTTAAAATAAAAAGAATTATGGTGACTTGAAAATATGGTCCTTAGTATTTTTAGCTTGGAACCACAATATTTTATAGTAAGAAGTCTACAGTGTCCTCTTCCAGAATACTCTTTGAAATAATCATTTTCCGTGTATATCCTTTTCCAATCTTCTTCCATGTTTTCAAAAGAAACAAAAATAAATAACTCTAATTTTAGAAGAATAGGTAGTCATGAAATGGAGTATGTTAGCCTTATTAAACTCTTTCATTACAAATTATTTACTTTATTTGTACCACCAAGGATTAGTCACAAAAAATTCCAATTATACATGATACTGTTCATACTTTAATAAATGAGCAAATAAAACCAAGCCATATGTTTCTTTAAAAGATAATACAGGGAAAAATTACTGTTTGCAGAACAAAGTAGGCCAAGTCTAGCTGTATAGTGGCAGTTAACGGTTTGTCGACATTACCAGATGCCATCAATAAAACCCATGTACAGACAGGCACACCTCCAATACCTTCATTTTGTTTATCTACACCTGAAACCTTCAAAGAATCACTGTATATTAAATTTCTATGTGCTCTCAGTTATCAAATGTTTGATATATACATATTTACCAAAAGTTAAAGACATATGTGACATGGTAAGCCCAAAGAGTCAAAATGAATTCTAAAAAAAAAACTTTTCTAAAGTGCTTAAGGCAATTCCTTCATTTCTTTATTCAGTTTACTAAGACTGATTTGGGATTCAACTGCTAAAAGAGATACTAAATGCATGTTTTTATATGACAACTTTTTTATACCTGTGATACATCCATTACTGTCAACCTCTCATGCATTTCTTTTACAGAAAGCAATCATGTTTGACTGGCCAAAACAAATAGTAATAAGTAAACTAACAAAGAATGTCTGAAAGGGTATACTCTCTTCCCATAATGCATTAAATTGAGCAAAAAGGCTCAACATTTTTTAATTCAAATAACAATGAGAATGTTATATATTATCCCCAAGTTAATAGTTACCTTAATGTGAGACTATTTAAATAGGCACTATTGTTGATTATTTTCTAGTTTGAAAATGAGGGTGGCAAACTCTTCCAGTTTAACTTAACACATACAAACTTAAAACCCTCCATGTTTTGTTCTTTATATCTAGAGACCTTTAAGAAGCACAGTAAGAGGAATACCTCAGATTCTTATTTTGAAGTAATAATTGTTACTACTTCAAATGAATTTTCCAAATGAGCATTAGAAAAGTTTATATGAAGGGTTTCAAATGATGGCATGAGCACATTAAAGACTCATATGCACTCCTCCAGCCCCTGATTATTATCTCCTCTTCTCCTCATCCCTGCAATAGAAGGCCCTCACCAGTATAATAACATAATGGTCTCTGGCTCAAAGATCAGTTGACACTGCATGGGGCATGGAACAAGAGCACACTTAGAGGAAGAAGGCACTGAATTAAAGAGAAGACAATTACATAACAGTAAAAAATTTTATACAAGAACTTCTGGCTTTTTCTGTGTTATTTTTGCTAAAATATACATGTGTAACACTGTTCACATTAAAGCAGCTCTACCACTAAATTACTGCTTTCAGATTTGACTCTATGAAAGAGAATTATAACTTCCTGTTTCCTTAAGTCCTTGAATAATCCTACTGTAGGGAACAGAACACCCAAAAATTTTTTCAAAATCTCTAGGAAGAACAAAAACTAAAATTCTACTTGTTTGGAGAATCAAAAGGGTATCTATTGACATATTTCTCTCAAATGCCTTACAAAACTACCTTTAAAACTCTCTTTAAAACTACCAATATGTCATGAGACAATGGTGGACAGATATAAATATCTTCTGAAAAAAGAATATCAAGTTCAAATAAAATTTCTCATTTAGGTTTGTTTTACCAATGAACAAAACATCCTATCAGTAAACAGTAAACTTTAAGAGAGAATGAGCTATCCCTTTTCCACAGGCCTTTCTGTAAAAGGTAACTCAGCTATAAGCAGCAACAGTCACTTTTTGGGAGAAGGTTGTCTTAACACAATACACTTAAAATGAGAATGAAGGAAAGAAAGTCAACAGGAGAATGCTCAAGGGATCCTTAAATACTGTAATCACAACTTTCAGTTTGGCTCAAAGAACTTGTATTACAAATTTTAACCAATTTTTTAAAAAATAGGTATGTTCTGCCCAATAACCATGCATGGGTTTTACTCATTGTTTAAGACACTTTCCCTAAGTTTGGGAAAGATTCTTCTATGATGATTTTTGGAAGAATTATACCCCTTTAGAAAATAAATGAATGCTGCAAAAGGATTAAAAGAAAAATAACCTCTGAATAGTTATAGTTGAAAAATTTACATGGCAAATAAGTCAGAGATACTAGGAATTTTTCAAAACACTTGCTTAAACCATTCCAAATCTTATTAAAAAGGAGACATAAATGACTTCGGTATAGTTTCAGGCACCTCCCTCTATAACCTATCCTTCTGAGATAAAACGTAAATGGTGTAGGTTTTTCGACTTCATATGTAACTTTAACAAAATTTCATTCCTACTTGAAATATTAAAAATCAGTATAATTATCAATTACTACCAAATTCAAGTGGGAATTTTACCAAAATAACTATTAAAGGTAGTATTAAACTAGACAACAAAATCAGAAAATAGAAAGCTTTTAAAAATCTTATCCATCATCCAAAATGATGGAATGAAAAGAAGTCTAACTAAACAAGGCAACATATGAAGCATATCCCCCTTTGCCACTGTTAGTGCAGCAGGTAAAAAACTAAAGTATCAGTGATTTTAAGCTACTATGTCTAGAAACTCTTCCTATCCACTCTATTTTGAGTTTTAACCATAAGAGAAATATCACGGTATTTGGAAAAGAGAAAATGATATACAATCAAGTCAGTAAACAAAAGAGGGTAATTTAGCAAAACTCAACTAACTTACAAAAGGAGAAAAATAAACCATTGTAAGAAAACCTTTCTAGTATCCAAAACCAATTATTCCAATTTTTAGAAAACCTTTTAAGACTGTATTTTTGTTAAAGCTTCGGTGTAAGAATGTAGTAATAGGTGGTGATGAGATAAAGAAAAAGTGTAGAGGAAAGACGACAAGCTTTAAATGCTTTCCTCTCAGGTCCTCGGGCTACCGTATGTAACTAAACATATTAGAAGAGCCAAAGTAATCCAAGAAACACAAAAATGAGTTTCTATATAATTATTTAAAATACTGCCTTTCTTCCCATTTACTCTTCAAAGCATCAGTTTCTTGCTTGGTGTCTGCTTGCTTGAAGATACTGCACAGCAGGCTCCTGTGAGTACTTTGCATTAGATGCTTCATGGTAACACATTCCAGGCCTTAAAGCAGAGCGTAGCAAACCTGATTTCCACCACTCATAAATTTCTGTGATTAGCAACTGCACAGAAAAGGCCACCCAATCAGAAGGGGGGTAAACATATTCTGAGTAAGCATTACTGAGTAACATTGTTTAGGCTGCTAGCTGAACCAGTCATTCCATTTTCAGTTTTCTGAAGTGTTCTCACAGCACTTGGAACCTGCATCCCAGTATTCAAAGAAAGTCCACCACACCAAACCTAAGAAAAGACAAAACAAAGCTTCAGTCAGATTTCAAATCATTAGAACTTAGGTGACCCTTAAAGTTCCCTTTGAAAAGCAAAATGCCACATATGTGAACATCAACAAATTCCAAATTGATAACCTTCATATTCGAACTGAGGGGAAGTGGAAAGGCTAACTCAAGAGTCTTTTAGAACCACTGAGGCCAGGGCGCATGGGTGGCTCAGTGGGTTAAGCCTCTTCCTTCTACTCAGGTCACGATCTCAGGGTCCTGGGACTGAACCCCAGCATCGGGCTCTCTGCTTGACTGAGAATATGCTTCCCCCTCTCTCTTTGCCTACTTGTGATATCTCTGTCAAATAAATAAATAAAATCTTAAAAAAATTAAAAAACCACCGAGGCCAGAGGAAGTCTTTGTGGTAGCAGAACCCACTGGAGCTGCACACAATAGAAGGAACTAAGGGCTGCAGAAATTTTCAGATGAAATTTTTAGGGTTAACAGGCAAAAGACATTGGCTATTATTACTGTTGCTAACCTTCACAATCAAGAGAAGTGCACAAAGAGCCAATTTCCTTTAAATTGTGATAATGAAGTGTGGCCTTAGACTATAGGAATCTAACACTCCTGTGTTAACGGAGGAAAACCCATTATTTTCTTCCCTCACTCGTTAACAGTAAGAACTCTTTCATAATTCTTTAAAGACTTCTGAGAAAAGTGCAAATGGCAATATCCAGATAAACCATATTGTCAGTCTATTAATTGCCATAAATGTAAGTTTATGAAAGATGAAAGTGCTCTACTTGTAAACAGAGTAGGTACCATTCAGTAAGGTGAATAATAACTGATTTGAAACAGACTCAAAAGAATTAAAATAGAAAGAATCGATCAGTTAAATTATCCTTAATGCTGGTTTGTAGCAGATATAGCTTGAGACAAGGGACCTTCTAGAAACTCTTGAAATATTCTAGAAACTCTTGAAATATTCCAACTTTCAATCGTGTCCTAAAGTGTTTAGTATTTCCTAAGTGATTACAGTACCAAAGAATGTATTAACCTGTGAATTTTATAACTGTATGATTAACATTCCAATTTTTTAAAACTAGCAGGTTCAGTAATGATAACTCCCCAAACACAAAAGCAGGTCTGTGATTATAAAACCTACTATATAACTTCTTTGGAAATTATTTAAGTGATTTCCAAACCTATTTACTCAAAACATCTAGCACAAAGGTGGAAAGGGCAAATCAATAAAGAAAGGTTAGCCTTTTTCAGTAAGTCTTTTTCAGTGGCACTGGAACACTCAGAATCCATATGCAAAAAAATAGATCTCAAACCACACCTGGTACCATATACAAAAAATAACTCAAAGTGGATCACAGATCTAAATGTAAAACCTAAAACTATAAAATTTTAGGAAGAATGCAAAAGAAAATATCTTTGTAAACTTGAGTTAGGCAAAGCATGATCTATAAAAGAAAGATGGATAAATAGAACTTCATTAAATGAAAATTTTCTCTTCAAAACGCTCAGAAAATGAGAAAAGCCACAAACTGGGAGAAAATATTTGTAAAACAGTTATTTGATAAGGGATTCATATCCATCATACATAAAGAAATCTTAAAACTTATTAATGAGAAAGCAAGTAACCCAATAAAAAAACAAACTATAGATACTTCACAAAAGAAATTATACAAATGGCAAATGTGCACATGAAAAAATGCTCAACATCATTTATCCTTAGGAAAATACAAGTTAAAACCACAATGAAATACCATTACATGCCTATTAATATTGCTGAACAACAAAAAATCTGACAATATCGAATAATGGCAAGAATATGGGGAACTTTCATATATTGCTAGTAGGAATGCAAAAGTCATGCAGTCTGGAAAACATTTTGGTAGTTTCTTTTAAAGTTAAACATGCACTTTCAAGTGATCTATATCCTCACTCATAGGTATTTACCCAAGAGACATGAAAACAAATATTCACACAAAAACGCATTTGCGAATGTTTACAGTAGTGCCTTTATTCAAAATTGCTAAAAACTGGAAAGAATCCAAAAGTCCTTCAACTGGTAAGTAGATGAATAAGATTTGATACATACACAGTCAGTAATAAAACAGACACTCATCAGCAATAAAAAGAAGGGACTACTGATAAACACAACATCGGTGAATTTCAAATGCGTTATGCTACAGAATCAAAAGTCTACGTACCATAAAATCCCTTTTCTGTAATATTCTGGAAAAGGCAAAACTATGGAGACTAACACCTGGTTAGTGATTGCCAGGGCTGGTTATGATCTGAGAGGTCCACTACAAAGGAAGATGATTTTTCTAGGGTGATAGAAATGTTCAATGTCTTGATTACAGTGGTGTCACACAACTGTATGCATTTGTCAAATCCCAAAGAACTATATACTCCTATAGATTATCCTCAATAAGCTTACTTTTAAAAAGGGAATTAATCTTGTACACAAAAAATTAAAGTTACCTAGTTAATAAAGTCTTCAATGAAGGAAAAAAATTATTCCTACCAGTTTGAAAATACATTTCCTCAAGCATCTTACAACACTTACTAATGTAATTATGGCTTAATCATTTAGAATAAAAAGCAATAAACTCACAATATATGCCTATTTGAAAAAGACTCAAACACGAAATCGACCCTTTTAGATGTGGGGGAAAAAATTACTTTGAGATTCATGTGGTAAAAAAAAAAATTTGTTCCTGATTGGCCTACTTGGAAAAACAGCCCAAAACACATAATACAGCAGAGGTTTGTGGCAAAGTACTAATAATAAAACCTTTCTCTAAGTATTTTTCTATGAATAACTTTATTCACTGATCACTTTTACCTTTTAATGAAAAAACCAAGAGTCTTGGTTATTATAAATTTAAGATTTCAGGGTATCCAAAGTGAATTATCACTATGAATTGTGAGATTTAAAAGTATTATATTTAAACCCACATATACCCTGAATACTTTCTTCTCATAGTTGAGAAGCCACAGTCAGGGTAATGATGGAAGAAGACACATATAAAACATTCCACCAGGGGCGCCTGGGTGGCTCAGTGGGTTAAGCCTCTGCCTTCGGCTCAGGTCATGATCTCAGGGTCCTGGGATCGAGCCCCGCATCAGGCTCTCCGCTCAGCGGGGAGCCTGCTTCTCCCCCTCTCTCTCTGCCTGGCTCTCTGCCTACTTGTGATCTCTCTGTCAAGTAAATAAATAAATTAAAAAAAAAAAAAAAAGCCATTCCACCAACTCTACAATGGAAATATACCGTTCTAGAAGTAGCCCCCCAAATTAAGGAAAGGTCTAGCCAGAATAATGAGGCTCTCGACTATATTGCACAACTCCCCACAGTAACCCAAACTTACAGAGAGGATAAAGGAGTTGGAAGAAGCAGTAACATCTGCTTAATAAAAAAACAAATTCAGGGGTGCCTGGGTGGCTCAGTGGGTTAAAGCCGCTGCCTTCGGCTCAGGTCATGATCCCGGCGTCCTGGGATCGAGCCCCGCATCGGGCTCTCTGCTCAGCGGGGAGCCTGCTTCCTCCCTTCTCTCTCTGCCTGCCTCTCTGCCTACTTGTGATCTGTCTGTCAAATAAATAAATAAAATCTTTAAAAAAAAAAAAAAATTCAAACCAAGTTTCATTTTGTATGGAGAACCATGACTTTTCCTTGCACAAATCAACCTGAAATTGAGTGGTCCTGAATATATGTGTGTCTGCCTACCACATGTGGACTGTCATCTAGTATTTTACAAAGATGACACTGCACTGCAGCAGAAAAGGGTGATTCATTGTCTCAGTAAATGGTCCTGGAACAAGCGGATACCCACAAGGAATTTAAGAATTCCTTACACATAAGTTGACCCCAACTTCATACCAAACATAGCAATTCTACATTGTACCTGTGTTGCAAATGCAGTCTACATCTAAAGGTACAAAATAAAAGAAAAAAAAAGAAATATTTCCATCATCAAAAAAAAAAAAAAAAAGGTACAAGGAAAAGCTTTTAGAAGAAAACAAGAATATTTTCCTAACTTTGTGGGTGAAAAAAGCTTTTTTTTTTTTTTTTAAGATTTTATTTGTTTGAGGGAGAGCACACACGCACCAGAGAGTGAGCAGGCGAAGAGGGAGGGGCCAAGGGAGAACCAGACTCCCTCCTGGGAGCTGGGAGCCCAATGCGGGACTCCACCCAAGACAAAGGCGGTTGCTTAACCAACTGAGACACCCAGGCAGCCTGAAAAAAGATTTCTTAAATAGAACACAGAAAGGCTAACCATAAATTCTTAAATTGATAAATTGAGCAACATTAAAATTAACAACTCTTAAAAAAAAAAAATTAACAACTCTTGTTCATCAAAAGACACCAATAAGACAGGGAAAAGGAAAGCCAGAGTGAAAAAGAAATTTACAATACATATATCTGGCAAAAGACTCAGGGCATTTAAAAAACTCCAGATCAGTCAGTAAGAAATAGGAAGAGGACTCAATAGAAATACAGGCAAAAGACTTGAGCAACGATTTTACAAGAGTATACCTAAATAGTCAATAAACATTAAAAAAATGCTTTTAACAGCACTAGTCATCAAGGAAGTGCAAATGAAAAACCACAATTCAATATATCATACCCCCCTAGAAGGACTAAAACTTAAAAAAGATACTACCAGATGTTGATAAAGATGTGGAAGAATCAAACTCTAATATACTACTAGCAATAAATTAGTATAACCAACAACTTTGAAAAACCCTACGAGAGTTGATTACATACCATATCATCTAGCAACTCCAATCTTAGTTATATACTCTGATGGAAATATATACATACATTTACCAAAAAACATGAATAAGAATATTCATAGCTATTCTATTTGTTAATGCCCCCACAGGGAAACCACTCAAGAACCCAACGGATATATAAATGATGAAACAGTCATATAATGGATAACTGTACATATTAATACAATGGGAAACTATAAGAATGAATACCACACCACAGAAAACACGGATAAATCTCACAAACATAATGTTGAACCAAAAAGATATCACAGGATTCAATATACAAAGTTGAAAAGGAGGCAAAATGAATTTATGGTATTAAAACTTAAGATACTAACACCACTTTGCTGGCTGACCAGTAGGCACTAGAAATAGGCACAAGGAGACTTATGGGGTTCCGGTAATGTTCCATTTCTTGATCTAGACAGTGGTTACAAAAATGTGTGCAGTCCTATAAAGAGTCATCAAACTGCATTCTTATAATTCACATACTTTTATGGAATAATATTTACTTCAATAAAAATACCAAAAAGACACAACCACAGATTTGGGAGAGGTAGATTAGGGAAAGAGGGAAGAATATGAAAAAAAAAAAAAAAAGAAAAGATGTTTAGCTTCCCCAAATACATAGCAAAGATTGTTTTCCTTAAAGTTGCTGAACCAAATAAAATAAAAATTAGGTACTAACCATGAAGCCAGGTAGTACTGGCTGAGTAAATTTCGTCTTAAAGGAATACAACAACTGTTTTGAGCTTGCATCATAGAAAGAAAGTTGACCTAAAAGGGAAAAAAAAAAAACCACACCTAATTTATTATACGAAACATGTAATTAAATCTGACATATCATCATGAGTGCAAGTAATAATATGTATTTTGGAACTTTTTTAAAATTACAAACTATAACGACTAGACTCAGAAATTCTCACTTGAAAATCAGTAGTATACATGCTTAAGAGAAAGCCCAAATCTAGTTTTCTTTCCTGATTTTCAGGATCTCCATAATGCTTCTATAATCTGGCACTATTCTACTTATTCAACTATAAACTCTTTGTTTTATCATTATTTAACAAATGGTTTCCTTAACTCAGTTAAAACCAGGCTATTTCTTCCTCATTTTTACTCTAACCAGCCTCTATACCCAAATCCTATTATAATTTAAGGCTTATTCTATTAAACTCTGTCTTCCAAACATTTGAAGCCATACTCATTTCAGTCTCTGAAATCATGATTATCACTGCTTCTGCTTTGTTAATTTTTAAAATACCCTCACAGTCTGTCTTTCAACATGACCATGCAACTAAAATAACTTTCTGACCACCTAGCTGTCCAACCTGATGGCCTCCTTACATCTGTTACTGCTTCTTGAAATTCTTGCCCCATGGTATCTCTAACCCTGAGGATATCTTCTGTCTCCTCTTCTCCTATTCTGAATGTAGATGCTTGTCCAGGTTCTGTTTTCTCTCTACAATATTTCCTTAATGACTCAGCTGCCACCAGAGAAGAGAAACTAATATTTATGTCTACCATTAAAGCACTGGGTTCTTTATATACTGTACCTCAAAACATTAAGCAACCTATGTATGGTCACAAAGTTAGTAAAAAGCAGAGCAGTAACATTTAATCATTCTTCAGTAGCCACTCTGTGATGCTGTGTCTAACATTTAGCTTTAGCTCTACTTCTCTTCTGACTTCTAACATTGAATTTCTAAGTATTAGCCAGCCATGCCACATGGTTGTCCTGCTAGCATCTCATCTTTCCCCAGGACTATGTTCCCTATGCTGCAGATGACATACCATCCCCTTGACCACACTGGCTGGAATCTCAGTCATCTTCAACTCTTCTTTGTTCGCCCTCCAATCCATATTTAGCTACTGAGTCCTATGAAGTCTCCTTGTCAGAACCATCAAATCCATTGCTCCTGATTCCCTTCTACTCAGGCCCTTGTTACTACTAATCACTCAACAAACATTTATTAATGGCTTACCATGTCAATGCACTTGCCAGGCAATAAGGATGTAATAGCTAAGAAGATAAACATGGTCCTGCCTGCACTGCTTAAAGACTGACTCCTGAAAAGTCTTACCCTATGTTTGAAATCTCTTCCATATTTAACCTCTTACTCTCCAATATTTCTAAAATTAGGTTATCATCATATGACTATAGTTTTCTAAAATGCACAAAAACCCCCTTCCCTCGACTACTATAAAAAAGACAAGCCTCTTATTATTCAAGGCTCTCAGAATCAGATTCCATCCTACATTACAACTCCTTCCTGTACCCTACGCTCTAGGCTAGCAATTACACTTCTCACTAGTATCTCTGAGGAACCACAAAGTATGAGAAAAGAGAAGAAGATATGCAAAAGCTATTTTGAGAGTTGGAAAATAAAAAAAAAAATGTGTCAATAATAACACGTATCCCCAGGGAAATTATAAAAAGAATGCTGCAAAACTAACATGTCATCACCAAAACTAAATCAAGCCAAAGTTAACTTTTCTCTTTTGAGTAACTAGGTAGAAGGTTCAGCAAATTATTTGGACATGATGTTACTTAAAACAGTAAAATTGCGTTTTATTAGCTTAAAGTGTCAACTTGGAGAAAAGCATTTAGGGAATTACTTTTGCTCCTAGTTTGACAATTTCATCTTCAAAATTTTTACAGGAGCGCCGGGGAGGCTCAGTCAGTTAAGCGTCTGACTCTTGAATTCAGCTCAGGTCATGATCTCAGGGTCATGAGATTGAGCCCTGTGTCAGGCTCCATTTGGAATATGGAGCCTGCTTAAGAGTCTCTCTTCCTCTTCTTCTGCTCTGCTCATGTTCTTTATTATCTCTTTCTCAAAAAAAAAAATATATATATATATATGTAGACAGATAGACAGATATAGATATAGATAGATGACAGTAGAAAAGATACTTATCAAATACCTAGTTCAAAAAGCTAGTCATTAAGTCATATTACTAGAAACTGTGTTGCCAAATCGCATGTCCTATGATGGTCAGAAGTCGCATGACCTACTTTGAGAACTTTAAGAAATATGTTGACATAGTCTATAACCACAGCAGGTTATAAAGATTTGGAAAAATTAAGCTGTAAGAAAAATGGCTGATGGTAGAGAGAATGTACAGTCTGGAAAAAGACCAAAAGAAGTAATGTTAATAGTTTTTAAACAAATAAATATTATCATATAGATGTGAATTAGGGAACATAATTCTGTGTTTCTTCAGATGACAAAATTTAAGGACAGTAGTCTCAGAAGTTATAAGGAAACAGAGTCAATTTGCAAAAAACCTTCTACTATTGAGTACTATCCAATGGTGAAATAAGCCATCTTCTAAGACAATAAGCTTCACATTAGAAAGTTCTTCAAGTATAGGAGTGACAACTACATGAGATATAGTTGATGAAATAACTGTGAGGATTTTATACCGTATAGCAGGTGGACTGGACAATTTCTAAAGTCCATTCCAACTTGAAAAATCGGACTCCACCATTCTTTACAGGTAATAAAATAGGCCAGGTAGGAATTAAAATGGACAGAAAAAATTTTAATGCTTAAGACTAAATTAAGGAAATCATTCTTTCAGACTTACTAAGCATATATATAGATGAGTGCTATTTATAAGGCTTTAGGCAAACATCACACATCCCTTCCAGTCAATTCTAGAGCTGAAACTATGTTTGTGATCAAATCCTAGTAGATCAAAACACCCTGACCACCATAATAATGAAAACTGTATATGGACGATTGCCAATGAAAAGTACTAGAATATAAGCAACTATGACAAAATGACTTATGAGAAAATCAGTAAACTTACCCCCATCAAAGTCACAAAACACACCTATTCTCTCAGGAACAGTAACATCCAAGGCTTTGACTTTATTGTTATGCTTTGCTGCAAATGTGTTCTGTAGCCAGTTGTTGACATGGATACACCAACTACTGTTTGTCTTTCCTAATTGGTCAAATTTCCCCAAAGTCTTGTATGCTACTCCCACACTGTAGGATTTACAATCCTTCTGGGCCTTGACCTCCCAATAATGTTGTCCACTTTCAATAGCAGTGTCTCCTGCAAAAGATCAGAAAGGTAAATTTGGCTCTAACTTCTTCCTTATGAGTCACACAGATTTTTACCTATCTCTCATCCCACAAAATGGCACAAAAAATCCGATTCAGAAAAATAACCATATTAACACACAGACACTAAATGCAGAGTACCTGCTATAACTTTACTTGTATATTTACTACTAATTTTTCTGATTTATAAAAGGCTTTAGAACTTTTCTTCCTTACTATCTCCTCAAAAGATATGCATATATGTAAAGTACTATGTAAAAGGAAGCAATCAATGATTAGACAACCTGAAACCTGCCAAAAGTAATCAGGTTTCAAGAGGGAAAAACTTTTGCAAATATTCATCCAGTACACAGGCCACTCCAGCTCTAAGTGAGTGGAAAGCCCATGAGTGTGACCGTGACGTTTTTAATATTAACTGACATAATGAAGACGATGTTTATCCTACCCAGCACTGTATATGATTCCCCAGTAAAACGATCTCTGCTGCCTCTTACTGCTGGTGGCCTGGAGCCTATGGATGTCCGTTTGGGGGATGGTGTGCCACTTCTATATAAACAGGAAAAAAAAAACAAATATTCTATATTATAAATGTTTCACAAACTAAAATTATAAATCATGAAATAAAACTTTGAAAAGATGTTTAATTATGTTGCACAAATAACACCATTTTACTTTTATCTGAATTATTATCAGAGTTGTCAATTATAAACATTGACATGTAAGAAGTCATCAACACAAAGCGGGCTGAACACTTATATCATGCAGACTGAACAAAGCTCATATAAAGAACGCACAGTTGGTATAAGAAACAATGCCAAAATGCGACAAGATAGAAAGGAAAACAAAAGAACCGAATGGAAGAAAAGAACTCAAGAAAGGTAATGGATTATAGAGCTTACATTTCTTGCAGTTAAATTTAAATTTTGAAATGGCAAAAATACGATTATAATGAAAACTAAATAACCTTTTCATAAGCAGCAGGTATTTTTGTTGTGAATCTTTTCTACTTAAGAAGAAGAAATAGCAAATGCCCAAATCCATGCACAGGATTATATAAAATGTTATAAAGCATTTCTCCTACTAAAATGGACAAGATTCAATCTGATCTCCCCTTACATAAAATTATATGATATGATAAACAGGACAGTATTAGGCCTTTCACTAAATCTGAAAAACGCAAAATAAATCAAAACCCAAAGATGCCTAAAAAATAACATTTCAATTATACTGAATCACCGCATTAAAGAAAAACATTGTAACTTACCAGTAGTAAAGAAATAAAGGGAAAAGCATGGAGAAAAGACAAACAAACGTAACTATTAAGAGTGGCAGTTTAAATTTCAAAAAAAGTTAAATAAGGAGGACTCTTCCACTGCAGCATTCTAGACTTCCAACCCTAAGAACATTTTTGAAAGCAGTATGACAGCTATTGCTGTCCTAGGTCAAACATGATCCTCCCACCTCTCCTCTAGAACAATACCTTTGAAGCTTTACTGTGTAAATTAAGACTCTTTGTTTACCTGGACTCTAAATAGTTTTACTAGTTTCTTCTTTTTTTTTTTAAAGACTTTATTTATTTATTTGACAGATAGAGATATCAAGTAGGCAGAGAGAGAGAGGAGGAGGAAGCAGGCTCCCTGCTGAGCAGAGAGCTGGATGTGGGGCTCGATCCCAGGACCCTGGGATCATGACCTGAGCCAAAGGCAGAGGCTTTAACCCACTGAGCCACCCAGGCGCCCTGTTTTACTAGTTTCTGAAATGATCTCTTTGCCACCCAATTCGTCTTGTTCACTGTTACCAGATAAACCCAAGTCTGACATGCCTACTTTAAAATCTTCCAGTACTTCCTTACTGCCTACAAACAACTTAGCTTGGCATTTCAGGTTCTTCTGGATTTGGTCTCAATCTGCTTTCCAAGCCTTCTCACCACTCCCAGACAGCACTATTTTGCTAAATGTAGCAGCTAAAGTGTTCCTTAAACTCAGGCAACCTGCTTCAGTGCCTTTTCTCTTGTTTCTCCCTCTCTCAATCCAAGTCCAAATGGCATGCATTCTTCTACTTTCTTGAGAACCAAGCTAAATACTACTTTTTTATTATTTTATAAATTTTGTTAATGAAGATTTTCCAGATATTACCAGACTAAATAATTCTTCTGAGGAATCCAGCTCCAGGCCAAAATCCTATGTGACAGGCCTAGAAGGGCTGCCTTTCCCATACCAGACTTGGTACATAGCTAGTTTACCACAGCTTCTGAAGGGAGATGCAATCCACCCCCACCACAACCCAGTGCTCAGATGCATAACTGTATTCCTAGCTTAAGCACCTCTATTCAGAGATACTTCCCCCCACCCCCAAAACCTTTTCAGCTGCCTCTGTATAGACCTCCTTCCAGGAGGCAGGGGTGAGGTATGTAGTCTGAGGACACTCTCTCCACTCTATCCCAATACTTTTCCGCTTCTAATCTTTCCTCTTCTCCCTTCTTCTTGGTCTCAGGTCCATAAAACAACAGGAAGAGCATTCTGTTTGGGGCTTTCTTGGCAGTGAAATGATCCTCCAGATAACCACCATTTGCAATCTGCTTTCATTTACCTGACCCTCACCCACTGCCATTCTGTTGGGAAAAATGGAACACTGAGGAGAGCTAGCAGCCTTTCCTTTGAGGCCTCTTACTTGCACTATCGGTAAGTGAATAAAGCCTTGATTGTTACCTTCCATTTGGCTCAATGTCCTGACCACCTTAAAACCTGGCAGCTTAGGACTGACTTTCTTCCTTAAAATCCTTTATCATGCTTTCTTCCTTAAAATCCTTTATCATGCTTACCATTCCATGTAATCTCTACCTCGTATTACTGTTATTTTTTTATAGATACGTATTTCATATGCATAAGCTAGGGCAAATATCTTAAAGGCAGGAACACTGTTTATCCCTATAACGTCACCACATCCAGCTAACACCTTACAGTGAACAAATATTTATGGAAAGAATAAATGTACATAACATTCCAGAAGCACCCTACACATAAAATACCCTTAAAAAGGAGAGGAGAAAGAGAAATAATATGATCTGAACTGCTAAATATAAGCAATCTAAAAATCTCCAAGCGAACAAATGAAACTTCATATACTCTATTAAATCCAGAAACATTTTATAATTTATGATATGCTAACCCTGAAATCACTTTCACTAATAATGAGCAGATAAACTAGAAAAAAAGAAAGTGATTTTGAAAAGGAAATACATTCTGGTTTCTGGTAAAAATATGTGGTATCTTCAAATTAGCACCTGATTAATTGTGCAGTTTGAATTGATTCATCCTTCTGAGCACTGTCCTAGTAATTTCAGTAATAGCCTTTATTTTTTATCCTTGATGCTTTTGAAACTGCGTGATTACTACACACTACAGAATACTTCAAACCTGCCTTGTGTCAAATACAAATAAAAACAAAGCTGTAATGTTAGATATATTGAATACAGCACAAGAAAGATGCCAGGTATAAGTAAATGCAGAAAAAAATCAGATGAGGGAAAATAACTCAAGAAAGACTTTAAAGCAGAGCTCACTGTTTTGTTACCATATACAATATAATCCAAAGAGTATGCAGCATACTACAATGCTGTAAATTCAAAACATAAGCTACCAATACAGACAATCTACAGAGAGCAGTATTTTAGCTTACGAAAGCACTGCAATGGCTTCTGCTTATTGGTTAAAAGAAAAATTAAAGTTATTCAGCCAAGCTAGATATACTAAGTCCTAGAACCAGACAGACATAGATCATCACCTTGTATGTTTCTTCAGTGAAGTAACATGGACACTGTTAGATAAAAATAGGCAACTGTTAAGAGACTGCTTTACAACTTAAATTTAATAGCTTATAATAAAATTAGATCAAAAGCCTGCTGAGAAAAATTTTTTTGATTCACTGTTTTAACTCACAGTGATACTACTTTATTTCAGTTTGAGCAAAATTTTCCTCTGTTAAAAAAGAAAGAGGCTCCCATACTTTGGAGACTAAGTAAGTCTGACATCAACAAAAGGTCCCAAGACTTTCTCTTTGGTTCATAAGGTTGCTGCAGTGGCAAGACAATGGGACTGTACATGTTACAAGTTGTCATTTAATGTAGACCTTCAGGCAAGACACGTGATCTATAAGTCTAAAATTCAGGAACTTCTCTCTTAAGCAGTTCAAGTTGCTCTAGATATAACTTTAAAGAAATGGAATGCTGAAATAAAATGTATAAAAAGAGGATTAGGAAAGAAAAATTAATGAAAATGTTAAAACAAATTCAATTGATTAACAGTATTATATTCCTCACTTTGGTGTTATTAACCTATCACAAATCATATTAATGTATAAAGTAAGAATTTCATAAGCCACTGTCAAGTAAAAAACAATGTACAAACATGTGTCCACATAACAGATCTAATGAAATGGCTTACCTGCCCTTATTCTCCTTCCCTTTCATTTTATTTTCTTGACCTTTTCCTCCAGTAGGATCCCACTCTACACAGGTATCTTCAACTCTCAGGTTCAAATGGGATGATGAGTTATCCAAACTGAAGTTTAGTGCTGTCCAAAACAATATTTCAATTTTCAAAAAATATAGAACATATTCATATTCTGAAGTACAACTATCATCATATTATTTTCCTACTTAATTTATTCAACACTGTAGATAAAGAATAAAGTTCAAATTGCTAATGCTAGCATTTAAAGTCCCCAAAGATAAGATTATAATTTAGTAACTCCTTCTTTATTTCCCATTACTGTTCTCTACACATCCTGTAACTCCAACCAAATACAATGTACTTCAATGGCCTCTCATGTTTCTGCTATTCCTTCTGCTGGAAACTCCATCAGCACATAATAACCTCAACTTTCTGTTGTTAGAATATCAGTTGATTATCAGTTGATTGCTATGACTAAATAGGAAGAGGAGCTGGTACACTTGAGGATCCGGAAAAAGTGATGTAAAAAATTACACAGCCTGGCTCAAACACATTTTCTCTGAGGTTCTACTACTTAATAGTTTCATATTTAAACTCTCAGTGGTTTTGAATTAAAAAGCACAGAGAAACAGGGTATGAGAGCAGAAGCAAGGAAACTGGCCCAGCTGACAGAACCAGAGATGACTTAGATGGCAAAGACATGGGGAAAGCACTACTTACATGAATATAAAATAAAAAACACAGGGCATATAGTCAGTGGTACTGGAATAGCATCATATGGTCACAGACGGTAGCAATGCTTACAGTGAGCACAGCATAACTACGGAGAAGTAGAATCATTATGTTGTACACTTGAAACTAATGTAATGTAGTGCCAAATTTTAAAAAATAAGTTAAAAAATAAACAAAAAAAGTGAAGCAAAAGTATGCTTTTCAAATTACTTGGTATTTTGGGGAACTATCTATTTACTCAGAAGGCTTTCTCAGAACTGCTAGTTTAGGAAATCAGTGTAACAAGGTATTACCTTCTGTCTTTGGAGACTGAAAGTAAATCATTAAAATGTATTGATTAAGCTGAATAATGCAGAATTCCTCATGTTCTCAAATGAAATTCCTAGAATCTCTGCCCTAAGCAAGGTATCATCTACTACATAGTTACCAACTAATCTGCTTCTATTTTTCTTCAAAAGTTTGAATTTCTGGTAATTACATTGAACTGATATTCTTTTACAACCCCATTTCACTTAAAGATATTACTCGATTTAGCCAAAGCTTCAATGTATCTACGAAGTATGCATCATCAAACAATAAGATATTCATATACAGAGCCTAAAGTTTACCAAGTAAATTAAAAATTTTTTCCTTCACTATTCTGTAAAGAGCCCTTTCATTAAAAGATTTATTTATTTGTCAGAGAGAGAGAGAGAGAGAGAGTGTGCGTGCACGCACACAGGCAGAGGGAGTGGTAGGCAGAGGGAGAAGAGGGGTACCCGCTGAGCAAGGAGCTCAATATGGGACTTGATCCCAGGATCCTGGGATCATGCCTGAGCTGAAGGCAGACACTTAATCGACTAAGCCATTCAGGAATCCCAAGAGCACTTTAATTTCAACTATGCATCTGACCATTGCTCATTCTCTTTATTTATAAAATAACTTTCTAAATACAAATCTACTGACCATACTGCTTCTGGAAAATACCGTATTAAATAAGTTACTAACTTTTCAAAATTTGCATGAAAACAAAAATGAACTTACAGAAAGAATATGGTTTTTCAATACAAATAACAAAAAAAATTCCTTAATAAGCATGTTACTAAATAAGCATTTAATAGTTGCTTCATAAGTAGGTTATTAAAAAATTAGGGTTAAGCAAATCTGAGACTCTGCAATATCAAGAATGAACTGCCTTAAGAAAACAAGATTGGGATGCCTGGCTGGTTGGTCAGAAGAGCATAACATTCTTGATCTCAGGGTAGTGAGTTCGAGTCCCATATTGGGTATAGAAATTACTAAAAAACAAAACAAACAAACAAACAAAAAAACAGGGTTTATTAACCTCTATATTAGCTATCAGGTAATACATGTGAGGATATCTACATTCTGGAGAGAAAGAAAAAATAAATATAACTCTAAGGTGCCATCAATTCTTAGCTGCTTGTTAAAATCCTAAGGCTTAAAAAAAGAAAAAGGCAAGAAAAAAATCCTTAGGCTGTTCCCTAATGTTTAATATGATGGAGAAGGGTAGAGTCATGAGTGGCAAGAAAAGATACCATGTCCAAGCCAAGTGAGACTAGACTGACTAAATACCACAGCATGCAGATAGAATGGTCAAATGGAGAACTCTGAGAGTGCTTTTTAAACATTAATAAAAACACAAATATTAATTTCTAGAATAAGGTTTAAGAAAACAGAGTGGATGACTGGGTGACTCAGTCAGTTAAGATCAGACTCTTGATTTTGGTAGATTATGATCTCGGGGCCATGAGACTGAGGCTGCATCAGGCTCCACAATGGACGTGGAGCCTGCTTATTAAGATTCTCTCTCTCCCTCTCCATCCACGCCTTCCCCCACCTTCTCTGGAAGGAAAGAAGGAAGGAAGAAAACAGAGAACTTGAACTAAACTGAAATGGTACTTCCCCATAATCCATTCCCTGAGAAATCTGTGGGCAAACCTCTTTGATGCCTATGTATTTGTACTAGATTGCAATTTATAAACTAACATCCACCAGCGAATATAATGCCATCATCTTGGGCTATTTTACCCATCTGAACACCATCATAAAAGATGAACTAATGAAAACCAATTTTGTAATCCTAATTTCCCCATCTTAAAATTCCTACTGCTGGGAATTCCAAGTGTATGTATGTATGTGCACATGCAGTGGGGAAATGCTACCAACATAAAATGCTTCCTGTCACAGTCTTGAATAACTTCAGATGTTAAGTTTTGTTTTATGCTGTATAAATACCTATGATCTTACCTTTGGTCTCTAGAGTCACTGGATCAGAATACTCTCCAGCTACAGCTTTGTTACAAGCTCGTACTCTGAAATTCATATACTTTGAATCAAACTTCAAGCCTGAAAAGATGAAAATGGTTTTCAGATATGAAAAATAAAAAAGAAGGATCTACTCCAAAAGTATGAGTATGAACCTTCAAACAGACACTTTCCCTCCTTGGAATTATCTCTTTACTCTAGGACAGTGAATGTTTATGTTAAAACGTTAACACCTCAGATAAGAGGAATCATGATTTATCTAAACTTTCTTCAAAAGAAATAAATTATAGACAGTTTATCAATGTGGATTTTTTTTAAACCTAGTGATAAAAAGGTACCCTCAAGCCTTGTTAAAAGTAATGTTTTATTCAATGAGAAATGTTACAATTTAAAACAACATATTTCTGGAAAGAAGACACCCTAAAGAATTTTTATTTTTATGAAACATTGTCTTTTTATGTGAAAAATGAATTTAAAGAGAAACTAAAGCACAGGAATTAATAGTAGACTCTGAAGTTAGTCAAGTCTAGCTTAAAATCTCAATCCATGGCACGTCTGGCTGGTTCAGTTGGTAGAGCATGCAACTCTGGTTCTCAGAATTGTAAATTTGAGCCCCATGATGAATGCAGAGATTACTTTAAAAAAAATAAAATAAAATCCTTAAAATTTCAGTCCAAAAATTACTAGTTATGGGACTGCCAACAACTTGACAGAGGCAGTTTTTGTAACTGCAAAATAGAAATGATAAAACCAACCTCATAATTGTAAAGATTAAATGATATGTATTGTGTAATACACTCCAGCCCAATTCCTGACCAATAATAAGTGCTCAATAATGGTAATATTACTGCTCATGCATAACAAGTGTTGAAGAACTCTGGAAACATTTGGCCATTTCAAATACCCAAAATCCCTTATATGTGGAAATACCGTGTGTATGTGTGTGTGTAAATACCTTTTTAAAGACTTTTAAAAGGCTAACACAAATTTCTAATACCAAGTCACAGCTCTTCAGTAGTACTGTGAAGGTAATCATAAAGAGATAAAAGCAATAGTATTGATGGTACCACTGAAATGTACAGTAGTATGTACAACTAGAAAATTGACAGCTTTTTTGTTATAAAACCAAGGTTAAAATTAAATGTTATTCTGAAATGTGGTTTCCAGAACACCCCTTCATGTTTGTTTTATATATATTGTTTTACCAGATTACAAATATCCAGAAGTAATTAAAATGAAAGTCTGCCTGATATTTTAAGAGGAACTTAACTTTTATAATGAATTACAGGGAAAGTAAGGTTGGTTAAAGAAACTTAATCTTTTAAAGTAACTCAAAATATTTTTCATAATTACATTTAGTTTCTGAGAATGAGATTCATAAAATGCAGTCCTTTTACCTGATAGTGTATACTCAGTACCCTTAATATTATCAATTATTTCCCAGCATCGCTCATCCTTTACACGTGGAAGTCCATCAAAATTAGTTTTCCGATGTTCCAGTATAAAATGATCAATCTTATTATCTTCTTCTGGCATTCTCCAAGCTACTGTTACAGAATTGTCAGCCACCAAACACTCTACTGGATCTATCTCTGGAGCTTTAGGAACTGAAGAAAAAAAAAAGGTCCATTTCTCATTTATTATAGTACTAATCCAATATTTATGTTGGTCGTTCAAACTGCTTTTTTCATGTTGCTTTTGAATGGTGCAACTGAATGAGTCTAAGAGAAAGGCTAGCATAATAAATGCAAAATAACTATTTTTTCAAAGTTCCATTTAAAAATTGTTTCAAAAAAATTAATGTTTCAAAGTTTTTTATAGACTTACTCAAAGTTTATTAAAATCTTAGTTGGCAAAAAGCAACTCAAACATGCCAAAGATAAAGAATCAAGATTAGGGGCGCCTGGGTGGCTCAGTGGGTTAAAGCCTCTACTTCGGCTCAGGTCATGATTCCGGGGTCCTGAGACTGAGCATCGCATCAGGCTCTCTGTTCAGCAGGAAGCCTGCTTCCCCTTCTCTCTGTCTCTGCCTACACCTCTCTGCCTACTTATGACCTGTGTCTGTCAAATAAATAAAATCTTTAAAAAAAAAACAAAACCAAGATTAACTTGTTATTCCTCAACAAATACTTTTTAATCTCCTACTTCAAACCACTGTAGAATATTGATTAAATCACTAATGACAAAATAGAAAATTTTGAATCCAATGATTAAAGTAATTTAAGACATTTTCAATGTATTTTTTAAATTTTATTTATAAAAGAATTGTAATTTCTCATCACTAAACAAAAATGAGTTCTCCAGCCCCCCAAAAACACTTTAGGATTTTCAGATGTTTCTGCAAGGAGTTCCATGGTTCATTAAAATCAACCAGGGTAAATGAGCCATAACTAACATGTATGAATAGCAATTAATTTCTCTTCCATAGAAGAGATTTTCCATAGCTCCTCAACATCAACAGATGTTCCATTTGCAAAACAAGAGACGTAATTGAAGAACATGGTCCTCCAATGATATAGATGGGTCTAAAATGTGTGAAACTGCAGATACTGTATTTAAGCATTCTGTCACTAAAAAAAAGAGTTTTAAAAGACTATTCCAACCATACAAGGCTGGTTCAACATTTTAAATCAATTAATGTATCAATCATATTAGAAGAAAAATCATATGATCTTATCAACAGAGAAAAAGTATTTGATAAAATTAACACCTTCTCATGACAAAAACTGCAAACTAGAATAGAGGAGAACTTTACTTGATAAAGAACATTTGCAAAAAACCTACAGTTAACATCATACTTAATGTTGAGAAACTAGATACTTTTCTTCTAAGACAAGTCCCTTTTCACCACTCCTATTCAATGCTGTACTGGAAGTCCTAGCTAAATGCGGTTAAGATGAGAAAAGGAAGTAAAAAGTATACAGATCAGGAAGGAAGAAATAAAACTTTCTTTGTTCACTGATGGCATCAATGTCAATGCAAAGAATCTAAAGAATTGGGGCGCCTGGGTGGCTCAGTGGGTTTAAAGCCTCTGCCTTCGGCTCAGGTCATGATCCCAGGGTCCTGGGATTGAGCCCCATATCGGGCTCTCTGCTCAGTGGAGAGCCTGCTTCCTCCTCTCTTTCTCTCTGCCTGCCTCTCCACCTACTTGTGATCTCTCTGTCAAATAAATAAATAAAATCTTTAAAAAAAAAAAACAACCCAAAGAATCAAGAAAAAAAATTCCTGGAACTAACACGCTATTATAGCAAGGCTGCAGGATACAAAGGAAGTACAGGTAGAGTACAGGGGAATTTTAGAGCAGTGAAACTATTCTGTATGATAATGTCATGGTGGATATGTGACCTTATACACTTGTCAAAACCCAAAGAACCATATAACACAAAAAATGAACCCTAATGTAAACTATGAACTAATAGTTAATAATAATAATAATTAATGTATCAATATTGGTTCATCAATTATAACAAAGGTACCATACTAATGCAAGATGTTAATGATAGGGTAAACTATATTTGGGGGAGGAAGGGGATACATGGTAAGTCTCTGTATAATCTACTCAATTTTCCATAAACCTAAACCTGTTCTAAAAAACAAAGTATTATTTTTTTAAGACTTATTTATTTTGAGAGAGCGAGAAAAAGAGTGTGTGTGTGTGTGTGTGTGTATGCCTGTGTGTGCGTACACATGCACAAGCAGTGGGGAAGAGCAGAGAGAGAAAAGGAGAGAGAGAATCTCAAGCAGGCTCCATGCCCAGTGCAGAGCCCAATGCAGGGCTCAATCTCGGGACTCTGAAATCATGACCTAAACTGAAATCAAGAATCCAGGCACCCCACAAAGTATTAATTTTTTAAAAACTATGACAACAAAGGAATTATATGCAGAAGTTAAAATACAAGCAATGTGGAACTTAACAAATAACAAAGTAAGCCAAGTATTTTACATCTGAGATAAAATAATCAAGACCAAGATGAGTCCTCAGGGCCCCTGGGTGGCTCAGTCAGTTAAGCATCTGACTCTTAACCTCAGCCCTGGTCTTGATCTCAGAGGCATGAGTTCAAGCCCCATAGCCTAGCATCAGGCTCCACCAGGCTCTTAAAAAACAAAAACAAAAACCCAAGATGGAAAGAATTTGATGTAAATTTTACATCTTCAAGCCTAACTAGTAAGAAAAGGAGGAAGGGAGAAAAATGGGACAACTTCAGTCTCCAAAGTTCAACTCTTATATGTGTGTAACTGTACAATAAATATTTAGAATCTGATATACCTTATTAGGAAGACAAAAGACAACCAAATAAGTATTTATCATTTGTCATTACTATTAATTCATTCATCTGTTCTGTAGGGTTCTTGTCTCTATAACACATAACAGATGCTAATCTCTATTCCTGAAACATAAGCAATACACACTACTATTCACTGCCAAGACAATAAACCACAGGCATTTATGAATTGAATATACTCTGCAATGCCTACATGTAAGGAAATGTGAAGGCCTATGACCTGTAGCAATTTCATAATTTTGCTGAGTCAAAAACCTGTACTTAAAGTTTCAAGAGGCTGACAGCAAGAATCATTTAATTTGTAAGCAGGACAGGGGGCACCTGGGTGGCTCAGTGGGTTAAAGCCTCTGCCTTTGGCTCAGGTCATGATCTCAGGGTCCTGGGATGGAGCCCCACACTGGGTTCTCTGCTCAGCAGGGAGCCTGCTTTCTCCTCCTCCAGCTGCCTCTCTGCCTACTTGTGATCTCTCTCTCTCAAATAAATAAGTAAAATCTTAAAAAAAAAATTTTGTAAGCAGGACCAACTAACACCCCACTATCTACATCTTAATTCAGCTGCCATTCCTTTAAGAATGTACTGGCAAGTAGATCCTTCTTTCTTGTGAATAATGATCCCCAGGAGAGCACAAATGGCTAAAAGTGGTGACTAAGGTAAAAATGGGGAAAAAAAAAATCCAAGAAAGTGGTGATAGTTGGGAGGTGAGTTATAGAAGCTCAGAGAGAAGGATATAAATTCTTAAGTTTCAATGTATAAAAAAAATAGCTTAGAGTAGAAGAAGATGACTGTAGTTATTATCATCCATCATCACTTCCATTTTTCAGACTAAGTAAATCTACAACTCATGTTACTATACATAATACAGTATAGAGTTTATTTTTGTGGTGTTTATGGAATGGATTATTAAAGGATGAAGGTATTTGTTTTTCTAAGTTAATCTGACTCCATCTTATGGGAAATTCTTATGCGATAGCAGAATAAAAAATTAGTGACATGAATTCATCTTTCATAAATTTTAACAACCTACTATATTTTTTCCCTTCAGACGAAACTCACCCACAGAAGAATTTTATTGTACCTCATTGCTTTAGGCTGTCTTAACAGTTTGCCAAAAGAGGAAATCCAAACTGTCCATGCAATCTACTTGACTATATAGTTAACACGACCTTGATCTCTTAAGCCATCACAGAAAACCCAAGAGAAAGAAAATAATGGTGAGAAGATTGCTTTTTTTTTAAAATCAAAATAATACTACTCATGTGTACATTCACAATCCACCACACCTGACTCTCCTTCTGAATTTATAAGTAATGTGAATTACAATATAATAGTAATTCTGAAAGGTCAATTTACAGGTAGATACCCACTGACAAATATACCTTCCTCCCCTGGTCTACACCTATGGTTCCTTCTCTCATCTTTTCCTTCTATAAACTCCTCTAGAACTTCTGACCTGTAATAATTAATAATAATTCACTTACACTATGCTTATTAGTTCCGTTACAGTCTCATGACTACTAACCTGTCTTTACAATCGTATTTTAAAGTCCCTGACCAAATATTCAGAGAATGGCTTTATTTGATCAACATTCTCTATTCAAAATCAGCTAACCTCCAAAAATTAAAGCCAGTTCTAACTAGAATCTGTAACTAAAAAGCAACTGTAAATAAGTAAAAAGGCACCTATTCCCTCAAATCACTGTGTCCAAACTGTTTTAGCGATCAACCTAACACCGTTACTTCATGTTAGCTATAAAGAGAATACGGACAAAAGGTACTTAGTTGGCTCTCTCACACATGTGGAAAATAATTTGGAACTCAATTTCAAACGGTTTTGGCTACTGGAATATCCTCATACTAATACGGTAATAAACCAATACCAACATATTATTACTAGAAATAAAAGTCTATCTGAGCCAAAAACCGTAACTAATGACAGCAGCTAATATGCACTAAGTGTTAAGTATGTGCCAGGTACTCTTTTCTTTTCTTTTCTTTTTAAAGATTTTATTTATTTATTTGACAGATCACAAGTAGGCAGAGAGGCAGGCAGAGAGAGAAGGGAGGAAGCAGGCTCCCTGCTGAGCAGAAAGCCCTATGCAGGGCCCCATCCCAGGATGCTGGGATCATGACCTGAGCCAAAGGCAGCGGCTTTAACCCATTGAGCCACCCAGGCGCCCCCCAGGTACTATTTTCAAGTGATTTAGAGTTTTCAATTCATTTAATCTTTATTCAAACCCTTGAAGAATAACATTACATTTTAAAGATGAAAAAAATGAAACAAAGTTAAATAATTTGTTCAAGGTTCACAGCAAGTAAATGGCAGCCAGGATTCCAGTCCAAGTCCAGCCCCAAAACCCACTGTTAACCATCAGGATACACTGTTTCTCTCTGCCTTAAAACTAACAATAAAAGATACCCCTTGAATGGGATTCTCAAAATGGAATTTTTACTACCAGTAAAATAATTCTCTAAAAATAAAGACTAGCAAATTTAATTATTCCTTAGCTGAATAAAGAAAAAAAACCCACACTATACTTAATATTTACATTTCAAAATTCATTTCAAAAAAAAACACTTTACATGTACTATGTGTACATACTTACCTGGCAAAAACTTCAAAGTTCGCAGTATCTGTCTTTCCTGAGAAAAATCCACCATTAAATGAGTCATGTTGTCACTGACCTTTGGTTTCAAAGAAAGGCGGAAGGCTGAAGCCATTGTTACTCTACGGTAAACATAAACATACTTTTAAAAATAAAAGAATGGGGAGTATACCATATTTAATTTACAAACGAAAAAATAGGAATTATGTCATTTTAGTGATTTCAGAAACTATAACAAAGGTAACAAAGCTAAAAAGAAATTTGTTCTCGGAGTCTTTTGAAAATTAACTAAGAAAACTGCAAGATGTCTTTAAATTTAGACATTGAGTATAACTTTAAGCAACTTTCCTCCAGGTAGTTTTATAGAATTACACACAAAAATATCACAGGAAAAAATATCCCATATAAATCATCGTTAACAGACCCAACAGGTATCTGAAGCTCTGTACACTCAATCTCACTGACTTCCTGATGCCAACCTCACTCCTTTTCATATGCCAAATAATGAACTGAATGTACATTCTCCTTAGTAGTCACAGCTACTCCGTGTGTCCTCAATTAAGAGTAAAATTAACCTGACCAAATATTGTACAGCCTGGTAGCTGCTAAAGATAGGGTACGGATGAGAAAGGAGAGAAGTGAAATCACAATTTTAAATTCCACGCTACTAGGTGTCACCCTGATATATCGGAAGGATACAAGGAGAAACAGCCTTGGGAAACCATATGACATGGAAATAATAGTTCAACAAATACTTAATAGATGAATGTGGTATAACAAACAATAAAAGAAAAAAAAAAAGAAAGAAAGAAGCCATATCAGACCTCATTTTACCCAAAGTATGGGGGAACTGTTCCGTCAATGAAAACTGGAGATTAAAAGAAATTCTCATATTCTAATAATTTGTCATTTTATTTATCTCAAATTTGAATTTTTCATATTACAGTAAATTTCCACAAATATCGCAAAGTAACTTCCCTTATTTTCTTTGGTCAAAGAATGATACAAAAGTACTATTCATGGATGTTGTCCTGCTAGCACACAATTTGGGAGAAGTAGTAAATAGAGCTGAGGAACAAGGGGACTACCAGGCCTAGTCATTCAGATCTGCCAAATCTACCCAAGGATAGTGGTATCCAAGATATCAAACTTGTTGCTGTATTCAGTTATTTTGGGCTAAAAAATAAGCTGTTGTTATATTCAGTTATTTTATTTCACTTTAGAACTAGGAAAGTAATCACTTTATTAAAATGAGTCAAAAACAGTTTCTCTACTGATCAAGAAGAATGTGCTATAGTGAAATACAACTTATGGGGAAGAGAACTCATTGAAAGCCAAGCATAATGCTGAATATTTCACACATATTACTTTAAGCTGTTGGTTCTCAATAATTAAATTTCAGATTATATCAGTAAGAAGTTAGGAACAAAGGCTAAGTCTTAATTACTCTGCTCTTTAAAGTCCCAAGAATCTTTTGATTTAGGACTTCTGAAAGAGCTATGTTCAGAGAGGTACTAGTATATGACCACTGAATCAATGAATGGGTTTGAACCTACTTGGATGCTTCTAAACCTATTTAAATGTTTGTTGAGAACTGTTGAAAAAAATATCTGAAAGTTTTTCATAGAATTTAAATCTGAAACTTTATCACAAAACTTGATTTTAATCACTGTGGCCTCAAAGAAAAATAATGTCCTCCAAAAGTTCATTAGAAAGATCTATCAAAAAAATAAAAACATTAAAAAAATTTTTTTTTAAAGTAAAGAAAGATCTATCAAGGGACAACTGGGTGGCTTAGTTGGTTAAACAGCTGCCTTCAGCTCAGATCATGATCCCAGGGTCCTGGGATCAAGTCCCATATCTGGCTCCCTGCTCAGTGAGGAGTCTGCTTCTCCCTCTGCCCCTCCCCCACTTGTCCTCTTGCGTGCACGCGCTCTCTCTCTCTCAAATAAAATCTTTAAAAAAAAAAAAAGTATATCAGAACCTTAAAAACGAAAATAATGACCTTTATTTTCTAGTCAATGAAAATTTCAGTCTCCAAAAACCAACTTAGATGTACAACAATGCTATAATCTTTTAAAAGACTGGATTATTTATTTATTTATTTTTATTTTTAAGATTTTATTTATTTATTTGATAGAGACAGACAGATCACAAGTAGGCAGAGAGGCAGGCGGGGGAGGGGGTGGGAAGCAGGCTCCCTGCCAAGCAGAGAGCCTGATGCGGGGCTCGAGCCCAGGACCCTGAGATCATGACATGACCTGAGGTGAAGGCAGAGGCTTATTAACCCACTGAGCTACCCAGGCACCCCTGAATTTTTTATTTTTAAACTGAGTACATTTAGATAATTGTGTCTGAAAGCCCAAATCAAGCTAAAATCCATAGATAATTCTCTACCATTACAGGATCCCTATGGTTAGGAATGTTTTAATTCACCTTGACTTTCTTGGTTTATTTCCTTTAGTACAACTGAATACAAAGATCCTTTCCCCTTAGTTTCTTTTTTACAAAGAAAAAACTGCAAAACATATGGATGAACACCTTCAGTTTCCTCAAAGTATCTAATTAACTTGACTCACCCTTTCATGACCCCTTTTTTCAAGAACTGTAAGTCCCCAACAAATCTTAACTAATCATCTTCCAACATTACTAGAAAGCATCCATAAGTATATACCAGTGATTTGTAAAGTTACAGGGATCTGCTATTATCTTTTCATTGTAGCTACTTAGTTTTTCCCGTTACTCCCGCTGTTTCTACTGCATAACTTCTACCACAACAAATGATAAAGTCAATTCTCACAGGTGCTTTCATTTTTATATATTTGATTCCCTGCTCAGGTATGTTACACATACTCTTCCTTAAAATTCCTCTTCTGCCCTCAATATAAGGTAATAATCCTTTCTTCCCTTAGTAAAAATTATTTTACTAAGACTATATATTTAAATTATTTTTGTATCATAAATGGCAATGATGGAATTCTATCAGCCTGCTTCCTGGGAGAGTACCTAATATTTATAGCAGAGAAACCTGGACATTATGAAGTTAAAAATTAAGCTTAAAAAATTAAGCCAAGACCTAGAAGTGTTCTCAAGCAGTAAGTGAAAATTTCATGGGTAGCTGAAATGAATAATGTATAAGTTGCAGGGGCGGGGGTGGAGGGGAGTTTGAGTTTGCCCTGACAGAGAAAAGGAACCTTTACTCCTGAGATCACCTGGAAGCTGATGAAATCAAGCCAAGAAATGGGCTTAGAAGAGGCAAAGAAGTCAAATTTCACTGAAGCCTTGCATTCAACCATGAAAATTCATCCTTAAATTCTGACAAATCTGGATACAGAAAGATGTCACGGGTAAAGGACAGGATTCTTGGAAGTATAGAACTATACAGAATCCTTGGAGAGTACAAGAGAAGATCTTGTGAGGGTTTTCGCAAAGTTCTTTTTTTTTTTTTTTAAATTTATTTATTTGACAGACAGAGATCACAAGAAGGCAGAGAGGCAGGCAGAGAGAGAGAGAGAGAGAGAGAGGAGGAAGCAGGCTCCCCGCAGAGCAGAGAGCCTGATGTGGGGCTCGATCCCAAGACCCTGAGATCATGACCTGAGCCAAAGGGAGAGGCTTTAACCCACTGAGCCACCCAGGTGCCCTTGGCAAAGTCCTTGGATAGGCCAAAGCCTGATTAGGAAATGACTTCTAATCCAGAAAATCAGAGACCATAGCAAGACCTAGTGGAGTAAGTGGCTAAAAAGAAGAATAAGCTAGCCACAGTGAAAGTAGTGAAAGATGGACTACATGTAGCAAATTTCAGCAGATACAACCCAATTATACCTTATCCAATAAACTGACCTGCCTAGCATCCACTCCCCATGCACAGTCAATACTTCTCACCTTCAAACTCTCATAATCACCTTTCTACATTCAGGATTGATAAGCTGATCCTGTCTTTAACCATTCCCTGATACAAAAAATATACTAAAACTATATAAATATATAGTTTTAAAAAAACTAAAATATATAGTTTTAAAAAAACTATATAAAATATATAGTTTTAAAAAAAATCAGTTTTTGTGCTAAGAGTGCTATGAGTGCCATGTGCATCTTGCCTCTAGTCAAATAACAGACCATCAGAAAAACAGAATTGAAGACTTCAGCCAAAATTAACAATAGACACATTGGTTTTCACAGAATCTATGATGAATAATTTTGTGAATTATCTGATGAAGAATAAATAATTTAATCTAGGATTCAGAGTGGTGTTTTTTAAGAGCTGGCTTTCAGAGAATCTCATAATCCTCAAAGAAAGAAACCGTAAATGATAAGCTCACTACAGTCGATGCTCAGTGATTAGCCAGGAAGATCAAAACCATCCCTTCTGTGGTAACTCAATCCAGAAATGCCAGCAGCACTTTTAACCCTTTGTGTCTTCATTACAGCAAGTACTAAATTACCTTTCTTAATCCTGGCCCTACCAATGAGAAAGACCTTTTAAGATAGTCTTTCATCATTTTAATTTTCTCTTCCCACATATTAGATAGTAGTGGCATGAGAAACAGAAAGAGATGGCACCAGGAATAGGATGGAATGAGAATACAAAGGTGTTAAACAGGAGAGCAGTGAAATAGGAGAGCTTCAGCTCTTACTATTAAAAATGCTGACTCCTCAGAAAATAGGACATACTTACAAATCATGAGCAACAAAAAAAAAACACATTCCAGGAATATATATTTTTTAATTATCCAAGATGGGTCTCCATCCATTCATAGCTAATTAGGAACTGTACTAAAACTAACTCTATTATACCAGAAATGAAATTCTTTTGGAAGTATGTAATTGTCCACAACTATGTTTTTTAAAAAAAATCTTGCTGATACATTATTTATTCCAGAAGATATGCAAGAGATTTTTTTTTGTACATGGCCATTAGGTATTTTTATTTCAACCAACAAAAGTCTAATAAGAAACTGTTCTTGAATTTCATTTCTGACGTCAATATTGATATTTATATAAAAATGTAGGTTTTATACCATACCTATCCTTGATCTGTCTGGCAGCCTTCGAGCAAATCAGGGAGAAGAGAAAGAAGGCAGTTAGTGCTTTTCATGCAAGTTTCAATGGCAGTGACATGCAAGAAAAGTTAGGAATATAAACCCTGGAACAGATTAGTTCACAGTCACCAAAACATGAATTACAGGAAATTTGTACAGTCCACATAAGCTTGCATAATGTGATGTTAGATCTATAGTGTAAAAAAAAAAAAAAAAAGTCCAGACCCCATATAAATCACCTTAAAAGGAGGAAAACTAACACTTCAAACTAATTCCAGATGACTATACATGTTTTTCCTTACCTTAGGATTATCAAAATACACCTCCACTTCCAATTCAGTCTGACACTCCTCAACTAGAACAATCAATTTCCTTCAAGGGGCACACATTTCTATGCAATCTAATGCTTTTCTTATACATTTCAAATCTGCTCTCCAATTTTTCTTCAATTATCTCTTTCACCACTTCATCATGGTTGTTCCAAGATTTCTCTGTATGCCTTCCCTGGGCAAAGGCTTTGCATTTTGAGAGCTTGCCTGCTAACATATAAAACTGGGCTGCAGTTCTTCAATCCTTTACCCCGAAAAGTAAAGTTATAATGACAAAAATTCAGACAAGGAGAAACCAGAGAAATACTTCTGGCAATAAGGTCTTTCCCTGAGAGGACTTCACAGAAGCAGTTAACTTAAACCTATTCGGCATGCGGTACTTTTTTTTTTCTTTTTCAGAATGCTAACACGAATTTAGGAAAGGGCACAGCTATCACTTGGTGTTGTACAATATACAGAAAAGCAATGAAAAATACACACAAAACCCGTTGTCCCCTTCACATTTATATATAATATATTCAACAAAAGTTTTTTTCCCCCCAAACCACCATAATTAACAACACATCCAATGTAAACCATGGCTGTTTTGCTCTACACTCTATCCTAGGCCTAGCATAAAGCTTGGCACATGGTAATATTAATAATTATTAATTTAATTGAACATTAATTTGATATAGTCATGTTTCTGTTGCCTCTCTTCTTCGATTCTAATATTGTTCTTATTTGGTACTGGTCATTTTTACACCCATCCTAAAATATCCTAAGTACCTTTCTACACAAAAAACCAGAACTGACATTTAGGAGATCAACATATGACACATTTCCAACATTACCATAATCAATTGTGAGACCTGTATACTAATCATTCTCTTTCCTTTATTAAGAAATTTTAGTCCTTACTGTTTCTACAGATCCTTTCAAAGCTCCACATTCTATAGCAAACCTGATTTGGTGCCATTAATATGAGGCTTAAGTCATAACACTACTTTGGTACTAGGAATAAGAAATGTTAGGAAAGTCGATTATAGTCATTTTTTAAAATTACTGTCATTACAGCTAGAAATACCACCAAAGATTTTAATATAAATGTCCTCTGCTCTTGGTGTTTCTTTACATATGGAGAAATGCCACTAGCATTACTCCTTTAGCCTCTCTCTACTCCTTCATTTCTCCCAGTGAGGTGAAAGGACTTCATCAGCTATTTTCCCTCTTTCTGGCAGCTTGTCTACAGAAAACATATATACTCTGTTCTTTCCCTCTACGTAGGAAGTTTCACAGAAACAGGTTCCCACACACATACACAAAGCTGTACCCTTGTATTGACCATACCTGAGCGGGCAAGTCTGACTAACTCTAGGATTCATATTAGAATGCTTGCCCATTTAAAAAAAAAAAAAAAAAAAAAAAGAATGCTTGCCCATTGATATAAGCTAAATTCTCTGATATCATTTGATTGGTATTTGGCCTCTTATCAGCTTTACTGCTTTCTCTTATTTCACATCTGGTTTAGAATTTGGTTAGAAGACTGTTACTTACCAATCACTCTCAAAGAATCCAACAATATGAGACCATAACTGTCTTTTTTTTTTAACAGAGATTTTCTTTCATCTTTCAAAAACATTATGTGGTATATTTGTTTAATTTCCTTATAACAATTTTTAAAAAGTAATCTCTACACCGGAAGTGGGCTCAAACTCATGACCCTGGGATTAAGAGTCACATGCTCCACTGACTGAACCAGCCAGGCACCCCCAATACTGTCTTTTAAAGTGACTACAATGATTCAGTTTTGTGCCTCGTATTACTTAACTTAGAAGGTGCCATTTTTTAATGTGTCTGTGTACAAGTGTGCAGATGTGCACATGCATGTAAAGCTTCTTGTTACCATTTAATGTACTAGGCTGCTTGTGACAAACCAGAAAAGGAACAGATGAAGAGCCAAATAATGTTGGAAAAACTGTTGTCTTGTACATTTATATATAAACATACCCAGGTGATCAAACTGAAGACTCAGCGGTTCCTCTTTCATTTAGGTTCGAATTTAACAGTATATACACTGTGTAAATGCAGAAGGGGTTGAAAAAGTTATTCTGTGCAATGATAAAAGGGCAGAAAGTCTCAAATTTTGAAGATACTTCTCTAAATGGGCCCAATTTTAAGAAATGTCCTAAACTGAAGAAGAGCTTTATTTTTTCTGGAATTTCTTCTCCCAAAGTAGAAATCTATCCAAAAGATACACATTACTGTATTGCTTGATTCCTCTAAATTTCAATTTCAAGAGCGATGCATTTGTCAATTAAACATCTCTGCTTACCAAGTACCAAATGATTCCAGAATTTACCACTGCTCTAAGGCATTTATTTGCACCTATATAATTCCACTTAGTGAGTTATGAACAGGCCTCAGTTGAATCTTTAGATTTTTGGGTAATGCTACTGTGTATTATTTAAAAGCCTTCAAGAAGCTTAGCTATATAACCTTGCTCAGTAGCACTATTTTCTATTTCAATTTCAATCACTATTTCTATTTCAGTCTTCTACTGAAATCTTATTTGCCAACACTTCATTTCTCTTTATTCCTCTCAGAGATGGCTTCTTTCTCTCTCATTCCCTTCCTCCATCTCTCAATAAATGTTTTCAAAATAAATCTTACAATTCTTATCCTTTATCAGTTTTAGGAATCTGTCACTTCAGACCAAACTTCCTTAAAAAGATCCGTAATAAGAGTACAAGTAGGAGTAATCACAAATGGTTCTTCATAATTACCAATAAAGTATAAAGAAGTTAAACCAGATCTTTTCCCAATTTCTCTTGCTTTTAATATTCTATAAGTAGACATAGAAACTATTTTCTTCCATGAATTTAGCAAGCACTCTAAAAGTTAAGATCTTATTGTTTCTGTATTTCTTCTTGATACATCATTTTTCTCCTTTTATAGAAAAATGTTAGATGCAAAGTACCCTAAGATAACTCTAATGTGGAGCAGCTAACTGAACAGTATTTTCTAAATAGTTAAAACAGGAATAATAATAAAATAAAGACGTTTTAGATCTTGCTTATTGTACTCAATGAATCATTTACCCAAAAAAGAACAAAATTTGAGATTTCCAAATTTCTTCCCAATCAGCAAAAGTTCTAAAACTCCTCAGCGAAAAATAGAATAAGACCAAGGCTTAAGAGATTTGAGTTTCATACCACACTAATCAGCAAGTCACTTCACTCTTTTAGGATTTAGTTATCTCATCTAGAAAGTGATAAGCACTAAAGTGTCTTAAAACTCTAAAAGTCCATCCTAAGCCATCTTATTTGCACACAGCAACTTTTAAAATTTATCCAAAATAAACTAAGCATTTTAACAACCTAATTCTCTGAAATACAGGCTGAAATGAAAAGGCCACAAGGGGAAAGTTAGTTCAAGTCAGAGCATTAATAAAAAGCAACAAAAATAATACAGTTAACCTTTGAACAACACAGGTTTGAACTGTGTGGGTCCACTCATATGCAGGATTTTTACAATAGAGTGCTGTAAATGTATTTTCTTTTCCTTATGATTTTCTTAGTAATATTTTCTTTTCTCTAGCTCTACTGTAATAACGCAGCATATAATACCTATAACACAAAATATGTGTTAACCGGCTATGTTATAAGCAAGTCTTCTCATCAATAGTAGGCTATAAGTAGTTATATTTGGGTGAGTCAAAAGTCATACATGGATTTTAAACTACGTGGGGGTCAGTGCTCATAATCCCCATGTTGTTTAAGGGCCAACTATATAGGTTTCTGAAGAATAACAGAGAAAAAAATACTCACATTGTCAAAATGATAAATCAAGCAAAAACTAGATTTCAAAATTGGCATTTGCCTGACAGGATTCATCTTTATTTTGACTTGCAGTTAAGCCCAATAGCGTTCCTACTAACACTCTGAATGCCACATAGCACTGAGAAACTTTCCAAGTCTTGTCTGTATGTTCACATTGTTTTATACTTTGGATTTTCCCACTAGATTTGGGACAGAAATTTTTATAATGTTTCCTTGAGACAAACTGAAAACGACTCTGGGGCAAACATACGATACTTTCCCATTATTTTTTACAATACATAATTGAGACTCCTACCTCATCCCCAAGATACCATATTAAGGAATGACTTGGGAAATGACAGGGACTCAGAGAAAGTAAAAAAGAGAGTTTCAAAATGCTACTCTCCGGGGCGCCTGGGTGGCTCAGTGGGTTAAAGCCTCTGCCTTCGGCTCAGGTCATAATTCCAGGATCCTGGGATCGAGCCCCACATCAGGCTCTCTGCACAGCAGGGAGCCTGCTTCCTCCTCTCTCTCTGCCTGCCTCTCTGCCTACTTGTGATCTCTCTCTGTCAAATAAATAAATAAAACCTTAAAAAAAATAAATAAAATAAATTTTATTTTATTTTATTAAATTTTTAATTTAATTTAATTTATTAAATTTTATTAAATTTTATTTTATTTTATCTCCTTTTGGCAAAAATACCAGCTTTAAAAAAACAAAACAAAAAACTGCAAAGCAGTTGATTCCATATGTTAAAAATTTTATATATTCTATATATCTATCTGTTTATAAAAAGAACTACTTTCCAAAAATATCATTTTAGTCTTCATAAAGCTATAGTAAATAACTTGAAATAAACTTTGAATACAGCACTGCATACATCTGTTCTATGACTAAGCACATTTACATAATAGGAAACTGTATTTCTGTAAGACAAACACCCACAAAAGAAATAAAGGTGAAAAATTAGTGTGGGCTATTCTTAACAAATATTTACATTTGTTTTTAAATTGCCTTTGTAACTGAAACATGCATGCTTTCAGTGAAGGTACTCTCCTCTCTCAGCATTCCTGACTTCAACCCACAGAAAGCACATCTGCCAGTACTTCCCTTGAAAACACGGTGAGCTTCTACCCCTCTCATCTGCTCCTCCCAGTGGTCAGGGGCTGACACTGACTGGACAATATGCCAATGGCGAGTTACTGGGAGTCTGAAGTGGAAAAATACAGAAAATCTATTCTCCCTTTTTATCTGTGATCAAGTGTAGAAGACACTGTTCCCCCTTTTACCCTACTCTGTATTTTTTATTCCACCAAAGGCTCCATGTACAGGTAACCATTCACTCCCTTCTCATCTGACAATTGGGTTATGTGTGGCACGATAGTGAGGAAGTGGATGCTTAGTTACTTGGAAATGCTCCACAGACTCAGCTCTTTTTACAAGGAGAATTCAAGTTCTGAATTCAGGGGTGGGAGAATGGAAATATTAATTTTGTCAAAGGATCCAAGCAATGCTCTACAGGCCAGCTATTAGCAGAGAAGCCAGGTTTGGCTACTTGTCCATCCGGAAATAAAGCAAATGATCCAAATTGCATTTGCTGGTGATCCTTCTTCATATATTTACTATCAACCAAACTTCTAATGATTAAAAAAAATAGTGATAATAAAGCCAATTTGTAATACCAAATTTTAAAAAATCAGTGAAAGCACGTTCCAAAATCCTTTCCCATTTGTGCCATTTTTACTCATTCATTTTCAGATTGTCTAATGCTGGTAAACAGCATAGCTTCATATTCAATTCTCATCCTGAGGTACTGCAATGTGATCATTCAAGTATCAGTATTTAAAGTACTGTTTTTGAAGATAATGAAGTCTAAAAAGACTCATGGACTGGATTTTAGCCTATGACTTTTTTGTGCCCAAGAACTATTAATAATAATCTGATTTAATCACTTTAATATGGAATATTCATAAACAGTACCTTAAAAGAATTTCTTTTTCCAAAAATCTAACAATATACTAGATGATTATTCTTCAAATTTCAATAATAATCTTCAAAGTTATCTTCCCTATTCTGTCAGCTATTAGGTCTTTGAGGCAGGTCTATAGTCCATGCACCTGGCAAAGGGCAACCTGGTTTATGACTTGGAATCAAACCATTCTTTGGATACAATTTGGATATACTAAGAAAATAATTGCAAACAACTCCTAATTAAGCATTTCTGTTAAAAAATAAACTCCAATTTCTAGGTGGGAAACACTGACAATTTATTTCGCCACATTTCCAAATGGTTTAGGCTATTAAGAAGTACTTCAAAAGGCTAGAAAACCAAAAATATAAAATAAGCAACACAGAACATCAAGAAAATGTTTAAACCACAATGTAATTTATCAGAACCTTTCCAATTTACAACCAGCTGGGAAAAAGTTTTAACAAAGTTGGAAAGGACAAAGGAAAGAGAAAACAGTAGCCTTTGAGAGGAAGGGGAGAGGACTCTGGAAAGAGTGGAAAGGGAAACTTGGGAGAAACAAACTTGATCACAGTTTTTCTGAGCATCAATCCCTACTTAAATGCAACTGGGTTCAAGTTGTTTTCAAATACGTGTGTCCAGGTTTTATGGTTTTTCTGTCTTCTTCCTCACTTTCAGGCTCTCAGCTGTTAATTCTTGCTGCTATGATTACGCCTGTCATTAGCAGCTGGCCCACTCTACTTGAAGGGGACTCTGAACAACAAGGAAACTGAAGATAAAACTAAAACTTTAGTAGCACTCTCTATATAACAGTCACTAGATTCTGAATAACTGCCCATGAATTTTATGACACTCATTTTGATACAGGTATTTTTTGCTTTCTGTATTTTTTGGGCTATGTTCCAGATATCTGAGGTTATCCCATAATGTCCTCTGAATAGGTGACGTATCTATATTCCAAAGTATTTAAAGTATGATACATTTTCCTCATAATTCCTTTATATAGCAAGTCCTACTAAATGCAAAGATGAACCTACTTACAATCCACCTCTAAATTCAAGGATTAATTAGTTTGCAGATTTAGAGCAAAAGAACTTTTGTTTTGATTCATTTCATTAAAAGGAAATCATTTTTAAAATTCATTTTCAGAATGTAGGGATGTAAGCCACCAAATGTTATCTTCTCAAGGAAGATCTTTCTACTTTCAAGTTCATAGGAAAATCATGAAATTAAAGTACTAGGTAGACACAAATGACACAAATGGATTATGAAGCCATCTTTCTAACACTAAAAAAGTTCACTACATAGTCCACAAAGACCAAGAAAGTAGTATCAAACTCAAATACTTATCTTGCTAAGATTACTACAGCATGTATTTTCGTAATTATATAGCTCAAGTTGCCACTTTTCTCACACCATTTTTAAATATATTCCACATCAAAAAGAGATTTGATTTGATAATGTGGTAATCATTTAAAAATGACCCTAGTTAAAATAAAAATTAGAATCTAGAATTCAGAATCTCTTAAACACTAGGTTCTAGATTAAAACATTAGCAGTCTTATTATTCTACTGTTTATACTTCATACCAAACATACCCTCCAAATAAGAACCTACATTTTCATATTTTGATAAAACATTCAAAAAATTACACCAAACAGTGGGACGTTTAATAAATTTAATAGCAAATATCATTAGGTTACAGTGCTCATACGCATCAAGTGATGTTTTCCCAATCAGCTCAAAGAAAGAAAGGAATACAAAACTAGATTTTTAAGAATGTTAATAGCAATATTAATCTTCTTTCCTTAGTCATGAAATATTTATAACAAAGGTATGACTCAAATAAAATACACAAGTACCCTTAAAATAAATGGCTAATAGGGATCTAATTGAAAAGGAAAATAACTTGATCCATCCGAATAGAGCATTAAAGAGAAATTAAATAATTTGTTCATTACCGTAAAGACACATCCAGGTGTCCACTTTGGAATAAACGAATAGGTAGCATTGTACTTAAGAAATAAGAAGACTTTTTTAGTATTAGAGATGACTTAATAAATCCAAAATTGAAAGGGAAAACATCGTTTTTTAAAACAAGGTTCTCCTATTTAAGTGGTTAGTTTAGATTTTTTGGCTGATGTTTTAATACCTTTGAAAATTCTTCAGGTTCCTTTATATCTAATGACCGTGTTGCAAATTCTAATAGTTCTTCTGAGTTCTCCAAGGCATTATTACATTGACTGAGCTGACTCTAAAAAACAATAATATATCTTTAAAATAAAATTTCCTATTTCCATTAGAACCTTAAATATATATTTTTAAAATGAACTTATAATTTTAATAGAAAAAACTGAACAAAAATATTTTAGAGAGCTATTAAAGTAACATATTCACTAGTCATATATGTAACAAATTTTAACTATCTTAATATATTGTACTTAACATCTTTCCATAATTTGTTCAAAACAGTTTCATTGCATACAGATATAGATATACTCATCCCTTAAAAAACACAACACAAAATAGAGCAATTATAAATAGTTCAGGTCAAATTAAACATTTTTCTCAATCAGGGCTGTCAGAAATCTATCAACTATTTTTTTAACTGTAAACAATTTAAATTATCAAAAAAGTCCATCTGCAGAAAACATCCTCTATAAATGAAGACTAGGTTTCTTGATGATATTTAACAAATAAAACTAAAGTTTATGAATCAAGTTAAAGGTACATGCAGTTGAGCACAATTTTAGTAGTCCATTTATCATATTACTCAAGTAGTACATACTGCCATAAATGCTAATTTATAGTTTCCAAAATTGGATAACATAAGGAATCACAAATGCAAGTGCTAAGATTTCAAAAAGAATAAAGAAGAACAAAAGACGGTAACTGTTGCAGTGATGTGCCCTGCCACTGTGATGTATTAATTTCACATACCAGTCTGTCTTATTCAGTTCTCTGTCACTCTCTATCATCTGTGGTCTAAAACTAAGCCCAGTCGTGCAGAAATATTGTTAGTGATACCTTTAAACGAAGGAAGAGATCTATTTCTAAGTTTTCTTAATGTACCCAAGATTCTTCTTCAGAATATTAATAGCTATTTATTACTATCTATTCCATATTCAAATCTACTTAGATATCCCCTAAAGATCGGCACTAAGGATAAACTATGGCTCATTTTATTGGTTTCTGGATGTGTCATATTTTTACTTTGGAAAAGGAGAACAGTTTTGCCCTATCTTGGGTAACAATAGGTTTTCATGTGTTATTCTAAGAACTTAACCACAATTTCCTAAAAACACTACTATTCCTATAAGTAAAATTCTTACAAGTTCCAAAGAATAATTAGTAAACCATCATCTGAAATACTCCATTTGTATAAGAGCTTTATGAAAAGTTTGAGCAAAATCACTGAGAACAAAATGGTAGCTATAAATGGTCTACAAAGGATCACTAGGGGACACTAAGTGAATGCAGTATTAAAATAAAAAATAACAAAAAGAATAAGGAATATATCTCAAGAAACTATTAAAGTGAAAGAATCCAATCTGAGGTCAAAATTTAAGATAAAATATCTTATTCCTAGGAAAGGCTTCAGGCACACCTGAGTGGCTCAGTTGGTTAAACATCTGCCTTTGGCTCCAGTCATGATCTCGGGGTCCTGGAATGAGCTCCATATCCTGGCTCCCTGCTCAGTGGGGAGTGTGCTTCTCCCTCGCCCTTTGTCCCTCCCCCTGCTGGTGCACTCTCTCCCTCTCTCAAATAAAATCTTTATTTTAAAAAAAAAAAAAAAAGGAAAGAAAATGCTATGAATTTGCTTTCAAGTCAAGAGGTAAAGTTTAAAAAAAAGGTACAAAGGAATACAATTTAAAGACCAATAACTTGGGGCGCCTGGGTGGCTCAGTGGGTTAAAGCCTCTGCCTTCAGCTCAGGTCATGATCCCAGGGTCCTGGGATCAAGCCCCGTATCGGGCTCTCTATTTGGCAGGGAGCCTGCTTCCTCCTCTCTCTTTCTCTGCCTGCCTCTCTGCCTATTTGTGATCTCTGTCTGTCAAATAAATAAATAATATCTTAAAAAAAAAAAACAAAAACCAATAACTTGTCAGTTATTTAGAGTAACTGATAAAATTTTAATGAAAACAACATGCTATCAGGTTTGTAAACCCAAAAGAACAGAGATGTTCTACTGTCTCCAACTAAAGAAGAAACAGCACTGGTAGCCAAGTTGTGAATCTTTTTAATATTTGGTTTTTAAACTATCCCAATAAAGCCTTATGGTTTGAAATACCATTAGGCTGGTATCATCATCACTTTTCCTTTGAATCATAACACAACAATGAAGTTATTTCACTAAGCTTATATTTCAACAACTCAGTCTTACTTTATAGCCTATGGTCCCCTCAATATCTCTTCATCTCCCTAGATCACTGCTCCTATGAAAAAAATTGCCAAAATTTTTGTGGCATTGAGAGGCAAGTATTAAGAGTTATAAAGGGCAACCGGATATAAGATTAAAAAAACAAAAAAACAAAAACAATGGAACCACTGGAAAAAATGAAGATCTCAAGTGTTCAAACAGGAAGAGAAAATGGTCCTAACATCCTTGCAGTCACCACTTTCAAAGAGTACCATCTCAGGACGCCTGGGTGGCTCAGATGGTTAAGCGGCTGCCTTAGGCTCAGGTCATGATCCCAGCGTCCTGGGATCAAGTCCCACATCGGGCTCCTTGCTTGGGGGGGGGAGCCTGCTTCTCCCTCTGCCTCTGCCTACCACTCTGACTGCCTGTGCTCGCTCGCTCTAACAAATAAATAAATTTTAAAAAATAAAAAAAATTTAAAAAAAAAGAGTACCATCTCACACCCATTAAGATGGCTACTACCAAAAAATTTTAAAATATGGATGAATGGGTGATGTTGGTCAAAAAGTACAAATTCCCAGTTATAAAATAAGTCCTGGGTGTATAATGTACAGCATGGTGAAAAGAATTAATACTACATTGTATATTTTTTAAAAGTAATCTCTAGGGGCGCCTGGGTGGCTCAGTGGGTTGGAGCCTCTGCCTTCAGCTCGGGTCATGATCCCAGGGTCCTGGGATGGAGCCCCGCTTCGGGCTCTCTGCTCAGCAGGGAGCCTGCTTCCTCCTCTCTCTCTGCCTGTCTCTCTGCCTACTTGTGATCTCTGTCAAATAAATAAATAAAAATCTTCTAAAAAATAAATAAATAAATAAATAAATAAATAAATAAAATAAAAGTAATCTCTAGGCCCACTGTGGGGCTTGAACTCATGACACAAAGATCAAGAGTCAAATGCTCTACCAACTGAGCCAGCCAGGTGCCCCTACTGTATTGTATATTTAAACACTGCTAAGAAAGTAGAACTTAACTTATCAAACTCCACACCCACCAAACAAATAATCCAGTCAAGAAATGGGCCGAAGACATGAACAGACATTTCTCCAAAGAAGACATACAAATGGCCAACAGACACATGAAAAAATGCTCAAAACCAATTAGCATCAGAGAAAGGCAAATCAAAACCACAATGAGATACCACCTCATACCACTCAGAATGGCTAAAATTAACAACCCAGCAAACAAAAGATATTGGTGAGGATGTGGAGAAAGCTCTTATGCTGTTGGTAGGAATGCAAACTGGTGCAGTCACTCTGGAAAACAGTATGGAGATTTCTCAAAAAGTTAAAAATAGAACTACTCTATGACCCAGCAGTTGCACTACTAGGTATTTACCCCAAAGTGACAAATGTAGTGATCTAAAGGGGCAACATGCACCCAAAGGTTTATAGCAGAAATGTCCACAATAGTCAAACTATGGAAAAATCCCAGATGTCCATCGACAGATGAGTGGATAAAGAACATGTAGAATACTACTCAGCCATCAAAAACAATGAAAACTTGCCATCTGTAATGATGTGGATGGAACTAGAGGGTATTATGCTGAGTGAAATGTCAGTCAAAGACAAATACCATGTGATTTCACTCATATGTGGAATTTAAGAAACAAAACAGATGAACATGGGGAAGGAAGGAAAAATATACTAAGATGAAAATCGAGAGAGAGACAAATCATAAGGGACTCTTAACTATAGGAAACAAGTTGAGAGTTGCTGAAGGGGAAATGAGTGGAGGAAAGGGATAATCAGGTGATGGGCATTAAGGAGGGTACCTGATGTAACTAGCACTGAGTGTTATCTGCAACTGATGAATCACTAAATTTTACCTCTGAAACTGATGAAAAAAATATATGACATACAATATAAAGCAATAATTTGTGAACAGTCTCAGAAAAAAAAGAGATCTTCAAAGTTCTCATCACAAAAAAAAAGTGTATAACTATGCATGGTGATGGATGTCAACTAGACACTCTGGTGGTCATTTTGCAATATGTATAAAAACTAAATTATTACACTGTATACCTAAAACAGACATAATGTTATAGGTCACATCGCCGTTTATTTATTTATTTTTTTTAGATTTTATTTATTTATTTGAGAAAGAGCGAAAGAGAGATCACAGAGGGAGAGAGAGAAGCAGACTCACTGCTGAGTGGAGAGCCTGAAACAGGGCTCAATCCCAGGACCCTGAGATCATGACCTGAGCCATGATACTGAATAACTACACTTATATGAGGTATTTGGAATAATCAAAATCATGGAAACACAGTGGTGGTTTGCCAGGTGGTGGGGTATGGGGGAAATAGGAAGTTGTTGTTCAATGGGGATAATTTCAGTTTTAAAAGATAAAAAGTTCTAGAGATATGTTACACAACAATGTCAACAGAGTTAACCCACTACTGAACTGTACATTTAAAAATGATTACAAGAGGGGAAATGCCTGGGTGGCTCAGTCGTTTAAGCATCTGTCTTCAGTTCAGGTCACGATCCCAGGGTCCTGGGATCCAGCCCGTATCAGGCTTACTGCTCAACAGAAAGTCTGCTTCTCCCTCTCCCACTCCCCCTGCTTGTGTTCCCTCTCACTGTGTCTCTCTCTGTCAAATAAACAAACAAAATCTTTTTTAAAAATAATAAATAAATAATAAAATTTAAAAAATAAAAACGATTACAAGGGATGCCTGTGTGGCTCAGTTGTTTAAGTGTCTGCCTTCTGGCTCAGGTCATGATCCCAGGGCCCTAGGATCAAGTCCTGCATCAGGCTCCCTGCTCAGCAGGGAGCCTGCTTCTCTCTCTGCCTGCACTGCCCCTGCTTTTGCGCTCTCTCTAACAAATAAGTAAATAAAATCTTAAAAAAAAAAAAAAAGGTTATAAGGGTAAATCTTGGGTTTTTACCACAATTAAGAAAAATCAAGACTGGGGCACCTGGGTGGCTCAGTGGGTTAAGCCTCTGCCTCCGGCTCAGGTCATGATCTTAGAGTTCTGGGATAGAGCCCCACACTGGGCTCTCTGCTCAGCGGGGAGCCTGCTTCCCCCTCTCTCTCTGCCTGACTCTCTGCCTATGTGTGATGTCTGTCAAATAAATAAATAAAATCTTAAAAAAAAAAAAAACCAAGATACATATAACCAAAACAAAGTTAATAATCATTTTCTCTAAGATAAAAGTAGTTATTCACAGAAATTCACTGATTTTTTCCTGTCAGTAAATCAAGTATTAAATAGACTAAAATTATTCATATTTAAATATGTTGTATGAACTCACCTGTAACTCTTGTGATTTACGAGCTTGTTCCTGTTTGATACTGTTAATCATACTTTCTTTCACCTCATCCAAAATAGAATATAAACTATCAAATTCTTCATCTAATTCCGAAAGTACGTTAGAAGAATTTTCCTGTTTAATAAACAAAACAACGATTTTACTGGAGCTGTCAAACATTAGAAAACTAAAAGATATGCTTATCACAGGAGCGAATACATTCACAGTATAAACTACCCCAGGCTAAAATCATATAAACAACAAAATTCTAGTATGTGACATAGGCTTTAAAAACAGGTAAATCCGGGTGCCTGGGTGGTTCAGTGGGTTAAGCCTCTGCCTTCGGCTCAGGTCATGATCTCAGGGTCCTGGGATCGAGCCCCGCATCGGGCTCTCTGCTCGGCAGGGAGCCTGCTTCCCTTTCTCTCTCTGCCTGCCTCTCTGACTACTTGTGATCTCTGTCTGTTAAATAAATAAAAATAAAATCTTTAAAAAAAAAAAAAAGTAAATCCTAGAAGCTGGCTGCTAATGCTGACAGCACTATCTCCATTATGTTGAGTTAAGCAGCTTTTTATAGACTAGCCCATATTCTTTTTACCTTTTAGACACTGTTTCTGCAGGACAATGTCAAAGGTTGTTTAAAGGTTGCCGACTTGTCCAGACCTTCAGGTTCCAAGGCAGACCCTAAGCCAGTAGTTCTCAACCTTTGTTGTGCATCAGAATCATCTATGATGCATTTTAATAAAATAATCAAGATTTTGATTCCATAACTGAAGAACAATATGTGCTAATTTTGTGAAATCTTAAAATCTTTTAGGTTGTCTGAAGCAGTGTGTTTATATAAGGTATACAGACTTAAAAGACCAAGCAATTCCTTACTGGACCTAAAAGATTTATCAAACACTGAATTTGAGTTCTCAAAGGAACCTCAGAAGTCATCTACTGACTAGAATTTGTAGTCAAACTACTAAATTTCAGGAATTAAAATACAGAAAAGTGACTTGCCCAAAGCCACACAACTAGTTATTAGAGGGAGAACCAATAAAGCATTTCAAGCCTGCTGACTTCCCAGTTCCTTACTGCCTCAATTAAGCAAGATGCTACTATTTCAACAATAACTTAAGATATCTGTGAAATTTCTAGATAAGCAATATCCACACCTGCAGCAATTATGAGACAGAAGAAACTATGTTAGGCGTTTTTCAACTTAGATGAATCATTCAATTAAGAGAATTGGCACTGGTTAAGAAAACTAATATGTACAATCTACTGCAATAACATAAACCAAACTTTTGCTTGTAATTTTTATAGAAGCCAGATATCACCTCATTGGAGTCTTACCAAAAGTGGTGTAAATCATTTTACTAATTGATTTACAGTGATAAAGAACAAGCTGCGGCAACAGAAATGTGCAGTCTGGTAGGCAAAGGACCTAAGTCAAATCTCGCATTAACTACTTAGTAACAGTGCGACCTTCAACAAGCCATTTAAGTTCCTGGACCTCAGTTTACTCATCTGTAAAAAGAGAATGGACTAATCCTCAATAACCCATTGGCACATCCTCACAGTCTCTTGCCTACTACCTCTTATGCTCCCAACTCCAGTGACAAGACTGTAGCTAAATGCCCCCTCTATTTTTTTTTCTGGATTCTAAGGTAGAGTACTAATAATTAATCAGAGAAATAGTTTGGGCTAGCTCATGGTCCATTTTTCCAGATGTCAAATGTGATGATTCCCTTATATATAGATTAAGAGCCTTAACACAACTAGCTTTGCTTATTTAAAGAAAGTGGATTCATGGATTCACCAAATTTTCCAGTAAAATAGTTTGGGAAAGACAGTTAAGTGGCGAAGATCTTAATCAACTAACTTCAATTGTAACAAATTAAGAAGTAAAGGAAATACAAGGACCATAAGGTTTACCAGGCCAAGATACAGGCAATAACTTAGGTTCAACCAAAAACCATAGGAAAGGATTTACTGTCTACAAGTGTCCTATAAATCTTGTTTATTTTACCAAAAAATGACCACTAAATTCAATAAGGCATATTCATCAACATTTGATTATATACAGTATGGATTATCTGCCCAAAGCTGGGGCCATTTCCTTAAGTATTCCTCTTTCTCATTAGCACTTTTATTTTTTACTTTTATTTTTACTTTCTTCCAGTTCTACAAGCAGACTTCTTACCATCCACATTTTCCTTCCACTATTTATTATAAAAGAAATAGTTAGCTTCCCGGTACTCTGAAAAAATAAAATTTGCTCTTAATTAGAATTATGAAAGACAGATCTATAATGGAAAGGGTGAAATGCGAGCACTATAATATTCCCTACCAACTACTATTGCGGAGTTTTCTTCTTTCCTTACTATTTCTTTCCATTGATAATACAAAAAAAGGAAGGAAAACAGTTTTATTTATCTACCATTTAAAACCTTACTCTCAGGGCACGTGCCTGGGTGGCTCAGTTGGTTAAGCATCTGCCTTCAACTCAGGTCATGACCCCAGGGTCCTGAGATCAAGCCCTGCATCAACTCCCTTCTCACCCAGGAGTCCGCTTCTCCCTCTCCTTCTGTCCCTTCCCTCCACCTGTGTGCATGCTCAAAACACATGCATTTAAATAAAGAAATAAGTAAAATAAAAACCTTACTCTCACCTCCTTTAATTTATAATCTAGAGTCGATATATTTATACTTTTGATCTGACCCAACAATCATTCATTGTGACACAGTACTGAAACATTTTTAAAAAGATTAATACCTGAACTCCCTTTAGTGTTTGATTTAGTGTGTCAATAAAGTTCTGAATTTCATCATTTTTATTTGCCAGGGTTGAAATGATCCTTTGTAGAGCTTCCTAGGATTAAAACAAGAAAAACAGTTAGCATTATGATATTTTTAATAAAAGAATTGTAAACCATAACAACTTTCTAAACAAACCATACATTATATAAGAGGAGATAAATTGCCAAAGGCCTTTAATTACAAAAGATGGGATATGAATTTGTGCTATTTTATAAACCTCTTATTCCTAGTGTATAATTTAATCACCACCATACCATTCATATTGAAGATGATCAGTATTATTTAATACCAATAGTATTATTTTAGGTCATAGGGGCAGGGCCAAGGAATAAAATCAAATCCTTAAATGCTGCAAAAACAAATGGAGCTTTCTAATAGGATATGAGGAAGAAAAACAAAGAGGCACTAAAAGTTGACACTTTATTTATAAAAATAAAAAACATTTTAGAAACACAAAAGTAAATAAAAAATTTATAGCTAAAATTATAATATTCACTGCAATAGTTAACAGATGCTATAAAACCATAAAAGTAATTTTAGTAGCAAATACCTCATACTTTTTGATAGTGCTTCCTATTTAAATAAAACACTTGGTTATTTAATCTTCTCATATTCTCTAGTTCAGGGCTGTACAATAAGATATTCTGCTACGATGGACATATCCTATATAGGTTGTCCAAATTGGCAGTCAATAGCTATATGAAACTAATGAGCTCTTGAAATGTAGATAGAACTGAGGAACTGAATTTACTGTTTTTAACTTTAATTATTTTCACTTTTTATAGCCACATATGACAAGTACTATCATACTGGACAGCATAAGTCTAGTTGTTCAGTAACTCTTCACAGGTAGTAATAGCAAAATCCATACAAGGTACTTATACTCTCAGTAAAAATCAAATGCAAGTACTTTCACTTTATAATTTTCTCAGAAGCCCACGCCTTGTTTCTCTAAGTACTTACAAGTGTAAATATTTTAATAATGTCCTATAAGACTTTATGATAAGTTCTTCTCAAAATATAATCCAATATCAATAAAGGGCTATATGTAAAGAGCTCCAAAAATAAACTGATAAAGGGATAATATTTTAATAAGTATTCACAAGGCATTACAGTAGTAAAAATTTAAAAGTAATCACAACAGTTCTCATTTAATTCTCACAAGAATCCCTGGAGATAAGGAGATATCAACATTATCCGTGAGGCTGCCTAGGGCTCTCTGCTGTATTCACTTACCTTTATTATTTCTTCCTATCCTCACTGCTGGTGGTATTTTATTGTTTTTTGTTTTGTTTTGTTTTGTTTTTATTTGACAGAGATCACAAGTAGGTAGAGAGGCACGCAGAGAGAGAGGAGGGAGCAGGCTCTGCTGAGCTCGATCCCAGGACCCTGAGATCATGACCTGAGCTGAAGGCAGAGGCTTAACCCACTGAGCCATCCAGGTGCCCCTGCTGGTGGTATTTTGATACAATACAATAAAATTATGCTATGACAGAAGATCAACACCAAGAGTTAGCTGTTTATCCTGTTGGTGTGCCTTGCAGAAACAGGTGCACCAAGATTTGAACACAAAACAACTCGCAGAGGGGCAAAATGAAGCTGAGACTTGGGGCAGGAGTGGGCACAGTTCTAGGGGCAAGAATGGTAATACAGAGATGCAGAAACAGAGGACAGAGGACTTAAGAGTCTTCCAGTTATTCATCCAAGATAGGTTCTATATATATTTAAAAACACAATGGAAGAGTAAAAGTGGTTCTGCACAATCGCTGGACTGTGTAGAGTAAGCTTCAATCAAGACTGGGCTCTTTCTGGGACACAAGGTGGCTCAGTCAGTTGAGCATCTGACTAGATTTCAGCTCAGGTTATAATCTTGGGGTCATGAAATCAAGCCCCAGGTTGGGCTCAGTACGAGTCTGCTTGGGATTCTCTCTCCCCCTTTCCCTCTGCCCCTGATTCTTGCTCTCATTGCTTGCTCTCTCCCTCTAAAATAAATAAATAAATCTTTGAAAAAGAAAAGAAGAGACTGGGCTCTTTTTGGTAAATGGACTATAGCTGCCTCCCCTTTTATCCCTCCTAATGGCAGGGCCACATCCGTATGGTACAGATGAGAAAATGGTAGAAACTGCCAGGAAGGTAAAAATTATGCTCAGCCTGCCTCCAAAATCCATGCTGTTTACCTCTTTAGAACAGTGTCTCTAAGTCTAACCAATTTGCCCATCATATGAAATAGCCATACAATAAATTATATATTCTTTTAAAATTTTGGTTTGCTAAGACTCTTTGTGACATATAAAATGGTCAGAATTCCCATAACAGAAAATCACTGCTTGAGGTTAAACTCTGTCCAGTACTAAGCATACTTGTGAACTTTAAGGTAAAAAAGAAGAGTCTTCTAGTAGAGATTTTATCCCATAGAGTTAGGCCCAATGAATTCAACTCAATAACTAAATTTCAATCACCAGGATATATGTGAATACAATAAACATTGAAGGAAATTTCACAAAGAAACTGTAAAGCATTGGTATACAAGAAAGGTAGAACTAGTTCAGAGCCAAAACAAAACAAGCAAAAAAACCCCAAAAAACCTCCCTAGTACAAAACAGCTTTCCACTTTCATTTTTTGTCTAAATTTAGTAGCAAACTCTATTTTGGGAATTCTGCAGCAAAAATTCTTTGGAGATAGCTAAGGCCTATTTGTCTCAGCTAGGCAACTCTAAGTCCAAACATTTTAATGAGAAACCTCCTACCATTTTAAAGCTCCCTGCTATTCACTGGGTAAAGTCAAAAACATCTAAATGCTCTAATGTTTATTAAGTTTTCAAGCTAAATCCTTTATACTTCTAAGAATTACCTACTTACTGGGGATGCCCCAGTGGCTTAGTTGGTTAAGCACCTGCCTTCAGCTCAGGTCATGACCCCAGGGGGAGTCAGCTTCTCCCTCTGCCCCTCGCCCCCACTCGTTCTCGTTCTCTCTCTCTCAAATAAATAAAATCTTTAAAAAAAAAAAAGTTACCCACCTATTGAAAGTCATTAGACTCTGTTCTCACAGTAATATTAGAGGAAAGAATACAGCCTTTATCAACTGCAACATTCAACAGTCATATAGTGAGGGCCAAATAGTAGCCACGTCAAAAAAGTAAAACAGCTGAAGTTAATTTGAATATTTTACTTAACCCAACTGATCCAAAATATTATTCCAACATGTAATCAAAATTTAACAATTACCGAATTCCTTTTCTCCTTCCTTTTTAGTACTAGGTCTTCAAAATTTGATGCGCATTTTACACTTACAGTACATCTCAATTCAAATGAGTCACATTTCCAGTGTCCAATAACCAAATGGGGCTCAAAGCTACCATACTGGACAAAAGAGTCCATCCAAATAGTCCATATATTTCTAAGACTGGGGACAAGGCAAAGATCCTATATAGATCTGCTTAATTAAGAAATGCTTTCTGAATTTTTTCTCGGAATACCAGAATTTCTATATATGTTTACCTTATGTTAGATTCCTGAATTATAATAGCTGTATGTGAATATAAGCTAAAATGTTACAACCAAATTCCTTTACCAGAATTTCACTAATTTCTCAATTTTTCTTTATGTAAATATTATCTTTCCATATTATTATATGGAAAAATATTATAATACTACCACCTCTCAAAAATAAACAAACAAAACCCTAATGCATAAGCAACTCTCCTTTTGGGATCCCACTAATACCATAACAAGAGAAAGCTACTCTTCTCTCCTGTAAAACTTATACTGCTCATTAGTTTTGGTTGGAAAAAACTTCAACGTCCATATCAAGGTTGGTATCCAACAAAAACAAAGCTGCCCTGAAGACAGCTTATACAAACTTAAAGAATCACCAGGCTCCTTCACGTACGGTATTGCTCCATACTTCCAAGATACAATACCCTGAGATTACAGTTAATCTTATGGTAAAGACTATTATTTTAAAATCTAATAGTAAAGACTATTCCCCTTTAATTCATTCAAAATTCTGCTATTACCAGAAAATGAAAAATGATCTTTCTTAATCTGTATTGGCCCGTGAAGTGTTAATAGCAATATTTCTGGAAAGAAACCCTACGATCTGTGTAGTAAAGCTTTTGGGGTAATGGTATTCCATATGAATTACCTAAGGCTTTAAAAATACCATACTCGGGGCGCCTGGGTGGCTCAGTGGGTTAAAAATACCATACTCCCCCAGAAACTGGTGGGGAAGGAAAGGTCTTTAAAGGTTGACGTAGTAGTTCAGGGGAACATCATCTCATTCTTTGAAGAGAAAATGCTTTATGACTCACATTGTGCACTTCACTACTGGGAGTTCTAGTACAGACTGAGGGTCTACCACAGAACACCGACATAAAGGGCCCACATCCTAAGAAAAACAGCTTACCTTACTGCCAAAGTAACAAAGACTGAAGTCTGAGATTCTCAGGGTGGGGGTATTACTTCAATCTCTAGATAGGGAGCACTTTGGAGCCTTTGCTATAATATAAACCACTGAGATGCTATACAAATAGACAAGACAGTTGTAGAGGGCTTTGGAGCCTCAGCACTTATGGTGACCTGTATTTTAGCAGCTACCAAATGTATTAGAAAACATGGCTGTAGTGGGACACCTGGATGGCTTGGTAAGTTAAGCGTCCGCCTTCAGCTCAGGTCGAGATCTCCAGTTCCTGGGATTGAGCCCCATATGGGGGCTCCTTGCTCCGCAGGGAGTCTGCTTCTCCCTCTCCCTCTGCCCCCCTCTTGTGCTCACTCTCTCACGTGCTCTCAATCTCAGATAAACAAATAGAATCTTAAGGAAAAAAAAAAAGAAAGAAAGAAAAAGAAAAGAAAACATGGCTGCAGAAGAAGCAATCATCCAGACGACTGAGAGTCAGAACCCAAAGCAACCAATGTGACCTTGGTAGCTAATACAGATAAAGTGCTGCCTCTGCCCTAAGCTTTTCTAAGAAGAAAAAAGGGAGGTATCCTGAAAGTTTGCAAGGACAGATTGCTGAAGGGCTCCAGAACCTCTGAAGCCACTTGCCCTTTAGTCTGGAGAGAATGAGCAATTGCAAAAGACTAATTAAGAATTCACATTTAGTATTCTCCTATAGTGGAAGTTCATTAGGAAGGGATGAGAAATAAATTATCAAGGGGACCAGGGCTTCAACCATTCTGGTGTTCAGAAGAACAGCGACTGGCTAGACTACAGGTGAAAATGACATGAAGACAGAAAGAACTAAGGAACTTGGAGCTGAGCAGAACTGGAAAACAAATTACAAGTAACCAAAATATTTAAGTACCCAAACTTATAGAACTATAAAACTTACAAAACTTATAAAAACTAAAGGATTAGGATTCCATGAACTGAGTTCTGAAACTTAACCCCAGCTTGTGTATGTGCTAAGAGGCTGAAGTTTCTGTAGTGGAAGGACTTAGAGAAGAAGTATGTATAGGGATAATGTGTACCTAATATAAGAGGTATGCAACAGGAGGCTAATTGAATAGGTATCAAATCCAACATAATTTTGTTAAAGTTTTTCTAAATATGGCAGGCAACATGCCAGGGCAGGATATCTATATTCAGAAACTTAAAGAGACAGAAAAGAATTAAAGATACCATAATCCTTTTGAGTTTTCTACCCCTGTTTATCCCTTTTGGGCCTCCACAATTAATCAATAGTTTTTATAATGGAGACACAGTAATGATAAAGAAGTTGAGGAGGAAGCACAAAGCCAAAAGCTCCAAGGAATGTAATGTAAGCTGTGCACAATCAGTGCACCATTAGATACAGAGCCTCTCCTCTGAGCTCCAGACCGTTTTCATCCAACTGCTTACTTGGAATCTCCACTTGGATATCTCATAAGCCCTTTAAAACTCAGAATCTCATAATGTCTCCTACTAAATCTGAGCCCTTTTCTAGTGTTCTTCTCTGCAAATGGCGGTACTAACTGCAAAATCAGAAACCCAGGCCACCATCATTACACCCTCTCCTTTCATTTGTGCTCTATGTGTAATCACCAAGTCCTGTGGATTTTGCTTCCTAAACAGTTCTATAATCATTACTAGTATCTTAGTACAAGTCAATATCATATCTGAACTTATACTCTTGTAAAACTTAACTGGCTTGTGATCCATTCTTTCTTCCCAATAATCAGTTCTGTATACTGCAGCTAGAATACGATAGCATCACTCTTCCTGCTTAATAGTTGATCTTCAATGGCTTTCAATTGGTCCTTGGATAAAACTGAGTATCTTTAACATGACCTGTTAACATGACCTTACATAATCTGTAAAACCCTGCATGATCTTCCCACTGCCTACCTCTCCTGCTTCAACTCACACCAGATTTCCTCTTCCTTGCTGCAGTCCAGCTGCAGTAGCCTTATTTCTAACATGCCTTGTTTCCCACCTGGGAACTCTCACACCTATCAGTTCCTCTGCCTATAAACACTGTTCTAAAACATATACATGATGTATCATTAAAAAGAAGTTCCATCATTAAGACAAGTTCCAAAAAGGTATTTATGAAATGAGCTCACTGTGATATATATTAGCCTCAGTTATTATCAAATCCTGATGATGGAGGAGGACATCTGCTCTGTGGGATTCTATCAATGAGAAAGGATGCCTACAGGGGTCTTAGATTTCATCTCAGACCTCCAGTATCCCATTACCTTAAAATAAACTTATACTGTGCAAGACTTCTGGTGGCCATGACTAAGAGTTCTAGGTGATATAGGTCTAAAGATATGCTTTGCCAAATACCAATTCTGCCAGATCACAGTAAAATATATAGGACATACGTCTCCAAAGGAAGGTGCACAGGCAATCTCAGCCATTATTCTTTGGTCAAGAACTACAGTTACCAGGATCTCAAAAACAATACTAATGAGGATTGAGCCTGCCAATTACTTGACTAGGGAGATAGGCTAAGGTAAGTGTTATGCTAACAAAAACAAAAAAAATGTAAGGGGGGGGTATACACCCCAGCCAAGAGCAACTGCAATCATTCCCATGGAATGGATCAAAACTCTAGGATGCTGGGATGTACAAAGCATGAGGCACCCTCTTCAAAGGAGCATAGCTTAATGTTATGCTTATAGTAACAATAAATCATGTGAAGTAAAAGAACAATAGTCTCTGAGCAAAATAATAAATAACACTTTTATACTCTTAAGAGCTAAGCATCATTTTAAGCCCTTTACATATATTAATTTATTTAATCTTCTCAAGAATCCTATGAAGTAGGACACTATTATTATCCCCATTTTCTAATTTGAAAGCTGAGGTACAGAGAGGTTAAATGATAGTTTGCCCGTGATCTCAGTGCTAAAATGTGGCAGTCTGCATTCAAATTAAGGCAGTCTGACTCCTGAGTCTGTGCTCTTAATTTTTACACTGTACTACCTGAAAATAAAGATGAGGTATATGAAAAGACTATCTAAGGACACCGAAAAGACTAAGATTTTACCTCAAGATTGTAAAAACCAGAACAGTTCAACAGATTTTAACATGTACCACCCTGCCAGATCCAACGTCAACAAAAACAGCTATTCTTACTGCAGGTGTATCATCTTTTAAGTGTTAAGAACATGATGAATTCCAACATTAGAAATGGCATGGTTCTACTGGTTTTAGCTTAATATACATGAAGATGACAAAGTTGAATGTTGAGTCTTAATTTTGCTGCATCCAACAAAAAACTGCCAACTTAGGTTACTTACCTGAAAACTATCAGGCAACCAGCCCCTGAAATTATGGTGCAGAAACTTCCTGTTCTTAGAACCAGTGACAGAAAACCATTATAACCAAGTTTATATGCTAGTCTCAACTGAGGCCCTCAGTGACCATGCACTCATAATTAGAGAAATGATATATGTGTTTCCCACCAGCCATCTACTCACATCAAGAGATTTCTGACTCAAACTCTGCATTAGTATTCCAGACTGCTGAAATACACAAATCTAGAATCCACTGCAAATATCACTAGTCAATCTACAATTTAAGAGGGTCAAACTATTCCTATGGTCATTTCAGTAGTATTCACTAAGCACCTTCTATGTGCCAGGAACTGTGCTAAACCGTCAACATGAAGTATCTTTTTAACCATCACAACAGATTTTTTTTTAAAGATTTTATTTATTTGACAGAGAGAAAGAGAGCAAGAGAGGGAATACAAGTAGGGGGAGTGGGAGAGGAAGAAGCAGGCTTCCCAATGAGCAGGGAGCCTGATGCAAGCCTCGATCCCAGGACCCTGGGATCATGACCTAAGCCAAAGGCAGATGCTTAACGACTGAGCCACCCAGGCTCCCCACAACAGATTTTTAAAAAGTAGTATCAGTGAGGCTCCTGGGTGGCTCAGTGGGTTAAGCCTCTGCCTTCAGCTCAAGTCATGATCCCAGGGTCCTGGGATCGAGCCCCGCATTGGGCTCTCTGCTCGGTGGGGAGCCTGCTTCCTCCTCTCTCTCTGCCTGCCTCTCTGCCTACTTATGATCTCTGTCAAATAAATAAAATCTTAAAAATAAGTAAGTAAATAAATAAAATAAAAAGTAGTATCAATCTTTGCATTTTATGGTTGAGGAAAAGGAAGGTTAGGGAAGTTAAGAAATTTTCTTAGATCACACAACTATCAAGTAGTAGTCACAGTCCAAATCTAAGAAGCTACCTGTACTTTTACACTACTCTAGGCTGCTTATACTGCCAGAGTGTACAAAACAAGCATAAGGTTCTTACAATCAGAGCAAAGGGACCAATACAACTAGGAGAGAGCATTTCTGGAAAATATCCTAATGCCACCAGCAATGATGCCACTTGTATCAACCACACCATAGACTTCCTGTTTGAATTAAGTAATAAGAGTTAAAATCCAGAAAGTTCTATCCACCTGATAAGCTAAACAACAAGAATCTCACCAGCTCACCATAGCTCTGGCAACACAAAGAAGAGTATTTGTTCAGATGTTATGTGAAGAGCTGAAAATGGAGAATTATAGATTGCTGAGGAATTCAGGAATCTGATTACCACAAATAGCTAGATGGTAGAAAGCCATGCCCTCTCTTAACACTGAAACAGTTAGGAACACTACCTATTTACAGAGACAACTGAGGTGATCCACAGAAAAAAATCTAATAAAAGACCTGGGAGGGAACAGTACCTTTCAATGTTGAACCTAGCTGTAAGACATCAAGACAGAAGAAGTACTCTCCCACCTAGGATTTGAAGAAATATAACGAGTGACAAGCTAAAGAAGCCTTAGCCACGCACAGTGACCTCTGAATTGGTTGTTCCATTCAGTGAAGTCTAGGAAGCTCATAATCAGCCAAAGAAACCAGAGGTCCCACCATCTAACTGAGGGAGGTGCAATGGGAATGAAGATAAGGGTGCACTCAGGTTCTGCTGGTGGCAGTATAAACTAACAACCCTTCTGAAGGGCAACTTGGCAATACATACCAAAAGATTTTTAAAAGTTTAGACACATTGACTCAATAAATCCATTTCTACTAATTTTTTCTAAGTAAATAATTAAAGGTATAAGCAGAGACTTGGCTACAAGATGTTCATCCAACACCAGAAGGTTGAGACCAACATAAATATACAACAAGGAGCACTGATTAAAAATCAAGTAATGCATCCACACAAAGAATTCTGAACTAAGTGTAAAATAATACTAACATGATAAAAGATTTATAATATATTAAGTGAAAGGCAAACTATAAAGCAGTATTACCAAGGCATGATACCATAATTTTTTTAAGTTTCTATATGCATTAAAAAACTGAAATGTAATACATACAAATATTAAAACAGGTTACATCTGGGTAAGAGGGTTATGGATGATTTTCATTTTATTTTAATTTATCTATACTTCCTATTTTCCTACAATAAGCTTGTATTAGTTATATTTATAATGTAACAAAAGTACACCGACTGGCTGTGCTAACAACACCTTGTTATAAATTAGCTCAAAATATAATTAGCTATCAATCAACAAGTGTTGATAACTAAGACCAGATTCTATCAGAACCTTACGGGTAGAAAGAGTACCAACTGAGAATGTAAAACATACAAAAAGAAAGGTGGAGATAAAATCTACCAACTTTAAAATACTGTCAACCCTACGCTGGAGTAGATTATTTATCATCATGGCAAACATTCAGTATATGTTTACTGCATGGAATAATCCTGCTTCCATTCAGCCAGGCATTGCAAAGAAGCACGGTGTTAAAATTAAAATGAATGAGTGAATGAATGAATGAAAAAAAGAATGGGCAGGAGGGAGGTGGGAGGGCAGGAGGGCAGTGGGAGAGAGAAAAGAAGGAAGTATGAATCTGCTTCACCATCGACTTCTGAACTGCCAGGGTTCTGGGTTAGAACTGTGCCAGTGTACTTATAAATGGATTTTTTACAGTTAAGTACTGTAAACATATTTTCCCTTTCTTATAACTTTCTTAACATTTTCTTTTCTCTAGCTTACTTTATTATAAGAATACAACATATGGGGGCACCTGGGTGGCTCAGTGGTTTAAGCCTCTGCCTTTGGCTCAGGTCATGATCTCAGGGTCTTAGGATCGAGCGCCACCTCAGGCTCTCTGCTCAGCAGGGAGCCTGGTCTCCCCCAAACCCCTCCTGCCTGCCTCTCTGCCTGCTTGTGATCTCTGTCAAATAAATAAATAAAATCTTAAAAAAATAAAAAAAGAATACAACATATGATACATACACAAAATGTATGCCAAATGATTGTTTACGGTATCCATAGGCTTCCAGTTTACTATTTCAGTCAAAAGTAGGCTATTAAGGGGCGCCTGGGTGGCTCAGTGGGTTAAGCCTCTGCCTTCGGCTCAGGTCATGATCTCAGGGTCCTGGGATCAAGCCCCACATCAGGCTCTCTGCTCGGTGGGGAGCCTGCTTTCCACCCCCCCGCCTGCCACTCTGCCTACTTGTGATCTCTCGCTGTCAAATAAATAAGTAAAATCTTAAAAAAAGAAAAGGAAAAAGAAAAAAAAAAGTAGGCTATTAGTAGTTAAGTTTTGAGGGAGTCAAAAGTTATATGCATATTCTCAACTGTGTCGGGGGCACTTCAGTACACCTAATCCCTGTGTTGTTTAAGGGTCAACTGTTATTTCCAATTTTTTTAAACTACCAATTTCAGTAAAAAAATGAACACATCTCAGGGCACCTGGGTGGCTCAGTGGGTTAAAGTCTCTGCCTTCGGCTCAGGTCATGATCTCAGGGTCCTGGGATCAAGCCCCGAATTGGGCTCTCTGCTCAGCGGGGAGCCTGCTTCCCTTCCTCTCTCTCTCTCTGCCTGCCTCTCTGCCTACTTGTGATCTCTGTCAAATAAATAAAATCTTTAAAAAAGGAAAAAAATGAACACATCTGTATTTAAATATAGTGATCAAGAGTATGTCAGTATGGCCTTTGAAGAGGGTATCTTACGCCTGTACATCCCAGATTACTTTGATCCATTCCATGGGAATGACTGCAGTTGCATTTGGATAGGGTATATAAAACTCAATGTATACCTTCCTGTTCACAGCTCTACTTTAGAGAGCTAAGACCCTCCTTCAAAAACAAGAAAGAGCAGGAGAGAGGGGATACAGATACATCCACACACACACACACACGCGCGCGCGCGAAAAATAATGATTATATCAGGGCATCAAGACAAACCAAATTCCAGGGTTTTATATTAATCATGTTCTATTACTTTCTATCAATGATTTTCCCTAGATTTAATTAGCTTCCTTTAAAAAGACGAACAAACAAACAAACAAAAAAACTATTTTATGGAGGCATCAGGATGGCTCAGTGGGTTAAGCATCTACCTTCAGCTCAGGTCATGATCCCAGAGTTCTGGGATCCAGTCCAAGGTTAAGCTCCTTTCTCAGCAGGGACTCTGCTTCTCCTCTCACTCTGCCCCTCCCCATGCTCATATGCACATGCACGAGCGGTCTCTCTCCCTCTGAGAAAAAAGCAAAATCTTAAAAAAAAAACAACAAAACACCACTATAGGGATTCGTTCCTATTAACATCTCAAATTTTAATTAATCATATCACCATTAAAGACAAAGGATTCAGGAAAGAAGAGTGGTAATGAAAAAAGCTTGGGTCATGAAGAAAGACGGGGCTTGAATGCAGACTACCAGTTGCTAGCTGTGCAACCCTGAAGAAGTCAGTTAGCTTCTGAGTTTGGTTTTCTATATAGATGTGCAACTGGAATAAGTCATAATGAGAGTTTAAAGCAATCTAACACAATAGTGGATGCAGAACAATACTCAAATTTCATTTTTCTTTCTTTTCTTCGGGAAATAAATTTTTTTGAGAAGAGGAAGTAATTTTGGAACATGAAAATGGTTGATTGTCTGGATATGATGGAGGCCTCTGAATTGCTAAGAAACAATATGAAGGAAAAGAAAAGCAAATGCCAACGTAGAGGAGGAAACTGGGATAAGGAAGCCACGTGCAGACCGCGACTTGCTAGAGCCTGTCATGCTTTAAAACTCCCCCTATTCAGTTCAATCTCCCCAATCTACATTTGTCCCCTCTTGCAAAGTCAACCCTTACCTTCTACTTTCCAAATAGCAAGTAAAGAAAATGCAGGAAAAAGTAGGATAAACCCAACAATTTACAATGTATGCTCTTGACAACATCCCTCCTCTGGGCTGGCCCTTCCTTTCCACCTTTATTATTCCTACAGCATGTACCTTTCCTAGAAACAGCAACCCCTATGAATACAAATGATCTCCTTTCCAAAACCTTAAACTATCAAATTCTAAGGGCCAAGATTCTAGAAAGGTGTAAATGTCTGTTGTTTCCTTGGTTTCTTTGAACATACGCATTTAATCAGGTACAGAAACCTTTGGGATTTTATCTTAAAACCACTTAAGGACATAATCAAAAGGTTTGAGTATCAAACAAAGCCACCTATCCATAACACATCCTGTTGGCAAAAGTGTCCCAGAAACTCGATATAAACAAAATCCTTCTGTTTATTTCTAGGAGATAATACTGTGGTTTTCTGTATCCAACAGTATGCCTTACACACCCAAGGCAATTATGTTTTCTTCCTCTACTCAAACAGAGCATCTGTTGCTAACACAACACTGAAGTCCAAGTTATTTTCACAGACAAAAAAGCAGCTGGTCAAGCTAATCCATCTGCTGACTAGCCACCATCAAGCTTCTGTAAGACTGTCCAGTTAACTTAACCCCTATTGTCAGACTGCATGAGTCAGAACTCCCAATCCTCTTTCAATTAGGATTCAACAACTCTTCTTTGACACCACCATTTGAAACCACTTATTACAGACACAAAAACAGAAAACGTATTTTAAAACTTAAGGACAAAGGTTAAAAATGGTAGATTGGATTAGAAAAATAGTTACACAAATTATCAACAAAAGGAAAAAGTTATTTTGAAGTTGGGATTATGAAACTCATAACAATAGCCAGCAGTACGCAATGTGTGCTAGGCACCAAGGATTTTTAAAAATTAACATGATCTTCTCAATAACCCTCTGATATAAGTACAATTGTTATCTTTCTTCTATAAATGAGAAAATAGAGACACATGGCAAATTACCCAAGTTCATTCAGCTCATAGTTGGTAGTAATACTGGAGACCTGGCTCCAAAGCCATCCTCTTTAATAATTTAAAGCCCAAATCCCAATTCTTTACTAACAGGTATATATATTCAAGCCATCCTCACCATTTGCCACTTAAAGTACCTCACCCTTTTCCTCACAATGACTAAAGTATCATCCCTGCTACTATTTTCATCATAACATGTTATTTTATTTTTTCTATCTATTTGAGAGAGAGAGTGTGTATGTGTGCATGAGAGAGAGCCGGAGAATGAATGAGAGCACAAGCAGAGGGGAGGGGTAGGAGTTGTAGACTCTCCAGCAGACCAAGGAGCCCGATGAGGAACTCAGTCCCAGGACCCTGGGATCATGATCTGAGCCAAAGGTAGACCCTTAACCAACTGAGCCACCCAGGTGCCTGTCATTATAACATTTTATAACAGGGAAGAAAAATACACAGTTCATTATTAGAGAGAAAGAGAAATACACAGTTAAAGAGAAATACACAGTTAAAGAGAAATACACTTAAAGAGAAATACACAGTTCATTATTAGTTGAGGTATATAACTGATTCTGCAGTAATTCATGAAAAAAGATGCTGAAATTCATAGCAATAAATTGGTTATAAGCATTAACACCCAATGCTTGTTTTAAGCTATAAAAGTTTTTTATTAGAAATATTATTTGAGGGGCGCCTGGGTGGCTCAGTGGGTTAAAGCCTCTGCCTTCGGCTCAGGTCATGATCCCAGGGTCCTGGGATCGAGCCCCACATCGGGCTCTCTGCTCCGTGGAGAGCCTGCTTCCTCCTCTCTCTCCCTGCCTGCCTCTCTTGCCTACTTGTAATCTGTCCGTCAAATAAATAAATAAAATCTTTAAAAAAATAAATAAATAAATAAATAAATAAATAAAAGAAATATTATTTGATACCAACAAATGAAATGAAATTCAGCACATTTTCTAACACTGAGAAGTGGATTTTCAAAGTTATCACAAAGAACAACTAATTCCTTGCTACCTCTGGGGAAACTGCTGGCTACTCAAAAACACCATTTGGGGGGCGCCTGGGTGGCTCAGTAGGTTAAGTGGCTGCCTTCGGCTCAGCTCATGATCCCACGGTCCTGGGATGGAGTCCCACATCCGGCTCCCTGCTCAGCAGAGAGCCTGCTTCTCCCTCTCCCTCTGCCTGCAGCTCTGCCTACTTGTGCACTCTCTCTCTGTCAAATAAATAAATAAAATCTTAAAGAAAAAAAACCACCATTTGGAATGAGACCAAATAAGTTCAAATCTTAGCCTTATGGCTAGTGGTAGGACCTTGCAGGACCCACAGATTCCAACTCGAGCCCTATTGAAGTGAGGGATAACATGTGCCCTGGCAAAATAAGATGATCCATATTAAAATACTCTTTAAAATTATATTTTAAAACACATAGAGTACTTTAGTACTTTGTAAACTTTAAAACACCTTGTTTTCATAATGAATTATTTTACCTGATTTTTACACTAACTCTATAAAATATTCTTACTTCCACTGCATAAACGAGGAAATAGATTAATCACAGTTAAGGGATTTGCTCCGTATCACAGAACCAGTAAATAGCACCATGGAACCCATGTCTCTGCCCTTCCACCTGCCCTGAATTAACATCCATTCAGCTATCATATGACTTTTACCTAAAAAGTTTAATAAGTTAAATAAGTTTTTAAAAAGTTAAATAAGCTGTGAAATGTTTTACAAATTAAGGCAGACATGTTTTAAACATATATGTTCCAAATAAACAAAATGTTAATTTTTTACAGATGTCTAATAGTCATGGAAATGAAAACTGAGTATACCCAACTGAGTTTCAAGACGCACGCATACAATTAAAACTAAATCATATGCACTTTAGTAAAATACTATAACAGTCAATGCTTAAAACATCACTACACGATTTTCCCGTGGCCTCCCCGCCCCCTGCCGTGCTCCTTGAGGATGTGAATCCAAGCAAACTTTGAGAAAACATTGTTCTAATAAGTTTTTCCAGTGCTTTCCATCTAATAATAGAAAAGAATGGCCTCTTGGATATGCCCTTGTTTTCCCTGCTACATTATTAATAACACTTGTCTTCACCTCCTATACTATACTATACTTCAATTACTATCATCTAACAAAGAAGGTGGTTATTTCTATACAAAGATTATGCCTGAATATCAATAATTCTAACTGTATTCAAAACATTGGCTACGTTCTCGAAAACGTTGGTTTTTTTTTCCCCCCCTTCATTGAAATTACTAGATCTGTGTATCTTCTCTTTAACTTGTCCGGAAAGCATGCACAGGCCACAACAACCATTAAGGTAACTGTGACAAGCAACAAACGGGTCGCAGAGGGTGGGACTGCGAGCTCTTCTCCCAGATCAACTACAACTAAACACCAAGACCTGACTCCGAACTGGTCATGAGGCGGGTGGGAGCGGGGGGCGCGGTCCTAAGGAGATTGGGTTCCCGACCTAAAGCAGGTCGTATTGTGCCAAGAAAGAAGGCTGAGTCGAGGAAGCAGCATCAGCTTCAGCGTCACCAGGTAGTAGACCCCGTGCGCCTCGGTTTCTGCTAAGGAGGGATAAACCCGCGCTCGCATGCGGGGAGGCTCGAGAAGCAAAGGCGGCCTAGAGCGCTGCAGAAAATGACTGGGAAATGGGGACAGCTCCCTTCTTCCCCCCAGGAGCCAGGGCCCAGGGCCAAAGGCCAGCTTGGGTCATCGGGCGCGGTCCCCGCAGCCCAGCGAGCGCCGGGGAAGGAGGGAGGGTGGGGGCCAGCAGCCTCGCCCTCCGCCGCCGCAGCCCAGCCTGGCCCGGTCAGCCCCGCGCGCCCACCGCCCACCCGGCGCCGGGCGCCCCAATCATCCCCCCCCACCAACGTCGGCGGCCCCGCGCCTCCTTCCCCCACTTACTTTCTGGGAGTCCATGGCCAGGGGTTAGACCCGTTGGGCCCGAAACCGCGTCGAAGAATCGTGCGGCGAGGCGGACGGAAATCGGGCAAGCCAACACGTCCCCACGGACCCCGCTCTCCTCCACCGCCGCCTCAGCCTCAACCTCAACCTCAGCCTGCACCGGCGCCGCCCGGCCCCGCCCGGTCCGCGCCCAGCCAGTGCGCGCGCCACCGTCTCGCCGCGGTTGCCCGGGTGAAAGGGCGGCCCGCAGGAGGGAGGGCGCCTAGAGCACCCTGCGCATGCGCACTGCCGCGAGACGGGATGGGGCGGAGGGTGTCCAGGGCTGGGTAGGAGGGGCAGAAACCTGGGAGGGCTAACCCCTTAGCGCCGCGGCTTCACTGACCGAGGCTTTCCTTCCTTCCCGCATCCTTTTTCCTCTAGCACGCGCTCTCTCTGCAGGTCTTGGAATGGACCACTGGGTATCCAGCAGCCGGGCCCGTGGGGTGGGCAGGGGAAGGAAAGCTCTCACCCTTGAGATAGATCATACCCCTCTCCACCCTGCACGCATCTGAAACACTCCCCATCTGTCCAGGAGCAGCCAGGCTAGACCAGGCCCGCTGTCCGGTGACAAGGAAAGGGCTGGGATGGAGGATGTAGTAGAAGCATGGGAAAGGCCTGGAGGGACGTGGCAGAAACATCGGTAGACCGTGGAGCCTAGTAGACCTTTCCCAGAGAGCCCTCGTGGGTATCGTGCTGTGATTCTGGGCAAGTCACTCTCCTGAGCCTATTTCGTCTTCCTTAAAATAAGAGCAATAATGCTGACTTTGCAGAGCAGAGCATTGTGAGGGTAAAATAACGTATTTGAAGTGCCCAGTACATAATTAATGGCCAGTAAATTACAGTTGTTGTTGGGGGGCTAGAACCTGCTCAGTCTGGCCTGAAGGGACCATGCAGACTGTAGAAACTTAGGGGAGGTAGGCTTGAAAAGGTTCTTCCTCAAGCAGAAAGGCCTCTGTCCTCCATTTGGATGACTCCAGAGAGGCTCAGAAGAGTTCCAACTAGGCAATCACCCGCGATGAACGAACACAAGGAAAATAATATATATTGAGTACCAATTAGGTACGGGGTCTCTGAACTGAGAATTCAGCTGTGACAGGGCCCTGCTCTTACAGTCTAGTATAGGAGGCAGAAGAAAAAAAGTGTCTATCTATATAGTAAATAAATGTAAATATACACAGTGGTAGGGGCACTATAAAGTATATATATTTATATATGTATATATGTGTGTGTATATATTGATAGATATGTAGATATATGGCAGTTAGAGACTATAAAGAAAAATTACATGGGGTAAATGAACTCGGAGAATTGTGGGGGCTTCATTTTCCATAAGAAGGTCAGGGGAGGCCTCCAAAGAGACCTTACTGACGTGAAAGAATGAGCCATACAAAGAGCTGGGGAAGAGCATTCTAGATAGAAGGAACAGCAAATACAAAGGGCATGAGCTCTATTTAAGAAATCAGCATTTATCCTACAAGGCTATAATTGTCTCTATACTGTGACTTCCATGAGGGTCGAAATTTCTTTTCCTCATATCTGTATCCCCAGCACAGGGCCTGCCATCTATGCACTCAATAAATCCTTTTTTTTGTACTGGGCAGACATGTACAAGAAACAGAACAAAGGGCACAAAAGGAAAACGGGCACTTGGTTCAAGCTGGGTGGACAGTGCTTGAAGGTCAGGGTCCAGGGTGGGCCTATATGCACAGTTTTGCTCCTGCAGCTGAAAGGAGCGATGGCATGCAAACTTGCAGAGAGCTGTGTCTTGGTATCAAGGGAAAGGAGCCTCCTATCCAAGCCACCCTGATTCCATGAGGAACGGAGGGCAGCCAAGCACCAGCCTCTAGGGCAGGCCTGCAAGCATGGAGGCCCTTCTCCACACTGGGTACTCACTGCAGCTGAGTCAGTTTCCCATGTGGGAGAAATGCAGCCTAGGGATTGCAGAACATTGGAGGTCAAACCTCGTGACTGTGAGTGCCCGAGCCCTGTCCCTACCTTCTGCTGTGGGACACATCACTAAGGGGAAGAAACGGCCTTTAGGGCTGTCCCCAGTTCTCTTGCTGCAAGGACATTACTTCAGAGAGAAACCCCTGCACACTTTATGACTGATAGGTATAACCACAGGAGGAGACAGAAAGAGGCTTTGGAGACAGTAAGTCGCCGCTGAAATGTGATCACCAGAATACTGTCACAGGTCACTTCCCAGGAGCTCACTCCTGGCTTCTTGCCTCCTTACTCATCCAGCTCTTTCCCTGCAGCCCAGCCAGGAGCCTGCAGCTTTGGACAAGTGCTCTGCCCCACTTGACTTCTGCCCTTGCCTGATCTCTGTTTCTTCAGGCGGACTGACTTCCCTGGCCAGCTCACCCCAAGCCTTCTGCTTGCACAGGTTGCTATCTCTTCTGGCTGCGATTTCTGTCTTTCCCCTCCTATCCACACTCTCTGGCGGCAGTACTCACCTGGCTGGGCTCTCAGTCAACACCCCCACCCCACTCCTGCTGCTTTGCCTTTTCTGTACTTACCTTTTCATGGCCAAGTCAGTTTGGAAATGTTCAAAAGTAGCTTTACTAATAAAGTAAAGCCACTCTTCTCAAATGTAATCCCCAGGCCAGCTGCATCAGCAACACCTGGAACTTGCTAGAAGGGCAAATTCTCAACCTTCATCCCCAGACTAACTAAATCGGAAACTCTGGCATGAGGGTCTTTTGACAAGTCCTCCAAGTGACTGATGCACACTGGAGCTTCAGAACATTGAACTAAGAGAAAGCAAATTGTTAAAAAAAAAAAAAAAAAAAAAAAAAAAGACAAGCAACTACAGAGGCATTAAAAACAATGTTCTAACCCTTAGGTTTCTAATTCTGAGATAGAATGTCTAGTCATAGGTATTTATTTTATGGAAGTTCCTGGGCCTCCCGAAATGCCTTTCCGAGGGACCATCAAGTTAGAATAAGCCCAGGATTGGCACTGCTGATATGAAGAGTCTGGCAAAATTGTCTCTTCCAGAACTAGGTTCTCTCTCCTCTCTCGCCAGGTGTTACCCCTGCACCCTAAACACCCTCATGAATTCTGGGATGCCCCCATCTCTTGGGAGAGAACGTTCCTTCCCATAAGTGTTGCCCACAGTGTTCCCCTTTGGGAGCAGGTATAGGGCCACAGGCCTAGAGTCAGCAGTCTGAATTTAAATCCTGACACTGGCGCCTACCAGCAGTGTAGCCTTCAGTGGGTCTTTCCTCTAGATCAGCCTCAATTTCCTCATCCGGAGCAGTAATCATGATCATAGTCATTCCCAGTTATGGTTGTTGTGAGGATTAAGGAGATTACATATGCAAAGCGCTGAGCTTAGTACACATTTAACGAATGATAGCTGTTACTATTATTACTCCCTTGTACATCATATCCTCCTGTGTCACCCTTGGATGGCCTTTATCCCCGCTTGGTCTTTGGGGGCTTAGAAGTCCTACTGTCACCCCTAACTCCCATTTTCATTGTTATCCTGGTTTTTCTGAAGCATAATCACTGTCCAGATGCTGCTCTTTGTTAAAGCCCCAAATCTCTGCCTATTTCTCCCTGGTAATATCTGGCCTGGTCTTAGCATACACCACCTAACCCAGGAAAACCATGGGTTTCTCTAAGCCTCAGTTTCTTCAGTTGTGAAAGAGGCATCATAACAGTACCACCTGTGGGGTGTTTGAGTTGATGAAACCAGATAATTCATGTTAAGTGTTAAGCAGTGCCTGTCATATAGTAAGTATTCAAAAAATATTAGCTATCCTCTCTTCCCAGTCTTAGAAACCTAATTCTTCTTTTTCCCTGCTTCCTTCTCACTAAAACAGACTCAACCGAAAGTCCTGGAAGCCCCTTGAACTCTGAGTACTAATTTCTGATCCTAGGAACTCCTTTTAGATATTTAAGCTCTCCTAGGAAGGAAAGGATGATCGTGGTCTGCTGTGGTCTAGCTCCGTACTTGAAGAGCTCTAAGCAAAAGGGGCAGCAGTGAGTGCACACCAGCATGACAGAGGGCCTGGAAACTGTGTGAGACGAGACACAATGAAAAGTGCCTATGAGTATTTAGCCTGGAAAGGAAAAGTTTCTCATGTCAGAGAGGACATGATCATTGACTTCAAATCTCTCTAGGGCTGTGGTGTGGAAGAGGCCGGTGACTTGTTCTCTAACATCCCACCGATAGAATTAGACCCAATGAGTGGAAGCTACTAGAAGATGCATTTCCAGTCAACAAAAAGTCCAACTTTCTAACAGCCATACAGAGCTGGAATGGACTTTGGTGGCGGATCCCTGTCAGTGGAGGTATCCGAGCAGGGGCTAAGCGTGTGCCTGGCAGAGCTTTCCTAGGGGATCAGGCAGTGGAAGGGTAGATGGCAGAGATAACTTTTAACATCTTTCTGAACCCTGAGATTCTGTCATGCTGCAAAGTCGAAGCGAATAATGATTCGTTTCCTTTCTGACTCAAGCTCTGCAATTGTACTCACCTCTGGAATGTGCTCTGTATCCCTTCTCCCCACCCCCACTCTCATACGCTCCATTGTAAGAGGCCCTCTCCTTCCTGGGATAGGGCATGAAAGGGACAGTTAACTAAACTGTAGCCATTATGATGTTGCTGTGTCACAATACCTTCTCCTTGTGTGATGGCTTGCTTTTTGCTAGGCACCGGAGACACCAGGTAAGTGAAGTCTGGAAGACACAGATGTTTCCATCACAGCCTGCTTTGGCTCTCGAAATGCCTCTGTACTCATCTTGTTCAGAGAATGACCAAGCACAAAGCAAATGTTTCTGCCTGTTGATCTCTCCATTGTGAAAGGATGCTGCCCGCACCCCCCACCTCTGCCTGGCTCTCCAACACAGAGTAACAGGCTCACTGTTCCTAGTGAGAACATTACTCAGCAGCCCCTCTCCCTCTGCATATACTTGGAGAATGGTGTGGGCCAGAATGAGACGGAGTGATTGAGACTAGGGAGATAAAAGGTGCTGGTGAATTAAGCACCCAGATTCTGATGCCAGACTGAGTCCACATGCCAAGTCTACCACTTTCCCACTGTGTGGCCTTGGGCGATTCGGTAACCTCTTTACCTCAGTGGTCTTATTTGTAAAATGAGAGTATTCGTAATACCCACTTGAAGTGGTTGTCAGGAAGATAAATGACAGTGTATGTAAAGTGCTTACCTAGAATAATGTCTGATTTATGTCAAGTACATAATATACGGTAGATATCAATTATTTGTTTTTATTTTTATTTTTTGAGAGAGAGCGTAAGTATGGTGGGGCGGGAGGGGTGGGCAGAGGGAGGAAGAGAGATAACCTTAAGCAGACTCCATGCCCAGCACCGAGCCCAACAAGGGACTTGATCTCATGACCCTGAGATCCTTACCTGAGCTGAAGTCAAGAGTCAAGTCGTTTAACTGCCTGAGCCACCCAGGTGCCCCTATCTGTTATTATTTTCTAAAATAAACCATTCTCCTGAGCACAGCGCCAGGAAATAATAGTGTCTGTGAGCCTTTGATACTGTCGGGCTATGGTCGGATTCAGATGGTGCCACGTCAGAACTTCAGGGAAACACGTCTCTTGAAATCCATCTCTCATTCCACTGCGCTTTTCCCTAGCAATTGGAGTTTGAAGAGGGAAGGTGACAGAACCGAAGCTGGAAGGGGTAACTTAAGACAGCAGGCATGAAGGGAAGATAGGATCCTCTTCGAGCCAAAGAAACAGCCTGAGCAAAGGTGGGAGGGAATGAGGAGAACAACTCTGGAGAATGGAGATAGGAGATGACATGGGCAGAAAAAGGAGCCCTCAATGCCCCTGATACCGGAGAAGTATTAAGAAAATATTGGAACATACAAGTAAAGGAATATTCTGCAGCATGAAAAATTATCTTTTTGAAAAATACATAGCAATGTGGGAGGAAGCTTGTATTACAATTTAAAAACAAAATAAACATTTTAGCTAGAGTTATTTCAAAATATAAATGGATGATGTCTACTGTAGGAAAGTCAATAACACACTTATACGTTTTTCTTTTGTTTTTAAGTTTTAGCTTGGGTGCAAGGGACATCATATATGAAAGCTCAGCCTTGTTTCCTGTTATCAGACTTTTATATGTTTACTTTTCTGCTTACACAAAAGTGAATCAGGGGCACCTGGGTGGCTCAGTAGGTTCAGCATCCAGCTCTTGATTTCAGCTCCCGTCATGATCTCAGGGTAACGAGATCAAGCCTCTCATTGGACTCCTTGCTAAGTGAGCATGGAGCCTGCTTAGGATGCGCTCTCTCGAATTTGAGAGGCAGGGTGGGGAGTCATCGGGGGTAGGGAGGGAAAAAAATGAAACAAGATGGGATGGGGAGGGAGACAAACTATAAGAGATTCTTAATCTCACAAAACAAACTGAGGGTTGCTGGGGGTTGGAGGAGGAGGGATGGGATGGCTGGATGATGGACATTGGGGAGGGTATGTGTTATGGTGAGTGCTTTGAATTGTGTAAGACTGATGATTCACAGACCTGTACCCTTGAAGCAAATAATACATTATATGTTAATAAATAAAATAAAAATTTTTTAAAATTTTTAAACAAAAGGATGCTCTCTCTCTGTCTCTCACTGCCCCACCCCCATTACACCCCACCCAGCATGCTCTCTCTTTCTCTTAAAAAAAAAAAAAGTGACTCAAAAGGAGGTGGGATGGGTGAAATAGGTGATGGGGATTAAAGAGTACATTTATCATGATGAGCACTGAATAATGCATACAATTCTTGAATCACTGTTTTGTACAGCTGAAACTAATGAAACTAATGTAACACTGTATGTTAACCATACTGGAATTAACATTTTTAAAAAACCAAAAGAAAGAATCAAAGATAAATTCACTTTGAGACATAAATTCAAATTTGGCATGACTTCCTCATGATTAAAAAAAAAAAAAGGCAGGATGTGGAAAGAGATTAGTAGGGGTCAGATTGTTATAGTCTCTAAATTCCAGGCTGGGGTGTTGGGATTTGAGCATGTTGTAAGTGGGAAACCACTTACAGGTTCATGAGCAAAGGGTTATTTTAGGAAACTTGATTTGGCAGGAGGAATAGGAAGGACATGAGTGGGATGAGTCTGGGGTGTGGAGTTGACTGGGGACCCAGAGACCCAGATGTCTCCCTCCTAGTCCTTGTCCCTTAAGCTTCCTGGGTTAGATCCCCAGACCCTCCACCCCCATCCTGACTCTGCCACCACCACTGTTAGAATACAGTGAATATCTCAGCATTATGAATCTTTAAGTAGTTTTTCAGTCCAAAGGAAAAAATAATAACTTGGCTTTCTTCCTAAGTCACCTAAAACAGGGATCAACTAATTTTTTCTGCAAACACCCAGACAGTCTATATTTTAGGCTTTTCAGGCCATATGATCTCTGCCACAACTATGCAACTACGTAGAGAGAAAGCAGTCATAGACAACACATACGGGATTGGAGATGACTGTGTTCCCATAAAACTTTATTTACAAAAATAGGTTGGGGGCTGGATTCGACTCACAGGCCAAGTTTATCAACCTTCGATCTAAAAGCACATTGTGTTATTTTTCTTAGAAAATAATTCCATGATTACTCAGTGCCTCTAAAGCTTCCCCGACCCTCCCTCTTAGACACTTCCCATACACAGCCCCATCCCCATCTCTAGTTATGAGAGGAATACCGGTGATGATAGGCAAAGCATCGTGTTAATGTGAAGGGGCTGTGGATCTAGATCTAGACAGAGCCCTGTCTGCCAGCTGTGTGATCTGACACAGAGCGCACAACCTCTCTGAGCCTCTCTCTGTTTCCTCATAGACGAAATGGAGGAAGTAGATGCACCTTTATAGGATTTTTGTGAAGATCAGACGCTTTCAAGCATGCAGCCTAACGACTGGCATGGAATAGGCATTCAATAAATAGTTATGAACCCACACTGAGTCTATAAATAGCCCGAACGAGGAGAATTCCATTGTGGATCCAGCCTTGAGGCCAGTAGCGTGCTGGAGAGAGAAGCAGCAGAGATCACAGAAACACACACGAGGCTAGATAAGAAGGCAACGCAAACTTTGAAGACGCTACAAGATGGATTTGTATCAAATACTTCTGATGAATCATTCATTAGCCAGCCCCGCTGTGCCAAATCCGCTCGGCTGCCGGTGTGGTTCGGCAACACAGTCGCACACTTCCATCCAAGTAATGAGATCCTGCTCCTCATCCACAGACTCGCAACAGCTGGTGAGTGGGAGACCCTCGTGTAAACAGCCTCTTCTGAGTTCATTCTTCCGGCCTCATGGGACCAGTCACCTTCGCTTCAGCTGAAAAATAAACACATCAAGAAAATGAATGCTTCTCTCCTAGGGGAACACGACACAATGAGAATCAATCAATAACAAGAAATAGCATGGGGTCATCTTTAGAGAAAAATGCTGTGAAATGTAAGAAGGCTAAGTATGTACACACACACACACACACACACGCACACACACATATTAACAAATAAGAAAAGACCCTAAGTTCAAATCTTGATCTTTTGTCCTCATCAGTTTTATATTTGGAGTCAAGTTATTTAAGGTCCGTGTCTACATTTCCTCCCATATAAAATGAAGATAGTCATGGTATGTTCCTTTTTTTTTTTTTTTAAGATTTTATTTATTTATTTGACAGAGAGGGAGATCCCAAGTAGGCAGAGAGGCAGGCAGAGGGAGAGGGGGAAGCAGGCTCCCCGCTGAGCAGAAAGCCCAATGCGGGGCTTGATCCCAGAACCCTGAGATCATGACCTGAGCTGAAGGCAGAGGCTTTAACCCACTGAGCCACCCAGGCGCCCCTCATGGTATGTTCCTTTACACTTGTTGTGAGAATTAAGAACAGTCCCTGAATAATCATGACTGTCCGGTTAGTGTTTGCCAGTGTTGGTGTCAGCGTTATTCTTTGAAAAAGATGTTTTCAGAATAGCTAAACAATGAAGTCAAACAAACACATAATGAATCAAATTCAAAAGGAATCTGAAAAGTCTGAATCTGTGATACTCTGCAAGACCCAACCCTGAAATTCACATGAGACTCTGGAGTTCTGTCTCCTGTGACTCAGCAGTAGGACAGGTCAAACCAGGAAGATGGGTGTTTCCATCATTCGGTTCAGTTCAAGAAACGGTGACTGAGTACAGTGTACCAAAGCCAGCAGCTATGTGCAGTGGTTTTATGAAAGGATATCCTTATTCTTAGGAAATACATACTGAAGTAGTTAGGACTAAAGGGCCATGATGTATGCAAATTATTCTCCAATGGTTCAAAAATATTGGGTGTCCATATAGAGAGAGAGGGAGAGAAATGTTTAACAATAGGTGTGACAAGAGTCCGTAGTGTTCTGTGTACCATTCTCCCTGCAGCTTTTCATAAGTTTGAAATATTTTCCAAATAAAAACTTTTTTAAAAGCCCAGTAGGATGGGTTAAAAATAGAAAAGAAGCATTGACTCCAGCTCAACTATGAGACAAGCACAGGGCGGCAGCAAGGACAAGCAGAGGTGACGATGCAGTCCTGACAAGACGCCAAGAGAGCTTGGACTTGAACAAGGGGACATACAGTGGCTCTAGGATTCAAATGTGCAGTGGAGTCAGGCTAAGATCACCCTGAAACACATCTCCCCGGCAGGCCCTGCTTGTGCCCAGGCACCTAAAACAGGTTGCATGTGGCACTAAGAATAATATTGCTTGAAACCCTTGCCCTGCTTTTCGTTTTAGGGTTTTAGTCCCAAGACTTTTGTTTCCCATGCCAATTACTGCCTTTTCGCTGGTCCCCTGCCAAAGATTTCTCCCCATCTTCAATCCATTTTGCAAACTGCTGATAGAATAAATCCCTAAATCATTGCTCTCATTGCATCACTTCCTCACTCAAGAAGTGACAATGCTTTCCTATGTTCTAGAACACCGTTTCTAAACTTCGCTGTCTCATCACTTCCGTGTTTTATGATTTTACATACTTCGATTGGTAGTTTCAACTTTCAAGATTTTTTTCCTGCCACTGGAACAAACAGAAGCTATGATTAGACCGATATCCGAGAGTGGTGGATGCTTAGTTTCCGTCTTACGTTCTGAACACTAGGCTCAGGCCCAAGTTGTGATTTGTCTGAAATTGACATAAAAGTTTTTCCTCCTATTTTTGTAATTTAGATACACTTTTTAATTTTAGAATGGTTTTAGGTTTGCAGAGAAGTTGCAAAATTAATACATTGAGTTCCCATATATACCACACCCTGTTTCCCTACTGTTTGTATCTTACATCACTATGTACATTTGTTAAAATTAATGAACCCACATTGGTATATGCTAATTAATTACACTTTTTTTTAAAGATTTTATTTATTTATTTGACAGACAGAGATCACAAGTAGGCAGAGAGGCAGGCAGAGAGAGAGGAGAAAGCAGGCTCTCCACGGAGCAGAGAGCCCGATGCGGGGCTCAATCCCAGGACCCTGGGATCATAACCTGAGCCGAAGGCAGAGGCTTTAACCCACTGAGCCACCCAGGCGCCCCTAATTAATTACACTTTATACTTTATTCAGATTTCATTAATTTTCCTTAATGTCCTTTTCTATCCCAGGATCCCATCCAAGGGACAATGTTACAGTTAGCTTCTCTCCTATTCTAAGACTGTAAAATATTGTTTAAGAAGCCAAATATAAAAAATATAGTCTTTTTTTTTAAACATAAAATGCGTGTTTATTTCAATCATCAAGGATGATTGAAATATATCTCACCATATACCCAATTATTAGTATAAAAGAAAATGTATGTAGGGGCGCCTGGGTGGCTCAGTGGGTTGAGCCTCTGCCTTTGGCTTGGGTCATGATCTCAGGGTCCTGGTATCCAGCCCCGCATCGCATCGGGCTCTCTGCTCAGCAGGGAACCTGCCTCCCCCTCTCTCTCTGCCTGCCTCTCTGCCTACTTGTGATCTCTCTCTCTCTGTCAAATAAATAAATAAATATCTTTTTAAAAGTTTTTTAAAAAAGAAACTGTAGGTATTCAACCTTATAGATACAGTAACGGAATTTGATAAAATTCAAGATTCATACATGATTTAAAACTCTTAACAAACTAGGAATTTCCTCTCTTTTTGGTAATCTTTTATTTTGAAATAATTTTAGATTTCTAGAAAAGTTGTGAAAAAGAGAAAGAACTCTTGTATCACCTTCACCAAGATTGGCAATTATTTACATTTTATCACATTTGTTTTATTAATGTCATTCTGTCTATACTACTTTTCTGAACCATTAAAGAGTGAGACACGATATTTCTATGATGTGTGTAGTCTGACTGAATAAGATTTTATACGCCACTTTGACAATCATTATCTTTCCTACTGCCCTTGAACAGTAGGGGCCGTAGGAAAGTTAGATGCTGCGCATCTAACAGTATCGAACTCATCCCGAAGCATTATTATAACATTCATTGCAAGACTCCCTGAATTTTCCCTTTATGTCAGAACCTTTGGGAGCCCAGATTTCATGTCCAAGACTAGATCTAATTAGCTGATCCAATAAAAGTTTGCTTCTTATACAGTAAACCGCAGTTCTCTACACAGGACTTCACACAGAGATTTCCTGGAATCTCGTGTTTGATACAGAGGGTGCTAAAATGAGCTCTCACCACCACTGGTGGAAAGTACCTCAGTAACATCACTGCTGGTATTATTCCCTCTGGCCAGGAATACGTCCTTTATGGAAAACTATGGTATCAGCTGCCTTTAAGCTGCCAGTGACTTTTCTCTGGTTCAATTATCAGGAGTCTATCTATTGACCTTACTCATAGAGCTCATTAGCTAATAGAGCTAATTAATAGGCAAAGTTTAAGTGCTCTTTCTAGCCGCCAATTTAACATTGGCTCGCATTCCTTCCAGTACCCTCATTTTCCCCTGCATAGCTGGAGTAAAAAGAAGGCGTTCATGGTAACATCTAAACAAATGGCCATATTTTTCCCACCAGGAGTGGGTAATTTCCCATTCTCTCTCTTAAGGAAGAGAAACAATACCCTCTTGTCAGACAGTTTTTTAGATGGAAACAATTTAAATTCCGTATCCTTTAGTACCCTACTAGCAAATAGTATCCCATGAGCAAAGAGCTAATAGTTATAAAGATTTCAGATACTAAACATATTTGACAGCAACTCTTTCCAAATGAAATGCTTGGCATAGAATTTTAAACAGCCAACATAGGATTTTTACCAGTTCTATTTTTTTTAAGCTTTTTGATGTTTCCCTTGTCTGTTTAAAAACCCAGTATAAAATTAAAATGAATTTTTACAAAAAGAAAAATTTATTCATAATTTCACCATTGTAGCATACCTATTTCGGGATTATGAATTCCCTTTTATCTTTGGCCAAGCCTGTGTTCTTTTTACCTCACATTTTATTATAAACATTTCCTATGTCTCTGGTATTCATGTATATTTTTAAGGGTTACATAATATTTCATTAAGTAGATGTATAATTATTATTTAAACATTTTCCTAATGTAGTTTAAAAGGGGAAAGACTTTTTGTTTTCTTTCTTTTTTTTTTTTTCCCTTTTGTCTGTTTTCACCACTGGACTCTGAGCATTTAAAACAGTGCTAGCAAGGGGCACCTGAGTGGCTCAGTCAGTTAAACTTCTGCCTTTGGCTCAGGTCATGATCCCAGGGTCCTGGGATGTAGCCTCATGTTGCAGGGGGTGGAGGTGGGGGTTCCTGCTTAGAGGGAGTCTGCTTCTCCCTTTCCCATTGCCCCTACCCCTTGCTAATGCATGCTCACCCTCTCTCTCTATCTTTCTCAAATAATAAAAGCCAAACAGCGCTGGCAAAAAGTAGACCCTAGGTACATACTTGTTGAATAAAAAGTGAATTTAAATGGTTTCAAGTTTTACTCTCATGTATTATTTTTTTTATCATCCTGCTTTCTTCTGACTTAATTTTTTCTTATTTTACCTCCTTGAAATAAAAACAGTTGATCATGATTATTATTATTATTTTTAATGTAGAAAGCATTTACAGTGATCAGTTGTCTTTGATTATGATCTGGTATGATTGGTATGATCCCATGTAAATTCCTTATATATCTGAAAGGTCTTTATTCTACCCTCACATTTATTAAATAGTTTGGGTAGGTGGAGAATCTATGATGGAAACCATTTTCCTTCAGAATTTTGGTGAAGGTGTCCTTCCTTTTTTTTTTTTTTTTTTTGTGGTTATCAGTGCTGTGCTGAGAAAGCCATTGTCATTCTGATTCTTGATCCTTTTTCTATGTACAACATTTTCCCCCTCCCCTCCCCCTCTTCCTTGCTCTCTGTCCCTTCCTCCCTCCCAGCGGCCCTTCCCCTGCAACCGCTCAAAAGTGCCTATAATTTGGATATTGAATCCCCTGGAATGAATCTCTAATTTTATCTTTTCCACCTTGTTTTTGCCCTACTCTCTGAGAGATTTCCTCAAATTCATCTTCTAACTCTTCTACTAAGTTTTTACATTTTTGTTCTATTGCTAATTTTCAAGAGCTCTGTTTTTCTCTGAGTCTTCCTCTTTTATTTATTTATTTTTTAAAAGATTTTATTTATTTATTTGACAGACAGAGATCGCAAGTAGGCAGAGAAGCAGGCGGGGGGCGGGGGGGGGGGAAGCAGGCTCCCCGCTGAGCAGAGAGCCCGGTGTGGGACTTGATCCTAGGACCCTGGGATCATGACCTGAGCCAAAGGCAGAGGCTTTAACCCACTGAGCCACCCAGGCGCCCGAGTCTTCCTCCTTTAAATAACAATTTATTTTTACTACATAATCTCTTCTATTATCTATCTGATTTAGCACCTTTTAAAAAAGAGTTATTCATTTGAGAGAGAGAGAGAGAGCAGTGGGAGAGGCAGAGGGAGAGGGAGAGAGAGAATCCTCAGTCAGACTCCCCCTGAGCATGGAGCCAGACATGGAACTCATTCCCAGGACCCTGAGATCACAACCTGAGCCGAAATCAAGAGTTGGTTGCTTAACTGACTGAGCCACCCAGGATACCTTGAATTTAGTTCGTTTGAAAATGTTATCTTCTACCCTACTTCTGTTTCCTCCAAGTCATTTTGTTGTTTTCTCTTTGTTTTGATCTCTCTCCTGTCATAGAGACTTGCCTCAAGGGTCTGGTAATTCTTATTTAAGAATGGGGCCTTGAGGGGTGCCTGGGTGGCTCAGTCGGTTAAGCAGCTGCCTTTGGCTCAGGTCTTGATCCCAGGGTCCTGAAGTGGCCCTGCATCAGGCTCCCGGCTCAATGAGAAGTCTGCTTCTCCCTCTCCCTCTGCCCCTGCCCCTACCTGTGCTCTCTTGGTTGCATTCTCTCTCTCTCAAATAAATAAAGAAAATCTTAAAAAGAAAAAAAAAAAAAAGATTGGGGCATGAAAAGCTAGTTGGAAGTTTTCTTATTTGTAGGTAGAATTGAAGTGCTTCACTAAGGGTGATTTGACTGGGCCTTTTAGTTGGAGAACCTGTGTTAGTTTCTTTAGGTATGTTCCCTTGGCCTAGTCAGGTTTCCCAGAGAATAATTTTCCGATTTCCAACTTAGTGGGCAAAGGCCCAGTTGCTAGGATTCCAGGAGCTGTAAGGAGGAAGAAGGCCTCAGGTCCTCTCTTCCAGTGTGCAGACTTCCAATTAATCCCCCTGATTTAAGTGTGGTAGCTCTGCTTCTGAGGTCCCCTTGAATTCTATTCTAGCCTCTTCAGAGAACACCTCTCTAGCTGTCTGCTGGGGATAAGAAGGGGCAGTTGTATGACTTCGCAGAATAGAGGATGGTGTCTGGAAAAGTTTATTTTTTAATATACATTTAAACATTTTAATGACAACTTAAATGCAATAAAGTACACAAACTTTAAGTATACACGCCTAATGCATTTTTGCATGTGTACGTATCCATATAACATCCAGATTGGCATATAGAATATTTCCAGCACCCAGGAAGACTCCCTCATGGCCCATCTCAGTCAAAACCCTCCACAAAGTAACCATTATTCTCTTGGCTTTTATCATAGATGACTTTTACCTGTTCTTAAACTTGAGTTAAAGGAAATCACACTGTATGTACTCTTTTGTGTCTAGCTTTTTGCTCAATATTGTATCTGCATGATTTATTCATGTCGTTTCAATTTAGTTGTAGCTCATTCTTTTTCACCTCTGTGTAGTATGCTATTGTTTAAATATACCACAATTTATTAATCCATTTGAATATTGTGGACATGAATAATTTCCACTTTTTACTGTTTTTTCATTTTTATTATTTTTTTAAGATTTTATTTATTTTTACTTAATTGAGAGAGAGAGAGAGCACAGCAGGGGGAGCAGCAGGTAGAGGAAGAAGGAGAAGCAGTTTCCCCTCTGAGCAGGGAGCCTGATGTAGGTCTTGATCCCAGGACCCTGGGATCATGACCTGAGTTCAAGGCAGATGCTTAACCAACTGAGCCACCCAGGCAACCCTTTACTATTTTTTTAAATTGAAGTATAGTTGACATAGAGTTTTTTCCAGTTTTTGGCTCTTATAAATAATCCATTCATGAAGATTATTAAGCATATCTTTGGCACACATATGCCCACACTTTCATTGGGCATATACACAGGAGTGAACTTGCTGGTTCTTAGGACATATATTTATTTTTAGCTTCAATAATACAACAAATAAGTTTCCAATGCGCTTGAACCAATTTGTTTTCCCATGAGCAGTGAGTGAGAGTTTCAGTTGCACCACAACCTAGCCAACACCTTAAATTTTAGTCGTTTCAATGGGTGGGTAGTAGTATCACATTGTGATTTTAATTTGCATGTCCTAGATAACTGAAGATGGTAAGCACATTTTATATGCTCACTGAGCACTTGACTGTCCTCTTTTGGTAAGTGCCTGTTCAAGTCTTTTAACCATTTGGGTTGTCTTTTTCATACTTATTTGCAGAAGTTCTTTATAAATTTTGGATAGGAACTCTTTATCAAATGTGTATTGAAAAATGTCATTTTTCCAATCTGTAGCTTGTCTTTACTCTCTTTTAGTGGTGTCTTTTGATGAGGGAAGTTCTTAGTTTTTATTATGGCAAATGTAAGGCTCGATTTTAAGCAACTTAAAAATGAAAATTTTGTTTAAAAATCAGGGTTGTCTTGGGGTGCCTGGGTGGTTCAGTCAGTTAGGCATCTGACCCTTGGTTTTGGCTCAGGTCATGATCTCAGGGTCATGAGATCAAGTCCCACATCTCAGTGGAGACTGCTTTAGATTCTCTCCTTCTGTCCCTCCTCTGGCTAGTGTGTGTGTGTGCATGTGCTCTCTCTGTCTCTCTCAAATAAATAAATAAATAAATAAATCTTAAAAAAAAATCAGGGCTGTCTTTCTGGGTTTTCTGTAATGCACTGCAATAAAACTTGTGCTAGGCAGAAAACCATCTTTGTTCCAAAGTTCAGGGTTATGGCTCTTGTTCTAGCTCTCATCATAATAGAACATTACCAGACACAAACTCTGTACCATGCTACTCTGTGATCTCTGCGGTCCACCTTTGGTCTAGAAGACCACATTGCAACAAAGCTTTGGTCCCTTAAGAAATAAGGATAAAACTTCCAGGCCCAGAGAATCACTGTCTCTGTCCCCCTTCCATATACTTTGTTAATAAAATAATATCCTTTTGGGTGTTTTCTTCAATCCTGCAGATGCCTCCCCCCAGCTACCTTCAACAAAGTGAAATGGAACAACAGGCATTCTATTATACACAAATGATAAGGTTTTATTACTTCTAACAAGGAGTGGCCTGAACAGATAGTTGGCCTACAAGGTAATTATTGACAAAGAGAAGGCCTATAAAGCAACTATTCAAAAACTAGAGCCACCATTTAACTGTTTTTAGCCGAAGAAAAATGATAATAGAGTCAAAGAACTGTTTTTGGTAACCTTGGAAAATGTTGGAGGTAGGCCAGAAATGGAAGTCCTCAATCAAGACTGGTTTATTGTGCACAGTAGAGACTGGGAATTCAATAAGTATTTATCAGATGAATTTGAGGGTGCTGGGAAGGACATGTGGAAGCTCTTGGAACTGGTCAGAGTTACATTCTCTTTTCAGGTTCAATTCTGAATGGGAAGAATAATTATTTTTAAAATAGTGTTTTCCAAATTAATTTATAAATCTAGTAGTCTTCTACTTAAAATTGCAGAGGACTTTTTGACAATGAACAGTTACTAAGTGATTTTATATATCAAAGGATAAAAAATGCTATACGGAAAAATAAAGGATATGAAGTAGACAGGGAACGTGGTGGTTGGGTTACTCTTTTCTATAAGTAGTTCAAGGAAGGCGGTACTGTTAAGGTAACATTTGTACTGAGACCTGACGCAAATGAGGGCACGAGACATGTGGAAGCAAGTACAAAGGTCCTGAGTTACCCCCTGGTTATATGAAGAACAGAAGGTGCAGGAGGAGGACTCCAGCTAGAACAGAATGATTGAAGACAGAATGGTAGGAAATGATTTGAGTGTAGCAGTAGATGGGTTAGTGGGTGGAGGGTGAATCATGTAGGGACTCCGAAACCTATTCAATTTATTCTGAATGAGAAGGCAAGCCTTTGGGGCGCCTGGGTGGCTCAGTGGATTAAGCCATTGCCTTCGGCTCAGGTCATGATCTCAGGGTCCTGGGATCCAGCCCCGCATCGGGCTCTCTGCTCAGCGGGGAGCCTGCTTCCCTCCCTCTCTCTGTCTGCCTCTCTGTCTACTTGTGATCTCTCTCTGTCAAATAAATAAATAAAAATCTTAAAAAAAAAAAAAAAAAAAAAAAGAAGGCAAGCCTTTGGAGAGTTTTGAGCAGAGGACTGATGAGATCAGACTTAGATTTTAAAAGGACCACTCTGACTCTTGTGCTGAGAAGAAATGTAGGGGAACAAGGCTGGAAGCAGAAAGATGAGTTAAGAACCTGTTGCCATTTTCCAGGTAAGCAATAAAGGGTAGCAGCAATGGAGGAGGTGAGAATGATTGTATTACGGCTCTCTATGGAAAAATAGAGTTGACAGGATTTGCTAATGGGCTGGGTGTAGGGCATGAGAGAAAAAGCATGGTCAAGGATGATTCACAGCTTCTGTTCTCAGCAAATGCAAGGCCAGAGTGGCTATTTACTGAGAGTTCAGTTAGGGAATGTTACATTTGTCATGCTTATTAGAAATCCAAGTGGCGATGGCAGGTAGGCAGTTGGAAAGGCTTAAAAATGAATCTGCATTTCATCTAGAAGAATAATGGGCAAGAGTTGCTATTAAAGAAAATTTCAAAATAAAGATTAAGGTGGGAATTGGCTCCACAGACATAAAAGTGCAATCTAAAACTACAATAAACAAAACTGATACAGAAAACAAGATCGATGAAACAAGAAATATGCCTGGAAACAGTTCCTCCAAGGCTTCCCTGCGTTTACAGATTTAAGCATTGCTGTTTTTACCGTTGGCAATGAGCTCTACATCTTCGCGACGATTCATCTCTAAAATTTGCTCAGGTACGCAGTTTTCCCAATGGAAACTTCTTTATTGTTCTTCCCTCAATATACATAATTATTGTCAAAAAATTACAGTAATGCAGAAAGCTGTACTCTCATATCCCTCCAGGTTTTGAGATAATCTGTTTTTGTTTTTGTTTTTTTATCCTTCGGGTCTTCCTTCTAGGGCATAATATGAGTTGTGTGCCTGTGGGTCTGGAAGAGTGTCACTCAGCTGTGAGTGAGCCCAGCTAATATCCACTGTGGAGATGTGAATGCAGCTTTGTTTCATTTTTTAAATCAAATTCCCAGTAACTCATTACCGGTTAAAACAAATGCAGCTTTGTTTTATTTTTCAGATTCCCAGTAACTCATCAAAGCTTCCTACACCATTCAAGAACACTGAGGTTTATTAAAATATGGAATAACTTTACCAATATCACAGTCATAATTATGGTAGCAAATACGTACCCTATAGAATGTTTCCCAGGTGATACACCTCCTGCTAAACGCTCTGTATGCACCAAAGAACAGGATCCTCTTCATAATCCCTCTTTTACAGATGGAGGAACTTAGGGTTTGATGAGCTAAGTAACTTATTTCAAATTAAAAAAAAATAGCAGAGCCAGAATCTGAACCCAGATGTGGCTGATCACAAAGTCCAAAGTCCAAACTCTCGGCTTATTATTATACTTCTTGGAAATATTAAGGGGTCTACTGCATATGATAAAACATCTTTACAAACCAGTGGGGGAAGGGATGAATTAGTCAATAAATGATTTGGTGGAAATTTGTTTAATATTCAATATGGGCCTCATTTCATATTATATAACAAGATTATTTCCGGCTATTAATAAATATGAAAAATGATAGATAAAATCATTGAAAACAGAACATACATTATATCTTAATGTTAAAAAGAAAAAATATGGGAAAAATAGAAGAATATATAGGTAGGTATTTTATTGATTTAGGAGAATAGGGAAAAACTTGAACAAAAAACTGGAAAAATAACACAAAATAAATCAATTTGTCCATCATAAAAATTTAAACCACTTATACATAAAATATCACTAGCAAAATTAAAAGACATATTATACATAAGGAAAAATATCTGCAATGAATATGACTGAAAAAGTGCTAATACCCCTAATGTAAAAAAATCTCTTATCCAACAGGAAGGAAAGCAGCGATAGTTCAATAGCAAAATTGGCAAAGGACATGAACAGAGAATTTACAGAAGAGGAAATATAAAGGACTGATAAATTAATGCAAAATATTCAACTCACCAATAAAGAAATGCAATGTTTTTACAAGAGACTATCATTTATCTTCTGGCTTTAGGGTTACCAGAAGTGAATGAGAATGGTGTCAGGACTATCTGCCAGGTGTGGGAAAATGGAGACATTCATAGATCTTAGTAAATATTTACTTTAGTAAATTGGTACAACCTTTCTTGAAAGCAATTTGGCAATATGTATCAACACTCATAAAGTACCTTTACCTTTTGACCTAGTGATACCACTTCCAGAAGTCTATATTAAGGAACCAATCAGCAGTATGACAAATACAAGTTTACAATCATAAGATTATACATAATCTAAAAGTTTAATGATAAACCATTAATATAAGGAAATATAAATCCACTATTATAATCATGTTTCTGAAGAATATTTAATGATCTGCAATATGTTTGTGTTATATTTATTTATATACCTATATATATTGTTAAATGGTAAGGACAGGATATGAAAGTTTCTATGTATATATGTTTTATCACTAACTGTGGAAATGAGATATATAGGTGGATAAATATTATAGATACATAAATATATAGCAGGAAATAAAAATCATAAAAGTAGTGAATTGTGGTTAGGGGTAAAGTGTTCTCTCTTTTCTGGAAATATTTTCTACATATATTAAAAGGAAAATGTGTTATTCTGATCATCAGGTTAAACCTTTAACTTAACAAGAACCCTTTAAAAGTTCATTCCTTTTTAAAGACTTTTAAAAATTTGAGAGAGAGAGAAAACAAGAGAGGAGAGAGGTCAGCGGGAGAAGCAGACTCCCTGCTGAGCAGGGAGCCCAACTCAGGACTGGATCCCACAACTCCAGGATCACGACCTGAGCCGAAGGCAGTCACCTAACCAACTGAGCCACTCAGGCGTCCCAAAAGTTTGTTTCTTTTTACCTAATAAGTCAGTCAAGTTCCAGGAATGTATCCTTAACAATGGACAAAGATAAAGACAAAGATTTCTACACAAAAGTGATTGTTTTAACATTATTAATAACTCTCTAATTTTGAGAGGGAACTGCTAAATTCAATTATAGAAGAAAGACTGAAGAAAATACAATACATAAAATGAAAGAAGGTTGTATATCTATTAGTCCTATCTGCAAGAAATTTTTAATAACACACAATAAAATTCTCATATTTTATGTTAAGGAAAAACAGGACAGAAATTATTCAATATGTATTTAGTTTACTGTAACCTTTTATTTTTAATATGATTTGGATTAGATAGGTAGTAGATACACACATGCACTCTCTCTCATTTATGTATAGTCATTTATTTACTCATTTATTCACTTATTTTTCAATTTTTCCATTTAACAATTTCTTTACAGAGACTGGACTTGAATCCAGGCCTGGCAAAAAATAACTGGACTTTGGGCAAATTACCAATCTTCCCTTAGCTTCTGTTTTTTCATCTGTAAAATGAAGACCACCCACTGTGCAGGAGTAAATGAAGTAAATGCATACAAGGACCCAGAACAATGACTTACTCATAAAATGTTTTCAGGAAATAGCAGTTGATAGTATTTAATTGTTATTTTAAAAAAGGAAAAAGACTTAGGAAGCAAAGAAGTAGTGAGGAACCAAAAATGCATGGGCAGAGAGACCTTCACATCCTCCCAGTTAGGGGAATTATTTACTTTATAATTTAAAAATAAAGGGTTCCTGGGTGGCTCACAGTGGGTTGGGCCTCTGCCTTCAGCTCAGGTCATGGTCTCAGGGTCCTGGGATTGAGTCCCCGACTGGCTCTCTGCTCAGCAGGGAGCCTGCTTTCCCCTCTCTCTCTCTCTGCCTCTCTGCCTACTTGTGATCTCTCTCTCTCTGTCAAATAAATAAATAAATAAAATCTTTAAAAATAAATAAAAACAAACCCCACAAAATATACTACATTTTCAGGACTTCAAAGGAATGTAAATGCCAATGTAAATCAAAGCTCTAATAAGAAGAAATAACGTTAGGAACGATGCAAGGCGCTGAATAACCCAAGCAAATGCTCTCATGCGGCTTACCAACTATGATATTGCCACCTTGTGGAATTAATGATACATGTCACATCCCAGGGCACTTGCGATTTTATTTTGAAGTAATTTATATGCAAAGCCTAAATTCTACAAATGTTCTTACCAAAAAAAATTAACATGCAACAAGAGGAGATCAAATAATAAATTGTTCAAACATGTAGAAATGTAGAATATTATAGTACAGGGGAGTTTGGTGAACAAAAGAAATCACCATAATTCTATCACTGCAAAGCAGTAACATCATTTTAAGATTATTTTTATCATTTCATCCCACTTTTCAAATTTCTTTTTTTTTTCAGTTTTTTTTTTAAAGATTTTATTTATTTATTTATTTGACACAGAGAGCGAACACAAGCAGGGGGAGCGGCAGGCAGAGGGAGAGGGAGAAGCAGGCTTCCCGCTGAAAAGGGAGCCTGACACTGGGCTTGATCCCAGGACACTGAGATCACAGCCTGAATCAAAGGCAGACCCACAACCTACTGAGGCACCCAAGCGTCCCAGCCCACTTTTTAAATTTCTTAGCTAATATCATATCATTAGCATTTTCCATGCTGTGGCATCCTTCACAATGATTTTTTAATGGTGACCTACCATTTTATTGAATTGATGTGCCATACCCTAGCTCAACATTCCCAGAATGCTGGGCATCCAATCTACTTCCAAGTAAAATGTCAATTTATGGTGATAGTTTCTATACAGGTGGATATTAATGTCTTTACTTGGTTATAAAAAGTAAGATATATTCTTTTTTTTAATTTTTAATTTTTAATTTTATTTATTTGACAGATAGAGATCACAAGTAGGCAGAGAGGCAGGCAGAGAAAGAGAGAGGAGGAAGCAGGCTCCCCGCCAAGTAGAGAGCCCGATGCGGGGCTCGATCCCAGGACCTTGGGATCATGACCTGAGCTGAAGGCTGAGGCTTTAACCCACTGAGCCACCCAGGCACCCCCTAAGATATGTTCTTATTATGAAGATAATACACACTCAGTATTTAAAAGATAAGCAAAAGTGAACTACGATTACAATTTTGCAAACCAGAAAACCACTGTAGCACCTTGCAGATTTTTCTGACACACACAAACTTATGTGTAGTATATATTTACATTTTTTTAAAAAAATATTTATTTATTTATTATTTATTTATCCCCTCAGCTCTGTGGACTTTTTGCCCTGTGAAGGGGTCCAGAGGGAGGAGGATAAGAGTGAGGATCTGATGCTCAGGGCTACTTAAGGCAGAACTGATTGCATCTAGTCAAAATTAACTTTGAAAAATCTCATAAATCATCCTTAAATCATAGTGCTCCATGTTTTGTCTGTATGACCCTCTATCATTGTTTTCTAATTTTTCCTTGTCCATATTTCTCTATATCTCTCAGTTAATTTCATCTTACATGACACTGATGGAGTCATCAACACCCACTTACGTAGCTATGGGAATAATATATTTCCTTTGTATCATGACAAGTAAACCCCTGAAAGCATTCATAACTCTTTCATACACTGGCTTTCAGGCTTGATGGCATCTATTGCCTGCTTAAGTTAACACATCTGTAAGATGACTTCCGCTGATTTTGGAACATGATAGGACTTGGACTAATGGTTGAAATAGGGGGAGGGAAACTTAGGAATGATGCTAGATTTCCAGCCTGAGCAACTGATTTAACAGTGCTGAGATGGGAAAGACCAGGGGAAGAACAGGTATAGATACATTGTAATTCACTGATCTGATTCCCTTTTTTATTGGACATTCAGGTTGCTTACAATATGTTATCATTAGGAACTATACTCTGATTTGTGGCAAGATCTTTTTGCATATCTTTAATTTCTAAATACAGAATTACTTGATTAAGGGATGTAAAAATTCTTAAGATTTTTTAAAAAAAGATTTTATTTATTTATTTGACAGAGATCACAAGTAGGCAGAGAGGCAGGCAGAGAGAGAGGGGGAAGCAGGCTCCCCACTGAGCAGAAAGCCCGATGTGGGGCTCGATCCCAGGACCCTGAGATCATGACCCGAGCTGAAGGCAGAGGCTTTAACCCACTGAGTCACCCAGGCGCCCCCCAAAATTCTTAAGATTTTTAATGCACATTGCCAAGTAACTTTTAAAAGAGCTGTTTCTTCACACTGTTAACATTAGGGCAGATTTTGAACACTGAAGTTCCGAGCCTCCCTCCCTCTTTCCTGCTTTCCCTCCCACTTTTCCTTTGTCCATTCAATAAGTCACTTTTGTTGAGTATCTACTATGACCCACACAGGGCCTGATATAAATCTAGCTTTGTTCCTCGTTGGGGGCTGGGAGAAGCCTGGGGAGAAGGAAAAGCTATGAAAGACTCTAGAGTTTTGAACTGGGTGACTTGGACATCTTGCCCCAAACTTCTTCTTTAGCTCTGGAGACCAATCTAAAGAAGTTAAAACTCCTTCTTTATTTAGATTGGTGATGGCTCTCTAAGAATTTGGGGGAAAACGTTTAACTTCGTACAGACCACAAATAGGACACCGAGAGCAGGCTTTGCCCCAAGGAACTATAATCTGGAGGGGGTATTATTTTGCAATGAGCTTTTAAAATATGGTGCAAAGTTTACTCCTAACCAAAGGCCACATCATCTCACCAGGACTTGTGGCAGAACTGCCCTAGCAAGGATTCTGTCTCATGGCAGCTGATAGAGAAGGACGGAGCAGGAGACTCCAGGTCAGGGCATAAGGCCCCTTTGTGTACACCAGGGCCAGCCCTCAAACTCTTGATTTGAAGCACTTTTCCTATTACCTGGCTTGAGCACCTAAGTTGCTAGATTTGACTCTGAGCTTGAGTTAAAAGAGGTGCTGGTGGACATCCTCATTGTTGTAACTCAGATAGGAGAGTCCAACCCAACCACACCATCTTGTCTCCTCTCAGCTGGGACCTAGTAAAAGATTTCAGCATGCACAACACTGTAATTACTGCCAGTTATTGGTAGCCTTGGGCCCTACACAAGGCTGGAAAATAATAAGAACACACCCAGGTGCAAATAGAATTACAAGGAGATGCCTGGAGTATTATGAACCTAAGGCAAGACTGGATTATGAGGGTTGTAGCTCTCCTCTCTAAATATGGGTTATGATAGTGCTTGCTTTGGCACCACATAGAATAAATATGGGTTATGATATAAACCTCCCTAATCCAGAGTTCTGCTAATGACTGTGGCTCTAACACTTCACTAACCCTCTGGAGGCTCTCTGACCTGAGTCACTGTGTTCTCATCTTTCAAATGGGAACTGGGGAGGGGTGCCTGGGTGGCTCAGTGGGTTAAGTCTCTGCCTTCGGCTCAGGTCGTGATCCCGGGGTCCTGGGATCGAGCCCCGCATCTGGCTCTCTGCTCAGCAGAGAGCGTGCTTCCTCCTCTCTCTCTCTCTCTCTCTGCCTGCCTGTCTGCCTACTTGTGATCCCTGTCAAATAAATAAATAAAATCTTAAAAAAAATAAATAAAATGGGAACTGGGGGCGCCTGGCTGGCTCAGTCGGTAGAGCATGCAACTCTTATTCTCGGGGTTGTGCATTCAAGCCCCACATTGGGTGTAGAGATTACTTAAAAATTAAATCCATAAATAAATAAATAAATGAAATGGGAATAATTCAATGTCTCATGATTCCTATAAGGATTTAAAAAGATAATCTACATAAAACCCAGAGTAGAGTAACTTTCACTTAGTAAGTGTTCAGTAAATGATGGAAGTTCCTGGAACAATGTACATCATACTAGCACATCTGATTCATAAAATATTAATGCATCTTATTCATCAGACCATCTATTTGGAAACCAGAGGAACCGTTCCCAGGTATGATTTTTTTAAAGACTCAGCATCTGCCTTCTTAAAATATATGATGTGGTTATGCCTCTGGCACTCTAGGTATTTGTTAGTTCATTCAACATCTGCTGAACACTTTTTTTTTCTTTCTTTAAAGATTTTACTTTTTATTTGACAGAGAGAGACAGTGAGAGATGGAACACAAGCAGGGCGACCGGGAGAGGGAGAAGCAGCCTTCCTGAGGAGCAGGGAGCCCAACGCGGGACTCAATTCCAGGACCCCAGGATCATGATCCGAGCCAAAGGCAGACACTTAACATCTGAGCCACCCAGGCACCCCTGCTGAACACTTTTTATACACCAAAATCATGCTACCTATCTGTGTCTTTGAATGGGCCTTTGTAGTTCCTTGCTGGTGGATTATCAAAGCAACCCAAAAGCAGATTTATCTAGACCATGCTAATTTATATAAATATCATATTGGCTGTAATCAGCTCAACTTTCTGATATCTTGCTGACTTCCATACTTTGAAAGAAAAGAAAGAGATGTACACAAAAGGGATGTGTGATTCCCAGTGAAAGGAAAGTCTCCATACTCTGCATTCTGTACTCTACTCTTACTTCTCCATACACACATTTCTGTCTCCAGGACAAATTAAGAATCTTGTGATAACTTTAATTTTACATTCCCAATAGGAGGCCGACACTTTGTAAAAAGCAGAAGTTACAGATAACCATGACTTTTATTTAATCAAGTTCTATGGCTTCCTTCTTCTTCCTTGGATGCTAACAAGAAGTTAAATAGGTGTCTCGCCTCTCTTCCTGCCACAATGTTGGGGTGCTGCAGGCAACAGGGTTCTTTCTGTCCAGACCAAGGATCCCGGATTGGATGGGCTCTGGGGACTATGGCATTTGTCCTGAATAATAGCAGACAAAAGAGACCTCTGAGCAAATGATTGACAGGTCTCAAACAGCATGGGCACCTGCTGTTTCAAAAGACAGTGCAGAGTGTACTCTGGAATAGGAGCAAAGCACCAGATTCTGCCCCCCAACTGTCAGAGCAGGCGGCGTGGCAACAGTCTGCCTTCTACAAGGACTCCTAACCTGCTTAGAAGGTAGGGACTGCTAAATTAATTTCCATTAATAATTAGCAGTTAGGTGTACTTGTTAGTTAGGAGTTCCAGAGCAAACAAGATGCTTCTGGGAGTAGAGTGTGTTCAAACGTTTTTAAATCCCAGCTGTGAACATGTGGTCTGTCCCAAGGCTCTTTCTCCGGACTCATGTGTTTCCTGAAAGATACTCCCTTTGTAAAACTACAGTGAATGTACGATCTCCTTTCCAACCCTTAGAGCTTATCAGACACGAAAATAAAAATTGCCTAGAACATACTTTAAAATCCTTCAAGGACAAATAAAGCAGAGTCGTGTTTGAGGATCATCTTTATCTCCCCATGTCATCACCAGCTCTGGCAGCAGACGCCCTCAGGCAAGTGTTGGCATGGTTTACGTTAGTGCTGTTGGGGAGTACTGATGCTGTGCAAAGCAGCCCATTTCCTACCACATGTCCCCACACGCCAACAGGAGGGTTCTTCAGCTTCTAAGTCTTTTTCTTTTGTGGCTTTTCAATCTTCCGTTGATTGATTTCTTTGGCCCTTTTTTGATTGGCACACCCACCACCAAACTTTGTTTAGGGACAATTTGCCCATATCTCTACATCACCAGGATATTAAGAGTAATGAGTACAACAGAATAGAATATATACAATTTGGGGGAAGGGTCCCCCGCCCCGGATGTTATCCCTTTAAGTCAAAGATTAACTTTGGATCAAATCTTTGAGAGTAATGTCCTTTAGGCTGTTGACTTGCCTAGTAAGCAAGAACCCTCAGTGTATTAGGCAATACCTGTTAATAAGAGAGTCACACTTGGGCATGAGTGGCTAAGAGACCCTCTCCTGATTTGGGGTCAAGCCAGTCAGGCACAAGCTGCTTATCTGTGCAGATGGGGCAGCCCCACCCACGGGTCAAGAGAGCTTGGCTTGGGGGATCACATCAGCGTTGTGACCATGTCCAGCGGTGAGCAAATATTGACAGAATTGGATTCCTCTCTGAACAGCTGGTTAATGACCGTCAGACCCATCCTTGAAAGAACTCAGACTCTTTACAGAGAGATTGGGACAGAAAATCTGTAAGCTAAGAAAAGGTCTCTTATTTAATTAACCTGTTTCAGAGGTAAACCCCATAAAGAGCACAGAATAGCATGAACTGATAACCACTTACCACTGTTGCAGTCTCGATGCTGTGTGCTTCCTGGTCTTTTGATAATTCATTGGTATCAAGGGAAGGACAGAAAAAAGGGAAAGGAGCTAACATTTATTAAGGACCTGCTGTGTGTTGGGCACTGGTCTCAGTCATTTTATACATATTTTTCTCACTCAATCCTCAAGATAATGTATTATTAGCTCCTTTGCCCAGGAAAAAAAGAGGGAAAGTTAAGTGACTTGCCAATGCAATGGCAGGGAGGAGGCAAGATTCGAATTCAAGTCCATCAGTTTCCAAATCCTTGCTTTTTCTGCCAGACCAGGCCAGATGTGTAAGGATATGCATGGTGTGGCTGGAGATGCAGCAGGGGGAGGAGGGAGAAGCAAAGAAATTCTGTTTGTCCATCTTTCATGAAGAAAAGTATTGCTTCTGTAGCATGAACCCAACCAGAACACCTTACTCTGTTGTGAAAAGCAAACTGGACATATATCATTATCACTTATTCATTTTTAAAAGAGTTTATTTATTCACTTGAGAGAGAGAGAGAAAGAGCACACAAGCAGGGAGAGGGGCAGAAGGAGACGGACAAGCAGGCTCCCTGCTCAGCAACGTGGGGCTGGATCCCAAGACCCCTGGATCATGGCCTGAGCCGAAGGCAGACACTTGACTGACTGAGCCACCCAGGTGCCCCAATCACTTATTTTTAAAAGGTGAAAAATGCACAAAATAATGAATCAATCTATTTACTGCCTCTGGCTCTGAATATGAACCAGTGTTAGCTTTTGGACGTGGGCAGGATACCTGTGGGATTTTCCTGGATTTTGTGTGATAGGCAAAGCTTCAGAGTCCTGTAAGGACAGGAAGAGAAGGCATTGCAGAAGCTCTTAAATAAAAGGCACAGTAGGGGCACCTGTTGGGCTCAGTCAGTTAAGCGCCCGACTTTTAGTTTCCCCTTGGATCATGATCTCAGGGTCAGGAGCTCAGGGTCACGAGAGGGAGCCCTACTGCCGGCTCCACACCCAGCCTGGAGCCTGCTTGAGATTCTTTCCTTCTTCCTCTCTTTGCCTCTCTCTCTCTCAATTAAATAATTAATTAATTACATCTTTTTTTAAAAAGGCACAGAAATCCACCTCTGTCCCATATCTGCATAAAAAGAACCCCTTGTTAAACACACGGGTCAAATCTAATTACCAGAATACTAAGAGACTTTCCAAATGGTCTGGGACTTTTTGTGTTGAATCTGCACAAAATTCTCAAGGACTACCTCTAATCTTAATCAGGAATTCGGACTCAGATTTGACCACTATTAGTTACAAAGGAAGTCCTGTACTTACTACATTGATATTCCAATGGAATAAATAATCTGATAAAAAGTAAACCTTAAATTTAAACTTTTCAGTGATCACTTACACCTATAGGATGAACTCTAACCTTCTTAGAAGGTGGGGGAGGCCTGGCCTGCCTGCTTGGCCCATCACTTGCAGTCTCACACTTTATAAGAGCAAATTCTTTCGAGGTTACCCCTCTCCCAGTGTAGACACCACAACTGCCGTTTCACACCTCTATGTTTTAGCTTACACCTGTCTCTATTCTGAGAACTTCTGCCCTAGAAATGTCTATGTAGGATTTGGAAGAATCAATTTTTCCCAGGCTTCATCTTATTCCTGGATTCCATCTCTATCCCCTCACTGCTTGGTGACACATCACACGCTTCCACGGCCCTAAGCACACCCTCCCCCGTCTCCATCCCTGAACTGTGAACTTCCTGAGAGGAGGGCTGGCATAGAGTAGGTGCTCAGTAAGGAAAAGAATCAATTGCTCTAAGATCTCTTGAAACATTTTTTCTTTATCTTGCCTGGAGTCTTCAATGAGAGATCAAAGTTGGCTTCTCCTCGTTTCCCTCAAACAACCACAAAGAGTAAGTTCCCTAGTTGAAGTTTCAATAAATCCTTCCAGAGGACATCCAAAACTTGTCAATGTTTCATATGAGCATGAGATAAGAATATATATTCCAGGGCACCTGGGTGGCTCAGTGGGTTAAAGCCTCTGCCTTCAGCTCAGGTCATGATCCCTGGGTCCCGGTATCGAGCCCCGCATCGGGCTCTCTGCTCTGTGGGGAGCCTGCTTCCCCTCTCTCTCTCTCTCTCTCTCTCTGTCTGCCTGCCTCTCTGCCTGCTTGTGATCTCTGTCTGTCAAATAAATAAATAAAATCTTAAAAAAAAAAAAAGAATTTTGTTCTAAGAAACATGTAACATAATCGAAGGACTATATTCTCCAAGAATCCATTGATTCTCCCCCAAGCTAGTAAAAAGAGGAGAGAAATGTGAAATCAGGTGTTCCCCACTTCCCGATACCTGGGACTTTGGGTGTATTAATCATTGCTGTCAGATTTTGAACACTAAAATGCGGCACCCACGGTCTTGTGGGCCTCGTAGGAGAAAACACCTGTGTAGTTAGAGGGGTTGAGTGCTTGCTAATTGTTACCGTCAACCAGCAGGTGTCGCCAGAGACAAGCACATCCGCGGCGGCTGCCTTCTCGAGGATGACCATCCTGAATCCTGCCTCCAGCCGGAATTCTGCCGCTCTCTAAGGTCCCATCCCCCTGTGGAAGCTTCCACTGGAACAGCCAATCTACACGCCCGTGGTTCCAAAGTTCACTACCCAGGAGAGTCACTTGGAGCGCAGGGATTGTTGAAATGCAGGTTCCCGAGCCCCAGCGGCAGAGATTCTGATTTAGTAGGTATGCAGTAGGGCCTTGAATAAAAAATTTCCATTTTAAGCACCACCTGCTTATCCTCCCTCAACCCTCCATTGTGAGGTGCTTGGAGAAAGCCTGATGTGGACCCACATAGACTGTACAATACCCTCTTTTAGCCTCGACTCAGAGATAGTCAGGCTGGAAAGGGATTCAGGGGTTCATTCATTCACCCAACATCTACTGAGCCTTACATCTTGCCAGTCACCCCTGGGTGCCTTCACAAAGTCAGGCAGCACATTCCCAGGTCTGAGATCACCACTGAGGGATCGGACAGAACACCAGTGAAGACTGAAATTAGGCTTTCTTACGTTTACCGCATCAAAGAACCTGGCTTCCATCACGAGACGAAAAAAGTCTTCCTTTCCCATAAAGAGCACTCCCACGTTTACAGAAATTCTGCCAATAAATTGATTCCTAATGGTTAGTTACAGAACATACAGTCGAAAAGGAATCTTGTTACCAAGATGCATTTTCTAAAACACAGACAATAATAAATCCATTATTTTAAAACAAAGACGAAAACAATAAACCCATTAGTATCTGAAAGTCAAAATGCTGCTGAGTATACGTCTTCCTGTCATGTTAACTTTGCAAATCCAAGATAAATAAAAATCTCAAGTAGTAAAACAGTGTGATAAATTACATTACTACAAAGAAAACATAAATGAAAATTTCATTAGAAACTTAAAACTGGCATGGTATGGTTACCTGGGGGGTTTCAGGGAGAGGGCTTTCGTAGAAACCAATGGAAAGTATGGATTCCAGGGCAGTCTACTGCTGAAACATACCACCTGTTCAGTGACCAACACTTAAAAGGCCCTGAGCCCACCTTTTTTTTTTTTTTTTAAACTACCTTTCTGACTTTTGAGAAGTTTTTATTCTAGGATGGACTTGAAAGTTCACAGAATCCAACTTTTCACTGTACACTCAACACAGCTTTACCACATTGCAGCTGCCAAAGCACTTCCCAGCCTCTGCGTGCATTGCCTAGGGCCAAGGGGATCACTCCCTTTCCCAGAGCTCAGTTCATCTTAGGAATGTTCTAGTTTTTAGGAACTTCCTCTTCACAACCTGACTGACAGGCAAGAAAAGCCAGTGACTCCACAAGGAAGCAAGCCTTCCCTGACCGCTCAAAGTTAGCATGGTGCCCGGGGTCAGGTGGCATCCTCACCTGTTACAGCAGCCTAAACAAGGAAGGCGTCCATCTTCCATATACAAGAGGAAGCCCAGAAGATAGCAAACCCAAAAGAAGGATGTAAGGACGTCCTCCAGGAGCTAAACTCCCTCTCTCTTTCTGCTCTGCCATCTTTTCTCCTGTGTTTCTTGCTCCTGTTTATAAGATGACTTCTGCTTCTCCCCGCACCACATCTGCATTCCCAACAGGCAGAGGGCAGGGAAAACCAAGAGGATGGGAGGCACCTATATAGAGAAGGCAACACTTTCTTGGAACTCCCTCTTATATTTCACCTTGTAGCTTGGCAAGAACTGTCACATGACCAACTCAAACTTCAGTGGGAGGTGGGTGTTTTAGTTGGGCACCTCGTTCACCAGAACATCTGGGTTAAACTCATGAGGAAGAAGGACAGAACAGATATTGGGTAGGACAATTAGCAGTCATTGCCAGAGCCTCATAACAATAGGTGATTAACATGTTAACTGGCTGATAAAATCTGTCTTTCTAACCATTAGAACCCTTCGGAGGCTTAGGACAAGATTATAGAAACTCTTCTTTCTCGGTAACACCCCTTCAGATAATTGAATACAGTGATCATTTCTTTTCACTTCCCCCACCCCAAGATGTCTCTTTTACAAGTAGATGTCTTTTCCAGGCTTGTCTTTGAAAACACTCCCATTTGTTTATATTCCAGGTGCGGATTGAGCCATAAAAACTAATGCAGAATCATCACCTTCTTCCTGCTGTACACCGTGCTGTTAACAGAGCCCCAAATCCCTTGAACTGAAACATCCCACTGTCAATTTATACAGAGCGTGTCTTGAACTCTTATGCTTGTGGGGAAGAGGTGGGGCATTGGGGACACACACCATTGAACCCATGCCCTCTGAAAGGCACTCTGCCGTCTCCCTTATAAGACATTCCATTCAGAAGACCCCAAGGCTGTATCAACCTCATTCGGGCCATTGCAAGGCTGGTTTTATGGACCCAAGGAAGCGCTTTACATAATCGTTGCTAAACTTCATGCTGCCAGATTTAGTCCATTGCTCCTGAGCTCTGGTTGTTGTTACCCAATAGCATTTTAAGCCCTAAGTCACCTTAAAATATGATCTATCTTTAGTATTAGTTAGGATTGTGTTAGCTGTAATGCAAAAACAACAACAACAACAACAACCCCCCTCCCCAAAACAAAACAAAACAAAACAAACCCAGCCAAATAACAATTACTGACATAGAACAAATTTATTCAAGAAGTGTGGAGGTTGGGGGTACCTGGTGTGGTTCAGTCAGTTAAGAGTCTGACTTGATCAAGCCCTGTGTCGGGCTCCATGCTGGTCGAAGAGTGTGCTTAAGATTCCCTTTCTCTCTTTCTCTGTGTCCCTCCATCTCCCACACCCCTGACTCATTTGCTCTCTCTCTCTCTCAAAAAAAAAAAAAAAAGTCTGGAGGTTGTCAGCCCAGGGTTGATGTGGTGTGCCAAGTATCAGGGATGCAGGCACCTTCTACCACGTTACTCTATTATGAAGTTCTGCCAGTTTCAAGGTCACTGCATTGTTCAGGATGGCTGCTAGACTTCTAGCCATCATGTCTGAATTCCAGCCAGCAGGAAAGAGGAAATCAAAGAAGAGGCAATGGCCCTTCCTTTTAGATGTTTCCTGGTAATTACATGGCATTTCTACTTGTATCCCACTGGCCAGAATTGAGTCACACAGTGATAACTTAGCTGAAAGGGTAGCTGGGAAATGTAGTCTTTGTTCAGAATGGTTGTATGCCCATCTAAAAATCTGGTAAATGTCACCATTAAAGACTGAAAGGATATGGGGAGACAACTTGTCATACTTTTCCTCCCTCCCTCCCTTCCCTCCTTCCCTTTTTTTCTTTTCTTTTCTTTCTTTCTTTTTTTTTTTTAAAGTAAGCTCTATGCCCTACATGGGGCTTGAACTCACAACCCAAGATCAAAAGTCGCATGTTCTACCAATTGAGCCAGCCAGGCGCCCCTCTTTCCATTTCGTCACCCACATCAGTAGGAAAAATATTAAACTGTCCAAGACTAAGGCAAAAGACCAACAAGAGTAAATATTTGCTGAACATTCACTATGTGTCAGGAACTTCTCTATGCATTTTACATGTAATAATGTAGTTAATAATCACAAAAATTCTTACTTTGGAGACTACAACTCTACTACCTAGGTGGAAGAACAGAGGCCTTGAGAGGCTGAAGCTCTAGCCTGCTCTAACTCCTGAGGGATACAGGTGTGCTTGAACTGGAGCTCATGCTCCTAGTTAATCACTGCAATGCATTGCCTTAGGGCAATGTGTTAGAAATATAAACCTCTGTCTTTTTTCAGCAACTGTTATTTTGGGTTTTTTTGTTACTCACATCTGGCGTCTGGCTCCTCTCTCAGAGTCTCCCTTGGGTTGAAATTAATTAGCAAGCCTTAGGTTTGATCCTTCCATTAATGACTATTCCACCCATATTTCTTCTCAGGTCTGCTTAGCTCCTAAGAGCCTTGTCCTTTGCAATTTAGGACAGGAAGGACTCCCAGAACCAAGCTGATGCTGAAGAAAAATGGGAGATACGACCTACGTGCCGAGAGCAGTGTGGCAGCCCAACAAACACATCCTGGCAGTGCGGAGTGCTTTAGTGTGGCAAACCAAGTTCAAGGGCTTTGGAGTAAAAAAGACCTCAGGTTGAATCCTGGATCTGCCATTTGCCACCAGAAAAACCTCCTTAACCTCTTGGCCTCTCAGTTTCCTCAGATGAGACCCACTTTGCACATTTGTTGCGAGGAGTCAAATGCATATACATGTGTGCACAAGTATATATCTCCAAACCATACAGCACAGAATCAGGCACCCGGCAGGCACACTCCTTGCTTTACAACTTTGATGACAACCAGTGAAACTCCAATGCACTGTTGGAGCTCCAGGCATCCTTGAAGGAGAAAGAAATGTGAAAGATTAAAGGTTGAAAAGATAGTGAGGAAAAGAAATTGTGTTATACTTAAAAAAAAAATCTTTTTTGACTTCTGGGAATTTATCCAGAGGAACAAATACAACTGAAGAAAAAACATAGATGCTAGATTTTCAGAACCATCTCAGAACAGCTGAAAGCAAAAAGCCACTACCCACCCACACTGGAGAAGGAAGAACTTAGTGTACAGGGCACAGTTGCTCAGTGGAACTCTAGGTAGCCATTTGAAAGGAGAGGGAGTGAGCCCTTGTATCAACATGACAACATATTTAGGATCAGGATTTAATATAAGTGAATAAAGGAAGACAAAGGGATATGACACATGGTTGCAATTTTGTATGTATAATTATAGCTATATATATAACTGTAACTATATATGTGTATTATAACTATATATATATATATGCACATGTTCATTCCTATGTAGAACCAGAAATAATATGTACAAAATAAAAATAGAATTGGCACAAGGTAGAATATTTTCAGTACTTTTGTACTGCCTTTCCAATAAAACAACAACAAAAAAAGCATTATATAGTACCATTAGTTGGAAAGTCAGTTTTCTGTATTTTCAAAAAAAGCTACCATGATGAGTACTTCTAGTGCCCAGATCTTGGTTTCTAAATACCAATTTCCATTAAAAAAGGAACCAGGATTCCTTTAAGACATTAGCGATTACAGAGCTGAGACCGGGCAAGGCTAAGATGAGGCTGGAATATCTGGGTGGTGTCAGTAAACAGGGAAGTACTCAAAGGCTCATAGAGACAGGTCAAAAGGATACAGAAGGTAGTATGGATGTGCTCTTATTAGGCAAATGTGAGACAACTGGGGTATAAAGATAATGATAGAAAAAAAAATCCATACTTTGATATTATCCAATGAATAAATAAGTGGGAAAGAAGATAAAGTTCTTCTTTATAGTGGAACACCAATTATTAAAAGTAGAAGGGATGATGGTATTAGAAAATCACCATTAGGTAAAAACCCCCATAGTAGTTTTTTCAGAGAAGAATCATGAATAGATGCTAAGGCCAGTGGGTGAAAGGTGGTGAGAAACAGGATCTTTACATAGTCTCAAAATATTTCCTCAAAAGATACTTATTAATTACAAAGGGAGAAATAGCAAATTTATAGTGGAGAAACCAGGAAGATCCACCTTAACCAAAAGATCGAAGCTAACGTCACCAATAACAGACAAACAGACATTATGTGCCTCCTGATACGAGGCACTGAGAAGAACACAACATGATTTCTGTGGTATCTCTGCCAATAATGCATAACTTAATCTAATCATGAGGAAACGTAAACCCAAATTGAAGGACATTCTATAAAATAAATGGCCTGACTCTTAAAAAATGTCAAGGTCCTAAGTGACAGACTGAGGAATTGTTCTAAATTAAAGGACATTAAAGACACACGGAACCAGGGCGCCTGGTTGGCTCCGTTGATTAAGCGACTGCCTTTGGCTCAGGTCATGATCCTGGAGTGCCAGGATTGAGTCCCACATCCGGCTTTCTGTTCAGCAGGGAGTCTGCTTCTCCCACTGATCCTCCCCTCCTCATGTTCTTTCTCTCTCTCAAATAAATAAATAAAATCTTAAAAAAGAAAGAAAAAAAAAGATACATGGAACTAAATGCAATGTGTGATCCTAAATTGGATTCTTGACCTTTTTCCATAAAGGACATCCCTGGGACAACTGTTTTAAATTTAAATAGTCTATAGAATAAACACACACACACACACACACACACACACACACACACACACACAGTCAGAAACAGAGAGACAGACAAATAGCAACGGAGAGAGTGAGAGGGACAGAAAATAAAAAAGCAAATATGACAAAATGCTAACATTTGGGGAAACAGAGTGTGAGGTATATAAGAATACTTTGTACCATTCTTCCAATTTTTCTGTAAGTTCTAAAATTTCAAAATAAAGTTAAATAAATAGTATCTACCAGTGTCATTAGTTTTTTTCTTAATTGCGGTAAAATAAACATAATGATGTTTCATTTTAATAATTTTAAAGTGCATAATTCAATGGCATTTGTACATTCAGAAAATTGTGCAATCATCATCGCTATATAATCCAGAACATTTTCAATATCCCAAAAGAAAACCTCATACCCACTAAGCAGCAACCCCTTCCCCCACCTTCCCCTAGGCCTTGAAAACCACTAAATCTGTTTCCTCTCTCCATGGATTTGCCTATTCTGTATATTTTTATATACAGGTATTCATGCATTATATGGCCTTTTTTGTTTAGCATAATGGTTTCAAGTTTCATCCATATTGCAGCATGCATCAGTACCTAACTCCTTTTTACGGCTGGATAATGTTCTACTGTATGGGCATACCACATTTTGTTTCTCCATTCATCAGTTGATGGATATTAGATTATTTCCACATTTTGGAATGTGAATAGTAAATAGTGCTGTGACGAACATTTGCATAAAGTTTTTGTTTCAGTGTCTGTTTTTAATTATTTTGGGTATATATCTAGGAGAGGAATTCCTGGGTCATATAGTAATTCTATGCTTGAGCATGTACTGAGAAACTGCCGAATGATTTTCTATCGGGTCTGTATCATTTTGCATTCCCATCAGTAACATACGAGGGTTCCAATTTCTGCACATTTTCATCCGTGCTTGCTATTGGTTGTCTGATTGTAGTCATCCGAGTGGATATAAAGTTATAGCTCATTGCTCATTGTGGTTTTGATTTGCATTTCTCTAATAATATTTAATAACACTGAGCATCTTTTCAGGTATTTCATGGCCATTAAAAAAATCTTCTTTAGAGAAATGCCTATTCAACTGCATTGCTCATTTTTTAAAAAAATATTTTATTTATTTATGTGACAGACAGAGATCACAAGTAGGCAGAGAGGCAGGCAGAGAGAGAGGAAGGGAAGCACGCTCCCTGCCAAGCAGAGAGCCCAGTGCGGGGCTTGAACCCAGGACCCTGGGATCATGACCTGAGCCAAAGGCAAAGGCTTTAACCCACTCCACCACCCAGGCGCCCTTGCATTGCTCATTTTTAAATTGGGTTTTCTTTCTGTTGTTGAATATTAAGAGTTCTTTAAGTATTCTGGAAACTAAACCCTTATCAGGTATATGATTTGCAATTATTTCCTCCAGTTATGCGGGGTGCCTTGGCATACTCTTAAATATAGTATCCCATGAAGCCAGTAGTTTTTAATTTGGATGAAGCCCAATTTACCTATTTTTCTTCTGTTGCTTGTGTTTTGGTGTCATATCCAAGAAACCATCGCCAGATTCAAGGTCATGAAAATTTGCCCCTGTTTTCTTATAAGGGATTTACAGTTTTAGCTCTTATATGAGTCTTTGATTCATTTTGAGTTAAATTTTTGTATATGATGTGAGGTAAGGGTCCAATTTCTTTTTCTCTCTCTCTTTTTTTTTTGTATGTAGATATTGAGTTGTGCAAGCATCATTTATTGAAAATGATAAGGAAATGATAAATTTCCTCACTGAATAGTCTTGGCAATTTTGCTGAGAAACAGTTGACAATAGACACATGCTTTTATTTTGATGCTTTCAATCCTGTTCCATCTATTTCCATTTCTATCCATGTGTTAGTACCATGTTGTTTTGATTACCATAACTTTAGAGTAAGTTTTGAAATCAGGAAGTGGTAGTTCTCCAACTCTATTCTTTTTCAAGATTGTTTTGGCAAAATGGAGTAGCTTGCAAAACTCCATATGAATTTTTGAATCAATATTTCTGACCAAAAAAAAAAAAAAAGAGCCTTTGGGATTTTGATAAGGATTGCTTTGAATCTGTCAATCACTTTGGATAGTATTATCATCCTCACAATATTAACTCTTCCAGGGGTACCTGGCTGGATCCATCACTAGAGCACGTGACTCTTGATCTTAAGGTTGTAAGTTTAAGCCCCACGTTGGGCATGGGGCCTACTTAAAAAAATAAATACATAAAAAACTCTTCCAACCCATGAATATTGATGTCTCCCCATTTACTTATGTCTTCTTTTCATTGCTTTCAATGGCATTTTGTAGTTTTTAATGCAAACATCTTGCACTGCCTTTGTTAAATTTACTTCTCAGGATTTTATTCTTCTTGATGCTATTGCGAATGGGATTGTTTCCTTCATTTCTTTTTTAGATTAGAAATAAAACTGATTTTTATGTGATAGGAATAAAACTTTAGATAGAAATAAAACTGATTTTGGGTGTCTCAGTGGGTTGAGGCCTCTGCCTTCGGCTCGGGTCGTGATCCCGGGGTCCTGGGATCGAGCCTCTCGTCTGGCTCTCTGCTCGGTGGGGAGCCTGCTTCCTTCTCTCTCTCTCTGCCTGCCTCTCTGCCTACTTGTGATCTCTGTCTGTCAAATAAATAAATGGAATCTTAAAAGAAAAAAAAAAAGAAATAACACTGATTTTTATGTGTTGATCTATCCCACAAACAATGCTTAATCTGTTTAAATCTAACTGTGTGTGTGTGAACTCATTACGATTTTCTATATAGAAAGATTGTGTCATATGGAAAGACATAAAACTTTCTTTCTTTCTAAACTGGATGTCTTTTTCCTTTTCTTTTCCCCCTACTGAATTACCGTGGCTGGAACGTTCGGTATCATGTTGCAGAGAGACGGCAAGAGTAGGTCCGCTTGTCTTATAAGTGATCTTAGGGGTAAAACTTTGAGTCTTTCACCTCTGAGTTTACTAGCTGTGTGGTTTTCATGAACACTCCTTACCAGGTTGGGTACATTCCCCCACTGTTACCACAGTGATTTCCCCCCCCTAAAATGCTCAAATCATCAAGCACTCTCTTGCTTAAAATCCTTCAGTGAGTTCCCATCTTCTTCAGCATCAAATCAAGTCCTTGAGCCTGTCACACAGGCCCCTCAAGACCTGATTTCTCTTGAGTTCTCTGATTTCATGTCCCCACACCTATTCTCTGGGACAGATTCTACAGACATGTCATTTCTTTATACACACTGTTCCCTCTGTTTGGAGCAGAGACACTACCTCCCTTTCGCAAAAGGTCTCTTTCTCTTACCACATCCCATCTCCCTGCCCTTCCCACCTTCAAGTAGTCTCCATGCTGCTCCTGAGTGAATTCCATCAGCATCTGGCACACTACATTACAATCATCTCCTCAGCTCCTCTGCCTTCCTAAACACTGTGAGACTTTGGAAAGCAAAGACTGGATCTTTCATTTCCGTATCCTTAGCTAACATAGGACTTGGTAAATGTCTTTGGAATAGACAAAGACTCCTTTCTATTTTATTAATACTTAAGAATGTATATTGTAAGTCCTAATAGAGGAAGATCTGGATAAGAATAAAGTCACAATTCAAAGACTCAGTAAGTTATATGTTGGGACTTAATCAGCTCAGCACCTCCAAACCCCAAGACAGTCATGCAGATTAATTTTGCTTTCACAGTCACTTGAATAATGCATATACTTACTTCCATCAAAGAAGGATATTCTATAAATCTTGGTGTTTTCGTTTAGGTTGCCAGGAAGCTCAAAATATTAATGCCTTACTATGTGGTGACAATTAGTCCTAGAATCCAGCATGTTTGTTTCTTCTTGCTTATCCTTTGCTTTTCTATTTTTTGGGGGGTTTACTTATTTATAATCTCTACATCCAACGTAGGGCTCAAACTCATGACCCCAGGATCAAGAGTTGCATGCTCCACCAATTGGGCCAACTAGACATCCCTGCTTTTCTGTTTTCAATAATCTTATGAATATGTAAACATACAAATACACCAAATATATTGCATTATTTCTTGTTAGTGTAGAAGTGCACAGATGATTAAGGTAATAATTAGTAGAACAGAGTCACAGCCATTGAGACAGAGTTTGCCTGCAGTTACGACGACTGCACAGCCATTGTTAGGTTGGGATCTCTTAACTGAAACCAGAAATTGGGTGGATTTCATTCATCACGGAGTGAAAAAATATTTTGTTTGTACAGAGAATTTTCGGACCCTCAAACTTTTCTACAACTGACTCCTTCTTATCATTACAGAAATTTTACATCAGAGAGCATTAAGAAGGAAAGGTAAATATTTCTGATATTCAGTGAAGTAGAGAAGCAGAACCTGGATGAACTTGACCATCCAGTACAAGCCCCTATCTTTTTAAATGCAGAGGTGACATGCACCACTCTGAGTGTAGAGCTCCTCGATTTTGTTTTCCTTCTCCCCCAGATCTAGTTGGTCACCAGGCCTGTTAGATTTCCCCCTGGAATATTCCTCTTCCCCTTCCTTCTCACTCCCAGGTCTCCCTATTCCTGTCCTAGGCTCCTGACAGCTCTTGGCTCAGGAATGAATGTACAGGCAAGACTCCTGTATTCTCTCCAGGGTCACCGTCACCTCTTGCGGCATATCTGCAAGTTCTTGGCTTAGGACACGCTCAACAACTGATGTTCTCTCATGTTGCTGTATGATCGCTGCTATTCTTCTGAGTAGAATCTTCTCCCCTCCCAGCATCTCCCTTATATCATCGGGTTAATTAATCCCTGCTCATCCTTCAAGTCTCAGCTCAAGTTAGCTTCTCCTAATGACCCCAGTACCTCCCTGTGTGCTCTCAAAGCACCCTGTTCTCGTCCTAACCTCACTGCTGTCTATCTCCCTCACTAGGCTGTGAGCTCCTTAAGGTCAGGGAGTCAATATTTACCAATGAGTTCCCACATTATAAATCTGACCGACCAGAGGAGGTCTCAGGAAATGCTTATTGAATTAAAGTGAACACACCCAGCACACTGCTTAGTAAATGCATCGGAAGTGGGCCTCACTCATTACATTTTCCACAAAATGTGAGACATGGATCTCACCAATTCCCAGCAGTCTATGCTTTTTTTTTTTTTAACCTAATCCTTCTAAATTTATCAAGTCCCTCCCACTCCTTCCCCTGATCTTTCCCTCGTCTAATTAAAAAAAAAAATCCTTAATCCATTTGGATTTGACTTGGATTTGTTTTCAAACTGAAAATCAATTGTCCTAAACACCGTTTATTAAATGAGCTCTTTCTTTCCTTATTCATTTGAGGTATATCTTTAGCTTTTATTAAATTCTTATAAAAATATAATTTGTTTTGAGAACTATCTCTTCTATTCCATTAGATCTATTACCATATGGGTTTAGTTACTATCATTTTATTATACTGACCTAGCTATTTGCTTTTTAATGTGACTATGTTGTTCATAGTAAGAAATTAGAGAGGAATATTTTAAACATACAGATAAATAAAGAAAAAATTAAATTACCCACAATCCCATAATGTAGAGATAACCATAATAATCATTTTGATGTAAAAAGGGTAGCTTTCTTAGCTGATTTCCACTTCACCATCTTGCCAGATTAACTGACATTTCTGTACTCCCCCGTGGAAGGTACTGGTTGATGTCATAGCAGGCTGAATGTTCCTGGGGGGCATGTGTACTTTGTTCTCAGCATCAGTGGACTATGCTTAGCAAGAGTCAGGTGTGTTTATTCCAACATGTTATGCCAGGTGCAGTGTTTATTCTAATGGTATGATTATTTATATCACACATATTGATAAAAACAATGTATAAAGAGAGTAATTGCAAAGAAAACTAAGTTGAATGCTAAAGATACTAAAAATATTACTCTCGAATTATGTGTGTGAGAATTCTAAACAATGGAAAGAAATTATAAAATCTGGGAGTCCATACACAGCTGGCTTCATAAGCATGTGTAAACTCCTGATCCACTTTTAAAATCCAATATTTCACTTACCACATTTTTAGGTGGTTACATTATTGGTGTGGTTAGTGCAAAAAAAGACAACAGACAACTTCAGAGGAGTCGGTCATAAAAAAGAACTATACCTATGTCAAAGATTAGCCAATATTTACTTGTATTCAAAAATTTTTTTCATTAATAACGATTCTCCTCATCAACCAAATTTTTCAATTAACTGATTAACTTACCAGTGCTTACAGAATTGCATCTACTATGCTATCAGTCATTTAAAAATGTATAAAAATTGATTTACATAAATGAGATCAGGCTGTCAATACTGCTTTATCCCTTTTTCATTGATTATAGATATTATAAGTCATTAAATATTACTCATTTTTAATACCTGACTAGTTACTCCTATTAAAGTTCTATTCAATGCTTCCTTTCCCAACCCCCCGCCCCCATGCTTCCTTTCATTAGACATGTAAAACTATGTACCTTTTTTGACTTCCTCTTTGCAGGACTGACAGAAAACTAGCAGTTCAGTGTTATGCTCGTCCTTGGATTTCTTATATAGCTAATATTCCTTTCTCATTTTTTTTTTAAGAATTTATTTGTTTATTTGACAGAGAGAGATCACAAGCAGGCAGAGAGGCAGGCAGAGAGAGAGAGGAGGAAGCAGGCTCCCTGCCGAGCAGAGAGCCTGATGCGGGACTTGATTCCAGGACCCTGAGATCATGACCTGAGCCGAAGGCAGAGGCTTAACCCACTGAGCCACCCAGGCGCCCCCTTTCTCAGTTTTCATTTTCCTTTTATTTTTAATTTAATTTTGTTGTTGTTTTATTTTTTAAGTTATGAGAATCCTTCTTGGCAGATGGACTGTAGATCAGACACAAATGCCTAATATCCTGTCTCCAAGGATAAAGTTATATGGTAAATATGAATGACTAAAAGCCCTTTTGTTTTGCCTTGAAGGCAATTCTACTGTCACCTCTCTAGGCTGACATACCTGGCCAGGGAGCTTATAACTATCTAGAAAGCTTTAAGACATCTATTGAAATTGCTGATTAAGTCCATGAAATGGTCTAATAGCTTAGCTTTGCGTTTTCTGAAAACCCAAATTAAATCAAGGTGCATCTTCTATTTTTTTCAGGCTTTGAACAGTGAATGCGTAATATCAAATTAAAGGCACAAGTTACTTCTTGTTTTCACTGCTACTTGCCACGACTAAAAAGTAATATGAAGAAGCACTGATTAGTTTCACAGCACTTGATCAGAGATCTAAGGCCAAAGATTCTCATAGCATACTGGCTTCTTTCTGAACCTTTCAACACCTGTAAGAGCTTGAGTTATATAGCTCTTTGAAACTCAAATCTCAATCCTAACTTATATATTAACTTCGAGTGCACAAACAGTATTCTTCCTAAAAGAAGTCTTAAAGATTTTTATTTTCTAAAATTGGAAATTGAACACAGAGTATACTTTCCACAGCCAAAGAGAAAAAAATTCTAGGTAACTTTTAGGAGATGTGAAGCTTTTCACAGGCTCTTTAATCACTAGGTGAGTTATAGAACAAGAAATTGTGTAAATTTGCAACAGAACTGCTGAAAAAAAGAATTAACAGTCTAGACTTACTAATATTCTTCAGTATGTCAAATACCTCCAGTGTTGAAGGATACCTCACAAATGTCCTATCACAACTTTTGGCAAGGTGGTATAGATAAACATCTGGGGCTATCATCTGGGCATCATTCACATTTACTAATGAAAAGCAGTCTGTAGAGCAGCTTCTCGAAGTCCAAAATTATGATACAAATTAGGAGAGGTTTATTGGTAGTATGAAAGGTCTTCCACTTATGAACATCCCCTTCCTTAGTCCTCAGTATCATTTAAAATACAATTCATCTTAAGCAAACTTGATTTTTCTAAGCTTTAATGGGGGCACAGCCACTGTGTAATTGAGGGCATAGCATACCACAGTTTCACAAACCCACTAACTCAGCACAGATCAAGGCTTCAAGTTATGTGCAGGGCACGGTACCAGACAAAAGTGTTTTCCATAGTAAATGTGACCCAAGAGGCTTTTTTTCTATTCTACTTAATGACTTATTCAGTGGCAACCTTAGCATTCACAAGGCAACTCCAACCCAAGCTTGGTCGGGCAGTGGATGAACTTTGTACTTCTTTAGTCTGTAGCATTTTTATATTGTGTACTTCAAGGATGCTAGGACATGCTGAGAGGGGCTAGAAAGGAAGAACTGGGAAATTCCAGGGCACCCTTGCAGCATAATGACCTAATCCAAGAAGGTCAAGATGTTGCCAAGGATGACTTTCCATTGACAAGTAGAATATGCTGCCCCAAAATATGACTGTAGGATTTCAAAACACGCTATCTCCCAAAATGCCATTTTGGTATATTGATCATTTTGGACTGTAGGTACTTGAAAAGTAGTAAATGCAGGAAGAGGCCTTCTCTGAACTCTCCTGATCTACCTTAAGACAGATCCTCCAAAAGGAACTCAACTGTCATCAACTCCCTTCTTGGGAGGTTCATCAACTGGGGAAAACAGATTTATCACAGTGGACAAGAAGTCAACACTGCACCTAGGCAAACTTTTTCACAAACTGTCTTACCTCTCCTTTATTCTTCTAAGGGCCCACTCATCTTTCTTAAAAATCATCTCTTTTCAAAAAAAAAAAAAATCATCTCTTTTCCCCTAACAAAGCTACCTCACCCCCCTCCCCTTTCCCTAGTAAGATGGTATTTAAGTTTGAATTTTAAGCCACCTTGGGGGGTTACTCAATTTTCCCTGGGTATCTCCCATGTATACATGAGGTATACATGTTAATACACTTCTGCATGCTTATCTCTCATTAATCTGTCTTCTGTTATGGGGGGGGGGGGAGGTCTCAACTAAGAATCCAGAAGGGTAGGAGGAAAATTATTTTCCTCCCTTACACTACTATTAATCACCACCCTGGGCATGGGAAAGTGTTGCAACACAGTAGACAATGACAATCTTTCCTATAAAATTTTATTTATTACATAAAAAATTCTATACATTTGTTAGACTAAAATACAGTTTTCATTATAATTCTGGCAACTGAGTCAGTACACAGAGAAAACTTAGCATTGGATCAGCACTTTTTTTCTAGTTCATATTTCTGCACAAGAAAAACATTTCAAAGCTCCATTTCATATAGGCTCATTGTACTCTGAAGCCAGATGGAATTCCATCCAATTCAGAGCTCTTGGAAGTTAATTTCCCAGCAAGATTTGATAACTCCAGAAAGTTAATTGCTTAATATACATATTTTTAAAGTCCTCTGAGAGCATAATGCTCTGTCTATAAAGTCTGCACTGTGTCAATAATGACAGTCACAAATAGTAGGGCTACAACCGTGTCTGTGGGGCATGTGCAAGCACCTACATGTTTGTTCCCCCACCTGAATACAGTGTAGTGACACTGGGATAAGGAAAAGCTCAAAATGACACTAAGGTAAAGGATCCCGAACTGCAGAATTCATGGAAGGCTGAACTCTGATCCTATAGTTCATAATGGACAGACAGGACATGATACAAAAATCCATCTTGACACTATAAAATAGGATGCAAATGGCAAAAGAAAATGACAAAGACAAAAAGGCATCAGGTTAAGAAATATGTGGCACCACAACATATTTCTCATGCTGGATCACACAACAGTGAGTGATCGAGACGCACTGATGCGTGTTTTCTATCACCTATCACCCCATCCATACCCTGGGCTGGGCTGGACACTGGATATAAGCCTCAGAGCCTGAGATCAAGAGCAGGTCCCTATTGCACTGACTCATCTTAAAGCTCGGCTGCCTATTCTAGGACTTCTATTCTACACTCCCAAAGTTCAGATGGGCTGTGCCAGCAAGTACTTAAAGTTGGACCTTTGGTCTGCAGAAGATATGCTTTTGTCTTTGGTTGTTTTTCCAGAGCCCCTGTAATTTTGTTAGGTGCCCTCCATACTTTTCTCCCTACTTTTTGGTTGGTTGGTTGTAATGTTTTTCCTCCTATAATCAGATCAGCTAACAACACACTAAACTTATTTCATTGGGTACAAGACCTGTTTGAAGTGCATTCAGTGGTCAAGAATATTCTGAGACAATACCATTGAAACTTCTTTCCATTATGGAGCCCCTATTACCCTTTTATAGGAAGGAAGAAGTCAGAAAACCTCAGCAACACAATAGAATCTTGTAGCACTAAGGCAGCATAGAAGAAAGGTAACTTTCCCCTTGCTAAGTCTCCAAAAATCAAAACTAGCACAGAAACAAGAGGAGCCAAAAAGAACTTCTGAGCACACACTACTACCGGAAGGAACCCAGATGATGGAGAAAATTTACTTAGGAGCCTCTGCCTCAAATCATCAGCCCCCGACACTGTCCTATTATTGTCTCATTCCTGTGAGGTATCTAACACAATTTATGAATCCTGACCTGGTGATCAACATGGTAAATAGAGAGAGTGCTCACATTTTCTAGTGGCAGGTAGAATGGTCCGTGGGATGCTGGCTGGAGCTTCCTCTCGGTTCCATGCCCATTTATTCAAGTCTTCTTTTCAGTCCTTATTTTTACTCACACAGAATGATTTAACACAAATTCCTGAAAAAAATAACTAACTCAAACTACATTCCAATTGGACAGGAAGGGTAGATGAGATTCAGATGGGAGGATCAGAACATTCTAAGTCATACACGTCTACAACAAAAGGAATGTCAAATGCAGATACTTACACTGGACTTAGGCCCTTTTTCACCTGTTACGGGAATTTCCACCCACGGTCTCTCCATTTGCTACCGTAGAAGGTTCATTAAAGCTCTTCTGGAGGTGTGGGGTGGGGGAGGGAGCTGACTCTCCTTTCTTCTCCAGCCAGTTATGAGATTCCCACTGCTTTCTTCAGCTTGAAAATGTAGGTAAAGGTTTGATGTCTGACTACAAATCATGACTCACTGGAATCAAATCTTAAAAGAACTTCCAACTCTTTAAGGATTTCTGCCTGCTCTTTTTTTAAGGGTCCTGAGGGCCCTCCATGTAGATGCAGCACGCTTACCTAATAGTAGGGATGAGATGTGAAGAAATTCACATGCTTCCCTAAAGAAGCTGGGATGGATGCAGGGGAGTGGAGGCACAGTCTCGTTGGCAGAGTGGCCAAAGGCTCAAAAACAGTCAAAACAAAGAAACACCTCCCCGATGTAACCAGGAAGAAAAACTACTTTTGAATTCCCTTCCTCCCACCCCCAGCATCTGCTCCTCCAACTTTCCACTAAAATATTGTCAACTGTAAACTACACTGAGTTTGCTAATTTCTCATCATCTTCAACTGTTCTTGGTCACAATGACTGATGACGTATTTTTGGACAGTGATCTACTGATAGCATTTGTCATATTTGAGAAATAAAAAAGAATCCAGTGTTTTGGTGGATGGATAACTGTAAGATTCTTGGATTTTTTTGTCCACTGCAAATAACTGGGTAGCTTGCCAAAATCCCTCCCCAACACACCCCATCACACCTCCAAGGAATGAAATCTTACTCTTGAAGATTCAGTGCTGACCATTTTCTTACTCCTTCAGATTAGTGCGGTTTCTGTTTCCAAAGCTAGTACTAAATCAAAGTCTTCAGGTTATACAAATAATTCCAAGTTATAAGTCGGTAAGTACCATATTAGAAGTATTTTTAGTGGAGGCCCAATCACTACTTTATTTCAAAACACGTTATCAAACCAACTTTAGGGCAGCCTTTGATTTGTGTGTGTTAGGCCTTAAGGGGATGGTGGGTTGGAGGCTGGCAGATGGAGGGTCCTGAAATTCTATTACCATTTCAAATGTTCATAAATGTGCTATGTGCTTTTGAGAGAAAGATAGTCCATTACTTTCATAAGCTTCTCAAAGGGGCCCATAGTTCTCTCAAAAGATTAAGAACCTGCTTAATATTAAATATTAAATTCAGGTCTTAGCAAGTAAAACAGAAATTTTTGAAACATTTGGGAATTACAGTGTTTTCATATTCAGCTAGATCTTGACTTGACCTTGAGTAACCTAAAAGCTTCATTATTCTGAATGCCCTGGCCTGGAGTATTTATTCCTCAGGAAACCATTTTAGTTGTAAAACGTGAGTATCAAAATGGAATAAAATTGCCTAATATTTTGGTTCCTAATAATTTCATATCTTTTCCACAAATTTACTAATGAGTTCCTTTAGAAAATATCAAACTTAAATCCTTTCCATGTAATTTACAAAAGTCATCATTGTTTATGCAATACTGAAACTGAAACACCATTTGCCATTTTTTATGCATATAAAAATCCTTTAGATGGGAAGGAAAGTACTATAGTATTTCTATAGAAAGGTTTTCCATAGAAATTCTCAAATTTAAAAACTTTGCATTGAAGCCTTCTATAAGAAAGTTGTTTTAAAAGGTTTGAATCTTGGATTAAAGTTTTCTCTTAAAATGTGGAGAGTAAGAATTTGGCTCACATTTATGAAATCTGAATGGGGCAAGTGTGCTATTTTAAACTGACAAGTGTATACAACATAGTTAGTTTTTTGTTTTGTTTTCTGAAGTTTGTTACAAGCATTAGATTTTTCTCTTGGCACATTCAAGGGTCCTGCTTTCAAAATTTAGGCTATGTGCCGCTAATCAAAAATGAGCTAATTTCAAAAACAGCCACTGTATCTGAACAGTGCCTACTTTTCAAAAGGGCTAATATGCATCCTGAGTACACAAAAATACATGAATATGCATTTAAATCAAAAGGCAGTCTATGCTGTGAATTTATAATACACAAGTCTCTGCTTTATGTGTATTTACTTATGAACCTGCAATTTTCCAATAAATATTCACAGACCACGTCTTAACAACTCTAGGCAAGCCCTTATAGTGCACCCCTATCTGTCAGATGGAATATATGAAAATACAGAAATTAACTCTGGCAGGTACATTTATAAGCCTCCAGACTCTCAGGATTTTTTTTTTTTTTTTAAAGTAGCAATAAAAAAGCAGTAGAGAACTTATTGAAAGGTGAAAGCTGAAAGACTTTTCTGAAGGTAACGTCTCATAGGCTACATTAAGGCTACTGGAAATACCAGAAATATAAATGAGAAGGTTACTGACCAAAGACAAAATAAAATGCTTAGGTCACCATAATTGGCAGCTCTGGTTTTGGGACTGACCCCACAGTCCTATTCTGCAGTTGCGGTGGTTCAGGGGTGGGGGGAGATCTCCTGAAATGGCCTTTATTAGCTAGTACTGGCACATGGTGGAAATGGTTGAAATTTGGGGGGCACTGATACACCCTGATAATTCTGTGCCCATAGTTCTGGTGGTAGAAGCATTACTCTGGTATAAAGCAGCAGGTCAGCATCATTTTAAAGGAAGGGGTCATCTCTTCACTACTCCCTACTGGGATGAAGTCCTGAAAATGCCCTGGAAAGACAAGGGCCCTTGGCAGATACCAAGGTCAATGGTATTGGCAATTGGCAGTTTAATGTTCTTTGCTGAAAAAAGAAAATAGAAGAGTAAGGGAACATCTCTACAAAGGAAAAAAAAAACAAAACAAAACTTATTTCCAGCATAATTTTAAAAGAGACTCAGTGAGTACCTCTTCTCCAACCATTACAGAAAAAGTTTGGGGACCAGCGCACAGTTAAGCTACTTAAATTGCGGTAACATAGGACTTAATCATGCTATAGGATAGGATAAAAGCTCTAATCCTAAACATTAAGCATTGCATTAAATGGTTTAAAGGAACAACCTGCTTTGAGCTCTGCTCATCTATGCAAGGATTATATAATCTCAATGCCCTAGCTAAATTCCTAATGTTTACCTAACGTACTGGTTAAGCCTCCCCTAGAAGATGGGTTTCTTGGATTTATACTGAAATATGACCTTTTCCCTTCCATTTTATATGACTGCAGCGCTTCCTCTTGAGGCAGGAGCCTGCAAAGTCTAAATCAGGTACCAGAGCCTTTTGCTGATGGCAGAACCCACAGTGATGCTTGGGTCCCCACGATCACCACTTACACTGGAGGACCTTAACTGTACTCTGGAGACGTCAGCACTGAACACGACGTTGAAGATCCACCACAGAAAAAGACACAGACCACAACACAGAGTCAATGGCTTCTAAAATTATTCAGGTCACCACCTATCACAGATAATTTTTGTTCTTCATCTACTCTCCTCACTTGGGCAGAAGATGGAGGCAGTGAGCATTGAATGGCAGTAAGGCAGCCCAGAGCTAGCTGAAGAATGACTCGCGATGAATGAAAAGAGGCAGCAGGAATATCCAAACATAACCTCAAAACATTGAAATATTGCTAAAAAGCCTCTGTGAGGCTTTATAAAATGTATCAAGGAATGAAGCTCATATGAGAGTGATATTCTCTACATTAAATATCTCTCTGTATGTGCCTGGGTAACACATATATGCAGAGAAGCATATATCTACCTATGTGGCACACACATTTACTTAGGGAAAACAGCCTGGCAATTAATTTGGAACTCAAATGACATGGTTACACATAGATCATAATTTCTAAACACAATGTTAGTAAAACAAAATTTATTTGTAAAACAGGACCTGTTATATAAAATGGCACACGATCAAGTTATACAAAAATACAAAATTTCTTTCTGATTACAGTTCTAGTTGCAAATGATAATTAGAAAGCATTCCTGGTGGTTTCCAAATAGCTGAGATTGCGAGCAAATGGAACAGGGGAGCAGCGAGAGTCCGTGATGCTGGGATGTCCAAGTGAGTAGAACCTAATTTCCAAAACTCAAGACTTCCATCAGGTCACTTTGGAGGGACATCTCCTAAAAGAGCTAGCTCCTAGAACGTCTTCTGTTCTGATACTCATCTTGCAAACTTTTTCCAATCCTAAATTTAGTTCCCAATGTCTCTTAATGTCCAAAATCTGTGTGGCTATGAAACAGAAGGTATTCTGAATTTTCTTACATGATTTGCTCTCTCATCTATTTGGATAATGGTTAGTTACATAATTATATTTATTCCATTTCAGAGGATACAAAAAGAGTACAATGATACTGTCTGGCGATGTTAGATGTTAACTTCTGGAGGATTATTGTTTCAAAATAGCTATTCTCACAATGTTGGTTTCCCAGGTCTTGCCAAGATAAGAGCTCTTAACTGTGTGTGTTTTGTTTTGTTGTTGTTGTTTTTTTAAAATCCAGACTCTTATTGCAAATATTCTGAAAAATCAGAAATATTACATGAGCTTTGAAAAGAAACCAAGGCATTTAGCAAATTTTAGCCTAGCTAGAGTAAAGAACACGGATACTAAAAAAAAAAAGAAAAAAATACAATTTACCTTTTGCAGCAATTTAAAGGTCTAACCCTTTGAAAGCAAGCACATGAGCAAACCGCTGCTTATTAAGCCCTAGTGACATTAATTGTATGCATTTCCATAATACCGGTCTAATTCACTGTCTACTTCTGGTAAGAGGCAATGCTTTCTTTCAAAAGATTCTTCTTCCATGGAATGATAAAATGCTGAGGCTTTTTTTTTTTTTTTTTGTACAGAGCCTGTATTTAGTGCAATAAGTTTAAAAAATCTGCTCTGAAATATTTACTTTACATTAACAAAAATAGCTTTTTTTAAAAAAATCGTAACAAAAAGGAGTTATCGCATAAACAGATCATGAATTATTCTTAGCAAATTACACTTTTTTTTTTTCCTTAAAGCATTCACCATTACAATAAGCAGAACAATGGAATATTAGCCATTCATATCTGGTAAGCTTCAGGAATAAAAAAGAAAAACAACGAGAAACAAAAAAACCCCAAACCCATTCCTGAACAGAAAGAATATTCAACACTTGAGGATCAAAACATAACCAATTCTTCAGTTAAACATTGTAGAATTCTGGATACTTAATGAATTGCGGAGGAGAGGAGCACCTGCCAGTATGGTTTCAGATTTTACAGCAAGTATTTGAATAAAATGGCCACTTAGCCTGGAGCCACTGAAGTTCCTTAGGAGCAGAAGCCCAAGCACTGGAATTTGCAATGCTTTGTGTTCCATGTTTCTCTCCCTTTTTTATTCCTCCCAGCATTACTTAATCTGCAAATCAATACATGGAAACTTAAAGGCTAAAGTTGCTGGGCGCCCCAGCTTCCCTTCAAATCAGTCACACCAGTGTGTGGAGGGTGCTACTAAAGTAAGAAATGAAAGAAAGACAAACTATAAGAACAAAGTTTGCATAAGAAAGATTATCTACCCTTTTCTTTTTAACCTACTCTCTTATAGAAGCTTAGGGTAAACTACAAATACCTGAGGAGTTGGTTACTTTTTAATGTTGGCTGACAAATGCATGAGCTATTATGAAAATTCCCATATTGAGTCCACTAGTGTGTTTCTAAAAGTAAAATGACATGGCTTCTTTGATTGGGGAAAACTGATTGGAGTATCTCCTTATTTATCTGAAAGCATATGCCTAGTCTCGTCCCGCTAGGACTTATGCATCAGTAAAGTAAGACCTTGATTTTTATGCACACATCAGGGAAATCACCCCTGAATAAACTTTAGACAGAGAATTCGGTACAATCATTTTACCTAATTTAAATAACTAAAGTTAAAATCTCCTCTAAGTTATTAAAAATGTTAATCAGATATGAATCTTAACATTTCCATTAAGACAATTACAATTGAAAACATTAAATGACGGCAGTTGCCTTGTAAAAGCCACCCGTATGAAAGGAGTACATGTTTGACAAAAATAAGCATAAAAAAGGTATTAAATCCCTGTTCCTTTTCTCTGATTTTGGCTGATTATGTGTGTGTGTGTATATACATATACATATATATACACACATACATATACATATATACACACACCCACACACACAAATACATAGTTATGTGTATATATTGTTTTGGAATGTCAATGGGTTCCGTAACGGTCGGCTAGGTTCAAGCAGAACTTGCTCCCGAAGCCTAGAAAACAAAGTCATACAGAGTAGAATCTTAGACAATTACCATTAAAAGGAGATCATGAACGATGTTACGAATACATAGATGGTCACAAGCGGCAACAAAGCAAAATGGATTGAGAGCCCTTCTCCCCAAACCTATATTCCAGGGGCTGCAATTCCTATGAATGTGGAAAGTCACACTTCTGGGTAAGCTCTGAGATATGCAGAGAATACGTCTCCCGCCTATGTTGCTGCAGTGTCCAGGTTTTCCCCCTCCCTTTCCTCTATAAATTCTTTCCTATAGGCAGAAGGCTGGAGTGTCTCCTTCTTTAACTTCTACATCACATGTGATCAATTTTTCTAAAATAATTTTCAAAGATGTATAGGGTGACCTCATAAACCTTAGAAGTTTCCTTAACTAGTGAGTTTCTCTCAAAAAAAAAAAAAAAAAGAAAAAGAAAAGAAAAAAGTCCATGAGGAAAACTGGAAGTACTTATATTTAGTTCAATGATTCCCTGTCAAAAGGAAATTTAAAAGCTCATTTTTTCGACTGAACATTATTCTATAGGCTAAAAGTAAATTCTAAAGTAAAATATCCCACTAAGAAAGAAGATAGACCAGTGAACTTAAACAGCAGGTTGTACAGAAACGGCAAAATAGGTATGATGCTTTCATAGAACTTTCATCTATGGGAATAACATGTGAATTAAAACAAGTAAATACAAATAAGCAACACTAAATTCTACCAATCCCCAAACTTTAGTGAGGAATTTCTCAGGTAATTATTTAGGCACACATCTAAGATGGTGGTCAACTCTTACCATGCTAATGGAAAAGAGAGATAAGAATTAGAGGTATTGATTATGCTTAAAGTATTTAACTACCCTGTGAGCAATATCTCAAATTCTCTCCTGCAAAGTTTTTAAGCCATATAAAAACATCATTCTTAGGGATCAAATGCTGTAATGTCCAAAGCACCAGAAGAACAATGCACAAAAAAGAGAGATTTTGGGACAGATTGGAGAGTTTTGTCACTAATTTGCAAGCAATGAGCTGATGAACAATATAAAATAAAAGCAAAAAATGAATGAAGATTTTAAAGCAGTGTTTGAGTTAAGGGACAATAATTTAAAACTGAAAGCAATATTAGAGGAAAAAAATCTTTCTAAGTTCTCGGCTTCTGGTAGAATGCCACATAACTTGGGCAATTCTATTATTATTACCTATAAATTAGGGTTTCGGGGAAAGAAGGCATACTTGCCATCTGGTCTACCACAATTTATCTATCACTAAAGGATAATGCAAAAATACATGCCAATTCATGGTTCAAACTGAGCTAGTGTAGATCTCCACATATTTCTCCCTTTGGAAAAATGACTATTACTGACAAATGATTTAATAGAAGTGCCAACCACTGGAAAGACAGAAAGTGGTAGAGAGAAGAGGGTTTACATTTTAAGATTTTATATTTTACCCTTTAAAAAAGTTATAGGCTGGGAACCTTATTTACTGAACAAGTAAGATAAGCCAAGAATGACACAAAGAAAGCCTTCCTCATTTACCCATGACACCAGAATGTTGGCAAGAATCTTTACTGCTTTCTCCTTTGGCCAGTGTCAAGTAAGAGGGATATAGAAAGGGTAGGGAAGGCAAGTAACCAGACCATGGGCATTGCTGATGGTGCCTCTTGCCCACTCAATGCAGTTCTGGCTAATGCATGCTTAAAACTAAGAGCTCTACATCCTTTTACTTAAAATTAGAGTGATCTATACCTTGGGAACTAAACATTGAAGGTTTGACTTTATAATTATCAGTGCTATTAAAAGCAACACCAAAATAGGCCCTGGAAGGGGGTTATGGAGAAAGAGTTTATATCTAAACATTCTGCTGAGGCTTCAATTTAGGTTGAATATGCAATTATTTTGCATATTCATATGCATATACATATGGCCTCCCCCACCACCCGCACTGCAACCTTAAACGAACCCATTTCCTTTACTCTTATATACTTAAATGGACTTGTTTTACATTATGTATTTCTCCAGATGGATACCTATGAAATCAACCACTTACTAAACTAGAAAGAAGAAAAGAGGAGTCTTAATCTCACGCTTTTGGAAGTTATGTGCAATGAGAAGTCACGTTATTTAAAATGTACCATTTAAGGAGGTAGGCAATTATATAATATTTTGAAGTCACATGCTCTTTAAGAACAACACATTTGTAAAATAAGCAGTAATTACACAAATATGTGTGAGAGACATCTGTCATTATGCAGAGGTGAGAATATCTGTGGGAAAAGCAACTCAGGATTCTCTTACGCTGACTGAGTTGCTTTTTGTCAAATAAAAGTGCAGTACTTATAATACATATGTATCCCTGACCAGAGATAATTTATCCTTCTCACAATCAAGCTGAGGTTAGAGAAGACCCGGTTGTCTTACTGAGCGGGGAATGTGAGTGTTGATGGAAATAAACTTGTTTCCTACTGAAAAATAGCTGAAGAAACAAAGAAAGTACAATCCAGGCAACAGAAGAAAAAGTCAGCGAGGGATAAAAGACAGCAACAGAAACAAACCAATATTAAAAACGTGAGGGGTATGAATTTTAGCAAGTTGAAAGGAATTATTATCACCTTCCAAAAATGACAAAAATCAAACTGTCAGTTCAAGTGTGCAACCAAATGTTCAGTCTGATGAAAACCAAACACTGACAGTTAAAAAGGAAAAAACAAACAAAACAAAACAAAACAAACACCCTCCACCTGAGAAAGGGCAATTTTACTTTAGGGATGGAAACAGTCCCTCCCCACCAGGAGCACCGGAAAAGACTGTTCCTTTCAGCTTACTTTTACAGAAGGTGGTCTCAGTTGTGACAAGAGTTCTGCCATCCAAGTGATGGGTAAACACACAAACAGAAAGAGCAGCACATCCTGCGTGATACAGATAACAACAGCTTCTCCCGAAGAAGTGCAGTCAGTGAAGACAGAGAGAGAGAGGAAGTGAAAATGAAACTCTTGGAGGCCGGCCACCTCCTCATCTCCACCTACCATCGGTTTCAGCTCTCTGGCATCAGCAACGCCTCCCTTACCAGCTTCTTTCATTGCTTTTCTACTGTTTTCCACAAACTCCTGCAAAATAGGAACCAAATGGCATACATTCTTAGTCCTTCAGATTGTGGTTGGTAGATGAACCTAAGGAGCGTTTACATTTTGGATTCAATGTTAGTAAAGGGATGGCCTAAAAACATAGCAATAAATGATAGTTAGTATCCCTACACACGAGCTGCTAAGTTGGTGTGGGAAGGCAGCAATGTCACGATAAAATCTTTTTTCCATACATTCACTGGGACCATCTCACTCAGGCTCAGAGAGAGAATGTTACTTCTATTTGGAAGAGAAAATACCTAATTACTTTTAAGAGGACTATTTTCCCATAGATTATTGTTTTATTTGTTGTTTTACTTTTTCCATATCAAGGTTAAAGGGAATAACAAAGACTATTTTACTCCAGAAGGCCTGTCTTTAAAATAACCCTAGAAGGTAAAAGAAAGCATCGATACTAAGCCCAGATTACTGTTTTTACCAAACCATAAACAAGCTACTTAAAAAAAAAATGTCTATTTGGCTTTGAAATTACTCCATAAAGCAGGAAGACAGGAAGTTATAACCAGAACCTGTGGTCGAAAAGTAGTCAAAATGGGATTATACCCTGAAGGAAACATCTCTATCTTGTCAAAGTTTATGGAGCACTTCTCCATTCAATATACTCATCATTCTTACAGAAGAAAACTAAAAGAAAAAAAGTGTATTTTTTTAAACTCAACTATTGATCAGAGGTTTAAAAAATAAAAACAAGTAATTCTTCTTCTTCTTCTTCTTTTTTTTTTTTTAAGATTTTATCTAAACCCACTATGGGGCTCAAACTTACAACTCTGAGATCAAGAGTCACATGTTCTACGGACTGAGCCACGCAGGCATCCCAAATTCTTCCAACTGCCTTCATCAGAAAGGAGCTGGAATGCTCACAAGTCAAATTCCATCATGAAAACAACCAGTTAGAATTATAGTATAGACATTATGGAAATGTCCAAAATGTAGTTGATGGTGTTTTCAGTGAAAGATATTCAGTACCAAATACGTCAGCTAAATCATTTGGAATTTTTGTGACTGGTAGGGGGAAAAAAAGGAATCTATTTTATTTATTGACACATTTTATTTATTTATTTATAAGATTTTATTTATTTACTTGAGAGAGAGACAGCATGAGAACAGAGGGTCAGAGGGAGAAGCAGACTCCCTGCAGAGCAGGGAGCCCAATGTGGGACTTGATCCTGGGACTCCAGGATCATGACCTGAGCTGAAGGCAGTCACTTAACCAACTGAGCCACCCAGGCTCCCCGAAACATTTATTTTATTTTAGTTTTTATATTTTTATATTTTTTAAAGATTTTATTTATTTATTTGACAGACAGAGATCACGAGTAGACAGAGAGGCAGGCAGAGAAGGGGGAGGGTAGCAGGCTCCCTGCTGAGCAGAGAGCCCAATGTGGGGCTCGATCCCAGGACCCTGGGATCATGACCTGAGCTGAAGACAGAGGCTTTAACCCACTGAGCCACCCAGGCGCTCCCCGGCATATTTATTTTAGACTTAACTAGATAAACCATGCTCCTGGAAGAGGATTTGTTATCTCAATTTCTAATGTTCGGTCTTCAACATTACCCACCCTTCAGATAGGAATATTTCACAGCTTACTAGCAAAGTACTACTATTAAGTATCCTTAATTTGGTACCATTTGACAGTGATAACAGTATTTGAACCATTTAAGTAGGATTTCTAAATTTTAAAACAATTTCTATTGAGATTCTAATGTAGGGAATCTGCAGAGGCTACATAACTATAAAGAATCTGAATGTAATACCTTTATCTTTGGATCTTGACTTACAGAAAACAATACAATCAGGGTCTGTTCATCTGCATTCATTATGAAAAACCTTCAATTTGGCCTGGCATACTTAGGATAATGAGTTTTAATGGGGCTGACGGCAATAATATTCGGAAAGGTGATAGATAGAGAAATACAGGCAGGTACTACAACCTGGGAAGTCTTTGAGCTCCACTTTAGGAAAGGGCACTTAGAACATCAGTGGTCCAATGTTCCAATTCAAGGGCTAAAATGCAGGTTTAAAAAGTCAATTCTAATCCATCTAATCGCAGAGAGGGAGGCAGGAGTCTGAAATAATGTGAATCAGGGCTACCTAATGGTTATTGCTCCAGCTATAAATGGTCCCATCCATGCCAAGAAGAGCTCCTTCCCTGATTTCCCCAAGACTAAGCTCATTCATGAGCACTACAGGTCTCATCCTGAATTACTTAGTTGCATATAATAGAAATGAAATACAGACAATGTCTTGCAAAAATTCTGAATAGTATTTTTACCCCTAAAGCAGTTGAGGGCATTTGAAGTACTTACCATCAGCACTTTATCCATATAGAATTCTCTGCCAGGGCTCCCATCATTGTATTTTGTATCAATGGCAAAACACAAGAATAATACATCCACTACCATTTCGTAAATGGACAGGAAGCAATGAGCGACTAGGAAAGCAAAGAGGCAGACGATGATCAGAGGCAGCACCCAGACTGTGTAATCTTGCTGGTAGTTGAGCAGCATAATCCCAGCCAAGCCTGTGCTGCAGACTATCAGCACCTGAAGCAGAGAGAACAAAGAGCCCATTTAATAGCCACTGTTTGTTCAACATGTGCAGATTTCAAGTTCCCTTCAATATTCTTAAATGATGGTTGCATACATTCATTCCACCTCAAGTTAGGAAGTATATCATTCACACAGACCCACAGACACATACACATCTATATGTGTGCATGCATACACATGCTTTTCACATAAACAAAACATCGTCCTTTAAACGCTCTGGTTTACATGAAAAAAGAGTCATGTTTTCCAAAGATTATGCTTATTCCTTAAAACTTCCCATATATATAGCACCTGTTGCCATTTTTAAAATAAGTGTATACATATTTTAGGAAATGACCATATTAGCACTCAGAAAAAAATTATTGACATTCCGGGGTATTGCTAAGTACTTCTAAGCACTTTTACATATATGAAATAGTATTATACATATGAATCATTAAAAGCTATTCATTAATATTTATAATATCACTATCAATGTTTTATAAACACTTAGTCACATAATTTCATCTTACAGGGGACTTAGAAAATTTGGCCGGGCTCCTACATCTGGAGACTTCTATTGTTTTCTGGTATAAATAATGCTGCAACAAACATCTCTGAGAGTTTTTTCTTTGTTTCATATTTTATTTCACACAGAACACATGGCGAGGGGCACCTGGGTGGCTCAGTGGGTTAAAGCCTCTGCCTTCGGCTCAGGTCATGATCCCAGGGTCCTGGGATAGAGCCCCGCATCGGGCTCTCTGCTCAGCAGGGAGCCTGCTTCCTCCTCTCACTGCCTGCCTCTCTGCCTACTTGTGATCTCTGTCTGTCAAATAAATTAAAAAAAAAAAAAAAAAAAGAACACATGGCGAATTGAATATGATTTGCCACGAAATTTAAATTTAGATTACCTGTGAGGAAAGAGGTTGCCATAAGCATCCATCATAGAAGAATACAAGAAATAGCCAATTTGCTTATTGTCAAGAATGACCTACTCTGATCCTTTCCAGGCAGCACTTGAAATTTCTTGTAGTTCTTTTACTATATTTTAGTTCAGCTTTTCAGTTCCTATAAACGGTTTATGGCAAACATCATCATCCTCATTTTATAGACTGGGAAACGTGCTCAGAGACACTATGCAATCTGCCCAGGGTCACAGAGTAGAAGAGTAGATACCACCTAAATCATGGTCTTACGAGGCCAACTCCAGCATTCTTTGCAGGTAAAAACTCAGCAAATACTTGGATATGGATATAAAGCAGCAATAGGTTATACTGAATCCTAAACACAGTCTTGCTCAGCCCCTTACTTGCCTTACCATCCATTATTAAGTAACAAAGGAAAAGAAAGAGTCCTCTAGAATCATAGCAGTCTTTCCCTGTCCAGTGCTGAGAACAGGCAGACTGAGAATTAATTCTCTTGCCTTTTCCCTACTATTTATCCACACCAAAGCATCTCTCCTTCTCCATTATTTTAGCCAAGAGTTATAATGCATTAGACGAAATATTGGTTAGGCTATAAGTTGACCCTTCTTGGATGATTTTAGGGAACAAATCTGGGTCTGCCCCAAATTTTGAAGACCCTTCACCATTTTTTGGTGGCAAACATTCAGGAATCCTCTCTTACCATTACTTTCTGGGGTGACTTCTATAGATAACTAATTATATCCATTTTCTTTCACTCTTTTTGGTTTTAGGATGAAATCACTGTTTTTGATATCTCTTCTTCAAATTTTTGATATCCACCCTATAGAAGGACTTAGGTTCTTTATGCTCTCATTAGACCACTTAAAGTTAAAGCCACATTTGAAATGTTAAAGTCAATTATAGGGAGAAGATGTGGCTCAGAGAAACCAAACCAATGTTGAGATAAAAGCTGTTGAGGTAGAAGGATGGATACTGTCACTTTAGAAACAACTTCAAGAATTTATGATATTTAGGGGCGCCTGGGTGGCTCAGTGGGTTAAGGCCTCTGCCTTCGGCTCAGGTCATGATCCCAGGGTCCTGGGATCGAGCCCCACATCGGGCTCTCTGCTCCGTGGGGAGCCTGCTTTCTCCTCTCTCTCTCTGCCTGCCTCTCTGCCTACTTGTCATCTCTGTCTGTCAAATAAATAAAATCTTAAAAGAAAAAAAAAAGAATGCATGATATTTAGCCGAAAAGGTCAGAGAAGTGTAATAATTGCTTCCAAATATAATGAAAGGGTGTCATTCATTTATTCAAGCAGAGGATACATTAATGGCTCTCAAACGATTAGGGGTCTAGGTTATCACTTGGGGAGTTCGAGAATAACACAGATTCCTGGGCCCTACCCCCAGAGTCCAGTTGGTTGGATCTAAGATGAAACCCAGCAATATTTATTTAAAAAGTACCTCAGGTCATTCTGATAAAGTCCCAGCCTATAAGAAGTATTGGTCTGTATCAATGGTCTCCATAGTGGGATATACATCCTCAAGGAGTATTGAAGGGGATCACCTAGGACTTCAAATTGTATTTCTCATTTATTGAAATTTTCTTTTGTACTATGCTTTATAATACATATTATTAAAAGCTGTACATATATTAATAAATGTAAATATATTAGGAGGTGTGCTCAAATTTTTTTTTTCTAATAAGACACCTGATTTTAAAAGTTTAGACTCTCCTGTTCTACAGGATACATTATTGGTGATACAACAGAAGAGTCATACACAGGCCAGGATGTGAGAAGCAGGAAGGAAAAGGTGCTAGTTTTGGAATCAGAAAGACATAAATTTGAATGGCACAGAGTTAATATTTCCTAGTTTGTCACTCCAAGCAAGTTCAAATTCAGGCTTTCTGAGTCTGTTTTTCTGCCTTTAAAAGAGACCTAAGAGTACACGCATCCCGTAATTGTTAAAATAAGCATTCTGAAAGCATATAACACAGGGCTTAGCAATCTTTTTTGTTTGTTTCTTCCTTTGACTTCCACCATAAATCTTGCCTTATGATGCCCTTTCCACACAGAACTCAAGTTTTGAAAGATTTTGTTTACCAGTAAAATAGCACCTATTTAAGTAATAATTCATATTCTCATTTTTTATTAATCAATGTCAAATAAACTGCCAATAATTAATGTTAGAAGTAGTATTATCAAACAATGATGAAATAATTTCACACAGAAGTGGAGAAACAGATTTTATAGGTGTTTTTATATAGTTTTATTGGGCAAATATGCATTATCTATAGGAGCTGAAAATGTTTAAATAGCTTGTAGATCTCTATTCTTACCTGGGAGGACCCTATAGGCAGTGATCACAGGTCAAAAGCCACTAAATTAGAGGAGCTAAGATCCCTTCCAAATCTAATTCCATTCCATGAAATCACTTAGGTTCCACAGAAATGGAACCCAGGGTGTTGTCTTTTGTTTTCTTTTAAATTCAGGGTTTTACAAATTAAATGTTAAATTTTGAGACAATTTTGAATTCACATATAGTTGTAAGAAATAACACAGAATGATTCCATAAACCCTTTACCCAGTTCCCTTCAATGGTAACATCTTGTATATAGTATAATACTACAACCACAGTATTGACATTGACATAGTCAAGATACAGAACATTTCCACCATCACAAGGATCCTTCACTTTAACCTTTTATAACTACTCCTACTCCTCCCCCAAACCCGTCTCTCACTGGGTGACCACAAATCTATTCCCAATTTCCATAATTTTTCATTTCAAAAATGTTATATAATCAGTTCAAGTCCCAAGCTGGGTGTAGCGCTTACTTAACTTAAAAAAAAGGTATATAAGAATGTTACATAAATGGAAACATACAGTAGTTACTTTTCTGGGATTGGTGTTTTCCACTCAGCACAATCACCTCATGATTAATCCAAGTTGTATATTATGAATAGTTTGTTCCTGACACTTTTATTTTAATTTTTAAAAATGATTTTATTTATTTGAGCGAGGGTGAGCAAGAGATACGGAGAAAGAGTGCACAAGCAGGGGGAAGGGTAGAGGGAGAGAGGGGATAAGCAGGCTCCCAACTGAGCAGAAGACTGATGAAGGGCTCGATCCCAGGACCCTGGGATAATGACCTGAGCCAAACAGCAGAAACTTAACAGACTGAGCCACACAGGTGCCTCTGTCTTTCCCCAGAGAAATTGGGGATTTCTGATATCCCCACTTGAACTATCTGCTGATCTCGGATTTCTTATTTCCCCACTTGAACTATCTGCTCAGAAACTATTTCTGCATACTAGCAACCACTTTTAGAAAGAAATGCTTTCAAAAGATTTACTGTATTCTGTGATCAGAACTATATTTTTTTTAAAAGAAAACTAAAGAATGTTTATCTCAGTATGTTGGAAACCCAGACTTTATTCCCCTCTCATTTTTTTTTTCTTTTTGGGTATCTGGATTAAAAAAAGTTTATCTTTCATGGCTTTAAAAGTAATTTTTTTACAGTGTTATAAATTTTATATTATTCAAATGTAAATGTTCCTGGAAAGCAACTTGGTAATGGATATCAAGAAACCTATTATGTACTCTGACTCATTAATTCTATTTCTAGGATTCTGGACTCAGGACATAAGGATTGATGCAGGCAAGGATTTGTATACAAAAGTTTCTCCGTATCATACTTTACGTTAGTAAAATGAGAATAGTTTAACTATAAAAAATTGGAGGTTTAGTTAAATAAACAATACAATTGTATAACCATGTTTAAAACATTTTTAATAAAATAGGAAATGCTCATAACATAAAGTGAAAAAAGGGATATAAAACTGCTTTTTCTACTAGATTTTAAATTTTCTTTATTGACTAGTATATCACCAGCATCCAGAAAAGTTCCTAGCATATTACTAGTGGGCACCCCAGGATATTTGTGGAATGAAAAAAATGATAAAACCAAAGAAAAAATTTTGATATAGGCTGCTCAAAAACTCAAAGTCAATTTTAAAACGCTGTATTTTATCACCTCTATATTTCTCCATTATGAGAAATGCGTATTTCATATGGAGAAGTTATTTCATTATGGTAAAGCAGGGGAAGGGGTTTGGAATCACTCGTATTTTCAATATCCAAAGATAATTATTAACATTTTGAGATAGTAATTCTTTCTCATATGTACATCCTTAAACAGTACTTAACAGTGATAGTCAAGTCAGTCTTTTCACTTGTCATATTATATGTAAAGATCACATTATAAACTTTTAATAAAAACATGGTCTAACAAAAGGTGAATAACAGTTTGCTATTATTTCTAACCACTTCTCTATTGGTAGGCAGTAGATTGTTTGTGATTGTTGTATTTTTCTGTATTCAGGATTATATCTAGCAGTGGTTTACCATAAACAGAATTACTGAATCAAAAGACTTAAAAAAAAAAAAAAAGTCCAAGGGCAAACTTAAGGTTAGCACATAGTGACTGCAAACTGAGAAGTCAGACAGATGTAAGTTTGAACTCCAGCTCTGCCACATTCTAGTCCTTTAAATTTGGGCAACCTATCTGGTTCTCTAAACTTGAGTTTCCTCTGCTACAAAATGAAGGTAACAGTAGCGGCTCACATTCTAGGAGAGGACGAATAACACTTCCCATAAAGTATATTCCTCAATTACCTAATACGGAGCAAGTATCTCCATCAGTTTACTAAAATCACCATCATGATCAAACGCTGCCCCTGAGTATAACTTTCTGTTATTTCTCTATATGGCTTCTCTTCTATTTTAACTGCTCTGTGTACATATGTTCGTATTTTAAACTGCCTCATATCCTTCTTAGTAGTGGGGATAAATTATAAATATGTAAAACATAAAATAGACAAAAAATCTGAAGGCTTCCTAAATTAGTCATATAGCATATAAATAATAGCAATAGTTAGTAAGAGTGTCAAACACTATACTCAGTCCTTAACATGGACTGACTCATTCAATCCTTACTATAAAACATTTCCTGTTGTAAAAACATGACAAGAACAAATCCAACAGTGTTAAGTTTAATTATAGATTTTCAAAACAACTGCACGGTTTTATAATTCTTTTTAGATGACAGCTGTCTGAGAACTTGACAACACACCATTGGTATCTTGGTCTCTCTACACCAAGTATTTTTTCCTTTTTAAAAACATTTTCAAAACACAGTGGCTGGAGGAACCTAAGTGTTCAGTAGTAAAAGAGTGTCTAAGAATAGCATTTGATAAAATACTGCCCATCATGATCATGAATTCTTATGAAGATTATCAAAGCAATAGGAGAACTGGATACAATGTAATATAAAGTGCAAAGGGCAGAACAAATTGGCAAGTATGCTATGATTGTTATACTATAGAAATATAAGCCTATGAAAAAACACTGGGAGGGAATATATAAAAATGATGTTATTAGGTTATAGGGATGTCAGCTCAATTTTTCAAAATTTCTGAGTATTTTATGGTTTGAACTACAGATACACAGAAATCCAACTATAATGTTATTTATTATTCTGCAGATTTTAATAGTATAGAAAAATTACCTCTTTTCAGACACTTTAAGGACAGGTAAGTCTCATTCCCACACAGCTCTGTTTTAAAGGCATTTACATACAGTAACAATGACAGCCAACATTCATCGAGAACTTACAATGTGTTAGGCACTGTCTTAGGTACACTACATGTATTAGCCAATCTACTCCTCACAACCCTAGGGGTTTGGCTCTATTATTATCCCACTTCCATAGATGAACAAACTGAGACACAGAATGGTTATGTACCTGCTTCAGGTCACAAAGTGAGAGAGCCAGGATTTAAATCCAGGCAGTCAGGCTCCAGATACAGCACCTCTAACCACTAAGCAGACTATTCCTGAATTCTGTACCGATCAAAGTATGTAAGGAGAAACATGGACATATTACTTGACTGCTGTCTCGGTTTTCCTGTCTGTAAAGTGAGGATAATAACAGAACTTCCTTCACAAATTTCTTGTTAGGATTAAATGAGCACCATACATGTAAAGTACTTAGAAGAGTGCCTGACATAAATTAAGGGTTTTATAAGTGCTTCTTTTATATTACATATATTACTTTAAGTTTTTTGGTGGGCTAGATATTTTTCAAATGAAAAAGCAAATACATATATATGCAAAAATTCACTGTATGTCTCAGGTAACCGATTTGGTCTTACCTTGCCTAGGAACAACATGAAATCCCCCACTGTGTTGATGGCAGCCACCCGTAAAGCATTCTCCACAAGAATGACAAAGGCATCCTTCGCGGAGGTGCAGAAGTTAGTGCTGTTGATAGCTGTGGCCGTGTATGCATTCTGCACAAAAGCAAAAAACAGTATTTTCATCAGTAAATGTAATTTTACTTTGTTAAGATATAAACTAAATACAGTTAAGGCACAGCTTGTGAAACAGTTCCCAGTTAAACCCATGGCTCTGGTAAGGTACAGGTTAAAACTCAGCACAAGGAATATTAGACATAAAAAAAAAAAAACCCAATATGGTAAAAAGAGCTTTTTAGTTGGCTTATTTCAGTCTTTTTAAAACACTGATATTTATTAAGGCACACAACCTTTCCAACATCCATTAACTTCTTCCCCGTCTTAGTAAATCAAACATAATTTAACCTTTCCTAGATGTCTCAGGTACATCACTGTGAATATCAGGGATGCATTATTACCATTTCAGTGATGCTTTAAAAGCCACACAAATAGATAAAAGGCATAAGGATGCGTGCTGTTTTATCTGGAACACCTACCATCTCCCCTTGGTGCTTTCGTCTGTGCTGCCACTTCTCACAATTTTTGTAGTAGACAGCTGTTTGCTGCCCACTATACCCCTCCCTCCTGGGAGCAGGGCCCCAAGTCCCCTTTGAGAAAAGCATCCTTCCCCTTTCTCTTAGAGTCTGAGTGGGGGACACTACCTCTAGCTCTGGGGGCAGGCCCTGATTGAGGTAAGCCAATCAGCACGCTCTACCCAACTCCACAACGCCGGGTTCAGGGACTGGGACATAAACTAATAGAGCCAATGAAAGCCAAAGATGTTCCCTGGGGCTTCTGGGGAAAAAGAAGTCTCCTTCTTCCATAAGAGCTCCTGACAAAGCAGGTCTCTCATTTTCCTGGAGAGCGAGGTGGGAAGGTATGAACTGCCAGGGCTCTTTGGCCAACATAATGGGAAGAGCCTGAAGCTGCCGGAGGTTACAACATGAAAGGGTGGGCAAGGCTACCATCGCGGAAGCAAGAGCAGAGAGAAACCAGGGACTCGTACTGGTGACAATGTTTGCACGATTAGGAACCAGCCACATTTATTAGCCTAAGAAGCTAATAAATTGCTAAGAATCTCTCTTCTCTCCCCCTCCCCCTTTCTCACTTTCTCTTTTTTAGGCCAGATGGAGCTGGCTTTCTGTCCCTTGTCGTACTGAGTCCCAGCTGACACACTTTTATTCAATTATACCTGCTTCTGCTGCTCCGTGTCCTCTCTGACCCTCTGTCACAGACTGATTTTTTTCCCCTTTGTACAGTGCATTCTAGAATAGGATTGACATTTTCTGGGAAACGTGAATACATGCTAGAACATCAAATACATCTGAGTCATAGGAAGGGAAAGTATGTAGGCTTTGTGGCTAAAACTTATAATCCCGAGGAATTTTTGGTTTAGTGTGGACTTAAATTGTTGGTGAGTCCAAAATGTTCAAGTTGTTGGAAAACTGCTGCACATGAAGGGCTTACTTTACATTGTGTTGTCTGTGAAATTTTGTTTTCTTTTTATTATTATTTATTTATTTAAAAGATTTTATTTATTTATTTGCTAGACAGAGAGGTCACAAGTAGGCAGAGAGGCAGGCAGAGAGAGTGGGAAGAAGGCTCCCTGCTGAGCAAAGAGCCCAATGCGAGGCTCGATCGCAGGACTATGGGATCATGACCTGAGCCAAAGGCAGAGGCTTAACCCATTGAGTCACCCAGGCACCCGTTTTCTTTTTTTTAAAGAATTTATTTATTTATTAGAGAGAGAGAGAGCAGGAGCAAGGGGAGGGGCAGAGGCATCATGTTACATCAGTTTCAGCTACACAATACAGAGACTCCACAACTCTGTAAGTGATGCTCTGCTCACAAGTGTGGCTACCGTCTGCCACCACACAGTATTACAACACTACTGACTATTTTCCCTATGCTGTACTTCTCATCTCCATGACTTTTTCATTCTGTAACTGGAGGCCTGTATTTCCCACTCCCATTTAAACACTGAGCTTGGGAGATACAGTCTTTATCTTATGAATGTTCCTCTTGTATGCTTGTTAGTTAATAGGAATTTGGTATGAAGATAAAGTTTGAGTCACCAAAAATTCGTGGTCATTACACAATTAAATTCATTGATTAAAAATACAGAATATTTTAGGGCCAAGGAAAGAAGACTACACTGAGTAGGACACTAATTTTTCACCAAGGGAGCAGTATATAATGATGCTCTTTGAGAAAGACAGTATGATTTTGCTATATATAACTCCACTAAACAAATTGGGGTAATTTATTATCGGAACATACTACTTCATTATGTTCGCGGTTCTTTTTATCTCAAAAGCTAACATATAGAGTCTTTTAAAGAAATGATACTATTAAATTGTTCCGGTAGCAATAATTTGCTGCTTGCTCTCATATATTGTCATCAGCCAGTGTTTCTTATCAGTTCAAAGACAGCAGGCACCAAAGAGTTAACCACCTAACTGCAGTGGTCTACATTTCTTCACCTATAAAGCGTCTTTTCAAATATTTTGCCAAATGCCTCAATGACATCAAAATAAACTATGCTTTTGATCTTACGTAATTTTAACTCTGCTGAAAGATGATGGAGAAGAACTTCTCTGCCTGATCTATTCTCAAAGAACCAATACCAGTCAGTTCCCTCCATACTCAAAACAAACAAAAACAACAAAAAGCGCATGTTCATTTGCTTACATGGCGTTTATGGCTGTTTTCATGCTACAATGGCAGACCTGAGCAACTGTGACAGAGTCTATATGGCCACAAAGCCCAAAATATTTACTATCTGTTCCTTGACAGATCCCTGTTCTCAAGTACTGTCCAGGATCAATATCACCCTTGTCTACAGCCTACGGAACCCATCTTCCTATCCCTTCAATCTTCTAGTACCTTTCTCTACAACTTCAAAGTCTTCCAGCATCTTCCACTAAAATTCTTCAGTTCAGCGACAGACAGATGTCTGTAATGATTTGAAATAGAACATCCCATAAGGAAAATACCTTACTTCCCCTATTCTTTTTTTTTTTAATTAAAAGATTTTATTTATCAGATAGAGATCACAAGTAGGCAGACAGGCAGGCAGAGAGGGAGAGAGGAAGGGAAGCAGGCTTGCTGCCGAGCAGAGAGCCCGACGCGGGGCTCGATCCCAGGACCCCGAGATCACGACCCGAGCCGAAGGCAGAGGCCTTAACCCACTGAGCCACCCAGGCGCCCCTACTTCCCCTATTCTAAGACTAGTCAAGAGACTAATGTCAGTTACTTAATAATAGGTTTTCAGGGGAAGATACCCTGCCATATTAACTATATATTGATTATGAGATGCTTTCTGAAGTTAAAAAAAAAGCATTCTGATATCTAGAATCAAAGATATTGGGTAACCCATTTAAATCAAAAAGGTACTGTCTTAAATTTCACCTCCTCAATGAGGATCAACGACTCACTCTTAACTATGCTATTCTCCCTTTTCCAGTTTGAAAAGGATCTTCTTTGAAAGAGACAGAAGCAAGAGAGGATCCACATACCTCCAATCTCTCTCCTCTAGCATCAGACCAGCTGACTCAGAGAAGGCCTAACATCTTCAAACTAAGCCATTAAAGCTTTTCTGTTTTTCAATAATTTCAGAAGAAATTATTATTCCTCCTCTCCTGCTTCCTTCTTCTCTCCCCATGCTGCCCCACACATCCCATCGACATTTAGAGCAGAAGCCTATTTATTTGTGGACATGGAAGGAGGCAGCAACAATTTTTCTCTACTCCCAAGTTCCAGGGCTGGATATGCTCACAGAAATTTAGCTTTCTTGGCAATATTCCTACAGATCTGTGCAACTCCTTTGTATTCAACCTAACCGAAAAAAGTTAAGTGGTATTTCGTAAGCTCTTTCTCCCACTCCCAAGGTAGAAAGATGAGCTGCATGTGACACACACAGGTCAGGATGACCTCTTCAGGAGGAAAATTGTGCTACAGATCACAGCAGGCCAGTGAAAATTTCCTTCTACTTCTATACCTCCTAGTCTGAAAGGATTCACGCTAAGGTGCGCAAGAAATTCCGAGTTCTTTGTGCCTTTCCCTATTAGTGGTCTTTGAACTTTCTGCTTAACTACTTGGTTGAGATTTTCCCAGCCCACCTCCTTTCTCACACAGCCTTCCTGATCCTGAGTAAACCGCCTACAGAGAGGCATCAATGATTAACATTTAGCGAGTGCTCAAAATGTACGCAGGCAGAATGGAGGCCTTAAGGCTATATAACTCCCAGAAGCAAGATAAAGGTGATCATCCTCCAGGAAGCGTTTTAAAAGGATGACTGTTAGGCCCAAGTGGTCCCTGGTAACATCTGTGTGTGACAGGATGAGGTGAAAAAGTCCTGGTCACATAAAGAAAATGTTGGGGTAGAAGGTCACAACGTAGATAACCCAGGTCTGCTTGGCCACATGTCCCAGAATATATCTACATTTCTATACCTTTCCTTTCTTCACTTACAGACTTAAAAATTCTCTTTAAATTTAAAATCTTTAGGGGGCGCCTGGGTGACTCAGTTGGTTAAGCAGCTGTCTTCGGCTCAGGTCATGATCCCGGAGTCCTGGGATCGAGTCCCGCATCCGGCGCCCAGGTCCACAGGGAGTCTGCTTCTCCCACTGACCCTCTCCTCTCTCATGCTCTCTCTCACTGTCTCTCTCTCAAATAAATAAACAAAATCTTTTAAAAGAAAGATAAAATTTAAGATCTTTAGATAATAATAGGAGAGAGCTAGGCAACAATGGTAGGTAAAGGGAACGGATATGTAGCACTCTATGTGTGGATTGGTATGAATTAAATAAGGGAAAAGGTAATTAAAATTATCCCTTTCTTGTTTTGAGTGAGGAATGGAGGGGGAAAAAAGTCCCACCAACACCATCCATTTCATTCAGTTTGGTTCCAAATTCTTAGACTTTTTAAGAGATAAAAGAATTAAAAATATGTTGCAAATCTTAAACTGATTGTCTTTATTTTTTATTTCTTTTTAAAGATTTTATTTATTTATTTGACAAACAGGGATCACAAGTAGGCAGAGAGGCAGGCAGAGAGAGAGAGGGGGAAGCAGGCTCCCTGCGGTGCAGAGAGCTCGAGGTAGGGCTCGATCCCAGGACCCTGAGACCATTACCTGAGCCAAAGGCAGAGGCTTAACCCACTGAGCCACCCAGGCGCCCCAAAATTGATTGTCTTTAAAACCATCACTTGTTTTAGTTTATAGCAGGAAACATGAAAATTTGAGATGTTTGCATATTCTCTATAATAATCTATACTCTAGTCTTCTTTATGTTGCACAAAATGGGTATATATTAATATGGAAAACAGGGTGATATCCTGGCAAGAACTACACAAACTTAGATTTTAAAACTTCCTCCATCTCTAGGTAAGATGGTCTGCGACAAGATGCTAGTCTCCACTCTCTGCAAAGGAAATGAGCCTTTCTTATAGAGTTGTAGAGAAAGTGATAATGTAGATTAAGTGCTTAGTATGGTATCAGGTAGCAGGTGCTCAAAAAATATTCTTTGCAATTCCCACTCATACTTATGTCAAGAAGAGCTTTACAATCTTAAAAGCTTGGCAGCCAGAAAGCAGATCCCCTCCAGTATTAAACTCCACTATCTCCAAATGGTGTCGAAGAAAACGAAGGCCCGAGTAATGCCCACAAGAAACAGATTCTAGACAGCCTCTCCACCTAAACTGAATTCTGTTAGATGAGATGTACAATCACCTTCCTGACACATTAAGATAAGCACTGGCAAAAACAAAGAGCAGTTTATAGTTCACTCTGTTTATGTGCAAAACTCTAACACCTATGCTATAAATAATTAATGCCTTATTTTGAAAACCCAAAGGTCATTTTTGAAGCCAGCTGTCTTTTCCATGCATTATGGCACCGGACTATGTATGGGGCTTCCAAATTTCATACTGAGCTCCAAAACAACTCTGGGTTAGTCTACCTCCGTACCAACACTCCTCTACTATTATCCTTTAAGTACTGGCAACCAACTGGTGGCCCATGGTCAAGTGACACTGTATGGCCTGAAGACCTTATCTGCTCTGGCTCACTCAGATATTTTTTTTTTAATTAGCTGTCAACATTTTAATAGCAGGAGATAAAATGCAAACATCCAGAATTCTGGCTTCGCTTGAAAAACTGGAAGAGTTAGAAACTGTCTATAAATTCTCATATGGCAAGTGTATACCTGGGCTAAGAAGTGACTGTCTTCTTTGATTTGAATATGAACTCCCCAGCTTGGCAGTCTCTACCACTCTCTGCTGCCTTGGACCCTGTCTGCTGCTCTCATTTGCATGAGTAACATAATACACCTCAACTGGCCCAGCAGGGGTCTGCCCTGTCCAGCTCTGCTCGAGGCTTTTGACTTCAAAGCTGCATACCAATCTCAGGAGTGACAGCAAAAGAAAGGATGGGAGGAAAACAATGCAACAGGCATTAACTAATCATTAACCATTTCCAAAGAGTAGACAGAACAGATCTCCGAATGGGAGACTCCATATGTAAAATGTGAGCCACAGTGCCTGGCACATGGTAAGTGCTTGATAAATATTAGTGGGCATAATAACTAGTATTATTATTTCACTGTACTCTATTGGACACTCCAAGGATAATTCCAGAATGTAAACAGGTGATGAGATAAGAAATTTTTGAAAATTAGGAAGGAGGGATGCCTGCATGGCTCAGATGGTTAGGTGTCTGCCCCTGGAGTCCTGGGATGGAGCCTGGCACTGGGGTCCCTGCCCAGCGGGGAGTCTGCTTCTCCCTCTTGCTCCTCCCTCGGTTCCTGCTCTCTCTCTCTCAAATTAATAAACTATTTTTTAAAAATGTAAAAGAAACTAACAATGAACAGTACTACAGAATAAGAGTCGTCATTACAGAGGACTTGCTGTGTCCAGCCACATGCTTGGGGTACTACAGATATCATCTCTGCATCCTCATGGTCATGGGCACTATAGATGCTATTATTATCCCCATTTTCCAGATGACGTGTATAGACTGATAAGATAGTCTGTAAGTAATGTTTACTGCACTGAAGTAAAGTCTTAGAAACTTTTTCTCGAAGCTAACAGTATTTCAATGAAGGTAACTTATGTTACCACGGTGAGATCATGGGTGATGTTTTGTTTTGTCTTGGTTTTCCAAACTCTTCAGTATTTTACATTCTATTGACTTTTAAAGAAAATAGATACATCTTTAGAAATACCTCTTGTTTTATCTTTGCCAGAGCTCTCTTATCTTAGAGTAAAATGCTGAGAGTTCTTTATAAAACAATAAAATGGAGAGGGAGCGATAACATTTACTAGGTGATGACCAAGAGCCAGGCACTGTAAGAGTTGATTTATCTGCATTATATTTCATCCTTACCTAAAGCCTATGAGGACAGGTATATTTTTCTCCACTCCCTGAAGAAGGAAACAGAGACTCTGAGGTTGCACTGAGCTTTCCAAAGAGTTAAACTGTTGGGATTGAAACACATCTACAATATCTGGGCTCTCTCCACTGTATCTCCCCCCAATTATCAACTGTGCCTTTTCCAACAAGGCTATAAAAGTATGGATTCAATCCAATGTGTATGGGGAAAAAGGAACTTCATTTTCAGAAAGCGGTGATAAACACCAGAGGGGAAAGGAAAGGTGTGAGCCTCCTGTTATCTCGGTGCCAGCTCTGGCTTGATCTCTAGCAGAGCACTAATCTCAGAACTGCCAAATGTATGCGCAGTGCTGAGAAGAACGCCCCTTCAGACACCAGCAGACCATACTCTTGGGCCTTATTGCCTTTTTTTTTCCCCCCCAAACTTAAGAAAAGTCTTTAGAGCTCATCTATTCAGTACTGCCATGATTCCTGTCATCTTAAATACTTTAAAAGGATGGGTGTCCACCCAGCTCTGAAACATGTCACAGGAACAAGGATTAAAAAAGTTCCACTGGCAAAAGTTCCACTGATACGTAGGCTTAACCTCTCATGCTAGGAAGTGTTCCAATGTCTTCAATCTGTTGACCTCACTTCCAGTGAAATTCCTGGGCAAAACAGGAAGCAGCCTGGTAATCAGTCCCCAGAGGGCAGCATTTCGTATTCCCAAACAGACCTAAGTATTAGTTTGGAATTACTCTCCAGAAACCTTCAGTCACTTATTTATTACTATGTTACTGCTTCCCTTGTATCTTCAAACAATGAAGATCCAAAATGCACAAAACCTGTACAAAAAAAGACCAACTTGAAGTTTGGATATACAACTCAGGACTGCACTAAATTGCTGATTCATGTTCATCTTGGGAGGAGCTGAGAACTTCGGATTTTTTCACCTGGTTACTAAGCATCTTAACACCATGCAATTTGTTCTCTTCCTTCAGTAAAACTGCACATCTCCTTTTTGAAATGCTTTCTTTTGGTTTTATGACACCCTGTTAGTCTTTTAAAATCCAAATATTCACTGATTAACAATTCATCCAGAAAACATTTATTTTTCTTCTTCTTTTTTTTTTTTTTTAAGATTTTATTTATTTATTTGACAGACAGAGATCACAAGTAGGCAGAGAGGCAGGCAGAGAGAGAAGTGGGGAAGCAGGCTCCCTGCTGAGGAGAGAGCCTGACGCAGGACTCGATCGCAGGACTCTGAGATCATGACCTGAGCCAAAGGCAGAGGCTTACCCATTGAGCCATCCAGGTGCCCCGAAAACATTTATCTTTTAAAAAGATTTTATTTATTTGTTTGAGAGAGAGAGAGCATAAGCAAGGAAAGGGGCAGAGGGAGAGGGAGAAACAAGACTCCCCACCGAGCAGGGAGCCTGATGCAGGAGTCAATACCAGGACCCTGGGATCATGACCTGAGCCGAAGGCGCCCCTCATTCAGAAAACATTCAGAAAACTCAGGCGCCCCTCATTCAGAAAACATTTAAAGACAACTTACTCTATACCAAGCACTGTGATAGTCTCCGGAGAGACAAAACTAAGATCCCTGTCTTTGAGGAGCTAAAGGTCTAAATGTGGAGATAAAGATATAAACAGATGATTTCCATATATTGTTCTCAGTGTTTTTGCAGAGGTATGAACCCGTGCTGTGCAAGGTCGGCGGGGACTGAGAGAAGACTGCTTTGAGGTGACGCTCAGGCAGAATCATTAAGGATCGGAAGGAGTTAGCCAAGCGTTGGAAGGAAGTCATTCCAGGCATGTTTGGTTAATTGCAAGAGCAAAAGGTTCCTGGGGGAAGGTGGTAGAAATTGAGAACGGAGAGGTGGGTTTAGCACCTCTCTCTGCGGATGAGCTATTTAGTGATGGGTATGAAATGTAATGATGATTATTTTTAGTGCATCCATAAACTTTTTGATAAGGATGACTTGGTCCTAAACTGAATTTTAAAGAATGTAATTTTTCAAATTGCTGTGGTTGATACTAATTATTTTTAATAACGACCTTCCAAACACTTTACATCCATACAGTATTACAATCTATAAGAATTTATTTTGCTAATGAAATGTGATGTCTGCTTCTTCATATTAACCACAGACCTCCAATAAAGCAAACTCCAGGAACGCTAACCATCACAAGGACTACCATCCTTGGACTACCCTTGAGTGAATGGAAAACATACTGCTACTCCTGAATCACTTAGCCATAAATGGTGAGAAAGTCCATTTCTATCTTTAGTCTATTAGAAGAGGGCACTGGCACATCACAATTGATTTTCAAGAAATGGAGAGAAGTGGTTAAAAAAAAAATGAAGAAGATGGGAAGAGTGCGTCCCAGCAAGTCCTGTGTGCCCAGGCACAGCAAGATAGAGGAACGAGCTGCGCCCTAAGAACAGTTATTCTGTAATACCAGTTCTTCCATTTGACCCAAGAAATGATAGCATTCCTCTGATAATATTTCCCAGGCTAGTATCACAGTCTTTAAGCAGCTGGATTTCTCCTGCCAAAAAGTATCAGGACACTAGTCTTGAATAATAGTAGAACTAAAGTTTGGGGCGCCTGGGTGGCTCAGTAGGTTAAGTCTCTGCCTTCGGCTCAGGTCATGATCTCAGGGTCCTGGGATTGAGCCCCGCATTGGGCTCTCTGCTCAGCAGGGAGCCTGCTCCCCCCGCTTCTCTCTCTGTCTATTTGTGATCTCTCTGTCATAAATAAAAACTAAAAAAAAAAAAAAAAAAAGAACTGCAGGGAAAAAATGAGTTTAAGTGTCACAGTGACTTTTCATTAAATTAAAAGCTTTCAAACAACATTCATTCATTCATTCATTTAAAAAAAGTAGGCTTGAATTCACAACCCCATTCACATGGGGCTTGAATTCACAACCCTGAGATTAAGAGTCATATGCTCTACAGAATGAGCCAGCTAGGCACCCCTCAAACAATATTTAAAAGAAGAATTAAAGAAATACAGCTAGAGTAGACAGGTTCTTAGGGAAAATCAAAGATGAAAGGATGTTAATTAAGGGATAAGAGATAAATGTTTTTCCTGAAAGATGAACCCTAATGATATTTTATCCTTATATTACAATTATTAATAATAAGCCTTGGTAAGAATATTTATCACTTTTAAAAATAAGACTATGGTAGGGGCACCTGGGTGGCTTAGTTGATGAAGTGTCGGCCTTCAGCTCAGATCACGATCCCAGCATCCTGGGATCGAGCCCCACATTGGGCTCCCAGCTTGGCCGGAAGACTGCTTCTTCCTCTGTCCCTCCCCTCTGCTTATGCGCAAGTGCGCAGTTCTTTCTCTCTCAAATAAATAAATAAAATCTTAAAAAAAAAAAAAGAATATGATAGACATAGATATACCTGAACACGCTACAATATACCACAACATGAGAAATACATAAAATCTTTCAAGGAAGCTCAATTATTTTATCTTGGAAGAAGAAACGATGAACCTGTCTTTAAAAGTGAATGTTAGATTGATTTTTAAAAATCTTTTACCTGATTTAGATAATTTAGGCACTTTTCAAGACACCAAAGGCAACAAATGCAAGATTTCAGCACACATCGAGCACAAGCATTTTCCTGGGAAGGACAAAAATTTGAAATAATTAAAAACCAAAGAATCAGATGATCATACAGAATATTCCAAATGTTAGAAAAATAAATAAAAGTTAAAAAAAATCAAAACCATGTTTCAAGGCCTCTACACCCACACCCTCTTTTCCCTCAAAATGTAATAGCTGAATTAGTTTTAATCAATTTAATTCAACAGCTATTTAGTACCTACTGCATATAAGATAGAGTAAGGCATCTAAGACCAGAAAGGAACTTATACTACTGTAGAAGAAGAAAAAAAATGCTAAACATAAAAAAAGGTTAGAATCAGAATATGCAGTAGATCCTAGTGTGATGAGAGTGGAACACAGAGATGACATCATCAAAGAGGAGGAGTAATCAGGGAAGGCTTCTGGGAAGAGGTGTCATGTGAGCCAACCTGTGCTGAAACGTATGTTATCTCCATAGTCGGGGACAGGGAGCAGGCGCCAAGGAGGAGGGTGTGAGTCAACACAGAGGAAGAGAAGCAAGGGGTACTTTGCCAAACCAGTGATATGATGGATTTGCCAGAGCATATAGAGAGCAAAAACAGGGGATAAGGCAGAAGGGCTAGATTCTGTTTGCAGGGATTTGGAAGAAAACATTGACAACTATGGACTTAACATCACTGGGAGCTTTACCACATGCAGAGCTGAGGTCTGGAGTGCGACAACCACAGAAAGCCCCAAAAAAGTTTTTTCTCCTTACCTTTCCTTTGAGCTGACTATGCATGTACATAAGGATCATTCGTGGAATTTTGACTAACGTGATAATGAAAGATCCTTTTGCCACTGTACCCAGGTGATAACGAATAAGGCGATTCACTGATGCCAAAATAGGTGTAAATGGCAAATTCCTTTTATCCCTATTTAAAAAGTAACCAAAAAGACAATTAAAACAAAGGCTAAGTACAGGAATGGTTTAAGCCCAATGCAGTGAAAATATCAGTTCACCTAAAAAAAATTCTAGCTTTGTGGCAAAATGGCAAAGTAATATATAACTAATACCGATGCTACTGATGTACCAAATAAGATTAATGCTTCATTTCTCTATGGTAGTTTCATGGGGTTCTTAGGCTCTAAGACTTTAAGTAAAATGAAACTGTGCTTTGATAGCTTTTCCTCATAAATACTTACGGAATTAAATGTACAACCAAAAAAATGGAACTTAAAAAAAATGTTTAGGGGTGCCTGGGTGACACAGTCAGTTAGGCATCCAATTCTTGGTTTCAGCTCGAGTCCTGATCTCAAAGATCATGAATCAAGCCACATGTCGGTTCCATGCTCAGTGTGGAATCTGCTTAAGACACTCTCTCCCTCTGCCCCTCCCTACCTGCTCTCTCTCTCCCAAATAAATACATATATCTTAAAAAAACAAAAAAAGATGTTCAATCTAGACCTGGTACCTCATTGTAATAGAAAATTGTAAGGCTACAGCTTATATTCAGCTCTGAAGCTAGGAAAGGGAGTCACAATACTTGTTGTGATCCAAACAAATTAAAAAGGCGTGTTATCCTTTGTTGGACCTTTATTTTTAAAGTTTCTTTTTAAAGATCATATATTTTAGAGTGAGAGCACAAATGTGAACAGCAGAGGAAGAAAGAAAGAGCGAGAATCTTAGGCAGATTCCATGTGACATGGGGCTCCATCTCACGACCACGAGATCATGACCTGAGCCAAAAACCAAGAGTCAGAGGTTTCACTGACTGCACCACCCAGGGGCCCCAATGGAAAAAGAACAAAAGACGGTATAAGATTTATTCTTCTGCTAAATATAATTGCAGTGATATCATGACCTGCTGTCCCGATTAATTCTTTTGAGGAACTTAAAGAAAAGTATAAAGATTAAAGTAACAGTCTCCCATGTTCCTACTGCCCAGAATTATCAGCTATTAACATGTTGTCATATTCACTTCCAATTGCTTTTTAAAGACATGAAACTTGGGGCGCCTGAGTGGCTCAGTCGTTAGGCATCTGCCTCTGGCTCAAGTCATAATCCCAGGGTCCTGAGATCGAGCCCCACATCAGGATCTCAGCTCGGTGGGGAGCCTACGTCTCCCTCTCCTACTCCCCCTGCTTGTGTTCCCTCTCTCTCGCTGTGTCTCTGTCAAATAAATAAATAAAATCTTAAAAAAAAAAAGACAAGACATGAAACTCTTACAGCCTCACCTCCATGTCCTTCAGACACAATCCCTTAGATGATCTTAAGTTTTCTGACGAGTATAAATTCTCACCTGGTAAAATAGTATGTTACCACGGCCCCCGCCACAGTCATCTGCTGACAGGCCAGGATGAATTCGCTGATCCATATCAGGCCCACCGCGTGGAACCACCACATGTACTGCAGAGGCCCAGAAACTCTGAACTCCACAAAGCCTTGCTCATTCTGAACAGCACTGCCTAGGAGAATATCAAGGAAGGAAAAGAGAAGCACATACAGCACAAGCTAAGAAACAGGGCTACTCAATGTAAGGCATTAATCTAATTCCCAACAACAGCCTCCTCCCACCCCCTCCACCCCTCTAATCTACCCCCTCACTTTCCCCCAAACCACCAACTTAATGATCACGGTGCTACTGCATTAGGAGACAAAAATAATTATCACTCGAAAAGCTGTGAAGCCAGACATTGTACAATGAAGCATTTTGTTTTCCCCGAAGGCATCATATAGTTTTTAAAAGGTCTTCTATTTGAATACAGTCCTTACCACATCAGTTAATTTAGGCATGAATTTTCAAACACTTTCATTTTTTTTTCAGAGCTATTTATGACTCATCCAATAATTACAGACCTAAATCATTAGCAAAGGATGGAAATTCATATTATTTTCAATTGGTGAATGTGTGCTGAATGGCCAGAGAGGTCACATTCAAGCCTACGATCCTTATGCCACTCCTCACCGTTAATTCCATTTAGGGGTCACTTTTGATATGAAGTGTGGTTGCAAGCAAGTCTGAGACTCTAACTATGAATGGTATCATCACAAGGAACTCTACTTAGGTTCAGATCTTTTGCAAACTAGAAAATCCCAAGGAAGCAAGCTGATCTTTGGCTGTAACTGGGGTTTAAGGCAACCCCACAGCCACCCTGCATTCATCTGTTTGTCTGAGAATGAATCCAAATGTCTGAATCAGTCCTGGAGTGTACTTCAAAGCTATTACCTGGTTGAGACCCACTCTGATAGGATAATCTAAAAATCACACACAGGGAATGGGTTGGTGAAGGGCTGTGACCACTGCTAGTTCTGAGGGCGATCAGAACTCAGTCATAAATGTCTGAGAATTATACCTTAAGTTTTAAAATAATTTAACACGAATCAGATTCATCACTAAGAGAAAGAAGCAGCAGGTCTTCTTACCAGCGGTGCCAAGAAAAAGAAGTGTCATGATCCAGTATGCCCAAAATAAGACAAGAGCAAAGAAAGTCCAAAAGGGTTGGAAGACTAGCAGTGGCAAGTGAATGAAGACCTTGCCAGCCACGTGGAACAGGGCGATGGTGAGAGCAACGCGCTTGCGCATGACCAGCATGATCAGGAACAAGATAACCTGTGTCCAGAGAAGGCAGAGAAAGGCTCCCATTAGCGTCTTGGGCAGTGAACAAAGGAACCGAACAACTGCGGACATTTTTAACATAACCCTTCCTTCCAAATGGGGGAAGGACTATTATTCTCTGAATCCCCAAAATACTTTATCAGTCTTGTGGCACTTAGCACTCTCGTTTGTACACTGAAAATATCCTTAAAGCTAAACATAAAAGGATTTCTCGGGGCACCTGGGTGGCTCAGTGGGTTAAAGCCTCTGCCTTCGGCTCAGGTCATGATCCTGGGGTCCTGGGATTGAGCCCCGCATCGGGCTCTCTGCTCAGCGGGGAGCCTACTTCCCTTCCTCTCTCTCTGCCTGCTGCTCTGCCTACTTGTGATCTCTGTCTGTCAGATAAATAAATAAATAAATAATCTTAAAAAAAAAAAGGCTTTCTCAATTAGTCAATCCTAGAATTCTCCTACTTAACTTTTCTACTCATTATGAATCAAAATGGGCTGTTTGTCAGTCGGGATGAGGCACTGAATTTATCTGGATAGATACACACCTGCCACTCTGAAAACAGGGGAGAAGACAATACACCCTGATTACGAAATCAGAGGCCGTATTTTTACCTCACCTCCTTTATTGGACAAAGAGTCCCTACACAGCACAGTGATGTCAGATTCCCTACCCTACACTCCCTCACCGGGCCCTGGGTGAGGGCAGGCGAACAATACTTTAAATTAAAAAAAAAAAAAAGAAGAAGAATTGTACTTAAAGATGATTAATACATATTAAGATAATAGTAACAAACAAATAGCTTTTGGGACCAATGGTTTTATGTGGCTTGATTTTGTTAATTTTTAAAGCTCAATTAAAAGCTTGGGATTGGTCTGAGAAGTGTCTGAGTTTTTTTTTTTTTTTTTTCCTTTTTTCAGCGAGGAGAAGATGAACTGAAAATACGAGTACAGATTATTTAACCACATGTTCATTGGTAATTTACCGTAGAGTGCCTAGCCAGCAGGGCTCACCGACTTGGAATAATGTTGTTAAAAGTTGAAAAGGCAAAAATGGGAAAATAATTGGTGAACAAGTAAAAGAAATGATATGAAGTGGTGTGCTTCTTAACATACTTTAGGAAAGAAAACTATTTTTAGGGGCACCTGGGTGGCTCAGTTGGTTAAGCGGCTGCCTTGGGCCCAGGTGATGATCCCAGGGTCCTGGGATCAAACCCCTCATCGGGCTCCTTGCTCAGCAGGGAGCCTGCTTCTCCATCTTGTCCCCACTTGTTTTCTCTCTCACCATCTCTGTCTCTGTCTCTCTCAAATAAATAAATAAATAGAATCTTAAAAAAAAAAAAGGAAACTTTTAAAAAAGGAATTATATTATGACAGTAAGAGAACATGTTCTTACAAATGATAATGTAAATATTCTAGGCGAAACTCCTCTCTCAACAAGCAGGCAGTACAGAATAAAGGGTTTGCATCAAATAACACTCATCCATTAGGGGAGCCTTCTGAACACTTTTTAGTGTTCCACACCGTGGGACAGAGATTTTCTCTCATGGAGGTCAGGGTTAGGCATGCAAAAGCTAGAAGTGAGTTTCTGCTCCATTCATGATCCCTGTAAAGAAAAACGTAAACCTGAAAGATCCACCCAAGCCCATACTCACTGTGAACACTGTGGCTGAAATGGCATAGATGAGGAGGGCCCGAAGATTGTCTTCAGCTATTTGAAGCTGCTCAGGAATCACGGTTTCTTTGGGAGACCTTCTTTGCTTTGCATACAGCCACCACAGTACCCCTGTGCCACCTGGGTTCAAAAACCAATTGTTTTGGAAATAACTAGCATGAGAAAATGTGTAACATAAATCTTCCCTTTCCTGGATCTTTCCTACACATCACTGTGGGACTGACACAGCAACAATCCATCTGGCTGGGTAGGGGTGGGGTGGGGGTGGGGGGGGTGCATAGCTGTAACTTTTTGCGGACATAAGGGGAGCTCCAATTACTCCTTTAACATCATTCACACTAGGTACTTAGACATATTCCAACATATCAAATAAATGTCCTTCAGCCATATTTATTATTATTATATTTTAAAGATTTTATTTATTTGACAGACAGAGAAAAAGCACAAGTAGGCAGAGCAGCAGGCAGAGGGAGAGGGAGAAGCAGGCTCTCTGTGGAGTAGGGAGCCTGATGTGGGACTCGATCCCAGGACCCTGGGATCATGACCTGAGCCGAAGGCAGCACTTAACCGACTGAGCCACCCAGGCGCCCAGCCATATTTACTGTTGACACTGAAGCTCAGAGAGAGCCAGCAAAGATAGGTACCCCTGAGAGGAAGTAATCATGAAGAGAGAGTCAGCGCCTGTTAGGACCTGAGGTAAGGGTCACAGAAATCAGTAATGAAGCTGAGGACTGAGGAAGGGAAAGATCCTCTTTGTCGTGCTATCACAGTAACCCCAGTGCCTCCCGTGGAAACAGTCATGCAGTTGATACAGTATTTGTACAATGAGCAAATGAAGATGAAAGGAGTAATTCCCACCAAAAGCAGGAACAAAGATAGGAGATCTTTGATAGCTTGCTAGCGGTATGTGCTAGGGATGGGAGTTTTTCTCCCTGTCCCTGGTTCAGAGATCCCAAGAGCTAAACTGTAGAGGGGGGCAAACTCACCACCACATGAGCACTGTATCAGACACCTTCATTCTGAGTGCCCAGAGCATCGACTGTTCTAGGTGCTGGGGACAGAGATGTGAACAAAACTAAGTCCCCACCCTCCCCCGTCATGGAGCTTATATAGTCATAAGGAAACAAAACAAATAAGGAAATAAGTAAAAATAGAGTATATGACGTCTAAAGAAAAATGTAAACTCTTAATAGGGATAGAAAGTGCTGGGGTTGGGAAAGCATTGTAATCAGATGGGTAAGCAAGGTCTCACTGGTGAGTTGGTATCTGAGCAAAAGAATCAAAGACAGGGCAAAAACAATCTATAAAACTATCTAAGACAACGGTGTTGTAGGCAATGGTAATAGCAAATTCTAAGATGCTGAGGTGGGACCCCGTCTGGCAGGAGAGAAAGGAGGCCACCATGGCTAAGCAACAAGCAAGGAGCAGAGGGTAAAAGCTGTGGGCAGAGGGGCTCTAGGGACCAGATCCTAGTGCAAGGCCTTGTAGGCTACAGCAAGGAAATGGAAGATTCAGAATAAAGATGTATATGTGTAGGCAGACAAGATAAATGCCTGGGAGAGGAGAAATTGGGCTCAGAGATATGCAAATCAACCTGATCCCCACCTGCACTCAAGTAAACAGTGAATAGTGTCAAAGGGAAATGCCACCCCTGCCTGGTGGCAAACAGTGAGCACGATTTTTTTTTTCCATTGAAGATGAATAAACAAATTTTAAACAACCACGAGTCTATGAAAAACATTTGAAAAAGGGAAGTACTTCCATTTCGAAATCTTTTTTATTTTTATTTTTTTCAAAGACTTTATTTACTTGAAACACAGAGAGAGAGAGAGAGAGAGAGAGCGCGAGCACAAGCAGGGGGAGTGGCAGGCAGAGGGAGAAGCAGGCAGCCCAATGTGGGACTTGATCTAAGGACCCCGGGATCATGACCTGAGCCGAAGGCAGACGCTTAACCACCTGAGCCACCCAGGCGCCCCTTCCATTTTGAAATCTTAAAGAAAACTGTCACAGCCTCAAAAAATGGAGTAAAATATGTTCTCTACAAATAGGAATAGAAGTCATGAGGGAAACTGCTGCCTGGCTGGCTCAGTTGGTGGAGCGTGTAACTCTCAATCTTGGGGTTGTGAGTTTGAGCCCCATGTTAGGTGTAGAGATTACTTAAAATTTTTTAAAATCTTAGGCGCCTGGGTGGCTCAGTGGGTTAAAGCCTCTGCCTTCAGCTCAGGTCATGATCCCAGGGTCCTGGAATCAAGCCCTGCATCGGGCTCTCTGCTCAGTGGGGAGCCTGCTTCCCCTCTCTCTCTCTGTTTGCCTGCCTCTCTGCCTGCTTGTGACTTCTGTCTATCAAATAAATAAATAAAATCTTTAAAAAATTTTTAAAAAAATCTTTAAAAACATTATGAGAGAAAGACAAAAAGAAATGAGAAAGAAAGACAGAATAAAAACAGAAGAGAAAACAGAACGAGATAATAAAGGAGACATCAAGGAGGATACCGTTCATAACAGCCACAGAAGATACCACTTATTAAACACTTATTAAAGTAAATTTGTGTTAGGAAGTGCAAAACAGACGCGACCAAATTGAAGCACCACAATGCTATTAAGCAAGTATTAAAAGTCCCACTTTTTAAGTGGTAAAATTGAAATTCAGGAAAGTTAAATAACGTGCCAATTGTCACACACCTAGTAAGTGGCAGAGCTGGCATTCAGATCTAGTTTTTTTATAAAAATGATCCATCTGCTATAAACTGAATGTTTGTGTCCCCCTATAACTCATACACTCAAGTCCTCATTCTTAATGAGATGGTATTTGGAGGTGGGTCTTTGGAAGATGATGAGATCATGAGAGTGAAGCCCTCACGAATGAGATCAGTGCCTTTATAACACAGCTGTCAGAGAGCTCCTCCCCACTTGCACCATGTGTGAAAATACCACGATGATGGCTGGACATAGGAACCTAGCCCTCACCAGATAAACGAAGCTGCTGGCACCTTGCCTTTGGCCTTCCTGAACCTGTAGAACTGTAAGAAGTAAACGTTTCTTGTTGATAAGGCATCCAGTCGATGGTAGTTTGTCACAGCAGCCCAAAGTGACTAAGAAACAGAAACTAGATACGATGGTCACACACGCTGAAGTAAAAAGAAAGATGGCTGGACGAAGCACGGACTGGAATAACAAAGTGGGGTGGGTCAAGTAAAGAAGTGACAGTGAAGATCAGTGATCTGGAAGGTACACCCGAAGAGCTCTTCCTGAGTGTAAAGAAAGTGATAAAGGATTCAAATGATAATGTAGAAGATGATAGCAGAAGAATGAAGAATGATGTGAAGAGGAAAACCACTGAACAGAAACAGTACTCAAATACAGAAATAAGACAACTTTTCAAGTTGGAAAAGACACACCCCTGCCATCCCAAAAAAGAGATCATAGGCAAACCTAGTTAAGATTCAGAATCAGACAGAAGTTTTAAGTTATAAGGATAAGTTAAAAATTAGAGGCCTATCTAGGTGAGTGAAATAGGTGGTGGGCAAAGGCACAAAATTAGACTGGTCTCCAAAAAGTAAAGTACAGACCCAGGGAACATATTGCCCCCTGAGAATTTTATATGCAACAGATTCAATATTCACATGTAAGGCAGAGCTAATAATCTTAGATGCTCAAGAGTTGAGAAAATATAGAACCCACAAGTACTTCATGAGTAAGTTACATGAATTCAAATTCTCGTCAAAACAAAGATGAACTGGGGCACATGCACCCCAATGTTTTTAACAGCAATGTCCACAGTAGCCAAACTATGGAAAGAACCTAGATGTCCATCAACAGATGAATGGATAAAGATAAATGTATATATACACACCATGGAATACTATGCAGCCATCAAAAAGAATGAACTCTTGCCAGGTGCAACGACGTGGATGGAACTACAGGGTATTATGCTAAGCGAAATAAGTCAGTCAGAGAAAGACAAATGCCATATGATTTCACTTGTATGTGGAATTTAAGAAACAAAACAGATGAACATAGGGAAGGGAAGGAAAAATTAAGTAAGATGAAAATAGGGAGGCAAACCACAAGACATGCTGAACTCTAGGAAACAAACTAAGGGTTGCTAGAGGGAGGTGGGTGGGGGATGGAGTAAGTGGGTGATGGGCATGAAGGAGGGCACTTGATGGAATGGGCACTGGGTGTTATATGCAACTGGTGAATCACTAAATTCTACCTCTGAAACTAAAAATACAGTTTATGTTAACTAAATTGGTTCTAAATAAAGAACTAAAAACAAAGATAAACCAAAATTAAGAACTCAAGAGTTAAGTTTTACGGAAGACCAGTAGTTCTCACTAAAACTAGGACAGAAGAATGTAAATAAATTTATAAATGTAATTATGAAACATTTCAAGCCAAAGCAAAAATTCTTTAAAAAAAGATACAATATATCAAATAATAGTTTAACTTTAATAACCTGAAAGCAAAAATTCAGATTATTTGTTAATGGTTAAAATGGGAGCAGACAGACAGGAGTAGGATTGGAAAGGAAGAAGTGTATGCTGAATTTAAAGGAGGTAGGGGAAAACCCAACACCTACCCTTTCCTTTCAGCCTTTAATAATGATAGGATTCTAGATTAAAGAATATTTTCTGAAAACATATGGGTTACCAATTGTAGAAGTAAAAATAAAATGTATAGCATCCAAAACAGGGTGAAAATAACCAGTGAAAGCATAGTTCATACAGCAAAGATGGGGAAAATAAAATAAGAAAGCACACACTTAAGGAAAACATAAAACAGATGACACCAATAAGACCAAACATAGCAGGCAGGATTATAAATGTAATGGCAGCAAACTCCCTACTAAAAAAGTTCCATATTGGGTAAAGCATTTACAAATGCATTGAAAAAAGGCACTTTATTTATTTAAAAAAATATACATATGTTCTGAATTTCAACGCTAATGGTGGTAAACTGAGGGAAGGTGGGGTGAAACTGTGAAAATTTTAAAGGCAAAAGTAAACTTCTTTTAAAGCGGTAGTGGGGCACCTGGGTGGCTCAGTTGGTTAACAGTCTGTCTTCAGCTCAGGTCATGATCCCAGGATCCTGAGATCCACTGGGCTCCATGCTCAGCAGGGAGCCTGCTTCTCCCTCTCCTTTTGCCTTCCCTCCCCCAACTTGTGTTCTTGCTCACTCTGTTCTCTCAAATAAATAAATTGTATTAAAAACAATAAAGAAAAGAGGTGGTATATGAAAATAAAATTTTTTCCTCTTTTTATATTTCTATTTTCTACCATGGAAGTCATTAGATAATTTATATTTGGGAGGGGAGGGAATTACTATTCTCCAAAAAAGACAACAAACACAGAAAACCCAGAAGGTTTCATTAGAAATAGTAAAACAAAAATATTAAACAAAATAGAATGTCAATAGACAGAAAAATGAGTAAAAATTTTATACACACACAATTATCCCACCAGGAGTAGCTCAACCAGAAAGAACTTCAACACCTTAGAATGGGGGATTCAGGCCGTTAAAAGGTTTAGGATCAAAGGAAAGGATCCCTTCCTCTACCAGGCAGGGAACACTGAAAGTATCAAGAGGAAAATTACAGAACAAGAAGCAGAACAGGGCCTCAGTTGCTTTCTTTTTCTCATGGGCTCTTCTCCCCAAACTGATACTGACAGAAAAATGTTAGCCTCCTTTTAAAAATGTCTTCACTTGCTTTTATTCCAAATGCCAATGACTTCCCCATTTTATCTCATTTAGTGATCTTCTAGTGAATTAACGTCCGTGTAATCCACTCACCAGTCTTTTTATGGTGTGTAAATGAACTCACAAGCCTTACAAAAGGAAAATTATTTAAAATAACCAAAGTGGGGTATCTGGGTGATCTCCAGGTCGGGGGATCAAGCCCCCTAATGGCCCATGTTCTCAGTGCAGTCCCTCCCCTCGCCCTCCTCCCTTTGCTCCCAGGCAGGTGCGCCTTTCTCTCCCTCAAATAAATAAATAAAATCTTTAAAATAATCGAAGTAGTTCTGAACTGAGGGACTGTTAAAAGCAAACTTAACTCTCAATTCTAATTACTAAAAAACAAAGGAATAAGCAGCTTACCGAGTGAACCCAGTATGACCAGAATCGTTAAGATCCACACAAGTACTCTTGAAATATACCTGATTATCACCATCAGAATCATGGATAGAACTGCAGGGAAGACAGAGAACATGTAGAATATTATTTTAAAACACTGGAAAATATAAAGAGAAACTCTTTCAATTGTTTTCTCCTAGGGATACAATTGGTCGCTATTGACACGTTCAAGACCCCAATTTAGGGACGAAAGGTTAACTGGCTACTTCTGCGCTTTGACTTTGGTACTTGCGGCACTGGAAACCAAAGGCACCTAACCGTGGGTTTATAAATGACAGAAAAGAACACATGCAAATGCAACGTGGTGACTCCAAAACAGCACACAACTGTTGTGGATTCACCACGGGAAGACGTCAGAACTCACATGCAAACAGACATGCCAACACACAGAGTGGAGAGAGTGATGTGTCGTGTTGGTGATTGGGAAAACTACCACACACAGACAGAGATCAGTTAAAGTAGGTGCTACGCTTCCTGGAGTAACCCTTGTATTTCAGGACCAACTTCTCTGATAGATGGTCCGCACGCTAGACAGTATTTTATCTTTCTACGGTCGTTTCTCTTCTGAAATTCCAAAAAATGTTCTGACCCTACGGAATAATATCCTGAAGCCTCCTGATGCCCAAATTCCTTTAACCTTATTCTTGACTGGGGTCAGGGGTCCTGATTGATTGAGAGACTCTTCAAAAAAGAGCAAAGCTCAGTTTGAATTATTTAGCCAATGCCTCTACCCAACCCAAGCTAAATTCCAACATGCTAAAATCTTGAGTGAAAGGAATCTTAAAAAAGAAACCAGGAAGATTTGACCTTTGCATGGGGAAATTCGTTTCTGAAATCATAATTTGTTCTTCTTTAATTAACTAAAGGCCCATGTTACCAACAAATGAACAAAGATCTTAAGCCTCAAGAGAACCATTCCAATAAAAACTGGAATTCCAATGGTTTCACATTATTAGCACGATTTTTAAGGTTTGGTTTTTCTTTTCTTGGTTAAAGTCTTCAACTATTTCAGAAACCAAGTAACTTTTTTGTAAAGCTGGACTAATTCAAGTTTTTGGGGGGACCATTTGCAAAGCCAAATAAACGGTCAGGATCTGTGACTAGGTAACATTATTAAGGTACTCACTTTTGCAATAAATGTACAGGAACCAAAAACAGATGGGAGCGTTTCAAATATCACAGAAATAGCTTTTCATATGGACAGCATTATTTCAATTGAGTCAAGTACTACCTAAGCAAAAAGAAAATACTCTCTAATGACAAGATGGAAATACAGCTAGTCTTCTCAATGACTATAATTGTTAGCAGGCATAAATACTCATTTTACTTATACAGTGAAAGAGGTGCTTGGTTCCTACCACAGTTTACTCCTCCCAGCTAGAAAGAGCTATAGATTCTGATATGGCTACATATGGTTCTAGGATAACCCAGGGTATTTACATCTTGAAAATCACATTTACTTTATCTATTGACAAGAAAACTCAAGGGCTAACAAGTGGAGATTTCCTAACTTTTCCAGTAATACAATGGTATTATGAACTGTAGCAGTGAAAAAAAAAAAAAACCATACTCAAAAAGTAATCTATCAGAAAGCTTTGCTCTTTGATGGAAATAGAGAAGAGACTATGTGGCTCTTTTTTATAAGCCTCTGGAATCATAACTAAAAACAAAGGGGGTACTGATTCACTAAAAGAAGCCTCCTGCTATCATATTAAATGTTATTATAGACAGTAACCAGTTTGGGAAAACACCCGTTATCTCCAATGAGAGAAAAAGAAAGTTTCAGATATATAAATATAAATATATATATATATATTTAAATATGTATATATTTATAACCCTATATAATCTGAAACAATTATGTTGGCTATGGTAAGTTAAACATTGTATAGGTATCCCGGTTGTATTCATATTTTGGTTAAAAGAACAGTCTTCTACTGCAGTACTATGCAATAGCTAATAATGAGAAAAACAATTACCTAGTGATAACAAGCAAAGTCCCAATATAATTTCTTTGCTGGTCATTACTCCACTAATCAGCCTGTGTAAGACACTATTGTCACTGACAAAGGTGATCAGGGCCTCTGCAAACTTGGCATAGCAGGAAATGTTCACAGGAGCACAGCGATGGAAGAATGGAATAGGTGCACTGGTGATACAAGAAAAAAAAATCAGAAAAAAAATTACTCCTACTTAATATAAATGCCACATCAAACACACAAATGAAAGGTGATTATGACTGCAATACACTCCACCCTCCACACATCATATGGGGGCCAAGAGCTGTGAGCTTAATGCTATGAGGATGACTGTCATGGGCAGGGATGCGAGTCTTACCACAGGCCTTATCAGAGAGGGTGGAGTGCATATTCCAAAGGAAGACATTACCCTCCCCTTCTGGAAAGAAACACACGCACATATACACGCACATACGCACGTACAGAATACGAAAAGCAAAAGCAAACACTTAAACTCCTTCGCCTGTACATCCATCGGTCAATGGGCAGATGACAAAACTTACAAACATATACTTCATTGGACTGAAAATGAATTTTTGCCGTAAGCTATTTAAAACTAGAAAACACACATGCTTTTGCTTGAAATGTTCCACCGTGAATACAAAGTTTCCTCTATCAGAACAGCATACAAAACCTTGCATTAAGAAAAGGCGTGTGGGGCACAAGCCTATTAACTCTCGTATCAATTAATCATGCCAAGACATCAACATACAGCATAATATGCAGCTGTTTAAAACAATAACCATGGATACTAATGTATGGAAACACTTAGGAGGTAATAGTACAAGGGGAAAGAAGCAGAAATTTGATCTAATGTGATGGTTGCCATCTCTGTACAAAAAAGAGAAACATAAGAATGAGAACAGAAAAAATATAAGTAAATGAAAAAATCTCCAATTTGTTAGGGTCATGAGATTCTTCATGGTTTTCTTTTTATATGTCATTATGATTATGAGATTATTTGCGTCCAAAAAATGAGGTCATCGGTTCTATCAGGTTTACACTGACCACAGGGCTCTTCTCGTGAAGGAACACAGCTATGTATGAACAGTGACGTAGCTCTGGTTTGTTATAACATATTCTATTTTAGCCTTTGAGACTATGGTATATATCTGATCAACAGGAGAGTCTAAAAAAGTTCTATGAACATGTCCTCAGTTGTGATTTGTATGGATTCTAACAGAATCCGTATGTCTGTCCGTACACGAATACACACGTCTGTGTGCATTAAGTTAAAGGTTAGCCATTGTCAACACAAATCTCAGATTTTCAGAATTATTTGTAGAACTATCAGTCATAGCTCTAATATAACTCTGTTGATGGCAGTGAGCTAAGCGTGCTCTCATTCTTGGTTGGCACTGTATTTGGGTCAAATTCGTGGCTAAGAATATATGACTAAACACCAAATTCCAAGGTTCCTGATCCCAGCAAAGCAGTTTTGTATGAACTGAAGTCAAACAGTATCTTTGTTTCCTTCCATGGAAAACAACAAAAATATTTCTTTTCAAATAAAAATATAAATGTACTAGGTATTGATTTTCCTTAGATGCTGGTAAATGAGCACCAATGGGAGTAAGAATAGGCAACATATTCCATGTTGTTAAACTTCATGGAACAACAAAACAATACTAATAAAGATCAAGTCTTACCTTAGTTATGCTTTGGTAAAATGTATCCCAAAATAATGACGTGACATTATGACATGAATGTTCACTTAAAAAAAGAAGTGTCTCTTGTGACTTGTGGGTGTATTTGTGTGTACCTTCAAAACAGGACTGGTAAAATTTAATGCCCAAGATTTGATGTTTTGTCAGAAACTGCAGAAAGTCAGAGCATTCTGAGCAATGCTTATATTAAAGGTATGCAAGCCATTGTTTTTGACAAAAGTTGTTTCACTAATGATATGAAAAGCTATTAAATTATAGAATATCTTTCAGTGAAATGGATTTATTCAGAAATATTACAGGAAAGCTTCAAAAGAATTAACCATAAGTTCACAGTCAACGGTGGCTAATTTAGGACAAGAAAACTTTGTTGTGACCTACAACTGTTTTTCTTCCTGATGCTGTCTATCTAGGTAATGTCCCTGCCAGGTTAATGTCTCTAAGGACTTCTAACCTTATTTTTAACTAAAGCCTGAGTTCTCTATCTTTCAAAACCAAAATCTTCTCTGCTCTACAATTACCTGTACCTTCAGCTGCTTTACTCATAACCCTATCATTTCTGGTGCAGCCTCTGTTTAACTCACTTGTCTCCAACCTTGAACATAAAACATATCTACCTTAAGGATACAGATGCCACTTTCTTGCTTTCGATATCCACCAATTTTCTGGCCCTGCTCTGTTTCCATTTTCCTGTCATATAACCGTAAGTATTATCCCTCCGTCCAGAGGCAGCTCCACATCTACCTCCCACATCCTAGCAGAATGCTGCTTTAGTTTTAGGCTCAAAGAGAAATACGCATCATTTCCAAAAGACAGCGGGGTCTGATACAACAGGAAAATAAAACTGGACGAGTTCGAAAGCCTTGGGTGATTCCCTTAACATTACACATTTGCATTGTTAGCTAAGAGTAGGAGTAATGACGATAATAATAAATAGGAATGGAGCCCAGCCATAAGTCAGTGATTCTAAATCAACAGAAGCAGCATATCCAGCAGCGTTCATGTTTTTCTGCTTTTCAGACTTATAATAAGGATAGATGGCTGAAAGGGAAGGATTATATTCTTAAAATTCAAATCTTTCATTTCTATTTAAGAGTTAATGCTGAGTCATACCTGTTCTCTTACCCTTTCAAGTCACTTTTATACTATATCTAAACTCTTGGCTAATTGGAAAGAGTACTTTTACAAGTCTCCTTCAAAGAACTAAAGCAATGTAACGACAGTGCCTTAAAATTTAATCTCTGTCAATTTAAAAAAAACCTGACAGCTCTAAATTTGAAGGTGTAAGATTAGCACAGACTGATTACATTGTCTAGCTGATGGTCAAAATGGTCAAAATTGCTCTTAGTGGTAGGGAATATCAGAAATAGAAGGCAAATAAAAGAGAAGACAGTATTTGGACACAGTAATAAAAAAAAGTTAAAGAGTTAGCTTTTTGTTTTTTGTTTTTTCAAAGATTTTATTTATTTATCTGACACAGAGAGAGATCACAAGTAGGCAGAGAGGCAGGCAGAGAGAGAGGGGTAAGCAGGCTCCCTGCCGAGCATAGAGCCCGATGTGGGGCTCGATCCCAGGACCCTGAGATCATGACCTGGGCGAAAGGCAGAGGCTTAACCCACTGAGCCACCCACGTGCCCCAAGACTTAGTTTTAAAGTAAAAAGCACTACACTTCCTTGTCATTCTTTTCCTCTACTGTTCCCCAAACAAAAACAATCAGCCATGAGTTTTTAATACTCAAATGACGTTCTTGTTAAAAAAACAAAAAGAACCCAAAAAGCTAAGTAATCATGGCATTGAAATGGTTTTTCTTCTATTTTATTGCTTATGTCCTATGTGACATAATGAATTCGAATTAGCTGATTTCATATATCTCTCAGAAGAGAATCCTTCTGAGAACCTCGTATGTGAGATCTTTTCTACTTTAGTGTCTAACCTAAATGACACACTTTGTGCTTCTTTTTTTTTTTTTTTTTTTTTTAAAGATTTTATTTATTTATTTGACAGAGAGAGAGAGATCACAAGTAGGCGGAGAGGCAGGCAGAGAGAGAGAGAGAGAGAGGAGGAGGAAGCAGGCTCCCCATTGAGCAGAAAGCCCAATGTGGGGCTCGATCCCAGGACGCTGGGATCATGACCCGAGCTGAAGGCAGAGGCTTTAACCCACTGAGCCACCCAGGTGCCCCCACTTTGTGCTTCTTAATTAAGAGGATAAGCATAAAGAATTCTATTTATAGCAACTTTTTCTACCTTTTGAAGCCCACAGAATATTGAATCTTTAAGAAGTCAATGTAGTCCCATTAGGAACTGATGCTGTTTCACATTATTGAAACATTAGTCAACAAGAACAAAATGAATTTATAATGAGTCTTTTAAAGATTTTTAAAAATTAGCTCAGAGGGATATTGTATCTTACCTTGGCAAACATACTATTTGCCTTAAGTCCAGACTATCACAGTTAGTGAGCTCCCCTCCCTCAAAGTCCGATGACAAACAATGTCTAGTATCTCTTATCCATACGCCTTCACAAGAGAAGACAGGAGTTTGCATCTCACACAATGATCTTAAAACTTCAGGTTATAAAAAAGCAATTACACATGATTTCTATTGAAAAATATTACTTAAGAAAGAATAGTAAGAAAGGATTCTTGATAGCCCAGAAAATGTAGAAAATAAATCAAGAATCTAATGGCAATACTCAGTGGTTTTTCATATATTTCATTTTATTTATTTTCTCTCCTTTCCTTCCTGTACTCTTTTTTTAAATTTTAATCTTTAATTTTTTTAAAAGTAGGCTCCAATTCCAATGTGGGCCTTGAATTCATGACCCTGAGATCAAGTATCATGTGCTCTCTACCAACTGAGCCAGCCAGGTGGCCCCCACCTTTTTCCTTTTTTTTTTTTTTTTTAAACTAACTGTGGTATAGGGCTTGCTTGGGGAAGATGGCAGAGTAGGAGGACCCTAAGCTCACCTCATCCCATGTATTTAACAAGATAACACTCACATCAGTATAAAACTGTGGTATAGATTTTACAAGATCTTAGATTAAATATCTGATTCCCAACAATTAACTGTGTGACTTTGCACAAGCCCTGTAACTTCTCCTATCTTCTATTTCCTCATCTATAAATTAGGAACAATATCCTTATAGGCTTTGTGAAGATTAAACAAGACAATACACGTGAGAAGCTTAATATGGTACTGGCACCCAACAGATGATTAACAAGTGTTAATTTATGTGGAATCCTTAATTTTAAAAATATGATGAACAGATAACACTTTCTTTCTTGGCTATTAGTTTCTCATGTCCATGTCATGTTTTTAATTCCCCAACACCTAATATCCTTTCTGGAATCCAGCAATAGTAAAATAAATGTTTGGTGAATTTACTGAATTTATGTAATGTTTGTACTACTAGTTTTCTTTAACTACATCTAAAACTTTAAGCATTTTAGGTATAAGGGCTAGTCTCCCTATGGCTACCACGTTCCATCATGTCACCAAGTTATAAATTTGGATAAAACATGGCCCTTTCTAGGCATCTGCTTTTAAAATTCAAAAGCTCGGGGCACCTAGGTGGCTCAGTCGGTTAAGTGTCATGGCTCAGGGCATAATCCCAGGGTCCTGGGATTGAGCCCCACGTTGGGCTCTCTTCTCAGCAAAGAGTCTGCTTCTCCCTCTGCCTCTGCCCCTCCTCTGCTTGTGGCTTTCTCTCTTTCTCTCAAATAAACAAATAAAGTCTTTTAAAAAAATAAAATAAAATTCAAAAGCTCTTAGGAATAGTCCCCATTTGGCAATTATGTGGTATTAGTGTTTAACTGCAAATTAGTTTATAACTGCTTTTCTCTAAGAAACAGGCATTGCTTTCAATGGCAGAAGGTGCCCAGGCACCCAGGAAGGTTAGGGGTGGAAGGGGAGGCTCTAGAGCTTAAGAGAAATATTACTCCCTAAGCCAGATGCCAAACACAATAATGGATGCTTAAAACATATGATCTTATTTAATTTTGACAACAATTCCAAGACAGAGGTATTAATATTGCCGTTTTACATGTGAGGACACTTGGCTCACAGACAGGTGAAGAGACTTGCTCAAGCTGACAAAGAGAAAGTGGTGACACAGTATTCACCCCCAGGCTTAGCTGGACTCAAAGTGCTGCTCTTTCTGTCCCACTAGGGTGCTCCTAGGAGGAGAGCAAAAGAGACGTGAACGATGCTAAGGGCCACTTGCCTGCATCATGCTTTGCCTACTGCCCGTCTTTTGGTGTATACAAAAAGTCACCAAAACCAGCAGGTTTATTTTGTTTTTGTTTTTTTAAAGGACAGATTCAAATTCACTGTTTTCTGATCTTTGCACTTTGCTTGCCAAAGGCTAAATGATGCTGTTCACCAGGTCCTAATTTGATTTTCTTCTATCAACTGTTACTTCTTTGTTTACTTTCCAACAGGCTGAGCTCAGATAAAAATGAAAGATCCTTAGTCTGTGAGGTACTAAATTAAATAAAACCCGAGGATCTTTAAATAAAGTATAAACAGAGTTCACTGTCAGTTTTCAGATGGGTTAGGGTCATCACTGCAGCTTAGACTACTGAGACATCAGTGGATGATCTTGCTAGAAGCCAAGTCTGCCCATGTCTAAAACCTAAGCCCTTAATACTATGTCTTATCTTCTAGTGAATACCCCTCAGGATGCCGTATGTGAGATATGTGAGCTCTGTATGGCCAAGAATGGAACACCTGAGATACCAGAAAGAGGCAGCCCTCAACATGGTGGGGTCAGAGGTGAAGGAGGATTTACCTGACCCCTGCCCCACCCTTATGCAGGTACAGAGCAACCTCATCCTCACATCAAGGCTTTCCGGTTATCCTTTTATAATATGTTTATATCTTAAAATATGACTCTATACTCATAGTAGACATTTAAAACAGACTGTTTTAAAGTTTGAGTAGATAAGAGGACAGAGCCTTTCTTGTCTTTACATTGATACATTTTCTCCAACGACTCTATTCAAAGGACCTCCTTTTCTTACTGTTACAGCTTCCCTAATATTTTCAACGGTCACAAATGGGGTCTCTTTACCTATAGGTCTAAACCCATGATTTATAGGTCCCACTTGTTAGTATCTTTTAAAATAGTCCCTTTATTTTCATTTCTGTAGGCTTTACATTTTAACTCCAATAGCAAGTTGACAAGACTAAAAGAGCTGGACATCAATGAAACTGACAGATCCTTTGTCTACTTTTCAACAGAAATTTCCACATTTCATTCAAGTTAATAAAGCACAAGTTACACCCATTAGCAAGCCAAAGGAAAGCACACATAAGATCGGTCTCAACATTTTAATCAGTAGCTTGCTATAATATACCAAGATATAATAAAAGTGGCTTCAATTCAGTATTCCTGGTGAAGTTGACTCATGTCATACCTGGTTGATATACACTTAAAGTTCTCAAGATGAGACATGCTTCCAAATGCTATTCACCTAATTCTAGGGACATATTCTACAATGCTTGCAAATTCATTTCCTCATTGAAAAAAACATTTATAATTTTATTTTATTTTATTTTTTTTTTTTTAAAGATTTTATTTATTTATTTGTCAGAGACAGAGAGAGAGAGAGAGAGAGAGAGCGAGCACAGGCAGACAGAGTGGCAGAGGGAGAAGCAGGCTACCTGCGGAGCAAGGAGCCCGACGTGGGACTCGATCCCAGGACGCTGGGATCATGACCTGAGCCGAAGGCAGCCACTTAACCAACTGAGCCACCCAGGCGTCCCAACATTTATAATTTTAAAGTTGGCTTCCCTTATAACTACTGTGAGATCCCTGTAAAGAATATTTCCTGTCTCTTCTTTGTATCCATTATATGCAGTAGGTACTGAAATAATCAGTGTTTGTTGAGTAAGACCTTGGATAAGATAAGCCACACAGTGTATTAATATAGAGAATGTACCTAAAAGATGCTGCCTGAAATAAGGTATGGAGAATAATCACTAGGATATATTTTAAATTTACAAAGTAAATTAAAAATAATCCCAGTATTACTAAGGTCAACTTCAAAGAATCTTTGGAGACTGCGAGACTTGGCTTCTAATTTTGCTATAGATTTTGCAATGACTCAGCAGTTGTATATTCTTAAAAATTATGGCATTAAAAAAAAAAGTAAGCCCCCAAAAGAAATGTAAAATCTGAGAATGAGAAAAAAGTTATTTGCCTCTGCGTGTGTGTGTTTTAAGATATGAAATACATGCTGTCATTTCTAGTACTACTTTCTAAATTTTGTGATAAAAGTATTGGTCCTGAGCAATCGGCATCATCAAGTGACTCTTTCCCCCGGATAATATATACAGTTTAAAATCTACCTACAAAAACAAATGTCACAAGTTAACAAAATACAATAAAATTTACCTCGCTGGAACTGGTAGTTTGGGGCATAGAACAGAAGCTTTTGAAGATGTAGTATATTCAGAAGGCTTTAGGTTGTAGCTACATAGTGCTGATCCTGTTGAAAGAAAAGCTGGATGTTAGCTAGCAGAACAGAGCTTCAAATTCTCTCACTGATTCATTGTATTTATTTTATATGTTAATATTAATTCAACATATTAATTCAAACACTATAGAATTAATAAGAATCTGATTTGGTCTTTAGTATCCATCTTCAATCATTTAAAATTGATTCCTCAGGGCGCCTGGGTGGTTAAGCATCTGCCTTAGGCTCAGGTCATGATCCCAGAGTCCTGGGATGAGCCCTGCATCGAGCTCCCTGCTGGGTGGGAAGCCTACTTCTCCCTCTCCCACTGCCCCTGCTTGTGGTTCCTTGCGTGGTCTCTCTCTCTTTGTCAAATAAATAAATAAAATCTTTAAAAAAAAACCCCAAAAATGATTCCTCTCGGATAATTTATGTACAAATTTTAATTAATGATATTAAGGATAATAACAATAAGTACTAGAACTACCTTTACTGAGTGTCTGCCATATATTAGCGAGATATATATATATATATATATATATATTTTTTTTTTTTTTTAAGTCAACTTTTCATTGTAATGGACCAAACTGTGTGTCTCCAAATAACAAAACGATAGAAACATGACAAAATTCTCCTACTGAAGAAGCCAAGCATCTTCAGCCCCAACACTTCTGACAGTCAGGCCAAGAGCAGCCCATTCCCAAGACTGGTTCTAGTCCCCACACAAGTTTCTCAGCCCAGGAGAAGGGTTAGGGATGGACAAGGGTTAGGGTTAGGTCTGGCCCCTCCTTCCTCATGCTGGGAACTCTCAGAAAGTCACTGGTGGGGACAGGGGAGGCTCTCCTCTCACCCCGTACATATAATAATTGTATTTACTATAACTCTTTTAAGCAAGTGCTATTGAGCCTACTTTAAAGAGAATGAAACAGAGGCTAAGAGATAAGGTACATAACTTGCCCAAGATGACACAGCTACTATGTAGCAGAGCTGGGACCAAACCCCAAGATCTCTTACACTACAAACCCACCCTCAACCTATTCGTGCTGTCCTGTCTCTCTTTCCCATGCTTCCCATGACTGAATGATTGCATATAGCATATATGCTTTCCAACAATACGTTACTTTTTCCTTACTTAAGAGGCAAGAAATACTAACTGCAAATAGACTAAACAAATTGATAAAAGGATTCTTAGTTTTCAGATAGTTTAAAACAGCTCAAATTCCATCATAGATTGGTTATGCAAACAGACATCTATTTCTTGGTCTCCGTGGCTGATATGTATCTCAATAATATAGAAAATTCAGATGCATGAAGTCCATCAAATCTCTCATAAGTCTTATTTTAGTGACTGGCTAATTTTGTAACATAGCAACTAGAATACTTTCAGGTTCATCATATAATAGGTATCATTAATTGGGAAGACCCAGGCTCTAGTTATAATTTTGCTGAGGACCTACTGCACTTTTATCATGTAACCTGTTTATATTTTATTAATTACAGTTCCTACCAGATTACTAATTTGGTCAAATGCTTTATTATTAAATAGAAATAGAATAGCTCTGTATTTATATTATAGTAACAATGGACTTTCACACCATACGACCAGGGAAAAAGTTTAAAATAAAATGTGAAGTGAAAACGGCAGGTTTTAACATTGAACTAATTATAGAAATGTCATGTGAGGATGTAAGAAAGAATTTCAAGAGAATACAGAAAAAAGATTTGCTAGGACAACAAAAAACCTTGAGAATGGTGTTATTTCATCTATATCTTGTCCTATCAGTCAAAAGAACTTTTAAAAAGTCACAAACCTGCATTTAATTCAGTAATACTGCCCTCAAATCAGCAACCAACTTGCTAAGTATTTAAATATTTGGGATCTAGATATCATACTTACAAAAAAACAAGTAGCATCTATTTTATATAAAGATAATTCAAGTAATTTGACAATGTAAGGTACTCTTTATTGTTTAAGGATTTTATTTATTTATTTATTTGACAGAGAGAGAGAGACAGCAAGAGAGGGAACACAAGCAGGGGGAGTGGGAGAGGGAGAAGCAGGCTTCTAGCCCATCAGGGAGCCTGATGTGGGGCTTGATCCCAGGACCCCGGATCAAGACCTAAGTCGAAGGCAGACAATTAATGACTGAGCTACTCAGGCACGCATGTAAGGTACTTTTTAAAAAATATTTATTTACTTATTTGAGAGAGAAAGAGAGACAGAGACAGAGAGAGTGTGCCAGGGGAGGGAGAGAGGAGGAAGAAAAAGTGACTCTTTGCTGAGCAGGGAGCCCAACTCAGGGCTGGATCCCAGGACCTTGAGATCATGACTCGAGCCGAAATCAAGAGTTGTATGCTTGACCGAATGAGCCACCAGGCACCCCTTGACAACGTAAGGTATTTTACCAGAGATACTTGAAAGTTACATGGCACTATTCATGTTTCCAACACTTCTTAAGATAGATTCAGTAGGAAACTTAAGTTTCTGAAACTGTTTCAGAACATTCTTTTCCATGTTAATGACTTATTTTTTTTAAGTTAAGCATGAATATTAAATATCTACTTCTTCTAAAATTAGTCTTTTGTCTTTGAAGATAATGCCACCAGATTCTATTTACAGCAGTTTCGGAGAAACCATGACAGCAGTGGCAAGCAAACATTTTAGATTAATCCTGAAATATCTGGAGTCCGACTATAGAACCGCTCAGGAAAAACACAGCAACCATGCCAGTCACTGCAGAGCACCCAACAGGATCATCAACTTCCTGATCTGAATTGTCAACTTCTTTCTTTCAGGGTCTAAGACGGAATCGATTTGCACAATATGAAAGGGCCTAACTAAGGCACTGTGCCAGCTCCGTCAAACACACCGCTCCATCTGAATTCAGTGAACATAATCTCTGTCCCCACCCTTTCTTCATTTAAAAAAGGTCAGCAGGTGCAACAGAGTTCAATTTTTATAAATACTTTCCCAGGATAATGCTCAATGAAAGGATAATAGCCTTATCTCTGATGGTATTCTGGGACATAGGCCAGTACTAAGTAGATCCTGTACTAAATAGATTAAAGGAAAAAGATCTTTACAATGTAGTAACAATCAGAAGAAACCTTATAATGCTTCCTGCTCAAAGGGCTGATGGAGAGAGAAGCTTCAGTGCAGAACATTAAAACAACCCAGTGATGGCAAGCATTTTGCAATTGTTTCTCTTTTCATGTTGATTAGCTGATGCATTTTCAGTGAACACTTTTAAGGTGGTATCCATCTCTCTCTCTCTTTTTTTTAATGGTGAGAGTATAAACAATACTTAGCACAAGAGGTTTGATCATAAAGAGTAAGACAAAGTTTTTCTTCTAACGCAAAAGGCAGGGGAAACCATACTTGAGTAATGAAGTCTAAAACCAAAAACAAAAGCTTATCTAAACCACACCAGAGGCAATCCATGCAACTCAGCCAATGTTACTCAAAATGAGTGATCTTAGGAAGCCAACTTCCATATATAAACATTTATCTTGGTAAATAGTTGCCACAGTCCCCAGAATGTTTAACTACCATAATTTTTCAAATGCCTTATAATATTCAATTATTTATTCTTTAGCTCAATATCACTTATAAGAACTCCCCTAAGAGGTATGTTTCCATCACCAGACTCCAAACAGTACAGATGAAAAAAATACGTAATACTTCCAAGGCCTTTATAAGCAATCACTGACAAATTTAGGAATAACATCCTTTACTCCTAGGCCACAATGCTTCTTCTGTGCCATTTCTAAACATCATAATCAGACAAATATTCAATAAGCTCTGGGCAAAAAACATATATCCCACAGAGATCTCAAAAACTCTTCTCTATATGCTGCACACAGCCTTGAAAATGGTCTTTGTAAAATGGTCCTTACTCATAATACCCTCCTGCCCTCAGGATAATTTCCAAACTCCTTGGCTTCAAAGCTCTCCTAAGGCAGGCCTCTACCTAAAACTTCCAGCCTTATCTTAACATAATAAGCTACTTACAATTTTGCTGTTTAAAAACTTCCAGGCTTTTTTGTATGCTGTTCCCTCTGCTTGGATTGTCTATTCCTAACGACCATCTGAGTGAGTGTTCAAGTTTGAGAAGAATTCCTACAAACTACTCAAGCCTCACCTCCCTCATTAAGCTTTCCCTGATGCACCCAGAGCTATTTAGTCCTCAGTTCTATTATAAAGCTTAGCATATTATTTTGTAATTTTTTTTTAGCTTACATATTATCTCTATTTTTAGAAATTGAGCTCTTTGAGAACTGGGTCCTTATGCCTTCAAAATATGTGGGACCCGTCTCTCCTGGCACATAGACAATACTCAAAAGCCATCTGTTGAAGACAACAGACATCACTGACTAAAAAAAAACACATATTTTTAATCTCTTATTTTGGTGTTACATGTTATATATAATGTTTATATGCTTTTCACCACTCACTACAAATTATACAAAGTATACAAATTATACTATGTAAAACAGATTTCTCGACCTTGGTATTATGACATTTGGAGCTGGGCAATTCTTGGTTGTAGGGAGCTGTCCTGTGCATTGCAGGATGTTTAGCAGTATCCTTGGTTTCCAGCCACTAGATTCCAGGACCCTCCCCCTAACCCTTCCCCCAGTTTTGACAACCAAAAATGTCTCTTAACACTGCTATGTGTGGTGGGGGTAGGATTGGGTGGGGGGCATGCGGTAGCAAAACTACCCTTGAGAACCACTGGTCTAAAACACCAAATTATTTGAAACAAAAATACAAAATGGGCTTCGTAAGTTGGAGGCTAATTCTTCTTGCTTCAAAATTTTGCTTGATTTGCTATCACAACGATATTTGTAGGATACACTAAATTAAGAGAAAAGATTCCTTAGAAAACATACTTTAGAAAATTGTAGTTAATAAAAAAAGAAAATCTCCCAATGCAGAACAGTGTCCATTACAAAAAAAGAAATTACACTGCTGTGTGGGGTCCAGTGAATTTAACCCCCTTCTCTCCAATGGGGAAAGCATATATATTTACACGCTGGAAGAATACAATTCCCATTTTCAATTTCCAGGAACCAACAAAAAGCAAGGACATATTTGCAGTTCCCAAGAAGCACCCATTAACTAGCTAGTGCTGTGACATTATCTGTCAACCACTATTAGCAGCACATACTCTGCACATAATAAATATTTGCTGAGTGAATTAATTTTGGACTTCTATGTGCAAGACTTCTAGGTATTATGGAGGACAATGAGAAGTTTGTCTTCCATCATGCAAACTCCCTAAAGGGAACTGTACCTTTTCTTTGTTTCGCTGGCACACACTTCATGGGTGCTAATTAATTGTTGAATGAAGGAATTATTTAAAATCGCATTATCAAATATAAGGATTTTTTTTTCCCCCTTAACAATCAAGCTTCCCTTGCTGGTTTCTGACTTGGAGGCTATTAAAGCAGTTGCTAGGGTCGATCATTTCATTCATTTGTAAGTGATATCACATCTAATCTTTTGATTCACTGTGTCAGAAAGAATCCATAATAACTCTGTGGTTTAAGTTTATATTGTTACTGACTGGTAAGAAAGAAGGTAATACTGATCATTGACTGATACTAACTTTAAACCTAACACCTAGATAATGACAATCAAAGGCTTGTTTCTATTCATAAATTTTATCTGATGTGTCATATCATCTTTCGAGGTTTTCAAAGACAGAAAAATGATCACCGAGAAAGCACCCAGCTCCGTGGCCCTACTCAAAGTATGAACATGGTCTACATGGTAGTGCATAAAACTCTCTGACTTTTCACAAAATACAGTGCACTGCAGAAGCACTCCCAGATGGGAGTGATTTCTCCCATGCTATAAACAGGACACACACAAGAAAGAAAAGATTTCTGCCATTGTACTACTGTGTTAAGGAAAACAAATTAGATATCATAAAAGTTTGCTAAGAGTAATGCAAAAAGTTAATAAGGTATTCCAGGTAACACATTAGCAATGACTGAGAATATGCATGGGCCCCCAACTTTCAGGTCGTTCTTATTTCTAAACTGCTGTTTAGAATTTAGATTAGCAAGTGGAGAGAAAAAGAAAGCATCTGGCACTGTGTGTGGCACAACATAGGTACTAGTAAATGGTACGGTGAAACAAGGCAGGGCTTAAGTCTGACTTTATCCATTCAATAGACTCAGACGCCTGTGCCGAACAATGGCTAGACAAGAGTAAATCCAAGGATGAACTATGGGCCGGACTCAGAGCAGGAGAGAGGAAGGGAAGGGACTATCCCAGCAAGCATTATGCCCTGGGTTGAGATGAAAATCTCATATAAAGTTGGTTAGCTTCTGAGGGAGGGCCATTCTCTTTCCCCCTACAATGGATACATTATTTGAGTTTTCGAAAATAATGATAATAAAGAAGAAGGAAACTGTTCACCAGAAACCGGAGGGAAGTAAAATTAGAGTAAGACGGAATTCAAGCTCTGCTGCAAATAAATCAGGGGAGGGCTCCCACCAGATGATTTCAGTTTTCTCTGTAGGATAGAAGGTTAGGAAAGAGGAAAAACAAAAGGGCTTAGGGGAAAAAAAAGGTTGTGAATAATCACGCGGATAGGATGGACAGGAGAGATAAATGAATGAGTAAGATGAATTACTGAGAGATGAGAAGGAAGGTGACCAAAGATTCATATCAATTCTGCTTAGCATGAAGCTAATCATTTTACCAGCTGGTGGCAACTGACACAGATTCGGAAGTGAGCAAAGGATAACGTGTGGTGAGAGAATGAGAAATTATTAAGTGCCAAGAGAGATGAAGAGGAAAGTCCAGGGGCGCCTGGGTGGCTCAGGTCATGATCTCAGGGTCCTGGGATGGAGCCCTGAATTGCGCTCCCTGCTCAGCAGGGAGTCTGCCTCTCCTTCTCCCTCTGCCCTGCCTCATGCTCTCTCTCTCAAATAAACAAATGAAATATTTTTTAAAAAAGAGAAAGGGGTGCCTGGGTGGCTCAGTGGGTTAAGGCCTCTGCCTTTGGCTCGGGTCATGGTCTCAGGGTCCTGGGATCGAGCCCCGCGTCGGGGTCTCTGCTCAGCGGGGAAGCCTGCTTCCCTTCCTCTCTCTCTGCCTGCCTCTCTGCCTACTTGTGATTTCTGTCTGTCAAATAAATAAATAAATAATCTTTAAAAAAAAAAAAGAGAAAGAGAAGTCCAACCCATCGTTCTTTCAAAACATACGAGTAGCCACTATGAGGGGTCTTGTACTAGGGCAAGGATATTCAGAAGTGAAGAGCATGATCTTGTCCCACAGGAAATTCATGCGCTACTGCAGGAAAATGATAAAGAACCAAAAAAGTTGAGTACTAAGTACTTATGGTACTCAGCAATTTCAATTTTTAAAAGGCAATTTTTAACTTGTTCTCTAGCATATTTATATTTGGATCATATAAAAACAACAAACCATAATAATAATAAAGAATATGTTTGTCTACCTCACCCAACTCCTGGACCAGAACTTAAGACGTTTATATTCATTTAAATTCTTCTGTTTGCCTTTTAAATTTATTTTTTTTAAAGATTTTATTTATTTATTTGAGAGAGAGAGAGAAGAGAGAGAGACAGCATGAGAGAGCAGGAGAGGGGAGGTCAGAGGGAGAAGCAGACTCCCCATGGATCTGGGTGCCTGATGTGGAACTCAATCCCAGGACTCTTGGGATCATGACCTGGGCAGAAGGCAGTCGCTTAACCAACCGAGTCACCCAGGTGTCCTTCTGTTTGCCTTTTAAAGCTCTTTACAATGGCAACTTCTTTTCATAACCATCACATGTCCAGCTGTTTCTTCTAAAGTTTCTATTCTAGTCAGACATATTTAACAGAGGTGTTCTACAGACTTTAATGTCCAAGAAAACTCCTCTTTCTTGTCTAAAAGAAAGAGTTGAAGAAATTTTTTTATTTTTTATTTTTTGCCTATTAAATGCATTTCTTACAACGTTGTTATAGGAACCTAAAAGTTAGCTTTCCCTTACAAAGATTTTAAATAATTTGTGAAGGTAATAAAAGTCCACACAAATGGATAGTTTTAAGTGCTAAAAAGCACTTTCAAATGTTGTCATGGAAACTTAAAACTCTTTGAAAATGATTTATAATATCTTTTTAGTCTCGTAAGTAAAACATTCTTTTACCTTACATTTTAAAATAAGGTAAATTACTACCCAGATGAATCTTTTTCTCTTTCCTGATCTCCTTTAATTGTGGTAAGATACACATAATAAAACATTTACCATTTTTTTTTTTTTTTTTTAAGATTTTATTTATTTATTTGACAGACAGAGATCACAAGTAGGCAGAGAGGCAGGCAGAGAGAGAGAGGAGGAAGCAGGCTCCCCGCTGAGCAGAGAGCCTGATGTGGGGCTTGATCCGAGGACCCTGGGATCATGACCTGAGCTGAAAGCAGAGGCTTTAACCCACTGAGCCACCCAGGCACCCCAAAACATTTACCATTTTAACACCATTTAAATGCACAGTTCAGCAGCATTAGGTACATTCATGTTGTTGTTCAAACACCACCACCATTTAAATCCAGAACTTCCCATCTTGCAAAATCCAAACTCTTTACTTCTAAAATGGTAACCCCATTCCTCTCCATCCTGCAGCCCCTGGCAACTTACCATTTTTTTTTTTTTTAAGATTTTATTTATTTGACAGAGAGAGATACAGTGAGAGAGGGAATAAAAAGCAGGTGGAATGGGAGAGGGAGAGGCAGGCTTCCTGCCAAGCAGGGAGCTGGATGTGGGACTCAATCCCAGGATCCTGGGATCATGACCTGAGCTAAAGTCAGCCACTTAACGACTGAGCCACCCTGGCACCCCGCAACTTACCATTCTATTCTGTCTCTCTGAATCTGACTACCCTAAGTATCTCATATAAGTGGACTCATACTGTATTTGTCCTTATGTGCCTGACTTATTTCACTTAACAAAGTCTTCAAGATTTGTCTGTACTGTAGCATGTGTCAGAATTTCCTTCCTTTTTTTAAAAAAAATTGTGGTAAAACCTGTAATATAACACTGACCATCTTAACCAGTTTTTCAGTGTATAGCAGTGTTAACTATATGAACACTGTTGTCCCAACAGATCTCTAGAATTTTTTTTCTTTTTTTTAAGATTTTATTTATTTGTCAGAGAAAGTGCACACGCACAAGCAGAGAGAAGGGCAAAGGCAGAGGGAGAAGCACGTTCCCCACGGAGCAAGAAGCCTGATGCGGGATTCGATCCCAGGGCTCTGGGATCATGACCTGAGCCAAAAGCAGATGCTTAGCTGACTGAGCTGCTCAGGCATCCCTAGGATTTTTTCATCTTGCAAAACTGAGATTCTATAGCCGGTAGAAACCATAGCCCTACCTTTCTATGACTGGTTTATTTCACTTAAAATAATGGCTTCAGGTTTCATCTGTATTATAGCATATGACACAATTCCTTTGTTTTTCAAGGCTAATATTCCGTGGTGGGTATATACCATGTTTTCCTTATCCATTCATCCATCATTGGACATTTAGGTTGCTCCCATCTCTCAGCTATTATGAATAACGCTACAATGAACATGATTTTGCAAATATCTCTCTGAAATCCTGTCATCAATTCTTTTGGCTATATACATATACCCAGGGATTTCTGGGTCATATGGTAATCTACTTTCTAAAAGACGATTTTTTTAGAGCAGTCTTAAGGTTCGCAACAAAATTGAGGAAGGTATAAAGGCTTCCCACATACTTCCTAGCCGCCCCCCACCCCCCCGCCACGCATAGACTCCTCCATTATAACACTCCCACCAGAGTGGTCCATTTGATACAACTGATGAGCCTATATTGACACATCATAATCACCCAAAGTCCATAGTCCTATGGGCATGGACAAATGTAAAAATGACATGAATCCATCATTACAGTATCATACGAATTATTTTCACTGCCCTAAGAAATCCTCTGTGGTAATTCTATTTTTTAATTTTTCAAGGAAACTCTAAACTCTTTTCCATAGAGGACATACAGTTCTGTATTCCTGCCAATGATGCAAAAAGATTCTCATATATCCATAACTTCACCAACATTTGTTATTTTCTGTTTTGTGATATTTTGGGTTTTTCTCTAAAGAAGCTGTCCTAATGGGTGTAAGGGGGTAGGTATCTCACTGGGTTTTGTGTGCATTTCCCGTATGACTAGTAGATTGAGCATCTTTTCATGTCCTTATTATTGGCCCATCATGCATCGTCTTTGAAGAAATGTCTATTCAAGTCCTTTGGCCATTTTTTAATTGGGTTGTTGTTGTTTTTGTTGTTGAGTTGTAGGAATTCTTCATATAGTCTGGGCATTAACCCTTTATCAGATATATGATTTGAATATCTTTTTTCTCCTATACCATGGGTTACCTTTTCATTCTGCTGTGTCCTAGGATGCACAGAAGTTTTAAATTTTGATGCAGTCTAATTTATCTATTCTTTTTCTTTTGTTGACTGTGCTTTTGGTTCATATCCAAGAAATTATTGCCAATGTAATGTCATGAAGTTTTCCCCTATGTTTTCTTCTCAGAGCTTTATAGTTCGCTCTTACATTCCACTCTGTCATGGATTTTGAACAATTCTCTCTTAGAGGTTTGGAAATTTCCCACATAAACTTAAAATCATCTACTCCTTCCAAATCAATATGCACCTCAAATGATGGAAAGACAAAAGGGGAAGAAAGAATGTAAAAAACAGACAAAGAATTCTCTCAGTGGCAAAAATAATGTTAGAATTAAATCTTACCAGGTCCAGTATTAGGTCACCAATCCAAAGAACAATACAGATTTTTTTGTTGTTGAGAAATTCAGGATTTTCAACTTAGGGTTACTATTAAAATAAAAGTATTTAGGTTCCTCCACCAAAGGCTCCCTTCTCTATTATAATTTCATAGTTTTTCTATTGCCTTTTAAAATATTTATCTTCTCTATCCTCCACTGCTGTGCTTCTTGACGCTGCCATTATTAATACTTTTTTTTTATGCCTAACACGTTGACTTATTTTGCAAACAGCTGCCTCAAAAGCCTAAGGGTACCTGTGTAGTTAGGCACCAATTTAAGAAGTCTGCTTTCTGGAATAATATTTATTCATTAATATTCTTGAACACCTGCTTTGTGTAAGACACTGTGAAAAAAACCAAGCTGTAAAACTCACCAAAAAGGTCTTATAAACTGGCCTTAATAAGCCATACTCAGTATCATAATCACTTAGAAGGATAATGGCCTGGAAATAAACATACCAGCAGGGCAGCATGGGGCATTTCTCCCCAGTGGGTCATCACAGCAGGCAATACAATCGACAAGGAACTAACTCTCTTCTGGCCCTCCAGATGACAAGTCAGGTTCAAGGGACCAAGACTCACACCCAGTGGGTTCAAGAAGACATGTTAGAAGATAGTTTGACACTAGATCCTAGCTTTGAATGCCAAGGTAAGGCATACAGTGTTTTATTATATATATATATTTTTTACCTCTGAGTAAATATTATTTTACTTATTTCTGAGTAAGGGATTAATAGGATTGAAGCTCTAGCAACATTAATACAGCAGTATGTAAGGGGCTAGAAGTAGACTGTAGGCAGGAAGACTATCACATTCCTTTGGGGGAACGACATTAATAGTAGTAATGTAACAAGTTTTATATAAATAAATAAATATATATATATATATATATATATATATATTTAGCAATTTACTAGTTGCCAGATACTCTTCTAAGCATTTTTCATGTATGAGATCCTTGTAACAACCTATGAAATAGTTTTCGTACAAATATTATCTGCTTCTTAAATAGGGAAACTGAGGCATCCAGTGATCAAGTATCTTACCCAGGGTCTCGTGGGTAGTAAGTGGTAGGACCAACATTCAAACCGAGATAATCTGGTTCCAGAGACTATACTCTTAACAACTCAATACGATCATCTTCCAGAGTGTACTGTGTATGCTCACATTGTCTCAGATTTAGAAAAACCCAAAAGGGGTAATTCATTTCTCCCTAAGAAACCTGATAATGACAGGGCCGACAGTTCTAGTATTAGATTTAGCAAATCAATACAGATAAGGATATCATGTGAGAATAAAAAATGAGATCTTGAAGGGTAGTTGGTACCTCTTTATTTAATGCCCACCAAGTGCCAAGGATTCATGCATCATCTTATTTACTCCTCACAACCACCTATGAAGGAGGCATTGTATTTAATTCATTTTTTTTTCAGATGAGGAAATCTAGTTCAGAAAGGCTATACCTTCAGTCCCTCATTATAGAGCCAGTTAATGGGACAGCAGCAGAATTAGAATCCAGAGTCACATTACTCTCACGCTCTTCCCACTACCTCACGTTGAGGGCATGAAATGACAGGATAAGAATATGGCCAGTCTGGAAGGATGCTGTCCTTCTGCCCTCAAAAGGCCAGCAACCCCTAGGGAAGACTCTGGAGCCATGCAGAGGTGTGTGTGCAGCTATGTTCCCAGGCTGTCTCTTTACCCAGCTAGAAGTTATACCAGTGGATGCATGAGTTAGCCCTTGTTCTAAGGAACCAGAACTAGCCTGTAAATTCATGCAGGGCTAAAAGTCAGCTCTGGGGATTCCAACACACAAAACGCAAACTTAAAACCTCATGGAAGTTCAAAAACACAGGCTAGAATTTTGTGACCTTCCACAAAGACAGGTTAAAAATAAAATCATCTGAAGAGAACTGAAGATAGCACGTGAAAGTGAGTAACCCAAGGGAACGGAGTCAGAGATCAGGAAACTATGTTTGTTTTCTCAGCTAATTCCCATATGTTTAACCTCAAAGTTTCTCAAAACCTTACCCTTAGAAAAATGCTTATGAGACAATATTATATTTAAAAAAGCAAAACACACTAACACACTTGAAAGATGGTGGCATTTTGGGTTTTACTTCATTTTCCTTTTCCTGAATTTTTCAAATTTCTCATACTAGACATATATTACATTGTTATTCCAGGGATAAAAATAAAGTATACTAATTGAAATACTTTTAAGCAATACTTCGGAAGAGAAAAAGAAGAAACCCAATTTCACGAAGAGTAGTTTAGTAATTCCTAAATGCGCAAAGACACTACATCAGAATCACCTGAGACATTTGTAAATAAACAAAACAAAAAAACAAAACAAAACAAAACAAAAAGAAATCAAATTTCCAGCACCCAAAGACCTACTCAGTCAGAATTTCCCTGGGCTGAACCGAGGCATCTGGAGTTTTAACAAGCTCCCCAGGTGACTATCATCTTTTTCATCAAGGAAGTCCAAAAGCAGTTTCAATTCTCTTTCTCTTTTTAAGGCTCTTTGATATTTCTTTAACACTAGTTAGACTGGAAGGCAAACACACAATATTTAACAGTGACAGCAAGTGACCAGGGTGAGGACTCGGATGGCCTCATGTCTCACCATTCATCTCTGCAAACTTCTGAACATCACTTAGGGTTTTCAGTTCTTGCCTTGGACATGCCGTCACACACAGTGCTACAGACTTGATCTTCCGGTTTATCAAGTCCAGATTGCATGGATCCAAAAAGAACACATACCTAAAGCATGGACAAAAATATCGAGACGTTATTTCACAAGAACACATTCTGGTTCACTGCCTAATTTGACTACGCCTAAAAGCAAAGAACATCTGTGCTAGTCTATACTCCTTCACAAATTTTATCAAAGGTGAACAAATATTTCACAAATCTAATCACAGATTTTCTTTTTAATCAACTGCTTGTAAATATACCATTAACAGTAGGGACTGGAGGAAATGTAGGATTCATATTTGTCATGATGTATTTTTCCAATATTTAAATTTTTGTAATGTATACTTTATCATTAGAAGTTATTTTTTAAAATAATTAGTTTTATTTTTTGCCAAACTTGTGCCTTCAGAACCTCCCAAGACTGCTATATAACATAAATTGTAGTTTCTATATAAACTTATGTAATAAAAATAATTATATGCAAAATATAAAATTATAAAAACAGATATATAAACTTTTATTAATGAATATATAATTATAAAAATGAATTGTAAAATTATATAAAATTGAACATATAAAGTTGAATGGAGGCTTGAAGGAAATACACCAACAATTGAACTGCAGTCATCTCTGGATGTTAGAATAAAGTGATTTTAATCTCTTTCTTCCACTTTTCAGAAGTCTCATTTTTAGAAAATGTAAATGACTTTTGAATTGAGATAACTACAGCTGATATTGTTTATTAGAAGGTCCATTACATTTCAACAAAGTAATGCCCAAAACTTAAATTATCCCTTCTGTATCCTATACATTTAATATTTTTGGAAAGGAAAGATCCATCAGAAATTACACTGAAACAGATTTTTTAAAAAAATGTTAAAAAGTAGGTTGGTTCAGTCGGTTAAGCATCTGCCTTTGGCTCAGGTCATGATTCCCGGATCCTGGGATCAAGCCCCGCATGGGGCTCCCTGCTCAGCGGGGAGCCTGCTTCTCTCCTGCCTGCCATTCCCCCTGCTTGTGCTCTCTCTCTCTCTCTGTCAAATAAATAAATAAATGTTCGTATGTATGTATGTATGTATGTATGTTAAAAAAGCGGAAGAGATGACAAAGACTGTAGATGTCGTTATCATCTGCCCAAAAAGAAAGTAAGAGCCAAATACTCTTATTTGAGAAAAGCAAAGTCTAATGTGGAGCAACAGAGGGGGTACAAGTAGGAATGCCTTCATGTCAGAGAGGAGTTAAAGAGCCTCCCGCACTGGTTTCCATGCTACTGGGTCCAAGGAAGGTTTTACGAAATCACCTATTTGCCAACAGCCTTTCCCACATTGTTAAACTCTGTTTGCTTTGCTATATAAAATAGGATTCAAACCAGGAAGTAAAACCAAATAGAAGAACTAGGTGAGAAAACTGAAAAGCAAACATATCGGGGGCCCTGGGTGGCTCAGCTGGTGGAGCGTCTGCCTTCGGCTCAGGTCATGATCCCAGGGTCCTGGGATGGAGCCCCATGTCGGGCTCCTTCCTCCATGGGAAGCCTGCTTTTCCCTCTGCTGTTCTCCCCTGCTCATGTGCTCGCTCTCTCTCTCTGACTCCCTCTCAAATAAATAAATAAAATCTTAAAAAAAAAAAAAAGAAAAAATATCAAGTCAATACATATCCTGGGATAGACAATATAAAAGGATACCAGAAAAAAAATTAAATATTAAAAGAAAAAAGTGTATATGTTGGGGGAGGGGGACCTGAGAGGCCTTTGCTGGTGGAGTAATATTGCACATGGCAGGGATCAGGGACCAGGAACCCGCACAAAGGTCAAGGGTAAGCTATAAACCACCAAACTAAAAAAATAAAAAAGAATATTTTATAACTGGGCTAGTAGCCCCAATATCATTTATGTTCTACATAGATAAAAGGAAAGAAAGAAGCCAAGCAAAAAGGTGTTATTTGGCGGTGGAATTCAGACTGCTCCTGTGCCTGATGGTTGGGAAGGAGCACAAGGAGAAGACTTCTGACCACCTTTGTATAGAAGCGACTGCTCCCTTACTGATTCCCCCTCTATCTGTCCTGTGTCTGGGGGTGAGTGTACCCTGCCTGGGGCTCTGTGCAAGTAACAGCAGGGAACACACAGGTCCTTGAGGAAGGTGTCATAAAAACTTGGGAATCATTAACCACCACCACCATAGATACTGTCAATAATACGCATCAAATAATGGTAGTCAACATTTATTGAGTACTTACTACGTACCAGATGCTGTATTCATAAACCTTTTACATACATCAACTCCTTTATCGCACAATCCTCACAACAATCCCGTCATCTGTTTTTGTTGGGGTCGGGGGGGGGGTGGGCAGTGGAGTTGGGGTGGGGAGAGGAGTTAAGTGCACAGTTCTAAGTGATGCACAAAGCCTGCAGAAATACCTGGAAAAATCACAAGACAACAGAAAAAACGGGCTTGGGGAAAAGGAGAGACTGCCAGAGGCTCCTGGGGCCTTGGATCAGTGGCACGGACTTTTATAGCCTGCAGAGAACAGATACTTTGGCTGATTGTCCTGCAGGATTCTGCCCCCTCCAAGGCCAAAAGTGTCCTCACTATATTCCCAGCTTCCTCTGCATCTTAGAGTGCACTCTTGATTTAGCCTAGTGACTGGGCAGCAGCCTTGTACCAAGCCTGGATCAGACCCATCTGAGCCTGCTTTCTGGTTCTCTTTCTCAATAGTTCTCTGACCTTGGGGAATATATTTATCCTTCTGAGCCTCAGTTTCCTTATCTATAAACTGTACATTCATGACTTTATTTGATCCTCACAACAACTTTATGAGCTAGAGGCCATTACCATTCTACAGAGGACAAAATCGAGGCCCCAAGGGACTAACTACACGGCCCAAGAGAGCTAGTAGATGCCAGAGCACGAATTCAAACCTAGTCCTTCTGATTTGGAGTTTCGCCCTGTGTCCAACCTGCTCAAGCCCAAAAATATTTCCTATAAAATAATAAATCATTGTAACTGTTCTGTATTAACTCTGAATATTGCTTCCACCATCCTGAAGTTCGTTCAATCCATGGCAACGTGTTCATAAGTAATTAAATTTTAACTAAATGGCATTTAACTGAATATTTACAGAGTAGGAAAAGTGCATGTGTCAAACAGACAAATTTATGATTCATTAAAACTGCACTTTCTTGCCTTTTGATTTAAAAATGCCCTTAGCCAGGTAAATAAATCCTTACATTAGTTTCAGTTTTCACTTCAAACAAAATGAACTATATTTGCCAATTTCATTTTTTTGAAATGAAACAAATACCCAGCTCTCAAATAAGCGTGACATTGGCAGACCAGATTATTTTAACTAACAAATCTACCCATGAATGGGTTTTTTTTAAACCAAGAAAGCGAAAGATACCAGGTAAGAGGCTATAAAACACCCTAAAAAAGGTTTCTTAAAACAGCCTACCTTGACTTTGCCACTGGGTAAATGGCTGGGAAGGGGCTAGGGTACATGGATTCGTGATTACATGCCCTCCTTTCAAGGTGGAGAACCACGGTCACAGATAAACAATAAACTGGAGTGAAAAGCAAATTTTCATCACTATCCTCAGTGAGTCTTTTACTAGACCTACTAACAACTTGAAAACAGCTTTAAGTTTCACATCCTGTAGAGGAGTGGGAATGAATAAAATATCAAAAGTGGGAATGAAAGTAGGGAGAGAGGCCAACAAGAGAAAAACACTTTTCACCACTTGAACAGCCCAGACACCTGTGGGCACTGGCACATATGACAAGCATACAGCATCATCACACGGTATTGAGAACACATTTGCAAAGAGGACAGCAAAACAACCCACGCGAGCTTTGAACTTCAGAGTTAGAGGAATGGCGAAACATGTGGAAGGCTGAACTGTAAAGCAAACACTACAGAGGACAGCAGGTAAGGCTTCTGGAGGTATGTATTATAGTCAAGATGGTTCCTGGGAACTACTAAAGGCGAGAAACAAATAAATTAGTTTTCAATTGAAATTCTTGAAATAACAGCTTATCCCCAAAAAGACAGGACAGGAGAGAGATCCAAAGAAAAGGTCTATCTACACAGTAAACTCGTGGGCACAGATGCACCAAAGATGAAGACAGGGCCGTAAGGCATGAAAGCTCAGGAAAAGGGACAAGAGGTACAGAAAGAGGTGACTTTTGAAGCTGTGCTCAGGGCAGGGCAGTGAACACGGAGTGAGCCAATGCAGAGAAAGCTGCCAGAGATGGCTCACGCTGGTTTAAACTTCTATTTTGCTTTTGCTTTCATGTTCTTCCAGGAAGACAGGGCAAGGTGGAGAATAGAAGATATACCAAGAATTTACTTTGGGCCACCAAGCATCTTTGGCATTGTCCTCACACATCCTAATTCAACAAGAGGGAACTGGGATTTACGAGTTGGGCAAGCAACCGAAGACTACACTGCCTTGAACCCTGGGGGACTGACGCCAAGGGCTCCTCTTCCTGCCATTGGTCTTCCAAATACGAATAAAGGTAATGGAGAGTGAATTACAGAGCAATCACACAGTGATTGATCTCTACATGGTAAGTTACACTCCCATGATAAGAATTACATAGGATGGGGCCACCTGGGTGGCTCAGTTGGTGAAGCATCTGCCTTTGCTCAGGTCATGATCTCAGGGTTCTGGGATCGAGCCCCACATTGGGCTCCTTGCTCAGTGGGGAGTCTGCTTCTCCCACTTCCCTCTGCTGCTCCCCCTGCTTGTTCTCTCTCTCTTTCTCTCAAATAAATAAATATTTTTTAAAAAAGAATTACACAGGATAACATGTAAACACTTCATTCACAACAAACACTACAAAGTGTTTATTACGTACCTACTCATGCGCTAGGCCTGGAGATACAAAATTCATTAAAAAAAAAGTTCTTAAGTGCAAATAACTTACAGGCTAGGGAGGAAGAAACAAAAATACAGTCATTCCAAATCACGTGATAGGCAGCAAGGTTGAGATGGCAGAGGAAACAGTGTAATTCTGCACAGAGCATATGGGGTTAGAGGAAGCAATACGGAGCAAGAGGCAGTTTCTAAGCCATATTTTGAAAATGAGTAGGAATTTTCCAGACAGATGGGGAAGGGAGCGATCTGGGCAGAGGAAACTGCATGAATAAAAGGACAGAAGCATGAAAGAGCATATTTAAGGAACTGCAAGTAATTTGATAAGGTGGACTCCGGGACGGGACATCAAAGGGCTGTGCCCAAGGAGAAGCGGGGACCGAAGACCTAGGCATCCTTCGAATGCGCAGACCCAGACAGCTCCGCGGCACCCAGGGTGCGGCCCACAGATCCCCCGGCGTCACCAGCCCCTCAGGGGGGAGGCCGCAGAGGGGAAGGCTGGGGCGCCCGTGGCGGGGCTCCAGAGCCGAGCCTCTGCCATTAAATTGCCTCCGGCTGCCATGGCAACTCCGCGGCAAGGCTTTTTGGAGCAAAAAGTGGCAAACAGATACTCGTCTGCTGGCCACCTCCTGCCAAATTTGGCTTCTCTCCTCTCTAATCAGGACGGACGCACGGCGGCTGGAAAGCTGGCTGAAAAATCCCTCCATCCGGCGCCTTCTGCGTTAGTGATTCCTGACATGCGTTTTTCCCCCAGAGGAGAATAAAAATGGAGTCTGATCATTTTTCCAATTATTACCTCGTATCAATTTACAATTTATAGCCCCTCTCCACAGAGCATGCTGCCATTAGTGAATCACATCAAAAGGGAAAACACAACCACCTCACCGAGGCTTTTCGATTGCTCAATACAGACTTTGGAGAGCCTGGTCTCTGCTCCACCCGCAGTGGAACCGAGCCCAGAGGAGACCTCTGACTTCCTGTGCGGGTGCCAGCAAGGCCAGCCCAGTCATCCCACCAGGGTGGGACCCAACTGCACCGGGAAGGGCTCTGTTACACAGGACCGAGCTATGAAACCTGCATACTCAAGTCCCTAAAAAACCCCCAAAGACCCCAACACACACCAACCCAACAAACTGAGGCAACACACCATCAACTAAAACCCCGCGGGCCCTCCACTTTCTGGAACAAAGCCAAGTGGAGAGAGAAATATGTTGAAAGCAGTGATTTATCTTCAAAATTGTCACTCTAGATAGGAGCTGAGAGAACAGCACAATGTTCATGACACCCCCAAGATGGCAAGAAGACTAAGGAACAGAGAAAAAGGGCAGAGGTGAACTGTCGGTGACCTGACCCGTGAGGGTGAGGACAGCAGTGCCCCATGTTCCCATTGTCCCCCGCCCCAGTCTCAATGAGGAAGAGGCAAGAACGTCCCCAGAGGAAGCACTTGATAAAGAAATGCCTCACCAACCTGACAGCCTTCGCTGCTAGCACGTCTGTGGCCCTTGATTCACAGGTAACTGCTAAGCAGGGAAACTCTCATAGTCATTTCTGGTAAATGCACAGCATTGAGAGCTGAAAACAGCTTCCAGCTGCGGAGGGAGCCCAGGGATCAGATGAAGACAGCGACACTTGGAGATGTTAACCCATCTGACCTCACCTCTCGCAGGTCTCCTTTCTGTCCCTCACTCTCTAGCTCACCTGCACCTAGAAGCCTTTGCACTTGTATCTGCCTGGAGTGTTCTTCCTCCAAAGAGCAGCACAGCCACTTGTAGACCCCTCACTTGCTTCAAGTGTTCACCCAAAAGTTACCCTCTTAATGACAGTGGGGCAGCCGCCCATCTGAAATGCTTCTCTCCACTCTGATGGGCATCATCCATCTTTCCTGCTTTCTGTTTCTCCTTAGCACTTATACTCACTAACACACTGTATATTTTACTTATTTATTGATTTATTATCTGTCTCCAGCCATAGAGTATCAGCTCCCAAAGGAGAGAAATATTTGCTGTCTTCTTCATCACTATATCCCTAGTGCCTGAAACAGTGCCTGGAATAAAGGAGTTCCTAACTTATTTGTTGAGTTTATACATGGATATTAACTGTGTAAGATTTTGCCAAGTGGAGGAGGGGGTGGAGGGAAGGTAAGGAAGAAGATATTTTAGGTACAAGGAAATAGTCTCATTCACTCAACAGAAACTTATCAAACGCCTCTGCCAGGTGCAGGGCTAAATACGGAGTCACGATGCCGTGATAAGTGAGACCAACACAAACAAGTGTCTCCCTTCCCACCACTGACAGTCCAGAGAGAGTAAGGAGGTAATTACAAAAGCATATAAATGCTATTGCAGAGAAAAGAGGATAAGAGGATGCCTCCAAAGGGCCCCATGAAGGGACAGGTGTCCAGAGGAGGGAAATCTAAAGCCAGGACCTAAAGAATGAGTAAGAGTTTGCAAGTATGGAGGAAAGGAGGCAAAAACAGGGAAAGAAGAGCACATGAAAAGACATAAAAGTGAGACACAGCACGGTGTAACTGAGAAAACGAAAAACATCACGATGGTTGAAATGGACTGGGATAAAGAACCAGATGGCCAGACAGGCAAGCTGGAGCTGGACCACAAAGGCCTCTCAGGTGGTATCAAAAAGGTCAGAAACTTGGGAGTTCATCCTAAAGACACTGGGGAGCCACTGAGGGTTCACCAGCTGTAATGTGGGGAATGAATTAAAGGCGAGCAAGAGAGAAAGTAAAGAGACTGAATCTCTACCAAGGGGATGACTTCGACTAAGGTGGGAATGGGAACAAAAATGAGATTTTGGAAACACTGAGGCACAATTAAGAAAACCTGATGACTGATTCTTTGTGGAGGGAAAGAAAGAAATTAAGCATGATGCTTATTTACAGAAAAAAATTAAGAAAGGAAGAAATTAAGAATGATCTGGTTAAGGGGTGCCTGGGTGGCTCAGTGGGTTGGGGCCTCTGCCTTCGGCTCAGGTCATGGTCCCAGGGTCCTGGGATGGAGCCCTGCATCAGGCTCTCTGCTTGGCAGGGAGCTTGCTTCCTCTCTCTGCCTGCCTCTCTGCCTACTTGTGATCTCTGTCTGTTAAATAAATAAATAAAATCCTTAAAAAAAAAAAAAAAAAAAAGAATGATCTGGTTTAGACTAGGGTAGTGAGGGCATTCTGGTTTGGACTCCTGTTCAGTAAGACATGTATCTCAGAAGGAGGAGTAGAGTCTGGAGGGATAAGATCACATTCTAACTGTAGACAGTGTGAGTCTGGAGTATCTGTGGAGTGTCCAAGTGGACTTAGATGGTTGGCCAGAATGCTCTGGCAGAGAAATCTGGACAAGAGATAGAGACTGTGGAATTACCAGCATATAAATGATAACCTGGCCCAGGAGTACATGAGATCATGAAAGTGAGTGTGCAGAGTTGAGATTCTGATCCTTCGCAAAATCTGTGACCCTCTTGAAATTGTAAGCAAAATTTGGTGTACAAATTCACAGGCAGCTTCCTGAATAGAGATTTCTTACTTATAGTTTTGATCAGATTGCCAAAGCCCCCCCAAAGAGGTTAAAACTAAAGTCAAGTACGAGGAACAGAGAGCCAAAACAAAGGCAGGAAACTGAAAAGGCATGGGGATAAATGATTCTATTATCTAGCTAAGTGTCTGCCTTCTCCTTAGGTGTACACTGAAAAGGGAGAAATAATCGCTAGAATAGTAACCAAGAGCTTGACAGCAAATAGTGTTCCTCATACTAAACTGAGACCAAAAAGCAAATTAAAACACCTTTTTTTTCCCTTAAGATTTTATTTCTAAGCAATCTCTATACCCAACATGGGACCTGAACTCACAACCCCGAGATCAAGAGTCACACGCTCCACCGACTGAGCCAGCCAGGTGTCCCTAAAATACCTTTTAAAAGTAATTCACAAGAGCTTTAAGAAAGAAAAGTTCTCTATTTACTCTAGTCAACCGGAATAACACCCCTAACCCCAAGTTCACTGGCAATACTACACAGTCATGGGAAGCATTCTCAAAATCAACTTGTTCCAGCACTTAGGCTGAGTAGTATGTACTGACAGTCAATGACCAGAGATCTATTTTTCTTTTTAGTTTAATAGCTTTATTGAGCTATAATTTATGTGCCATAAAATTTACCTATTAACTGTACAGTTCAAAGTTGTGTACAATTGAGTACAATTAAATATTTTAAGTATATTTCATAGAGTTGTTTATCCATCGCCACAATCTACTTTTAGAATATTTCATTACCCCAAAAAGAAATCTCATACCCATTAACAGTCATTCCCCATTCCCTCACTTTCTAACCCCTAGCCCTAGGCGACCATGAACAAACTATCTCTATAGATTTGTCTATTCTGGACAGCTCACATAAATGGTATCATAGAATATATGGTCTTTTGTGACTGGCTGCTTCTACTTAGCATGTTGTTTTCATGCTTTGTCTGCTTCATTCCTCTTTATGGTTGAATAATATTACGTTGTATGGCCAGAACACATTTTGTTTATCCATTCATCAGTTGGCGCACATTTCTGTTTTCCCTTTTTGGCTATTATGAATAATGCTGCTATGAACATTTGTATACAAGTCTTTCTACGGGTGTATGTTTTTTATGGATACATGTTTTTATTTCTCTTGGATAAATAATAAGGAGTTGAACTGCTGGGTCATATGGTAACTCTGTATTTAATATCTTGAGGACCTGCCAGACTTCTCCATAGCAGGTGCTCTATTTAATGTTCAGACCAGTAACGTACGAGGGATCTAATTTCTCCACATCTTTGCCAACACTTGCACCTATGTGTTTTTTACCATACCCATTCTAGTGAATGTGAAGTAATAACTCATTGTGGTTTTGATTTGCATTTCCTTGATGACTAATGATGTTGAACATCTTTTCATGGGCTTACTGGCCATTCACCTCTCTTCTTTGGAGAAATGTCCTTTCAAATCCTCTGCCCGTCACAGACTTCTTTTCAGTCTCTGAGAAGCACAGAGTAAGGCAGAGACAGGCACTTGATATTATCACAACAGTATGAAAAAATTATAAGAGAAAATAAGAGTGAAAGTAAAGAAAGAAAAGCAGTTAGGAGAGAAAGACGGGAGTCAAAGAACTAAAGGTCAAAGAATGGCTCCAAAAGGCAAAGAACATACAAACCGGAAGGAGAAAAGGCTGTGGTCAGAGTGGGGAGTTCTTGAATTAGTTTGAATTGATTTTATAGGTGGAGCCATAAAGGGTGATGACCAGAAACCAAGCTGTGACTACAGAAGAGTGAATCCTGAAAGCCCCCACCACAAAGGAAATTCAGAGTTCCCAGGGCTAGAGTGAGAATCAATGAGACAGAATATGTGAAAGTGCTTTGTAAAACTCCACTAATGTAAACTTGGCTAAATGACCAGTTTTCCCCATCTGCGTTAAAAAGGGAAGAAGCTCTGATAAGTAACTTTGAAACTTGTTTTGGAAGATTATAATAATGAAAATGATTGTAAAAAATAACAGTTAACATCTATGGTTCCAGGCAATATGTCAAGGAGCATACATCATTTATCGTATTTATTCCTCCAAAACACCCTAGGAAGTAGGTACTACTATTATTTTTATTTTACGAATGAAGATCTTTAGGTCACACATATTAATGTAATTTTCTCCAGTGTCAATCATCCATGGTGAAAATGTAAAACATCATTAATTATCTGTCTACTGAATCTACCCTTATGGATATATCTCCAATTACATGAAAAATCTTACCCACCATAGAAAACCTGTAAGTACTCTTCTCAAGGTACTACTTTTATCTTTGCATCAGAGAATCAAGTTTTTTGACAATCAAACATGCCCACCTTGGTACTACTTTACTCCTTCAATGCTTCAATAACATATAAATGGTTTTTTCTCCATAACAAAAGTATATTTGTTTTAAAGTATTTAACTCGGGGCGCCTGGGTGGCTCAGTCCTTAAGCATCTACCTTTGGCTCACATCATGATCCCAGGGTCTTGGGTCAAGTCCCATGTCAGGCTCCCTCCCTGCTCAGCAGGGAGTCTGTTTCTCCCTCTGCCCCTTCCCCACCATGCACACTCTTTCTTTCTCAAAAAATAAAATCTTTTTACAAATAGCTTTAGATGGGGCACCTGGGTGGCTCAGTGGGTTAAAGCCTCTGCCTTCGGCTCAGGTAATGATCCCAGGGTCCTGGGATCGAGTCCCGCATCAGGCTTTCTGCTCTGCAGGGAGCCTGCTTCCTCCTCTCTCTCTCTCTCTCTTTGCCTGCCTCTCTGCCTACTTGTGATCTCTGTCAAATTAAAAAAAAAAAAAAAGCTCTAGATGTCGTTTCCTTCATATCATCATTCAACAATGTCTTCTGTTAAACAGTGATTGCTATTAGTTTTTATTTTACTTGATTTCTCATATGCTACTATCAGTTTATTTCTCATATTTCTATTTTGTTTCCGTCACTGTTACTAACCTGCATTTAGGCAGGCTTGTTAATATACTTGGGAATAAGTGCTGGTTTTGAATGGCAAAATTTCTTTTTGTTCTACTCTAAGCTACATAGTCACTAATTAGACAATGAGTGATCCCCTCCCCAGTACCTATTTTGTTTGGACAATACACTAATTGCCCATATTTAAGAATCAGAAGATCAAGAGGTGCTATGGCCAGAATGTGTGCCACCAAATTTCGTATGCTGAATCCTAACTTCCAAAGGTGGCTGTATTAGGAGTCTTTGAGGGGTGACTAGGTCATGAGGATGGAGCCCTCGTAAGTGGGGCGAGTGCCCTTATAAAAGAGGTTCCAAAGAGATCCCTATCTCTTCCTACCATGTGAGGACACAGGGAGAAAGCGTTAGCAATGAACCAGAAAGAAGGCCTTCATGAGAATGTGATCATTCCAGTGCCTTGACCTTAGATTTCCAGAACTAAGAGAATTAAATTTCTGTTGTTTTTAAGCTTCTCAGTCTGTGATATTTTGTTAAAACAGCCTGAACAGAGTAAAGCAAGAGGTCATGTGTGCTCCCCTACTCTCCTTCCATCAATAGATTACTGGCTTTTTTTTTTTTTTTTTTTAAAGATTACTGGCTTTTTTTTAAAAATGGAGCACCACTGGGCCATCCACCCACATGCCAAAAATCAGCTAAAACCAAGCAGAAACTCTCCTTTCATTGGGCACACACATATCAAGTTCAAAGTGTCCAACATTCTCTATTATTTTATTCCCAGCCCACTTAAGTGATTTATAGTACCTGCCTACAGGCCTTTAAATATGCAAACTTTGGGGCACCCAGGTGGCTTAGGTGGCTGAGTTTCTGCCTTCCGCTCAAGTCATGATCCCACAGTCCCTGGATCAAGTCCCTGGATCAAGCCCCTGTATCAGGCTCCCTGCTCACTGGGGAGTCGGCTTCTCCCTCTGACCCTCCCACCTCTCATATTCTCTCTCACTCTCTCCCTCCTTCAAATAAATAAATAAATAAAATCTTTTAAGATAGATAGATAGATACATAAATAAATAAATATCCAAACTTTGATGAAACCCACAAGTTTCCCTTTCTACCTGCAAAGCCAGAAAGTCCGTAGTTCATTTGGTGTATGGCTCTCTGCTCTTTTATCCCCATTGAACTGTCTTACAATATATGCTTCTAATTCTAATCCTCTCAAATTATTTTGAGAAGAAGAATGATTTTTAAAATGTTCTCCCCTGAAGTTCTTTCCTGCTCCTTTATTCTGAGATTTATACCATCAATCAAGTCCAATTCACCATCCTATCAGGATATTAACTAGTATTGTATTAAATCTATAAATTAACTTTGTTAGTACTGTCATTTTTATTATATTAAGACTACTCAGCCAGGAGTAGATTATATTCTCTTATTATTTGTTTTCTTTTCATTCTATTAAAGTATTAAAATTCTCTGTTTTTGGCCCTGTATCTTGTTAGATTCTATTTTCTCATAAAACAAATATTACGTTTTTCATTATATTTTGTCTAGTGATAAAAAAAAATGACTGAATTGAGTTAGGTGTATGTTTTATAACCCATGATTTAAGCATCTCATTTCAAGATACGTTTTTGTTGAATCCCCTAAATATTCAAGTTACAGTCCCTTGTCGTTGGTAGATAGTATTATTTTTATCTCTACTGACCTACACACACATTTATCTCTTTTATATAATTTGTTCCAACTAGTTATTTAAAACAGTATTATACAAGAGGTGATACCCTTACTTTAATATTTTCCGTAATACTGGTATCTGCCACTACTGGAGACTCCATCAGCTTCCTTTCATGCCCTCAGATTTAAAAGTCTTTTTTTTTTTTTTAAACAAAGGTACCAAGGTTATTCAACAGGGAAGGCAGTATTTTCAATAGATGAAGCTGGAATAACTGGATTTTTCTATGGAGGAAGAAGAAGACAAATCTTGACCTCTTCACACCATATGCAAACATTAAATCAAAATGGATCATAGGCATAAACATAAGAGCTAAATACAATTAGAGGAAAATGAAAGAGGACGTCAGCTACCTCCATTTTGACCTCAGTCTGTACTTTCTGATTAAGTTCTTCTTTCTAGCTTATCTCTTAACTCAGGCAAAAGACCCTGCAGGCAAAGCATCCCCTGATGGGAACCAAAACTACCCCTTGAGCAGGAAGGACTGCCCGAGTCAGCAAGACCCCACGGGACTGACCCTAAGACAATGATGACCTGACCTTTACGGCCCACCTGCATGTACCCACCCACCTTTGTCCCATATTCTCCTTATATAAACCTAGAAGTATTTTCAGCACTTTGAAGACAGTCTTTGAGACGTTAGTCAGCTGCCTTCCCGGTGTTGGCCTCACTGAAATAAATTCCTTTCTTGTTTCCCCATAGCGTGACTCTCTGCTTTTGGATTTTATCAGGGGCAAGGGGCTGAACCTGGTCTGTTTGGGACCCTTGGAGCCAGGTGCTCCTGCACCCCTGTGCCCCTGCTACAAAAACACAGAAACAAATCTGTATGACTTGGGATTACACCAATGATTTCTCAGAATACAAAGAACATGAGCCATTAAAAAAATATACATCTTTGTGTGTGTGTGTGTTTTAAATGTATCTAACGGATAAATTAGACTTCATCAAAATTAAAAACTTGCTTGTCAAAAGATAACCATTAAGAAAACAAAAAGGCAAACCACAAATGAGAGAAATACTTGCAAAACACATACCTGACAGAGGTCTTATAAAGAGAATATATAAAGAACTCTTAAGAGTTTTTAAAACAAATCAAGTTGTCAAAAAATGTGCAAAAGATCTGAACAAGTACTTTACAAAAAAAGATATATGGATGGTTAACCAACACTTTAAAAAGATGCTCACCATCACTGGCCACTAAAACATGCAAATTAGAACCACAAGGAAATACCATCACATGCACATGTGACCAGCCAAACCTGGTCTGTTTGGAACCCCTGGAACCAAGTCCTCTTGCACCCCTACGCACCAGCCAGAGTGGAAATGCAAAATGGTGCAACACCTCCGGAAAACAGTTCCGCAATTTCTCATAAAGTTAAACATAACCTCACCATGACTCAGCAATCCCAAACCTCGGTATCTATCCAAGAGTAATGAAATACATATCCATACAGCATCACATGCATAGATTTCCAAAGCAGTGTTAGTTACAATAGAACAAAATTATTTTATATAAATAAATAACCCAAATATGCAAAAAGTAGTGAACAGACAAGCAAAATGTGGTATATATCCACACAATGGAATACCACTCAGTAATTAAAAAGGAACAAAATAGGGGTGTTTGGGTGGCTCAGTTGTTAAGCATCTGCCTTTGGTTCAGGTCATGATCCCAGAGTCCTGGGATCTAACCCCACATCAGGCTCCCTGCTCAGCGGGAAGCCTGTTTCTCCCTCTCCCACTCCCCCTGCTTGTGTTCCCTCTCTCACTGCCTCTCTGTCAATTAATAAAAAAATAAAATATTAAAAAAAAAAAGAAAAAAGGAACAAACTATTGTTTAACAACACGGATGAATCTCATTAACATTATAACGCCAAGTTAAAGAGGCCAGACACAAAACACAATATACTATATGATTTCTAGCATATGAAATTCTAGAAAAGGCAAAACTATACTGTCAAAACGCAGATCAGTGGTTGCTTGGGAACAAGGATGGAAGAAGAACTGGCTGCAAAGGGGTATGAGGCAATTTTCAGGGGGCAACAGAAGTGCAGATTGTGATAGAGGGCGAGTGACTGTATACAGTTACCAGTTACAGTAAATTATTATATGTAAATTACACCTTAATAAAACAAAAAAATTTCAAATTTCATCTTGAAAAATGTACTTTACAAAATCCAACTTAAAGTGTCCCTAATTAAATCCCACACACTCAAAGTCTGCAGTAAAGAATTTAACCTACTCAGAGAAAGGTTTTGACTTTGCTCTGGGCAAAGGCGTGTCTTTATTTGCCAGGGGCTTTGGGTCATAGCAGATAGTCCAACCAGTGTGGTTTAGGGTGTGGCACCAGATAGAATTTAGGGCAGCAGTTAACCACTTTTTTCTTTTTCTTAAGATTTTAATTTTAAGTAATTGCTACACCCCACATGGAGCTCTAATTTACAACCCGAGATCAAGAGTTGCACACTCCACTGACTGAGCCAGCCAGGTGCCCAAGGGGTTGACCACACTTAGAAAGACCAGCAATGTCATGCAGACTAGGAGTTTGAGTGATCTTGTGTTTTCTGCTTATTAAGAGGGGTTAGAGACGGAATCAGCCTCATGCACAATGAACCATACCTGCATAATGAAGCCCCGATAAAAATTCTGAATACTGAGACTTGGGTGAGCTTATCAGTTGGCAATGTGCCATGTGTGCTATTACATTTCAGTGCCAGCGAAGTAAATGTCCTGACTCCACAGGGAGAAAACAATGAACGCCCTGCCTTGTGTACTTCTCTCATTGGCTGGTTTTAATCTGTAGTTCTTCCCTGTGAGTATAATAGATTTCAGTGAGTTCTGTGAGGCCTCCTAAGTATGGTCTTATGGACCACTCAACTTGCAATTAGTGTCAGAAGAAAAGGTAGTCTTAGGGACCCAAACTTAAAATTAGTGTCAGAAGTGAGGGTGGTCATGTATGGACTGTGTACCCTCCAACTTCTCAGTTGCCTTCATATTCAGGTCCCGATAAATAAATAGATGGCAAACTAATGACTTTAAAATTCACAGCTGAAGTTGTTAATAATTACCTAAAATATATTACAAAGGTCATTATCTATGAGCTTACATACAATGACAAGAGCTTTTTAGAATCTTTCCAGTTGCCTGCTTGGGAACCAACCCAAGTAGTGAAAGTCTGGATTGAGCATGTATAATCAGCTGTTTAATGTAGCTAGGGGAGGATATACACTGAAGCAGGTAACACAGAGAAAAACCAATCACCCCATCCTTGCCTCATCGCATGCATGCCATCTCAGAATTCTAAGTGGCTTTTTACTTCCCTATTCAGAATCTGCAACACATTTTAGCTTTCAACTCCTGTATTTTCTAAGGTATGTAACTGAATCTCTTCTTTCAAATTGCCAGCAGTATTATCCATACTAAGTATTATCCTAAAGTTAGAATTATACTAGTAACACAGATGTTACCTTTGTAAAAAGTTTTAAAATTCAAGCTAAAGAGGGGCGCGGTCCGAAAATATGGCAAAAAAAAAAAAAAAAAATCCAAAGATGCCTCCATAAATTTGCCTTCAGAAAATTTACCTATCATTTTTACACCTTCTAACATTTTTCCATGAGAGAAAAATAAAGTTTAGGGGAAAGGGCATAAATAACACTCTTAAGTTTCCATTTAGAACATCCGAGGTGTTACTGTTTTCAAATGCTTATCAGCTTGTGACAAAATGAGTCCACATATGCAAGTTCACACGGAGTATCTACCTTGGCTTCTTTTCTTCGCATTGAGCCAAGTAGGAGAGGTGATATTAATGTTAGAATCAGAGACTATTTGACAAGACACAAAGAGGACAGTGCTTTCCCCCAAAGCAAAACCAAACTCACTGAAGGCTTAAAATATCTCCATTTGTTCAAACCTATCTCTAGCTGTAGGAATGAGCAGGTGATCTATTGAGCTGCTCTGAAGAATACCCTGAACACTGTAAAACCCAAGCATTAGCAGTGAATGAAAGGCACTGTCTCTCCTCTCTGAAGCCTCTGTAAGTCCATGAGATAAGAGTAAGGAGCTCTTCACCGTGGGTGCCAGTTTTCAGCCAGCATGTCCTACAGAACTCCAACCTGTACACAATGTTCTTCAGCCAACGAGAACCAAGCCTGGCCTTCTAACTCAAAATTCCATCCTCGTGAGAGATGGGCTCTTGAGCTGCCACGTGGCCCAAGAACCCACATGACCATCCATTCACCAGTTTCCACCCCCATCACCCCTCCAGAAGCCTACTTTATTTGATTTTCCCTTTGCTAGAAGGCAAGTCCTGCTCAGATCCTCCAACCTAAGGCTCTAAAACCCTACTTCAAATGACTGTCCCTGAACCCCAAGTCATTGGCTGAGAAATCCTTCCACCCAAAGGGATGATCTAGAACCAAGATGCTACCCTGAAGAAGGGGGAGGTCAGGGAGACTTAAGCATGAGAAGGATCTGGCTGACTGTTGCTAACTGAAATGGACCATGAGCCCCAGAATATAGGCTATAGGATATACAGGCTGCCTCTAGAAGCCGAGACGACCCCTCGTTGACAACCAGCAAGGAAATGTGATCTCGGTCTGACAATCACATGGAACCGAATTCTGGCAACCGCATGAATGAGCTTGGAAGAAGATTCATCCCCCACAGCCTGCAGAGAGGAACACAGCCCTGCTGATATTTTGTTTCAGGCTTGTGAAACCTGGAACAGGGAATCAGTTGAGCCTTGCCACGCAGACCTCTGACTTAGAGAGAAGGTTGTTGTTTCAAGCCCCTTAGTTGGTGGCCATCTGTTAACAGCTGCAATAGCACCTAATATAGCAGTGGTTCCAGGGCCACCACCAAATTGCCTTCAGATTGTTTGAAGCCTTCATAGATTGTGTAGCTTTCAAAGTTTCTTTAGTTTTAACTATTAATTTATATAACCTGCCCTTTCTTCTCTGCGTATTCTACTAAAAGTTTTTCATCTTAAAATGTTCAGAGGGGGATGCCTGGGTGGCTCAGTATTGGTTAAGGGTCTGCCTTTGGCTGGGGTCATGATCCCAGGGTCGTGGGATCAAGTCCCCCATCGGGCTCCTTGCTCAGTGGGGAGTCTGCTTCTCCCTCTGCCTGCTGCTCCCCCTGCTTGTGCGTGCATGCGCACTCTCTCTCTCTCTCTGACAAATAAATCTTAAAAAAAAATTTAAAAATCTTAAAAAAAAATTCAGAGGTAGGCCCTAAAAGTTAAAAAAAAAAAGGGTGGGTAACTGGAATCATTGTGTAGCTCACCAGGAAATAATGCAAAGAGCACTAGACTGCGCATTCAAGAGTGGGTGCTAGTCCTGATACTATCGTTTCATCGAGTCGCTGATGTGTCCTAAACCTCAGTCTCTTCACCCGTAAAATGAAGGGGCTCCGTGATCTCCAGAGCCCTTCCACCACGTACATTCTATGCTGTGGATTTCTGGGGAATGAAACAGTTGAAAAAAAGAAGTAAAACTCGCATTAGATACCCTGCCACAGGTAAGGAAGGTAATTGAAAAAGGTCTCAAACAAAATGCTCCCTATAGATTTTACTTACAAATGTATGCCATCAGCCTCCTCAGACCTCTATTTCCTGTACATCCTGTTAATACTGATTATCTGAAATCTGAGAGGCATTTTACGGTCAAAGAGCCTTTATCAGTGATTGGGGCTTTAAATGGCTTCCTTAGAGGAAAGATAAAAAGATAAAGAATAAAGTTAGATTTGTGCAAAAAATGTATCTTTGGAACCTCTATGAAAAAATCAATACTGGTAAGTGAGACCTATCTCATGTACCTCCTCACTGAGAAAATTTCTTAAGAGTCACAAAGAAAGAGTCACTAAGCTCTGTGTTAGGATTCTTTGCAGAATGGGGAAAACATTTCTAATAAGTGACGTAATACCTACGTACGAAAGATTAAAACCAGTTCTCTACATACCCACACCTGGCTTTCCAATAACCTATGCACACTAAGAGTCACTGCCACCCTGCCATAGCCTCTCCCACCCCAAGTACCCATGACAAAGGTAACATCCATAGTGGAAACATAGCACCTCCCCCCCTCCTCCAATTATCTCCCCAGGGGCCAACAGAGCTAGATGCTTTGCTCTAGTATAGTCCCCATATCCACAGATCCAGGTATCTTAGAACTAGAAGCAGCCCTATTCTATCCAAATTGATATGGAGGACAGGGGGCTTCCCCTTTGGGAACAATTTCTATAATAATAATACTCTAAAAATTGACACATACACTGTAAAGCTAGCTTTATGGTTTTGAAAATGGTAGGCAATGTAGAACGTAGAAGAATGGTGGGTTTTGAAAATGGTAGGCAATGTAGAATTTTGGAATTGTCGATCAGACTTCAAATATATTATTACTACCCCATTCCCCACATTCCCCCCCAAAAAGACTATAAGGCTTACACTTGTTCTCTAGCATCTCTGCTACATAATAATAGCTCAACTACAAAACAAGTCATTTTCTTCTCTGAGCCTCAGTTGGCACTCAACCAGTATTTGATGGGGTGGTTTACGGAGGTTACACACAAGGCTTACCAATATTTGACAGGATGTTTTAAGGTGGTTACACACTAGATAATCTTGATGATCCCTTTCACCTCTGACAGTCTATGATTCTAAGATAAATGAGCTTCCTGAGTTAAGTGAGCCTCAGAATCTTATTTATAGCAGTTTCTATGCAGAAGAGTTGTACATATCTCAACCAACTTGAAAGTAAACTGGGAACATAATCCATTTGAAGTTGGGGTCTTCCTGTATCTCATAAAATATTATCTGCCATTTTCCTTTACAGCCTTCTTACTGCAGTAAATATATATGATCGGGTCAAAAATATTACTTGAAGAAAAAGAACACATTATAATTAGAGTAAGAAGGCAACAGGGGCGCCTAGGTGGCTCAGTCAGTTAAGTAGTCAATTCTTGATTTTGGCTCAGGTCATGACTTCAGGGTCCTGAATCGAGCCCCACCTTGGGCTCTCTGCTGGTGGAGCTTGCTTTAGATGCAATCTCTTCCTCTCCATCTGCCCCTCCCCTTCTCTGTCAAATAAATAAACCTTTAAAAAAAAGATGATAAGGCAATAAAATATTGCCTTTTTTTTAACCACTAATAGAATCCTATAGTCATCTTAGCATCTTAAACTTTTTTTTAAAAAGATTTTATTTATTGACAGAGATTTTATTTAAAGATTTTATTATTGACAGAGAGAAGCAAGAGAGGGAACACAAGCAGGGGGAGTGGGAGCAGAAGAAGCAGGCTTCCTGCTGAGCAGGGAGCTCGATGTGGGGCTTGATCCCAGGACTCTGGGATCATGACCTGAGCCAAAGGCAGACGCTTAACAACTGAGCCACCTGGGCGGGCGCCCTGGCATCTTCAACATTTTTTGAAGATTTTATTTATTTATTTGAAAGAGAGAGAGAGAGAGAGAGAGAGAACACATGAGCAGGGGGAGGGGCAGAGGGAGATGAAGAAGCAGGCTCCATGCTAAGCAGGGAGCCCAAACTGGGGCTTGATCCAAGGACCTCAGGATCATGACCTGACCCAAAGGCAGATGCTTAACTGACTGAGCCAACCAGGCATCCCTGAAATTTTCTGATTAGAATAGGACAAAGGCATTTCCCCTTCCTAGTCTTCTTCTAGCTTTGTTGCTTCCTCTATTACTGCAATTCAATAAGCCCCTATGAAATAACTCTCAGGTGTTCAAATCTGGGAGCTATACAAAACATGACACTCCAGCAAGACAACAGTTGGGCAGGGTGGCAGAAGACTTTAAGATGCCCCAATTATTCCCACTTCTTGAAATTCACACTTTGGTGTAATTCCCTCCCCTTGACTTTGGATGGGACTTGCGACTTGCTTCTATCAAGTAGAATATGGCAAAGGTGACAGGATATCACTTCTATAATTATATTACAAAAAATTTAACTTCCATCTTGCTAACAGACTCTACTGATACTATCCCTTGCTGGCTTTGAAGTAACCCACCATATAGAGTAGCCCACATAGCATGCACTGAGGGTGGCCCCAGGCTTATAGCCACAAAGTGCTGAGGCTCTCTGTCCAACTGTCTTGAAAGACGGAGTGCTGCCAACTATATGAGTTTGGAAGGGGAACTCCCAGCAGAGCCCCAGCCCTGAGCAACACGTTGATCTCAGTCTTGCAAGACACTCCGAAGCAGGAGACCCAGCTAAGCTATACCCTATTCCTGACCCAAAGAAACTATGAGATAGCAAATGTATCTTGTCTTAAGCCACTAAGTTTATAGTAACATTGTTACCTAGCAAATGATAATTACTACAGGCAGAAGAAACACACATTATAATTGGAAAAGGACTTTGAGGCAACAGAAAAACAAATCTGAGATAGTAAAGTTTGGGTAATAAAAGATCACTATGGGATAAAGTTTGTTTTGAAATAGTTCATGAAGAGGTTAGGACACCTTAAGTCTTTCAAGAATTCAGATTGGCAGAGAGGGAGAGGGGATGGTACACAGGAAGAATGAGTTTCTTGAACATTACTATTACACTGAGAAACAGCGGAAAAGGACTGAACAGATACAATGGGTCTAGATCACTGGAAGCCTGGAATGTTGAGTGGGCTCACCTTTAATACTGTAGCCATCAACAACACTACAGTAAAGGCTCTTGAGCAGGGAAATGAACATAAAAAGTGTTTGAAAGAACTTAATCCTATCACAGCATAAAGGATGGAGAAGATTAGAGATTAGAAGGCCAAGAATAGATATGCTAGCACAACAGTTGTCCTGAGGTCAACAAACATGGGCGGTAAAGAGGCTCATGCTCCCGAATAACCAAAGATGCGCAAGTTAAAACGGTAAAACGCCATCTCTTGGTTAACCAAATGAGTAAAAAAATAAAAACTAGTAATACTAGCAAAGATAAAGCAATCTCAGACACTGGCCGGAATGTAAATGGAGCAGACTTAATGGAAAGCCACATTCATCAACAATTTTTATGAATAATCTTAAAATATTTATTAGCAGTCTTAATCTTATCCTCAAACTTGGTAATTCACTTCCTAGAAAATATTTTAAGAAAATAAATTTTTTACCCATTCAACAAACATTTGAATGTCTACTACATTCCAGGTACTGAGGATACAGTACTGAAAACAGACCTCATCTCTGCTTTCACGGAACTTAGAAGACACGTTTAATAAATAATCACAAAATATATATGTACTTACACATATTATAGGACACAATGAGAATATTTTTATTTATTTTCATTTATTTATTTTTTAAGTAAACTCAACACCCAACATGGGGCTTGAACTCACAACGCCAAGATCAAGAGGCACATGCTCTACTGATTGATCCAGCCAGGCACCCCGTGAGAAAGTATTTTTAAATACCTGATTTAAATTGTGAGATCAAAAAAGACCTTTCTAGGAAATAACATTTATAGTGAGGACTGAAGGATGAGTAGAATTTAGCCACATGAAGAACGGGAGAAATGTTTCTTTCTGACGGAGAAAACAATACTCATTAAAGCAAGAAAGAGTTAGTTGTATTCAAGATTTTAGAGGATTTATTTATTAACTTATTCAACAAATATGTATGGAGGTAGGTCCTAGTAAGTACCAGGTACTGATACTTACTGAGGATAAGAAATGGGAGAAAATAGTGATCAAGATCAAGTTGAGGCAGCAACAGACAAAACAGATATAAAAAAATTCTACAGCTATGGTAGGTATGGTAGCTATGGTAGTAATGAAGACAAAGATATATCAGGAAGTGAATGAAAAAGGAGGAAACAAATGCATTTGGCAAGAAAAAGAAGAAGATGGAGTAAAAGTAACAAACACAAAGGCACTGTGCCTTCTTTAAGACCCAAACAGGATAGACTTACCTGAGAAAGGTATGTTCAAAATGTATGAGTCATTAAAAATATATATATTTCATTTACAGATAGAATACTTAGATGGGTCAGCACTAAAATGTTTACATGCAGAGGATAAGTAGAGATAAAAAATAAATAAACAGGGAGCCCTGGGTGGTACATTTGGTTGAGTGTCTGGATTTCGGCTCAGGTCATGATCTCAGGGTTGTGAGACTGAGCCCGGGTGAGAGTCTCTCTCACCTTCTCCCTCTCAATAAACAAACAAACAAACATTTATACTTAAAGTATAGCTACACTTGGAAAACTATTTCTTCTACAGCAATCCATGAATGGCTCCCAACTATGCTTAAGCACTCAGGGAAAAGTAACCACTTTTTTTTGGAATAATAAGCAGGCTCTCTTTGCAAAAGACCAATATACATAAATATATACACGGTGTGTGTGTGTGTGTGTGTGTGTGTGTGTGTGTGTATACATACGTATATATATAGTGTATAGAACATATAGTATATAGAGAATATCTATTATCAGTATATAGAAAATACAAGGATTTGAAATTAAAAATTGATCAAATGAACTTCCATAAGGTTAAGTGTGAAGAGTGACATTTACACAAACCTTATGGTGACAATACGCTTGGAACCATCAGCAAGTTATAAAGGGAGCCATAAACATGAGTATGACCTCATGTGAGCAATAGATCTGAGGGAAGAGAGCTCTTTTCCTGTCTCCACAATTACCTAATTGGTAATATTTCATATCTGGTACATGTCACCAGCATTGAAGAGTCAAAATGTATTGGACAGCATAGACACTACCCACAACAACAACAAAAGATGTGGAATTCTGTACTATTTTGCAATTTATAGGAGTCTAAAATTGTTTCCAAAGAAAAAGTTTAAAAATATATGGATGGGCTATCTTGTTATCAGAAATAACACAAGGCCTAAACATTGTGTTAATTCTATAAAGCAATTAAAAAAGCGATAAATGAAAATCCTCCAAATTACTCTCCATGAGTCCAATTTTCACTTCTGTCAAGGGATTCAGGTGCTTATCCAGAATAAAGCTCATAGTCTGTGTTTGATATTCCACTGACCAACCAGACTTTTGAGAAAATCACTTCAATCTCTCTAAATCTCTGCTACACCTACCTCACAGCATGGTATCATATGCTTGCCAACTATGATATGCTACACAAATATTCACTGTTATTATTTGAAATTTTATTTATTTGTAATGCATTATTCCTTCTTTCAATGGGGAAATATCTCTGAGATATGATTAACTATCTGGATTTCTTCAAGTTTGTGAAATTATCAAATTAATCTTATACTTCTCAGGAAGGGCTCTGATTTAACAAACAGATTTATCTAATAATAAATATAGCTACTATGGGGCACCTGGGTGGCTCAGTCATTAAGCGTCTGCCTTTCAGGTCATGAACCGAGGCTTCTGGGATTGAGCCCCACATTGGGCTCCCTGATGAACGGGGAGGGGAGCCTGCTTCTCCCTCTCCCTGATACTCCCCCTACTTGTGCTCACTCTCCTGTCAAATAAGTAAATAAAATCATAAATAAATAAATAAATAAATAAAGCAAGCTACTATATCCTGGAAAATGCTTCTTAAATTTTATTAATTGAATTGAGTAACCCATTACTTTGGTTAATTCTGAAGACCTGTTTTCATTTATTATGCTTGTCTAATCAAGTGTGATGGGACATTAATATACGGTGTGGACAAATATATTGACATCATACCTAAGATGTTTGATGACATTTTCCTCACAGACATTAAAAATGAAATAACAGCTCTCATGAAGAAAATAGGCAATTAAGACAGGAATTTCATAAAATGCAAAAGATGAAGCTTGAGAACACAAAACAAATTTTAAAGTCTGACAAAGAAAATGTTATCTTTCATAAAATTGGAAATTGATGTGTACTGTACTTATAAATGATGCATCACATAATGTTTCGTTATACCTTTAATGTTTCAAAATCCATTATCATCCCTCTGTCCCCCATCAAGTACAATCTTAGGAAGAAAAAAATAATTACGTTATTTCCTCAGTTACAACTTCATGTACAATCTAAAGGCTAATGGGAAAAGAGAGTATAGGTAGAACCCTCTCAAATCAAGCCTTTACTCATTAAAACCTCAAGATAGTTAATTTTAACTTGGCAGCTAATTTTATTTCCTGGATATGTATTTACAGACCAAAAACAGGACTAATTTGAGTGGGCAGTTAAAAAAATAAAAATAAAAACACCAACAGGAGTCATATAAAAATACTCAGTAAGATATTTTTATAACAGTAAGAAAAGCAGGATTTTCTACCCCCCTTCATTCAGCCAACAGTCTACTCACTTCCGATGGGTGTGGTCCATGCCACTGTTTGGTATTGCTTCCAACTTTGCATTTTTCTGCCCACAGATATTTCCATAGCTGTCGTATCCTGACACTAGTCTCGCTGCTGCACCTGTTGCTATTGAAAAGCCACAAATAAATCCCTAGAAAAAAAAAAAAGAAAAAACATACAAATAAACCAGTTCAATAACAACAGTCACTACTTGATACGATAATGAGCTTCTTTTGTCCGCTGAAGGGAACAAAGAGCTATCTTTCCTTATTGCAAACACTATTCTACTGTTTTCCTGGGATTTCACAGAAGCAGCACAGAGAAGTCCACAGGGAAACACTATTTACTACCATAACAAAACAAATCTTAAGCTCTGACATCATAAGATCGTCTATGCATTTTATAATTGTAACAGCGGCTTCTCTGTATGGAACATCTATGCTGTGCCAGGCTCCTACTAAGTGCTTACCAGACATTATCGCTAATCCTCAGGATGGGGAAACTGAGACCCAGAGAGGTTCAGTAAGTTGCCCAACGCCAAAGATGCTAGTAAAGATCAGAGTATTAAATCAAACCCTGCTTGCTTCATTCTTTACTTTTATTTGGTTGTAAAGGAGCTCTTTAAACGGACAAGAGCAACAGATGAAAGAAAAAAACTCAAAGCAGAATAGGTGTGTGGGTTTTAAATTATCACTCTGGTGCATGCAACACTCCTGTTTCCTTCCTGCAGTAAAGCTGTATACAAGCCAAAGAATTATGCCATGAAACACCACCATGCTTTTAATACTGCAGACTCTAGGAGAGGGAGGCACTGGGTCTGTGTGCCACAAAGGTCACTCCGTTTCCTGGGAATAGGCTTCATCACAGTGCCAAAGGCAAATAAATGGCAGATGCTTCGGGAATGTGTCATACCTGCTGAGTCAAGTACGTGCTGACCAAGACAGAGCAATCCAGCCTACACTCACTGCAGGCTAGCAGGCATAACAATAGGAAATAAGGTGAATCACTACTGATAAACTGAACTGGGCGAAAAGAGTGGGGTTAGAAAAATCTTGCAACGTGGTCATTAAAAGGGTGAGTTTTTATTATCCTTCACGAAGTGGCCAATGAAGGCAGGGATTATCACTGTTGAGTGTATTCTAGCCAAGTCTCATGAGTAGGACACATGTAAGCAGCTCAGCTAGATCTCGGGCCCGTGGCGCTCAGTACAGTCCTCACATGCACTTCCTCCAAGAGGAGTGTTTCCCTCTTAAACATACTTTCCTAAAAAGGCAAATAAACTCTTTTTTTCTAAATAACCCCTCTAGTTTTATCTTGCAGCTGAGGAAAGGGGCAGGAGGGAGAGTGTGGCTCTAGCTAATAGAAACTGCTTGAAACTACGGCTTATAAAAAAGTCCACTCCAGAGTGGACTGAACTGCCTTCTGATCCCTGCCAAGTTACGTTAAGTCTCCGTCCCTCAATTTACTCACCTGTAAAATGGGATAGTGAGTGTATAGCTCATAAGAGCGCTGTATGGATTAAGTGAAATAATCCAGTAAAATGGTAAGAATCCTGCTCAGCACACAGTTAGAGCTCAATAAATATTAGCTATTATTGTTGTTAGAAATGAGAATGTGTAAAGGAAAAGATCACGGGTTCTGGGGTCAGATAAACCTTCACCAATCAATGGAATACTGATGATTCTATATTCTACCTGTGTGACATTGGCCAAACCTGCTTAATGCTCTGTGCTTCAGTATTCCCGTCTATAAATTGAGAATAAAACCACTTACCACAAAGGCTGCTATGAGAATCACATGAAATAATGCATGTAAGTGTCTGTTTCAATAAAAATGTTAGTACCCTTCTGCCTCCAAGCAGCAGCTAACTGCTTGCACTAGGATTTAGGCAGAGGCTGGTCTGGACCCACTCATTCACCCTCGCCTTTTGCCCCCTCCGTCTCTCCGGATTCCTCCATGGGAAAATGCAAGATAGTTCCATGTCAGGACCTCAAGCCAACCGTAAAACATGAGATAAAAAACATTTAAGCCCCTGCACACATACAAATGTGCAAACCAGTACGCCATTTTAAACGTATCGTTGAACTTCCAATTAGGAAATCCCACACCGAACAAAACCTGGAAGTGGAGGTAAACATTAGGAGGTTTAATAGCTAACCTTTCCAACACAGTTCTTTAACAAGAAGAATCAGAGAGTAACAGAAAGGGAACCCAGAGAGAGCTGGATTTAAACCCTCGCTCTACCACTTACTACCTACGTGACTTTGATCCAATTACATACTTGGAGTGTTCCTTCCTCATCCTTCACAAAGCACTATCATCTATTTCATAGAAGATATGAATGTCATGATGAAGACTAAAGGAGATAATGCATCTCTAAACCCTAGCTGGTCTGGTACATGGCTGGTCATAAGACATGGTAGCTGTTCGTGGGAAATTTGAAGGATAAAGTCAGACTACAGAAGTTGACACCAATAACTGGGGACTAACCAAAAACTCCTTCAGTTCTCTCCTTTAGCACAAAAATTTCTAGGGGGAAAATGAGTGATATTGTCAGTAACTGTGTCACTACATAGAAACATTCAGACCACAATTACAATCTTCTTTCACTAGCCTGAAATAGCAAAGCCCTTGCATAATTAAAAGGTTATGTTCTTCTTTCACTTTTTATAGAAATTTTCTTATGTTTGATAAGTACTTTGTGTTACAGATTCCTTTAAATGGTTTCTGATTTCCCTTTCTGACTATTTTTAACAGTACTGTTGGACATGTGAGTTTTCTTTTTTTTTTAATCATAAGCCATCTCACATCCCTCTGGGATGTAGACAGAGGATAAATTATAAACGTTACATATATATGGTAAAATGGGACACTGATGTATTTTCACACAGGCCACTTAAATTTCTTAGTTGCTTAGTAGCTTCCAAAGCCATTAGAGAAGAGAGGTTGAGAAGCTTCAGGGGAGAAAGCAAGGAGAAAAAAGTAAGCTAATAAGATAGGAAGAAACCATGACTGTTATCCCAGGGACTTCCCATATGGTAGAAGTACTGACAATGGGGAACTAGGCCAAATATAATTAAAAATACAATCACCTTTAAAAAAAAAAATTCTGAAATCCAAATGCGGGAAGCAATATAGTTTCATATGAGAAAAAAATGTGGTACATTAAATTAAAATAGGATGAGAGAAACTTTACAGAATGCACTCAATAATTTAATGGCTCTAAGCAGGGGGAGGAAGAGGCATTCAAGAGAAGGAAATCATATTAATGAAGCAAATGATAAGGGGGATGAGGAAAGCTTTTATACGCCTATAGCAGAGAGCGATCACAGCAGAGAAAGTAAGCCTATTAGTAAGGAAGAGAACCGTGGCTAAAAATCTTAGAAGGACTGAGTTACTGAAGTGCTTGCAGAATAGCTCTTTCGAGAGAGAGGAGGAGCAGACAAATGGAATCACGAACAGGAGGTGACTCAAGTCAGATCAGGGCATCTGGTGGTGTGGATCCCAAGCCAGATCTTGTAAACTCGTTAAGTTACCTATTGCCTAAGCGGGAGAGAGACCGTTTGCTAATTAATGAACTGTGCTCATTATTTCAATGTAAGAAGGAGGATTTGCTTAGATTCATTCACTATTAGTCAAAAGGAGGGACATACTTTACTTCACAAGCATGTTTGAATTTCAAACCTGGAGGCTTAACATGCAACTGAGCAAGGCAGAAGGCCTTCGTTTCGGTTTTGGGGGGCAGGAAAAAAAAATGGGTCAGCCAAAACCTGTGTGGCAGATGGAGATGAAATATGAATATGGCAAAATGTTTCAAAATAAAAACACGGGCAAGAAAGAACTTACTCCTACAGCTCTCTCCCAGGGATTCAAGAAAATACGCCCAGACCCTGTTTCCTCAAATACTACCTCCTTAGCTCTATCCCTAATCCTCTACCTCCATCCCTAAACTCAACCAAAGCTTGGGAGTCAATCTCCTAATAACTAATTTGTCAAACCTTGAAGTAACATTTGGCTTCTGTTTCACCTCTTTGTAGAACCCTGAGACCTGAAAGGCTATTAGGACCCAGCAGACAGGATAAGAATGTCTGATGCAGAGCTAATATTTATACAAACAAACAAAAAATTTAAACATTTTCCCAATCTTCCAGATCTCTCTGAAGTTTAATAGGATGTATTACTCTAAGAAAGAAGAAAGAAGCAATAAGCATATATGACTGGAAGCCCAGAAAAAGCCTGTCAATAAGCATTTATCGAGCACAATCAAACAGAAGACGTCATGCAGGGGACGAAAGAGTTATAAGACATCAAGTTTACCCTGAAAGACCTGACATGTTCTCAAAAGATCAGAAAATAATGAGGTGTGAGGAAGCAAGATCAGAGAGGCTCAGTTTCATGGGCAGCTGAAACAATGAATAAAAGAAATAAAACACATGGGCAAGGAATGCTAGACACCGAACCCAGCTTGGCCTCAAACGATCCTTATGACTGTGGGGAAGTCACTTTAAATAGTGAGACTCAGTTTCCTTATCTGTCACGAGGCTTGAACTAGATTAATCTATAAAGCCCTCTCCTCGTCCCAAATTTTATGATCCTAAGGAAAAGTAGGTAGAGAGTAAAATGTTTCAGACTATACTTGCAGGAAGTAGGATAAACACATTTGGTCCAGTACAGTGACCGAGGATACAAAAAACAAGAGTGGATTAAAAGCAAATCGATTCAAACTTTAAAAACAGTTCAAATAGCAATTTTTACATTATGTGTATTTTACCATAATTCCAAAAAAAAAAAAAAAAAGAATGAAACAAAGATTTAACAGAAAGGAGGCAGGTATTTGGATCAGGTAACCTCAGGGTAATTTTTGGCGTGCTATTCCTACTCTCTGATCCTGCCAGAGCTCAGACCATCGCACAGATGACTCAACACTGCAGTCAGTCTTTGAGTCTTCCACTTTGTGCTGCATGCTCAACAATAGTTGATGAGGTAGAAACACTATGCGCTGGGAAGTAGACAAGTGCTAAAAAATAAAAAAGGTCCTTGAAAGTAGTCTGAAGGGACAACGTATGCAATGTCGTCTCATACTCCCAGCTCTAGTCCAGAGCCTTCTCTAAAACTCCCAACTCTGCCTTTCCCACTTGCTTATCTTTACCCACACCCTACCTCTCCCAAACTCATCTTCTCATTCCACATTTCCCCAAGCCACCTTCCTTTCCTCCATCTACCCTGTCTGCCTTGGTAGCATATCGTTCTTTACCAGACCGCACATGTAAGGATATGGAGTAGAGCGGACTCCTCGGTCTCCTTCTCCATGCCTCTGGCCATCACTCTCGCCTCCTAACTGCACCAGAGGAAGTAAGAATGCTAAACTGTTTGCTTAGAATCTGAAATCCTGACGAGACCACTTTTTCCTGGCAGGTGAGGTTACTGTGTCCATGTTTCAAACAACAACTTTTCTATTGTTCCCAATTCCAGGCAACAAAGGAAGGACTATTCTTGAAGCCTCGCCTTCTAGACCTCTTCTCTTCCAGGTTCAATCCTGCCACTGTGTAACCTAGACAAGTTACTTAACATAGCCCTGTGCCTCTGTTTTCTTATCTGTAAAATGAGAATGATATTAACAACAGCATCGACTTCATTGTATAGCTGTGAAATGTAAACGTTTCTGCGTCACATGCAGAACAGTCCCGAGTCCGCAGTAAGCAGCACCCAGTATCAGGAGTACGTGGTAGGGCGTCACCACTGTCCATGGTGAGCACTCCTATCAGGGCCAAGGAGCCCCCCTTTCCTGCCTCATCTGGGCAGAAAGGGTCCAGATGGATCTCTTCTCTCTTCTCACCCATACCTCTTTTGCTCGAAACAGAATGGAGTCACACTGTCCAACATGAGAAGGATCTTCAGGCCACGTGGCCCACGCTTCATTCTACAAGTTGTTTTTACCAAGGAGCTCTTCACTGAGTATAATCAGGTGACTTTCTGGCTCTTAACACAGTGCTTTGTTTATCCATCTCATTCTTGTTCCTTCACATACACAGAAATTGTGGTTTGGAACTTACAAGCTGCGGTCAGATTTGGTCTGAAAAACCCTACTCTGAACCCTCATACAAGAACCTCTTAGTCATCCTTACTCTGCCTCCCCTTGTCTGCAACATTGATGACACTCTCTCCTCTCCTTTATCACGACGCTATTTCAGGTTTTCCACATGTTCCCTGGACTATTCCATCAGCCTCCAAAGCGGGCCCTCTTTATAATGTGTTATAAACCATCTATAACATTGGTTACCAGGGCCATCCTTCTAAACCCGGTCACATCATTTCTTGCTCACAACCCTTCAGTGATTGGGGGACCTGGGTGGTCAAGTCAGTTAAGAGTCCAACTCTGGAGGCGCCTGGGTGGCTCAGTGGGTTAAGCCGCTGCCTTCGGCTCAGGTCATGATCTCAGGGTCCTGGGATCGAGCCCCACATCGGGCTCCTTGCTCGGTGGGGAGCCTGCTTCTCTCTCTGCCTGTGCCTGCCTCTCTGCCTGCTTGTGCTCTCTGTCTCTCTCTGTCAAATAAATAAAATCTTAAAAAAAAAAAAAAAAAGAGTCCAACTCTGATCTCCACTCAGGTCATGATCTCAGGGTTGTGAGACTGAGCCCTGTGTCAGGCTCCATGCTAGGTGTGGAGGCTGCTTGAAATTCTCTCTCCCTCTCCATCTACCCCTCTCCTGTTCACCCTCTTCTAAAAAAGAAAGAAAGAAAGAAGAAGAGAAAACTTATTGGCACCTAAAACAGGAATCCTAACCCTGGCTGAACACTGCAAATACAGAGATTAAGTCAGAATCAGAGGAGGGACCCAGGAGAGTATTCTAAATTCTAGCTGCTTCTGATAGATAATCAGCTTGTCCAAAATGAGAACCACTTGACTGCTACCTTACGGGAAAAAAGAAATTTAGAAGTACAATGCTACATGCAACTTTTTTTAGAACAGAGTAAATGTATGTCCAGTGATTTCAAAATATTGATAAAAGTTCAAATGTGGAAGGCAAGCATGGAAGGCGGGCCTGGAAAAAACCTTGGATGTAAGGGAGGAAATAAAGGTACAAATATTTATGAAGAGGTGAATGCGTGTAAGTAAAAAGACTAATGGTGAAGATGAATGAAATGAGACAAGGTCTTAAAATATTTCAAAGCATTACATAAATAAATAAATATTTCAAAGGATAGGTATCAAGGAATGAGCAAAGAATTGCAAGTAAGGACAATGAATAAAGATTCGGGTTGGCCCCGAGATGACAGAAGCAGCAGACACCAGGAGGTTAAAAGAGTATTCTAGTTCTAGTACTAGAACTAGTATTCTAGTTCCTATTCTACCTTTGTCACATATTACCAGTATTCTATTCTTGGACAAGCTACTATTTAACCTTGCTACACCTTGCTTGTAAGCTGGGGAGAACACCTATTTCATAAGGTAAATGGGAGAATTTAATGAGATGAATACATTCAAAAACATCAAGCATAGGATAGGATAATCTCAACAAACGTTTGATGAACGTTTCTCTGAAAAGAACGAAATCCTAAAGAAAAAAAAAACTTCTAAAAACCATACAAAACAAATACACAGAAGACAAAAACTTTGTTCTACTGCTGTGTCCGTATGGCAACAGAACTTGGAAATTTCTCCAGTTCCCACATGGCAAAATGTGAGGTAAGCTCAACTGCATGAGACTAATCCATTAAAAAAAAATCATTCCAAAACAAGTAACACTCTGCCTGCATTTAAAAGTATACAGAGTGGGTCTTAATTGCCATGGCACTGAAATCAAGGTTCTATTAATTACCATTGCATTAAAATGTGTCAGTGAACAGATAGCTCCCTACTCTAAGTCACTCCCAAATCAGCCTATCAACATTAATGACTGCACTTTCCCGAGCTTTTTTAGCATAGAAAATCAAAAGCACATGGAGTGGCAGGTACATGTTTTTATAAACATAATTGTGAAAGGTCAGCTGCCATCCATCTCGGGAATAATTCAGGGAGTAGGGAGAGGTTGTGCTAATTCTGTTAGCAAAAAAAAAAAAAATCTTTCCCACACTTGGCATGCACACTGCATTTCAGGAACTACTCCATTAAACTAAGTAGACTCCTGAAAACATCTTCCAAGTCCTAAGTGAGGAAATGGGTATTCTGATGTCTTCTAAATATCTTAGGTTTCATGAAACTGAGCCATCTATTATCTTTAAAACGAACTCTCCTCATTTTACTTGCTTTATTATATCTCTTTAAAGTCGGCTGCTTTCTTTTCCTTTCTTCAGGTGCGTAACAGGTCCCTGCAATTATGCCTTTTTGTCGGGATTAGGGTGGTTCTGTGGTTTGCAAATGGCATTTGCCAGGTGAGCAGTTGCAGAGGACACAGAATCAGATTATCCTTAAAAAAGCTCTACAAAAGGTATGGGGAAATGAGGCTTAAAAACACTCATACATTTGTGGAAAAAGGCTGCCAGAGGTATTTATGTTTTAGTTGTAAAGACTAAGAAAGAGAGCATAATACCCGGCTGCAGAGTCCCCCTGAGGAAGGGGAAAAGGGCTGGCAGAAGACAACACTGTCCTGGAAATGAAGAGGGCAGGGCTCTGGTACCAGCTCTCCCACGAACTAACAATGTGGCCTTGGCATGGTCATTTCCATCTCCGGGTTTGATGCTTTCCATCTGAAGAATGAGGGGAATAAACCAGATGGGGATTTCCAAGCCTGTTCTAACTCTAAAACTCTAAAACAGGCTTTAAAACCCTGTTTTCACCCCGTTTTTTCCCCAGCGCAGCAAACCTGCAGTGACTCTCCAGTCCCTGAAGCCTGTGTCAGAAATCCTGCCGGGCAGGGTGCGGGTGCCATTTGAAAAAGCCCCCCCGACACTCTGCACCAGGGGCTCTGCTCCTCCACCCTCGACGCCCAGTGGAAAATCACCAAGTCCCTGATCTCCAATGGAGAGATGCCACTCTTTACAGCAGGCAGCGGGGGCCGAGTATGGGCAGAAGCAGGGAGCAGCCAGCCTCCTCTCTAGGAAGAGCTAAAAGATGTCAGAATTGGAAACACTGTAGACATCCTCTGGCACAAACTCTAATTGTATATAAAAGAACACCAAATCCCCCAGGGGCACACTGGTGCAAAAACAGTCAGGCTTGTGTGACTGGGTTGGATACATACTCAGGACTCAGGGGCCAGGGCTCTGCTCAACACTCCATCAAGACGACAATTCACAGAAATTTATGTCTCATGGTCTGGTTTTCTTAAATGATGTAGTCCAGGGGACAGTTCCAATCCTCTTAATTTTATCTCATGTATCAAGGGGTACCAAATACCAACAAATTGTATATGGGACAAAAATAACCGGCTTCAATGGTCTCCTAGGACCTCCAGTCATAAGCAATTCAGAAGGAGTTAAACATAAATCAAATAACAAGCTCCCTCTTTAGACCAGTTCCCCATCATTCCCCTGGATCATGAGTCCGCCAGGGTCTAATGATCTGTGAGAGGGTCCTTACCATCCCAATGCAGAAGAGGATAAAGAGCAGCAGCCATGGGATGTCTGTACAGCTACGGTCCTCCAGCGGCTTCCATTCTCGTTTAGAGCTCTAACGGAAAACACACAGTAAGAGACTGGTGAGCGTTAAATGTAAAGTAGGAAGGCACAAACATACCACTTATTCCTAGATTGCTTCTTTTTTTTTTTTTTTTAAAGATTTTATTTATTTATTTGACAGACAGAGATCACAAGTAGGCAGAGAGGCAGGCAGAAAGAAAGGGAAGCAGGCTCCCCACTGAGCAGAGAGCCTGATGCGGGCCTTGATCCCAGGATACTAGGATCATGATGTGAGCTGAAGGCAGAGGGTTTAACCCACTGAGCCACCCAGGCGTCCCCTAGATTGCTTCTTGCCTGACAAGTTTCTTTCGTTCTTTTTTTTTTTTTTTTAAAGATTTTATTTATTTATTTGACAGATCACAAGTAGGCAGAGAGGCAGGCGGGGGTGGTGGGGGGGAAGCAGGCTCCCCGTTGAGCAGACAGCCCGGTGCAGGGCTCAATCCCAGGACCCCGAGATCACAACCCGAGCCAAAGGCAGAGGTTTAACTCACTGAGCCACCCAGGTGCCCCACCTGACAAGTTTCTTACTGAACATTTTAAGATACAACTCAAATATGTGTCACCTTTCTGCGAAGTCTTCCCTAACTCCCACCGTTCTTCCTGGCCAGGCAGACTACTGACTGCAATGCTTTTTTTGGGGGGGGAGGGGGGTACCTCTATTATGGCATTTAGGATCCTGAATTGAAATGTGTTGAGCTGTGTCCCCAGAAGATCATGAGTGTCCCAAGGGAAGAGACCTCTTCTCATTTCCTGGCATCTACATGACACTGGAGGGTCCAAGATATGTACTCAGTGTGAGCTTTTTAAAATGAATAAACAGAGGTGCCTGTTGGGCTCAGTGGGTTAAGTGTCTGACTCTTGTTATCAGCTCAGGTTGTGATCTCGGGCTTTTGAGTTCAAGCCCCACTCTGGGCTCCATGCTGGATATAGAGTCTACTTAAAGTAAATAAAATTTTAAAAAAGAACAAACAAATTCTTCCAACTTCAATCTTTGTGGTATCTTTCTCTTTGAGTGTCCAGATGCTAGACTTATAGAATGTGCTTTACATGTGTCCTCTTCTAGGCAGAAAGCCCATTAAAATGAATTCCTATTCGGGGGTAGCTTCTTTTATATCTAATAAGATTCAGGAAGGAAAAACTGAATTAAAACATTTTTACAGACTGATCTGGGTAACTCCTTACCTACCATCCACAGATCTTTAATCTGTTTCTGGGAAGTTTAAAGAGTTTCTAGATCAAACAGAGATCCTCTAACTAAAGAACTAGAAGCATTCTAAACGTGAATTTGCAAAGTATTGATTGGAATCCTGATCACATTTTTCTTTCTTACAGCAAATAATCTTAAGTTTTCAAGTCATCTTACAAATTCCTTTTACCCAGAATGTAATTGAAATAACACCCCTAAGCTTTCTAATGAACAAAAATCCCAGAGCCTCATGCCCTCTGTGGGAAAAAATAAACAGAAAAGGCAGAGAGATGGTAGTCTTGGGAAACCTACAGGAAAAGTTCCTGTAAGAAGACGACTGTGGCCTCCAATGGCTTCCATGACAAGATCAGGAAGCCATCTGGGAAGGCTTATCTGCAGGAAAGGGCACACAAGCAGAAGGCAGCTGGAGATAATAGGAGCCCTCTAGTATAATTAGCATTTGGAGTGCGAGAGTGAGAAACTGGTTCTCAGGTTTGCTTATTAGCTTTCCCTCCCTTCATTTAAAAAAAAAAAAGGTTTTAGCTAGGTACCCTTTGATAAGCTGATGAAAGGTACACATTCTTGTCTTGGGAGGTATGCATCTATTTGCGTAAATTTCATAAAACTCTAGGAAATTCAGACCCCAGGTTAGGAAGCTCAACTTTAAAATACCTGCCTATCGGGCACCTGGGTGGCTCAGTGGGTTAAGCCTTTGCCTTCGGCTCAGGTCATGATCTCAGGGTCCTGGGATCCAGCCCCACATTGGGCTCCTTGCTCAGCAGGGAGTCTACTTCCTCCTCTCTCTCTCTACCTGCCTCTCTGCCTACTTGTGATCTCCCTCTCTGTCCAATAAATAAATAAAATCTTTACAGTAAAATAAAATACCTGCCTATCAATGTTGAGGGCAGAGAGTATGAACTACAACCCTTCCTTCCTGAACCCCTTTGTGCTAACCAAATAAATGCTTTCTCCTTGTTTAGTGCCTTATACTGTTCAATTGTTCAACAACAACAACAAAAAAAACCCCACTACCCTTGATAGTTTGCTGCCAGACACCCACACAAGAAAACAAAAGAGCAGTAGTGAGTCATGGGGAAAAACCTTACCCGGAGACTCTAACTAGCATTAAAAACCAAGAGTGAGTAGGCAGTTTTTTTCCAGAGGAATGTAACACTGGAAAATGGATAAAGGGCTCTGTTCTCTCCCTGGTTCTGTCATTAGCTAGCTACATGACTTTAGATAAATTGCTTTCTCTCTCTGGGTGGCAGGAAGGAGTTAGATTGGATCTCTTAGGTTCCTTCCAACTCTGAAAATCTGTGATCAGGAGGACAGTTTTGTGAAAATTTTTATTATGACCAAGAAAAAAAAAGCTACAAAAATAATTTGACATTATTCCTTGTATTATTCAAGTTCAAGAATGCCTGTATTGTGGTCTGTGTTTTGGAAGACAGTTGCTCACAGTATGAATAAAGAATGTTTCTTTGTATTAAATAATTTCAATCTTGAGTAATACCCATTACGGTAAAATTACTTACAAACACGGAATTTGGACACCTCTCTGAAATTCATTGTATTTCCTCTAAGGTAATTTCCAGAGCAACAGCTACTTTAAAATCTGATATTTGTTTATTTTAACAGTCAGGGGTGGGGTTGGGGGGGAAAGCCCTTGGACTGAAGGAGCAGTTTATTTATCCACAACTATTGTCTTAGTAGTTTTACCTTAGACCAACATTCTTTTTTTAATGCTTAGATTTTCACCTATAACATAAAGAAAGTGAGATTTCATTCTTGACCAGAAACACACAAAGATTCAACAACTCAACAATACAACTTACTGTGGGCCACTTCTAACCAAATATATTAAAAAAAAACAAAAACAAACCTTTCACTGGGGATGAGAAGTGGAAAAAGGATAGGGGTTACATATAAAAAACAGTGATGAAGTACAAATTAGAACAGAAGACCACAAAGCAGGGGGCGGTCACCCTCACTCAAATAATTAAAGAATTCTCAGGGGATGGAGGGCTTACTTCTTGGAGCTATTCTGAGGATCCTGTCACACAGTAAACACTAATTCTCGGTTATTATTCTTATTCATCAACACTCACTTTTCAGTTCCCCCTCTCCCTATTGTTAAAATACCCTTTAACCAGATGGACCTCCCCAACTAAAAGAAATAAAAAGAGTGAACTTGCCATTCCCCTTCGATTTACTAATATTTGACTTAACAGCAGCATATTTTCATTTTAGCTATTATTCTTAATGCTATCAGTCATTCATCATGATTAACTAGGCACTATACCCAAAGCTGTACATACTTGGTGTCTTCTTTACATATATTATATCTTCAGAACAGCTGGTGAAGGTATCCTTATTTCACAGATAAAAAACAACAACAAAAACTCAAGCTCAAAAGTTAAATAATCAGGGGCACCTGGGTGGCTCAGTGGGTTAAAGCCTCTGCCTTCGGCTCAGGTCATGATCCCAAGGTCCTGGGATCGAGCCCCGCGTCAGGCTCTCTGCTCGGCAGGGAGCCTGCTTCCTCCCCTCTCTCTCTCTGCCTGCCTCTCTGCCTACTTGTGATCTATGTCTGTCAAATAAAGAAATAAAATCTTTAAAAAAAAAAAAGTTAAATAATCAGCCCAAGATTTTACAGCTGTGCAACCAGAATCTGAATCCAAGTACGGGACTACAAAGCCAAATCCAATGAGAATATCCTTAATTTGTACCAGTCAGTAAGGAGCAAAAAACTCTATTAGTTTTTCCTCACAACACAAAATTTGGAAGCCAAACCAATTATTTAAAATCCTATATGCACAGAGAGAGTGAGATGTTTTATGAGCCATGACATTTCTCAAGCGAGTCAAGAAGCCCAACAGTTGAAAAATTTTAATGATTCTTTAACAGATTTAACCAAGTGGCAACTGGATTTAATGCTGTCTGTTTCTTCCAATTAAAATCCACACAGACCCGGCAAAAGTAAAATGTTGTACAAAACCACTTTTAAAATGTGATTTTTATCCCTTTCTCAAATTCTACATGAGATTAATACAGGCTGTCAATAAATGTTAGGTCCCTTCCTCTTCACAGAATCTTACAATTTAGGAATTAAATAGGGTCAAAGTAATCATACCCTGCAAGCCTTGAGTGACAGTGATTGAGACTGAGGGAAGAGAGAGGCAGGGTCTAGCCCAAAGGATCACATTGATTCCCCCAAACAATTCTGTTAGTCATTATTATATATTCCTGATTTTTGTCTTTTGTAAAAGAGAAAACCAAGGTTCTGAGAAAATAACTGAAAAATCTATTTCTGAAACCTGAAACCTCAATCTTAAGTGGAGAGTTGGACACTATAAGAGTTAAGGGAATGCTAAAAATAAAAAACATGGTAACGAGATGAAGAATGCTTTTGTCAGCCTCATCAATAGACTAAACACAGCTGAAGAAAGAATCAATAAATTCAAGAGTAGGTCAATAGAAATTACTGACAGGGAAACACAAAGAAAAAAAGAGTGAAAAAATAAAAAACCCACAACCAAGCATCCAAGAACTACAGGGTAATATCAAACGGTCTAACATATGTGTAATTGGAATCCCAGAAGAAGGATGAATGGGACAGAGAAAATGTGAGAAGAAATAATGACTAAGAATTTTCCAAAAATTGTAACAAAAGAAATTTATAACAAAATTAGCATAGCTATATTACAAAATACTAACAAAAGAAATCAAAGCACAGATCCAAGAAGCTCAGAGAATCCCAAGCAGGACAAATCCAGCACACATATATGTGTGTGTGCATACACACACAATACATACCCTACATATATTATATTCAAACTGTTGGAAACCAAAAATACAGAGATCATCTTTTTTTTTTTTTTTAAAGATTTTATTTATTTATTTGACAGAGAGAGATCACAAGTAGGCAGAGAGGCAGGCAGAGAGAGAGAGAGGGAAGCAGGCCCCCCGCTGAGCAGAGAGCCCAATGCGGGACTCGATCCCAGGACCCCGAGATCATGACCTGAGCCGAAGGCAGTGGCTTAACCCACTGAGCCACCCAGGCGCCCAATACAGAGATCATCTTGATGGCAGTGGACAGGGGCAGGGCACAAAGATTAAACAAACTTCTTGTCAAAAACTATGCAAAGCAAAAAACTATGCAATGACATCTTTAGATTACTGAAAAAATTTTTTAAAAACAACCAGCACACTAGGGGCACCTGGGTGGCTCAGGTGGTTAAGCACCTGCCTTCAGCTCAGGTCATGATCTCAGCATTCTGGGATCAAGCCCCATGTTGGGCTTCCTGCTCAATGGGGAGTCTGCTTCTCCCTCTTCCTCTGTCCCTCCCCCATCTCACTCATGCCCTCTCTCTAAAAAAAAAAAAAAAAAAAAAAACAAAAAGCCAAAAGAACCAACACTATTAACCCAGAATCCTATACCCCTCAAAAAAATGTTTCTCAGAAATATTTTTTCAAACAAAAATCTAAGAATTTATTGGCAGCAAACCTCAACTACAAAAAAGTTCTAAAAAATTCTTCAGATTGAAAGAATTAAATACCAGACAAATTTCAATGTACACAAAGAAACAAAGATTTCCAAAAATGGATAAAGTTAAAGAGTGTAATTTCCCATAATAAAGTTTTTCAATTATTTATTTATTTATCTGAGAGAGAGAGAGAGAGAGAGAGAGAACGTGAGCAAGGGGAGGGGCAGAGGGAGAGGGGGACAAGCAGACTCCCTGAGCATAGAGCTGAAGCAGGGCTCAATCCCAGGGCCCTGAGATCATGACCTGACCAGAAACCAAGAGTCAGTTGCTCAACTGACTGAGCCAGGCGCCCGAAAGTTTTGTTGTTTTTTTTAAATTAAAATGATAAGGGTGTGACTATATGTGTACAAGGACATTTACCCTATAGTCTTTTTACTTACACAAGGTCAATATCTAGGAATTGTAATTTTTAATACTAGTACTAGACCATAAAAAATAATTTTAAGTCAGACCACAACCGACCTCTATCTTATGTTTTTTTTTTAAGATTTATTTATTTATTTTAGGGAGAGCGAGAGCGCACGTGCGCACGTGCAGGAGAATCAAGTAGACTGCGCTGAGCACAGAGCCCAACGCAGGGCTTGATCTTTCGACCCTGAGATCATGACCTGAGCCAAAACCAAGAGTCCGACACTTAACCAACTGAGCCACCTGGACTCCCCTGACCTCTACCTCATGTTTATGTTTTATTATATTCATATCTGTAAAGATAGGGAAGAACAATGTTTAATATCTTCACATTACTTCTTACATTTTGCCCATCATAGATGGCAAGAAAGAAAGAAAGAAAGAAAGAAAGGGAAGGAGGGAAGGGGAGGGAGGGGAGGACGGAGGAAGGAAGAAAAGCTTCCCCCATATCTCTTACAGAAGTCTTAGCACAGGCAGCTGCGTCCTAGACTCCACATTCACTATGAGCCCCGATACCTAAAACCATCTGATGAATCTGATGTGGTATAGCAGGGATATGTATTTTTTAAACCTGTAACATTATCACCTAAATTTCCACGTTATTTCTAATGAAAACATGGCTCCTGAGTGAATGTATTACAGATAACAGTAACACACAAATGATATGTTATAACCAGTCAGGTCAAATCAGGTATCACTGGAGGGCATCAGCAGTAAATAGGGCAGGCAGGGTGGGCCAAGGGTAGGAAAAGGTCTGGCAGATATGAATCTAGTTCACGGAAGTGGGCAGGGCAGAAAGGATTGGGAAAAAAATGAAAAGATCAGAGAGGCAATACCAACAATCCAGAAATGAGACAAGCGGGCCTCAAACACAGAGTCAAGGAGGGTCTAGGAAGTCACAAGATAGATACCCAGGTGATATCTAACAGCAAGGACTGAATGCTTCCAGCCTCTTTTCTTACTCTGTGCTTACTCTCTGTATGACTTTCTCCTAATTAAGATAAAAGTACGAAGCTTCCCAAAAGATTCTTACGCTAATCTAATAACAGTATTTCCTAATGCTATGAATCTTTCCTTGACACGCCAGACTTGTGTAGACATGATTCGAAAATAATGAAAAATGTGCTATAAAAAAAGAGGACAATTACACTAAGAAGTTACTCGATTTTCAGACAATACTCTCAGGCATTCTGTTGATTCTTCAGATCGATACTGAGTGCCACACATGTACCTGAGATTCAAAGCCAAGTAAGATAGCCCCATCCTCACTGGGTTCCAGTTTAATAAGAGAAAGACAAATTAGCTATTATGGTATCGTCAAGTGATGCCAAAATAGAGACGTGTAAAACGTAATGCAGGAAAAGAGATGTGGAACTATTGAGTAAACGTTTGTGAGATCTGTTGAAATGACCTCGCAAATTCTGAAGCAAACACTGAAAAATGATCCTTTGGTGTCTGAAATAGAATGTGTTTTGTGCCCAAAACATACTGAAAATTCTCACTCTCTATGGTGGGGAAATATTGACTGCCAAATAAGAATTACTCCACTCTGAAGTGTTTAGTCGTAAACAAACAGAACATTAAGTTGGCTTAAAAATACAAAAATCAGCCATTCCTTTGCTTTGTTTCCATTAAGATTTCTTTCTACTAAAGATTCTATGGTGCCTCCAGTTAGGAAGGGGACTTCCAGTCTTTTCAGACTGAAAAGTGGTTTTCCCTTCTTTTCGGGCACAATTAGTGCAGCCCTGTACTTACTAAGCTGCTCAAATATTTTCATGTTGATGTCACTGGTAAGACTCCTAAGTCTGGTCGCAGACATCTAGAATTGCTTCAGCTGGGAATTTCGGCTGCACTAGGTGACCACAAGCTCCCTTGTCATTTCCCCTGAGTGAGCCAGGGGACTGTATTCTCCTACATTCAAAGCCCCACGAAGCATCAACCCAGGAGGCTGGTGTTGACCCTGCAAAGAAAGGACAAGCCAGCATCCATTCCAACACTGTGAGGGCCAGGAGTTCACAGCTACAGCTGCCCAAAACTTCTGTGTTTTGATCAGTGGGGAGGTATAGCACAAGCATTCATTATTACTAATTAGGTACAGAAGTTCAGAAATTTGAGCAGAATCAAGATTCTCCTTATAAGGTCATCGACACATGCCTACACTCCCACATGCCAGCAATGAGAGTTAAACAGGTAAGTCAGGAATTACAGGAACCTGAAGCCTCCACCTCATGAGAAGCATACGGACACCATGCGTGGGCCCAGATCTCTGCAGCTCAGATCCGTCCTTTCCATCCGCGCTCCTTCCCCAGATTCCAGTGAAAAGCCAACTGTGCATGTGAAGGCCAAAGCAAGCTGAGATGTAGCCTCTCATGCAGGACAGATTCCTAGGTCTCCTTGAGGTGTGTTTGCTAATGTGTTGAATAATCAAATTCCCCACCCCAACCCCCTGCAATGTTGTTTTTTGGTTTTAGGGTTTTTGTTTTTTGGGGTTTTTTTTGGAGGAACATCATGGTCTCTCTACTGCCTGGATAAACAGACCACCTCCAAAATTGTGTCCATAGTTCCAATGGCTCTGCTACAGTGTTCATTGTCCTGGTTGCTCTTTGGCACATCCAGAAAGCCTCTAAGGTAGTCCCTGAATGCATCTCCAAGGTGACTGCCACTAGATAGCCATGTGATTTAAACTACACATGTGGCAAACACTGGGCTATCTGTAAGGACTTTATTTTGTTCGTGCCAGTCTGTTTTACACAAAAATCTCCAGTATTAAAGACAAATAGTCACACATTCCAAATCTTCAAAGCTCCCTCCAAGGACATACTGCTTCATTAAATTCCCCAATATGCTTTTATTTGTGCAGAGTAGTAACAAAAGAATAAAAGAGCTGATGTGTATCATTTTTGCCACAATTTTCAATAGAGTGAGCAGACCTGATGAAGTTGGGCAGCAATAAAACATGGGAGGCTTTCAGCCTTCTGTTCATAGCACCTGCAAATAAAATCCTGTAATAGGATTTTGAAAGACATTGCCTGCCCTTTGGGAAAGCTCTCTCAAGGATTTGGAGTGCATAACTACTTACAGTTACCATAAGTAATCCGTTTCATTTGCTAAGCCTGGTGATGGCAATTTATATTTGAAAGGTAAAAATAAAAGCATGATTTTAACAGGCAGTTAAAGGTAATAAGATACATTGAGTGGAAAGATACAGGCATCTGTGTCCAACTGCTTTTCTTAGTTCATGAACTTTATGCTAAATCACAAACACTCATCCACTGAAGAAAAAAAGGGGAAAATGGCAACTAGAGCTGCTCTGTAAGTTACTTAGTTACACAGCGATAGAAAGATCATGGGGAGATAGCTCCCTTTTGTCTTCACCCTTCCTCCAACCGCCCTAAAAATAAATAAATAACTGTGGGCCTGCTACAAAGATGTTCTTCCATCAGACTCCTCAGTGGCTGTCTTTCTTGCCATGAACACATGATAATTAGTGGACAGAGGCCAAAGCCATCCTGCTCTGCAACACAGCTACTAGCATCTTTCACCTTATCATCAATGAAACATGTCAAAATTATCCAGACAAGCCTTGTCTGCCATCCTCAAACTGTATTTCTAACTGGTCTTTCTTCTGAAGCAGTGGTGAGCAATGTTTTTAACTTGAAATTACTATTTATTTATTTATTTATTTTTGATTATACCATTTTTATGCCTTCATTCCCACCCCACCACCATTACATCCCACAAGTGTCAGAACGTATTCGGTACCTGAAGATACCAAGGACAGACGAAAAAGACCAAAGCTCTACTTTGCACCATCTCCCTGTGACAGGACAGCCAGTTTCCAGACCGCTAATGAGTTTTCCAGACTGCTTACTGAGTTTCCCTGTTATACTAGAAACATGTATTAAAGCAGGAGTCATAGGTACTCAGCATAGGATTCTAACTCACATCTGGCTTTCTTTCCATGACACAGTAAGTAAGAACTGGCTTATGAAGTCTATACTGACTGAGGAGAAGGAATATGAAGATTACACTGACTATAACACAGTTAATGGGTGGGTGGAACTGAGTAAATGTGTTTTAAGTCAGAATCAGAGAGGTGCCTGGGTGGCTCATTCGCTTGAGCGTCTGCCTTCGGCTCAGGTCATGATCCTGGGGTCATGGGATCGAGCTCCCAAATCAGCAAGAAGTCTGCTTCTCCCTCCGCACCACCCCCTGCTCATGCTCTCTCTCTCTCAAATAAATTAGTAAATAAAATCTTTAAAATAAAAATTAAAAAATCAGAATTAGATATTGTCTTTGCCAATGAAGAGGTTTTTAGGTTCACAGTAAACATGCACAGAAACAATATATGTTCAACTCTGTGGCAGTCCATAAGAACTCTTAAGTGACCAAATTCCTATAATAGCTTAAAAATTTTTGGAACTCTCCAAATATGGATTCGATTCCTTTCCTCTGTGCTCTTATAACCCGATTATGTATATACCGCCATTACAGTAATTATCATTTCACATTATGATTATTTGTTTTCCCAATAAATTACAAACTTCTTGAAGGTAAGCATAACATCTTTTTTTCCTCCCCCAGTAAATCACGGATCAGCACTGTTTACCGTTGGCACTTAAAGTTCTTTAAGTGAAAGCCTATTCCTTGTAAAACAATGTGTATAGGGGCATCTGGGTGGCTAAGTCAGTTAAGCATCAGCTGCCGGCTCAGGTCATGGTCCCAGGAGTCCCAGGATAGAGCACCCCGCCCTTGGGCTCCCTTCTCAGTGGGGAGTCTGTTTCTCCCTCTCCCTCTGCTCCTCCCTACAGCTCTCTCTCTCTCAAATAATAAAAAAAAATCTTAAAAACAAAACAAAACAATGTGTACAGAATCTTCCCCTAAGGGAGCAAACATACAATGACCATTCTTCCCACTCTACTGCCTACTTAGGGGCAAGGACTTGTTGGTTTTATTCACTGCTATATCCTCAGTAGATGAACAGTATCTGGCACCCAGCTCTAAATTTCTTTAATGAATGAATGAACAAGGCTAGGTCCCTTACCACTGGTGCGACATGTTATAGCAAACATCCTTACTGTCTCTCCTGCACGAGATCACGTCCCTAAAAAGCATGGTACTGCATCATAGGCTGGAGCTTTCTCTGAGAGATATTATACATTATGGTATTCCCCAAAGATGTTTATTAATAAGTCTACAAGAATGGGGCGCCTGGGTGGCTCAGTGGGTTAAGCCGCTGCCTTCGGCTCAGGTCATGATCTCGGGGTCCTGGGATCAAGTCCCGCATCGGGCTCTCTGCTCGGCAGGGAGCCTGCTTCCCTCTCTCTCTCTCTGCCTGCCTCTCTGCCTACTTGTGATCTCTCTCTGTCAAATAAATAAATAAAATCTTTAAAAAAAAAATAAGTCTACAAGAAAAATAAATTCCAGATTTAAATAAGTTCCAGAAATACTAACAAAATCTATTATTTTAAGTGGGATTGGTCTGATACCTTACTGTGAGACTCTCGAAAACTTATGGGGTCATGGGAGACATGAATACAGACAGTGCCAACCTCTCTAGCAATATATTTCTGGAAGCCAGAGCACAAGGGTTTATGCTCCCACTGAAAAACACTTTCAGAAGTGAAGGTGGGTAGTGTTAGTTCAGACTATGCTAAAACTGAAAGCAATTTAAAGTGGTTAGATATTTTTGCAAAGTATTTGACGATACATTTCAAAAAGCCAAGGAAATAATCTAAAACATTAAAAGAGCTGCACATAAAATGTTCAATACAGCTCTATTGTGCAGAAAGAACTAGAAATTAACAGAAAATAGTTAAATATGAGAATGGAATATGAAGCAATTACAAAAATACAAAGAGTTTGCACTGTAACATATAAAAATGATAATGATAACAAGATGTATTTAAAAACATGTATGAGGGGCGCCTGGGTGGCTCAGTGGGTTAAAGTCTCTGCCTTTGGCTCAGGTCATGATCTCAGGGTCCTGGGATCAAGCCCCACGTCAGGCTCTCTGCTCAGCAGGGGGCCTGCTTCCTAGTCTCTCTCTGCCTGCCTCTCTGCCTACTTGTGATCTCTGTCAAATAAATAAATAAAAATTTAAAAAAAACCATGATATGAATAAATCTTAAAAAAATAAAAAATATAAACATGGTATAAAATTGTATCCTATGCTCTAGCTCTACAACTTGTAAGACAGTATATGAAAATGTACAAGCACTAGAAGGAGATAGTGCAATTTTTAAATAGTTTGACTTATGATGCATTTCCTCACTTTGATTTCCATTAATGCTATTTAATTATGGAAGAAATAACAAAAAAGTAACACTGGCTCCCTTTTCTCTGGATTATTCTTTTTCTACTTTCTCAGTATAATATCAGCTATAAACAGACACAGTGTCAAAACCACCAGAAAACATTCATGTCTTTCTATCTGACACTTATTGACAGGAGATAGAACACTTTAAACATCACTGGAAAGCTATATGCTGAGAATCAGCTAGGCAGGAACAAGGTTGTTCCTAAAGAAAGCAAGAGAACTGGCAACATCAGACAGATAATAAATACACTAGCAAATATTAGAGAGGTAATACATGGGTACAGTGAGAGGAAGCAACATAAACCTGGGTTCGAATCCTAGCTCCTCTTCTAAATAGAAATATGATCAGCTGACCTGATTTCCCCACTCATAAGGTGAAGGAGACGATCCCCATACCACATGCTGTGGTTTTCAGGACTAAACGATTTTAAGTAAAGCTCCGAGCTAGGACCAGGCCCTAAACCATTGTTAATGCCCTTGCACAACTGGCAAAGGGGAAAATCTTCCCTGTGAAATATCTTAAAAATTAAATTCTCACCAATACTCATGTCAAGCATGTAAAAATGGCTCCCATGTTGCATACATTCTAAAATGTGTGCCTGAAAAAATGGAAAATTAGTTGTACAGGAAATACAATCAGGAGAAATTAGTAAATGCACGGTTGTAGAGATAATCGTGGTAAATACAGAAACAAATTAATAGTAACCTTCGAATGACTATGGCAACAAGAGCAACTGAAATGCCTTCCTAGGTCTTAAAGTTTTTAAGAAATACGAAGAACGCTTTAATTCTAAAACCCAGAGTCAACCAAAGTATACAAAAATCCGCCCAGTGTGGACTGCTTGTTCCTCTCCCTCCTGGCCTATGGGGGCCCTCTCTCTCTCTCAATAAGTAAACAAACAAAATCTTAAGAAAAAAAAGATTACCAAAAGAATGCTTTATTATCAAGTGCTTTAGTGATTGTGTGACACTACATACAGTCTACAGCTTATATTACTGAGTATATTCCATGTGTCAGACACTTTACAGATACTAACCTATTTGATTTTCAGAAGTCTATGAGGGTGGTACTATTATTCCCATTTTACTGATGACAACACTGAGGCAAAGAGGGGGTAAGTAACTTGCCCAGATCACATAGCCAGTAAATACTAAAACAGCAGGGATGTGAAGCAGGTAGTAGAGCTCAATGGCTCAGGACTGCTCTGCTCTTCTGTGTTGACTGTGGTTAATGTCCTGTGTGGGTACCGTAGACTGGAAGATGTATGTGGAAGAGAAGAGGGAAAACAGAACAATGAGAAGCATAAAAATTACAGCAAAATTACTGTCGTACATTCTGCGGCTTATTTTATCTAAATTGATTTTTTTTTTTTTTGCACAGTTAACATTTTTCTTACAGGAAAATTATAGGCCATAACGAAGAATAACATGTTATTAACATATTTTGTATTCTGAGTTCAAAGATAATTTCCAAATGTCCAAATATTCCTGTTGATATTTGAAGTAAACACCCGCGGTGATGTCTAACAGGTAGAACCAACTGTAGTTTCTTCCTAGCCTTCTGTAACTTCCATCATATTTTGTACAACACTGTTCGGATTTCAAAAAGGAAAATAATACTAAATGCTACTTTGCTAATAAGAAATCACATACAGGAGTGCCTGGCTGGCTCAATCAGTAGAGCATGTGACTCTTGGATCTCAGGGTCATGAGTTCAAGCACCACATTGGGTGTAAAGCTTACTTAAAAAAAAAAAAAAAATAAGAAGAAAGAAAGAAGTCACATACAAATGCCTGGGGCACCTGGGTGGCTCAGTGGGTTAAAGCCTCTGCCTTCGGCTCAGGTCATGATCCCAGGGTCCTGGGATCGAGCCCCACAACGGGCTCTCCGCTCAGCGGGGAGCCTGCTTCTCCCTCTCCTTCTGCCTGCATCTCTGCCTACTTGTGATCTCTGTCAAATAAATAAATAAAAAATCTTAAAAAAAACAAAAGACAAACAAACAAAAAACAAGAAGTCACATACAAATGCCCATCAGTTGATGAATGGATAAATGCAATGTGGTATATCCATAGCATCGAATATAAATTTTAGAATAAAAAGGAGTGAAGCAGTGATACATACTACAACATGGATGAACTTTGAAAACATTAAAGTGAAAAAAGCCTGACACAAAAGGCCACATATTATATAATTCCATGTATATAAAACATCCAGAATAGGCAAATCTATAGAAAGTAGTAGAGCTTGCCTAATATTGGATGGGAGCTGAGGGGGAAAATGGTACATGACTGCTCATGGGTTTCTTTGGGGGATGATAAAAATGTTCTAAAAGTGATTGCAGTGATGTTTACACAACTCTGAATACACTAAAAACTACTCGACAGTAAATTTTAGATGGGTGAGTTGTATGGTCTAAGTACGAAATCTCGGGGCACCTGGGTGGCTCTGTCGTTTAAGTGTCCAACTCTTGATTTCAGCACATATCATGACCTCAGGGTTGTGAGACTAAGCGCCCCCCCCACCCCGCACTGGGCAAGGAGGCTACTTAAGATTCTTCCTCTCTCTCTGCCCCTTTCCCCCTAAAAAATTATGTCTCAGTAAAGTTGTAATATATCTAAATCACAGAGAACACTTAAAAGGCGACCATACTGGCCACTTCACATGTGGTGTTCTACTGATTTCATGACAGACATCATACAAACACTTCTAATACAGCTATATTAGATATACAATAAGAAAAAAGCAGAATAGTTTTAACTGAGGTAAAGAGTTGGGTCATAATGAAATCTGATGAAAGGAAGCATTTTTGTGAGCAATCAGAAATTACAAGAATTACTAGACAGAGTGCTGATTTTCACTGAGTAGTTTAATCCTCCCATGGGCAGCACAAGAGGAAAAGAGAAATATGGCTGTACCGAACTGAATTAAAAGACAAACAGATCAAAGTAGAAAGAGAAAAGTCATCTTAAAGAGACCAAAAGAGACCAAAGGGCACACATGCCAAGGCAAAACTAGACTGTGGTACAAACACACCTAGGCAAAGAATGTACTTGTCTGAGAAAAGGGCCAGAAAGGGCAGGTCCATGCACAGCTCCTCTTTATTTAGCATCTAGTAGGTGGCAGGATCTGTGCTTGACCAGTTACACTGAAAAATAACAGTCTGAGAGATAAATGTTGACATCACCCTTCCAAACTGTCTTGGCAAGAGGTGCCAGGGCAGTGGACTCTGGACTGATGGAGAGACAATTCAGGCTTCTGACAGGCTGCTGCACTGTGAGTCATCCAGGCTGCTCTGTTCATCTGACTGCATGTCATCAGGTAACCTTCTGACTGTCCTCCAGCTTCTTCCCACAACTGAACAACTGATGTGCATAATCTAACTAGAGAGCTGCAGAAAAATAAAGCAACAGAGTAACAGAAGCTCCTGTGTGTGCAAAGAGTCTGGATGAATACATCTAGACGAAGCTGTTAACAACTGTTACTTCACCAGGTGGGATCAGAAGGACTTTCGACTTACACATGTCCATATTTGGCTTGGACCGTTAAAAAAAAAAAAAAAGTACTACTTTCCATTAAGGATAAATAGGATAATTTTAAAATAAATAAATAAGTAAAAAATTTGGCTTTACCTTAATACTTACTAGCTAAGGCAACTAAAATTTTCTGGTCTGTATCTAAGTTTCATATAGCCTCCTGAGTAGACATATGTCTTACGACTTAGGTTTACATGATTCTACTATTAACAGAAGGATGCGCTCTATGTGTACTAGCAAACTTAACTTTCTGAGCTTCCAAAGCTCTAGGGGTTGGTGAATTCTAACATCAGCTGGGCTTCCTTGGTAAAACCTGAACCACACCAAGTATTCTGCATTCAAATTCTGTAAGCAGAAAATATTAAAGAGGGATGCCTGGGTGGCTCAGTCAGTTAAGCGGCTGCCTTGAGCTCAGGCCATGATCCTAGGGTTCTGGGATCGAGTGCCCCATCAGGCTCCTTGCTCAGTGGGAGTCTGCTTCTTGCTCTGCCTGCTGCTCTCCCTGCTTGTGCTTTCTCTCTCTCTCTCTGACAAATAAATAAAATCTTAACAAAAAAAAAAAGAAAGAAAATATTAAAGAGCTGTAATTTAGAACCCGTTTAGAGACCTCTCCCAGCATTCCAGCATAATTTACAAACAGGCAGCTGCTGGACCTACAGAGTGGCCTTGTTAGCTGGCAGGCCTGGGAAACAAAGGCTGGTTCTACACCACCACCAACCTCAAACACCCTCTCTCTGCCTACAAATAGATAAGAACTGTGCGGGAAGCCCTAGGAACATGACAGTCCTAGCCTTAGCCTGGGCCTAGAATTTGAGTCCTAAATCCAACCACCCTCCCACACGCTGCCCAGAGTTTAAAGTTAGAGGTCAGAGTACCCAGCAGTAAGGGCCACCAAATGGTATTAATGTTTCAGCATCAGATAACCAGCCGGCCTTCAGCCATCCCTAAGAATGACCAGTTAGTTATTGCTAAGTGAATGCTGGGCCTGAGAATGCCACACACCCTCAAATCCCACTTCTTGATAAATCCCACTATTAAAAAATCAAGACATCAATTATGTAAGTCTGAAATGGAAAAGAATAATATGGGAGATTCAAGCATCAAATTGATGGATTAGAAAACCATTACAGTCCTGTGCAACCCGGAGATAACAATGTTCTATCATCAGGAGAAGGTTTTCAGGAAAATATGTGGGCACATCAGGAGCTAAATAAATGAAAACCAGCTAAAGATCTGAAGTGATTAAAGAAAACTCATAGAAAAAGACTACAAACACCCAAATAAGTGAGAAGGAATACTGAATCATCAAATTAATAGCCCTGTAAACGACAGACACTAAACTTGCTCTTAAAAAAAAAAAAATCAACTAAGAAATATGAATGTTAATGGACCAAACTTGAATAAATAAATGCTCTAAAAACATGAACATCTGTAAACTTCCATGCCCAATGAGTCATTAAAGTTTCCCAGTTTGGGTCAATTGGGTAGCTCAGTCAGTTTGAGTGCCCAGCTCTTGATCTCAGCTCATGTCTTGATCTCAGGATTATGAGTTCAAGCCCCCCATTTGGGTGTGGATCCCATTAAAAAAAAAAAAAAAAAAAAGCCCACTCATAAGAAACAATGTTTATCCATCTCCAAAGCCAAGTTCCCAACTTTGGCTGACCTCATTTGTACCTTGACTGGTCTGTATCCAAACCCGGCAACCCATCCTTCCAACCAACTAGTCCTCTGTATGTCCATTTAAGTTACTTTTCTCATGCCATAGGATTAATTTTCACTAACCCCTTAAAATTAAACCACTTCTTCTCCCTCTCCACGCCCTTATCCCACTGCATACCAATTGGTTCTTTACTGCCTAAAGTATGTAATGACTCTCAATCATAGGCTTCAAGCAACTATACAACTTCTAGCCATATTGCTCCCATATGCAGTAAGTCTTCACTTCCTTGAAATCAATTAAATCCTATTTCCAATCTATTAGAACTCCATATATGATCACCCAGATATCATCTGAGATGATAAATGTGAGACTGGGTTACTAAATAACAAGCTAGCAATCTACTGTGGACCAGAGTACAAGCCCCTGATGGAATCCCAAAATCCAACAAAGATGAGACAGGACCCCAAGTCTCCATACCTTGAAGCCTCCCTTCCTGACAATACCATCATTCCCTGATCATAATGAGACATGTCTTTGGCCTCTGAGTCTACCATAAAAAAGCATATGGCTCACTTCATCACTGTCTAAACATAAGACTTCCTGCTCTCACACATCATCATTCCCACCCTGACTGGTCTTTCTAGTGACCACACTTACGAAAACTACTATAGACAGTAACTGAACAATATCACAAGGAAAATAAAAAACACAGAGATAAGAATATAAATATGCAGAGACAGAAGATAATAAAACACATGTGCCACTACCAAGAGTACCAAGGGCTTTAGAAGAAGAAACCAAGGGAGAAACAACCTTGGCTCTGGTCCATTCTTCTAAGTGTTCTTTTTCTGCTAAGCGTTTGCCTACCAACACCTTGCCCCCAACTTTGGTCCTCAACCAATATATCATTTTGTTTCCAAAGACGCTGCTCCCAGGATGGGCACTACCCACCCCACATACCCCGTGCAAGTCCAGTTCAGGGTATTCTCCATGATACGATGAGTAGATTTTTATTCTCAGTTATCTCTATCCGATGCTTCCCAGGGAAGGCGGTTTCTGGCAGGAATGTGCTCTGGCCTGGGATGATCTCTAGGTCATTTCTCAGCATGCTCTGCCATTTCTGAGCAAGTGGTGTGCTACAGCCAACTTGCACCAGGCTCATGACAGCCAACAATGCACATCCCTTTCCAGTTCCCACTCACCGACTTCATGTCGGCAGCCTGAAATCAATATGGTGGAAGAATTTATACCACGGAAACCTGCCAGTGTGACACACCTGGGCATTTCTTCCCTCCCTCACAGAGCTGGTTATTATATATTTACCAAGACACCACTACCTGTGCCTTAGTTTATCACCCAACGTGTGAGTTTCTCTTTTATACAGAAATAAATTTTTTAAAAAAAGATTTTATTTATTTCTTTGAGAGAGTGAGAGAGAGCATGAGAGGGAAGAAGTTCAAGGGAGAAGCAGACTCCCCACAGAGCTGGGAGCCCGATACTGGACTCGATCCCAGGACTCCAAGACCAAGACCTGAGCCGAAGGCAGTTGCTTAACCAACACAGTCACACAGGTGCCCCAGAAATAAATTTTTTGTCTAGGCAAATCAATTTGACTTTGGACCTTTTTAAGCTTTTAAGCTCTTAACTATTTGATACAATTTTTTTTTCTATTTGTTTATGGTTCCATGGAATTTATTTTGATGTATAATACGAGCTTATCCATGATTTTTAACCTAAGTATCTAATCAGCTGTCTGATTCAAAATGGCTTTTAATAAACAATCAATTATTATTTATATTATGGTCTCAGGTTTATACATTCTCTTCCACTGACCTATTTTACTCTTGTGTCAACACAAAACAAGAACGACTACCATGTTTGGGTACTTCCCATGTACCAGCAATTTGCTCAGCCTTTTATTACATTATCTCATTTGATCTCACACTTCACAGGTGAGAAAACTCAGAAGTAGAAGGATTAAGTAACTGGGCCATGGTCACCTGCCTAGAATCCCAGTACTCTACCTCCAACACCTGACATCATGACTACTATGCTAAACTGTAACACACAACTGACTGCTATATGTGAAGTTTTATTATCTGATATTAGTCTCTCCTTTATTACTTAGAATCATTTTCTCAAGTCCCTCCAGAAATGTACATAATTTTTACTCAGATCATGCTAGATTTGTAAATTAAATAGGAAAAAAATGACATCCACTCTTCCAGTTTTGGCATCCATGAACAAGGTACGTTCCTCTAGTTTATTCAAGTTTTACTTTAAAAATCTCAAGTTTTATGGTATTCCTGATTTCACTACCACGTATTTCTTACTAGGTATCTTATATTTATTGTTACTATACTGAAGGGATGTTCTTCCCATTATGTTTCTAACTGGTTACTGTAAACACCTGGGAAAGCTCTACGGATTTATATACTTACCATTACACACATACACACACACAAACACACCCCTTTTAGCTGACTTTCTTGGTTTGTGTATTTTACTTCTTTTCAAATAATTATATTTATTTTTGCTTTATGGTTTACCATACCAGTCAGAACTTCTACAATACTGTTCGTGGCAATAGAAGTCTTGCTAATGTGTTCCTGAAATAAGCAAAAAATCCTCTAGTGTGTCATCGTCAAGAATGATCTTGGCTGTTGGTTGGTTTGAAACAGTCAGTCTTGTTGAAGATGTAGTTTTCACTTTCTGCTTTTTAAATGAATAGATGTTGAACTTTTTCAAATGTTTTTTTGAGTATACTACTGAAAAAACATTAGGGTTTTTTCTTACTGAAAACCCTATTTTATTTTATTTATTTTATTTTTGTTTTTAAGATTTTATTTATTTATTTGACAGACAGATCACAAGTAGGCAGAGAGGCAGGCAGAGAGAGAAGGGAGGAAGCAGGCTCCCTGCTGAGCAGAGAGCCCAATGCGGGGCTCAATCCCAGGACCCTGGGATCATGACCTGAGCCAAAGGCAGAGGCTTTAACCCACTGAGCCACCCAGGCGCCCCAACCCTATTTTATTTTTTAAAGCACATTTTAAAAAAAGATTTCTTTCTTTTATAGAGAGAGAGCATGCGAGCAGAGGGAGGGGCAGAGGCGGCGAGAGAGAATCTTAAGCAGACTCCCAACTGAGCACAGAGCCATATGTGGAACTCTGTCTTACCACACTGAGATCATGACCTGAGCCAAAATCAAGACTTAAATGCTTAACCCACTGAGCCACCCAGGCACCTCCCGTGAATACTTTATTTTAAACAGAAAAATTCTAGACTATCCAATAAAGAGGTAGATCTAAGTTTGGTCCTGGACTGTATGTCAGCTCTCAGGAGTCAGGAGTCCTAGGTCAGGTACAATCTGTTCTGCCACAACGTGTTTCTTTGACATGCATTATCTCACACGCAACTGGCAATAGATGAATGACATCTGCATAATGAAGAAGTCACACTGGCTCCCATGTACTTTTTCCTAGCATGTTAATGTTTCCACGTAATCAGACACAAGTTTTCTCGTGATTATTAAAGAGAAAGCCTTAGCAAGAAGACCTTGGGGGGAGTGAGGGAAGCTGAAAAATCTACAGAAGTGACTTACTTTTAAGAGGTGGCTGATTCATTGGCTTCAAATACAATGACACGTCTCATCTTTTTTTTTTTTTTTAAGATCTTATTTATTTGTCAGAAAGAGAGCAAAGCAGAGGGAACAGCAGGCAGAGAGAAGCAGGTGCTCTGCTGAGCAAGGAGTGCAATGCGGAACTTGAACCCAGCACCCTCAGATCATGACCTGAGCTAAAGGCAGATGCTTAACTGACTGAGCCACCCAGGCACTTTCCATCTTCTAAACCATCTGACAAAGCTGTAAATGCAGATAAGGAAGCTGCAAAGACATTTTTCCCTGTATTACAAAACCATGGATTAATGAAGGCTATATAACCTGGATCAGATTTTTAATTTTGATTAAAAGAGTTCTATTAAAAGCAAATACCCCCTAAGACCCACTTCTCCAAAGAAGAAAGCCTGAGCACAGGAGCGTAAGGCTACAAAGAAGTTTCTCACTGCCATACTGGGTACAACACCAGTAAACTCTAATTTTTTCTTAATACTTCTAGTAGGACTACTACTTCTGTTAGTTACAAAGTTCCTTAGTTTTAAATGTTCTGTCCCAACTCCATTTCTCCAATCAGCCTTTTTGGTTTGGGAGCCAGATTTTGCACAACATGAGGTTGTTTATTTTACTTTTAAATTGTTAAGTCTTAGTTTTTTGTTTTTTTAAGATTTTGTATGTATTTATCTGACAGAGAGACACAGTGAGAGAGGGAACACAAGCAGGGGGAGTGGGAGAGGGAAAAGCAGGCTTCCCGCCGAGCAGGAAGCCTGATGTGGGCCTGGGATCATGACCTGAGCTGAAGGCAGACGCTTAACGACTGAGCCATCCAGGTGCCCTGTTAAGTCTTAGTTTTGTTCTGTTTTGGTTTGCTTGTCTTTTCCAGGTTCACCTTTATGGTGTAGCAGCAGAAACATCCATATTCCAGACCCATCGGGTCTACTGCAACCTACTTAGCACAGTAAAGCCCACTTGAGATGTGAGGTTCTTTTTTAACCCAGACAGCTAATAGACACAAAGTACTTGCCATCAAGGAATTTAAGATACTTGATTTAAATATTGAAAAGTTTATATCATTTGTCATAGACAGAGTACCTGCAGCGAAGAGAGAGGGCATATGCAAATTTCTGAAGTACATTCAAGCAAGGGCGGTGGCCACACCTGACCCCATCATCTCATTCACAATGCACGCAGACCCCACCAAAACTCCTGATCTCCCACACAACCTGCTCCACAAACACAACCTTCCCCATCTCTGCAAATAGTAATTCCACCTTCCCAAGTGTCCAGACTGAAAACCTGCTGGCCTTCTCCACACCACATATCCCATTCATTAAGAAATGCTAATGTCTGGGGCGCCTGGGTGGTTTAGTTGTTAAGTTTCTGCCTTCAGCTCAGGTCATGATCCCAGCGTCCCAGGATGGAGTCCCATATCCAGCTCCCTGCTCAGCGGGGAGACTGCTTCTCCCTCCACAGCTCTCCGGTGCTTGTGTTCCCTCTCTCACTATCTCTCTCTGTAATAAATAAATAAAATCTGTAAAAAAAGGAAAGGCTAATGTCTCTTATCTTCCAAATATGTCCAGAATCTGACCATTTCTACCACCCTCGTTCAAGCCACCATTATCTCGTACCTGAATTACAACAGCCTTCTATTGGCTTCTATCCTTGACCCCTTAACACTAGCTTCAATAAAATGAAACCCTTTTCATCGGAAAGCCAGATCATTATTCCTCTGCTGAAAATCCCACAATGCTTTCCAACATCACTCAGAGCAAAGGCCAGCTCATAGGACGGCTGAACAGCACGCGAGGTGCTCCAGCACCATGCACCTCTGAGCTGTCCCCTTCCCTCTACACATACCTGCAACCAGGACGGCCTCGCTGGCCGGCCTCGCTGGCCCTCTAGTCTCTCAGGCTTGCTACCAAATCCTGACGTTTGCAATTCAGAGTTCCCTCTGCCTAGAGTAGTCCTTTCTTGGGTAATCAAGCTGGCTTTCCCCCTCACTTCCCTTAGGCTTTTGCTCAAAAGTCGTCATCTTAGTGAGGCTTCCCCTAACCACCATTCAGGATATTGCCCCCCAACACACGCACACGTGCGCGCGCGCGCGCGCGCACACACACACACACACACACACACTCTATTTCCCCTCCCTTACTATTCCCCATAGCATGTATCTCCATCTGCTAAACTGTATTATTTTACTTATGTGGTGCACCTTCCCTGCCCACTAGAAAAAAAAGCCTATTGCTGTCCTGTCTCCCGGGTACCTACAAGAGTTGCTGGTGTACAGAACATATTGAACTCAATTACTACTTAATGAATGAATCAGGTTCACCGCATGAAGTGATGAAGGAAGTGACAGATTATAATTCCAGGTTATGGCCTTCACCACCACAAACGCAAGGAATATTTGGAAGAAGGTGAAGCAGTGCACAAAAGTTTCCTTTATTTTAACGCAGGCATATGGCTAGGCTGTGAAAACTTATTTAAAAGATTTATTGAGCTGCTTCCTCAGATCAAGGACACTTGGAATTAAAGGGCTTTGAGTGGCTCAACTTGTCAGACCCCCTGGTGACTCACAAGATTGTTCCTCCATGATGTGACAAGACATTTGAACACACCAAAACTGAAACTGCAGGGGAAAAAAAAAAAACACCCGGAGCACTACTGATAGGACCAACGAAACACAAGTGTGCTGACTCAAACTGGACAAGTGAATCAAGCCCATGGCAACTGCATTCATTTTTCCAAGGCTGACGAACCCCTACACTCAATGGAATCACTGAATTTAAAAATGAGAGAATCTTATCAACTAATCTCAAAAGAATATCTGTGGTTACCTCTGAAGTGCATCCTTCAGGGACAGGCCTGAATTATCAAGCATTTGTCCCACTGGCATGGCTCACATTTTCATGAACAAAATGCAAGAGCTGAGGCAAAATTTAATCAACAAGTCAATATTTAGGACAGTCTGAGGATGAACTTACAAGTTTAAAGTTATCCTAAAACTTTTGACATGAGCTCAATTCTAGAATGTGTTTACCATCCCTGATACTGTAAAAACATACTCTTTTTCACGAAAGGGCTGAAATTAACACTGGAGCTTTAGATCTGTGATGTAACCCTAGAGTCAGGACAAACTGAAATGTGCCTGACTACATACTCAATAGCTGTAGAGTACAGTTATTTCTTAAATGCCACATTCCTATCAATACATCAAGAATGCTATTTGACTAGTTCCAGGCCTGCAACCTGTAATTTTGCAGTTTGGGGATTAACAAGTTTATTAAATCATTTTTCAAAATGATTTTGAATTAATTCTGAAATCTTAATTTCATAAATCTGTTTTATATCATTATTAATCGTCTTAAAAAATATTTAGGGGTGCCTGGGTGGCTCAGTCAATTAAGTGTTGGACACTTGCTTTCGGCTCAGGTCATGATCTCAGGGTCCTGGGACTGAGCCCTATGTCAGGATCCCCACTCAGTTAGGAGCCAGCTTCCCCTCTCTCTCCCTCTGCCCCTCCCCCTGTTCATGCTCTCTCTCTAGAATAAATAAATAGGGGCACTTGGATGGCTCAGTTAAGCATCTGCTAAGGTCATGATCCCAGAGTCCTGGGATTGAGCCCCCCTCTCAGGCTCCCTGATCAGCAGGAGTCTGCTTCTCCCTCTCTCTCTGCCCCTACCCCTGCTCCTTCTCCCTCTCTCTCTTGATCACTCTCTCAAATAAATACATTAAAATGTTTCAAAATTTTAATTAATTAAAAATAAATAATAACCTCTTTAAAAAATAAAATAAATCTTAAAAAAAAAAGAATTTAAAATTCATATGGGCCCACACATAGGTGGATTTCAAATTATACACAGGTTTTCCCTGTTATCCAAAAGTTTGATTTACCAAAGAACTACATGAGTTCTCATTTTTCTCAAATGAAAGAAATTCGAAGAGGATTTTCATTTTATGAAATGGTAATTGTTTCTTCAGCATCTCAAGCTTACAAAAGGTTTCATGGGAATCCTCTACTTTTGGATAGTAGGGAAGCCTATAATTCATTACTTCAAAAGCATAGGTGCTTACTTTTCAATAAGGACAAGGTAATGAAATACAAGGAACACCACAGATTGGAGGAGTTAACTAAGAAGATAAGATGGTTAAATGCAATAAGGGATCCTTAATGCAATAAGACTGGATCCTGGGATAGGGGGGAAAAAAAAAAGTGGAAAAACTGGGAAAACCCAAATAAAGACTGTAGTTTAATTAATAGTATTGTACCAACATTAATTTCTTAGTTTTTTAAATGTATCAATTTCATGTAAGATGTTAACACAGAGGAAGCTGGATGAAGGGAATACCGGAACATTCTGTATTCTTTGCAACTCTTCTGTAAATTTAAAATTATTTCCAAATAAAAATTCAGGGACTGCCTGGATGGCTCGGTCAGATAGTGCCTGACTCTTGATTTCTGCTCAGGTTATGATCTCAGGGTCCTGGGATCAAGCCCTGCGGCCAGCTCTGGACAGACTATGGTGTCTGCTTGAGATTCTCTGTCTCCCTCTTCCCCTCCCTCTGCTCAAGGGCTCTTAAAACAACACCAACGACAACAACATAAAACAAAGCCAACCCCCCCCCCCCATCTTCCAGGACTAACACGACAAAATACAAATACCCCAAAACAAATGAAGGGAAACTACCTTAAGATAATAACAGCAACCACATTTACATGGACATGAAGTGATGTGAAGATTAGAATAAATCAATGTTTCAACCAAAATTAGGTATGAAGGACATTCTAAATTTGGAAGGGATGGGCACCTGGGTGGCTCAGTCGGTTAAGTATCCAGCTCTTGATTTCAGCTCAGGTCATGATCTCAGGGTCACAGGAGTAAGTCCCACATTGAGATTCTCTCTATCTCTCTCTGCCTCTCCCTACCCATTCTCTCTCTCTCTCACATAAATAAAATTCATATGGGCCCATACACAAAATAAAAAAATACATTTTTAAAAAAATAAATAAAAGCACATACTGATTGTTTCTATGTGCTGGAATTATAAATGATTATTTCACGCTAAGCTCTTCTCTACAATGAGCACGTGAAGATTTTATAATCTGAACAATAAGAATACATATATTTCAGGGGTGTCTGGGTGGCTCAGTCAGTTAAGTGTCTGCCTTTAGCTCAGGTCATGATCCCAGGGTCCTGGAATCCAGCCCCACATCAGGTTCCTTGCTCAGCAGGGGGTCTGCTTCTCCCTCTCCTCCCAGCTTGTGCTCTCTGTCACTATCTCTGTGTCTCTCTCTCAAATAAATAAAATCTTAAAAAAAAAACAAACCCAAAACCATACATTTTGGTGTTAGTGCATATAATCTTGAGGTGAAGTAACAGGAGGTTATTCCTGTTCCTACAAAGTCTCACATTCTTGTTCCCCCTTACTCCTCCCCAACTGGCTCTGGTTTGGATTCTGATCAGTTCTCCCCTAGTCTGCTGCAACATCAGCCAGTCTTCCCCATACCCCTCCAATTATCTTCAGTCTAGTTTTCCCATTCTTATAACTTATTTTCCTAAAATTCAGGTTATAAGACATCACTTCCTGTCAAAACAAAACAAAAAACAGAACTCTAAAGGTTGTATTGTCTAAGAAAGAGGCAATAGTCTAAGGATGAAATTTCCAACTTTCCTTTCAAGGCTCAGCCCACTGTGTCCCAAAGAGACTAAACCCTTCCACAAACTTAACAGTCACCTTCAAGCTTCTTCTAAGTGTTTGTTCATGACCTTTTCATTAACAAAATTACTTTGGCTAACATTTACTGAGTGCTTATTATGTACTAGGCACAATGCCAAGAGATTCACATGTAATTTTTTTCCTAGAGTCTTCTCATTAACCCCTAGGGGTAAGTGTTACTAAAGGAAGAATAATCAGAGCTATTGGCTAATTTTCCCAAGGTTATCTAGCTAGTAAGTGATGGTGTAAGAAACTGAGCCCTAATCTCCAAGTTCCAAAGTCCAAACTCAACATAATCTTCTTTCCAACTTCTATCCCAGAATGCTAGCTTCTGGTACCATCCCAAATTCCTTCAGTTGGAAATGATAATCTCTTCCATGGACCTACATGGCTATTTACTTTCCTCTTATAGATCTTATCCCATCCTTCCTTGTATGTAGGTAACAATACATATGCCTATATTACCCAATTAATTTCAAGTGCGTTGAGGACAGGAACAGCAAAATTACCATCCTTCACAATCTGGACCCATGATAATGTTAGGGAATAGTAGCACTCACTATCTATCAAAGAAAATCATGTTCAAAGAAACTTAAGACTCCTACTTTATTCCTTCAGTTATACACACATACATGCTTGAATTAAAGGTACAAAGAGTCTCGCACAGTACAAAGAACACTGGTTTTGAAGCATGGCAAACCTGTTTACAAACCCTGGCTCTAGTACAAAGAAGCTACTATCTAACCTTGGGGCAACTCACTTAACCAACGTGCCCTTAATTTCTCATCTGTAACAGTGTGAGACTAATGATAATAGGTATAAAATACATAGCACTACATGTAGCAAAGTAAATGGATAGCTACTATCAAAGTAAGTTGATAAACAGGTGTTACTGTTATTTGATTCTATAATATATTAATTAAATTCTGGGCATGAGAACTCACTTCATCCCCAGAGTGACAGGGCCTCATTTCTAGGACTTTTTAAGAAGTCAGTATTTCTGTAAGTAGACGACAAAGAACACTTAGATACAATACTCAGAGTAGTGAGATGATTACGTGCTAAGTGTTCCGAGATGAGAGTGATCAGTGTAGATTAAAGAGAAACACTTCTGTAAAGGAAGGAATATGAGCTGGTTCATCAGGACAGAACTGGATAGAAGGGAGAGAAACTCCAAAAAAGGAGACCATCATAAGTAAAAGCAGTGAGGCAGAAGTAAGATGCTTATTTGAAAAAGTCAACATGCCTCAAGTACCATCTTACTCAGTGGACAAAGACCACACGAATAAACGGAGGGCAGAGTCCAGAGGGAATTCTGAATCGAATGCTGGTGTAAAAGATACACAGCTCAACAGGATAAAAGCTGGAAAGAAGAAGCTTCATATTGCTCATAGGAAAACATCCAATAAAATGAGAATTAGGGATTTATCTAACAAATGCATAAAGAGTTTGTTATAATGAGCATATCCTTTGTTTTTATTAGCCGTATTCACTACCTTTATCTCTAACCTCAAAGTCAGTGTTCCTAACCTACCCTATCATTCAGCATTGTGAAACATATTTGAATGCATAGAGAAATAATAACTCAGAGAACTACCATACCCATTCACATGTGGCTGTGGTGCAGATAAAACTCAGAAGACACGGGGTTGAAAGCTCCTTACAACTAAAAAATGCTATCTGATTCTAAAGACCCTGAGGCAGGAAAAGTAATTTATTATTAATATTACTAGTAACAAAAAAAAAAAAAATCAGGCACATTCTGTTAAGGGAAAAACAAAAACTATAATTTAAGAGCAATGCTAAATGGGTTAATGAACTAGGATACTGATCGGTACAATGGCTTGAATTATTACTGCTCTGCGACTGCAGGTTAAGAATCAGACAATATACACAGAACATAATACTTTTTCACAATGGACTCACACCTTCAAGACTCCCATTGCTTGAATGGAATTCACTCAGTTGCAATTTTACACAAATCATCCACCGTGAAATGATATAAGAGCCCAGCATCCTGAGTTTACATACAGATTTTTCAAATCAATGGGCTACCTGTTCAATCAGAACTGGTGGGGGAGGGGTAGAAAAACCTAGTTGACAAGTATTAATAAAAGCAAAATACAGTCCACTCGCCTCCATAGTCCATATTGACTACACTGACAATCAGGAATAAAACCTCCATCTCTAATTCATCAGCATTTTGTCTTAGCAATAAACTGTGGTTGACTCTTCCTCTAGTCAAAGTTGCCAGTCTCAGTTTCAGTTTACGCCCAATGGAGAAAGCCCTTTTCAGAATTATAATGTCACTGGTGAAAATATGGGAAAATTAAAAACTTAAACACGCTGAATGGAATTATTTTAACATAATATTTAATGTAGTATAAATATTTATTTTTCTAATGATGTTATTTATTTTATTTATTTATTCGTTCGAAAGAGAGAGTGCAGGTACACACATGAGCAGGGCAGAAGCAGAAGGTGAAGGGGGGGAACAGAATCTCAAGCAGACCCCCAGCAGAGCACGGAGCCCCACGCAGGTCTTGATCTCACAACCCTAAGATCATGACTTGAGTCAAAACCAAGAGTCAGAGGTTGAATCAACTATGCCACCCAGGTGCCCCTTTTTCTTTTTCTTATCCATTTTCATACACATGTCGCAAGAAAGGCCAGAGGCTTTGAATTTGCCTAAACCCTCAGCAGACGGGGAAGGCTTCCTTTCCGCACATGGACTAGCCACTGCTGCACAAACTGCATTTTTTTTTTCAACTGGCCAATAGGCCACCCATCAACTCTGTGTGGGATTTGGGATGCCTAAGCCAGAGAGGAGAAAAAATAACCTAAGACTTGTGTTCTAACTCCAGGTCATTTGTTTGCTAAATAATCTTAGACCATTGACCTCTATCAACTGATTTTCTCATCTATAAACAGGACCCTATACCTAACACTGATAATTCATAGTGGCTCCAGATTTTTCTTCTTGGAGGCAAAAGAAGCAATCCCTGACTGGAAGGGGGTACATGAAGATGCCCCTGTCCAGGAACACACTGGAGATTACGAATACCTTAACTGTCCTATCAAGAATGGGGACTTGGGGAGCCTCGGTGAACCAGTCAGTTAAGCACCTGCCTTCAGCTCAGGTCATGATCCCGGGATCCTGGGATCGAGCCCCGCATCAGGCTTCCTGCTTGGTGGGGGTCTGCTTCTCCCTCTCCCTCTACTCCTTCCCACTGTTCATTCCCTCTCTCCCTCTCTTAAATAAATAAAATCTTTAAAAAAAGGGAACTTGATGGAGATACTGAGAAAGCTAAATATCCCCCAGGCCCCTCCTTGATGCCAGCACTGCTTGCTACGATAACAGATTATAAATGGAAAAGCGAGGTGTAAGAAGCAAAGATGCCAAAAAAAAGAACATCCACGTGCAGATGCATATGAGGTATGCAATAAAAAATCATTTATCTCCCTTTTTAGATTAATTCAGTAGATAAAGTCTGGCCTTCTAGATTCTTAGGGAGATTAAATCTTCTTATCAGAATTCAACTCAACATTGAACACCTATTATGTGCAAGCTACTAGGTAGGGTGCTGTTGAAGACAGGAAAAAAAATAAGAGATCTTCACCTTCAACTAGTATATAAAAAGAACAAAATAATTTCCACACTAAGAATATAAAAATATTGTGAGAAAGAATACAGAAGCCCCATAATCCTGAGCCTTCATTTAAGGTCACAATCTACCTTTCAGCCAGACCCCATACTACTGATAAACACATACTCCAGTCATCCCACACCACTTCTGCAAAACACACTGTGCACTGTGCCCTTCTGTTCTTCTGCTTGTGCCATTCCTACAGGCTGGAGTTCTTTACCTATCTCCGACTCAAGTTATTACTCTCTCTCAAGACCAAATTCCATTCCTTTTGCTTCACAAAGCCTTTCCCATGACCAGTTGGAATTAAGGAGGTGATTTTAAAAAGAAAGATACTATCAAACAAAAACACTGAGGAAGAAGGGAATGAAACATCTGTACCAGAGGAGCTATAAGATAAATAGAAGACAAAGGATCTGCAGAATCTTCTAGAAAACCATTATACCATGCTACACAGAAAATTAACAAGTCTAACAAGTTTTAACGGGAGGAATCCAAGAGGTAAGAGAAAGCCTGTCAAGATTACAGGATACTGGGGGAACCTGGCTGGCTTGGTCAGTAGAGCATATGACTCTTGATCCCAGGGCTGTGAGTTTGAGACCCACACTGGGCAGAGATTACTTTAAAAAAAAAAAAAAAAAAATTGTGTGACACAAAAAGCCTAGCAGCAGAAACCTGAGAAATGCATCTAGGAATTATGAAACCCAAGGAGTTAGAGCCACAGTTGGTCTTTTTATCTATTATTCTGACAGGACTAGGAAGCACGTGGAAAATTAACCACTAGTTACACAAACAGCATCAAAGAAGAGAATTTAGCTTTTTACGGTTTAAGATGCAACTCTACCAGGAGGCACCTTATTAAGTATGGAAGAATGCGTTTGCTCACAGACTGGCCTATCTCATCAAAAGGGCCTTGAACTAATCATGGAAAGGTAGAAGCCATGATGTAAACCAACACTGTTAACACATCATTCATCCTACAAGAAACACTGACTGACCATCTCCCAATTGCCACAGCCTGGTGCCACACTGGGGACACAGCATTCAACCAACCAGACAAATCCTGGTCCCCGTGGAGCCTACGGAGGGAGAAAGCCAGTAAATACATGTAAATAACTTCAGGTGATGATCAGCTTAAAGAAACATACAACCAAGTAAGAATTAGCCCATGACAGGATTGGGGTAGAAGGGTCATCTCAGAACCGACGGAGCAAGGCTGACAAATCTGAGGGTCCCATCAGGCAGACAGAAGAAAAGCAAGGCCCTGACAGGGAAGGATCTCAGCATGTCTGAGAACAGTGAATCTGGCCAGCACAGAACGAACAGGAACTGGCAGGAGGGGAGCGAAAAGGCAGGCAGAGTCAGACCGAGGCAGAAAGGAAGTCTGGATATCACACTCCAGGGTGATGGAAGTTACTGGAGGGTTCTGGGTGCAGGGAAGATAGGATCTGAGTTTGCTTTTGGTCACAAAGACTGCTGTGTGAGAGAAAGGCGTGAAGGCCCCTGAGCACAAGACAACATTGACTCAGACTAGGGCAGCAAAGCTAGCACATGCCAGACATGATACATAAAGAAAGACTAGAGGCAGTCCAAGGAGAGAATGGGGGGGCGGGGGAGGAAGTATCCCACATATGACTTCCAATGTCCAGACAACACGTGCACAGGAGGGGCCGTGCACAGCTTTACCGCTGGCACTTCAATGCCTTCTCCCCACTGGGAGAGCCCCGTGAGAGCAGGAGCTGTCTTATTCTTCAGTATAGATCCAAAAGCCAGCAAAATGCTTGCAACACCAAGAGGTACTCTGAAAAGGCTTTTTTTTTTTTTTAAATAAATCTTGACACAATAAACACAAGTGAGAAAGTACACCCTTAAAAGTGTTACCAAAATTTAGTAGGATGTGCATGATCCCAGGGTCCTGGGATCGAGCCCCGCATCGGGCTCTCTGCTCAGCAGGGAGCCTGCTTCCTCCTCTCTCTCTGCCTGCCTCTCTGCCTACTTGTGATTTCTGTCTGTCAAATAAATAAATAAAAAATCTTAAAAAAAAAAAAAAATTTAGTAGGACGTGACTCACCACTGAGTTGGAAACACTGAAGCCCAACAGGTGAACAGGTGAGGAAGTCCAGAAAGAACCCTAAGCTGTCTCAAAGCACAAACTCACTCAAACATTTATGGAATGTCTTCCATATCAGACCAGTGCAGTATGCTGAGAACACAGGGAAAAGGCACTGTTTTACCTTAACTTAAGGGACATTCACACCCTGGTCATCTAGGCATATAGACATCTATATGCCCTCCGCAATGGCAGAGAACCAGAGGAAACATGTCAACATCCCCACTTTTAGAAAGGAGAATGAAGTGAATGTCACAACTGCAACTGAACATAACTTCAACTCTGAGTAAAATTCTAGCACGGATTAACAAAAGAGGTTTTGAGGGCTCTTAAGAAGAGGTAGGGGCGCCTGGGTGGCACAGTGGGTTAAAGCCTCTGCCTTCGGCTTGGATCATGATCTCAGGGTCCTGGGATCGAGCCCCGCATTGGGATCTCTGCTCGGTGGGGAGACTGCTTCCCCCCACACCTACCCCCCCCAGACTCTCTGCCTGCCTCTCTGCCTACTTGTGATCTCTGTCCGCCAAATAAATAAATAAAATCTTTAAAAATAACAATAATAAAATAAATAAATAAATAAAAATAACAATAATAATAATTAAACAATAAACAGTATTAAAACTAAAAGATAATGACATAGGGGTTTTCCAAAGGAAATGGGCCAGCCAGCCAGTCAACCCCACAATCAACAAGCCCTTTCCCAAATGAATATGAAGACATAATTGGCTTGCTGACCCAATCATCAGGTAATAAAAACTTAAGAAATAATAAATAAATAAATAAATAAGAAAGGAATAACAAATATACTGGATAATAAAGTCAGAATTCCAAAAGTTTAAGAAAGTCTACAAAACTGGGCAAAAACCAACAGCTTTCAACTTCCTAGGGAAATTCAAGTTTTGTCGTCATATTTTAAAAATCCAACATTACAGAAACAGCAGGATAGGAAAAAAAATGACTTAGGGCTTTTCTAATGTAAGGGAAGTTACTGGAAAAGCTAATTCCACCCTGAGCAACGTGAAGAATCCATAAGGATGGACTTCGTCTAGTTTAGTGAGCTCCTTTCCGTGCACCACACTAATGAAACTGTTAAACTAGAACTCATAAAGATGAAAGAGACTTGGAGAGTACTTCCAGTAAATGCTGACTTACTGAATACATGCATTTAACACTGCTCCCTTCCAAATGCCACTAAAATGACAGTAAAAGGATTTAAAATCTTTGGAGCTTGGAAGTGGGTAGGAGAGAGATAATTGACCTGGAAGACTCCAAAAAGCTAAATTCTGAGTCAACAGTGGAAAAGCCAGGAAGCATACCAACTTATGGCACCAAAAAACCCCCAAACCTCAGGAATTAGTGGTATAAGGTATCTCTGGAACTGGAGGTTGAATGGGAGAATTTAGTGCAAGGAGGCCCAAGGGCAGTTACATCTTGTGTGCAATGGAGCAACTAACTGTTCCTTGTCTGCCCAGAAGGGCTGTGGCCCTTTTCCCCATGGAAACAAAAAAAAGTTAAGTGGAGGTTTACATATTAAACAGAGACCCACTCCCACCCAACTTTCTTTCCCCCTTGTGTCCCGGAACTCTGGCAACCAAACTAGTAATGCCCTCCAAGAGACAGGAAGAAACTTCTTTGGGAAAACCTGACCAGTCCAAAAGCTACAGACACTGGGTGTTTCCCAAGGAAACAGGCCAGCGAGACCACCCTCCAGTGGAAACCCAGTCAACCATTCTCAAATGAATACAATACTTTCAAATAACCTTTCAGAGCCCCGTACCAAGCAGATAGCTAAGATTATTAGACATTTAAGGAAAGTTTTAACATGAATGCAGAGACAAACAGAGCAAAGCTGGAAGAAACAGATGACGCAGATAGAGAACTGAATTTAAAACAAATGCGCACACATATGCACAGAGAGATAAGAACAGAAGATGCAAATATGAAAAAAAAATGTTGAAGAGAACAAAATAAAATACCCCAGGAAATTAACGGATTTCGTTAAGCGACTGCCTTCAGTTCAGGTCATGATCCCAGGGTCCTGGGATGGAGCTCCACATTGGGCTCCCTGCTCAGTGGGAAGCCTGCTTCTCCCCCTCCCTCTGCTGCTCCCCTGCTTGTGTTCCCTTTCTCACCGTGTCTCTTCTGTCAAATAAATAAATAAAATCTTAAAAAAAAAAATACTGAAAGATAAATTGAGGAAATCTACCAGAATGTGGAGAAGACAAAGAGTTCAGAAATGAAAGAAGAAAAGAAAATTAAGGAACAGGAGAAAAAGATGGGAAAGAATCAAAGAAAATTCAGGAAAATTTTTCCAACTGCAAAACACAAATTTCCAGATTGAAAGACTCCACAGCAGTCAGCGTAACAGATGAAAACAGATCGTTAAAAGACACAGCACTGAAAAATGTCAGAACATAGGTTAAAAGGAAGATCCTAAAAGGGTCCAGAGAGGATAAAACTAGTTGAATACCAAAAACTCAAGAACCAGAATGGGAACAGAGTCAACAGCCACCCTAGAAGCAAAGATGACATCAGAACAACTCATTTGAAAGGGCGCCTGGGTGGCTCAGTGGGTTAAGCCTCTGCCTTCAGCTCAGGTCACGATCTCAGGGTCCTGGGATGGAGCCCCACATCCGGCTCTCTGCACCGCGGGGAGCCTGCTTCCCCTGCTCTCTCTGCCTGTCTCTCTGCCTACCTGTGATCTCTCTTTCTGTCAAATAAATAAAAATAAAATCTTAAAAAAAAAAAAAGAAAAGAAAACAACAACACATTTTAAATGCTAAGGGACAATAATTTCCAATCCAGAATTCTACATCCAGCCAAACGTAAAATCGGTAGGAGGTAGGAATAAAGGCATGCAAGGTATTAAAAAAAAAAATTATCTCAAGTATCCTTTCTCAGGAAACTACAGGAGGAGGTATTTTACCAAATCGAGGGAATAAACTAAGAAAAGATCAGAACATTTAACACTGATTAAAGAAACAAAGGCTTAAATACATCACAATACAAATACAAATACAAAAATACCACCATCACAGATATGAAACCAGTATTATTTGACAATTTGACAATTCTTCCTTAATTAATATACAGTTGTAACGTAAGCCAAATCAAAAGCCCAGCAGGAATTTTTTTTTGGTAGATATTGACAAGCTGATTCTAAAATGTATAAGGAAAGACAAAGAACAGTAACAGCCAAAACAGTTCTTTAAAAAGAAGGAAAGGTTGAAGGAATCGCACTACCTGATTTCAATATATAGTATATAAAGCTACCATAAAACAGGTGAATGAAACTGAATAGAAAGCTCGGAAAAGGTCCCACACATATATGGTTGATATCTGAAAAAGGTACAAATGCAATTCAGTGGAAAAAGCACAGCATTTTCAACAGCTTGTACTGGAATAATTAGATACCCATATGCAAAAATGCAAACAAAAAAAACCCCAACTGATACCTCAAACCCTCTACAAAAATGAATCAAAATGGATCACAGACCTTAATGTAAGATGTAAAAATAAAAAATTGTAGGGCAGTGTGTACATCTAGTTGCTTGGCTGGGGAAGTGATCCAAAGGTCTACCTACTCCTAACATACACTATCAACCAGTTCTGTGGTTTTCAACCTCTTTTCTCACCCATGCCCTCAGGGATCCCTGGGCCTTAGATCCTACCTAGGTGATCTGGACCTACATTAATGCCACACCAAGGAGTTTGGAGAAGGAGAAGAGATAAGTGCAAATTGAATCCACCATGTGATCAGATTCACCGGTCTCATTCCAAGGAGAAAGATGTTCTGAACTCTTCCCAGATCTTGCAATTTGAAGGCAAAAAAAGAAGTTGTCTTCTTCCAGTTCTATTTCACCTTCTTCCCTCCTTTCTTTCATTTTCCTTACACAGATTCACAAAATAAAGAAAGCCGCATCGACATTTTAGAAATATTTTTAAGTAAACTTTTAAAACATTCACAGGATCCAGATAACTGGGACTCCAACACAAGAAAGACCAAGATAATCCCTGGTATGATGTGAAGGGAAATCTCAAATTAAGAGCTTTGCAGCAGGCCTGAAAATTGGCCACCCTGGACTAGAGCTATGGAAGAGATCGAGTCCAGAAATAGAAATTGAAAAGAGCATCCAAGGTATCTGAGCTGACTCAAAGAAATTCACACAACGAGGCAAGAATTTGGAGGTAAATTAGTCATTGAGCGCATAGGAAACTAGGTAAACAGCAAAACAAGACAATTACCTCCAAGAGCAACAAATGATTATGTAAGATGGATGACATATTACGTGACCCAGCTATGAAGAACATTTACATAGTCGTGATGTAAAGACTAAATACTGATCCAAACAAAATGATGACAGGTCTACAGCAGGAGGTTAGATAACAGATAACGGGGGCTGGAAGTGTTCCCAGGGAGGGGGCCAAGAATGGTGTTGCAAGAGAGCTCCACCTTCATCATCCGTAACAGGAAGCCAAAATTAATGTCAGAAACTGGAAAACCAGGAGGCAGTAATACAAGCATGTTAGAGATACTGAGGCAAAAGCAAAAGATTTAGTTCCAAGATTTGAAAGTGATGGCCTCAGGGCAACAGAAAATGGGGGAGACTTAAAAAAAAAAATCCGGCTAGAAATGTTTGACTCTTTAAAAATATATGCATGTATTGCTTTGATAGGAATAAAAAAATAAATTTTAAAAATCAAAGCATAAGAGGGGGAAAAAATGGGGGAGCCCAGAATAGTACAGGATCTGGAATCATGACATTTAGAAATGGTTGTATAAATCGAGGGTTTTTAAGTTTAAAATACACACAAACTTGGCACATATTAAAGGCTGATTTCTATCTTCGGTTCAGTTATTCTATCTGGCTAAAGCGTGCAGAATCAGAACCAACAGTAAAGTTACATGGACACAAGAGCTCAGCTTGCAAAAAGGAAGACATTTCTACTAACTGCCTGAAAGCCGAATTAATTGTCTCAGGAAGCAGTGAGCTCTCTGCTAATGGAGGTATTTAAGCAGAGCCCGAACAAAGTCCACCTAGTGGATATGATACCTTGGTGGGCTGGGCTACAGACCTCAAGGCCCTCCCAGTTGTGGGATTCTGTAAAAGGATTTCATGTGATAATCTCCTTTGAATTAGTACTATTCTAAAGAAGAGCTAGGAACCCCCGTAGGTGAATAAGCTTGGGCACTTAGGACATGCATGTCTCTTCCTTCTATACCACCTCTCCTTTTAGCTTTTGACTTTCCACTTCAAAATCTTTTTATTTTTTTAAGTTTTATTTATTTCAGAGAGAGAGTGTGAGGCAGTGAGAGACAGAAAGCACAGGCTGGGAGGAGGGGGGGGGGTGGGGGCTGGGGGGGCGGGAAGGGCAGAGAGGGAAGCAGGCTTCCCGCTGATCGGGGAGTCCACTGCAGGGCTCAACCCCAGGACCTCAGGCAGGACCATGACCAGAACCAAAGGTGGCCACTCTGAGCCACCCAGGCACCACCATCTTAAAAGTCTTAAGTATATTTACATTTGATTACAAATCACGTAAAACATTTCTGGAAGCAGACGAAGTACAAATACTTAAGAGAGTAAAAGAGAAAATGTCCATCTGAGTGGGAGAAAGCTGGCAGAGAATCAAGAAGTTGGTCTAATGTAGTGATATGAGACAATGAAGAACCCACCGTGGGCCCTGTGGTTCGGTGGCTGTGGGACATTAAACAGATCATGGTACCCAGTTAGGTCTGAGACTCTGGGACCACACCTCTGGTATGAGACGAGAGAGTACCTGGGCTTCCGGGCAGGGTGAAAGGACAGAGAGCTGGGATTCCGTCAATAGTGCGGACAAGCAGCGAGAGAGCCACACCAGATTAGTGAACAAGAAAGGAATACCTTCAATTTGTTCTACTTGTTCTACTTCCAGCACCTGGCTGGAAGAGCATGTGACTCTTGATCTCAAGGTTGTGAGTCTGAGCCCCATGCTTCGGGTAGAGATTGCTTAAATAAATAAAAACTTTAAAATATATATTAAACATATTATAGGTACCATCTTTTCTATGGACTACCTCAAGAGTCAGTTATGACCTGTCTATAGGCTTCAGGGAAGCTTTATTTTCTAGTAAAGGACACTATTTTCCCCTTCACTCTGTATAATAACATACTATCATGCCTACAGACACAATAAATTTATCCCAAACTTTACTAAACTCCACCTTATCAGTTAAGAAATGACACAGATCAGGGACGCCTGGGTGGCTCAGTTGGGTTAAGTGGATGCCTTTGGCTCAGGTCATGATCCCAGCGTCCTGGGATTGAATCCCACACATTGGGCTTCTTGCTCGGCAGGGAGCCTGCTTCTCCCTCTGCCTCTGCCTGCCACTATGTCTGCCTATGCTCGCTCTCGCTCCTCTCTCTCTCTGACAAATAAACAAATAAAATCTTAAAAAAAAAAAAAAGAAATGACACAGATCATACTTCAAAAATAATGTCTATTTCTAGCTCTTATTTTTATTTTATTTTTTAAAAAGACTGATTTTAGAGAGAGAGCGCTTGGTGGGGGGTGGGGGTGGGGGGAAGGGTAGAGGGGAAGGGAGACAATTCTCAAGCAAACACCTGCTGAGCAAGGAGCCTGACTTGGGGCTTGATCCCAGGACCCTGAGATCATAACCTGAGTTGAAATCAAGAGTCAACTGCTCAACCAACCGCTAACTCTTATCTTTTTTTTTAAATTTTTTTTTAAGATTTTATTTATTTATTTGACAGAGAGAGATCACAAGTAGGCGGAGAGGCCGGCAGAGACAGAGAGAGGAGGAAGGAGGCTCCCTGCCGAGCAGAGAGCCCCATGCGGGACTCGATCCCAGGACCCTGAGATCATGACCTGAGCGGAAGGCAGAGGCTTAATCCACTAAGCCACCCAGGTGCCCCTGCTAACTCTTATCTTTAAAAATTAGTTTAGAACTTACCACGAAATTATTAGCGCTTTACACACTGTAAATGGGTGTAACTTGTGACTACGTAAAAAAGAGAGGTACAGGTGCACTCCAAAACTGGGGGAGCCCCTACACTCCTCTGTAGACAGTATACTTCTAAGAGGCAACGTCTCACTCTTGGTTAAAACCAGTCCAGCCTGACCAGCACGCTTGCCAGTCAACACTGAACTGAACCAAAGCATATGACCTGCCTGGAATTTTCTCTGTATTTTACCAAAATTCTTCATGCTTTTACTTTTTTTTTCAGTGCCTTCCCACTGGCCTCAGAGCTTCCTCATTCCTGCGCCACAATCATGGGCAGGGGTCATTTTTGCTGTGCTTTTTGTCCTTTCAGTAATACTTTGAATAAAATATATAGGCTCAAAAAAATAAAATAAAATACATAGGCTCTATAGCTCTACCCACTCTGCTCCCAACAGGCATTGTGAAGATGGGCCAGAAGAGCTTCCTCCGAGCCTTCTGCAATGGGAGCCAATAAAAAAAAGGGGGGGAGGGGCATGGAGTGGAGAGACAGAGGCAGAAGGGAAAAGACTTCATTCTCATAAATCTATCAACCAGTGCTGATTACCTAGCATAGTTAGGTGTGGACCAGCCCGGAGGTCTCTAGTTTATGATGTGCTTTTTCCCCCGGCCCAACTGCCTAGTATTAATGTCTTCACCAAGACTTCATTATAATGAAGGGACACATGCTAACAAGATCAGGTTCACAATCACTAGAATTAACAAACATTTCGAATAATGGCCTTATTAAAATTTTCAGGTTCATTCCCATTTCACTCCATTGCACATTATATTTGTTTTCGTAGTAATTTTGGTAAGTATCACTAGCATCCTAAACTGTTAGTCCCTGAATACCCCATCTTCTCATCACATTTATTCAATAAGCATTTATTGAGGATCTATTATTTGATTAGCCCCTATAACCTCATCTCCATTCTCAATTCTTTCTCCAACAAAAGATAACATTGGATCACCAGGTCCCACCTCCGGATGGCCCTTTGGGGTGGTAGGCAGCAGACCCAGAGGAAAGGAGAAGAAAACCCCTAAGCCCAAATGACTGGTTCCTTCTTTTGCTGTTGGGCCAGCTGGCCACACAGCAGTCCAGATTCCCAAGTTACAAACTGGTAGGGTCCTTCTGTAACCTATTAACTCTTCTTGGGAGATCTCAAAACACAAATATAAGAAACCATTCCCACGAAGGCTATTAGATTATAATGCATTCAAGTGACTTAAAATTTATTTATTGTTCTGCTAGTATTTTATTTATTTATTTTTAAGGTGTTATTTATTTATCTGACAGAGAGAGAGGGTAAGAAGGAGAAGCAGGCTCCCTGCAGAGCAGGGAGCCTGATGAGGGGCTCAAATCCAGGACCCTGGGATCATGACCCGAGCCAAAGGCAGATGCTCAACCAACTAAGCCACCCAGGTGCCCCAGCTCTGCTAATATTTTAAAGAACACGAAGCTTATGACGTGTTCAAACTCCGTTTCATATCTGCCGAGTGCTTCCTACCTGAGGGTTACCTGACCCAACACAATTCTTGTTACTCCCTTGTCACTTAAGGGAATTGAGAAGGAATACTTCAAGAACCATTTCTCAAGGTGTGTTCTGCAGAATAGTTCCTCAAGATGTAATGAAAAGGGGCACCTCGCTGATTCAGTGGATAGAGCTTGCGACTTTTGATCTCGGGCATGTGGGTTCGAGCCCTGTTAGAGGTAGTTTACTTAAAGAGTAAATAAAATATATTTAAAAATAAACGTAATTAAAAACATTTAAGGACAAATAAATTCAAAAGGTCAGTTATGCCAAGTTAAATTGGCTTCCTGGGGTTGAGGACGGGGAGTGTGGGGCAATGAGCCTTTAAAATGCTATTATGCACTGTGACTCAAAAGAGGTAAGGAAAGGGAGTTGTTGGGGAGATGGCATGGAATAAGCAAGAATTTCCCAAACTTTTATGATGTTAGAACCTTTTTTAGGGGCAAGATCACCTGTAGCCCTGGCATTTGGGGAGCAGAGGCTTGGGAGAAACCCTTAAGGCATTCTTAAATAAGTAACATTTATATCTTTACTGTAGAGCACCACCCGTGGAACCAGAGCCTGGTAAGTAGTAGGTCAGAAGAAAGTGTTCCTTCGGCCCAGGAGGCTTCTTGCTGTTTGCCTGTTACAAGAGAAACATGACTTTCTACTTGCTCTTGGCAAGTTTATAAATTAAACTACATTAAACTATTAAACTGTAAACTTTTAAAAATTATCACTATTATTTAAAAATAGAATTGCATTCAATTTTAAAATTAAAGTATTAAAGTATTATTTCCAAACTTTCATAACTGAAATCTACTTCAACCACCAGTGTCTATTCCAAAATGTTTTTCTTGACATAGAAGTAGTTTCAGAATGTATCTAATATGGTAGACCTAAAATTTGATAGCTTTAGAATTGTCTTCCAACACTTGATGTTTTGGACTTGTCATGAAAATACAAAATCACATGCAAAACAGATCTGAAAAAAACTTCAGAGCCTAGCAAGCAAGGAATAAAACGCGTAAATACGCTGAGTTTTTAAAGTGCAATTTAGTTAAAAAAAAAAAAAATCCAGCTTTTGCCCTGGTGGTGAAAATCTCTGCCTTCATAATTTGATCCTAATGTGCATGCTAATCATTTGTGCTACAAAGTCAACTTCACTGTGGCCATTTTCTTCACCCTTTCCTCTCTTATGGCTCTCCAGAGCCTTGTTGGTACTCACTATTAAGTAACACCAGCATTCATGGGCATCTCCAAATACTGACTAAACAAACATATATTCCTTATTTAAAATGATATTCTCAAGAATCTAAATAGTCACATTTGGTAAACTTACCGCCATGCTAGACTTATTCAGACTCAAGGTTTTAAGAAGAATCTGTAAAATAGCCCAGGAGGGGATACACAACAGTCCAGGATCCCTAGAGTCCAAGGTTTGTAACTTATGAGACCAGACGCTGCTCCAAACTATCATCCTGGACCTCTAGTTTGGAGTGCACGGATTTAAGGATTTAAAACCAATACCCTTGGGGAACCTGGTGGCTCAGTCAGTTAAGCGTCAGAGTCTCGATTTTGACTCAGGTCATGATCACAAGTTTGTGAGACCGAGCCAACCTTGGGCTCCATGGTCGGCCGGGAGTCTGCTGGAGATCCCCTCCCTCTCCTTCTGCTCATCCCCCATCCTGCTCAATGTCTAAAATAAATAAATAAATCTTAAAAAAATAAGTAAATGGGGGTGCCTGGGTGGCTCAGTTGTTCAGTGTCTGCCTTCAGCTCAGGTCATGATCCTGGAGTCCTGGGATAGAGCCCTGCATCAGGCTCCCTGCTCAGTGGAAAGCCTGCTTCTCCCTCTCCCACTCCCCCTGCTTGTGTTCCCTCTCTCCCTGTCTCTCCCTGTCAAATAAATAAATAAAATCTTTAAAATAAATAAATAAATAGATAGATAAATAAAATCAATCCAAACCCCCCCCCCCAAACACACACACTTTAAAGTGAGGGCAAACATTACACACAATCTCTGAATTTAAGTGACAGGTAAGTGGTGTCTGAGGTATATTTAATATACTATTCAAATGTAGTAGTCCTCAGTACAGCAGAGAGAGAGGAATGTACTGCAGTAGGAAATATATGTGCTTAGAACTACTCCAGGCTTTACACTACTTGGGGGAACTTGGGCAAACTGCCTCACCTTTCCTAATCTGTAAAATAGGGCTAACACTGACACCACACCCCTAGAGTTGAGAGAAAAAAAATGAGATTTATTATATGAGAGCAGACAGGGAATGAGCACAGAGAAACCCCCAGTTCGTGATCAGTCATCACTCATTCCCTAGTTGCCTGCTGTCATATCTCATGCCCTTTCCTTCCCCTCAGAGATGACCTATCCTGAAAGCATCTCCTCTATGCACATGACGTAAAGCATTATCTGAAACCCAGTGCTAGGTCCTCCATTGCCTATGGGAAATTGCTAGCTACATGGAACTATCAGTATCAATATCAACTCAAAATCAGGACACACAGAATTAAACTCATCTTCCCTTCCCCACACACTAGTCTCCATCTCCCCTTGCAATGCCTGTAACACTCTTCCTCCATTATATGGAATTCTAAACTGGTTTTATCTTTCTCCTTCATCCCACATACCCAGATAAATCAGGAAAGTCTGTCCTATTTCAATTCCTTAATATCTCCTCTCTGTTTCCCATTTGAGAAACACTGTTTGGTCCAAGATAGTGAACAGCTTCCTGGAGTGGCATCTGTTTCCCTTTCTTCCACTTCGAGCACAGGTAAGGTTGTCATATTAATCTTCCTTAAATCACTCTGAAAAACCCTCCATGGCTGCCTACTTCCTTCCCTTCAAATATTAAACACTTCCCTACGTGTCACATCTCTTCTCTCTACTCTGGCCAGGTCTCCTTTGCAGTAAGTTAAAGGCTTCCTTGCCTTTTTCCCAGTGTTCCTTTCATTGGAATGCCTCTTCTGTCTTCTACTGAAATCGGTCTTTCCTCCCACTCAAAGTCCCATCCTTCAAGGCCAGATCAAAGGTCATTTTCAGGTAGCCCACTCACCATCTAGTCCAACCTTTCTTGGTTTCTCCATTCCCTGAACTCCTAAGCACCCAATTTAGCCTCTCATTATTGCTGTTTTTTTCACACTTAGCACTCATCTTCCAGGCACAATTTAAAATTTTTAGAAGTCAGGGTTCCTGTTCCAAAACCCAAACAGGATTTTTTTTTTCCCCAGGGGGATTAATGGATACAAAGACATCTGACAGATTTTGTTTCCATTAATATCATAATGGTGGAGATATTTTTATGAGTTGTGCAATTTGCTATAAGCCTATATGAGACAGGTTTTATTATTGTTCCCATTTTACATCTGGGGAAAGCAAGGCACCAAATGTTAAAGAATTTGGTCCAAATAACCCAGCTGGTGACGGAATTGAAATTCAAATCCATGCAGTCTGGCTATGCAGCTCATAATCTTTTTTTTTTTTTTTTTGGAGATTTATTTATTTATTTGACCGACAGTGATCACAAGTAGGCAGAGAGGTTGGTGGAAGCAGGCTCCCTGCTGGGTAGAGAGCCCGATGCAGGGCTCGATCTCAGGACCCTGAGATCATGACCTGAGCTAAAGGCAGAGGCTTAACCCACTGACCCACCCAGGTGCCCTCCAGCCCATAATCTTATCAGTATAACATGGTGATCAATTCTATGAATTCTAATGGCCCTTTAAGGTAATAGTAGGGAAAGGATTTCTTATAAGGAAGGTAGAAGGCCACTTATGCATTAACGGAGGGTCATCAAGCTGGGGATGGGAAATGAGACACATACAATAGACTTTTTTTAGTATAAAAAAGAAATTTTACACCCAAAACACTATATTTAATAGTAAACTCTTTTGCTATTATAAATAGCACCAAATGGAAAGATTCCTGCATATGGCATTTACTATACTTTTGGAGTCTAAATAAGGGATGTCAACTGCTTTTTATGGCTCTCAATGTATGTCATCAAACAATGTCCCAAGAGAGTCATTCCAATTTATTCAGCAAATCAATAAAGTACACTTGAGTCAAAACCACATGAGCAATTAATATTCTGTTAACTTTTACTAAAGTTGCAGGTGTAAAAGAGTATCTCTGTGCTTTCAGTTAATTTGATTATCAGCAAGATTGAACACATTTATATATTAGTTTACTATTTCCTCTTCTGTAAATTAGCTATTTGTTGCAGAGATGCATTTTTTATGAGAGCTCTTTATATTGTAGATATCCTAAATAATGATGTGAATCTTCAGGTTTATTATTCTTTATACAAAAAAGAAAAAGAAATTAAACAGGCAGGAAAGAAAAAAAGGCACTCTCTTTTTTTTCCTTCTTTATCCTAGCACATTCGACTCAGTATTATGGCTCTTTAAGTGCACTGGGGAGGGATGAGACGGAAGGAAAAAGAAAACGGTAGAGAAAAGAGAATAAACAAGTAATGACTAGGCAGAGATAAACACACACAGAAGAGGCAGACAAGGAAATTGAGAGCCCGAGGGAAGAGGTTATACTAACCCCCAAGATTCTCTTGAGGGTCACGGACTGTGGGAATATCAATTAGCTACTTAACCATTATTACAACCTTAAATGTTTTTTTTTTTAATCCTGAAACTATCCTGGCCCCAGAACAGGAAAGAGGCAGTGGGGTGGGTAAAAGAAACAGGGGCTTCAGCAGTGGCTATAGCAATATTCCTGGGAGAATGGAAGGATAATGGTGTGACTTTCAGTTATGAGCTGTGAAGTCTTATAATGGAGCTATAAGCAAAATGTTGGGAAACACTGCAGACGTGCGACTTTACAGGCAGAAGAAAGCGACAAGACTGTGTAACAGGTATTACTGGCTGACTACCCCGTCACCATCTCCACCCTCGCCCTCTGCACTGCCGACAGAGTTCTAATTTTGTTCTGGTGTTGCTCCACCCTCCACTTGACTCCAGGAAATCCTGGTTAGTCTAAGCCAACCAATTACAGAGTTCTTGGTCTCCTGCCTGCTAGAAATTGTTTAGGGATGAGTATGCAGCCCTCCCTAACTCCTACTAAAGGGAAACCACTGGAGGTTGTTAGTTGAGAGGAAGTAGGAAGAGCCACATGCATCTTGGGGATCATGAGGGCAGATAAGGGAAGAGAAGCAATCTTCCTTAAAATAAAAGAAATTTTTTTTTGTTTGTTTTTTTAAGATTTTATTTATTTATTTGACAGACAGAGATCACAAGGAGACAGAGAGGCAGGCAGAGAGAGGGAGGAGGAAGCAGGCTCTCCGAGGAGCAGAGAGCCTGATGTGGGGCTCGATCCCAGGACCCTGGGATCATGACCTGAGCCGAAGGCAGAGGCTTAACCCACTGAGCCACCCAGGCGCCCCAAATAAAAGAAATTTTAAAAAGCAAAGAGAGACTGACATCATGTCCTCGCTGACATCATCAAGCTGCTTAACAAACCAACCTAGAAGCCACCCTACCTCTCAGTTTATGTGAGATTAACTTTTTTTTTAAGGTTTTAGCTGTTCAGATTTCTTTATTTCTTACAGCGGAACCATCCTAAGTGATTCATAATGAAAAAATCTTACAAGATTATCATCATCATTATCACAATGCTACAAAAAAACCCAGAACACTTTTTATACTTTTTTTTAACACTTTTTTTCACTGCTACCTGAACATCTTGAAGTAACCATCTATTTCCAATTTTTCTGTCTTTTTGCTGTTTTCTTTATTTTATGTTATATAAAAGTACACAGAAATCAAACATTTCTATTTAACAATTTTCAGTATATCTAACAACCTTAAAAAATTAGACTAAAAATAGTTTTTAAGAGTTTCCTGTCTAAATAAATGTCCAAATAGTTGGTTGTGAGATGTTGTAGAGAACAGCTAAAAAGAGTAATATTATTTTCGCACAAAAAATAAATTCCAGGGGTGCCTGGGTAGCTCAGTCAGTTAAGTGTCTGACTTCAGCTCAGGTCATGATCCCAGGTTCCTGGGATCAAGCCCCACGTCAGGGTCCCTGCTCCAAGGGGAGCCTGCTTTTCTCTATCGCTCTGTCTCTTGTGAATAAATACATCTTTCTAAAAAAAAAAAGAAAGAAATTAATTACTTAAAATTCAGTGATTTATCAACCAAATTTTTTTTAAAGTAAATCCTATTATATAACTGATATGAAATCAAAAAAGAATCTATTGGGGCACCTGGGTGGTACAGTCTGTTAAGCATCAGATTCTTGGATTCTGGCTCAGATCATAATCTCAGGGTCCTGCAGTGGAGCCCCATGTAGGGCTCCCTGCTCCTTGGGGACTCTGCCTGTCCCTCTTCCTCTGCCCTTCCACGCCCCCTGCTCATGTGCACACTCACGCATGCTCTCTCTCAAGTAATAAAATAAAAAAAAAAAAAGAAAAAAGATTTTTCCCTCTCCCTCTGCCCCTCCCCCCCACAATATATAAATCTTTTTTTTTTTTTTTTAAGGAATGTATCACCGGAAAAAATAAACTAAGGATCCCCTACCATCGAGTATATTAAAACCTACTGAAAAGGGGTGCTTGGGTGGCTTAGTGGTTAAGTGTCTGCCTTCTGCTCAGGTCATGATCCCAAGGTCCTGGGATCCAGCCCTGCACAGGGCTCCCTGTTCTTCCATCTCCCTCTGCCTCTCCCCCTCCAGGGAGGGGGGGGGCGGGGGTGAAGGGTCCCTTTCGCTCAAATAAATAAAATCTTAAAAAAAAAAACTGAAAAATGCAAATCTCTTTCAAAAATCACCTTTTAAAAGGAGGACTAAGTTTGACACAATGCATAAATTCCAAATAGGAACATCACGCTGTGTTATATTCCAAATAAATGTGAAAACAAAAAGTACTAACAGGGCAGAAATATTACTGTGCCAGAAACTTTAACCATTTCCAGAGTGAATTCCCACAGTAGAAATAACAATGCCTCTTTAATGACTGAAGTTTTCACCAGTTTAAACACTTTTTCTTTATAACACCTCACATAAAGTCCCATCCATTTGTGCCTGCTATAAAAACGCCAGCACTGTAAATCCACCTGGCCCTTTATTGGAGTGGACCAGTCTTTTCCCATCTACCTTGACCCAGGAACTTACACCTCTCAAAGTCCCCTTGCTTCACACATGACCTGTATACCTGGAACATACAGGCTGTTTAAGAACACCGTTGAGGATGATATAGAGAAAGCTTTTTTGAAAGTATTTATCCCTTTAAAAATTGTATTGAATTTTAAGACATCGGAATTGCTAAGGGAGGAGTTCATCCACATCCATCCATGGAAGGAAAGAGAACTTTGTTAATTTATCCAAATATTTCCCGAGTACCTATCATGTACTGGCTACCAACCTAGCACAGAGAATAATAGCAGTGAACAAAACAGACATGGTCCCATGACAAAGAGGTGTCAGCTCGTTCTAGACCAGGTGTCAACAAACATTTTCTTTAAAGGCCACGGAGTAAATATTTATACTTGTAGAATCTCTGTCATAACTACTCAACCTTGCCACTGAAGCATGAAAGTATTGACAGACAATATGTAAACAAACGAGTGGGATCATGTCCCAATAAAACTTTGTGGACAATGAAAGTCAAATTTCATATAATTGTATGAAATGAATGTATCATGCAATAATCTTTTGATTTTTTTCAACCATTAAAAAATACACACACACACACACACGATTTTAGCATTCTTAGCTTGCAAGCCATATAAAAACAGGTAGCTGGTCAGATTTGGCCCATGGATTATAGTTTTGCCAACAACTCCCAGTCTAGACAATATCAACTTTATTTGTTTATTGCTTTAAGCACTCAAAGGGAAAATTCTTCAGGCGATGAGAATTTACTGAGTAGACGTGGCCTGGTTTGAAACATCAGGGGAGCCTTTTCCAAAGAAGTGACTTTAAGGCTAAAACTTAAAGGATGAGTAGTAGCCAGCCAAAGTCCAAAGAGAATATGACGAGTTTTCCAGACAAGTGAACAGCAAGTGGAAAAACTCCTTAGAAATACAATCTACTAGGGAATCTGTGAGGTTGGAGCATGAAGAGTGAGCATGAGAGGACAGTGACACTAGAAAGAGATCAGCCCCAAAAGAGTATTGTTGGCTAAGGTCAGAGACTCTGGTCTTTGTCTTAAAAGCAATCAGAAACCATATATATATATTTTTTTTTAAGATTTATTTATTTATTTGATAGAGAGAGAAAGCGAGTGCACAAGCAGGAGGAGCAGCAGGCATTGGGAGGGGCAGAAGCAGGCGCAGAGCTAAGCAAGGAGCCCGATGTTGGGCTCGATCCCAGGACCCTGGGATCATGACCTGAGCTGAAGGCAGACGCTTAATCGACTGAGCCACCCAGGTGACGCCCATTAAAGGGTTTCAAACAGGAAAGGGACACAACCAGCTTTGGATTTTCTTTATTTTCTTTTTAAAGATTTTATTTATTTGACAGAGATCACAAGTAGGCAGAGAGGCAGGCAGAGAGAGAGAGGAAGGGAAGCAGGCTTCCCGCTGAGCAGAGCATGATGCAGAGCTCGATCCCAGGACCCTGAGATCATGCTCTAAGCCGAAGGCAGAGGCTTTAACCCACTGAGCCACCCAGGCGCCCCCAGCTTTGGATTTTCTAAAGATCACTAAGATCTTTAGTGATCTTTAGAAAGAAAGTACAGAGTAAAATACAGAGAAGTACAGAGAAAATTTTGAAGGGAGCATGAATAATACAGGGAGATCCATAAGCAAGGTTCTGGCCAGAGATGATGCAGGCTTAGATGGGGGTGTTGGCAGTAGAATTTAGAAGGTAAAAGAAGCAGTATGTGGTGATACGGTGTGGAGGAATGAAAGGTAGGCTTTCCACACCAGTTTCCAGTTTCCACACCAGGATACGGGTATCCTTCAGTGAACCAGAGATTCTGAAAAGACACTGTGTGTGTGTGTGTGTGTGTGTGTGTACAAATTTTGAGTTCAGCAAAGATAAGAGGACTTAAAACATTAAAAATTAACCACAGAAAGATCAAGATTAAGAGACAGAGTTTCTAGTCCCAGCTACCTTATAATGGATTCCTCTAACCTCAGACTACTTCATAGCTTCTCAATTCTAGTTTAGATCAACAGAAAAGTGAGACAGTAGGACTGGTTTATCTCTAATATCCCCTAGAGTCCCAAAAACCTGAGCCAAGGTTACAACATGGAAATATTTCTTTCTTCTGGGGGTGGGGTAGAGTATGGAGGGTTACGTAGAAACATAGCTATTAAGCAATTACCAGAAGCGTTATAAAGAATGCATTTTTATAAATAATTACCCTCCCAAGCCAATAACATTTCTAAATGATAGGATGAAAACATCAAATAGTACTTGATAGCATTTGTGAAGTCTGGGAACATTCTAGCTAGACTGGTTTTGCTATATTATACTAGGTTGTTCCACGGAAGTTCAAAATGGTGGCACGAATTTAAGCTGGAAATTCCTTAATTCAAAATTTTATTGAGTGGACCTTTTCTAAAGATAGAGTGAGCTGCAATTTAAGATTTGGGAAGCATGCATATGAACAGAGAAACACAGGACTGTGATCCAGAAGACTGGGATTAAAGTCTGGATCTGTCACTTGGTAGCTGACTTGAGCCAAGTTTCCTAACCTCCACGTCCCAATTTCCTCAGCTGTAAAATGAAAGTGGAGTCAACTTCTGAATTACTATAGAAATTATAACACGAAAATCGCTGTGGAAAATGGCTATACAAAAAGCATTACCATTTTTACATTATTTTCCGATTTTAACAGTAACTTTTATTTATATATTTTGAGGATCTTCTATACTAACAGCACAGTATTCAGAAAAAGAAAAATAAACTGTCTTCATGCTATGACTTTTTTTAATCCCAGAAAGTCTACTTTGCTGGACATAGTTTAATGGAACAACTTAGTTTCTTTTGGGAAATCCCACTACACTCTTCAAATGCCATTTTTATCATCTGACTTCAAATTCCCCAAAGCAGGCGGAGACCACAATATTATTAAAAATCTGTTCAGGAGGGGCACCTGGGTGGTTCAGTGAGTTAAGCCTCTGCCTTTGGCTCAGGTCATGATCTCAGGGTCCTGGAATGGAGCCCTGCATCCAGGTTCTCTGCTCAGCAGGGAGCCTGCTTCCCCCTTCTCTCCGCCTGCCTCTCTGCCTACTTGTGATGTCTCTCTCTCTCTCTGTCAAATAAATAAATAAAATCTTAAAGAAGAAAAAATCTGTTAAGGAACAGTTAACATACTCAAAAGTTAACCAGTATTAGTACACCACCTGACTGTTTTTTATTACTCCCTAGACAAGATAGAAGATCTAGAAAAAGATAAATTTATAGCTCTCGATTTGAGCACCATGGGACAAGACAGTAGACAAGTACAATTTCCCCTGAAATCAGACAGACGAGGGCTGGTCTGTTCAACCAAAAAGACTCTCTTCCATCCTTCACACAATTTCTAAGGTTAGAACCAAAGGACAGAACTTCACAGCACTTGCAGAATCTCCTGGCCTCCAAAGCACTGCTGTGAGGAATAATGATCTAGCCATTAACGACAAAGACTTATGGCAATTTGCTAAGTAATCTTTGGAAAGCCTGCTTCATTCAAACTGGTTTGTCAATGGGAAAGAACATGTCATAAATCTGAAGATTTACACGTGAACTTTGAAGTTTAACATTACAAGAATAGAAATTATGTCAGGTTATAACAGAACAAACGAATTATGGAGAGTTGGGAATAAATTTTAAGAGTCTTAGGGAAGATTAGTGCTGTGAAAAGAAACTCAAGACTATCTCACTTTTACGTTCCCTTCAAAGACATTTTTAGGCAAAGGCTATCATGTGTTCGCTTGTTTTGAGCAGTTACTAATATTAGCAAATAACCTGTAGTGGTCACTAATAAAAATCATAATTAAGAGTTCTTAAAGAGCCCTGACTCTGTAGACATTCGTAAGATTCTTAGATGTACATAACTGATGTAGCACAAATTATTTTGCCAATAATTTGCCCCTTCGGCAATGAAATTCAAGTTAGTATAGAAGGTGACACTTTTCTTTGATCTAAATCCTAAAACAGGATAATTATTTTGATGGCAAATTACGATATCCAGACACTGCCAAGAAAATGAAAATAATACCAGGACAGACTAAGAGATGAAACAGTTGGGAAGACCATAAATCCTTTTATGAGAGTCTACAGCAGAGCAACAAACTAGGAGGAAAAATAAATTACATTTCAAAAGTGAATCCTTACTACAAAAAGGAAACGCACTATATTTACATTGATAAAACCTGCCAGAGCTTTAAAATTGCTGACATACCACTGAGAAAAGCTAAGCTGAACTGCAGAGTACCCCGAAGCACGTTGTTTTGATGTGCTATGCAGGTTATCATTAGAGTTTGCAGACAAGCTTTTTAAAGACGTTATAGCCACCGCTCCAACTAAAATATAGGCATTGAGCGGAACACCAGGAGAAAAGGAGACTCCTGCTCAATTTTGCAAACTGATGGTACCACTGACAGAACAGGAAGGAATGTGGAAAAGGCAGGTCAATTTTAACTTAAACAGTTCAAATTCGAGCTTCAAAGAGGATGGCTTGATGGAATTAGTCAACCAATCCATGGAAGTGCAACAGCACATGGGTCAGGGTTGGACTCATATTCAATGTTGCTTGCCAGCCAGATACTGAAATGTGTATGTATACATTCTGTTTACTGAGTATTGCTGAGCAACTGTGCAGGATATAGTGAGGCACTGCAATGGATACAAAGATGGGGAAAACAAAAGCAGTTCCTATTCTCAAGAAGCTTACAGTCCATTAGAAGGCATGAAAAGAAACACATCCTGCCTGAAAATACAACTGAGGCCTCTGAGAGAGGTTCAAAGTAATGTGAAGTTGCATCCCTATTTTCTTTCAACACAACACTGAGAGATATGATACTATTCTAAAACTGGAGACACTCCTGAAAGGGACATTAAAATGCCAGCAGACTGGTAACATTTCACAAATGAATAATGATGCCAAAATCTCAAATTAAAAAAAAACAAAAAAACAAAAAAAACGATGGCCAGCTCTTTGGCACAAAACCTGCTCCTCGATGCTCCACCAAACACTACAAGTCCCTAAAGCCGAACTTAAAGGCATGTGACAGCTGCCGATTGGTTATAGAAATCTACAGGAAAGAAAGAAAATGCACCCCTCAGGGTGCATGACATGCATCTTGTCTGTAGAACATGGCACGAAGGAAACAGTGACTGCAAGAGGAGGAAAAAGCGAAGAAAATGTATGTGACAGCATTCTGAAAAGTAAGACGCGGAGCTAGTCAAATGCAAGACCTGTGATTAAACCAGAGTTTTGGTCCAGCATCCATCCCTCCCAAATTTAACTGTTTCCACAATGAACAAGCCATCTACAAACTATCAATAATTTCCTGTCTTAAAGGGATTTCACCACCAAGGGAGGATGTAAAGTAACCCAGTTTTTAAAAGAAAGGTCGTATGAAAACACCTTTTTGGTGAAAATAATATATAAGCAAATGTGAGATAAATAGCACTCAACTAGAACCCCCTCCCCCAAAACTCCCTAACCAGTTGAAAGGTATTGTGTAATCCCACACCTTTAACTGTTAATATGAAAACCCTCGTCTATCGACCTCTCCTCCATATCACCACCACATACAATCTTCTTGGCTATTCCAACTGAATAGGAAGGTTTAACTAACTAAACCAATCAGCCTGACTGTGATCTCAGTAGGCAGAAAGGGAAAAAAACAAAAAACAAACAAACAAAAAACCCCAGTAAGCAAACACCCCCAAAAAAGAACTGGACAAATAGGCTGGATACTTGATAAAATATAGATGTCCTCCATTCATCTGCAATTCTAGTCATTTTCTAACAGATCTCAGATTTTCAGAACAAGTATGCAGGTTATTTAAAACTGAGTTATATATAGTCATTTAGCAGCAGCAAAACACTTCTGGCATTATCGCAGATGCTAGATCTCTGGAGGAATTTTTTTTCCCCCCCAAACTAGCATTTTTCTTCACCAAGAACCAACCAGCCTTTATTTCTAAAAACAAGAGCCCTTGTCTTCCCCAAAACAAACAAATCAAAGACCACAGTTAAATTCTACGCTAATGAAACTGTGAGATTACATCCCAGGCGTTGTCAGAGCCTATTTTTCATACACCAACACCAGACAGTTTGATGCAGTATTCCTGATTGCTTTTTATCGTATTTGTAAATACACTCACTAATTCACTAAATTAGGTAATTTACAAACAGGTCCTCTCAGTTATTAGTGGCCAGCAGTCAAGTTCTATTACATTTGATCCTTATACAGTTGTCTAAACATTTCCATCCAGGTTAAGGGCTCGGATCGGCAAGGGAGAGGGAGGGAGGTTAGCGAAATTTGGATGGGGGCAGGGTAGTAGCTGGGAGAAATCTCTGCATCTCAGCCCTCAGCGACAACATTCAGCCAGTGCCCACAGAAAAACTAAATTCGGCACCTCTTCCTCCTGTTACACTGGCAACAAAGAGGGAGTTTCCGTAACGCTCCCGTCACCCACAAGGTGCCCAATCTCCTTCCCAGCCTAGTGCCAGCGCTCCCGCAGGGGCCTCGGTGTGCGAAGAGGCCGCGGTGCCCAGGGTCAAGGCACAAAGGGGGGATGGGGTGCATGGCGAGCGGGTGGGATCTGGGAAGTGGGCCGTGTAAGGGCTCCGGAATCCGCTTAAACACTTCAACCCGGTGTCGGGGGCGGCGGGCAAGAGAAAGGGGCAGAATATCTAACGGAGCAGAAACTGGAATAAGGTGGAAACGGGGTGAAGAGCCCATGCGGAGGGTACTCCGCCTGGGAGCAGAGAAAACAGCCGGCGGATGGGGAAGGGGAGACTCCAAGGAGATGGGAAGAGAGGCGCAAGGCCCAGAAGACGAGGCAACGGGGTGGGTGCCACCTGGGGCAGAGCAGAGAGGAGGCGCCTGTGTTGCTTCTACCTGCAGGCGGGCGGGACGGGCCGCTCAGGTGTGACTGGGAAGAGGCCAAGTCGGAAAGGGGCCAGCGAGAGCTGGGGGCGTACTGGGGGCCGCGCAGAGGGGGCTGCGAGTTGGCAGCCGCGGAGCCAGCGCGGGGGCACCTGCGGGACAGGCGCGAGGGAGAGGCGGGGGTGGGGGGTCTCCGGAGTGCACGGTGGGCTGAAGGGTGGCTCTCCGGCAGCGGGAGGCAGCGGGCGCCAGCGGGCGCCAGCGGCGCGGCGCGGGGGAGGTATCCGGGCGGGCGGCCGGGAGGCGGGAGCCCCTCACCTGCGCGGCGGAGGAGGCGGAGCTGCAGCAGCCCATGGCGGGGCCGGAGGAGCCCGGAGGCGGCGCCCGGCGCGCAGCTACGCCCCGGAGCCCCTCGGCATGCGAGCCGGCGGGCGCCCGGGGAGGGCGCGGCCTGGCCCCGCACGGCTTAGCGGCGGCGGCGGCGGCGGCTTGGGTGGCGGCGGGTACTCAGGAGGCGGCGCGGCTCGGGGCGGGCGCCGGCCACATCCCCCGGCGGCGGCGGCTGCGCGGCTCCTGCTCCGCTCCTGCTGCTGCAGCTGCTCCCCAGCGGAAAGGGGCGGGCGGCGGCGGCGGCGGCGCCTCCCCCTGTCCCCCGCCTCCCGCCTCCCGCGCCCAGTCCCTCTCCCGCTCCCTCTCCCGGGCCGCCGCCTCCTCAGCGCCGCGCGCGTCTCCCATCAGACTCCCCGCCCCCAGTGCAGCGCGGCGCCGACAGTCGGGCGGCGACGGCCAAAACGAGGCCGGGTCCTTCGGCGCGCGTCGGAGCCTGCGCAGTGCCGAGCCTATTTAGCGGTGGCACCGAGGCACACCGCTGCCTCGGAGCGAGAGGTCGCGTGGGGTTAAGGCTCCCAGGGGCTGAGCAGGCTCGCAGCCGAAATGTGGCCGCATTGCTTCCGGACCCGAGAGGTACTGGCGAGGCATGCGGGGTTGTTCGCTTTCCTCACTGGACGCACAACCTGAAGACCCTAATGGCATCTTAGTGCTTCTACGGTTGCTTTTTATCCAGAGGAAAGTGTACACAATAAATCTTCCCTGGTGATGGAGTGGGTGATAGAAAACGGGGAGAGACAAGCATCTGTTGCTACTGGCCCCATTTTGCTGATGAAACTGAGCCTTTGAAGGAGACAGCCTAATAAAATGCACCCAAGGTCGAAATTTTTATAAAGAGCCGTATATAGGGAAAAGGTAAGTTCGCCAGGTCTCTCAATACAGAGCCATGTTGGATCTGAACTAAACTTTCTTATACAGGATTGTCTACAAAAACCAATAAGCGAATATTAAGTCGTTCATATAAAAAATATTTACTGAGGACATACTAAGTTCCAGTAATTTATAGGCACTGTGAATAAAGAGGTGAACAAAAAAGATAGCTTCTGTTCTCTTCCAAGTTGCTACATTAATACATTGTGTGGAGCAACAAGTTAGAATAGGCTTCACTACCTTCAAGAAGTATACAGCTGGAGAGTCCTTGGGAAATAGTGTCCCATGAGAATAGCTCAAAGGCTTCAGAAATAAGGATGCCTGGCTGGCTCAGTCGTAGAGCATGCAACTCCTGGGCTCCTTGTCTGAAGTTCAAACCCCATGTTTGGTGGAGTTTACTTTAAAAAGGGTGGGAGGGGGGTGAAAAGAAGCAAGTGTTTACTTAAAGGTGAAACGAAGCAAGTGAAAAGGTGGCAGGAATAAAACTTAAAGATCAGGGTTCATATTAAGAGAACCAGGTATCAGACACTATTATAAAACTTTTACATGTTTCATTTCATCCTGTCAAAGAATATCTCAAAGAATCAAAAGGAAAAAAAAAAGTTTATTTGCAAAGGTGCAAAGGAGTGAAATTCTGGAAGGCCTGACCAAATAAGAGACAGCAAATTTTAGAGATTACTCCAAGTCTAAGGGGGGGGGGGGGGGGAAAGGGCACAGAAGTAAGTTGACCTTTTGTGCATTGAAAGCAAAGGAAAGTCAAAATAGAAAGCTGGAGACAGTTAAAGAAAGGGCCGTAGAATTCCTGGTTGGTGTATTCCAGTACCATTTCCTAGGTCTGTGACAGTGGATGAATGAATCACCTTTCTAAACCTCTTTCTTGTCTTCTGTGAAATGTTAATGATAGGATGACCCGGAAGCCTTGTCGTCAAGATTGGATAAGAAAGCTGGCTGGTAGGTAAGCTGCACTCTACAGAGTACTGCCTGGGATCATCCATACTTCCTCTGCATCCTACCTATGTTCTCTTTCAGTTTGATGGGAGGATGCACCATTCCACTGGGCTAGTAAATCCTCGGTGTGTTACCAGTAACCATCAGGCCACTATGTAGAAGTGAAAAACATAAAACTTTAGTGGCTCTAGTCCCAATTCTGATTATAAACTTCACAATTAGATTGTAAACTCCCTGAGAACAAGGGAAAGGATTTTCTCCTTTGTATTTCCCTCAGCTCTCTCAAATGTTTGTTGAATTATTCAATGCAGCCAGGAATAAAAAACCTTCCCTTGAGATTTTCCCTCAAAGCCTCAAAGTACATCTTGTTTTTAACTGAGGGAGGAGGCTGAAAGTAAAATTACAGTCTTAAACAAGAAGCCATCTGTCTTCCTTCTTTATAATCAAGGAAAGGGGAGTTGTTTCTCTTAGCAGAGTCAATATGGGAGCATTTCTCTCAGATTATAAAAATCTTTTTGGCTAGTGTAGTCATTCCATGTAGTAGCTAGTGCTTATTTTGTAATTAGAGCTGAAAAGCAGATAAATACGTAACAGACTGTGGCAGGGCTTCAGAAAAAAAAATGTATTTCACTTTCTTGGAGGTCTCTTTCGTAGGTATGGACGGTGGGTGAATATAATTGAAAGGGAGTACATTCCATTGTGCTTGATTGATATGAACTCGTTTTCCCTCTAAGGGTTAATGGAACTAGGAGTTCTAAGGTTCTGCAAGGTGCTTTGTAAATATACTAATTATGTATGTATGTACCATATATGCATATGAATGTGATGTTTTAAAATTATACCTTGCCATTAGCATAAGAGAAACTAGCGGCTCTTGAATTGATATTCTGTACCTTCTAAGAAGGAATCTCTTTCCCATCCCCCTCATACCCAAAGAAACCTCATAAAAAGAGTGATGTAGAGGGGGAAAAATTGCTGTTCCTTTTCACTCTTTCTCATAAACAAGCACGTTCAGCCTTCAATGAAATTAAGCTACAGAAAATTCAGAAATCATGAAAGGGATTTTTTTTTTTTTCTAGCCAGCGATCAAGGTACTGATCTCACCATCATGAAGTGTCATCAAGGCAAGCCACTTGGGAAGGGCTTAGTTTGTTTTTCTTTCGAGAAAAAGAGCATTGTTTTTTTTTTTTTTTCCAACTTATGTAAGAACAGCATCTGCACTAACCAGGATAAAATTATAAGGTCTATCAATCTTGATGCTGCAGGGTAAAAGCAGATCACCGGCTGAGCCAGCCCGAAATGCTTCCCAGTGGTCTAGTATTGCATAATTGGCCGTGTGAATTCCAGGGTTTCCAGTTTCGGATGGAGGACTTGGTGCTGGTCACTCACGGTAGGAAAACACTGAACTAATGGTCTTTCCTATGATTTTAATAATGCCTGACTCATTGTTCACATGATTGGAGGTTTTTGGGTAACAAATATAAATGCATCTATGTATTCGTATGCTTATAAGTGCTCAGAATCATCTTCTAATTTTTTTTTAATGGCATTTGTTGCTTTGGGCTGTGTTATTTACATTTTAGCACATACTGTGTTCACAGCCTCATCCCACAAGAGCACAGTTGGTTCAGCAGAGCCCCAGCCTTCCAGATCTGCCTCACAACCTCCTCCTGGAAGCATTGGCATATCACCCCTGGGAAATGCTCCAGAAGCAAAAACTAATTGTAACCAAGGGCTGTAACTGTTCATTCATTACCAGAAAGGCAAAAGCAAGTCTCTATTTGGGAAGACGGTAATGTACCTCAGCTTCCCAGTTATAAGCCTGGAAGTTAGAAACCCCTGAAAAGAGCTTCCCTAAACCCAGGCATATGACAGAAAAAAAGTTGTTCCCAGCAAGACTCTGAGAATTATAAATCCTTAGTTCTGCAACTTTGTTTCTGCCTATATTTGTAAGTGGATGTCTCTCCACTGTTAATAACTCTTTTATTTATGGTTTCATTTGGATTTTCGCTGCAATATCAGACAGTTTATAAGTTCTCTAAAAATGTTTGTTGTGAACTTGTGTTTGGTGGGGTAGTATTTCCTCTAATATTTTTCTGAATGACATTTTAAAAATCTGTAGTTATTCATTTATTCAATAATTTTTTAAATTGAGTCCTTGTGAGCTAAGCATGTTTGATTAAATATCACTATGCAAACATCAGACCTTGGGGATTTCAGCTGTTTCCATCCTACAACTACTGTTGGTTTTTATTTTGAGGTGATGGGCTGAGGAAGGAGGGGAAGGGAGACAGGATTTCTAGTATTAGTGTGAGAAGGAAAGAAGGCAACTTGTAAAGTAGGGAAATCTATTTATTTAACAATATAGTTCTTGAGCAGTTATAATGAGCCAGATACCTAGCTAGATGCCAGGGATTCAAAGACAAATGAGGTACATTTTTTGCCCTTAAGTCGTTTACATTTTAGTGAGGTGGAAAGACATTTAAGCCAAGAATTGGAGTATAGATTAAATGTAATGAGAAGAATGGGTCTACGTGCTATATAAGCTCAGAGGAGGTCCACAGATTGATTTATTTTGCTCGTAAAAAATGCCGCATTACATTTTCCCCCCGTTACTCTTATCCTTATCCCCTCTAGACAAGTTCCCACTGCGTACCAAAAGCCTAGAAAAGAGCTTAGTATCCAGGAATATGGCACAAATATTTCTTCAATGAATAACTGCATTTTGTTAATGAGTTCCCAGAAATTTACATTTGCAAATGCCTAGAATGTCTCAAAGGGAGTGTTATCTGAGATCCTGTATGATTATTATTATTTTTTTAAATGTTTGACCTTTTTTTCTTGTAAAACATCTGGAATAAAATACATTTGTTTATATAGTATAGAAAGTATAGGAGGTTTTTCTGTGAAAGACACGTAGCCTATCACTTGGCAAAAGATGGGATTAATTACATAAATCTCTTTTAACTCCTAGGAGCAAAAGTTACCTTAAATAAACACAACTGTCAAACAGATAAATAATCCTTTAAAATGATATATAAAAGGTTCAGTGCTGCAGCATGAATGTCATGTCCTCCAGAAAATTCATATGTTGAAATCTTAATCCCCGAAGGTGGTTGTTTTAGAAGGTGGGCCTTTGGGAGGTATGTGGGTCTTGAGGATCAAATCCTCATGAATGGGACCAGTGACTTATAAAAAAGTTTCCAGAGAGATCCCGGCTCCTTCCACCATGTGAGGACACAGAACGAGGCTGGCAGTGTGTAGCCAGAAGAGGGCCTTCCCCAGAATTCCGTCATGCTAGTACCCTGATCTTGGACTTGCAACTTCTAGAACTGTAAGTAATTAATCTCTTTTATCTCTTTTTGTCTGTTTATCAGACACACAGTCTATGGAATTTTGTTACAGCAGCCTGAACAGACGAAGATATTTACTATTGATAATAGTTGAAAGGCTCCTATTAAACAAAATAAAACTCTAAAAGCACCCAAAAGGGAAACAGAAAAAGGACATAGCAGACAGAACCCACAGTGAAAGAAATACAAGGACTCATAAAATGTGAAATGCTGCTCAACTTCACTAAAAATAAAACTGTAAGTTAAAGAATTAGGCACTATCATTCTTCACGCAACAAATTGGCGAAGATTTAAAAGCTTGATAATATTCAGTGTCAGAGAAAGTCACAGTGCTCTCATATTCTATTGATGGGGATATAGTTACCTCTTTCTGGAGAGGAATTTAAGAATTTATACCAGAATTTAAAAGGTGCATTTCATTCTTTTAGTTCAGCCTTTTCTTGTCAAGGGAACGTATCCAATAGCAATAGTCTTTTTTATAATAAGGAAAAATTGGCAAAGACCTAAATCTCTATAAGGAGAATATTAAATAATTGGTTCAATAATAAGAAGTATTTTGCTGCTATTAAAAAGTATGAGCTAGATCAGTATTTACTGACATGGGAAGATAACTACAATACATCATCGACTAAAAAAGATTTACAAAACAGTATTATGATAGAATCTTATTTATGCAAATTCTGCATGTGTGTATTTGTAGAAAAGGCTGTGGGAAATATATACCACTCTGTTAGAGCAGTTACCTTTGGAGAGGAGCTGGGGTAAGTTGGGTTGATGCAGAGCAAGACAGAAGGGAGACACTTCCTGAGTTATGGACTTCTGTATTGCTTGTGCTTTTGGCAAACCAGGTGCTGTTTTTAAAACTACATTAAAATGTTTTTATAAAATGACTGTGGGGGGAAGCAGTCCTCCCTGATGACCTTTCAATCATGGAGAAATTATGCAAAGTGTCCAGAGTACAGAGAAAGAACAGATCACTATTAAAAGCCATGATTAAGAGAGGCTTTTTGGAGCAAGTGGCATTCAGCTGATCCTTGAACAACAGGTAGATTGTCAATAAGTATAGCTGGGAAAGAAAGAGATTTCCCAGGCATAAAATAACTTAAGCAAAGTTGAAGGCTTAGAAATGAATAAGATCTATTGGATGTTCCAGTTATGTATTGTTTTATCACAAACCAGACTTAAAGCAACAATTATTTATCACCATCTCTCCCAGTTCTGAGGACTTCTCACGTGGGGGCTCTCATGTGGTTGCAGTCATGCTGTGGGAGCAGGGATCATCTCAAAGTCTCTTCATTCACCTGCCTGGTGGTTGATGCTGACTGTTGGCCGTGAGCCACAACACTTATGTGGGCCCTTGCTGTGTGACCTGAGCTTCCTCACAGCATGGTGGCTGGGTTCCAAGAGTGAGCATCCCAAGAGGACCAGGCTGATATGGTATTACATCATTACCTTCTATAATCTAGCCTCAGAAGGCACATAGCATGACTACACATAGCATGTAGTCACAGACCCATTCAGACTCAAGAGAAGGGATGACGAATACCACCAACACCCAACCCCAACAGAAGAATTGTCAGTGTTGCATTGTAAGAAGTGCATGTGGGAGATCTTGCTAGGAGCTCTCCAGTTTGCCACAGATCCTAATATTCGCTAAAGTCTCTTGTGACAGGAGTCAGCTTCTCCCATCTACACTACCCCCTGGCTCCATAGACCTTGTAGTTCTCACGTCTTACAGACAAGAGGATCAGAGGATTCGGAGCAAAAAGGTAATAGAGCTTTTTGCTTTAAAAAGATCACTGTGTTGATATCTTATAGGGAGGTCTAGAAGAAGAGGAGATTAAATAATGAAAACAGTAGGTGCTAAAACTGTTGCCCATAGTCATCAACTCCCCTGCTCAATTCAGCAAAATGATGCCTGAGTATGATCGATGGGAGTCCTCTGTATTCTTACCAAAGCATTCAGTCTTCAGGATGCTCTCTGTGGACCTCAATTCTTGTAGAACCAGATGCTCCTATGCCTGGCAGGAAATTACTAGGCCATAGGAAGTAATTGAACTTTTTGAGAATATCAAGGTACCACTTCAGGGATACTGAATGGTATTTTTCCAAATGAGCAAAGGACATAGACTGCCTGGGAAGCAAGCCATCTCTTGACCACCCAACTCTGTCTCTTCCCAAGCATTCCAATAGCTGGCCTCCTAGTGTGGTGCTGCAGAGCAAAATGAAGGAAAAGGAGCAGACAGAGACTGCGAGAGCTGGCTGGACTGACAGTTTGAAGCTTAGCTATAGTCATTCCCAGCTTCCCTCAAGTCCTGTTAAGAGATTTGTGTTAGGTAATGAAAATTGCAGCATTAGTCTGGTTTTTAAAGTCCCCCCCCAACTATTATTATTTTATTGGACAAACTGTCAAAATCCACCTGTTCTTTTTCTCAGAGCTCCTTTCTTCCTTCCTCATTGGCACTAGACAGAGTCATTTTCCCTAATACTATGTAATTTAGAAAAGGCTGTGTCAATTGCATAAAATATTTCTAATCTCCATAATTAAGATGCTGCTGGTCTGACAGCTTTGCTCTCTTACTCCCCCTCAGCTAGTTGCAGGTATATAGAAAGACATTTAAAAAGAGTACTAAAGCAAAAATGACATGCTATTCCCTTCCTGAAGGGCCTTATCATGACCATCACCAGCTTCCCTCAACTCCTTCCTGGAGAGCTTCATTTATGGCTGCTTCAAAAGTAAGAAAGAGAGACCATGCCAAGTTTCTTCAGACCATTTTTTTCTCCATTCCCAGAACATGTGTGCCCTGTCCTCAATTTGGATTTAGAGAAAATCCAGATTGCCCCTTCTTATGACCTGTCCTTGAGGTCAGCTCCAAGCATGGCATTTGACATGGAATAGTTCACCAGTTAACTTGGGTCAAACAGTTGAATGATGGAATTCTGAGGTCAAAGAGAAATTGAGGACTAGCAGAGCAGGTGGTGGCAAGGAAACTGAAGAACATATAGTCTATTTTCTTTACTTTTGGAAAAAACAGAGAGACAATGATTCACCCAGATTGCCGTATATTCAACTCTTTCTTCCTGCTTCTTCCTAGTTTGACAATGCCTTCAGGTATGGCCTATAAAAAGTCTCTTTTCAGCCTCACAATCAGTCAATTAAAATTATTATGACTATTTTAGAGATTAGGAAAATGAGATGTAAAAAAAAAAGGTCTAGATAGACTAGATTATGTTGCTACAACAAATTTACCCTCAAATTGAAGTGGTTTAGTAGAACAAAGGTTTCTTCTTCCCTCCCAGTATTTATGACAGAGCATGTGACCCGACTGGGAGAGGATGGCAGTATCACTCCATGCACTTATTCAGCACCCAGGTTTCTGGAGTCTTGAACAGATTTTAGCTGTACCCTGTAAAACTTCAAGTCTTTCAACCTCTCAAAGAAAAGAAATAATGGGGCGCTTGGGTGGCTTAGTCAGTTAAGTGACTGACTTTTGATTTCAGTTCAGGTCATGATCTCAGGGTCCTGGAGTGGAGCCCTTACTGGGGTCCAAGCTCAGCCATGAGTCTACTGTTTGTCTCCCTCTTCCTCTGCCCACCCCCACCCCCACCCGCTCATGTGAGCATTCACATGCATGCTCTCTTTCTCTTTCTCAGATAAACAAATAAATAAATCTCTAAAAAGAAAGAAAGAATGAATGAATGAATTAGATCATTATATGGGCTTTTCATGGTAGCAGCCCAGTTTGGCTGTATTTCATTAGCTAGTACTGGTTGGGTGTCCTCACAGAACAGTAAGGGGGAAGAAGTGTAGGAGAAATGGAATCTTTGGCAAACATTGCTCACTCACTGTCACTGACCTATGAGGTAATAATTTGCCCACTATCCCGTAGCTATGAAGTGGTAGGATTGGCATCTAGAGCCAAGCTATCTGACTCCACAGCCCATGTTCTTAACCATTGTATTTAATTCCGGGATAGAAGTGGCCGTGGCATAGGAGGCAGCTGTAACATAGTAGAAAGATCTCTGGGCTTGAGACAGGTGGGTTTGTATACCCATTCTGCCACTTAAAAGTTTTGAGGCCTTGGGCAAAGCCCTTAGCCTCTCTTCTGACAGCAATTTTCCCATCCATAATTAGGGATCAATAAAACCCTTTCATTAGGTCACTGTGAAGAGGAAAGTATGAGAACCTTCATACCACTAACATTTCCTCAACAAATGTTTAAATCTGAATCCTTATCATTCCATTTTCCTGCCCCTCTTTCTGTCACACAAGTGCTTTCCTACTATGTAAGTCTTTCCACAGTGACACCTTTTACTGAAAGTTCTCGTTGAAATCCTGCCAGAGGCGAGACATCAGTAATCTGATCCCAACACTTGGAGCTCCAAGGTTCTGGTTCTATCACCAGTCCTTTTTCTGACATCAGTAATTTTCTTCGTGTATTGCCAAGCACAACTCATTCGTGAATTCAGATCCAAGGAAAGGATAATGTCGCACTGGAATTAAAAGTTGTGGCTTGAGAACAGTTTTGCATGTAAAAACACTGGAAATGTTGGCGCCTCTTTAGGAAGTAAATGTCAAGGCACATTAATATAGCGCGAGCATAAATGCCTTCCGGTTTCTCAACCTATTGAGAAAACCTGTTTGGTTCATCATTGCATCCTCTTCTAAACTCTGAAAATAGGTCCTCTATATTATTTTAATGTTATTTGGAAAAACAAATTAAACATCTATTAAAGCAACCAGGTAATAGAGAAAAAATGTCTTATTTAGAAGCTTAATGGTGCTTTTACTCCTGGGAAAAGAAAGTAAATTATTTCCAGTGGGAAGGTGCATAAACTCTTTCAGGTCCCTGGGTAATTGTTTAGGAGAGTATTGGTACAGATAATTTACAATCTCAGGAGTCAAGGTTCAAGGCAAAAGTAATGAACTTCCCACAAGCAAAGCACAACAACTTCTATTCCTTACGTTGACTTTCTTGTTAGCAACTCAAACATCCTGACACACTGGTTGCAGTCTTGGGCTCTGGAGTCAGACAAATGTGGGTTTGATAACCAGCTCTGCAAATTACTAGCTGTGGGACCTTGTCCTAGTCTGACATTGCACTGTGATTATTAAATGGGGGAGAGTACTTGGCAAGTTTACAAGGGTGTACGTGGCATATTTGATGCCTGGAACATATCATTTAATGCTCTTCTCCAGATGACAACATTATTATCAGTAATAATCATTTTCTTAATTTATTTTTTTGTTTCAAAACAATTAGGAAATAAATTTCAATCTTTAAGAACTAAAATGTATATTTTGTGTGAACTAAAATGTACACTTACTCATCAAGGTATTATACCTTGCAGTTCACGGTTTTACTGTTTTAAAAGTACCCTTAAAAACCCAAATTGTGACATAGAATGATTGAATTAAATTAATCTAGTTTTGCTTCTTTACCTTTCGAATGACTGTGCTATTATTGTTTACTTCTATTTGCCGCTTAAATGTAGGGGTGTGTCCTAGCCCAGGGACTAGAAACATGAACAATGTCCAAAATGAGCTTGAACAATCCCTAACCATTATGAACTTACTCTTGAAGCAAACCGGGGAAACTGTGTCCACATATGTCAGGGTTGACTGTATAAGTAGAATTTCTCTGGATTAACTTCTGTTTTGGAATATGGTGTTTATTGAGACAAGTAATAAATATTTGCTAATATGAGGGGTATGTGTGTGTGTGTATATATACACATATATATGTATATATATAATATAATAAATATTGTATGTATATATTATATGAGAAACATCTCTAAGTTTGTATGTATGCTTAATATAAACATACATATTCTTAAAATCCAGGAGTTTAGAAGGTAGGCCAACCAAAACTGTTTTAGGGAAGAGCATTTATCATTGATGTTGTTCAAAATTTCAGGCACTTGGTGATAATAAAAAGCAGAAAAGGCTTGATTGTTTTTCAAAATTCTCTATAGACGGATGCTCCTTACATTGTTGCTAACCGCTCCCAGGCCCCGCCCTTGGCATACCACCTTAAAGCTCCTGCCTATAGTATGCAGTCAACAAGTGTCAGCTATTAGTATTTTCCTACAAGTCTTTTAAAAACAAAGAGATTTGGGCACCTGGGTGGCTCAGTGGGTTAAAGCCTCTGCCTTGGGCTTAGGTCATGACCTCAGGGTCCTGGGATCAAGCCATGCATTGGGCTCTCTGCTTCCCCCCTCTCTCTCTGCCTGCCTCACTGCCTACTTGTGATCTCTCTCTCTCTCTCTCTGTCAAATAAATAAATAAATCTTTAAAAAAAAAATAAAAACAAAGAGAGTACTAGGGGCTTTTGTGTTGTGGGGCGGGGTGAGGAAATATAACTTAATACGCCAATAGAGAATTAACGTTATTTTTTTTTAAGATTTTATTTATTTATTTGACCGACAGAGATCACAAGTACTCAGAGAGGCAGGCAGAGAGAGAGAGGGGGAGGCAGGCTCCCTGCTGAGCAGAGAGCCTTGTGCGGGGCTCGATTCCAAGACTCGGAGTTCATGACCTGAGCCGAAGGCAGAGACTTAACCCACTGAGCCACCCAGGTGCCCCAGTAACGTTATCTTTTAAAAAGAGTAATGCTTGGGACGCCTGGGTGGCTCAGTTGGTTAAGCAGCTGCCTTCGGCTCAGGTCATGATCTCAGCGTCCTGGGATCGAGTCCCACATCGGGCTCCTTGCTCGGCGGGGAGCCTGCTTCTCCCTCTGCCTCTGCCTACCACTCTGTCTGCCTGTGCTCGCTCGCTCTCTCTCTCTAACAAATAAATAAATTAAAAAAAAAAAAAACTTAAAAAGAGTAATGTTTTAACCTGGCCATTCACAGACCTGTACCCCTGGGGCTAATAATACACTATATGTTTATAAAAAAAATTTTAAAAATTAAAAAAAAAAGAGTAATGTCTTTCTGTAATAATGGCAATAGATGCTTTAAAAAAATGTTTTTGGGGGCTGAAGTACACATAACCTTTGCCACTTTAATCACTTTATTTTATTATTTTAAGTAATCTCTACCCCAGCGTGGGGCTTGAATGAGCCCAGAGATGGAGTCACAAGCTCTACTGAGTCAGCCAGGTGCCCCCATAGCAATCGATGATTTTTTTTTAAGATTTTATTTATTTATTTAACAGAGAGACAGAGTGAGAGAGGGAACAGGAGCAGGGGGAGTGGGAGAGGGAGAAGCAGACTTCCCGCTGAGCAGGATGCCTGATGCGGGCTCAGTCCCAGGACCCTGGGATCATGACCTGAGGTGAAGCCAGACACTTAACAACTGAGCCACCCAGGTGCCCCACAATAGATGCTGTTTAATTTAGAAAATATATTATGTATTAAAAAAGCATAACAAATGCAGTAAAAGTTGTGGCCCTGTTATCCAAAGTTGTTACCAAAGACAATAATAACTTATTGCTCGCTTCCTGTATGTATACCAGGAGCTATACATTCAACTATTTTCATCTTCACTGTCAAACTGTGAAATAGATTCATTTTTTTACATTTTTCGTTTTTTCACATTCTTCTTTTCCTTTTTCACAGAGGAGAGAACTGAGACCTGGAGAAGTGATGTAAGTTCGTAAGTGGCAAAGCTGGTATTCAGTGACAACTCTGACTGGAAGCCCAATATCTCTTGCTTTTTTTAAAAGCATTTATTTACTCAAGTAATCTCTACACCCAGCATGGGGCTCGAACTCACGACCCTGAGATCAAGAGTTGCACACTCCACTAACTGAGCCAAACAGGTACACCTACAAGTCTAATCTCTTAAAAACTCTGCTATTATATATCTTTATAACCTCAGGAAATATATTCAAAGAATATAAACAGAATCGTTTTCAAAGATTCACGAATGAGGGTACTTATCACAGTGATAGTTGTAAAAACATGTATTTATGTACATGGAAGAAAGCTGAGAAGGAAACAATAACACGTTACTGATGGTTAACTCTTAGTTACTGAATTATTGATTTTTTTATTTTATTGTACATGTTTTTCAATATTTTCTAAAATTTCTATAACAGTGTGGGATCTTTCAAATGTGAAATCTTCTAAAAATTTGGAAAAAGTAGATTTTCAAAAATGTTGGCAAATTTTTGGTGAATCTTCAACTCTCCTCAATCACTGAATCCCAATCTTTCATACCACGTTTGATTAAAATATTGTGCACGCTTCACACTTCCCAACAATGTGTGGACTAGGCTGAAATTCAGTGTTACTTTATTGTCTTTTCTCACGTCTTCTCTCCCCCTCAGCTGTTAGTGGCATTTATTCTACCAGGTCTTTGATTGTTGCTAATCTTCCTGGGGAGAAGATATTCACTTACTTCTTCGATTGCTTTTTTTATAAGGACATCCAATTCCTTTCTCTTGTTAGGAGATTATGGAAAGAAATATTTACACAGCCCAAATTTCTCCCGTCAGGTAGAGCATTTTTCCCCATCTTGTAAAAAATTCCTTGTAGCTAGCTCACACCAGAAATTTTGGGCAAACTTAGCCGTTTTCATCAACAGCATAAGATCTCTAAATACCCTAGGTAATGGTACGTTAGCTGCATTTCTTCACTTGGGGCTCACTTTTCTCATCTATAAAATAAAGACACAAACTCATGGCGCTCTAAAGTCCCTGCCTAGTCCCAATGCTTAGGTAAAAACAAACCAGTAAAGGAATGGGTGTTAGTTCTTCTGGTCTCAACACTGCAGGACAGTGTTTGTATATTAACTCTCCAAATGGTGCCTAAACAAGGGGTTTCTAGTATAAAGATGTACTGTCCTAGATTAATGTAGTGTGGGACGGCCTGATCCGATGGAGGCTGGACTTGTGGGCAGTGAAAGAATTCACCGAAGACAGACCAGAGGAAACAGAAGTTTATTGAATATACTGCAGGGGAGCAGGGGGCAGGACAGCCATGGAGAGACTATCTGTGACAGGTGGTGGTGAGGGGCCACAGTTGTAAAGCAGAATGAGAGTATGGGGGACATAAGGAATTTTCCCTTTTTTGGCAATCTTAGGAACTGTGCCTGGTTGTAACTGGTCACTTAGGGCTTATGGTTATTTCGAGGTGGATCACCTAATGAGCCTGTATGCCTTGCCTGTTTGCACTCCTCTCAGTGGTCACTGTGGGCTCTTTTGCCTTGCTCGACATGGAGTCTTGTGGAAAGATGCTGAATTTAGAATGAAATGACCCCAGAAGGAGGCTTGACTGTCTTTTTATTGGCTATATGGCCTTCAGGAAGTTGGGTAAGCCACTTTTCAGATTTTCTCTTTATCTTGCTACTCTGTGGTTTCTGTACAAAGTGTCCAGATAAGGATTTCTTTTTGTTTATCCTGCTGGGGAATGGTTGGAATTTTTGAATTTGTGTGGTTGCTCTCTTACTGGTTTTAGAAAATTTTCAGCCATTCAATATCTAAATACTGCCTCTAGAGGCAAAATGGTATGAACACTGGGAATTGCTTTAAAATATACCAACAAAGAAAGGCATAAAGAAAAAAGGAAAATGAACAAACGTGGCCAGATCTTAATAATTGTGAAATCTGGGTGTTGGGTATATGGGGTTTATAGTATTATTTCTTTAGTTTTTTTTCTTTCATGCATACTTAATTTTATAATAAAAAAACAAAGAGATAGGAGAGGCATAACAAATATTCTGTCTCCTTCTCCATCTGGAACTTCAACAGCATGTACACCAGACCTTCTCATTCTATCCTCTATGTCTCTTAATGTTTGTATTTTCCATAGTTTGTCATGTGACATTCTGGATAATTTCTTCTGACCTATTTTTAGTTCTTTTATTCTCTATTTAATTATATTTAATTAGTTACCAGGTGCTTAATTTTGGTTATTGTAATTTTTAAATAATTTTTTTTATTTTTTATTAACGTATAATGTATTATTAGCCCCAGGGGTATAGGTCTGTGAATTGCCAGGTTTATATACTTCATAGCACTCACCATAGCACATACCCTCCCCAATGTCCATTACCCAACCACCCTCTCCCTACCTCCCTCCCCAAGCAAACCTCAGTTTGTTTTGTGAGGTTAAGAGTCTCTTATGGTTTGTCTCCCTCCTGATCCCATCTTGTTTCATTTTTTCCTTCCCTACTCCCCAATCCCCCCATATTGCCTCTCAAATTCTTCATAGCAGGGAGATCATATGATAATTGTCTTTCTCTGATTGACTTATTTCACTCAGCATAATACCCTCTAGTTCCATCCACGTCGTTGCAAAAGGCAAGATTTTATTTCTTTTGATGACTGCATAGTATTCCATTATATATATATATACCACATCTTCTTTACCCATTCATCTGTTGATGGACATCTAGGTTCTTTCCTACTGGAATTTTTATGGACATCCCTTTTCAAGTATGTTAGACTACTTTTTATAGTTTCCTGTTCCTTATCCTTTTTCTCCAATCAGAAGTGGGCCTTCTCCAGAACTTTTTAAAAATACCCTTCCCCAGGTAGTCAAGCAACAACTAACAATAACAGCATAGTAAGCATAATTGCTTTATACTCTGGGTCTCATAATTCTGATATCAGAAATCTGTGAAAATCTAATTATGTTGTGTATGTGCCCTACTGTTTTTAAAGGATCTTTCTCATCGTGCTTTACCTGTGTGCTTGATGATTTTTGACTGTGTACTGCTCATATATATGAAAAATTCTGTGTGTGGTCCTTTGTGGTCTAGGATGAAGGTGCTTTCCTCTAGAGAGAATATACATTTGATTCTGTCATGTGCTCAATGGCATTGCCAATTCAGGACTATTTAAAAATAAATTCGGAAGTTGCAATTTTGGGGGGGGCAACCAATTCCATGATGTGAAGGTAGGCTGCGAATTTGAGTGTAACTTGCTACAACTTTTCAGACTTTCCTTCCCCATCCTAGGGCTCAACAATAAGGCCGTTTTCTTGTAGTCCCTGTAATGGTGAAAGGTACAACCCTTTGGTGTCCCATCTTCTTTGGGATGAAGGGGTCTCCCCTTAGAGAACTAATCTTGGGCAGAACCTGGGCTTTGATTTCCCTCCTCCTCATCTTGGGAGACCACCCCTGCTCTGGGGGGAAAAAGCAGCTTTATTGTTTTCTCTTCCCTTCTAGAAAAAAATGAGTAGTAACCTCCTCTGAGGTCTAGTTTCTTCATATGTAACATGGGGCTAATATTGCTTCACTCCCAGAGTTCAAGTTTCAGGATTTAAAAATGTCCTTTGTAAATTGTAAATCATATTATAAACTTACTCTGGGAACCTGGGCCCTTAAAGTTTGGGGAACCTCTTCAAGTTCTATGCATTACTCCATGAATATGTACATTTTGCTTCATGTGTGTCAGATGGTGTGTATATATTTCATAAGATATTCAAAACATCAACTGACTTCCAAAATATTTAAAAAGATTTAAAAGCAATTGAAAGTTGAAATTATTATTAGAAATCAAACAAATACAGGAAGAGGGCAGCAGATTTGACGAGTGTTTATTCATTTAGATGTTGCTGAATTTTTAAAATCTCTGCCAATGACCAAAATAATATTTTTTTTGCTCAATAAAATCATATTTTCCCTGTTCTCTTCTAAATTCCCTTCCACATGTGTGAAGTTCAATGGCAAGAGGGGGAAAACATACCAAAATAAATCCATTGGTTTTAGTTCAACTTTAGCATCTGGTAGGAAGAGCATTTTGTTCCTTTCATAATTTATTCCTTGCAGATTTTCATTCTAAGGTACATAGACTCTTAGAATGTTAGGGCTGGCTGGATCTGTACAGATCAGATCACTCACCTCCTTAATTTACATTTAAGGACACCGAGGAAAGGACAAAGATAAATTTATTAGGATTCTAAATGCAGCCAATATTCCAGAGGCTTTCTGCTAATTAAAATGTTTCTTTCTTCTTAAAAAAAAAAAAAAAAAGTCAACAGAATCGGAGATTTTCCCTGTTTTCCTTAATAGCATTGCCAGCATTAGCCTTTAAGGCCCTGATCAAATGCCCTCTCTCCTGTAAAGCTTTCCTGTTTCAGATGAAATGACCCACATAACTTTACACAAAGATTTCTTGATATACAAGAATTCCTACTATAACTTTTCACCTCTCCCCACAAAACAAGACTTATTATATCTCAGAATCAGAGTAAAAGAGAAGTCAATGATGGGAAGCTCCCTTCTTCCACCGAGTTCTCACATACAGGTGGAGGCGCCGTCTAAGGCATGGCAGGCTGAGAACACTGGGGACCTGGTAACCCTTGTTCTAGCTTGCAGGGTAGAGGTTTCACAGAGATTTTATTTTATTTTTTCTATTTCTATTTTTACTTTTTTAAGATTTTATTTTAACATGGGCTTGACCTCACAACCCCAGGATCAAGAGTTGCATGCTGTGTCAACTGAGTCAGTCAGGTGCCCCTTCACAGAGATTTTAAACAGCCCATTAGATTCAGGATTCTGGAACTCAGAGAACTTGACACTGCAGATAATGTAAAACCAACCTGGGGAAAGTGTGATGACTTCAGCAGAACCACCCTTCCTTTACTTCTAGACCTGAGGCTCTTGAGGAGCAAGTGATCACCACTGCCTCTGTCACCCTCCCAGCTCCAGGTCTGCCTTGCCTCAAGCCTATCAAAGGCCTGGAATGTTCTTCTGCAGGCCCTTCCTGCTGTTGAATTGCGGCTTGTTCTGCAAGACCCTTCTTTCTCAGGACCCGATCCTGCCGTGGTGTGCCCTGGCTCCTGAGGGTTCTGCTGTAATAAGCTGGTCCCAAAGAGAAAACAATTTCTAAGAGTTAATGAAAACCTCCTTTTGTATCTCCTACTTTAATTTGATCCTCTCAACCTGAATCCCAGAGGAGGTATGTGTGCTGAATTCTGAGGGTGAGGGAGCGTGTTTTACTTTTAGTTCTCAAAGGTCAGTCGGCAAGCCTTAGTCATGTAATTTTCCTTGGAATCAGTTTTCCAACTCAAGGGAGTTTTAGAAATCTTCCAAATGAGGCCATTGTCTCCAAATCACAGTGATAATTACTTGCAAAGTCAGAACTTCAACTCAGGTCTTCTGATCTGAAGCCTAGTGCTTTTTTTTTTTTTTTTTTAAGCCCACAACACTGTTATATCTGGCTTTCTGGAAGCCTCTTAAAGCACCAACCACCATTCCTAGTACACAGTAGTGTCATAATTACTATTGAATGAATGGAGAAATAGCTACTTTACTGCCTGATTCTTCCTTTTACCCCCTGTAAGTAGAGTAAAGAAAGAAAACTGCTGGACTATGTTTTGGGTTTCCAAGTGGTATTACCAGCATAAATGAATGACCTTTGGGATCTCTGCCAGTCAAGTCATTCAATCAAGTGCAAGTTGAATCTCTGAAGAACTACTGTTCATTCTTAGCACAATTCCTGAAGGATACAACATCCCAGAACACAGCCAGCAGGAAATACTAACTCTGATCTGTTGTATAAATAATATCACTTATGAAGGTGGAAGGCCAGATACATTTCCAAGATAAGATAACTGTTCATGGCTGCCATATGCACCTGGTTAGAAATAGAAGGCTGCCAGGTACTATTAAGGTGTGTTTGTTGGAATTAGTTGAATTTAATTGAATTGGATTCATTGCTGCTATGATTACTCAACGGGTCAGAACTTTAGTCTTTCAAAGTCCTGGAAACAGGACTCTAGAGGACATCTGTTGTTTCCTGCTGCTGTGCATCAGTTTACCCTTCTAGAATTACTCTGGTTTACTTCTGGGAGACTCCCCCTCCTCCATTCTCAGCTCCTATGGCTTGGGCAAGGCTGAGCGAGCCAACTTCAGGTTCCAGAGGGGACCACAGACTTCAGACCTGGCTCATCAGTAGTTTCAAAGCCAATGAGCCATAGTGAAGGGTTTTTGTAAGACACATGCAACAGAGACTCTTGTTCTTTACCCTAAAGGTAGATTTGAGAGTTTACAGGGACTTGGCCTGCTTCTGCCACATTGCTACCACACAGAGCCCAGGGCTGAAATCAGTATAACAGAAGGCAAAACCAGAAGACTGGAGAGGAACTAAATCCATATGACTTAAATTGGAGCATGAATCCACTTTCGTGAAGTGTGCACTAAGTCTAAGGGTTAAAATATGAACCCACAGTATCTTTATCGCTTAAAGCAGGTTTAGGTTAGGTTCTTCCACTACTTGTAGTCAGGAGGGTCCTAATTAGTGTAAGAGTATATCCCGTCTTGCTTCTCGTTCAGTGTTCTCTCCTGAACAGCCTTCTACAGTCTAGACCTTGGACACCCAGGCAGTAGGAAAACAAGCTGGTTCACTGTGATCTCTGATTTCTCTCCAAACTCCACCCTACCATGAAAATACCTTTAAAACATAACTTGAGCTAGGAAACAAGTGTTTTATTTTGTTTTGTTTTTTTAAAATATTTTATTTATTTATTTATTTGTTTGTTTAACAGAAAGAGAGAGAGAGAGATCCCAAGTAGGCAGAGAAGCAGGCAGAGGGGGAGGGGGAAGCAGGCTCCCTACTGAGCAGAGAGCCCAATGCAGGGCTGGATCCCAGGACCCTGAAATCATGACCTGAGCCGAAGGCAGAGGCTTAACCCACTGAGCCACCCAGGTGCCCCAAGAAACAAGTGTTTTATTTAAGATCGTATAGCTAGAGGTAATGAAGCCAAATTCATGGCCTGGGATTTTGGATTTGAATACTTTGCTGTTCACTTACCACACTTTTGATCACATTTGGAGCCACTGCTGACCCCTTTTTCTGGTTGTAGTCATGTACTTTGAGCTGCACTATACAAAGATGGTAGCAGCTAGCCTTATGTTGCTACTTACATTTAAATTAATTACCATTAAATAAAAGTTAAAATCAGTTCTTCAGTCCTTCTAGTCCTGTTCCACGCACACACCAGCCACATGTGAGTAGTGACTGTCATATTGGATGGCTCAGATACAGTACATTTTCATCATCACAGAAAGTTCTAATGGACGGCACTGCCTTAGAGACAGATTTGCTTCTTTATCCAAAGTAACAAGGCTCAGAAAGCCCAGTAGAACCTTCTCCTTCTTCCAATGGCAAACAAGGCCAACAGACACAGGATGGACTATGAGCTGTTCAGTCCTTATTCCCCATTTTCTAAATGCTTACATGGGACTGATAGCTCCTAGCTACTCATCTCTGGGATGGTTAAGTCAGAAACATGCCATTTGGAAAGGGATGATTAATCTCTCATCATCTCAAGCATGCTGAAATTATTATATAAATAAATGTAATTAAAAGATGCATGTCTCTACCCCCTCTAGCCTAGTATGTGAATATATACTTTTTAGGATTTTGAAGAATATATTCCATTCTCAGGTTGGTGACTCATTAGGAGTACATTTCTCAATGACATTTCCACAGACCATCATTCTCCAAGCAGGAACTATCTTCCTAGATCTGGGTCCATTTCCCTTTCAGATTAAAACCCTGTGGGGAAAAGATCTAATCATTTCACTTCAAACAGGAAGTAAAAGCTCTCCAATTGAAAATTTGTACCAGATATTCAAATTGGGAAATGATAACTAGGGTATAAAATAAACCTTCTTTATTAGACAGAGTATACAAATGAAAGATTATATTGTCACCTAGATACTGCAAGTGAGTTATTTTCCCAGGGGAGGAAAAAAAGCTGGATTTGCTTTGTTGTATGTCAAATGAAAAAAAAAAATGATGAACAGATAACACAGGACCCAGGGTGACCATTTCTTTTTGGTTTGACACGAATAGTTTGTATTTGCAAACATTCTCCATTCACTTGTGTGAAATAATTAGAAAAAGAGCACACAATTTTTGCAAAATTGGAAAAGGGGGGGGGGTCAGTTTTTAGCCCAAGTGCTCCCTTGTTGGGTGAGTAATTTGGTATCAGGAGGTAGTCATGGCGACCATAAAAGTTACTCATGTGACTAACGATGCAACTAATGATGCCCACAATTACTTAATTGCAGGCATGCTTAACTGCTTTTGCCATTTTTGGAGAGTGCTTGTGGCTAATTGTGGCTGCGAGTGGGTAACTACAGGTGCAATCAGATGTGTTCCTAATTTTTACATTTGTGCTGACAGCAGGAGAATAAACCGCCCCCTCTAAGGAGGGGAGTTATAAAAAGAGGGTTGAAATTAGTTCTTTCATGTCCAGGGAGGATGGAACAGCCTCCAACATGAAAACAAACACAAGTCATTTAATGTTTAAGCAGAGGAAAGTTCTGGATCACCAGCTGACCTTTAGCTAGACTCCATCTGTGCATCTTCTCTTTTCCCTGAGGTTCTCTGACTTGGGTTCCTGCTACTGTCCCTACCAAAAGGGGCCCCCTAGGACTTTACAGCTCCTGTCCTATTGTGGAATAGTTACTATTCTTTAATTTAGATGAAAAATAGTAGTAGATACTATTTTTTTTTTACATTGTCTGCACGGTCATTTACTTTACAAATACTTTTTACACATGGTAAATATATATATGTGTACAGATGAACTCAAATATGTGCCCTGGGATAGGTGGTTAGTTTTTGAAATTCTCTCATCAGGAATTAACAACCCAAAGATGGCAATATAACACTTTTAAATATCTTCATCAAAATCTCACTTGAAGGTTTTGAATTTGTATAAGAAATGTTGGAAATACATGTATTTTTTAGGATTTTAATTATTTATTTGAGAGAGAAAGAGAGAGCATGAGAGAAGGGAAGGTCAGAGGGAGAAGCAGACTCCCTGCCAAGCAGGGAGCCTGATTCAGGACTTGATCCTGGAGCTCCAGGATCATGACCTGAGCCAAAGGTAGTCACTTAACCAACTGAGCCATCCAGGCACCTGGAAATATTTTGGAGTAGGTAAGATGAACAATGGTCCAAGATATAGTGTTGGTTAGAAAGATGGAAGCCCTACTGCCCTTATATGGATGAGTACTTAGCTCCAGCAAGCTCAGGGAGCAGGACTTTTCGTACAGTAATTGAGGTCTGGTATTCCCTTGGTTCTATATACTTCTCGAAGTCTGTGGCTTGACCCTACAAAAGGCTGGCTGGTCCTTTGTCATCTTGTGTCTACCATAGAACTGATCCTGCTCACCTTATTTGTGGTGCCTAAGACAGAGAATGGATCCCAAAAGCCTCAAGAACAGGTTGCAGGACTGTTCTTATACCTGCTGGCTAGTAAAAACTCGTAGCTTTGGCAGAATTTGGTCTTAATGATGTGGGGCTTGTAGGGTGCATGCCAGCTCCCCATCTGTAAGCCCCAGAGGCTACTGATACTTATCCAAGGGGCTTGGCAGGTGCTGAATGGCCAGATTAGCTTCGGTCAGTTCAGAACACCTAAATTCTCTTAAAATAGCTCCCACCAGCTTGTATTTTCAAAATAAATGAAATGAAAAACAAAGATACATGTAGTTATATATAACGGAATAAAAAGAAAGGATATAAAAAATATGTAGTTGCAGAAGACACCAAATGCAGAGAAATGGACACATTTTCTAAGTGTAAGAAACCACCTTCTACCCAAGGGAGGAAATGTAAATGACTCCCTTCACACATATCTTGCCTGGCCTCTGGCCCTCCTGGGCCCTCCTAAGGCCTGCTGTTTTCCAAGTTGTGCGTCATCTTTTGCCTGTCTCAGAAGAGATGCTGGCTAATCACTCAAACTACTCTGTATTCCACAAACAGTATCAAATATCCTTTCTGTGTGCCAGCCACTGTTCTGGGCTCTGTGGTGACTTGGTGGGATGAATTAGACAGGCTTCTCACCCAAGGGAGGCTTTCCTGTAAGTAAGCCCTCTGCTCTATTAATCATCAACTCTTCTGGTTCAGGGCCTGAGGTACAAGCTTTATCCAAATGGCAGAACTGTGAGGACTGGCAAGTAATGAGGTGGAGAAAATGTTGGTCACCAGCGCTCCCTTAGGGAGAGCTTTCTATTTGATTAGAAGAAATACTTTGAAATGACATTGGGGTAGAAGGTGAAGTCCCAAGGGCCTTCTCCATCAAGAAAAAACGTCTGTTAAACTGCTTTGCATGAGGCAAGGAGGGGAATTATATTGCTCCTAAGAGAGGGTGGAGAAGGGGGAGAGCAGGGAGGTGGGGGGAAGAGCTTGCAACCACAGTGCGACAGCAGAGGGATGTCTGCCACACGACGTAACCCTTCATGGTGATGCACAGATCTTTGCTAAAACATACTAAGTGAATGAAATGTTTAGCATGCATGATTATCTTGTGGAGATTGGTGAGGAGGTTAGGTTTGGTATCTGGACTGAAGCTGAACAGAACCCCTGGTTTTTTTTTTGTTTTTTTTTTGTAAGCCCATGCCATGCTTAGGGTTTGTGTGTGTGTGCGTGTGTGGTATGGTTCTCTCTCTCTCTTATTTACACACACAGTCTGCTGTCCTGCCCCTGCCCATAGTGATAGAGAAGGAGCACTGACAGAGGCAGGTAAGAGGAGGATCATTGTATCATGCTGTGACATGACATGCTGTGACATATCATGCTGTGACATGACAGGCTTGGAGAAATGGGCATGGTGCCCAGGGCTAGGGCAGCCATGAGTCAGAGGATGATTAGACAATGGAAATCAACAGCTTTTATTATTATTGTTTTTTAAAGATTTTATTTATTTATTTGACAGGGAGCAATCACAAGTAGGCAGAGAGGTAGGCAGAGAGAGGGGGAAAGCAGGCTCCCTGCTGAGCAGAGAGCCCGATGCGGGGCTCGATCCCAGGACCCTGAGATCATGACCTGAGCTGAAGGCAGACGCTTAACCCACCAAGCCACCCAGGCGCCCCTTTTATTTATTTATTTTTAAAGATTTTATTTATAGATATCAACAGCTTTTAAAGGCTAGAGGACAAAGCCATAGAGATTGTTCAAAGGTCCAGCAAGTCACCATGAAGGGGGTCTGCGGGGCTCCTGGCTTTAAGTGAGGACGGGGATCAAACGGTCCAGCATTCCCTCCACACTGTGATGTGCCAGGCCCAGAGCTGGGGATTCCACAGGGGTTGAGACACTGTGCCTGTCTCTCTAGATGAGATACCTTTAGGATCCGGTAATGACACCTTGGCATTAGGAAGCTCGGAAGAGCCTGGCAGTTGAGGGAAGGCTTCCAATAAGAGGCCGTCCTAAAAAAAAAAAAAAAAGAGTCAGAGATACTTACAAATAAATAAATAAAATTAAAAAAAAAAAAAAGAGGCGGTCCTTGCTGTTGTCTTCGGAGGATGAAGAGGAGGAATTAGCAGATGTTTGAGGAAAAGCCTTCGAGGCCTAGAGGTTAACCTGTGTAAATGGGCAGAGGCATGAAAGTCAGGAGAACTGAGGTGGAAGATGAGGTTCTCAGAGGTCAGAATGGCTTTGCCTGGAAAAGAGAGAGGCCAGGAACAGATCCTTCCCTCATGGCCCTTGGAAAGAATCCACCCTAGGGATATGTTGCTCTCAGACCTCAGGCTTCTAGCACTGTGAGAAAATGACTTTGAGCTGTTTAGGTCACCCTGTCTGTGCTGCTTGGTGGCCCCGGGGGAAACTAACGTGGCAGGTTTGAGTCTTAGCTCAGCTGCATCTCAGCTGTGCAAGCTCCGGTGATTACACCACCCAAGGCTCACTTCCCTTGTCTGTAAAACAGGGATAGGAATCAAAGCTAAGTTGTGAAGTTGTGACAAGTGTTACATATGAGGTGTTTAGCTTAGTGCCTAGCTGTCATCATTATTATTGTTATTTAGCTTCATGTTGTAGTTTTAGTGTCACAAAACTTACATGGCTCCAAGTAAGTTACTTTGAGGATTCAAACACAGTAAAAATGTAGCCACATCTGCAGGACTAACTCCGGTCGCTCTTAGGTGCGACAAGGCAGGAGGCTAGATCCCTAAAATCAAGAGTCAATCTGAATGAGGCACCCGGGTGGCTCAGTTGGTTGAGCCTCTGCCTTTCTCTCTGGTCAGGATCCCAGGGTCCTGTTACCAAGCCCAGCATCTGCTCCCTACTCAACCAGGAGTCTGCTTCTCCCTTTCCTTCTTCCCTCCTGCTCCCCCGACCCCCACCACTCATGGGCACACTCTCTCTCTCAAATAAATAAATTAAAGAGTCAATCTGAGAAATTGCATCCAATTCCCTGCACTCTGGACCTCACCCCCGTCATTGTCAGAGCTGGGAAACCAAAACTTCTTACAAGAAGACCACCACCTCAGGTTCAAAATACACCTTCTGGGGAAACAGCCTTTACATGGCTCCTGCTTACCACCTGAAGTGACCCCACTTCCCTGCGGCATTTTGTTGTTGTTTCATTTTTATGTGTACCTTTTTTGTTGTGGAGAATCTCACGCATACCCAAAAGTAGACAGAGTAGCTTAAGAGCCCTGGGTGTCCATCATCAACTCATAACCAAGCCTGCACATCCACTGCCACCCCTATGTTCTCTCTAAAGAATTTTCTAGACATTCTATAACTTCACCATTAACATTTAATTATGTGTCTTTAAAAGATATGGAGTCTATTTGAAAATGATGTTATTATCACCAACCCAAGTAATTAAAAATACAATATTATTCATAACATCATATCTGGTCAGTATTCACATTTCCTTTTTCATAAACTCACAATTTTTAATAGTTTGTTTGAATAAAGATTAAAATCATCCTTATTATTTGAGTAAATCCACACATTGCAATTAATTAATATATCTGAGTTTTTTAAAAAAAATTTATTTATTTATTTGACAGAGATCACAAGTAGGCAGGGAGAAAGGGGGAAGCGGGCTCCCCGCTGAGCAGGGAACCCGATTTGGGGCTCGATCCCAGGACCCTGAGATCATGACCAGAGCTGAAGGCCTCTAGAGGCTCAACCCACTGAGCCACCCAGGTGCCCCTAATTAATATATCTGATAAGTCTCTCTTAATCTATAGGTTTCTCCTTATTTGTTGATACCTAGTGATGCATTCTGTGGAGTTTCCCACAGTCTGGATTTTGCATTCGTACCTGCAGTGGCATTTAACATGTTACTCTGGCCTCTGTATTTCTTGTACATTGGGGGGAGGGACTGCCAGGCTTTTGGCCCTGTCCTGGGGTATTCCCCCTCTCTATCACCTTGCTTCCTGTCTCTGCTGCCAACATGGCTTTCCATTTCTGTGGGGACCTCATGATGCTGCTAAAGCTCTTCTCAGGACTGGGTGGGGAAGAGACATGCTGAAAACTCTTTGGAGGATAGCATTTAGCTGCTTTTGCTCTTCTACTCTAGGGAGTGAGTGCCAAGTTTGAGGCCTGCCCAACTTGCTAATGATCCAGATGGCAAACAGCTGTCCGGCAGGGGAGGGACTGCTAGACAGGAAGTGGCTGAAGGGCTTCCTTCCTGACCCATGCACAATAGGAATGTAATTCCCAAATACAATTTAAATTTAAATTCAAATTTAATGCTTGAAGTCTGAAGCCCAGCTCTGGTTGAGCCCCATAAGAATGTTCCGGATCTCCTAGACCTTGGTCAACAAGAGATTGCTGTATATAAAGGATTTGCTCAACCATGTCTTGCCCACACTAATATGGAAACTTTGCCCAAGATCTAGGCTATTTTGTTGATTGGAAGTCCACAAAAAAGAAAAAAAAATATTATCAGTCATCACTGCCAGCCTTGCTACAAAATAACCTTTTGTTAGATTGAGCAACATTTACAGAATAACCATTTTATATGGCCTTGGTTTTGTCATCAACTAATTTTACCTTGTTGAATCCTAAGGGTGACAGATTCTGTCGATGTCCCAACCCATATCTCTTGGGTTCACCTCTGAGCTCACATGCAGATGGAGTGGAATAGCTCTTGGGCTCCCTGGCCCGTTCCTACCTCACGTGCCTGGGATTTCCTGCTTTCCTAAGGGTTTTCTCCTGTTCCACCGGAAATTACTAGACTGTTCAGGGCATTGTGGAGGTCCTGGTTATTTAAGGCTCCCAGAGGCAACCCTCAACCACTAAGAGAACGGAGTCAATGGATAAATAGGTCAGCTTCCCCATCGTACAGCAGGAGAATCCTGAGAGGTGTTCTATGGGATTCTTCAGAGGGTTCCCTTCAGAAGACTGATCTGCAGCCGACTTTCGTAGTCACTGATGCACCTTTTATTAACTTCTTTCCCTTTCCAATCTTATTTTCTTCACCGTCTCACTTGAACTTCCTGGGGTTACCTTTCAAATAGCCCCCCATACCCAATTACTTAAGTCAGGGCTGCTTTGGGGGAACAGAATCTAAGATAGGCAATAACTTTGTAAGTTACCTCAAAACCTTACAGAGCAAATGAATATAAATAATGAAATAAAATACGGAGTATCACATGCTGAGTACATTTACATGTTCCATGATCTCTAATTCTGTGAGTGAGCCTATTATTGTTAACTCCATTTTTCAGATAAAACTGAGAATAGAAGACATTAAAAGAATTGTCCAAGATCATGTAACTGGTAAGAACTGAGATGCGAGTTCTGAACTGTCCTCAACATTATCTTGCCTCTTGTTCTCCATTTTGTTTCAGGTGACAAATTTTCTCTAGTAACTCATGGATTTGTGCTTTTTTTCTTCTTTTTTGAATTGTTCTGTTTGCTTACCTATATTTTGAATGGGAGAGTTTTTTGCCAGTTGAACTTCAAGTTGTAAGTAAAAAGGCCCATCTTGATGTGGTCTCCTAGCAACAATTTATGAAACACTTTAAAGCAATTATTCCTCTCAAGCACGTTTCCAAATGTTGAAGCATGTTCATTCACTTCGATCATTAAAATCCCCAAGAACATTCATTGTGTAGCACACAGTTCGGGTAATTATAAGCTTGTCAACAGGTTGCTTAGTGAGCTGAGAGCAAGGACAAGACCACATCCCCCCCAACCCCCCCACCCCAGGAGCTGAGCACTTTGTTTCCAGCCTCGCAGGCAGGGCAGAGCCACTCTTCGCCAAAGGAGTCTTAATTGACTTGTGGGGTGAGGGTAGAAGAGAGAATATTTAAACCCAAAATAGCCCTCTGTAAAATATCAAGCCCATGGCAACACACAGGTCTAAGGAGGATTTAAGGCCCAAGTCCACTAAGCGGGCAGTTTACTGCTCCTACTCCAGAGTCTCCCTTTGTTCAGCCTAGATCTGAACAAAGTCAGGTGTAAAACCCAGCACCTCCTCCGGGTTCTTAAAAACGCAGTTACGCCCTAAATTAGCTGCTGGCCCTTCAATCTTTGTTCTTCTGGTTGTTGTTGTTGTTTTAAAAGATTTTACTTATTTATTTGAGAGAGAAAGAAAGCATGAGCAGAGGGAGAGGGAGGGAGAAGGAGACTCCCTGCTGAGTGCAGAAGGGCAACTCAAGGCTGGATCCCAGGACCCCGAGATCATGACCTGAGCCAAAGTCAAGATGCTTAACTGACTGAGCCACCCAGGTGTCCCTATTTTTTTTTTTTAATTAAAAAAAAATATTTTTTAGGGGCACCTGGGTAGCTCAGTTGGTTGGGTGATTGCCTTCAGCTCAGGTCATGATCCTAGAGTCCATCTATCAAGTCCCGCATCGGGGGTCCCTGCTCAGTGGGGAGTCTGCTTCTCTCTCTAACCCTCCCCCCTCTAGTGCTCTCTCTCTCTTTCAAATAAATAAATAAAATCTTTTTTTAAAAAAAGTTGGGTGGATTTTAAAAAAAGATTTCTTTTTAAAGATTTTAAGTGATCTCCACACCCAATGTGGGGCTTGAACTCATAACCCCAAGACCAAGAGTCTCATGCTCCACTGACTGAGCCAACCAGGTGTCCCATTATTCTGTTTTTTCTTTCTTTCTTTTTTTTTTCCCTAAGAATTCTCTTTTATTTTTATCTTTTAAAAAATGTTCTAATATACTAAGCATGGAAGGGGATCTGGATCGTTGGCAATCAACTACAGGTTTAGCAAATTGGAAAGCCAATTTGGCAAGTTAGAGAATATCCGTCTGGACTGTACTTACGCAGGCATCAAGCCTGACTTCAGCTCTACTGGTGCCTTTGAACAGAAGTTAGGTAACTCTAGGAAGTTTTAGACCTAAGAGGGGAAGATTGAATTTCTTACTGATCTGGATAATAGTTTTTTTTTTTTTTTTAGAAAATCTTTTTGGATTGCTTTTAGATTTACAGAAGAGTTCCTATACACCGCTTATCCAGCTTCACTTAATGCCAACATCTTATGTAACTATGGTACACTTACAAATGAGGAATCTGTTTTATTTTGGATGTCCTTGTGGAGGGAGATTGTATGAATCCCAGGCTGGTGAAGCTGGATGCATGCATAAGCACACACACGTGTGTGCACATATCACGCATAATGACACACACACACATGCCACAGATATACATACACTGTAATATGATACAGTCAACACACATACACACAGGACACACATACAAACACACAATATTCATAGAGACACAAAGCATACATACAACAAGAGAGACATGCACACACAAAAATATACATTCAGACACATACATATACACACATGTGCATATACACACATACACACACACACATACTGTCTCTTAGAATTAGGAGCTCATCCTTCACATATGGAGAATGTTTCCTTTCTCTTCTTTTTTTTTTTTAAAGATTTTATTATTTATTTCTTTGACAGAGAGAGATCACAAGTAGGCAGAGAGGCAGGCAGAGAAAAAGGGGGAAGCAGGCTCCCTGCTGAGCAGAGAGCCCAATGCAGGGCTGGATCCCAGGACCCCAGGACCATGACCTGAGCCGAAAGCAGAGGCTCCAACCCACCGAGCCACCCAGGTGCCCTAAAACATTTTATTTTTAAGTAATCTCTATAGTTAGGGTGGGGCTCCAGTTGGCAACCCCGAGGTCCAGAGTTGCAAGCCCCACAGAGAATGTTTGATGTGACTCAAGCTAGTTGATGGGGGTGGAAATGTGCTGAGAGATGATAGAACACTGGTGATGAAAGTCAGGGCAGGGGTGCCTGGCTGGCTCAGTCAAAAGAATATGCAACTCTTGATCTCAGGGTTGTAAGTTCGAGCCCCACACTGGGTGTAGAGATTACTAAAAAAATAAATAAAACCTAAGGGAAAAAAAGAGAGCAAATGAGCAAAATTGACTCTATGTGGAGATTGTTAATTGCAGAGGTGGGGTTGCGGTCTATCACAGCAATGGTCTAGGTTGCAAAGTCTGGCCCAACCAGCAGGTTGAGATAGGCTCATTCAGATAAGCTTCTGATGTATACTGTTCAGTCCCCTCCCTAGGCAGTGCTGGATCCTGAGGCGGGGGGGAGAAGTGGGAGTGGGAGCAAGAATGAGAAATATTTCCTGCCTGAGACTTTCAGGCAAGGCTCTGCATGGGGACTAACAGAAACAGAAGAATGTACAGGCTGGAATCTGTCTCAACCCTGTTGTGAAAGAAGTGAGTATCATTCACTGAGATGTAGACACAGATGGGCCTTCAAGACCTAGGGAAGTAGGAAAAGCAAGGAAGAATGGAACAGAGTGGAGGATGGTACTTTGAACAATCCCAGGGATAGTGGTCTACTTCTTTGCTCGAGTTTGTGTAGATTTGTGTTGATGGGTGGGTCACTTAAAGGAATTAGAGATGTATTGATTGAAAGGCTTTAAGAGTTAGGTAGTGAGTGTATTAATTACCTATTGCTGTGCAGAAAATTACCCTCGAAACAGTGGAGGAGACAATGGTAAGGATTTTTTTTTTAATACCTCATTTTATCTGTGGGTTAGGAGTTTGGGAGTGCTTTAGCTGAGTTGTTCAAGCTCAAAGTCACTCAGGATATTACAACCAAGATGTTGGCCAGAAATGTAGTCATGTGAAGGTATGACTAGGACTGGACAATTTGCTTCCCTGGTGCCTTACACATGTTAATGGTAAGTTGATGCTTTGATGCTGGCTGTTGTCAGAAGGCTTCAGTTCATTACCCCATGGGTTTCCCCGTAGGACCCCCAAGTATCCTCATGTCATAGGGACTGGCTTCTCCCAGAGTGAGCAATCCAGAGTGGAAGTCTCAATGTCTCTTATGGCCTGGCCTTGGAAGCTCTACTGTCATGTCTGCAGTATCCTACTGGTTCCCTAGGTCAGCCCTATTCACTGTCAGAGAAGACTATCCAAATATCAGGATGCCCTCTTGGGAGCTGACTGTTGAGTGACTTTTCACTTTTACGATGGTTTCATTCAGATTTAATAAAGCATATTTTGCTTATACCTTGAAACCAAGTTGGTGGAATTGGTGAAAGCCCAAGTTAGGTGTCCCCTTATACAATGAAATTTGCATGGAGCCCTAAAGGAAATGTAAGAATGATGGAGAGAGTGGTAAGGTGAGATCAGAGTAGTGTGTGTGCCAGGGTAGGAGTGCATGGGCAGGGTACACCAAGTATGCCTTGTTGGCCATTTGTAAGGACTTGGGTATTTTATCCCTTCCAAAATATCAGGAGACTGATAAGTCAAGGAGACTTGCAGAAAATATATGCCTGAATGCTGTCATCTTCTTCCTTTCTCCCTCACCTATAGAGTTCAAATGGCATACAAGATTTTGGGAAGTTGTGAGAAAAGGAGGCCAGGAAGCATGAGGCAGAAGTGGGGGACCTGGTAGAGTTTAATAATAGAAGTCATTATTGTGAGGAATCACCATGTGTGTATGTGTGTGTGTGAGAGACAGAGACAGAGATCAAGGGATCCAAAGTCTAGTACTATGGATTGGCAGTAGCTGCAACAACATTCTTTTCCTTTAAAAAGTTATTTTAATGAATTCTTACTTAAAAAAATTTCCCTGATTACCCAAGTAATATATGGTCATTGTAGAAAGATCAGGAAGATAGAGATCAGTGTAAAAAGATAAGGAATGATCATCCACAGTGCCATCACTCAGAAGCAACACCCATGGATACCTGGGTGGCTCAGTCGGTTAAGCATCTGTCTGCCTTTGGGACTGGTCATGATCCTGGGATTGAGCCCTGTGGGGCGGGGGGGGGTGGGGAGCTCTCTGTTCAGCAGGGAGTCTGCTTCTCCTTCTCCCTCTTCCTCTGTTCCTCCTCCCTGCTTGTGATTTCTTTCTGTCTCTCAGATAAATAAATAAAATCTTTAAAAAAAAAGAAGCAACACTTAATATTTTGATATTTTCTTTGTTCTTGTTTTTGTGTATTTTATTCCTGAACCTGAGATCATATTCTTCATCTAATTTTGTGTTCAACTTTTCATAAACATTTAACTAGGTTATTTAAAAACTTTAAGTATTATTTTTGAAGTTGGATATATGGGAGGACCTGGCTGGCTCACTTGGGAAAGCATGTGCTTCTTGATCTTGGGATTGTGAGTTTGAGGCCCGTGCTGGGTATAGAGAGTAGTTAAAAAAAAAAAAAAAAGGTGGATATATATATTTCTTCTTTTGATATATGCTCTTTATAAAATTAAATACTCTAGAATTATATTAGGAAACAAAAAGTCCTTTCAAATATCACCTCCAAAAATATTGTTAATGGTTACAGTTTAAATTTTCTAGATAGTTTTGTATGTATTCCTAAGGTTATGTAGATAATTTTTTTAAAAAGATTATTTATTTATTTATTTATTTATTTGACAGAGATCACAAGTAGGTGGAGAGGCAGGTGGGTGGGGGGTGGGGAGAAGCAGGCTCCCTGCTGAGCAGAGAGCCCAATGCGGGGCTTGATCCCAGGATCATGACCCAAGCCGAAGGCAGAGGCTTTAACCCACTGAACCACCCAGGTGCCCCTCCCTCCTGTATTTCTGATTATGTTCTTTGGTACATGGAAATTAGAATCTCCATGTCAGACTTTAATAACTATTCAATACATATTTGTATTTGCTTTTCCCCTCACAATTTCAAGCATTGAAAAAATAGTAATTTGGGGCACCTGGGTGGCTTAGTCATTAAGTGTCTGCCTTCAGCCCAGGTCATGATCCCAGGGTCTTGGCATTGAGCCCTGCATCGGGCTCCCTGCTCAGCCGGAAGCCTGCTTCTCCCTCTCCTACTCTTCCTGCTTGTGTTGCCTCTCTCGCTGTGTCTCTTTCTGTCAAGTAAATAAATAAAATCTTAAAAAAAAAAAAGAAAGAAAAAATAGTAATTTCTTAGTCAATTATTTTTTCCTAAAAAATATTTATTAAATGTACAAACTGCATTGTAATAATAATATAATTTTTTTAATGTATATAAAAATTACAACATATGCCCACCATAATAAATAACTTTATTTTCCCATATTCTCATTTAATAATTTTTCATATACATGGATACTTTTAGACTAGGGCTCTGCAAAGTTTTTCATAAAAGACCAGATAGTGATATCTTGGCCTTTTGCATGTCACACGGTCTCTGTTGAAACCACACAACTCTTGTAGGGTGAAAACAGCTATAGCCAATACATAAATGAAAGAATGCCTATGCTCCAATGAAACTTTATTTACAAATATAGGTGGCCAGCCTGTGTTTGCTAAACCCTATTTTTGGCAATTATTCTTGTAATTCAGAAGAAACTATTTGCCTGGCTATTCCTGAACCAAACTTCTAACTTTCTGAAGCTGTTTTAAATTTTTAATGATTTAATTTCACTTGTTTTCCCTAGATCTTTCTTAACCATGCTACAGTTTTGGAGCTGAGGTCCCCATATTGATGTGTTTTTAGTAATGCAATAAATTCAATGCACTTACTGATTATAAAAATACAGGATGTTGTTTTATAATGGACTTTTTATAATGGAGGATGACTCTTAAAAGAAAAATAGTCATCTGTAACCTCACACTACAGCAAAAGATTATCATCTTTTTCTGCCTTGGTGTTTGAGCATATTTTTGCTGATTATATTAATGGAAAAGGTGATATAGCAAGAGTAATTTTGGGGAAAAAAATCACCTCTTTCCACTACCAAACATAGTTTTAGTTCTTGTCCACCAGCAAATATATTTTTATATGGTTGTGGTTATGTACATCTATCCTTTTAAAATGTGTTTTTCATTTACTCTAATGAACACATATTCAAAGCTATCTAAGTTTATCCATATTTGTAATCTTCTAAAGGAATTTAAAAATGCATTTACCCCTGGGGCACCTGGGTGGCTGAGTGGGTTAAAGCCTCTGCCTTCGGCTCAGGTCATGATCCCAGGGTCCTGGGATCCAGCCCCGCATTGGGCTCTCTGCTCAGCAGGAAGCCTGCTTCCTCCTCTCTCTCTCTGCCTGCCTCTCTGCCTACTTGTAATCTCTGTCTGTCAAATAAATAAATAAATAAATCTTTTTTAAAAAATGCATTTACCCTATTCAGTGTAGCCCCCTCTTCATCATTCTGAGGCAGCTGAATCCAGTCATTTTTTTTACTTGTATATTTTCACTTTATACTATGAAGAATCTATTTTTTATTATATTTTTTACTATGAAGAATTTTAAATGCACAGGAAAGTTGAAAGAATAGTGTACTGAACACCTCTATGCTCACCACCTAGATTCAACAATTTATATTTTATACGTACACACATAATTTTTTTCTCAGTCATTTGAAACTGAAGGGCAGACATCATGATACTTCAATCCTAAGTACTTCAGTAGGTATCTCCTAAGAATAAGACTTACCCTGCATAACCACATGCCATTATCGCATTTAAGACAATGAATAATGATCTCTAATATCCCCTAACATCTAGTCCATATTCAAATTTCCTCAATTGTTCCCAAAATATTATACCCAATAGTTCTATTTGGAACCAAGATCCAATTAAGGTTTGTATCTTGCATTTGTTAATTTGTCTTTTCATTCTTACTTATTTATTGAAGATTTTGTTTATTTATTTGTTTGTCAGAGAGAGAGAGTAAGCAGAGGGAACATCAGGCAGAGGGAGAAGCAGGCTCCCTGCTGAGCAAGCAGCCCTATGTGGGACTCCATCCCAGGACTCTGGGATCAGGACCTGAGCTGAAGGAAGATGCCTAACCAACTGAGCCACCCAGGCGTCCCTCAATCTCTTTTAAACTAGAAGATCATCTTGACGTTTTTCACCATGACATTGACAGTGACTGGGATGATTGTCTTTATTCCACAGCCTGGGTCTGTTGGATTGTTTCCTCATGGTGTCATATAGATTGTCTATCCCCTGGACTTCCTGTACACTGTGCACTGAGTCTGAAAGTGAAGTGCATTGAGGTTAAACCTAAAATGGAGAAAATATTTCACCGTTCACTCCTATCAACTTTGATTGATTAGATATTCTCTTACATTTAAAAATAAGTTCCATGTGGCCTGGTAGGTAAGATCTGCTTTGTAATCAGAAAGGTTTTACAGCAGGAGACCTTGGGAAAATGACTTAACTTCTTTGAGCCTCAGTCTCCCCATATGTGAAAAGGGAAGTGGTAGACACTCAGTCTACCCCTAGTCTGTAGGTTCTTTGGGATCTCCCAAAACGCCACCAGGGTAGATATCTCAAGCACATCTGAAGAGCTCACGTTTCCTAAGTAAGACAGCAGCAGCAAGACGGCAATCATTTCTGCGGAGACAGTATCATCATAATGCAATATTAGCTACTGTGATCTTCTATCATTTCCTTCCTGGAGAGTTATGACTGTGGCATTGAGGATTTAAGACCTACAGCCCGAACACTACTTACTACAAATCTCTCACAAAGCTGCTGCAATAAATCTCGTAGAGGAAAGTCATTGCATAAAAAATCCCCAACTCCAGGGAGCTGGCCATTTATTTTCCTAGGAAAGAAGGGCTGTGATGAGAGACACTCCATGCTCCTTTAACTCTATGGAACAGAACCCAACAAAGCATTCATCATAGTAAGTTGAGTGATGGGCCCAATGAGATAAGCTGGAGGAGGAAGTTGGTAGGCAAGTGCCCCCACCCAAGGCCTGCTCAGGGATTTCCCCTCAGCCTGGGGATTAGCTCTGGATAGAACCAACACCACTGAAGGTACAGTTTCTGAAGACAAACTGCCTTTACCGATAGGAAGCCAGAGTCTAAAATTGGACCCAGTCGACTCCACAGATTTATCTGGTCTGCATAGTGTTTTAAAATGTTTTTTATTTAGATCCCAGCATTTAAAATGTGAAAATGTCACAGAGAAAGATAAAATCCAGATTTCTGGCATCTTTAAACAAATTGGCTGATGCAGCCGCAGTGGCTGAGGTTCCTGCACTGCTGCCCCCTGTAGGCAGTGGGCGTAGGTGCGTTAGGGAGGCCGCTTCCCCTTCTACCTTATCTGCTTTGCAAGCAATGCGGTTTGCACTCCCCATACCAATCAATTGTCCTGGGGTCCATTTTCTCACCTTCTGCTCCCACTGCTGTCCTTGTATCAAAGTGTAGCCCTTAAGTAGAAAATACACGGGATGCCTGGGTGGCTCAGTCGTTGGGCGTCTATCTTGGCTCCCGTCATGATCCTGAGTTCCCGGGATCAAGGCTTTCAGCGGGCTCCCTGCTCTGCTGGGAGCCTGCTTCACCTTCTCCCTGTGCCCCTCCACCCCGCTCATGCTCCCTCTCTCCTCTCTCTCTCTCTCTTTGTCAAATAAATAAATAAAATCTTAAAGAAAAAGGAAAATACTGCTGATTGAGCCTTTTTCAATCATGATCTCCTACACATTCATGAGGTATTTCTTTCTTTCTTTTTTTTTTTTTTTAAGATTTTTATTTATTTATTTGACAGAGAGATCACAAGTAGACAGAGAGAGGGAGGGAAGCAGGCTCCCTGCTGAGCAGAGAGCCCGATGTGGGACTCGATCCCAGGACCCTGAGCTCATGACCTGAGCCGAAGGCAGCGGCTTAACCCACTGAGCCACCCAGGCGCCCCTCAGGAGGTATTTCTAACGTGGTAGGGAGGCATCCTAGAGTAAAGCAGAGAGCATACATAGGCTTTGCTGAAAGGCCGACCGGCTCAGATCCCATCTCTTCCTTACCCTGGGATGTGATCCAACTTGCTAAGTTCCTCCTGAAACGTTGCTCCAAGTTTGCTCACAGCTAACGTAGTATACTAGGATCTCCCACTTTGGGAGACGCCTTGGATGTGCCATCTTTTCCCATATTCTGTGACCTCACACTCTCTTGGTTCAGTCCCTTCCATGGCTTCTTTGCTTCATTTTTTCTGTCTTCTTTGAAGACACCCCTTCCTGGAACATTCCATAGATGTCAGAGTTCCTCAGGGTTCTGTCCTTGACATGGCTCTGTGCTGCTCCTACTCCTTACCCTTCCCTCAATCTAATGGTGCTACAGACACATAAATTGATAAGCACATTACAGTACAATATGATTCTGTTTTTTTTTTTCCCCCCAAATTCAGCCTCGAAAGAGACTGTCAAAAATTGTCAGTGCACACTATAATTCGAGTTGTCACAGTGGGGTATTGGGAAATGATCAATTAGCAATCATTGCACCTTGGATAAACCTCACTGGCTACAATACTGCCACTGTGCAAAGCTTGTTTTACTTTTTTTTTTTTCCCCTTCTTTAAGTTTTATTTACTCAAGTAACCTCTATACCCCACATAGGGCTTGAACTCAGGACCCCAGATCAAGAGTCACACTCTCTTTCAGCTGAGCCAGCCAGGTACCCTGTTTTGCTTTTTTCCCCATTTATCGTTGCATAAACTTTTGCTCTTTGCTGCGGCACATTCTTCAAAAGAGACACTTGATGGCTGCACCATATTCCATTGTGTGAACAGATGATAATTCACTTAATCATTCCTCTAACAGTGGACGGTTAGGTTGTTTTAATTTTGAAAGGTGAGAATGCCAAGAATGTGTTCTTATACGTGGCATTTTGTTTTGAGATTATTTCTCAGCCTTATTTTATTTTTTCCCCACCACCTCCCTTTTGGCCTTTTGTTCTTCTCTTCCTCTTTCTCCTCTTAGGGGCCCTCATGTTTCCAGATGTTTAAAGTGTTCTTTTTGGTGTCAATCTGAAGGAGAGAGCATGATTCAATAAAGAAAATAGTCCTATTTGTTGACAATTTATGTGTCAGAAAAAGCCTACATAAGCCCAGTGTCCACTTGGAACTGAGGATCAACAGCTTATGTGTAACTCTTCTCAAGGTGGGTTTAAAAAGATGAATGCCTAGGAGCTTTACAAGTATGTGATATCTGTGTGGGGCAATGTCTGTGAAAGTGGGGAATAGGTTTTCTTGACTCATCTGGCAAGTCCTGGCATGGAGTTAGAGAAAACAGCATCTAGAGTAATGAAAGAAGAAATCCCCATCTAGCTGAGAGAAAATGTTAATTTAGAAGTAAAGGAGGAGTGTTGGATCAGTTATGGAATTTTAAGTGCCCTTTCTGTGATAGGAGTATTGACTAGACAGTGCCATTGGTCTCGGACTGCCTGGTTTCTGAATGGAAATGCACTGATAAAAGTGAGAACTACAAAGTCAGGTTTGATAAGGAAGTGGGAGGTAGCCTCAACCATAGGAAAGACTGCCAAAAAGGAAGCAGTGAGTAACTGGCTTCTTGTGACATTTCGGCCATTGGTAATTCAGTTGACTAACTAGATGGCTCTCCTGGGACTCTACCTCTCCTGATGGAGCAATGTCCCACCCAGGGTCACTAGGGTAGATTAATGAAGACAAACAATAATTTTACACGGAGTATATTTGGAGACTTTATTGTCCATTGCGAAGCCAGCTGGCAGCACAGAATAGGCAGTGAAATGTTTCAAGTTCATCTCAAAGTAATAAGCCTTGCACTCACAAAGATTTTATGGGTTAATTCCTTTTTCCTCGTTACAATGTCTTCTCCATTCTCCACCAAATTTAGCATCCCCTTCCTATTCCTATAGATTAACTAAGAGAGGCAGAAAGAGGAGTTCTTTTTCTTGAAAACCCATTTACAGGCCCTTTCTCTTGTGATCTCATCCCAAGAAGTCAGTAAAGAGGTCTGGCCTCTCCTGACATCTTGCAACAAATGATACTACTTAAATGCGTATGATTCTTTACCAAATTTGAACAGCAGAACCCCATACATTTTAAATACCAAGTAAGGAGAAGTAAGGCTTCCTAACTGGTTAACAAAATTGGTTGTAAAAAAAATGTCTCCAGAGAAGAAAGAGCACAGACCTCCTTCGGCTGCTTCTATTCTTTAAAATTAAAAATGCAGCATGTCAGGGATGCCTGGGTGGGCCTGGCTCTTGGTTTTGGCTTAGGTCATGATCTCAGGATTGTGAAATTGAGCTTAAGGTTCTCTTTCTCTCTCTTGCTCTGCCCACCCCCCACTCTCTCATGCATGCATACATACATGCATACATACATAGAGTGCAGCATGTTAGGGAAAGTAGAAGGAAGGCAGAGTTTATGTTTTCTGTCTTGTAATCTGGGACAGTACAACTAAGCTCATTTCTGCTTGGGTGTTCTCCGTTTAAGCCTGAGTAAAATCTGTGGGTTTGTTGCAAAGGCAATAGGCAGTGGAGGGAGGATTAAGCCTATTTTTGCATCTTGAAAAGGTTCTTTTTTTTTTTTTTTTCTTCCAGGATAGCTTGGAAAAGAAAATAAAAAACAGCCTTCAAGGGCTGTAGACCACAGAAGAAAAGTTCTAGAGTCAGGAGGGTTTTGTTTTGTTTTAAGACTTGAAAAGATTTCAGTGTGCTGATGAATTGAACACCACCCCAACTATCCCATCACAGAGAATGAAACTCTGATCTGAAGTCAGATTTTAGGATCACCCAGGGAAGTTTGTAAACCTAGCCAAATCCCCACTCACTTGCTCCCTTGGGCTCTTCCAAAGCACTCTGCATCATATCCTTTTCTTTTCCTTGGCTGACGTGGCTGTCGCATGATCACGCTCACTAGCCAATGTTGATGGCTCGAGTGTTTTATGCCTGGTTTCCTGCATCACCCCTGCAGCCAGCCATACCCACCGTTGCCTCCTCTCTTTGGCCGTGAAAGCAATCCACGGCTGACGTACAGAGCTTTGGGCTCACGAATGGTGTTTTTGTAAGCTGCTGAGTTTGTGGTACTTTCTTCCACAGCAAAAGAAAATGAATACATGTACCCTCTTCCTCTTTTATTACTCAGAAAAACCCTGTGAGAAGACCCATTACTCAGCTATACCCTCTAGGAAAAGAGGGCATCTCTAGAACCAAGCACCTATACTGCCCTCTGGTGTAGAGCTCTGAGAAAACAGGTGTATATAAGTGCAACTCCCTTTCTGAAAAGACTGTCATCTTCCCCTGCCCAGTCCCTGGTCCAGAGAGTGATGCCAGGGGCCATCCCAGCTCTTCCCAGCAGCCTCCTCCCCAGGACTCCAGGCCTCACAGGTGCTGTTGGACTCCCCATCCAAGCAGAAGTCCCTGGGGAAAGAGGCGTGGCTGTCTCACTAGCTAACCACCTGCCAAATCCTCTCAGGTGCATTCTAAGTGAAGACTGTCCTCCTTCCTTCCCCACCCACTTAGACTTTGCCGTTCTCTGTAAGCGCAGAGAACTCAATCGCATTTTGCACACCAGCCTTCCCTCTTGGTAGACCAAGAACCTCAGAGACTGGAGGGCACTAGAGCTGTCTTTTGGGAACTGCTGAGCATTTAGTCAGCTTTGCACTGGACGGGGGGAGGGGGAGCTGTACCTGGTACTGCTAGAATGTTTCAAGAAGGTGCAAAGGACCTAGTTTCTAGGCAAATTAGAGTGCATTTCCTTCCCAGGTTCACTCAAGTGCATTTTGATAGTCCTTAAGGCAAGGTGGAGGGAACCAGGTGCTTTTGCATTTTACTTTCATAACAATCTTGTGAGGTGGGTAACAGTACAATCATTTTATGGATGACACTTAGAAAGGTTAAATGACTTAGCCAAGGTCACAGTCAATAAGCTGTGGAATTGGCCTTCGATTTCATCTTCTTTAAAATTCCGTATGTGATACTATGATTTATTTTCAGATAAACTTGATTTTGGAACAGTTTTAGATTTATGGAAACATGAAGATAATACAGAGTTCCCATATACCCCACAGCCATTATTAATATCATCCATTAATATGGTACAACTGTCACAATTAAAAAACCAATATTGATATGTTATTGTTAACTGAAATCCATGCTTTGTTCAGATTTCCTCAGTTTTCCCCTAATGTCCTTTTTTCCATTCTAGGATCCCATCCAGGACACCACATTACATTCAGTAGTTAGGTTTCCTTAAATTCCTCTTGGCGGGGGCAGTTTCTCAGACTCCCTTTATTTTTGATGAGTTTTGAGGAGTACAGATCAGGCATTTTATAGAATGTACCTCTGTTAGGAATCGTTGATGTTTTCTCATGATTAAACAGGGGTTATGTGTTTTTGGAAGACCATAGGAATTCAGTGACATTTTCATTACATTGTATCAAGGGCAAATATTCTCACTGTTGACATTCACCCAGATCACCTGACTGAGTTAGTGTTTGCCACATTGCTTCATTGTCAAGATACTCTTTCTTCCTTCTTTTCATATTGTACTCTTTGGAAGAAAGTCGTGTGCAGTCCACTCTTACGGAGGAGAGGAGATCTGTTCCTCCTCCTTAAGGGTGGGAATTGACATAAATTATTTGGGGTTCTTCTTCACAGGAGGTTTGTCACTTCTCACTCATTTACTCAGTCATATATCTAATCAGAATGAACTCATGGGTATTTATTTATATTTGAGTTATTATCCAATACTACTTTATTTTGTTGCACATACTTGAATTTTCATCTACTGTTTTTTACAATAGATTGCTTGTGGTCTTGATTTGATGCCACGGAGGTAATATTTGGCCAGGACCTAAGGTCCCATAACACTAGAATCCTTTCCTACCTGGTTCGTCCCTTTGAGGCTTCCAAGAGATGCAAATGCCAGAGGACAAGTCCAGGCAGAGGAAATCTCATTGTCCCAGGATTGATCACTGACCTCTGTCAAAGTATAGATTTCAAAAGTTGAAAACATGACTCTCTCAAAAATATAGAATAAACACGTCAAAGATTTTATTTAACTTGTTAATTAATGAGGAAACCAATAAGGGATACTTGTGGGCAATTTTAAGAACTTCAGGATAAGGTCACTGGCAGATACAAAACTGGTTTACTACCCTACAGGGTGATAAAACTATAACCTTTGGGGTTATCTTATCTGCTAGTCAGAAATCATTTGCATCTCTATTAGTCACACTTCTACAAGTTAAGATGCAGCGTCAGTGAGTCCCAGCCTCAATTAATACCAAATGGCAAAGTCTTAGGATGGAACTTTCTCATGAGATATTACATAAATCTTTTTTTTTAAAGATTTTATTTATTTATTTGTGAGAAAGAACAACGGAGAGAGAGCATGAGTGGGGGGAGGGAGAGGAAGAAACAACTCCCCTGCTGAGCAGGGAATTGGTTGATGGGGGTGGGGTGGGGGAGGGAGGGGTTATCCCAGGACCCTGGGATCCAGACCTGAGCTGAAGGCAGCCTCTTAACCAACCATCCAGGCACCCTGTAAAATTACATAATTCTTGGATGGGCCTGTTCAACTATGGTTTGGGATGATGTGGAAAGGATAGTTTGTGCTCTCTTGAACTTACCATGTTTGGGGTAATTTTTTCTTAACTCATAGCCCAGTGTCATTTCCTGTGGAACTGTGAGAAAGCATTTTGCCAGCCTACATAGGCCTAGTGGTCTTCCCATAGGCGCCACTCTAGTTCTACTTCAGGAAACAGAAGGTCTGAGGGGGAATGCAGCCCTAGGCCTCTCCCTGGAGACTGAAGATTGCAAAGGGGCTTAGCACTTTAGTTAACTTCCCACTCACACCAAAGCACCACTTCCTGGCATTTTGGTCCAAGAAATATAAAGCCTGACCAATGCCTATGGAAGGGATTCAGAACACGTCTCCTCAAAATGTGCCATTTTGGCATATGGATTATGTTGAGGTGAAGGCAATCAAGACTAGCAGATTCGGGGTGCCTGGGTGGCTCAGTTGGTTAAGCAACTGCCTTCGGCTCAGGTCATGATCCTGGAGTCCAGGGATCTAGTCCCGCATTGGGCTCCCTGCTCAGCAAGGAGTCTGCTTCTCCCTCTGACCTTCTCACCTCTCATGCTCTCTGTCTCTCTGTCAAATAAATAAATAAAATCTTCAAAAAAAAAAAAAAAAAGAAGTCTAGCAGATTCAAGGAAAACTTTAACCTCTCTTTGAAGGGCCTCAAAGATCTAGATAGTAGGGCTGGTCCAGGAAGAGAACTATTACCAGAGACAGCTACGGAAGCAAATGGACTAGGTGTGGTTAACTGCTGGGCGGTGAGGGGATGAGGGGGAGGGCGGGTTACTCTGCAGGGCCTAGAGGTTAAATTCCTCTCTGTGTCCCATTGTCTCTGCAGGCCAAGGCAAATATTTGTTTACCAAACATTTGTTCTTTCCATTATCCTGTGAGTTGTCTTCCTCCCCTTTGAAGTCCTAGAGATTTCCTTTAGCTCAGAATGGCATATAAACCTCCACGGCTTGATTGCCTGTGGGTGTCATATTCTTAAGGGCCCCATTTGTATTATGCTTTTACCCTATTAATATGTGCTGTGTTAACTTGATTATTAGACCGGCCAAAGAACCGAGAAGGGTAGAGAAAAATTTTTTCCTCTCAAGAAGGTCAACACCCTAATCTTTGATCGTGGGAGCATTATGAGGCTTGACAGAGTCGGCAGAACCTTGTTTTCTCTCTAAAAAGTTAGATACCCTACATGGATTCCAAATTTTAACGGTACATAATAGTAGTAATTTTTATTTAATGTCCTTCAACCGAGCGGTGAGGTGGGACTATATATTTGTATAGCTTTGCATTCTTCACGGCATCTGGCATTAGATCTAGCATATTGCAGTCACCTTGTAAATGGCAGCTGTGTGAATGGGGGGTATTAGGACTTGGGGGTTTTGGTGAAAATGTGATTATTCAGGAGAAAGTGTTTTGGGAAGCCTACACCAATGACTTGCTATTTGTGAGGCCATGCTGTGAGGGGATGTCTTGAGGACACAGTATTCCGGAAGAAGCTTCCAAAAGCACAAGAAAGCCTTTTATTTTTCATAATGGGACCCAGATGGCAATACCAAATAATAATAATTATGATGATACTTTTTTTTTTTTTAAGAGCCCAGGCCTGTCAACATCTGGCTTTGGATTATAAATTGGCTCACTATCAGGAAAAAATATTTATTGAAACATAGCAATGATCAATGACTCAATATAAGCCTGTTGTAAAAATCAGGCGGTTATTTGTACATGTGGTATTTGGTGCATAGCTTCGCAATAGGGATAATTGTGTTCCGAGATGAGCAGCAGGGACAGGAAATTGGACTTTGGGGTCCTGGTCTGATCATCTGGAATGTAGGGCTAATTGGGATGCCTCCTTTGGAGGTTTGCTTCATTAAGGTTTGGTTGAGAGCTCAGAAAGCTTTGAATCAAAGTCTCCTCAGCACTGTGCTTAGCCTTGTTATTTAAGTGAAAACCTCAAAGTGTTTAGGCCATTTTACTTGTTTTTCAAGCCTCTCTGTTCTTCTGTGACATTAAGGCTTTCCTAGGAATTTGCCTAGATTTAGCTCACTGTGCCTTTACTTCCATCTTCAAAAACATCTTAAATATTAGTTAGCATAGAATATACTGAAAGATTCAGATACCTCCATGGTCACAAATGATAAAAGAGAATGCACCAGAAGACCAGCTGGAGAAGTGCTTGCTACACAAACAGCCTGGTGGAAAGGACACAGGCTCTAGTGCCAGATGGCTCTAATGTAGAATCAGGAGCTTCAAATACAGTAGATATATGTGACCTTAGACATCTTTTAGTATTACTGGGTTTCTGTTTCCTCATCAAGAAGAATGGCAATGCTACCTGCTTTGTAATATGGCTTTAAGAATTAGAAATAATATTTGTATAGTTGCTGGAGCATAGCAGATACTTCATAAATAATAACAATTATTACCATCCCTCTTCAAACACCAACAACAGTAAGAAACCTGGTGGGGAGATGTGGAAGTTTGGAAATCCTTTCCCTCAGGGTGTCCTGAGCTGGGAACATGGACAGTAGAGATCTCTGATTATAAACATGTTGGGAACATCACTAGGCAGCTTTGAACTCTTCATTTCCCTTGAACATAACCAGCATCCACCATATAATAAATATGCCTAGTATGTTCAAAGCTGAAAAGAAAGCAGAGAATGGAATGAGTGAGACCCAGACAGATGGAACCGAAATAAATAACATTCATTACCTTCAGCTTATGGACAGATGATCCCAGCTCCTAAGCCAGGAGTTGAAGTTTAAAGAAATAATTATAGAGTAGTGGTTAGGAGCTCAGACTTTGGAGTGAGACTGCCAGACGTTCTCTAAGTGCTTCAGTTTCGTGACCCGAAAAATGGGAAATTGTCAGGATAGGGTAGGTTATGCTGCAGTAACAAAGGACTCCTCCAGATCTAAATGGCAGACACAACAAATGTTTCCTTCTTATACCCACTATATGTCCTTCATGAGTTGACTGTGGCTGTGCTCCATGCTGTCTTTATCTTCAGACCCAGGCTGACGGAGCTGCCATTCTTTGGGCACTGCCAGCCATCATGACACAGTGAGAAGAGAACATGGCAAAATAATGGACTGGCCTTTGAAGTTTCTTTGTAGAACTGACACATGGCACTTCTCCCCTTATTTTGTTGGCTAAAAAAAATTATATAGATAGTCACTCCTTAGTCCAACAGGACTTGGGGGGATGCCTAAGTCTGCTATGGGTAGGAGCACTGCAGGAAGGTAAACTAAAATATTTAGTGAACAGAAATCTAATTTATCACAGGTGAAGACAATAATGAAAGTTCCTATCGCTTCTCGGCCTTTTGGCTAAGATCAAGTGTAATAATGAAAGTTCCTACCTCATGGGTTGCCCTGGCAACTAAATCAGTAATTTTACACATAGAGCACTTAGAAAAGTGAGTGGCACCCATTAAGCATAATACGTGTTTGTTATTTTATTGCTGAACATCATCTAGTGGGGTAGTGACAGCTGAAATAGATCCCACGTGTTGTAATTGAAAGGAAGAAAAAAATTGTATGTACTGAGAGCCATGAATCCACAACTAAGGACCAAACACATATAAAAACCAGTGTAAAGCAGTTTCCTTTTTCTTTTCTTTGTTTTTGTTTTTGGCTTAAACATCAGAAATTTATTTTCTCATAGTTCTGGACAATGGAAGCCCAAGATTAAGTTGTCAGTAGGGTGGGTTTCTGGTGAGATTTTTCATCCTGACTGCCCTTTCCTCTGTCTGTACACACCCCTGGTGCCTCTTCTCTTCCTGTGCGGACCCAGTCCTATTGAATCAGGCAAGCAGGTTTCTTTTTCTTTCTTTCTTAGATTTTTTTTTTTAAGATGTTATTTATTTATTTGACAGAGAGAGATCACAGTAGACAGAGAGGCAGGCAGAGAGAGAGAGAGGGAAGCAGGCTCCCTGCTGAGCAGAGAGCCTGATGCGGGACTTGATCCCAGGACCCCGAGATCATGACCCGAGCAGAAGGCAGTGGCTTAACCCACTGAGCCACCCAGGCGCCCTTAGATTTTATTTTAAAGTAATTCTCTACACCCCACATGGGGCTTGAACTCAAAACTCTTGAGATCAAGAGTTACATACTCTACTGATTGAGTCAGCCCGGCAGCGAGATGGTCTTTAAAAAGAAAGAGAGCTGAGGGAGAAGGGACAAAGGGAAAAGTGAAGAAGGAGAAAGAAAGAAGTAAATGAGAGAAAGAGGGAGAGATGTGGAGGGGAGACACACCAACGCACGAAAGCCAAAGGACAGAAAACTTCAGGGAGACAGGGAGATGCAGTAATTCATGAAACGTGCTGTGCAGTGATGACTCTCGTGGTCAAACCTGTTCTCTCCCGGCTAATGTCATTCTTGTAGGTTTGTTATTCCTTTCACAAAAATGCAGATTTCCTTCAGCAGCTAGGACCCCTTCCATCGTCCTTGCTTTGTTCTCATCAGCCTTGCGTCTGCAGTTGGTGGGATGGTCGGAGCACGTACTGAGGAAGGAAATTTCCTCTGGGTTCCGGCCTTAAATGATGAGAGCATTCCTGACTCAGAAATGCTCAGGGCTGGGCTGAAATCTAGGTGAAAGCTAGGCTCAGCTAGAGGCTGGAACACTCTATTCCCCAGACTCCCACCTGTGACACAGAGTGAAGTGGCAGAAAGTAGGGATATCCAGATCTAGGGCAGAAGACTGTCCCTGAGTCTGCCCATAAAAATAAGAGCTAACCTTCAAGTTGTATGAACTATGGCCCAAAACTAGGAGGTGTTCACATCTAACTCTTCATGCTCATAACTATGCTGTGTGATCATCACCTCCATTTTACAGGTGGGGAAACTGAGATACAGAGTAAAGTAACTTGCTCTTCCCTGGGCTCACAGTTAAACATCTGAGGTGACTTTGAATCCAGACAGTTTGCTCCAGAGTCCATGTTCTTGATGACTATAATCAAACATCTGTCTTTCTAATGGCTGCTTGGGGCACTACTTCAATTTTCTGTGTGTGTGTGTGTGTGTGTGTGTGTGTGCGCGCGCCCTAATAAATCACATATATACAAAGTGTAGATTTTAGATTGAGGGACTCATTTTATTTCGCCTCCCAATAGTAAAGATTCTTTGCTTATAGAATAACAGATTTATTGTATTTAGAAAGTTGCTGTCAATTGTCAGGAGTGCATTGGCTGCATTCTACATAAATTTGTCTCCAGAAACGTTACCAGCACAAACATTAAGAGCTTCCCTATAGCCTATCAGGGGAATGTTGGTTGACCTCAGTAAAAGGTGCCCTGTTAGGAGGTGTCTCCCTAGAGCCCTTGGACACAAAACATCTTCTCATGTCCTCCAAGGTGTCAGTCTCCCCATCGATCACCCGCTTTGGGCTCCTACCAGCAACTTGCCTCCCCTTGACTATCATCAGCTGGTGCAGGCTAATTTTCTTGCTGAGTCAGATAATCAGTCCTAATTGCCTGTCTCCACCTCCAGCTGTGTCTCTTCCTTGCAGGAGGAAAAAACTCTGTCTCGAGGCTTGGTGCCCACCCATGAGGCCCTTAGATCAGATGCCCGAGGTGGCAGTGCAGGCCACCTAGCCTCTCCTAGCAGCCTGCTCTCCTACCCTCACTTTGTCTTCTTCTCATAGCTGGCCAGGTCCTCGTCCTCCTTGTGTCCTTCCAGACTTGTCCATCCTTCCTGCACTGCCACCTGCCCTGGGAGGCTGACCTGTTTGGACCATCAGAGGGCTCTGCAGTGGGTGAGAAGCCTGAGCAGGAGACCTGGTTGAGGTCAGGATGTTTATCCCCTTGGCATCCTCCCTGTGGTTTCTCCTCAGGTGCTTTCAGATGGAAGGTCAGAGGTCTTCTCGAGGGGACCCTTTTCTCACGACTTTTTCAGAGTTTGGCTAAGCACTCCCTTGGTTGACATTAGGGGGTGTGATAGATTGGATTATTGACCCCAGTTCTTTGTCCCTCCTGGTATCCATTCTCTTTGCTTGCATGTGACTTTGTAACTACTTCCATGAAAGGAGGGGTTTATTGTTCCTTGCCCTTTGGCTTGGCTCTATGACTTGCTTTGGTGGTGGATGAGTGGAACCAGTTGTTGTTGCCATTTCCCAGCCCTGGCTTTCAGAAGCATCATGCGTTTCTTCGTGCTTTCTTTGTGTCTCTGCCATTCCCATAAGAAGAGTTTCCCCTGGGCATTTGCTGCCTCTTCAGTCTGGGCCTAGAATGAACTTGTGTGAAACGGACCAGATCTTGATCTGCAGAGAGGAGGCAAGCCCAGCTGGACACCAGCTTAAAGCAGAGACCCTGCTGAGCCAGGTGACCTGGCTTCCCCCGCCCCCCCCACCTGCCCCCCATGAGAAATACATGCTTCTAGCTGCATTGTGATAAAGGCTGGTCACACCCCACTGTTACTAGCACCAGGGTTACTGCACCATTCCTTGTGCCTCCCGACACCATGCTCTTACACTGTAAATACTCCCTTTATTAAACCCTTGGGGAACCATCCTAATTTGAGTGTCATCTGTTTCCCGTAGTGACACTGAATGAATGATACAGGCACAGGGCCCAGTTCTTCCCCATCACTCTATCATATTGCCAGCAAAGCTCAAAGTATGACATTAGATGCCAGCTGCCCCCTCTTCGTTTCCCGCTTGCTACTCAGTATTCAGCGGAAACTCTGGTCTTACAAGCCACTAATGACATTTCATTTTATTCTTTTTACATGTTAATTTGTTTTTTAAAAAATTTTCAACATTTTATTTGGAAAAAAATTTCAAACATATACACAAACAGAGATATCATAATGAACACCCTTGGACCTGTGGCTCAGCTTTGACAATAATCAACATTTTGCCAGTCTTATTTCCTCTCCTGTTTTTTTTTTTCTTCTAAATCTAATGACTTTTCAGTTTTCAGGCGGAATCCAGAGGTCCCATCTTAGCTCTAGTCCTCTGTGGTCTCTCCCAAGCATTTGCTACCGTGGCTCACCGTTTCCCTGCCTTTGCTGTCTCCGAGTCTCCTTTTTCTCCTATGACTGCTCTCTGTTTCCTGTTCTCAAATGTCAGTGCTTCTTTTTTTCCCCCCTTTTTAGAAAGATCTATTTATTTATTTTGAGATAGAGAGAGTGTGTGGGGAGAAGGGCAGAGGGGGAGAGAGTCTTAGGGCAGACGGGGAGAGAGTCTGCCCTCCACACTGAGGGCAAAGCCTGACCCAGGACTCGAGGTCACTACCCTGAAATCGTGACCTGAGGTCACAACCTGAGCCGAAACTAGGAGTCAGCTGCTGAACCAGCTGGGCCCCCCAGGAGCCCCCTGAATGTCAGTGTTCCTGAGGGCTTTGTCCTTCACCCATTTTCCTTCCAGGTTCTTTTCTTGAGATGTCTCAGGTACTCCTCTGGTTTAATCTGAGAGCCTGCTCCATCCCTGGGCTATATACTGTCTGTCTGTGAAGCCCCTTCAGTTGGATGTCTGTATGTACTTCACACTGAACATGTCCAGCTGAAACCAAACTCACTGCCTTCTCCTTGAACCTTCTCTTTCTTCACCTCTTCTCCTGGGTTTCCTCTTAGTTCAGGAGTTCCCCAGTGCCCAGTCACATGACTAGGTATGGTCTACCTCTCTGACCCAGATCTGAATATTCCATGTCTGAATGGTCTTTCCCATTCTTCTCTTGTTTCCTTCTCCACCTCCCTGGTTCAGGCCCTCATCATCTCTCAGTTGGGATATTGTGGTGTTCTCTCTGACTAGTCTTTCTCTGTTATTCCTCTCCTCAGCATTAGCATCATTTCCCTAAATCATACATGTAATCAAGCTAACCTGACCCAACTTACAAATCTTCTATGGTTCCATTCTAAATGTATTCTGAACATTTTGGTGTGATAATGAAGGCTCTTTACCAACTTGCCTTCTAATCTCACCTCCTTTACCCTGTCCTCCAAATATATGGCCCTGCTTATTTCCCCTATAATACACCACATGATTTCAGGTAGTCCTTGCTTATACTTATCAGTGCTTTATTTTTTAAGGTTAAAAAAAATTGAGATTCTGGTTCTCAAATGCTCATTTCAAAGTGCCCCTTCCACAGCCCTTTTGAGATTCTTTTTGGCATCTGAATTTGTTGTTCCTGCCAAAGGAAATAGTCAACATGGTATTTAATTTTTTGAGCAGTCTCATTAGAGTTTCTCTTTTCAAAAGGGGCCCATTTGCCATGGCAATGAGTATTAGCTCCATAGAAATAGTATCAGTGTAAAGTTTCTGACTCTTCTGTAGGACTTTGAGTGCCCCCAAGGCAGGAATGGTGTGTTACTCATCTTTTTATATGTCCCCAGTGCCTGGCATATAGGAAATACTCCGTAAGTATTTGTTTGAATTGCATCTAAATTAGCATTGGGACCAGGAAGGAAGATCTGGAGAGGGCACAAATGTTGTCAGCCAATTGCAGAGAAAGCTGCCAAACATATAATCTATGAGCTGAGAAGCTGGGGTCATCGCATTCCCTGCAGCGAGGGCCTCCAAGCCTGTCAGATGTCAGTTGCATTTGCAAAGCTAGGAGTTCAGGTGGAAGGTTGGATTTTTCTTCATTAAACTTGTCATTCCCCAAGGTGGGGCTCTGACAGGAACCCAGTGAGATGTCAAGCTGAGACAGCTGTTGCCAAACCTGGTGGAGGCATTTCAGACAGCCGGGGACACAGCTGTTGCCTCAAACTTCGTAGGCAACATCCTTCTCTTCTTTAAGGAGGTCAAAATACTTAACAATAAATAGCAAGAGTGAGGCAGTCATGGTGTGATGATAGAGACAGATCACATGGATTTCAGTCTCAACTCTGGTTCTTGTTAGCTGTGTGGCTTTGAGCAAGTTATGTAACCCCTTGGAGCCTCATTTTCCTCATTCACAGTACTGGTTGCTGTGAAGACTGAATAAGGTAATGTAGTATACAGAAATGTTTTGTAAAATGTAGATCACTGTTTAAATATTAGGTAAACTTAGGTTATATTAAAATTGTGTTTAGTCTTCATGACATACACATATTAAGTATAGAATGGTCATGTTGACACATATTTGCTCACTCTCTCTTGTATGTCCACCCCTGAACAGTGATAGATGTAGACAGAGGTTTATATAAGTCAGTTTCCTGACTTTAAGAAAGTTACAGTCTAGTTGGGAGATGAGACCAATTTGTTCCCTTCTCCCCATGTTTCTATAGAGAAGAAGAAATTTCTACTCCACAACCAAGGTAGGACATTTCCATTTCTCTTCTCCTTCTTCCTAAGAGAGGAGGAGAAATTTATATGATCAGTGAGTTGGGCAAAGGGACTGAGCATGGTGTCTCAGCATGTTTTTTTCTTTTCTCTTCCTGAATTAGTAGATACTGGGAATGCATGCTTTATTCTTTGTCACGAAGTAAGCCTTTGGATGGCATGGGGTCAGGGGGAAAGCTGTGGTTGTCCAGCTCACTCTGTGACTGGCTGGGTTAAGGTTAAGTTCTGGGGGAGAGTATTAGGAGGTGTGGTATATCTTGGCATTTAATACTGGCTCCTGTTCTTGATCTCATCCTAAGGTAGATTCCTTCCTTACAACCTTCAACATCTAAATCTCACATTTTGGAGGAAGGACCTGCCACTTACCCATAGGACTTAAACATAACTCAAGGGTCAAACAACCTCTCCAATTTTAGATTACTTAAATTAGATTAAATTTAGGTCAAATTAGATTATTAAATGCAGAATTCCTTAGGAATTCCGCAAGTCCTCCAGAACAGTTCAGAATGCACTCCACATCTGATTCACTTATATGTGTCCCATCAACGTGAGTTGTTAATGTGCTTCTTTATCTTTGGCTTTGAGCTCTGGTAGGCATAGTGTCCTTTTTGTTTATCATACCTGGGGTTTGTTGAGATTCTTGGATCTGTGACTTAATGTTCTTCACCAAGTTTGGGAAATTTTTAGCCATTATTTTCCAATATTTTTTCTGCCTGGTATCAGTCAAGGTTCCACCAGAGAAACAGACCAGTAAGGTCTATAGTTGGAGATATGGCCAGGAAGATATGATATGTATGTGTATGTATGTGTAAAAGCATTTGTTGCAAGGAATTGGCTCACATGATTCTGAGGACTGGCTAGGCCAATCTGAAATCTGCAGGATAAGCTGCAAGGAAAGGCAGGCTGGAAAGTCTGGGAGAGAATCTGATGTAGTCCACAAACAGAAAGTCCTTTTCCTTGGAGAAATCTCAGCCCTGTTCTTTAGAAACTTTTTTTCTTTTCTTTTCTTTTTTTACTTTTTTAAAGATTTTATTTATTTATTTGACAGAGAGAGAGAGAGAGATCACGAGTAGGCAGTGCAGCAGGCACAGAGAGGGGGAAGCAGGCTCCCTGTTGAGCAGAGAGCCCGATGTGGGGTTCGATCCCAGGACCCTGAGATCACGACCTGAGCCGAAGGCAGAGGCTTTAACCCACTGAGCCACCCAGACACACCGAAACTTTTTTCTTCTAATCTTTAATTTTTTTAAAGTAATCGCTACACCCAACATGGGGTCAACTCATGACCCTGAGATCAACGTTCGTGTGCTTTACTAACTGAGCCAGCCTGGAGCCCCTCAGCTCTGTTCTTAAGGTCTTCCAACAGACTGGATAAAAGTCATCCAGATTATATAGGATAATCTCCTTTATATAAAGTCAACTGATTATATATATTAATTACATCTAAAAATACATTTGCAGCAACACTAGATTAGTGTATGGTTGAATAATGGTACAATTTTTAATAGTATAATATTATTTCCATTAATACTACCCTTATTTATATCTTTAAAAATCATCATACAAATAAAATCCCCCATGCAAATGCATGTGCCATTTAGAGAGTGGCAGTGAAATGAATACTCGTGTACTCACTATCCAGTTGAAGAAACAGAATATTAGTCATTTGAAGACCTGTGAGCCTTTTTTCATTTGTGTCCCCCTCCCAGCTCTATGTAAAGTTTAAAATATGAAAAGCAATACTATATATTGTTATGCATACAGTGATCAACACCAAATTGAATGCAATGATTACCTCTGAGAAGGAAAAAAAAAATGGGATGGGTTAGGCCTGCACAGGGTTTCAAACTGTATTTGTGAGGTTTCATTTCATTTCATTCAAATGGGCCACGTGTTTAAGATCTGATTAAGTGTTTACTATATTATTCTCAAAGAACACGAAGGCAAAAACTGCACAATGGGCTTAGTGCACAGGTGCTGGGGCCAAATTGGGTCAGATTAGATTTTGGCTGCATGACCTATTAATTGTAGAAATTACCCAAGTTAGTTCGCTTCTCTGCAACTCAGTTTTTCTCATCTATAAAATGGAGATCATAATAATGGAGATCATAATAATACTTTATAGTATTGCTGTGAGGATTGCATTAATTAGTTTATGGAAAGCATTGGAGCAATGTTTGTTTATTATTATATTAGTAAATTTTACATATACATAATTTTTTCTTAAGAAACTGCAACAATGGGGCGCCTGGATGGCTCAGTGGGTTAAGCCTCTGCCTTTGGCTCAGGTCATGATCTCAGGGTCCTGGGATCCAGCCCTGCATTGGGCTCTCTGCTCAGCAGGGAGTTTGCTTCCCCCTCTCTCTTTGCCTGCTTCTCTGCCTACTTGTGATCTCTATCAAACAAATAAATAAAATCTTAAAAAAAAAAAAACCTGCAACAATCCTCCTCCCATTATAGGGTCACAAAAGTATGTTTGAAGCTCATGAGGCACATGTGTTTCATAATTCAGAATTTTTGATTGTTTGTTATGCAACATCACTGGTGGGGTTTGGGGCAACCCTAATCAAACCCATTATTTCTGCAATGACAATTAGGAATATTCACTCAGTAAGATAAATAAAGACTAAAATGATTCATGTCATTTCAGGTCAACTTTTACCACCAGATGAGTTTGCTGCAAACCTTCCAAAACCTCTCAGTTTTCAGAATGGTTTTGGAATCTGGGAAAGTATATAAAAGATTGTGGACCTGTACTATAATGCACCCACCTTATGAATACTAGCTTGTCTTTAAAAAAAATGAGGCAGATCTATACATATTGAAATGGAAAGTTGAGGTACATTAAGTGATAATCCCGTGTGTTGTAGCATTTGGCTAAACAATACATATTACGATTCCTGGATTCCTGTTACATTTATAAAAAGAGACTTCTGCATTTTCATACATATATAAGTTCACTGAAAGAGAATGGAAGGATACTTGCCTAACTGGTGAGAGTGGTCACCTCTGGAGAGGGGAGTGAGGGAGGCCAATGGGGGGCTTTCTCGGTTTTCTTTATATACTTGCAAATTTTTAGTCTTTTATGAGGAGGTATTCACCTATATTTGGGTAATAAAAATGGAAAAACTGGTTGGAAAAAGAAATTGAGGCAGTATTGTGAAGACCTGAGAAGTTTGTGTTTAAATCAGTAAGTGAAGGAGCTGTGGACAGTTTTTAAAATTTACTTATTTCTTTTTAATAATCTCTACTCCCAACAAGGGGCTCAAACTCATGATCAAGAACTCCATGCTCCTCTGACTGAGCCAGCCAGGTGCCCCAATTCGTGAGCAGAGTAGTAAGGCTCAGAAGAGAAGTTGGAGCTATGAGGTTTGGGTTTAAGAACAGAAGGGAGATCCATTCCAGGATTAGTCTGAAAATCTTCCCTTGAGTTCCAGCCTCAGGATCAAAAGAGTAACACTTTGGATTCCTGGCCCCCATGTTTGTAGCTCATGAAGACCCAAGAGATGACCTGTAGTAACAACAGAAATGAACCCGAAGGGCTTCTTAACCCCCACCAGAGACCATAATGTTCTGTGTCACAGAAGGCAGGGCAAGAAAGAATGTCATTAAGGAAGTGACCAACAGGGTTAAGTAGTGCTTTCGTTTTTTGCCTCTATCCAATTTATTCTTCAAACAACAGCCAGAGCAATCTTTTAAAGTCACAAACCTGGTTGTGTTGCAACATCAGTGGTTTCCCTAGGTTCTAAGGGGAGCTGCTGAGGAAGGGCCCCCAGTTTCTTTCTGGTTGTAAGCCTAGAGCTCCCTGGAGTTGTATTTCTCCTTCCTTCCCCTGCTTTGAGAAGCCAGCTCGAGAAAGAGATGCTGACAAAGCAGAAAGCAGCAGAGATGAAAAACAGAGAAGAGAGAGGACTAACAGTATTTAAGTCTCTCAATTCAGGCTCACTTTGAGGCCTGGTAGGCTGTCGTTCTTTTTGAATTCAGTCACAGTGTTTTTGCCCATGCGAGGTTGAGTTAGATTCCTGTCTCTTGGAGCCCAATGAATCAATGCTGAGTTATATACTCCTCTTCAGTGGTGCATTCCCTAGAACATTTAACTGGAGCTCAAATTTTATCTGTGTTAGCAGCACATTTGAATTGTTCTGGGGAGGTTTATGAGGATTTATGGGATCTGGAGTCTCTAGTTTCACCTTATACAAACAAAGAATGCTAGATAGCTAACGGGTGAAGTACTGGGAGGTAACTCAAGGAGTCATTACATTTATACCTGGAGATACATCTGGTCATTGTGGCAGTCATTAGGGCTGCTTACCATTATTCCGGTTCCCCTTTCAGTCAATTCAGTGAATTGAATGTAGCCATGTGATGTGTTTTTTAAAGACTTTATTTTTGAATAATTTCTACACGGGACATGGGGCTTGAACTCACAACCCTAAAGTCCAGAGTCACATGTTCTACTGACTAAGCCAGCCTGGCGCCCCTCTGTGTGATTTGTTTTGATGAATGGAATGCAAGTGGAAGTGACATGTGCCACTTCTGGACAGAATCTTCAAGAGGTTATATGTGATTTGCATGTTCTCCTTCTCCTATCTGGAGATGTTTGTGGAAGCTCACATTGAGATCATCTGAGTGATTCTGATAGGTTGAATCCCTCTGGCAGCCCACTTTGGTCCTGTGGATAAGAAATAAATGTTTGTTAAGTCACTGAAACTTTGGGGTTGTTTGTTACCACCATAAAACCTGTCCTATCCTGATTAATATAACCATTAAAAAAATTGAGTATCATAAATTCTGGAAAACTTTGAGTTTGTACTTGAGAATCTATAATGAACATAATTATGGAGACAGTGGAGCTAAAGATTTCAACGGATGTGTAGGAGAAATATCTCCTCCAATTAACTACCTTAAATTTTGTAGACTTTTGAACTTGAACTTGAACTCACAGACCTGAGATCAAGAGTCACATGCTCTAATGACTGAGCCAGCCAGGCAGCCTATTGTTTGGGTTTCTAAAGAGAATTTTATATGTAGAGCAAATGGGCTTTAAGCATATTTACTCTATTATTTATTGGAAGTAAGCTATACAGTAATTTCCAATGAATTTGGGGTGAGTTATACTCACCCAGCTTAAAGGACAGAGGCTTGCAATCATATCCTAGCCTACAGTGCATTTATAGCTCTTTATGTGTGTATGTAAAACATCATTGTATAAGGGCACCTTATGATAATTAAAATTTCTATCTTTTTTGCACTTGTACTAATTCTAGTTGGGATTATTCAATTTCCCCAAAATTGGTATATAGGTTTTGTTATTCAGTTGCTTGTTATAGGAGAAGAAATGTATATTTAGGGGCGCCTGGGTGGGTCAGTGGGTTAAGCCTCTGCCTTCGGCTCAGGTCATCATCCCAGGGTCCTGGGATCGAGCCCCGCCTTGGGCTCTATGCTCGGCAGGGAGCCTGCTTCCTCCTCTCTCTCTCTCTGCCTGCCTCTCTGCCTACTTGTGTTCTGTCTGTCAAATAAATAAATAAAATCTTAAAAAAAAAAGAAATGTATATTTAAACAATATGTTGGTGCCAGGATGTTGGGATCACCTAGGTCCACCTGAACAATTTCTTGATGCTTGTGAGCAGATGTTAACAACATGTCACAAGATGCCAGGGTCCCACAAGAAGGTAAAAAAAGGGCAGATGAGATTCTCAGAATGTAGTAGCTCCAGCTTGAAAGTGAAGTTCAGCTTTGTCGGTGGTTCATTGTGTGCATGTGCCTATGTGCATGTGTGTGCATGTGCTTGCATGCATCTTAAATTTAGAGGTGAGTTACATTGTCAGTCACATGATATCAGGGGCTTTTGCAGAGCTGATAAAATTCTTCTGAGTCTGTGAGCCAAACTGTCTTTGGTTTCTTTAATCATCCAAGGAACAGGGAGGCCACAGCTAGGAAGGGGAAAGGAAATCCCAGAAGTGGTAACATTGATATTTGTGTAGAATTATCTTGTGCAGAAGTCTGGCAAAAATAATATAATTGTAGCTTTTATTGACTTTCCATTGGTCTTCCATATCATAAGCTCAATATAGACACTACAGTATTGATAATTCTACAAAAAATGCATTTTAATACCCCTCAAGAATTTAGGATTGATACAAATTGTCCTCTATCCTAATGATCTGAAACTGTAGACAAAAATGGATGCCTGCCCTCCCAGTACAGGAGATGAGTGTCCTCACATGTGTTGATGATATGATTTTAATGTCATGGTCTAAGAGTGGCCTCAGTAATTGGTTCTGAGTAATTAACCATTGTCAGTGCTGTTGATGCAAAGGATTCCAAAGCTAATGTCATTATCATTAGCAGATATTTCCCCAAATTCAATTGATTTAAATAAATTTAAAAAAAAAAACAGGATCATAAAACAGCCCAAATCCAAAGAACATATTTCGTTTGCTTGGGGCTAATTTATCCTGCCAAATCCACTTGGAAGCCATGCGATTTACTGATATATTATTGAGAGTTTGTAACAACCATTGGGGTGACTGTTAACATCTGCTCTGGATATTTTCTAGTTCAAAATAATCTTAACCATGGTTTGGGGAACATGGCTTTGTGTACAGGAATCCAGGCTGCTTCCTGAAGGAAAAAACCCCCAATTTTGCCAGTATATTCATCTCTGTGGAAAGGGGTAACTTTTGATTCGGGTGGAGATCCTGGCTAGTTTCGTCAGTTTTTAAAATAGGACATTATTGCCTGTGCAATTGTGTTCTCACACAGTGGTATGCTAGAAATGCCTTTTCCTGGCTTAAGAGACTGTGTCTATCTCTTCCTATATCCATGGTCAGCGATGTCAAGTTGGTTAGCTTGAAATTGGTCATAGCAGGAGTATTTACCCCAGTGATTCCCAGCGAGGGTCATTTTGCCCCTTAGGGGATATTTGGCCATCTCTAGAGACATACTCTGTCATCACAACTGGGGGTTTACTACTGACATCTAGTGGGTAGAAGCCAGGGATGCTGCTCAATATCCTACAATGCAAAAGACAGCTCCCCCCAACATAGGATTATCCAGTCCAAAATGTCAATAGCAGTCCAAAATTCTCAATAGCAGGTTGAGAAACTCTGATTTATACCATAGAAATTAGGAAATTTAACAAGTCTATTTTTTAGAAATTATATTTTTTAGCCACAATTTACCAACCACTTATCCCCAAAATGAATTCTTACACCTGCATCATTGTACAATCTCTAATTCCCAACAAAAGCCCATGGGGAGAAGTGATGTCCGTGGAAATCTGAAAGCTGTCTTGTCCCCTGAGTAATTCGTAGAGACCATGGTTGGCTTTTTAAAAATTTTAATTTTTATTTACTTTCTAAAGATTTTCTTTATTTGAGAGAGACAGAGAGAGATAGAGAGAGAGAGAGGCAGAAGCAGGCACCCCACTGAGCAGGAAGCCCAAGGCAAACCTCCATCCCAGGACTCTAGGATCATGATCTGAACTGAAGGCAGATGCTTAACCTACTGAACCACAGAGGTGCCTCTTTTCTCTCCTTTCCTTTTCTCCTTCTCCTTCTTCTTTTTAATAAAGGGCAGATAGTAAATATTTTAGGCTTTGCAGACCATGTGGTCTCTATTGCAACTATTTTTGTCTGTCACTAGAGTGTGAATGCATCCACAGACAAAACATAATCAATGGACGTGGCTCTGTCCCTAAAAAACTTTCTTTACAGAGTACACCACACAGTTTGCTGACCCTTGACTTAGATAGTAGCTTAGCCCCTTTTCAGAACTGCCTTCACTGAGATTTTCTTTTGATGCAGAACATTCAGCTTTTATTAAAGATATAAGAAATTACCAAATTACATTTGCTGCAACATTTGGTACCAAAAAAGTCATTGAGGACATTTTTCCACTGAGGCATTATATGCTTCATTCTTAAGGTCTTGCAGTAAAGAATTTCTTAAAATGCTTGGCTTCCCACTGAGGAACTAATTATGCTTACTTTTTTTTTTTTTTCAGATTTTCCTTTGTATACTAGGAAGCCAAAACTATATTTAATATTCACCTATAGTATTTCCCAATTTGACTAATAAGAATCAACTATGGGTGTTTAAAAAAATATAGGCTCCTGAGCTCCACTCCAGATCTCCTGAATCTGTCTTCATGGTGGAAGGGTGGGGGCTAGGTCAGTGCTTCTCAAACTTTATGTACATATAAGTCACTTGAGAATCTTGTTAAAAGGCAGATTCTTTTTTTTTTTTTAAGATTTTATTTATTTTATTTGACAGAGAGAGATCACAAGTGGGCAGAGGCAGGCAGAGAGAGAGGAAGGGAAGCAGGCTCCCCGCTAAGCAGAGAGCCGGACCCGGGGCTCCATCCCAGAACTGGGATCATGACCTGAGCCAAAGGCAGAGGCTTTAACCCACTGAGCCACTCAGGCACCCCTAAAAGGCAGATTCTGATCCAAAAGGTGAGGGATTCTGCATTTTTGAAAAGTTCCCAGGTGATGTTGATGCTGTTGGTCTTGAAATCACAATTTGAAGCAAAGTCCTAGAGTACCAATATTTTGGTAACAAATTCTCCTCAGATTCTTTTGTTATCACTGAATTGCATCTGAATTATGTTTTTCCTTATAACTATTATGTTTACATTCTGCTTTTTTTGGTTTCTGCTTTATGATTTGAAATTTCATTTTGTATGTTCTCTTTTAAGTCTCTTAAATCCTTTGGAGGGAGTCAGATGGGCAACAGAAATAAATCTAAGATGAATAACTTTGAATGCCTTTTTTTAAACGATTGTGCAGTATAAATTTAGTCTGATACTAATTAGTTGTACTTCTCCTAATCCAAACGTAACAAATAACCAGATTAGTTTTGTTACTTCTTCAAGACAGGGTTCTTTAAAATTTGGGATCATCAAATTCAGTCATTGAATGTATTTGTCTGCTTTACCGTATGTCTGTTTAACTTTTAAAAAGTTCCCTTGCTCTAGGCCAGTATAAAAAGGTCCTCAAGATACCGATCACTTAGCTTTTACTCTCTGATCCTGTCCATGAGGAGTTTCTGCACAGGATCAAGTTCCTTATTAAATGCCACTGGTGTAAGGCCAATGGTCTTCCACAAATGGACTGAGACCGCTGACCCAACATCAGAGGAAAACTTGGAACACCCCTGAACCATCAAAGATGTTCTTTGTTATTGGCCCAGAAACTCTATGGTTCGGCGTGGCAGAGCGGCCACAGTCTTACTTCCGGTCTCCTCGTCGGCCTGGCCGACCTTCCTCGCAATGCATCATGGGGCATACCTCAGCTTGGTGGACCGGCCGCCTTTGGGAGGCCGTCACGCCTTGGACCCGAACGCGCTTTTATAACATCCAGTCCTTCAGTTTACATTCAGGAATTAATAGTCCCCCCCCCCCCCATCATTTTGTGCGCTAAGATTTGTGAGTAGAGGTTATCCCGTTTCATGGGAAGGAGTTTACAGAATTTACACTCTTCCCTCTTAACGGTGGAGCTTTAGGATTAAAATGCACAACTTCAGCAGGCCTTTTCAGTCTTGCTGTGTGTTTCCCCTTGAAGCCCTTAGCAACGGGCAGGAGGTGGCAAAGGAGGCAGTGGACTTTTAAGTGGTAGAACGTGGACCTTCTGGCCCCGCGTGAAGTCTGTCAGCCACAGATTGAACAGCTTCTTTGGCTGTTGACCATATTTGCAGTGTCTCCTAGAGTTCTGAGCAGAAGTGGAGAGAAGACGCCATGCACCAACGCTTGTGGGATTAGGCTTGTTCCGGAGTGGTCAGGCCATGATCTGGTGTCCAGGTGGTGGAGGGCACAGCCCTCTCTGCTCTTGGAGTCTGGCTCGGTAAGTATGTTAAATTTCCTTTGTCACTAGGTGGCAGAATATAATTAAGATGTCAGAATTTTCCCCATAACGTTGGACAGTGTTTCTAGCTCCTTCCTAATGACCTCTTTCATTACTTTGCAGTATTTGCTAATGCCACTTAAGGCTGAGGCAATAAAATAAAAATTCCTTCTGCAAACACTTCCTATATTATCTAGGATTTTATTTTATTTTATTTTATTTTCCATTTAATTAGCTTACCTCTTAGGGTGAAGCATCCTTAACATAAATCACATTCTCTTCCTAAGGGTTACTGTTTGGACAATCCGAGCTTCTTACTTTTACGTATTATTTTATGCTTCTCTGTCTCTCTCTTTTTTAAGTGGGCTCCATGCCTAAGGTGGGGCTGGAACTTCCACCTCTGAGATCAAGAGTCACATGCTCCACTCACCGAGCCAGCCAGGCACCCCTCTATTATTCTTTTGAAGCAAATCCCAGACATTGTTTCACTTCACTTATACCTATTCCAGTGTGTATCTGTAAAATAAGGGCTATTGAGTCTGTGCAGTTTTGATGATTAGCACAATCGAATAATGAAATATATTCCTGTGGCTCATAGTGTAAAGATATGCACAGTTATTTGCAAAAGCCCAGTTTTGCAGGGTCAGGGTTTGTGTGTGGTCTGACTGGAATGGGCCAGTTCCCCTGCTTATGGAATCTGGAATTTATTCTGATGGGGAAAATGTATTCATGACTCAATTTGGATCACCTTTCAGCCCTCAGATGAGTGTATACAGAGTTTGAATGAACAGAAAGCAACAGATCAAATGTGTGGTTGGCATAACAATTAGAAAATCTCCTCCAATACCAATCTTTCATATGCCCTTTGCTCCGTTTTCAGTCACCAGAGGGGTGGGAAGTCTTCAGCTGCATCTCCTGTGGCCCTCGCTTCTGGGGTCTCAGTCTTGGCTTCTGGAGTCACAAGACTGAAGTCTCAGTCTTATGCTGTATTTCCTGCCCTTCCAGGGCCAGTCTCAGTGCTTACATCTTCCTCAGCTGGGGCTTCTCCTTCCCTATTTCTCCCTGATTGGAACTGGCCCACAGTACCCTTTTTACCCCCTTGCCTTTGCGGAGTTGAGTACACCTTTTCTGCAAGGGTTGCTATGTTTTCCTCTCTCCTCACTTCCTCTTGAAAATCTTATTGTTCTATGAAGGCTCCAGCTGATTCCCCTTTCCATAGTGCTAATACCACAAATTTGGCTGGTTGCCCCACTTCTGTTTTTCCATTTCCACTTCCTCATGTACTGGATGTTTTCTGCATGCCAGGGACCACACTAAGTTCGAGGGATGTAAGAATGAGAGAATCAGAACCCTGCCTTTGAAGAGCTTATTGCTTGACTGGGGGTGAGGTGAGCAGGTTAGTGGAGCATAAATGAGGGCAGTGCAACATAGTATGTGCTGGGAAAATTGTAGGCATAAGTGATATGAGAACATAGAAGAGGGATGGGCTTACTGTGTTTGGCAGGAAGGCCAGAAAAGACTTGTCCAGCGTGAGCCTTTTCTTTCTGTTTTTATATTTAATTTAATGTATCCTGTTTATTTTTATTAATTTGTCAGATTATACATCAATATAGTTCAAATATATATGCATATACTATAAAATTAATTTACATATATATCACCCCTAATCCCCATTACTCTTCTACCCATCCCCATGCTGTCCAAAGGCAACTACCGTTACTAGTTTCATATGTGTCCTTTCAGAATTTCTGTATACATACACAAGTGAATTTAAATAAATTTTTTTCTTTCTCCTTTTTTTACTCCAGAAGTGCGTAATATACTTACTGGTCTGTACTTTGCTTTTTTAACTTAATATTATCATTTAGTGGTTAAAAAAATGGACTCTGAAATCAGAATTCTTGCATTCAAACCCCTGTTTTATAATTTACCTGCTGTGTGAACTTGGCAAGTTACTTAACTCCTCATTGCTTTAGTTTCTATACATGTATATGAGATTTTCAGAATCTTGCAACTATCATATACTAAAATCTTCTTTTTTTTTCATATACTAAAATCTTTTATGGACATTCTATTGTGTTCTCTTGGTCTGTCTATTCATGCACCAATACCACACTGTTTTAATTTTTAAGCTTTTACATTATGTTTACTGTTTGGTAGGACTGGTCCCCAGATGGGGACTCGAAGGATGATTGGAATTCCCTAGGGAGAGATGACAGCACCAATGACAACTGATGTTATTAGTATGAACTGTTTACACCACCACCACCATTTTATTGTATGTTTACTGTGTGTAAGATGCTCTAAGTCATTCCTTGTTTACTTCTGACTATGTTTGTTTTCCCTTTGCTTTGAAAATTTGCCTCTTTATTTTAAATATATTTACTTCATTGTAGGTAACATTTTAAGCCACTTTAAGTCCTTTTGGAAGCAAGGAGAGGCATAAATACAAAGAGACCAGGAACTGTATTGGGTAGGTTACTTTGCGTAATAAATCCCTAATTCTTGTAACAACCCTACAAGGTAGATATTATTATCCTCTTTTTATAATTGAAGGCACTGAAGACTGGAGAAGTCAAGTAATTTTCTCAAGGTTATATAGCAAATAAGTGTAGATTCAGAATTCAAACCAAAGTATATTGGTGTTATAATCTTTGTGGTTCCTGGTGCTTCTTTAAACCATACTAGATGAAGTTCCTTATTAGGGTTCTGATAAGGATAGCAGAAGGAGTAGCTGGGAAAGAAAGTAAATCCTTATAGGGAACAATTATACACATTTTTTCTTACTGGCTAATATATGCACATAGTAACTGTGGGCCATGTAAAATCATCACTACCATGTGATTTTGTTGTTAACTTTTAATTCATCAAACAAATCCAGACTTTACCATGTCAGGCACTTTGCTAGGTACTGAAGATAACAATGACACTTGCAATCTGGTCCCTAGCCCTTAACTCCTCTTGTGGGAGTTAACTAGCAGGTCTTTCTGGTCTCAACCTCTTCATCCATTGCACCATGAGGAATATTTAGTACATTTTTTAATCCTATGCTAGTTTATGCCCAAGTTTTTGTTTGAAAGCTGATAATGCAGATATGATTAACTAGTAGCAGCTTCTTGGACTATTTTAAAGATTGTGAAGCTGTATCTGGAATCATTGGCAAGGAGTGCAGTGACTTAGTTATGCCTGCCATGGGGGCAGGAGGGAGAAATGAAGGCAAACAAGCCATGTACTTGTCATACCTGAATTAGTTGTCCAGCATGGTCAGTTTCTTTCTGTAGCTGTTATAAATCACACCAATTGTATTTTATTGCTTGAATTCACCATTTCTTAAATTGCTATATAAGTTATTCTCCTCTTGGGAAGTCCTGGAGAAAGAAAGCCATTTAACTTGTTGAGACACAGTTTCTCCAGCATATTTTTTGTACAAGGAATCTGTCCCTTCATTTCTAATCACACGAGCCATATCAATACTGGATGTATCACTTTGTCCCAGTTCTGGAATTCTGTTCATCATCACTGTCAGTGGATGCCTTTGCTTTCTTAGTATTTTTTCATAAGATTTTATTTATTTATTTGGCAGAGAGAGACACAGCGAGAGAGGGAACACAAGCAGGGGAGTGGGAGAGGGAGAAGCAGGCTTCCTGCTGAGTGGGGAGCCTGATGCGGGGTTTGATCCCAGGATCCTGGGATCATGACCTGAGCTGAAGGCAGATACTTAACAACTGAGCCACCCAGGTGCCCCCTAGTATTGTTGTAGTGACTTTTGTTAGGAAGAAAAACTCCTGGGCTGAATGCTACTCTGTTGTATGGAAGCCCTTTGTTCAATAATTTCTGTCTCTGTCTTGCCATCTAAAATTCCTTTTGCGACCACAGCTGGAGTTAAAAATAGTTACAGGTTGGTGCGCCTGGGTGGCTCAGTGGGTTGAGCCTCTGCCTTCAGCTCAGGTCATGATCTCAGGGTCCTGGGATCGAGCCCTGAATTGGGCTCTCTGCTCGGCGGGGAGCCTGCTTCCCCCTTTCTCTGCCTGCCTTTCTGCCTACTTGTGATCTCTCTCTCTCTGTCAAATAAATAAAATAAAATAAACATGGTTGCCGGTTGCCTGTCTGGAGTTTTTCTGAGGTAAGACCACACACAAATGAGTTCTTGCATGACTGGGGTGTGTTAGAAGATAATTCTTTTCATTCTGAAAATTTTCATTCTGTTTGTTTGCTGAAAGCCATGCTCATTAATGAACAACTTCCTCTAAGATGTTAATCCTCAAATGGCTGTTGCCTCATGGGTAATGCATTTGAACTGCCAAGCCGGTTTCTGTCTGGCCACTTGTGGTTATCTCTCTGGCCACGGAGGGTAGAGAGGTGGTGGCAGTTGTGCTATGGCACGGGGTAGTCACGCAAAGAATACTGCATTTGGAGTCACTAACTCTGGGGGCAAGACCTGGTACCATTGCTTGGTTACTGTCTAAACTTGAGCCAGTCAAACTCTGAATAGAGTTGACTCAACTCTAAAATGATGACTATAATAATTCTGATCTCCCTAATTTAGGGAGTTGTTGAGAGAACTGAATGTGATGATATATGGAAAACATTGATGTAAAAGTAAGTTTTTATATTAGATGTCTGGGTTTACATTTTTTTCCCTGCTGGTTTTCCCATAGCTCTTGTCTTAACCAGATGTGAAATACAGTCTTTATTGCAGTTTTTCCTGACAGTATTTTTATGAAAAGCTATAGGCCCAATACCTTATACGAAAACCAACTTGGATTTGGTGATAGTCCTTCTCTTGCTTTTTCTTTTACCGCTGTTCTTGTTCATTATTGTCTGTAGATTTTAAGCACAATGTACCCTGATCTATAAATTACACCTCAATGTTAATATCTTTAAAACAAGTCTGTGAGAAGGAAAAAGAGATGCTCTGTTCTACAAAACCTAAGAAAAATTTAATTGAATAAATGCTTCAGGTAACTGAGGCTCTGAGAGAAAGGAGAGTCTAAGAGAAAAATAGTAGTGTTAGAATAGAAATACCTATTTGGCAAAGTGCTAAAGGTCTATATACTCTGTGCCTTAACTTAGGTGAAGATGTGAGGAGTTATAACATGGGATTCCATTGCATATTGCACAGTTTTGTCTATCCATTCTTCAGTCGATGTACATTTGGGTTGTCCTAATAAACATCTTGTACCCCAAACTCCATCTCAGCATCTACTTCTGCAGAGCTCAACTTGCAGCCTGTCCACACTTGGGACCCTAGGACCTCAACTTCTGCACCAATGGGGGTTATCAAGAAATTCTTCCAATAAAGGTGGTTCTGCTCAAAGAAAAATTTTAGTACCAGATACCCGGATAATAAAAAACTTTCCATAACAAGTACTATAGGCCAATGTGTCGTCTTCTTGGTCTTAGAGTAGGCTTCTTGAGGGGGGAGATTCAGTGTAGTTGAAATCTGGTGAGGGCACTGGGTAGCTCAGTTCTTTGGGCATCTGTCTTCGACTCAGGTCTTGATTCCCAGGGTCCTGGGATCGAGTCCCACATCGGGCTCCTTGCTCCACAAGAAGTCTGCTTCTCCCTCTGTCCCTCCTCCAACACATTCTCTCAATCTCTCTCTCTCTCTCTCTCTCTCTCTCAAATAATAAAGAAATAAAATCTAAAAAGACAGAAAGGCCAGGTGAGAGGTGAGGCCAGAAGGACTGGTAGGGGCCACACTGTGAATGACATTTATGACAGAACAAGATATTTGGATACTTCCTGTAGCAGTGGAGACTCGTGTAAGGTAGGTGAAGTGTTATCAGGTGCATCCTCACTCCATGTGTGGCTTACAAATGGTGAGCAGCTCTTCTGTCTTAGAAGACATTGTGAGTTGGCCAGAGTCTGAGTGGGAGAATCTGCTGGAGAGGAAGAGATGAAATATAGATTGAAGAAGTGCTCAGAATGAATTTCAGGGGTGCAGAACACGCAAGTGAGACTGCAGGGAAGGTGGAAAGGAATCATAGTAAGAGAAGCTCTATGGCATATTGGAAAGAATATGGCCCTGGAATCTGATACACCTGGGTTTTGATTTCTTTTTCCTCCTGTAGCGGCTCTGTGACTTTAAGCAGATTACCTAACTTTTCACTTTTTAATAAAAGATTTACTTATGTATTTTGAGAGAGAGAAAGTGCAAACATGAGTGGGAGGGGCAGTGGGAGACAGAGAAAGAATCTCAAGCAGACTCTGCACTTAGTGCGGGGCCTGACGTGGAGATTGACTCCATTACCTTGAGATCATGACCTGAGCTAAAATCAAGAGTCAGATGCGACCTAGGTGCCCCTAACTTTTCATTTCTAAAAGGAGGCTAGTTATTCTTACCTTTCTGCATTTTGGTGTGAATTTGAAGTGACAGACCCTATAGAATGCAACCAACCCCTCTTAGTTCACTTCCCCTGTCCCTGTGAGCAGGGCAGGCCTGAAAGGCAGAACCCAGGGTGGAGGTCCAGAGTTGGGTCATCAGGTAAATAAGGGCAGAAGGCAGGGATGGTAAGGGCTGCTGGGGAACAAGGAGCAGGAAGGGGAAATGAGAGGAGGGCCAGAACCCAGGGAATCTCAAGGCCGGTCCCAGGTAGGAGCACATCTGCATGAATATCATTTCTCTGGAGCCCTGGCCTTTTTGAAGGTTCAAACAACCTCTCCCTGATCCACCAACTCAGGCCTCTCTGCAACCTCCAGTGGCTCTTGGGGTCCATTTGGATGGTGGATCCTGACAACCCCCACAATTTTAGATCCTTTGTAACTAGATGAAGCAAAGTCTAGAGTTGTGTTTGGCAGGTGTACTGCCTGGTACAGAGTTTGTACCAGCTACCTCCTTCCTTTCTTGTTTTCCTTTTATTATTTTAAAGTCCCTTTCACTGATACATGTCTTGGTTTTTTAAAAAGTTACACTGCATGTGCTAATTTTCAGTTCCGAGGGATGTACGGTTGAGCTCCATGACCCTTGAGGCTCCTTGCCATTCTGTGATGCTGGGACTGGAAGTCAAGAGGAGTTCAGCACCTGCTTCCTGAGCCATCGTGGCCATCTGCCACCTCAGACTTAATCTTATCCATCTTAGAGTCTGCCACTTTTCAGCTGTGTGGAGATGTTGGCAGCCTCCAAAACCACTAAAACGGTACAGAAAACTGCATTTGACCCCTTGGGGACTCCCTCATCTTCTATGTGGAGATACTGGCAGGCTCCAGAGATGTGAAAATGGTACAGAACCTGTTTGTTTGACCCCTTGGGATTACTCATTGGCATTTCCACATTCAAAAGTGCAAAAATAATTGAGGTGTGTAAAAAGGAGCCTGAGGCCACACAGAAACCTGAGGTAGTTTCATTCTTTGATGTTTAACTAGAATTTGTGGGTATTTGATTGTCTTCTGTTCATTTATTTAGAAAACATTTGCTGAGTGCTTCCTCTAATACTCTGAAATTTATGAAATTGCATTTTTTTGTGGATGAAAGATGATAAAATGGCAGTGATGTCACATGATCTGACCTAACATAGGCCAGGAGCCGTGCCAGGAGCTGGAGATGCAAAGGGATGAAACACAGCTTCTGACCTGGAAGGGCTCAGAGTCCAGGGAGGAGGATGCAGATAGTTGGAATACAAGTGATACAGCTTCTGTTACAGATGTGTACAAAGGGAGGCATGTGGTACACCCCCAAGAGGGAGGGACCAAAACAAAGGCTTCCTAGGGAAGCCTCCTGGACTTTAGTATGTGGAATAATAGATTTTTGGTGAAGTTCTCAAAACTGACCCTCCATGCTAGGGATGCATGTTATGGTAGCTTTATACAGTGCCAATTTAGCCTCAGGTCTAACTGCTGTGATAAATCCTTTATTCTGTATCACTCATCATGGCTCTGCTTCTCTGTCCCCTGATGAATGCACCCTGTGCAAGACATAGGTCTCAGTTCACCCTATGTTCCATTGATTAATACTCCATATTTGAGGACCATAGTAAGTAGCACAGAATAATATAGTTTCATATGCCAACATCTATGAAGATATGGCCCCTTGGGTTGACTTGGAGATGGGCTGCCACCCCAGCTCCCCACTCAGCAAGTCATGTCTTCAACTCCTACATTAGGACAGAGGTCATTGTTTAATTCAAGGCAGTACCTTGTAGGGAGCTCCTGATAGCATCTAGACGCTATTCTAAGAGCTTTGCATGCATTAATTTACTGAATCTTTACAACCTGTGAGATGGGTACATGGGTTATCCCTATTGTATGGTTTAGGAAACTGGGGCACAGAGTGGTTGAGAAACCAATACTGTATGTATAGTCTGACTCAGAATGCAAGATATTGCTTGAGACTTCTCATTTTTCTTATTTTGCCAACTTCTCATTTCAGAGTAGAGATCCTTGATCTGCATCCCTTTAACTGCTGGCTATCTCCTCTGCCTTCCACTATCAGAGATTGTGTTCCCTAAGCCAGAGCTATAGAGCTCTGACCCTTCAGAGGTCCCTAGAAATGAGAGCCTTGAACCTGAATGCTGCCCTGATGGAGGATCTCCCTGGGCCTGTTGCCCCCCTCTAAGCTAGCACTGTGCAAGTCCAGCTGCACCAAACCAGGCCACGGGGAGGGAGGAACCCTGGCTTTCAGAAAATAAAACAGAGTTTAGGAGCTGCCTGAGTTGTGAAAGGAGAGAGAGCAAGGAAGATATGGGGCTAAGAGCTTCCACGGTCTCCCCAACCTGCCTGTGGGTTATTTCCCATCTCTCACACCCAGAAACAACAAATGGCTCCCGCTGACTAAGCACATTGGTGTTTTCTGGGCCTTTGTGCCCTTGTTTTCCAGTGCCCTCTGCCAGCTCATTCCTACTGACTTCAAGGCCCAGCTAAAAGCACTTTCTGAGATTTTTCTTCTAAGGCCAGCGCACCTGAGAATTTCAAGTACATGGAGCCCTTGTGCAAAGTCACACTTGGAGGCCTTGCTAAATTGCAGATTTTAATTCAGTAGTTGTGAGGTAAGGCCTGAGATTCTGTATTTCTAACAAGCTCCTGGGGTATATAGATGCTGTTGATCTATATCAACAAGGCTCTAGATCTTTTCCTTTAGTCCTTTTTGGAAACTTAAGCCTGCAGAAGTTATTTCAAGAGAAACATGATATTTTTTACTAACTCAAGCTAATTTGGCTTTTAGCAATTGGTAAATTCTTTGGGTAGATATCTGTGGGGACCAATGTCCTGGTTTGCCTGGCATGGTATGTTTTCCTGGGACATGGGATTTTCAGTGCTGAAACTGAGAAAGCCCTGGGCAAACCAGGATGAGTTGTTCTTCTGGCCTCTGATAGTTATAGCTGGGCGGGGCTATACCCCTCCTATTTTATAACTTCCACAACAGATGAGGTCTTAGATAAAATTTTGCTAAAGCTATGAATGTTTATTAGCCAGCAGGTACGAAAACAGTCCTACAACAGTCTTACAGCCCAAAGAATGACAATAGTCCTTTCTTTCTTTTAAAGAGAGTTGAGGGGTTGGAGGGAGGGGTAGATGTAAGAGAGAGAGAGAATCTTAGTAATCTCCATGCCCAGCTTGGAGCCCAATGTGGGGCTGGGTCTCACGACCCTGAGATCATGACCTGAGCTGAAATCCAGAGTTGGACACTGAACCAACTGAGCCTCCCAGGTGCCCCCCTACAACTGGTTCTTAAGGCTTTGGGGGAAGGCCCATGCTCTCCCTTAGGCACTGCAAGTACCACTAGAATGATAGGTTCTCTGTAAAGTGTACTGAAGGATATTACAGTGATGGAACCAGCCACCCTTGCAGTTGGTTCAAGTGACAGCCTCTATGGAGAGAGAGGAGGACCAAAGGAACACTAGACCTCAGGCACCGCACCAAAAATATTAGACTGCTTGTTGAATTTGTATACTACATTAAAGCAGAGCAATGGGCTTTGTTCTGCAGCCAGTGAGGGGCCTCAAGGGCTTCAGAGCAGAGGGCCTGTGCTGGGGGTGGGGGTGTCCCGTTCAGCCAGCGAATCAGCTCTGTGCCTTTCTCAGCTTTAATTAGATTCAGGTTTTGTTGGTTTTTGTGATATTTTGCCTAGGGGATGAGTGGAAGGTCACCTCAAGAACTGACCACTACTTAAATGTATTTTTCTCCACATTCCTTGAGCTTCCTCTTGTTTTTTTTCAACAACAGAAAGAGAAGCACAGAAATGGTTTCCTTGGGCTCTGGGGAGCACACAAAACAAGACCCCTCCCTGCATTCAGAAAAGCCAAATCATGTGGGACCCTGGCGTTGCACTGGAACAGCTGAAGGTTTTTTTTTTTTTTCCCCCTAAGGAGGAGGGAGGATCTCTTTCTAATTGAGCCTCAGTCTCTTTAAAAAAAACCATTTTTTTTAAAACTTCTTTTTCCTGGAAGAAAAGAAAGAAAAAAAAGTGAGATTTTCCTTGCCTCTAGGCCCCTCAGAAGACACGAGCTTGGTGAGTGGAGTTGGGGCTGCTGGGATGGAAGTTCTGTGAACAGATTTTTCAGAGCAAGTGTTAGTGAAGCTCTTATCCTCCCTGTGGATTTGTACACCAACCTCTGACACCATTCAGCAAAACAACTTCACCTTTCACCTACTTTCTTTGTTTTCCAGCTGTTTGGTTCATGCTTTGTGTGCACATGGGAGCAACTCTTGATTATTTTGTTTGCTTATATCATTTTTCCTTCTACGAAGAGGAAGGATCAAGGTCCTCGGTAAGGCTGTGGAAATTAGGAGACCAGGAGACCAGGGCAGTGTGAGTGTGTCAGTGTTGGAAAGGACTCCAAAGAGCTCTAGAGACTTGTGGCTCAGAGTTGGATGGCAGCCCTTGCTTCACAGAAAGAAACCGAAGAACCTGAGACTTGGAGAGGAGAGATGGCTTGCTTGAGGCTGGCAAATGAATAATGAGATCTGAAAGTTTTTTTAATGCTCTCAATTAAAATTCATGGAGTCTCAGTGTTGAGAGGGACCTTAACAGTTTTGTGTCAAACTTCAGGCAGATGCTCGATTTCTGGTCTGTCTGTCCTCGTGAAATAGCTGTATGGCTACTGCTGGCCACATTGGGTGATGGGGCAACTGCCAGCGTCCCAGAAAGTGGGGCTTTATTCGATTATTCCCTTGGATGAAGGATATTTTGACCAGGACTGTGTTTTGAACTCTCTCTTTCTGAATACATTAATTTCAATTAGAATTATACCAATGTTGGTGAATTTTCACTGGAAAGGTATTTCCTAGAGCAAACCTTAATTTAGTTTTAATCAATTCATTTAGGGCACCTAAGAACCTTTAATTTCCATAAAGAATGAAGCCTCTCCTAAACATAACCCCGACTTTGGGCAGAAAATCTTGTAGCTCTGTTTTGTAGAACAAATTTAGGAAGATGCTAATCCTAGCTATGGAATAAATTCTGAAAAGGTACATATAAATTTAATTTTTTTGAATCAAATAATATTTTAAATGGGATAGAGGAATTTACCACTCAGAAGCAGTCAATGGAAAATATATTGCTAAGTGAGAAGAGCCATATTTATATAAGATAAATCAATTTTTATTAGTACGTATATTATAGATCATTTTGGAAATGGATTTTAACAATGCTTATTTGTGTGTGAAGTTTTGGAAGAACTTTCTTTTGCTTGTCTGTATTTCCTAAATTTCTATATTGAACAGCATCCCAACAACAAAAACTCTCAAAATAACCAATAATGAATCCTTTAGGAAAATGAAGAATGCTTTGGGTAGAGAGAATAAGCATATCTCCTCTTTTATCATTTTTAGACTAAAGAGATATTCTCTTTAGAAAGACATAGCCCAAAAATCATTTTCCTCCTTCCTCTGATCAAAATCCTACCATGAAATGTGCGTGCATATCAAGTCTAATCTCTTCTGCTTTATTGTTAAGACCCTGTGAACTTGACCCGATTTTTCTCTCTCGGATTTACCTAATACTGGTCCCATTCTGATGACACTCACTTTAGTCAAGCTCATTTCTTGTGTCCAGACCTCTTGAACCCAACCTTTTTCTGCTCCAGTGTCCTTGTTTGTTTAATTATTTATTTTTTACACTGGAATGTCCTTTCTGTCTCCAAATTCAAGGCCATTTGTTCTGTAAGACCCTCAACTAATTTTTCCCTTTTCTGACTTCCTGTGGCAGTTCTAGTCTATACTGTACCATTTAACACTCACTGACTGATTGTGCCACCTAGGCTCAGCCTTTGATGCTGAGTGGCAGAGGCTAATTTAACTTGCTGGCTGGAGGGTCTGAATGCTTGGAAGACATGCTAAGTAGGCTCGAATGATGCAATGAGTTGGAATCCAGAGAAATAGACCAAGAAGACAGCAGTTTGCTCAATGGCTGAGCAAATGAGCAGTTAGATGCTAGAGCAAATGGGGCATAAGGTATAAATAAGCATAGAGAAGGTAGTGGCCTCTTGTTCCTCTCATGTTGGACTTGGTGTGGTCTGTCTGGGCTGGGGACTGACTGTCACTGCACACTGGTACCCTCTTTAAGAGAGCAAAGCAGGGAGTTCTCTGGGGGCATTCTGGAGAAGTCTACTTTTTCCATCTCTCCACGTAGTCATTGCCACCCAAAGTCCAGGTTGATTCAGACACTGTAACCAGTCAGAAGAAACTGAAGCTAGAAGTAGCTTATGCAAAAACTCAGGGTATCCAGTAATCAAATAACCAAGCTTTAGGAAGTATGGCTGCAACTTGACCTCAGGAACTGGGTGTCTAGACTTGGATGCTGCCAAGAATCTTTTTTGTTTCCCTAACCTCTGTTTCTTTCTGTATTTGGATCTTCTGTGTTGCAGACAGCATTCTTTTACATGGTTGTAAACATAGCCATAAAGAGCTCCTAAATTTTATAGCTTTCAATTTCCACTATCAGAGGCTGATTCTCTTATTCCAGTTGGGAGAATCCCAAGGAGGGGCTCTAATTGGCATGCCGTGTGTCAAATGCTCACCCCTGACTAATCAAACACTTGGGGGGAGTCAGAGCCATGTAGGAAGATGCCATGTAGATAGGGGTGGGGTGAGTAGTTCCCAGGAGTACAGGGTTTTGGCAAACAATCCCACGCATGTCACACCTGATAGCACTGCAGCTACTATGTACATAGTAGTGCTCAGTACAGACATGTTGGTCAGTATGCTGGAAAGCAGGAAGGAAGAACTATGGTTTAGTGTACCACCCTTCCTATTGCTAGAGCAAAGTCAACAAGTCTTTATTGAGAGTTGCTCTCGGAGGATTTGATAATTGTTGGAGTAGCCTACAACTCTGTACACTGTCATTTTTTTCTGCTGTGTTAACCCTAGGACCTGTGGCTACATTCAGACCCCCCAACAAACCTGACATTTCTTTGCCCTGCAGAGAACTCCTAGTGACTTCCATTGTTATCTTGGTCTTGGTGACTGCTGAGTCACTGCATTTCCCAGAGGGAGAATATGAAGTCACCAACACCGCCAGGTTATCAGCAGTCATAAGCTCTGGATGGATGGAATGTTCTGGGGAGAAATGTGAGTGAACAGAGGAACCTGACACTTCTTTTTAGAAGAGGGCCATTAGCTCATCCTGGGTAGGTCAGCTGGATGGCAGGAGGGAATAAGAGGAACATTAGCATAAGATGCCTCACTCTAGAAGGTCTCCTCCAGCACTAGGGGCACCAAAATCAGTAAGTTCCTGGTTCATGATGCTGGTGGAGAGTCTGCTGTTAGAAAATTAGATGAGGGATAAATCTGTGAGGTAGGGAAGGAAGTGTGGCATGAAGACCCAGACATGCCTGGGTCCTCTTGTTTGATCTCTTCTTGCTCCTTTCTGGCTTCTGCTGCTTGATCTGGGCTCCCCAGCTGCCCGTGCCCCCCACCTTTCATTTCCAGTCACTGCTGAGCTTTTGACCTACCTATTTATTCAGGACTTATGCCTCTCCTTCTCTCTTCTGGCACATGGATGTTTGTTGGGATCTCCAGTGGTCCCTTGATCTGTCTTTTGAGCCCTTTCTTTTTGTGACCTGTTTTGGAGGTGGTTCATCCAGGTGGCACTAGGCAGCCCAAGCTTCACATCCCTCCCTAGTACTTGACTCCAAGGTCACTGGGGCAGCTCTCAAGGTTTCAGGGTGAAGCTTCTTTCTTTGGGGGCCCTAACAGTGCTGTGTAGGACTGAATCCAGACTGTAATAGCGTTGCCTCTTTACTTGTGACTACTTGCCGTCTAGTCCATGCTGGACTCATCTGTGTGCCCCCAGCATCTGGCACAGAGCCCAGCACAGGGAAGGCTCAGCAGTGATTATCAAGGGACTAGGAAAATGTTTACTGTTGCCTTTTCCCTACTCCTTCTTTGGGTTCAGATGCAGCTTGTCACCACACTCGTTCCTGTTCTCCTTTTCCACCTGCTTTACTTCCTTCTCCAACCAGTCTGTCTGAGAGAGTGTATATGTAGTGGTTAAGAATGTGGATTCTAAAATCAAATTATCTGGTTTTAAATCCTGGCTTTTTTACTTCTTAACTTTGTGACTGTTCGCAGGTTACTTCACTTCTTTGTGCTTTAGTTTCTTTATCCATCAAATGGGAGTCATAATAGGTACAGCCTCATAGAGCTTTTGGGAGGATTAAATGTGTCAATATGAGTAATGTGCTTGGAGCAGCAAGCATGTGGTATGCAGTAGGCATTCTAGAAGTGCTGGTTGTTGCTGTTGTTCTCTCTGTCTTTGCTGTTCACTCCAGTGAGGGTCATTTGACTTTGTTCCATCTTGTGTTCTTGGGCTAACCCTTAACCTATCCTCTCCTTGTACTCAATGTCTATGCCTCAGCCTTAGTTTTTTGACCCACACGGCCACATATTTGCAAATATACATTTCTGATTGGCTGACTCTGAGCTGGAGCCCAGGAGACAGCCAGCCTCATTCCTTTTGTGTGTTAGCATCTCCTCCTCTACTAGTGGCTCTTTCCTCAGGCCAAGTCCTGGCTCAGACCTCATCCTTTTAATGGCTGATTGAGGGAGCTGCAAAGGAGTAAGGCTTATCTCTCCTGCTAGATGAAAGGTTGACACACTTTTTGTAAAGAGCCAGTTAGTAAATATTTGAGGCTTTGTGACCACACATCTGACCCTTCTCTATAAATCTTTGATTGGTAGCATTTGACCCTTTCTATGGTGTCAGTACTTCCACCACGGCCAGTTTCATGCTACAAATGTGAGCCACTGAACCTGAAGAGAGATGCACAATCAGTTCCACGTGGCTATAGCATACCATTCAGCCATAGCCCCTTCCCTGCCCACTCTTGGGGTCCTGAAGCCTAAATACCTCATTGGAGAATACTTGAAGTAAACCTTAACTCCCATAGTCCCTGCCTCAAGATTAGGATCTTTTCTATGTTTTCATTAGATGGGTGTCATTATCTTGCCCTTTCAGACTTCCTAAACCTCAGCTGTTGCCTGCTTTGATCCCCAACCCCTGCGTGCTCATCTGACCCCCCTGACTCCCTGAGTTTGTGTGGAGCACAGATGGTTGTACACTTCCTGATATACTCTGGCTTCCTGGCTCTCCAGTGTCTGACGTGCTTCTGAGCACAGAGCATATCCACTCTACCTCCTGCAGGGGCTTCTGGCTTCTAGGCTGTGACTTGCCTTTGCCACTCCCTTCCAATTCTTGCAGCACACCCCTCGGGACTCCAGGAGGCTCACTCTCATCCTACTGAGGGAAACTTAGTTCCAAATTCAGTTCTCCTTTCCCTATCCTGGCTCCGGTCTGATCAGCACCATCTGTCTGTGAAACCCATACGTGATTTTCACTGCCATCGATTCACACAAAAAATAATTATTTGGTGTTTTCTGTGTGCCAGGTCCTGTCTAGGCATGGAGGATACCTCAGTGACCAAAAAAGTAAGGATTCTCTCCCCTTGGGGAGATTATGTTAACGTGTGAGGAAGCACATACTAAACAATAGGCATAATAAAAAAAAAGAATATATTATAAAGAAGGTGATAAGTAGGTTGGAAAAAGCGAGCAGGGAAAGACGACCTGACAGTGCTGACAGAAGGCACGTGGTGAGAGTGGCCTCTTTGACAAGGTGACACTTGAGTAAAGCTTTAAAAATCACTCCATGTGTTCTGTACTTTGTGCACAACATCTGCTCGTCATCAACACTTGGTCAATGGGGTAGGTTGCTCACTTCAGCCTGAGAACTTCGGAACTTTTTATTTCTCAAAGAGGGACTATTTACAGTAAGAGAGGCAGAAAGTGTTATGTGCTTGGGCTTTGGTGTAGAAAACATGGCCTTGAATCCTTTCTCCATTGGCAATTAGGGCAGCTGTAAAGGTTTACCTAATTTGCTAGACAGTGTGTTTCTTGAGGGCAGCAGCTGGATCTGTCTTGTTCACCCTGTTGCTTCCATGCCTAGCATAGAGTATCTGACTCTATTAGTGCTTGTGAAATGAACGAGTTCAAAGTTAGGTTTCTGGTTTGCTCATTAGCCATATTGTCCTCGGAAAATTCCTTTCTGAGCTTTCAGTTCCTCGTATGTAAAATGGGCATGTTAATCATGATGAGTAGAGAAATCATTTCGTCATGTTACTGTAGGAGTTAAATTGTAAAAATTTATAATGCACATATAGAGCACTTACCATAGTGCCTAGCACACAGCTAGTGCTTACTCAATAAATGTTAGGAATGGTTACTGTGTGTTAGAGTCAGCATACAGAATCAACGTTCTGTGTCAAAGATGCTATTATGGAAAGATTCCTTGCTTCCTTCCTCAGTAACTTGGTCCTGTCAACCAAGCCTGTGAGTTGTAACCTTTGAGGGAGTGTGAGAGGTGTGCTGGGGGGTAGATGGAGGAGTGAGTGGGGGCTGGAGGAGCATAGGAGTGGAGGAGAGAGCTGACGTAGCAGGACTGAGGGGGTCCCTGGAGCACTGTGGCCGGGATGGAGGCTGCTGTATCAACAGGTAGTCACTCAGCCAGAGCTGGGGAATGGAGTTGCAGTGTGCAGGGGATTGATGGTATGTTAACGACATTAAACAGAGTAATTATTACGGCATAGGCATCACTAGTGGGGTCTGGAGACAAGGCCTTGACCTTGTATCCTGTGCCAGGGTCTTTCTCCATCTTAAAGTATCTTCTCAGTCCAAGTTCCCTGGATTTCCCAGCAGTCCCCAGTGTCTGCTGAACAACTCTCTTGCCTTTTTGATTGTCTTCAGTCTGGTCTCCGAAGTTTGTCTCTCATGAAGCAGTCAGCTTGGATGAGACCCCTGCTGTCTTTAGGGGCATGATCAGGGGCATCACTTGCTAACTCATTAGGAATGTAACCATCACTCTGGTTGTTTCCAGTGAGTATAGACAGTCATTCCGTGCTGTTGCACAGAAGGCAGCATTCTGACCAAACAGGCCCGGTGGTAGAAGGCTTCTCTTCCTCCTAGGCTCCTGGCTGGAAGCAGATGTTTTATGAAAGTCAGTTGCCATCCAGTTAGTCGGCAACATTTGTTTAGGAGCTGCTGTACATCTGTCCCTGTGATGAGGGAGACAACGTTTTAATGCAGAAAAGATGATGATCCTCATCAGAATCTCTGATTATTTCCTGAGGTTTGATTCCTAGAAGTGGCTTTACTTTTCTAAGGGTTAAGAATACTTTTCAGGCTCTTTATATGTATTGCCGTATTGTCTTCCAAAAAGAATGTACCAATTCACATGCCCACTCATTGCATTGATACGTTGCATTGATAATGCTCATTTAATTATACCTTTGCTAGTACTAGGTATTATTAAAAGTTTTAAAATATATATATAAAGGAGAGATATAATGGCATTTCTTTGATTAAAGCTTCATTTTTTAATTAAAAAAGGGATCAAACATTTAAAACTGTTTTTTTGCTGTGGAGATAATAATACTTGATATCCTCACCACTGTAGGTCTGGCAGAATTTTGACTTGATCTTTTTTAGGCTAAATTTTATTTATGGCATTTGTTTCTTTTAAAAACACATACAGTAAAATTTACCTTTTTTGTTATTGTGTACATTTTTCTGATTTTGACAAGTATGCAGGTGTGTAACTACTAACACAATCAAAGTATAAGGTTTTCTCCCCCAAATTCCCATATACTGCCTCTCGTAGTCAAACCTTCTACCAACTGTTAGCCCCCGGCAACTACTGATCTATTCTATGCCCATATTTTTGTCTTTCCCAGAATGATAAAAAAGTGTCTTTAATAGAGCAAAAAAAAATTTTTTTTAAATTTTATTTATTTATGACAGAGAGAGAGAGAGAGAGAACACAAGCACACGGGAGCTGGAGAGGGAGAAGCAGGTTCCCCACTGAGCAGGGAGCCCAGCATGGCGCTCTATCCCAGGATGTAGGGATCATGACCCAAGCAAAAGGCAGACACCTAATGACTGAGCCACCCAGGCGCCCCTAGAGCAAAGATTTTTAAATTTTAAGTCCAATTTAACAGTATTTTTCTTTTTTTGAAGTTTTAGTATAAATTTTTTTAAATTTCTTATTTGATTTTATTATGTAAAGTTAACCAACATATAGTACATTAGTTTTTGATGTGATGCTCAACGATTCATTAGTTGCATATAACATAACAATATTTTTCTTTTACATATATTGTGCTTTGTTGTCCTACCAAGAACTTTTTGCCCAACCCAAGGTCACAAATATTTTTTCCTCTGTCTTCTTCTAAAAGCTTTCTAATTTTACATTTATGTCTTTAACCCATTTTGTTAGATTTTGTGCAAGGTGTGAGATGTTGGTCAAGATTCATTTTTTTTAATATTGATATTCAGTTCTGGCACCATTTGTTAAAAAGTCTACCCTTTTTCTATTTAAATGCCCTTGCACCTCGTCAAAAATCAGTAATCGTATGTGTTTTTTTCTGACCTCTCTATTCTGTTTCATTGATCTATATACCTATACTACCTATTATAGTGAGTTCCTATACTTTTGTCTCTTCCAGAATGACATATAAATAGGATCATACAGTGTATAAAATTTGTGTCTAGCTTATTTCTCTTAGAGTAATGAATGCCTTTGAAATTCATTCAAGTTGTTGTGTACTTCAGTCTGTCATTCATTTTTATTGTTCAGTAGCATTGCATTATATTAACGTACTAGAGATTGATTAACCATTCACTTGCTGTTCTTTTTCGAAGTTAGTTTGGCTATTATAGTTTAAGAATCAACTTGTAAATATCTTTAAAACTTGCCTTCTTATTGGGACAGTATTGGGATTTCTAGTGGTCCAGAGATTAGTTTGGGGAGAACTGACATTAACAATATTGAATCTTCTAATCTGTGAATATGGCATATCTTTCTATTGATTTAACTTTTTTTTTTTTTAAGATTTTATTTATTTGACAGAGAGAGACACAGCGAGAGAGGGAATACAAGCAGGGGGAGTGATAGAGGGAGTAGCAGGCTGCCCACAGAGCAGGAGCCTGATGTGGGGCTCAATCCCGGGACCCTGGGATCATGACTTGAGCCAAAAGCAGATGCTTAATGACTGAGCCACCCAGGTGACCCTCTATGGATTTAACTCTTAAAATTTTTTTCATCAGTGTTTTATAGTTTTTAGCTTATATTTAAGTCTTTCTTTGGACTTATCAATGGTATTGTTTTGAAAATTTCAGTTTTAATTGTTCTTTGGTAGTATAAAGAAATATAATTAATTCTTTTTATATTGACCTGTTTCTGATTTTGCCCTCTTGGAAAACACTTGCCATTGTAAAGAAGTCGACTTTATTCTGGTTGAGAGAGACCCTGGAGAATGAGAGGCCATGTGACAAGGAACTGAAGTGTCCCAGCAGCAGTTAGCATCCACTGCCAGATTTGTGAGTGAGGCCGTCTTCGATGTTCTAGCCTTAGCCAAGCTCCTAGCTGAATATAGCCACATTAGTTAACCCAGATGACACTACACAGAGCTGAAGAATTGCTCATCTGAGCTCGGCCATCCCACAGTATTGTGAGAAATAATATATCTTTGTTGTTTTAAACCATCAAGTTTTGGGGGAGGTTTGTCACAGCAATGGACAAATGATACCAGCTTACAATAGTTCACTTAGCTAGTCCTGGACATCATAGCCTGGCCATGAGTGCTAGGCTTTTATATTTCTTATTGGGTCTCCTTGTTGCCAGGGTTAAGCCTTGTATCCCCAGGGATAGCAGCTGGCTGCCAAGTCACAGCTCTCCCTCTTGCCCACTTACTTCACAGTGGTGTAGTCCAGATGGCCTGCATCTCTGCTTGAACTTGCATTTGGCCACTGAGAGGCCTCTGCTAGCTTTGAGCTGTGCTGACCCTGGCTGCCAACTGTTTGCTCACTTGGCTGACAGCTGCCTATCTGCTTGGTTCCTTGGGTCCTCACCACAATGTCCTCTCTCTGGCCTGATCAAAAGCTCTAGGACATTCATTTGCAATACCTCCTTCCTACCTCCTGATATGAGATTCTTTCTCTGTAGGGACTGTTTCATGCTGCTACAAGTAGATCAGTATTTGTCAGACCTGAAACCCCAGCTGTAGTTCTAAGAATTGACAGCTTCTTAAACCTGACCTAGAACCTACAGAGTGGCTGGATTTTATTACTTGCTCTGTGAAAAGATTTGGAACCGTGGGGATACCTTAATTAGTTAAGAAAAAAAAGTAAGTCACAGCAAATACTTCCTGGCTTTCCCTTATCACCTGTACAATTTGGGACAAGTTCCTAAGCTTCTATAAACCACATTTTCTTTACTTGCAAAGTAGGGATAATAATTCTTGACAAGATGGTATATATGCGTCATTGAGCAACATGCCTGGCACATAGCAGTTGCTTAATAGTAATAGTTACTATAATTAACTTTGAAAGTCAAAGATAGAAAGAGCCCTTAGAAATTATTTAATGTAAAGACCACACTTTTCACCAGGAGAAAGTAAGGCCCAAAGAGACCAAGTGACTTGCCCAAGGTCACCCCAGCTCAGTAGTTGAAAAAGGACTAGAATGCTGATTTCTCAACCTCTGATCTCATGCCTTTCCCATTGTACCAGAATTTGTCAGCTTAGGATGCCCTGAAGAAAAAAAGGGGAAGGAAGAATCTGTAAAGTATCTATTTTATTGGTGCTTCTGTATATATCATGTCATTTTATCCTCATGATATTTCTATAAATTATTATCTTCACTTTATAGATAAGACACTGGGGCTCAGAGAAATTAAAATCTTGCCTAAAGGTCTAGGGCAGTAGAAGGAGGGCTCCAACCCAGGCCCGTCTGACTCCAAAGCCAGCCCTTGCTTGTCCACCATCTCGTGCTCTTCCTGGGTTAGGGTGGGGATCCTGAGAACCACAGGGAAGAAGTGTTTCTGCAGGGCTTGGCAACAACCAGGCTGCATTTCTTCTCAGTTCTCAGATGCAGTAGCTGGTCTGCACGCAAGAGCCTTTTATCCTTCCTTCCACACAATCCTTTTAACTGAAACCAAGTGGCCACAGCTTAAGGTAATTCTGCAGAACTGGCGGCAAGAGGCCCGGCTGGGGCTTGGGCTGTTCACCCCAAACGTGATGTGCACAGAGAGTGGGGCTGACATTGTTTAGCTCTCTGCTCAGCAGTGCCCAGCCAAGCCTCCCAGTCTAAATTGAGCCCTTAATCGTTTTCCTGGCATTTGCTCAGACAGGATTTTATTTTCTAGTAATAAAAGCTCCTACATTGTAGGGAAAAAAAAATAATCTGCTTTTTTTCTAGCTTTTGTGAATGCTTCACCACCTGTCCTTTCTCTCCCCTTGTTTTTTTGTGCTTGGGGCAGAGCCAGGTTGTTTTCTGCTTGTTGTCAAGTTTTGGGGAGCTCAGTCAGAGAAATGTACTCACATTAACTATGCCCCTGCTTCTTACTGGCAGCCTCCCATCTTGTGGACTGAGAGGTTTAATCCTACAGGCTTGACTTTTGGGTCTGTGGGTGGCACAAGGAAGAGGGGCCCAGGGAAGGAGAAATGAAGTGAGTAACCTAGGGCTTCCCACCTAAGAAGGTATTGATGGCTCACCTCTTTCCTTTAAGAGTTTTCCATGCCTTCCCAGTGCCTGCAGAATCTAGTGCATACTTTCAGACCCACCTGCTTCCTCAACCTCCTTTCTTTTTGTTGGTGAAAAAGAAAATACAGATACTTAAGTAAAAATGAAACTCATCAGAATCTTTACCACCATGACATATTGGTATGTATCTTTCCAGACCTATGTATACATATATACATGTATATATAAAATATATAAAAATATATATACTTAAAATATGTAGATAATTTCTTTGAATCATTATTCATTTTTAATTTTATTTATTTATTTATTTGCTTATTTACAAATTGGCCTTTGAATAAGTTCAGCTATGCAACAAAAAAGACAAGACTTATTATCCTCTGAATTCTGACCTGCATATATGGTGACAAATGTTTTATAGAGCGAACCCAGGACAAAACCTAGCAGTAAAATAACAACCAAAAGATATGTATACATATTTAAAAAAATTTTAAGGCCTTTGCCATTTCAATTTGCCATTCTAGCTTTGTCTTTGACAACTCCTACAATGTACACTAACCATTACCTACAGAGTTCCCCTTCTGTAAATGTATCATGCACTTTCACATTTCTGCAACTTTGTACCTGCTCTTCTTTCTGCCGGAAATGCTCTTGACATACTTCCTGGCACATGGTAAGCTCTAACAAAGTGAGTTACACCTCTTCACTTCCTTTCCTGCCTGGTAAGCTCCTATTTACTATTTAAAACTCTGCTGAAATAGCTCCACCTCTGTGAAACCCCACTCTTTCCCCAAACCCACACTTGTCCACTCACCAATTAGCCACTCACTATCCATTTTGGGATACATGGGTTTGCCACCTCCCACCCCAACCTGTCTTAACACTGAGCTCTTCCCCGGATTGACACCCAGTATGGGCTGGGGAAACCGGCATCAGCTCTGGCAGAAGCAGCAAGTTTAGGCATGAAGTTGAGCCGAGGCATATCGCAGAGGGCTAGGCACTGCTGGACTGGTCAGAGCAGCCTGTGCGCTGACGTTTGATCCCAAATTGCTAAGGAGACCCCTGTTGTTTGCTGGGCTCCTCCTTCTCTGGCAAGAGCCAACCCTCAGCCTGAGAGACCATTATAGTGCCGGAGAGCTCTCTTGGCAGACCTTGGATGAATTGTTTACTCTGTCCTTGTTGAGTGAATACAGGCTTCTGTGTGGTGTGTCCAATGCTGGGCACGTCCAAGGAGCCTCTCAAGATGCTTGGGCCAGAATTCTAGACTTAATGGCAGTGAGCTGCAGGGGAAGGGGAAAAACCCAGTGTCCCCACCCTTGACAAGATCCCCTGCCATATCTTTGGGGGGAGTACATTTTGTTCTCTCTCATTCACCTTTGCCACCAGCTCCCTGTACTGGGTTTCCACCCCCCCACCACCACCACTTAAAAGGGAAATTTTATGGTTTCTTACTGGTGTGTAGTTGTTGCCCATCTCCGCTTCTCTGCCACCTTGTCATGCAGCTCCTGTGTTGTAATCTTGCACAACCTTCCATTTGGCCTTCCCTCCTCTTCCAGACTTGGAAACACTGAGATGAGAAATGGTTTACTGATGCTGCAGCTGATTTGAGCAGTGTTTGTTGAAAGCATGAGTTAGGTGCTTCACAATGCCGTGGCTCACTTTTGGGTGGTCTTCATCAAGAGAAGGGGCTTCTAGGGACACCTGGGTGGCTTAGTTGGTTGGACGACTGCCTTCGGCTCAGGTCATGATCCTGGAGTCCTGGGATCGAGTCCCGCATCAGGCTCCCAGCTCCATGGGGAGTCTGCTTCTCCCTCTGACCTTCTCCTCGCTCATGCTCTCTCTCATTGCCTCTCTCTCAAATAAATAAATAAAATCTTTAAAAAAAAAAAAAAAAAAAAAGAGAAGGGGCTTCTAGCTTTGCTGGGTAACACACTTCCGTTCTCAGGCCTCCTGAGAATGAAAAATAAAACAGAAGAGGTGACAGAAACAACATCTAATGGTACCTGAACTTGCATGATGTCTCCAGGTCTTACCAACCTGGGAGGATCACTATTGGGGTCATATTAGGGGTTATGGCCTATATTTTGCTGATCCTTGCCCCTGAGATTTTGTGCCCTACAAGCATTTCACAACCACTCACAAGTACTCCTTTCATTCTTCCTCTCATGCCCATATTGGTATTGTCTTTGGATCACCTGGAAGCTTGTGGGTGAGGTGCAGTGGGTGTCTTATGTGCTCATGTCTGCACCAAGAACGCTTTCCCCTCCTGTGGAAACTCTTCAGGTGACTAAGCAGCATCAAATGCTCTAGAGTTTTCCCTACACAGGGAAGAGCACTCTCCTCTCCATTGCTCCCCACCCACACCCCCTTACCCCCCACTCCTGCCCTATTTTGCACCTTAATTTATCATTAGGCCCTAAAGTGGTAATGTCCCCTTGTGAAAACAGCTCCCCTAGCTTCTGCATGGAGCCCCTCTTCCTGCTGAGTTCTGACTTCCGGCTGTGGCACTGGGCTGGCATACATGCTGCAGCTTCCTGCACATCTTTGTCTCTTTTCTGGCATGTGAGCAAAACCACTTCCTCATCCTCACGTGGAGTGACTCCCAGATACCTCAGATGCCAGTTCTTCAAATACATCAGGCATGGCTGAAACCAGTTAGGCTCAAGTTGGGACCCCATTAAAATGATAAATGTTTTTCCAGTTCTTTCCAGTTTACAAAACCTTTTTACAGAACCTTCTTTCACTTAATCTGTGAAATAGCCCTTTGAAGTACTTTTGTCTAGAGGCTCACTTTATGGGGAGTATAACATGTCAAGGCTACTTATCTTGTATGTGTCAGAGCTGGGAACTTTCGGTACTCTTTTTTGGAATACTAGGCCCCCTCTGTAATAGGATCACAATGCCCAAGACTTAGATAGTTGAGGGGGATGCAACTGGCAACACTCAGCGGTGATTGAAATCTCTGATAGAGCAATGGCTAGAATTGTGCAGTCCAGGCAGAAATGGCTAGACGGTCTTCTCAAGAAGCTTATGAGGTGTTTCTGTTCTTTTGGCTGGTCTTGACTTTTTTCATCTGTGCTCAACAGCACTTGGCTAGGACATATCACATAGTTATTTTTGTGGGTCTCTTATCATGCTTGTCCTGCTGTAGGTTAGTTGAGGGCAGATACCATGTCTGTGGGATCTTTGCATGCTCCATAGCAAGAGTTTGAATATAATAGATACTCAGTAAATGTTGGAGGAATGAATGACTATTTCTTCATGTTTCCCACTTAGGTTTCCAAGTGGGTAATTCAACTGTAGACGTATCTTTCGGGCATGGTGCATGATCAGGCAGAATAACATAAGCCTATTGGTTTCCTTCCTCATTTCTGTGTCTTTATGTTGCCCAGCAACTCCCTTTTGAGCCCACTGATGTATTTCACTTCCAGTTGCCTTCCCTTCCTCACCCCCACCTACCATTTCTGAGACTAAACCATTTCAGGAAGTAGACCAACCACCTCAGTACCATTGGTGGACTTGAAGGCCAGTCATTCCCCCAAACTTGGGCTTTGATGGTCTGGTGACATGTTCTCCAAGTGACATCTGTCCTCTTCCTGTCCATTGTTTGCTTGAGCTACAGATCTGGCTTATTTCTGATCTCTAGTTCTCCTGCTCAAAGGCACTGTCTCCTGTTAGGACTGGACATTGGCCCTGAACTCAGCCTGAGACTGAGCCCTGACATTTGATGTACACTTGCCAACTGTTTTCCCGGGGACAGAAACGTAGATCTGTATACCGGTCTATTACTGCCCATGGATGATTTGTCTACAAATAACTCCCCACCTGTCTGTCTGCCTGACGGGGGTGGGGGGGTGCGGAGGTGGAGGGGGGAGACAGGATGCTTGGATTCTTCTCCATTCTGCTCCACTCATTTGTTCGGACCAGTTGTTTCAGTCATGCTTGGGCTTGCTGTGTCCTCTGGCCATTGTGCCTCACCCATCTGGCTGCCAGTCTGGTATTTGCCTTTGCAGCTGGGCCTATTCCTTCTGCTAAAGATCTGTCTGTGCATATGCAGGGCCAGGATTTTGTTTTGTCCTCTCTGCCTGTTTGGCATGGCTGTGAGATGCCCATAGTGCCTTGTGCATACCCAAGCTAAAAACCCATTTGATTTCATCTTACTGTGCTGTTTAAGAGGTTTGGCATGGAAGAAAGATTGAAACTAATTGGGTAAACTAAAGATTAATGATTAGGATGATTTTTATTGATCAGGCCTGTTTCTATTATTATCAATTTTTTGCCCACATTCAGATTCCAAATATTGCCTCCTAGGAAACTAATATACTTGATCTAACTCAAGTTAGATATATCTTAGTCATAAGGGTCCAGTTTCTTTTTGGAAGGTGTCACTTCACTGGACTAGATTTCCTACACAGTCTGGGAAAATACACCTTGGTAATCACCATTTGTGGATCCTTTTAACATAATTGTTGCAGAAGATTTAGTCATAATTTTCTTAAAATAGCAGTAAGTTGTGGTAACATCTTTTTATTTTTTTAAATTTTTATTTATTTATTTGACAGAGAGAGAGAGATCACAAGTAGGCAGAGAGGCAGGTAGAGAGAGAGGAGGAAGCAGGCTCCCTGCTGAGCAGAGAGCCTGATGTGGGGCTTGATCCCAGGACCCTGAGATCATGACCTGAGCTGAAGGCAGAGTCTTTAACCCACTGAGCCACCCAGGCGCCCCATTTGGTAACATCTTTTTAAAGAGTGATTTGGTTCAGATAAATTAATGTTCCATCTAGAAAAACAGGTGAAGGGTTGCAGAATGAAGAGAAGTATGGAAGAACCATGTTATGGTTTGACAATAGATCAGCATCAGGACTTCATTCCTGAGGGAGAAAGAAAGCCATTGGATTTGACAGATACCACCATAATTAAATATTATTGCTTTGTAAGGAGACTGAGTGACAGGATAGCTCAGAACTTCCTAAATCCAACTCAATTCTATGAGATATCTCCACTTGGTTTTCTAGTGGACATTTCAAATCTAACCTGTTCCAAACTGAACTTCCTGATTATCATTCCTGTCCATCATTCCCCTCCCTCTTCCCATCTCTCTTTCACACCCGCTTCACTCTAAGCCATCTTATTTAAGTGTGTGATGGCTTTCTCCATTGAGTTGTTAAAGTCCCAAACCTTGAACACATCCTTGACTCTTCTCTTTCTTTCACATATCATGTGTAACCTATTGGAAATTCTGGGAGCCTCACTTTTATAATTTGAGAATCTGACCATTTCCTACCATCTCCATTGTTACTTCCCCAGTCTTAGCTATCATGGTCTTTCACTTGGTGTACAGGTAGGGCCTCTTAACAGGTCTCTGGTTCTACCATTGCCCCTCTTCTTCCCTCCTGCCAGTTCATTCTCAACATAGTTTTCAGTTGCAATCATGGCTCCTCAAGTCTGTTATAGTTCCCCAGTTTACCCAGAGTAAAAGCCAAAGTATTCATCATAGCCTGGAAAATCTTCAGGCCCTCAATTAGCTCTCTGATCCCATTTCCTATCACTTTCTCCTTTGTTAACCTTACTCTGGCCGTCCAACCCTTGCTGTTTCTTGAACAAGTCAGTCATGTTTCTGCCTTAAGGCCTTGGCACCGGCTGTTCTCTCTTTCTGGAATGTTCTTCCGCCAGAAATCTGATATTAGCTATATCAACTTCCTCTCATTCTTTGAATCTTTACTTAAATGTTACCTTCTCAATGAGGCCTATAGGACCATCTTTTTAAATACCCCCGCCCTGCTATCTTTCCTAATCTTTCTTACCGATTCTGCTTCTTTCCTTGTAGTACGTATCACCTTTTCACATACTATAATAACTTACTTATTATTTCTACTGTTTATTGGAAAACTTTTAGCACAGAGTCTTGCCCAGAATATATTGGCAACAAAGGTTAGTTCTTGTTTTTGTTTGTTTGTTCGTTTGTTTTATCAGAGATGAGGACTTAAAACATTTTTCTAGTTTAGGCTTGCTTTATAAAATTTAGAACTTTCTTAAGCACCATCTTTTTTTTTTTTATTGTTGAGGTGAGAGTCACATAACAGGAAATAAAAAATTTTAAAGTGAACAAATCGATGGCATTTAGTACATTCACAATGTTGTACAGCATTTATTTTTGGACATACCTTTATGTATTGTGTAGCAACTTCCAAAATATATTTGAATCAGCAGTACCTTTAAACTTGGTCTCCCAGCGATTTCTTTTGTGCCACAAATTTAAAGATAAAAAAATGAAACCACTCTGACAACATAGATTGAACTCTTGACTATTTTACAGGAGGGAAATCTCAAACCAGGCAGCTTAGATATAGAGTTAAAAAAAAATAAATCCCTCTGTTTATAGGTCTTAAAAAAGCAAACAAACTTTTGTGAAGTTCAGTGGTTTTGTTAATTGTTTCAAGATTTGGGGTGTTTTAAAGTGTGTTGTAAAAGCCCTCTGTGATGACAAAACAAAACTCATTAACTAGTTCTTCCCTGTTGAGATTTTACTTAAAAATATAAAATGTGAAAGTTTATGGTAGGACATTCTCAAAACTGCAGATTTAAACTTATTACCACTAGAAAAGGAAAAAAAGTAGAGATAATATTGATGCATCCCTGCTTTGTTGAGCTAGGTCTGGGAACCATACATCTCCCTCCCTTTATTCTCTCCTTGTCCCTTTAGGGTACTATAAGGTTAATTCAAGAAAATTCATGGAAGGATACATAAGAAATGGTTAAATTTTTGCCTCTGCAGAAGGACTCTGGGGGTAGTAGAAGGAAGAACTCTTATTACTCAGAACTCTTTGAAGTGATAGAAGCCCATATATATTGGCCTCCACAGATAAGGGAGGTGGTTTACTGGGTCACAGAGCAGGGATGGGGTAGTTTCTAGAACTACAGAAAGAACTGCAAGAATTAGGGTCTCAGGGGTAGAATTAAAGCCTCCATGCTACCAGGAATTCTTTCTCCTGCTCTCATTATCATTTCTACTTGCATTTTTCTCCTCTTTGCATATTGCTGCCAGATCTCTCCTGCTTTTCCATATGGACATGGTTGCTGGAAGTCCTAGCTTAGGAACCCCAGAGGGGGGAAAAATACCTTTCTTCCAGAGTTTCTATTTCAGTCTTGATGAAGCATTCTAATGGGTTTTGTTTGTGTCACATGCTTCACCTTAAACCACTGCAGTTGCCAGAGGAGTTGGTCAGACCTGGATAATTTGCCCAGTGCATGGCCAGGGTGGAGGAATCTCATAAGAGAAGGAACATGTGAAAGCGTTTTGGAGGAAAAAAATAAATTACCAGTCCACTACAATCTACTTCTTGACTGCCCAGTCTAATACGTTCTTCCTGTAATTAGTATTCTAAGAATGTTCCAGGCCAACACAACATAGCCATCATACAGATTCCTAAAATATATTCAACTCTCTCCTGATTTAGCTCCAAGTCCAAATCTCTGGGAGATCTTCCTTCTTCTCAGGAGGGTTTGGATGAGACTTTTCTTGGTTCAGCTATGCATGTCTAATTGAGGAATAAAATATCCTCAGTGAAAAGCTCCAATTTAGAAAGGATTAAAAGGGGAACACAATCTGTGGTGGTAATCTTTCTATGATAAATATTACCTCTTACTGAGCAAGAATAGCAAAGATTCACCTATCTGGCAAAGGAATGGGTTTCTTAGACACACATTATGGCAGCTTCAGGTTCTCCCAAATAAAAGGAATCTTACCAACATGAAGTCCTTATGCAGGGCTAGAGGTCAAGCTTTCTCAGTCCCTCTGGTACTTCTCAGATATCCCCATTCCAATATCTGGAACTCCAGTCTTTTAAAATAAAAGCATTTATGTTGTCTATTTTAAAACACTTAAGTAGAAATGGTTTTGCAGTAATGTTACATATATTTATTAATTTAATGTTTAACTTGTATTAAAATGGAGATCCAGGCTTTTCTGTCTTTACTGTTTTGAATTAGAAGGAACCACTCAGCTCATTTTTGAGTAGTGGACATGTTCCTCAAAATAGAATATATGTGTTTATCTGTCTCACATATATCATATATATTTATATCTATATATCTCCTAAATATATCTGTAAATCTGTATCTGTCCCTTTCTAGGAAATAAAAATTTAGGCAATTGTATTTTGAAGACTGTTGTTTCAAACATGCTTTCATGCTATTGAGGACGGGGTGGGTGCTACTGGTTTCTTATCCTTTTCACCCAGCTTTGATTTTTTTTCATTGACTGTATAAGTTCTTTCCAATAATACTGAGTACAGTCATTAAGGACTTTAGTGAGGAGGTGGGGAAAAGAGGGACTAAGGCTTCAGGTATGAAAAGATGAAAGGGATGTGGTGAGAAAGTAAGAAGGGTCATTGACCCACAGTCAAAAAAATGGTTTAAGAAAAATCTGGACTAGTGAATTCAGAAAACTTGTATGCTGGGCCTTGTCTTTGTGCCCTGGAGTCATCTTGGATCAGAAACTTTTCCAGCTGACTGTGCAGTATCTATAGGACTGAAAGCCTTGCATTACCTATTCCCAGGACTTCTGAAGATCAAGTGTTCAACCTTGCTGAAACCTTGATCATTTCACGTCAGGTATCTTCCAAAGCTTTCCTTCCAGCAGAAGCAGTGCCTAGTTTGCCAGCTTATACTGTAATTCTGTGTCTGCCACTGGCTACCCATCATAGTGTTCCTACTAAAATTATTAGATTAAAGGGGATCCCTAGGCCCTCAGGGAAATGATGAGGAGTTTCCACACAGAGGCCCTAAGTCATAATAACAATAAATGGATTTTTTCCCAGTCTGTTTCAAGTCAGGCAATATGGAACTGGTTTTTTCTTTCCTCTTTCTATTGATACTTTGCCTAGGGTTGCAAAGAGACTCAAGATAAAAGTTTAACCAGCTGATTCTCCACTGTATATCTCAGACTGTTAACTCCTCACCTAGAGTGGAGAATGAAGATGGGAAGGTTGGAGAACATCCTAGTTGTCTACAATAATCATTATTTTCCTTTTCTTCAGATTTTAAGTAATCTCTATGCCCAGTGTGGGGCTCAAACTCATAACCCTGAGCTCAAGAATCACATGCTCTACCAACTGCGCCAGCCAGGCACCCCTACAATACTCATTCTTAATTTCCTTGGTGTTTGTTTTTTGCAACTCTCTTTTCTGGGTCCAAATAATTCTCAGAGAAGAGGAACACTCAAATTAGCTCAAGTAAAATGGTGTGTTTATTATATGGTTCTAACACTTCTTGTCCTGGACAGTGAGGTCCAGGTGTAATAGGTATTTGTGGAGAAGAAGTGACCTTAGAGGGTAAACAAAAGGGAAATAAAGACTAAGGAAATAAGGCTGCTCTTTTCCTGGGATCATTTGGTCTTCTCTGCTTCTGTCTGCTGTGGTTTTCCCTGTAGAGCATGCACCTTTTATTCATGGTGTCTTTGATCCTATAGTTTCAGCTTGGTTCAGTGTCTCACAGTGGGGGAGAAGTAGTTACCCAGAAGGAAACTGGAGTGCTACTAGGAAGGGAGAGTGAGTTCTGGGCAGACAAAAATGAAAAATTTACACGATAATGACCAATCTGTTCAAGTGAATTCAAGTTGGCTGAATGGTTTGCCATATCTGAAGTAGAAGTCACCAGGCCACCAAAATCCTAGCACCTACCCCCATCCTCAGAACTGGAAGATACCCAATAAGTGGTTGCTGAGTGGGTAAATGAATGACTGGAGCTGAAGGCAGGATCCATGTTTGATTAATTTGATAGATCTTTGTAACATTCATAAAGCACCTGATATACTTCTTTTTGTACATGGTAGGTGTTCCAAAAGTATTAATAGAATAATCTCACTTCCCTTGTTCTGAGTCTTGTACTTTTTAAAGTGGCAGAATCATCGTATGGTCTCCAAATCAAAGTAGAGTATATGAGATAGCTTACTGCGTATGAAAAAAAAAATTATTACCTCTCTATGTGTTTATCTAAATAATAAGAAAAATTAACTATTACTAACATATAATAAACAGCTTGACATTGGTGCCTTCACACAGGTCAAATGTGAAGTGTAGTTCATAGAGTGCTCTGAGGGTAGAGTGAGGTTTCCATAACATGGAAGGTTTGACCAAGTTATTTTCTTGTGGGTATTGGCTTTCAGCATACTGTGATTATATTGCAGTTCATATGGGTTGAGGTGGATTCAGAAAGTAGTATGTTATATAGTTTAAATTAAAATAACCCTTACAAAATGAATAAAATTCTTCAAAAGATTATCTGTAAAGAAATTACGAATTGAAGGTAATACCTAGTAAGGAAACAATGAACAAAATGGCTGAGGAAACAGGTTCGCTCCTATTATGAGTTCTTTGTGACCCATGTTGAGATAAAGAAACAAGGATGATATAGTCAGATCTGATAAGTAGTAATCCAAAAAATTAGAAATTTTCATGGAGCCTCTTGGAACTATGGATTAAAATAATACCATTAACAGTAGACAATGTAGACAACAGTAGACAATTTGACCCAAAGGTTACTTGAGTTTGAGTTTTATCTGTGCAGCTGTCATGATTATTGTGACATTTGGAAATGAAGCATTCAGAGCATTAAAGGCAGAGCTCTACAGCTTTTTTTTACAGTGATGTTTTAGTCAGGCACTGCTCAAGTTCACTTACCACAATTTCACTAACTTTATGGTTTTTGCTTGAGGACAGAAGTTAAAAAGCTGCATACTATTAGGGAAACAATCTTCTGCCATAGGGAAAATTGGCCGAAATAATAAGCAAAAATGTGTTCCTTTGTCAGCAGATAGCCTTGGGAGATGCCTAGAAAACAATGATGAAGATCTGAAAAAACAAGCATTAGGATAGATTTGACAGTGTGGGAAGTTTCTGACATGGTTGGATGAAAGTACAGATGTTTCTAACTTGTCTCAGTTTATGATATTTGCTACATTCTGTTTCAATAATGAAATACATGAAAAACTATTCTCTCTGTCTTTCCACTGATGTAGAGATATCCTGGGAGAAATATATTAATTATAAATATATTAATGACTTCTTTAATGAAAGAAGTGGTAAGGCTAGAGGGACAGAACCACAAGAGAAATATAATCACTGCATCATTCATAGACAGCTATTGCAGGAAGGAATTCAAAGCTATAGTGCTTAAAATTCCAGGAGTTTATGTGGTGAAACAGAACTTGTACTAGCAAAAATTTTATGATGATCCAGGGTTGGCAATTTTTTTCTGTAAAGAGGAAAATAGTAAATGTTTTAGGCTTTGCAGGCCATATGGTCTCTGTCACAACATTTCAAATCTACTCCTGTATGGTGAAAGCAGTCATAGACAATATTTAAATGAATGAGTGTGACTGTGTTACAGTAAAAATTTATAAAAACAGTGGTGGGCTGGATCTGATCTAAGGGCTGTAGTTTGCTGACCCCTGCTTTATAATGAGCAAGGAATAGCCATGAACCTAAGAGGTTCACATGTATCTTGTATCAAAACCCTTAAGAAGGTTGCTAAAGTTAAAGACAGATCTCCAATTTATTTATTTATTTATTTATTTATTTATTTATAAATATGGAACGCTTCACAAATTTGTGTGTCATCCTTGCGCAGGGGCCATGCTAATTTTCTCTGTATCGTTCCAATTTTAGTATATGGGTTGCCGAAGCGAGCACAGATTTCCAGTTTATTGACCTTTTATATGATGACAGGTGGTGGCCAGTAGTATGCAATATACGAGATAAATTAAAAGAAAAATAAGGACAAATTAAATATCTTGTTTCTTCAAGGTGAAAGTGACATTTAATAATGGAAAAAAAACCTACTTTTAAAAAGAAACCCAGAGGACGTTTTTGGAAATGGCTTTTGGTTAATGTTTTTTATTATTATATTGTTTAGTTGTAGGAATTATATACATTTGTCAACCACATATTTAATAAACTTGGAAACAGAATTTTTCCATATGTTTAATAGTCTCCCAAAGAGTTTTAGTGGGTTTTGAATCTATTTGTTAAAAAATGTAAATATGCAATCCTTCCAATTTGTTTGCTGGAGTAATTTTTTTGGCATCAGGCATGATAGAAATTTATTAGCCAAACTTCAACAAAAACTTCTGTATAAATGGTGTTTAGGATTGAAAAATGAGTATTGTGATTTAGTAAGTGAAGTCAATGAGAGACTGATATTTGGTTCCATTAGGAATTTCTATGTGAAGTTCTTTTTCTAGCTATGAGAACCATAACAATTAAATGCTGCTATAAGCCAAACTTAAACAGAAGCCTTCAAACAGCTATGACACCAAATATTAAACCAAGGTTCTAAAAATAATGAGGCACATTCAAATACATTGTTTACAGTTTTTCTTTGTTCTACAAAGTAGTGAAATAAAGATTATTTAAAGTTATTTTTGAAGGAGGATAGCAAGATGGCAGAGGAGTAGGAGACCTAAATTTTGTCTGGTCCCAGGAATTCAGCTAGATAGTTAACAAACTATTCTGAACACCTATGAATCCACAAGATATCGAAGAAGAGAATAGTGGCAACACTATGAATAGAAAAATGACCATTTTCTGGAAGGTAGATTGTGCAGAGAAGTGAATCTGAGGCGATTTATGGGAAGATAGACTACGGTGGGGAGGGAGTGTTCATCAGCTGGTGATCAGCAAGTGAGAGCAGCAGAGCACAAAATCACAACTTTTAGAAGTCTGCTCCCCCGAGGGACATTGCTGCAGTGGTTTAGTAGGGGTTGGAACCCTGGCTGGCACAGTGTGGTCCAGGACCCTCCGGGTCACAGGAAGACTGAGGGTGCCTGAGTGTGCCAATGCTCCCAGGTATCAGAGCTGGGAAACTGGCTGCAAAGAGTGAGCCAAGGAGTGGACTCTCAGCTCGAGGTTGCCATACATTGTGATCCAAGGCACAGTTGGGCCACTACTCTTCAAGCGGGGACCCAACAAGTGACAGATCTGGGGAGACGCCTCTTCCTCCATTGGGAGGAGCAGCATGGGAGCATACCGCAGGAATCTGCTGGGTCTGGAAACTCCAAATGGTTGTGTGCCAGAGATGGAAATGCTCAGTCACAGGCCAGTTGAGCATGGAGTGTAGCCGAAGACCAGGGGGACAGAAATGATTGGCTGCTTTTCTCTGAGGGCGCACTGAGGAGTGGGGCCCCAAATTCTCTGTTCTTCCAGTGCCATTTTCATTCTTATCCTCAGAAATCCTTAAGGTAACAAAAGTTACAAAGAACAAACCCAAGCAGATTACTTAGCCTGGCCCCTGGCAAGGGCAGTGCAATTCCACTTTGGACAGACATTTGAAAATCACTGCAAAAGGCCCCTCCCCCAGAAGATCAGCAAGAACATCCAGCCAAGACCAAGTTTACCAATCAAGAAGAACTGCAAAACTCCAGCACTAGGGCAATACAGCACATAGAATTCATGGCTTATTTTCCCATGATTCTTTACTCCTTCAAAGTTAATTTTTAAAATTTTCTTGATTTTTTCTTTTTCTATTTTTTCTTCTTTTCTTTTCCAACCAACTTCCTATCATTTCCTTTTTTTTTTTAAAAGATTTTATTTATTTATTTGACAGAGATCACAAGTAGGCAGAGAGGCAGGCAGAGAGAGAGGGAGGAGGAAGCAGGCTCCCTGCTGAGCAGAGAGCCCGATGCGGGGCTCGATCCCAGGACCCTGGGATCATGACCTAAGCCGAAGGCAGAGGCTTTAACCCACTGAGCCACCCAGGTGCCCCCTATCATTTCCTTTTTAAAAATCTTTTTAAATTTTTGCTTTTACAGTCATATTCCTTCCTGTCATTATATTTACCCTTAGTTTTGTATATATATATATATGTTTTTCTTTCTTTAAAAATTTGGGAGACAGTTTCTTCTAACAGACTGAAGTACACCCAAATTTTAGTGTGTAGCTCTGTTCTATTCACCAGCCTGATCATATTCTTTTTTTTTTTTTTTCTCCTTTTCCTCCTGGTTTCAGGTCTCTACTGATTTGTTTAGTGTGTGTTTTCCTGGGGTCATTGTTACCCTTTTAGCATTTTGTTCTTTCATTCATCTATTCTTTGGACAAAATGACAAAACAGAAAAACTTACCTCAAAAAAAAAACAAAAAACAAAAATACAAAAAACAAGAGGCAGTACCAACTGCCAGAGACCTAATCAACATGGACATTAGTAAGATGTCAGAACTAGAGTTCAGGATGACAATTAAAAAGATACTAGCAGGGCTTGAAGAGCATAGGAGATACAAGAGAATCTCTTTCTGGAGAAATAAAATCTAATCACCTAGAAACTAAAAAGGCTATTAATGAGGTGCAATAAAAAATGGAGGCTCTGGGGTGCCTGGGTGGCTCAGTGGGTTAAAGCCTCTGCCTTTGGCCCAGGTCATGATCCCAGGGTCCTGGCATCGAGTCCCGCATCAGGCTCCTTGCTCCGTGGGGAGCCTGTTTCTCCCTCTGCCTCTACCTCCCACTCTGCCTGCCTGTGCTATATCTCTCTGACAAATAAATAAATGAAATCTTAAAAAAAAAAAAAAAGGATGCTCTAACTGCTAGGATAAATGAAGCAGAAGAGAGAATTAGTGATACAGAAGGCTACATGATGGAGAATAATGAAGCTCAAAAAAAGAGAGATAAACAATTACTGGATCATGAGGAGAGAATTCGTGAGATAAGGGATATCATAAAGAGAAACAATGTTAGAATAATTGGGATCACAGAAGAAAAAGGGGGGGGGCAGAAGAGATATTGGAGCAAATTATAGAGGAGGACTTCCCTAATCTGGGGAAGGAAATGGCATGAAAATCCAGGCGGCACAGAGAACGCCCCCAAATCAATAAAAATAAGTCAACACCCCAATATCTAACAGCAAAACTTATAAATCTCAGAGGCAAAGAGAAAATCCTGAAAGCAACTTGGAACAGGAGGTAATCTACAATGGTAGAGACATGAGATTGGCAGCAGACCTATCCACAGAGACCTGGCAGGCCAGAAGGGACTGGCATGATATATTCAGGGCACTAAACAAGAAAAACATGCAGCAAAGAATGCCAAATCAAGCTAGGCTGTCACTGAAAATAGGAGGAGACATAAAAAGTTTCCAAGGCAAACAAAAACTAAAAGGAACTGCAATCATCAAACCAGCCCTATGGGAAATACTGAAAGGGGTCCTCTAAGCAAAGAGAGAGCCTAAAAGGTACATAGACCAGAAAGGGACAGAGAAAATATACAGTAACAGTCACCTTACAGGTAATACAATCACACTAAATTCATATCTTTCTGTAGTTACCCCAAATGTAAATGGGCTAAATGCCCCAGTCAGAAGACACAGCGTATCAGATCGGATTTAAAAAAACAAGACCCATCGATAATGCTGTCTGCAAGAAACTCATTTTAGACCCCAAGTCACCTCCAGATTGGAAGCGAGGGGGTGGAAAACCATTAGTCATGCTAATGGACATCAAAAGAAAGCTTGGGTGGCAATCCTTGTTCAGACAAATTAGATTTTAAACCAAAGACAGCAATAAGAGATGAGGAAGGACAGTGTATCATACTTAAAGGGTCTGTCCAACAAGACGACCTAACTATTGTAAATATTTATGCCCCTAACATGGGAGCAGCCAATTATATGAGCCAATTAATGACAAAATCAAAGAAACCCATGGATAACAATACAGTAGTAGTCGGGGACTTTAACCACCCCCCCCTCACTGAAATGGACAGATCATCTAAGCAAAAGATCAACAAGGAAATAAAGGGCTTTGAATGACACACTGGACCAGATGGTCTTCACAGATATATTCAGAACATTCCATCCCAAAGCAACAGAATACACATTCTTCTCTAGTGCACATGGGACATTCTCCAGAATAGATCGCATACTGGGTCACAAATCAGGTCTCAACCGGTACCAAAAGATTGGGCTCATTCCCTGCATATTTTCAGACCACAATGCTTTGAAACTGGAACTCAATCACAAGAGGAAAGTTGGAAAGAACTCAAATACATGGAGGCTAAAGAGCATCCTACTAAAGAATGAATGGGTCAACCAGGAAATTAAAGAAGAGTTTTTAAAAGTCATGGAAATAAATGAAAATGAAAACACAACTGTTCAAAATCTTTGGGATGCAGCAAAGGCAGTCCCAAGAGGGAAGTAACATGGCAATACAAGCCTTTCTCAAGAAACAAGAAAGGTCTCAAATACACAACGTTACCTTATACCTAAAGGAGCTGGAGAAAGAACAGCAAATAAAGCCTGAACCCAGCAGGAGAAGAGAAATCATCAAGATCAGAGCAGAAATCAAGGAATCAAAGAACAGTAGGACAGATCAACGAAACTACAAGCTGGTTCTTTGAAAGAATTAATAAGATTGCTAAACCCCTGGCCAGACTCATCAAAAAGAAAGGAGAAAGGACCCAAATAAATAAAATCATGAATGAAAGACGAGAGATCACAACCAACACCAAAGAAATACAAACAATTATAAGAACGTATCATGAGCAACGATATGCCAACAAATTAGGCAATCTGGAAGAAACAGATGCATTCCTAGAGATGTATAAACTACCCAAAGTGAAACAGGAAGAAACAGAAAACCTGAACAGACCCATAATTAGCAAGGAGATTGAAACAGTAATCAAAAATCTCCCAACAGACAGGAACCCAGAGCCAGATGGCTTCCCAGGGCAATTCTACCAAGCATTTAAAGAAGAATTAATACCTGTTCTTCTGAAGCTGTTCCAAAAAAATAGAAATGGAAGGAAAACTTCTAAACTCATTTTATGAGACCAGCATTACCTTGAACCTCAAACCAGACAGAGAGCCCACCAAAAAGGAGAATTACAGACCCATGTCCCTGATGAACATGGATGAAAAAATTCTCACCAAAGTACTAGCCGATAGGATCCAACAGTACATTAAAAGGATTATTCATCATGACCAAGTGGGATTTATTCCTGGGCTGCAGGGTTGGTTCAACATACACAAATCAATCAATGTGATACACTATATAAATAAAATAAAGGACAAGAACCATATGATCCTCTCAATAGATGCAGAAAAAGCATTTGACAAAGTACAACATCCTTTCTTGATTAAAACTCTTCACAGTGTAGCGATAGAGGGAACATACCTCACTATCATCAAAGACATCATGAAAACCCCTTTTTCCCTAAGGTCAGGAACACATCAGGAATATCCACTGTCTCCACTGTTGTTCAGCACAGTACTAGAAGTCCTAGCCTTAGCAATCAGACAACAAAAAGAAATAAAAGGCAACCAAATTGGCAAAGAAGTAAAACTCTCACTCTTCACAAATGACATGATACTCTATGTGGAAAAGCCAAGAGACTCCACCACAAAACTGCTAGAATTCATAAGGGAATTCAGTAAAGTGGCAGGATATAAAATCAATGCACAGAAATCAGTTGTATTTCTATACACCAAGAACAAGACAGAAGAAAGAGAAATTAAGGAGTGGATCCCCTTTAAAATTGCACCTAAAACATAAGATACCTGGGAATAAATCTAACCAAAGAGGCAGAGAATCTGTACTCAGAAAACTATAGAATACCCATGAAAGAAATTGAGGAAGACACAAAGAAATGAAAAAAAAGTTCCAGCTCATGGATTGGAAGAACAACTGTTGTTAAGATGTCTATGCCACATAGAGTGATCTATACATTCAATGCAATCCCTATCAAAATTCCATCAACTTTTTTCACAGAACTGGAACAAATAATCCTAAAATTTGTATGGAACCAGAAGAGACCCTAAATAGACAAAGGGATGTTGAAAAAGAAAACCAAAGCTGGTGGAGTAACAATTTTGGACTTCAAGCTCTTTTATAAAGCTGTAATCATCAAGACAGTATGGTACTGGCACAATAACAGAAACATGGATCAATGGAACAGAATAGAGAGCCCAGAAATGGACCCTCAACTCTATGGTCAACTAATCTTTGATAAAGTAGGAAAGAATGTCCAATGAAAAAAGACAGTCTCTTCAACAAATGGCGGTGGGAAAATTGGAAACCACATGCAGATGAATGAAATTGGACCATTTCCTGACACCCACACAAAAATAGACTCAAAATGGATGAAGTATCTTTATGTGAGGTACATACACACACACACACACACACCCCTACATACATACAATGGAATATTACACAGCCATCAAAAATTGAAATTTTGGCATTTGCAATGACATGGATAGAAGTGGAGGGTATTTTGCTAAGCAAAGTAAGTCAATCAGAGAAAGACAATTATTATATGATCTCACTGATATGTGGAATTTGAGAAACAAAACAGAGGATCATCGGGAGAGAGGAAAAAATGAAACAAGATGAAACCAGAGAGGGAGACAAACCATATGACTCTTAATAAGACTTTTAATCTCAGGAAACAAACTGAGGGTTGCTGGAGTGGAGCGGGGGTGGGAGGGATGAGGGGCTGAGTGATGGACATTGGGGAGGGTATGTGCTATGGTAAGCACTGTGAATTGTGTAAGACTAATGAATCATAGACCTGTACTCCTGAAACAAATAATGCATTATATGTTAATAAAAAAATTTTTAAAACATATTTTTTCATACTTTCCAGGATTTAAAAAAATTTGAGAATCATTGATACATGATATTATATTAGTTTTAGATGTAGTATAGTGATTCAACAAGTTTGTATCTTATGCTATACTCACCACAAGTGTAGGTAGCATCTGTCACCATAGAACACTGTTATAGTACCATTGACTATATTCCTTATGCTGTGCCTTTTAGTCCCATGATTTATTCATTCCATATCTGAAAGCCTGTATTTCCCACTCCCTTTCACCCATTTTGCCCAACTCCCTATCCTTCTCCCTTCTGGCAACCATCAGTTCTCTGTATTTATAGATATGATTCTGTTTTTGTTTGTTTTGTTTAGTTATTTGTTTTTAGATTACACATAAGTAAAATCATATAGTATTTGTTTTTCTCAGTCTGACTAATTTCACTTAGTATAATACCCTCTGGGTCCATCCACAGTGTCTCAAATGGCATGATAAAATCCGTTTTTATGGCTAATAGTGTTCTATTTACTTATACACACACGTGCACACACACACACACACACACACACACCTTCCTTAACCATTCTTCTATTGATGGACACCTAGGTTGCTTCCGTATCTTGGCTATTGTATATAATATTGTAATAAAAAGGACTTCAAATATCTTTGAATTTGTGTTTTTGTTTTCTTTGGGTAAATACTCAGTGGTGGAATTACTGGGTTGTATGGTATTTTATTTTAGTTTTTTGAAGAAATTCTATACTATTTTCCACAGTGGCTGCACCAGTTTACATTTCCACCAACAGTTTATGAAGGTTCTTTTTCCCCCCACATCCTCATCGAAACTTGTTGTTTCTTATCTTTTTTATTTTAGCCACTCTGTCGGGGGGTAAGGTGATGTCTCATTGTGGTTTTGGTTTCCATTTCCCTAATGATTAGTGATGTTGAACATCTTTTCAAGTGCCTGTTAACCATCTGTATGTATTTCTTGAAAAATGTCTATTCAGGTCCTATGCCCATTTTTGAATCAGATTGTTTTTTGTTTTTTGTTTTTTGTTTTTTTGTCTTTGTTTTTGGTGGTGACTTGTATAAGTTCCTTATAGATTGTAGATATTAACCCCTTATCAGAAATATAATTTGTAAATACCTCTCCCATTCAGTAGGTTGCCTTTTGGTTTTGTTGATGGTTTCCTTCTTTGTGCAAAATCTTTTCATTTTGGTGTAGTCCGAATAGTTTATTTTTGCTTTTGTTTCCCTTGTCTTAGGAGACCTGTCTAGAAAAATGTTGCTATAGCTGATACCAGAGAAATTACTGCCTGTGTTCTCTTCCATTAGTTTTATGGTTTCAGCTCTCACATTAAGGTCTTTCATTCATTTTGTGTTTATTTTTATGTATGATGTTAGAACGTGCATCTTCATTCTTTTATATGTAGCTGTCCAGTTTTCCCAGCACTGTTTATTGAAGAGACTGCCTTTTCCCAATTGTGTATTCTTGACTCCTTTGTCATAGATTAGTTGTTGACTATATAAGTATGAGCTTATTTCTGGGTTTTGTATTCTGTTCCATTGATCTATGTGTCTATTTTTGTGCCAGTAGCATACCATTTTGATTACTGTAGCTTTGTATATCTTGAGATCTAGAACTATGATACCACTACCTTTGTTTTTCTTTCTCAAAAATACTTTGGCTATTCAAAGTCTTTTATGGTTCCATACAAATTCTAGTATTTGTCCCAGTTTTGTGGGTTTTCTGGATTTGTTAATGTTTATCTTATGTAAGTTTTAACATATAAACAAAAAATACACAGGTATTGCAGTATATATATTAAAACTTTTTAAAAAGAAATTCATAGTGATATATGATCCAAAGTCCAAAGACTATTGTGTTGGTAGGGAGGCATTGTGGCATCGCCAAACATTCATAAACTTTGGAGCCACACAGATCAGCTGTGATTACTAACAGCAAGTACCATTTAAGAGGTTGCTCCTAGGGGTAGGCATCATTAGGTTGCAGCAGCCATCTCATTCCATCCAAAACCACATGTGGGAGGGATGACATGCCTGCATCTCCTTTTATGTCCACCTAGCACATTTCCCAAGACGCTTTGGGGGTAGGCTGCGTCTTCTGCTTATTTGAGTGCTTTGGCCCTCGGATTCTTAAAATTTGAAATTGTTGGTTGAGCTCTTGTCTCCTACGCTCTAAAAATCACTAAAGGGATTTCATTAAAAGGGATTTCTGTGGCATACATTGAACAAAAGGAAAATAATCCATAAAATCACCTCTTAACATTATTGTTGTAATTAAGTCAATGGGGGTATTGGCAGAAGGGGATGGAATAATAGGTTAAGAAAAATCCACAACCACAGTTAAAACTAAATTATAGTTAACCCTCTGTTATCTAGAGATGTTATCTGGAGATTATAATGTTGGCTAGGCCTGGGTGGGGTTTATTTTCCCAGTGGGCTGGGCTTTGGGAGGGGCCACACCAAGTCTATTTTTCGAGGAAAGCTCAGAAGGCAGGTGGTCCCCTCACATCCTACTTCTTGTTGGAGTAGAGGCTGGTAATCTGAACTCATTCATTTGCCACCCAGTTACTTACCCTGCAGGCTGAGGAGGCCTGCCACTCTCAGAGCACTGCTACACTTTGACCACGTTGATCTACTCTGAATAATAGAGTAGGGACTAAATATTACCATCTCACAGATGAGAAAATGGAGGCTTGAAGAGATTAAGTAACTTGCTCACTGACTGAAAGCTGGTGTCAGATTTGCAATTGGAGCTCAGGTCTGGCTGATTCCAAAGCCTCTGTGTCTTTCATTGCTTCCCTGCCACTTAACTTGTGGGGTTTGGTCCTACTGGGACAGAGATATTTTTGGATGGAGAGACTTTCAAAATATATCATATTGGCAGCTGCCAGTTCTGCCTATTCCAAATGATACCCTGTGCTTTTCTTTTTGTGTGTGTGACTTTGTTGAGAGTCATAAAGGACTTTGAAAGTCATCCATTCCAATGCTCTCATTTTATAATGAACAAAATTAATACCCAGAAAGATAAAGCAATTTACCCAGGGTCCCCATGGTAATTAGTGATGGCTATAAACCTGCTGTATTTGAACTTTTGAACTCCTCACATTTTGGGGAAAAGATCCCAGAATATAAATGTGTGTGATTCAGCTTAAGTTTTCAAACATCTATAATTGAGGAACAGAGTTATAATTTTTGGAAGAAATAGGCCAAATCATGGTTTTCCATCAAACTTGTTTGAAACTTAAAGCCTGCTTAGAGTGGCACTTACATTCTACCAACCCTGGGTTGGTTCTTATTCTTGCTTGCCTTGATTTAAAAAGATGAGCCACGTGACTACCAAGAGTTTGGAAGCTTTTCTGATGTTTTCAATAAAACAGCATGTAGAACTAGAACTCTTCTATTTTAGGATTTTTTTTTCTGGTCATGAGGCAGTGAGTAACCATCACTAAACTCTATTTCTATCTGAGATTGAATTTATGAAAAACTCTGATTAGTTTTTTTTTAGCTTGCACCTGAGCCTGTAGAATTACACATGGTTTCTAACTTGCCCTTTCTTCTTGTTATGAATAACAAGTGATCTTACTAAATAGGAGCTAAAAGCAGAAGAATTTTTTTTTCTTCATTCATTTATTCAAACAATAAAAAATATATTGAGCACCTATGGTGTGCCAGGCCCTGTGTTCATCCTTGTCCTTGAAAAGGCATTTATGGTTTAGTAGAGGAGACATACCCATGTGTGGTTTTTAAAATGGCATATGATGAATGTTGTCATAGAGACATAGAGCACTGGGAAGCTTCTTTTTGCCCAGAGGTGGAGAAGACACTGACAAAAGTTATTTTTGATCTGGAAATTAAAGGATGAGTAGGAGTTCATTAGGTGGAGAAGAAAGACCAACACAAAGAAAGATAGAAATGGATACCAGTTGGGTGGTAAATTCTCGGTGGCTGGTAATGTAAATGTGAATGACTGGTATTTCAACATACTGGGTTTGGAAACTGATTTCAAGCTTTTAAAATCAATTTTTTAAAATTAACTTTTTTAAAAAAATATTTTATTTATTTATTTGAAAGACAGAGATCACAAGTAGGCAGAGAGGCATGCAGAGAGAGGGAGAAGCAGGCTCCCTGCTGAGCAGAAAGCCCGATGCGGGGATCCTGGGATCATGACCTAAGCTGAAGGCAAAGGCTTTAACCCACTGAGCCACCCAGGTGCCACCTAAAAACTTTTAAAGCTAAATTGTAATTATTTGGCATTCCTGGCTACCATTGTGCTTCACTGTCAGGTGCTTTAAATAGTTAATCCTCACAACAATTCTATCCTGTGGCTATTGAGGAGGAAATTGAGTCTCAGGGAGCTTAAATGTCTTGCCAAGATCACAAAGCTAGTAAAGAGGCCTAGCAAGAGTTTTGTTCTTCAAATATGCTTTCACTCAGTGAAGTTTTTATTTTTAACCAAAATAGTAGCCTCTACTGTAAAGTATAAAACAAACCTTTAAGAATGATTTATTAGATGAATTTTATTTTTTGAAAGATTTTTACTTATGTATTTGAGAGAGAGAGAGAGCATGAGTGGGGGCAGGGGGATGGGGGGAGGAATGGGCATAGGGAGAAGCAGGGCTCCATCCAGGACTCCTGGATCATGACCTGAGCCGAAGGCAGATGCTTAACATACTGAGCCACGCAGGCACCCCTATTAGATGAACCTTAAAGTATTATATAGGAGAACTTATTAAGTTCTTGGTCCAAGGTCTTGAGGTATATATCAAGAACTATTCACTTGGAGAGGTTAGGTGACACACTTTTATGACAGGGCTACTGATACTTGATCTTTTGCTTCCTTCTGGTTCTTTGACACTGAATGCCAGTTATGCATCTTGGAGATATAAAAGTGAATAAGAAATAGTTTCCACAGAAAAATTAAATAATTTGCCCAAGGCTCATAAGGAATAGGGCTGGCGTAGAACCCAGGCAGTCTGGCTCCAGAGCCCATGCTCTTAACTTTGCTCTTAGAGAGGATGGTGATGGAAGTGAGAGGGGCAGCCTCACTTCAGTTCTGTTGTTGTTTGCTCAAAGAAGTTTCTCACATATAATTAGTGCCCCATGTCCCCATCTGTAGTCACATTTGCCTAACATGTCACCATTTATAAAGTACATTAATAAGCTTGACTTTGATGGTACTTCACAACAACCCCAGGAGGTACAGATGAGGAACCAGGTGCAGAGAGGCTAAAGAAATTGTGTAACTCTCAGGCAAATGAAATAAGGTGCTTAAAGAGTTTTGAGAAGAGGACAGGACTGGAAGGTGAGCTGGAACTCAGAGCTGCCTGAGTAATTAACTGAATAGGACCAACTGTGTGAACAACAGCTGGTGTCCAATGGTGAGTGCAAGAAATGGCATCCATGGGTGTGTTCATGGAAAAGCAAGGCCACAGATATTAGACTGAGAAGTAGGAAGCCTAATGGGCATGATCAGATAACCAGGACAGCAGAACCAAAACTACAGGGCCACAGCCTTAGGAATATCAGGATCCCAGGGAACATGATGGAAGCTTTCCAATCTGAAAGGGAAAAAGCCAAGCTAACTGCCTCTTGTTCAGACTAGGATGGACAGTCTTGAGTCTTCAAATACAGTGATAAATGAACCAGCTGTCAGGAATTAAGGATGAAACAGAGGCTCACCTACTAGGTCTCTACTCAAACTCCCCCTGAATACCTGTCCATGTCCTTATCTTTCCATATCCTTTATAACCCAGCATATATCCCTCTCTAAAAGAAAGCCAAGAGGACATGATTCACTTGTCCTTTGAACCTCCTGAATCATCTTACTCTGTACCTCAGAAAATAATTACATTTTGTTTTTCATTTGCAGACATGATTTTGCCTCATCTATATTATAAGCATCTTAGGGTTATTGATTACTTTTTTCACTTTTCATTGTGTTCAAATCCCATCGCTGCATAGAGGTACATAAAGCTGAACACTTTTTATTTTTTGGAACAGCTTCAGAAGAACAGGTATTAATTCTTCTTTAAATGCTTGGTAGAATTGCCCTGGGAAGCCATCTGGCTCTGGGTTCCTGTCTGTTGGGAGATTTTTGATTACTGTTTCAATCTCCTTGCTAATTATGGGTCTGTTCAGGTTTTCTGTTTCTTCCTGTTTCACTTTGGGTAGTTTATACATCTCTAGGAATGCATCTGTTTCTTCCAGATTGCCTAATTTGTTGGCATATCGTTGCTCATGATACGTTCTTATAATTGTTTGTATTTCTTTGGTGTTGGTTGTGATCTCTCGTCTTTCATTCATGATTTTATTTATTTGGGTCCTTTCTCCTTTCTTTTTGATGAGTCTGGCCAGGGGTTTAGCAATCTTATTAATTCTTTCAAAGAACCAGCTTGTAGTTTCGTTGATCTGTCCTACTGTTCTTTGATTCCTTGATTTCTGCTCTGATCTTGATGATTTCTCTTCTCCTGCTGGGTTCAGGCTTTATTTGCTGTTCTTTCTCCAGCTCCTTTAGGTATAAGGTAACGTTGTGTATTTGAGACCTTTCTTGTTTCTTGAGAAAGGCTTGTATTGCCATGTTACTTCCCTCTTGGGACTGCCTTTGCTGCATCCCAAAGATTTTGAACAGTTGTGTTTTCATTTTCATTTATTTCCATGACTTTTAAAAACTCTTCTTTAATTTCCTGGTTGACCCATTCATTCTTTAGTAGGATGCTCTTTAGCCTCCATGTATTTGAGTTCTTTCCAACTTTCCTCTTGTGATTGAGTTCCAGTTTCAAAGCATTGTGGTCTGAAAATATGCAGGGAATGAGCCCAATCTTTTGGTACCGGTTGAGACCTGATTTGTGACCCAGTATGCGATCTATTCTGGAGAATGTCCCATGTGCACTAGAGAAGAATGTGTATTCTGTTGCTTTGGGATGGAATGTTCTGAATATATCTGTGAAGACCATCTGGTCCAGTGTGTCATTCAAAGCCCTTTATTTCCTTGTTGATCTTTTGCTTAGATGATCTGTCCATTTCAGTGAGGGGGGGGTGGTTAAAGTCCCCGACTACTACTGTATTGTTATCCATGGGTTTCTTTGATTTTGTCATTAATTGGCTCATATAATTGGCTGCTCCCATGTTAGGGGCATAAATATTTACAATAGTTAGGTCGTCTTGTTGGACAGACCCTTTAAGTATGATACACTGTCCTTCCTCATCTCTTATTGCTGTCTTTGGTTTAAAATCTAATTTGTCTGAACAAGGATTGCCACCCAAGCTTTCTTTTGATGTCCATTAGCATGACTAATGGTTTTCCACCCCCTCGCTTCCAATCTGGAGGTGACTTGGGGTCTAAAATGAGTTTCTTGCAGACAGCATTATCGATGGGTCTTGTTTTTTTAAATCCGATCTGATACGCTGTGTCTTCTGACTGGGGCATTTAGCCCATTTACATTTGGGGTAACTACAGAAAGATATGAATTTAGTGTGATTGTATTACCTGTAAGGTGACTGTTACTGTATATTTTCTCTGTCCCTTTCTGGTCTATGTACCTTTTAGGCTCTCTCTTTGCTTAGAGGACCCCTTTCAGTATTTCCCATAGGGCTGGTTTGATGATTGCAGTTTCTTTCAGTTTTTGTCCTGGAAGCTTTTTAATCACTCCCGGTTTGAATGAGAGTAGATCTGTATCTCACTGCTTTTTGAATCTTGATCAACCTAGTGTGAGGATTATAAATACTCACTGTGCATGAGTAAAATGAAAGGAATGGTAGGAAATAATGCTAGAAGAAATATGTTAAGGGTACAGAAAAAAATATTTTAGATGTGTCCTCACAAAGCAGGGCCTTCTTCACAATTGGGACTGGCAGTTTCACTATTGGGAAGAAAGAAAAATAATAAAAAGGAAGAATAAGTGGATTTTACTGAGAGCCCTTGATAAGAGGTTTCATCTCTGATTTATTTTTTAAAAGGTTTTATTTATTTATTTGAGAGAGAGAGAGAGTGAGAAAGAATGAGGGAGGAGCTGAGGGAAAGGGACAAGCAGACTCTACGTTTAATGTAGAGCCCAACACAGGGCTTGATCCCATGACCCTGAGATCATGACCCAAGTTGAAACCAAGAGTCGGATGCTTAACAAACTGAGCCACCCAGGCATCCTTATCTGTGTTTATTCTGATCCCTGATATTATAGACTAAGAAACTGAGACCCAAATATATTAAGTAATTTGTTTAAAATTATACAATTAGTCAGTGGTAGAGCCAAGATTTTCAGTTGAATGGGTCAAGATGTGGTGTGTTTATGTATATGTATTACATAATACATATATAATGTGTGTGTATATATGTATGTATGTATATATATTATATATAATGGAATATGTTATACATACATATATATAATGGAATATTATTCAACCATGGAAACGAATGAAATCTTGCCATTTGCAGCAATGTGGATGGAGCTAGAAATTATAATGCTAAAAAATTAAGTCATAGAAAGATAAATACCAAATAATTTCACTCATGTGTAGGATTTAAAAAACAAAACAAATGAGCAAAGGGAAAAAAGGGAGAGAGAGAAATCGAGAAACAGACTCTTAACTATAGAGAACAAACTGATGATTACCAGAGGAGGCATAGGTGGGAAGATGGGTGAAATAAGTGATGGTGATTAAGCAGTGCACTTGTGACAGTGATCACTGAGTGATGTGTAGAACTGTTGAATCAATGTATCATACACCTGAAACTACTATAATACTATATGGCAATTAACTGGAATTAAAATAAAAACTTAAAAAAAAAAGAAAATTATAATAGTTGAGGTGAAAAATACACTGGACAAAATTAATATCAGATTAGATATTGCATAAGAATTGACAAGTGAACTGAACATAGCAAAAGAAAATATAAAAAATGAAATACACAGAGAACAGAAAACTATAAAATAAACAAAATAAAACATCAATCAGCTATGGGGCTATTATTATTTTGGGGGGGACTACTTTTTTAAAAGTAAGGATTTATTAGAGCAGTCTTAGGTTCACAGTAATATTGAGGGGAAGGTACAGAGACTTCCTGTATATTACTTGACTCTATACATTTAAAACCTCCCCCATTATCAACATTTCCCACCGCAGTGGTACATTTGTTATAATTGATGAACTTACATTAACACATCATAATCACCCAAAGCACATAGTTTACATGATGGTTCACTCTTGGTGTACATTCTGTGGGTTTGCACAAATGTGTCATCACAGGTACCCATCATTATGGTATACACAAAGTATTATCATTGTCCTATATGCTCTACTTATTCATCTTTTTCATTCCACCCCGCAGTCCCTGGCAACCACTGATCTTTTTACTCTTTCCATATTTCTTTCTTGTCCGAAATGCCATATTATTGGAATCATACAGTATGTATACTTTTTAGGCTGGCTTTTTTCACTAGTACTATGCACTTAAACAAAACAGATGAACATATGAAAAGATAAAAAAGAAAGAGAGAGAGAGAGAGAATAAAACCATAAGATACTTAATGATAGAGAACAAACTGAGGGTTGATGGAGGGAAGTGGGTGGGAATTGGACTAGATACGTGATGGGCATTAAGGAGGGCACTTGTTATGATGAGCACTGGGTGTTATATATAAGTGATGAATTACTAAATTCTACCCCTGAAACCAATATTACACTATATGTTAGCTAAATAGAATTTAAGTAAAAATTTGGAGGGAAAAAAAAAGGAATATAGGTGCTACAAACATCCCTGAGGAGGTTTTTATATGACATATGTTGTTAACTCCTTTGGGTACCTTAACCAAGGAGTGTGATTGCTGGATCATATGAAAAGTAGGTTTAGTTTTGTAAGAAACTCTGAGGTCTCTGCTAAGGTCTTTGATATATTTTTTTAGTGTATTGTTTTCTTGAGTTTTAAGAGTTCTTGTACGTTTTGGATATCAGTCCTTTATCAGATGTGTCTTATGCACGTATTTTCTGCAGCACGTATTTTCTGAACAGAAGTTCTGTAGCTTGTCTTGTCATTAGCTTGACATTGTCTTTCTCAGAGAAGTTTTTAATTTTGATGAAGTCCAGCTTATCAGTTATTTCTTTTATGGATCAAACTTTTGTTGGTGTTTTATCTAGAAGTCATAGCCACACTCAAGATCATGTAAGTTTTCTCCTAAGTTATCTTTTAGGAATTTTATTTTATTATTTTATTTTTTAAAAGGATTTTATTTATTTATTTGACAGAGATCACAAGTAGGCAGAGAGGCAGGCGGGGGGGTGGTGGTGGGAAGCAGGTTCCCTGCTGAGCAGAACCCCCCCCCCCAACATGGGGCTCGATTCCACGACCCTGAGATCATGACCTGAGCTCAGGCAGAGGCTTAACCCACTGAGCCACCCAAAAATTGTATGGTTTTATGTTTAGATCTGTGATCCACTTTAGATTTATTTTTAGCATGTGCATGTCCAGTTCCAACACTATTTGTTGAAGACTGTCTTTGCTCCATTATATTGTTTTTGCTCCTTTGTTAAAGATCAGTTTACTGTATTTCTGGGAACTTTATTTTGTTCTTTTGATTGATTTACCCATTGTTTTGCCAATACCACACTGTCTTAATTACTATAGTTTTGTGGTAAGTCTTGAAGTTGAGTACTGTCAGTCTTCCAACTATGCTTGTCAATATTTTGTTGGTATTCTGTCCTTTCCATACAAATGTCAAAATCAATTTGTTGATATCTACAAAATTGCTGAGATTTTGCATTGAATCTGTAGATCGAGTCGTGAGGAACTGACATCTTGACAACATTGAGTCTTTCTATCTATTAGTTCTTTTATTTTGTTCATCAGAGTTTTGCAGTTTTCCTCATGTAGATACTGTGAATATTTTATTATATTTACATCGAAGTATATTAATCTTGTGGTTGCTAATGTAACTGGTATTGTGTTTTTAATTTCAAATTCTACTTGTTCCTTGATGGTATATAGAAATGTGATTGACCTGTGTGTATTACCTTTATATCCTATGACCTTGCTATAATCACTTATTTGTTCCAGGATTTTTTTGTCATTTCTTTTGGATTTTCTGCACAGACAGTTATGTCACCTCTAAACAAGGTTTTAGTTCTTTCTTCTCAGTTTGTTTATCTTCTATTTCCTTTTTTTAAAAAGGTGTACAATTTTATTTTTCTTTTATTATTTTTTAAAAGATTTTATTTGTTTATTTGAGAGAGAGAGCATGTGCAGGGGAGAGTGGCATAGCAACAGGTAGAAGGAGACTCCCAGTTGAGCTGGGAGCTCAATAAAGGACTCGATCCCAGGACCCTGGGATCATGAACTGGGTCAAAGGCAGACACTTAACCAGCTGAGCCATGCAGGTGCCCCTATTTCCTTTTCTTGTATTATTGCACTAACTAGAACTTACACTATGTTTTGAAAAATGTTAGAGGGGACATCCTTACCTTGTTCTTGATCTTGGGAATGCTTTGAGTTTTTGCTATTAAATATGTTACCTATAGGATTTTTGTATATATCTTCATCAAGTTGAAGAAGTTCCTTCTATTTCTAGTTTATTGGGAAATTTTTATCAGGAACAGGTGTTGGATTTTGTCAAATACTTTTCCTACATCTAAAGAGAAGGTCATGTGATTTTCCTTTTTTAATCAGTTGATGTGATAGATTACATTAACTGATTTTCAAGTGTTGAATCAGCCTTGCATATCTAGGATAAATTCTACTTGGTCATGGTATGTAATTCTTTTTATACATTCTTGGACTCAATTTGCTAATATTTTGTTGAAGATTTTTACATCTTCAAGAGATGTAAAAGAGATACTGTTCTGTAGTTTTCTTTTCTTGTAATATCTTTGTCTGGTTTTGTTATTAGGGTAATGGTGGCCTCCTTGAATGAGTTAGGAAGGATTCTCTCTGTTTCTGTCCTCTGAAAGATTATAGAGTATTAGAATAGTTTTTTTTTTTTTAAGATTTTATTTATTCATTTGACAGACAGAGATCACAAGTAGGCAGAGAGGCAGGCAGAGAGAGAGAGAGAGAGAGAGAGAGAGAGAGAGAGGAGGAGGAAGCAGGCTCCCTGCTGAGCAGAGAGCCTGATGTGGGGCTTGATCCCAGGACACTGAGATCATGACCTGAGCTGAAGGCAGAGGCTTTAACCCACTGAGCCACCCAGGCGCCCCAATTTATTCTTTTTTTAAAAGAGATTTTTATTTATTTAGTTGACAGAGATCACAAGAGTCAGAGAGGCAGGCAGAGAGAGAGTGGGGAGAAGCAGGCTCCACACTGAACAGAGAGCTCGATGCAGGGCTCGATCCCAGGACGCTGGGACCATGACCTGAGCTGAAGGCAGAGGCTTTAACCCACTGAGCCACCCAGGTGCCCCTAGAATAATTTATTCTTTAAATGTTTGGCAGAGTTTACCAGTGAATCCATACGGACCTGGTGATATTTGTTTTGGAAGGCTATTAATTGCTAATTCATTTTCTTTAATAAATATAGGCCTATTCAAATTGGTTCCTCTTGTGTGAGTTTTGGCAAATTGTATCTTTCAAGGAATTGGTCCATTTTATCTAGGTTTTCAAAGTTGTGGGCATAGATTTGCTCATAGTATTCCTTTATTATCCTTTTAATGCCCATAGGTTTGGTAGTGATGTCACCTCTTTCATTTCCAATATTAGGAACTTGTGTTCTCTCTCTTCCCCCCCCCCCTCTCTTTTCTTAGCCTGGCTAGAGGCTTGTTGATTTTTTAAAATTTAATTATATTTTTTCAGTGTTCCAAGATTCATTGTTTATGCACCACACCCAGTGCTCCATGCAATACATATCATCCTTAATACCCACCACCAGGCTCACCTAACACTCCCCACCTGCCCCCGCCACTTGTTGATTTTTTTGATTCTGTCAGGGAATCAGCTTTTGGTTGCCTTGATTTTTCTCTACTGATTTCCTGTTTTCATTGATTTCTGCTCTAATTTTTATTATTTCTTTTCTTCTGCTTACTTTATATTTAATTTGCTTTTCTTTTTCTATTTTCCTAAGGTAGAAACTTAGATTATTGATTTTAGATCATTCTTTTTTCCTAATGTATGCATTCAATATTGTATGTTTCCCTGTAAGCATTCTTTCACTGCATCCCATAATTTTTGATAAGTTGTGTTTTCATTTTCATTTAGTTCAAATATTGAAAAATTTCTCTTGAGATTTCTTGTTTGAACCATGTGTTATTTCAAAGTATGTTGTTTACCCATATTTGGGGAATTTCCACTTATCTTTCTGTTATTAATTTCTAGTTCAATTCCATTGTGATCTGAGAGCACCATTGTATGATTTCTCTTCTTTTCAATTTGTTGAGATGTGTTTTATAGCCTCAAATGTGTTTATCTTGGTGAATGTTTCATATGAGCTTGAGGAATAATGTATATTCTGCTGGGTTGACTACATTTCTGGGTTGAATGACACAGCTCCTTTCAAGGTAACCTTCTCTGTATGACTCTATTCAGGTTTCATCAACTACTCTTTCCTCTCATCCTTATGGGCAAAGAGGTAGTAATGTTCCACTGGGATTACTAATATGGAGTTACTCCAATATTCCTTGTGGGTCCTCTATAACCACTCTTTGTAAATAGTCCTTTATTAAGTCTCTAATTTTTTCTAATTTGAAAGTACCATGTATTTTTTTTTTTATAAAGATTTTATTTATTCATTTGACAGACAGAGATCACAAGTAGGCAGAGAGGCAGGCAGAGAGAGAGGAGGAAGCAGGCTCCCTGCCGAGCAGAGAGCCCGATGCGGGGCTCGATCCCAGGACCCTGGGATCATGACCTGAGCCGAAGGCAGAGGCTTTAACCCACTGAGCCACCCAGGCGCCCCAGTACCATGTATTTTTTTGTTGTGACCTTGCTTGATACAGTCTGTTTGGAAGTGGATCACAGAACCTATTCCAACCTAGCCATCCTGATGATAAGCTTATGTCTGGGGGAAATGGCTGAAGGAACGGTTTGAAGGATTTATAGCATAGGAAGCCCACGGCACTTTTGTCATTGGGCAGCCTTGTCCAAATATAATACAGAGTGAAGAGTCATCCTTCTTGTTTTTTTTTTTTTTTTTGAGCAGTATCTTTTGGGCAGGAATATCTACCAGTGATGCTAGAAGCAACTAGAAGTAGAAGGTTGGCCATAGCTGTATAGCTTCAGGTGGGCCAGGCAACAACAGCATGTACGATCCTGAACTCATTTATTGCTACATATCAAGTATCCTCAAGGCAAAGTAGCTTAAAATAATAGCATTTTATTACCTCCCATTGTTCTGATCTCAAAAGAAAAGCCTCACTTGTGGTCTGTCACTCAGTAACAGTTAGTTGGAGGTTGCAGCTAGAGTCATCTGAAAGTGTGAGTTCCATGTCCAAATGGCTTCTTCATTCTCTGTTTGACAAGTTGGTGCTGGAATAGGAGAAAATCTGTAGCTGTCTGTCATGCTTGATTTTTATCCAAAGGGCATAGTCACATATTTCATAGTATGGTTATCTCAGAGATGTTAGAGTTCTAATCTGAAGGCTTATTATTGCCCCCAGGATACATTTTCCAAGGAAGTCAGATGGAAACTGCATCGTATTGGAAGACATGCAGCATCACTTTGGCTACATCTGTTGATCAAAAGTAGTTGGAAGAGAGTGAATATCCAAAGCAATGGATTGTTGGGGGGCCATCTTTAGAGACTAACAACGGTAAGCTGTAGGGGTGGTTATTCTAGCACGGGTAATGGCAGCAGCAAGGCTTGGAGGCATCTCTTTGGAATGCTGAGTTTCTGTTGTAGATAAAGACCACAGCCTGAGAATAAATAGATCAGACTGGCTTTTAATTTCATCCTCACATCTGCAGGCTGGGGTCCCTTTGGAAAATCAGGAAAGGGACTGGACCGTGGGAGTCTTTCAAACTGGGAGCTTAAGTGTTCTACTTTAGGGCACATGGCATTAGGGAGGCAAAAATACCCCAGTTTCATATAAGTGAAAAAACCAAAGCTAGAGAGATTAAATAAATTTGATGTTAAGATTCAGATCTGGGGTTCCTGGGTGTCTTAGTCAGTTAAGTGTCTGCCTTTGGCTCAGGTCATGATTCTGGGGTCCTGAGATTGAGTCCTGCATCCTCTCAGAGCTTCCTGCTCAGTGGAGAGCCTGCTTGTCTGCTTCTCCCTCTCCCTCTACCCACCACCCCTCCCTCACCCCCTCAGCTCTGCTCGTTTATGCTTTCTTGCACATGCACTCTCACTCTCTCTCTCTCTCTCTCAAATAAATAAATACAATCTTAAAAAAAAAAAAAAAAGGTTCAAATCTTGGTCTGGCTGCTGTGAAAAACTCTTAATACTAAGCCAGGGTGTAGGATTCAAAATGTCCACACAGGCCAGAGAAGTTCAATAAATAAATATTTAAAAGGTCAATAAATGCTAAAGTAAGACAGCCATCAAGAAGCAGCTTATATTGCAACCAAGCTGAACACTTGCCTATAGAAACTGCCTTTCAACATACTTGTAGACAAAACCAAACTAACCAGTCAAACAAAACTCTGCTGAGAGCAGTAGTTTCAATGGTGTAAAGATGGCCTGTTGACAGCTGAGCTGTATTTGTGCCTTTTCTCCCTATGGATGGAGCTAGAGTTAGCAGACTGGTGTTTTTGTCACTTTCCTATGGAATGGTACATGAAGTCATTCCCATACTCATGTCATGCCCCATACTCATGCCCAAGAGCTGTTAGTTTATGACTTCTGTACTAAATTGTACTACTCTTTCCCCAAATGTATTATTTCATTTAATCTTCACACAGCCTTGTAAGGCAAGTATTATTACTTCCATTTCACTGATAAGGAACTGGTTGCAGAGAGCTTACACAACTTATGCAAGATTTTACGGTGTTAGAGCCAGAATTCGAAGTCCCTAATTTTTCTTCTATTCCAATGCTGTCTTTTTGCTTAACCTTTCTTTATTTTTAAAATGAGGGTAATAATGCCTACTTTGCTTTCCTTGAAGGGTGATTGTGAAAATAAGCAAGATGGGTATGAAACTGTGTGTCAAAGACGTGGTCATTTTTAAGGTAGTAAACACAAGCATGCTACTGCATTAGTTTAGTTGACAAAATATATTGAGAATTTACTATGAATCAGCCACTCCTGCTGGACTACTGCAGTGAGCAAATCGGATAAAAATGCTGCGTGCATGAACTTATATTCTACTGAAACACCCAAACAATAAACTAAATGAATATGCAAGTTATAGATGACATTTTATGAAGTGATAAATATAAAAAGAAAAATCAAGCAAGAAGGGAGATCAGGAGGGATGAGGCGTAGGTGTTCTCATAAATAAGGTAGTCATGGAAGGCCTCTCCACCAGTAGATCATACCAGGGTGTGGCCTACCTTCATAAGACACACAAACTAGAGATTTTTTCTTTTTTACATTTTTCAAAGGATTTGTCAAATAACGAAGAATATGTGACAGAGAGAATATGTAACCTGAAGAGCTTAAACTATTTGCTATCTGGCCCTGTACAGAAAAAGTTAGCAGACTTATCCCAGTCTTTATCAAATTGCTGTGGCAGCGAGCTTGGCACAGGTATAACCTGACAGCATTTGACTTCAGCTGCACTGAGTATCCCTTGTTTTCTGCCTCCATATTCCTCCCTCCCATCCCCCGCTCCGTCTCCCGCCCATGGAAATCTGCCTGGCACTCACCCATGTGCAGCCTGAATGTGTGAAGTCCCTAATACCCTATGTGGCAACCCTTGACAATGGGTGGGGGGAGCTGATGGATAAATGCCACATCCCCATTCTACTCTCAGGCAATTTCCCTCTTCTGTGTTGCATTCTATATGCCTTCTAGTAGGAGTAAGGTCCTGGTAGGATTCAGCTCTGGTTGCTCCAAGTGGTGACCAACTCAATACACTTTGGCTTTTCCTTTCTCTGTTTCTTTCTCTCTTGCTCCTCACTCTCTCTCCCTCCCAGGACTTATCTTAAGGTCTGCTTCTTATGGGGAAACCAGAGTAAGACATTTGGTATCTACAGCGGTCATAGAAAGCTAATTTTCAGACAGGACTCTGAAACTGGACTTTGGCTTATCTTCTGTGTGAAATGAGAAACCACTGAAACATTTTGAGCAGAGGAGTAGCTTGACATGACCAATATTTTTATTTATTATTTTTTAAAGATTTATCTATTTCAGTAGGAAAGACAGAGAGAGCACAGGGAGGAGGGGCAGAGGAAGAGGAAGAGAGAAGCTCAAGCAGACTCCACATCAAACATGGAGCCTGACACGGGGCTCCATATTACGACCCTGAGATCAGACCTGAGCCGAAACCAAGATTCTCTAAACCTGTTACTCCCGTACTATTTCCTATCCCAGGTAACAGCAATTCAATCTTTCCAGTTGCTCAGGCCAAACATACAGTTATCCTGATTCTCTCATTCTCTAATAATTTATATCCAATCCATCAGTAAATCCAGTTGACTCAAGATATATCCAGAATGCAAACCTCTACCTTCACTGTCAGTATCACTGACAGCCAATATCTCCTCTAAAGTCCATTTCTTACCTTTTTTTTTAAAATTTTTAATTTTATTATTTATTTGACAAACAGAGATCACAAGCAGGCAGAGAGACGGGGAGAGAGAAAGAGGGAAGCTGGCCCCCTGCTGAGCAGAGAGCCCGATGTGGGGTTCGATCCCAGGACTCTGGGATCATGACCGGAGCCGAAGGCAGAGGCTTTAACCCACTGAGCCACCCAGGCGCCCCCTAAAGTCCATTTCTAACACACCAGCTAGGGTGATCCTTTAAAAATATTGGGCAGGAGCACTAGGGTGCTGTAGCTGGTTCAGTGTCCGACTCTTGGTTTTGGCTCAGGTCTGATCTCAGGGTAGAATCATTATTTTTTCCATTTATTCCTTCTCCAAATTGTCAAATATTAGATGAGTAGCTACTCTATACTGGGCATTGTGCTTGACATTGGGAATTAAATGGTGAATAAGCTTGGTATTAAGCTTTTGCAATGTGCCTGGCTTTTTATGAGCTTCTTTATCCCATTTGGTTTCATTTAGTTCTCTCTGAGGAAGGTATTGGAAAGAGTGGTGATGGAGTTTAATGGATTAAGATAACAGTCTCTCAAATTATGTAAGAAACATGTCTTGATTTTATAATATGAACAAAACCTCTAACCTTGTGTCAAAAACCTAGTGCAAACCTCTGTGCTGTAGGCAAGGCAACGTCTTTTTGTTTGTTTGTTTGTTTGTTTGTTTTTTTAAGATTTTATTTAGTTATTTGACAGAGATCACAAGTAGGCAGAGAGGCAGGCAGAGAGAGGGGGAAGCAGGCTCCCCACCGAGCAGAGAGCCCGATGCGGGGCCCGATCCCAGGACCCTGGGATCATGACCCCAGCTGAAGGCAGAGGCTTCAACCCACTGAGCCACCCAGGCGCCCCAAGGCAACGTCTTTGAATCTTTTTTTCCTCCCCCTAGATTTAAATCCAAATTGTAAAATGTTATCTTCTGTGACCAGCTACTTCACAGGAACCAAAGGAATGAGGGCAAGATGGTTGTGCCTCCTTCCATATGGGAAAAGGCCTTGCTCCTCTGATCACTCTTAAGCCAGGGAAAGAAGAACGGAAAAAGAGAGCCACCAGTCTCAATGAGCTTTGAACCCATCTAGTCACTGTCCACAATTCAGATTAGTGCTTGGTCCTCTAGGGAGAAGAGGGAGGTAAGTAGGCAGAAGAGTGGACGATTTCTTCTTTTTCAAAAGGAGGATTACTTCCCTTTTATAGATATTAGGTTTAGTAATTGGTCTAAGTTCAGCTAAGCAGCAGAACCTATGTTCAACCCAGGTTTGTCTAGATGTTTTCAGCTCTGCAGAACCAATGTCTGTGGTCTTTGAAAAGAGAACCTGTAGCCACACAGAGGGAGAAGATATGGCTGCTTAGAGGCTGCTTATAAGTAAAGGCCTGCAAGGCACAGGAGTTCTCAGAGGACCAGAGAGTGCCAGGACAAATGAAATTTCTGAGCCATGTGGCTAACATGCCATGAAAATATTGAGCTTGCCAGATTTCAGCTCTTTCTGAAAACAAACTGAGATTGGCTAATTGTTACCCAGATTTTTGACCCTGATGAAACATCTCCCATGTGATGATTCTCCCTGGGTTTCAACCTGCCATGCTTCTGTTTATTTATTTTAATAATTTTTAAATTACGAAAATAACTTATTTTTTCCGATTATAAAAGCAATACTTGCTCACTGTAACAAATCCTAAAATATAAAAATTTATAAGGAAGAATTTTTAAATTATTTAAATCCCACAATTCAAAGATAACATGGTGAATTTGTTGGTAATCACCCTTCCAGATTTCTAAACTCGATCTATGTTTGCAAGTGTGATGTGATGTCCTTTTCCCTTCTTCTTACTATAGTCCAAGTTTTGGGTAACTGAAGAACATGTTGGGCAATGCAACTCCAGGAAGAGAACAAATCAGATCTACCACACGACCCTCTTTTCCTTTTGCCTCCTTCACCTATAGAGTCCAGGGTAACCTCAGGGGGTGTCCTGAGAGTCTAGAATGAAGGTTCTCAACTTCTGTTGAGAAGTTGAAGAACAATTGAATAGAGAGGAGATGCCAACTCTGGAATCTCAAGGCTTGTGGATTCTGTTTGGTTTGAAATATAAGACTTGGAAACCCACTAAAGTTTTGATCATTCTTCTGGCCTCCATGTGGGTTCTCAATACACTATAAGAGGAGTTGGCAAACTTTTTCTGTAAAGGACCAGATAGTAGATATCTTGGGCTTTCTAAACAATACTGTCTTAACACTAAACTGCATTGTAGCACAAAAGTGGCATACATAGATAGTATGTGAATGATGGGCATGACTGTGTTCCAGTAAAAGTTTATTTAGAAAAATGGATGGGAGGCTAGATTTGGCTGCAGGGCCACAGTTTGTCAACCCCTATGCTAGCTAAAGGAAGAACATTTGGGAAGAAACTAGCATCTTTTCTCCATTATCAAAGATGGATCACTGGGCCTACACAGACACACACACACACACACACACACACACACACACGAGATAATACTGTACAATTTTTAAAAATCTGGTAAAGTAGGTATGACAAATTTACCATTTAACCATTTCTAAGCATATAGTTCAGTGGTACTAAGTACATTCACATTGTTGTGCAACCATCACAAATACTCATCTCCAGAACTTTTTTCATTTTGCAAAACTGAAACCTTAGACCCATTAAATAATAACTCCTCATTACCTGCCCCCCATAGCCCCTCGCAAATAACCATTCTAATTTTTGTCTTTATGATTTTGATTGTTCTAGCTATCTCATATGAGTGGAATCATACATTATTTGTCCTTTTGTGGCTGGCTTATTTTACTTGGCATATTGGCTTTAAGATTCATCCATATAGATTAAATTTTATATAGATTAAAACTATAGATTAAATTTTATAAATTTTTAAACTTTATAATATTTCTTACATATTTCCCCAGGTATTTAAAAACCTTTGGTAAATACCATTTTTTAAAACTGCATAATATTCCATTGAGTTAGACAGACTGAAGGGAGATTCATTTGAGATCAGAGCAACCTTCTTGGGAGGAGCACTAGGTGTTCCCCTAAACACAGCTGATTGGATTGGAGACCAAGGTACTGACAAAGGTTGTCCATCCATATATAGGCTGCCCAGTAGAAATATTCACTATAGAATTACCCCAACATAAGCCGATAAAATCCGCTGGGGAAAGTATAATTGCAAAGCAAACAAAATGAGAGCAAGTCCCACTGAGGCCCACAGTGATAAGCAAACTCCCAGTTTAATCCACCATGGTGAATAATCTGAGCTTGCCTTTTCTTTTTATTCTGATGAACTTGGCAGGCAGAACCAGTATATCCATCAGTAGATGATTTATAAACATTCTCCTTTGCTGGACTTTTAGGTTATTCCCAATGTTTTGCTATTATAAACAGGGCTTCAATAAGCATCTTTGTACACAATCTTTCTCTGCATACCCAGTCACTTCTTTAGGACAGCTTATATCTTCAGCAGTAAATTTATTGTGGGTTGTTTATTCCCTTGGCCCCTTAGAAGTTGAGGGTCCAAGATAACTTCACTGCTAAAAACATGGATTGACTGGTCTTAAAGAGAACTGACAAAAATGGGACAAGATGTAATGCCTCCAGTCCTACAGATTTCTTCTCAGGGCAGGGCCCAAACTTGCAGGTGGAGCTTAGAAAATCAGGCAGGACAGTAGGGCAATACTGACTAAGAAGAAGGGCCATGGACATAAGCCCAAGCTGGTGAACTGAGCTGGTTCATTAGGAATGGCATTGAGGGTATGAAAGAAGTGGGAATGCAGTTGTCTGATGAGCAGTTATACAAGTTACAGAGCCTTCCCCCAGCTTAATGGTCTGTCGGATTTACATGAATTTTTTATATGAACTTTTTTAAAAAAATTTTTTATTTATTCATTTGTCAGAGAGAGAGAGAGCACAGGCAGACAGAGAGGCAGGCAGAGGCAGAGGGAGAAGCAGACTTCCCGATGAGCAAGGAGCCCGATGTGGGACTCGATCCCAATACCCTGGGATCATGACCTGAGCCAAAGGCAGCCGCTTAACCAACTGAGCCACCCAGGCGTCCCTACATGAATTTTGAAATAAGAAAGTCATCACACAGTAATGCCACATACTGTGATGCTGGCCGTAGTAGAATTACTCAGCCATATCCAATTCTTCCCACTTTGGAGGAATATGGAAGGGTGTGGTTTCTTGTCTTTTGCAGAGAGTCAGGGTCATGTGGCTAGTTCATTTAATTTTTTTTCTCAAACTTCCATCCTGGCCTATATTGGCAGTCTGTGGGCATGCAAGGCATAGGGAAGAGTCATAGGCATTTTGATGTCAAAGAGTTATTCATCTGATGCAGAGTAGAATTTACAGCTCACAGAGAATTACATTTCTTTGGATTGAGTCACCTTGTCTGTATGTCTTGAGTCACGGCATCAGATCATCCCCCGCCCCCAGGCCTAGACTTCAAGTGGGTCCTGGGAGGTAGGTCCCTGTACTCTCCAGAGTGTCTGGGGGAACTTCTCAGCTGTGCTTGGGTTCATCGGGCCAAATTTGTTGCCAGCTTCTAGTCTCTCCTGGGCTCCCAGAAACTAAAAGAGGGAGGAATATTATTGAGGAGTTCCCCATATTTTCTATTTCATACTGGATCTTGGGATCAAAACTGGAACCCCAACAGGAGAATTACAGCGGAATTTCAGAGTTCTCAGTGGAAAAGAAGAAACACAAAAAATCCCTTTCTGGAAAGCAGGCATGATACCCACCTTACAGGGTTGTAGCGAAGATAAAGTGACTTACACTTAGTGTAGTATAGTGCCGGTCAGGCAGTGGGAGCTAAATAAACATTAGTTGTCTTTAAAGTGCTCCCCAGGAAATGGCACACATATTGCCTCTTAGGTCTGCTTCTCTTTGCCTACTTGTGTTCTTTCTACAAACTAAATTCTTCTCTACCTTCTGTGTCTTTTCTCTACCTCATATCTTTTTCTGACTTCTAACTTGGTTCATTTATGGCTTATCATGCATAGCCTCTCTAGTTTCTCTCAAACTTGTGACCTTTAAGCTTCTGTATACTCCCTGATTCTATATTCTATATTTATTATCGAATATAATAAATAAATAAATAAATAAATAAAATAAAATAAAATAAAAATAAATAAAAGAATTATAGAATTATATTATTATATTTATTATTAAATATATTCTATATTCTGTATTTACCTATTTTAATTCTTGGGAGTAGAGTGGGTTGGTCCAGTCTTCCTTATCTGGGCAGGTCTCTTTCCTGGGCCATATGATAAGCCTCTGGCTACGTTGGGGTCAGGCGCTCATGCTGGTATGGCAGGAGGGAGGAGTTGAGGGTTTGAAGGAAGCCAGATGGCCTCAACATGGAATTTAGAGCATGGCTGCCTGGAGCTGGGGGCTACAGAAAGACAGTTTCCTATAGAAGTAATAATGGATGTAGCAGACATGCCTTAATTGGCACATCTGGTAGAGACTCATTGAATTTTGGACTTTTCATTACGCAAATTAGACATAGCCTTGTCCAAATCCTAGAGTTTATGTATGAGAATCTGAAACTCAGAGAGGTACAGGGACTTGCCCAAAGTCATGCAGTAAGTGGTGGAATTCGCATTTGGGGTCCCCGAGTGGCTCAGTCAATTAAGCATTGGACTTTTGATTTCTGCTCAGGTCATGATCCCGGAGTTGTGAGATGGAGCCCCAAGTTGGGCTCCCCACTGAGCGTGGAGCCTGCTTAAGATCTCTCTCTCCGTCTCCCTTAGCCTCCAGCCCCTGCTCGTACTCTCTATCTCTGCCAAATTCCCACCAAAAAAGAAAGAGGTCAGAATTTGACTTAGTTGGGTTTCCTGTAATTAGGTATAAACATAAAAAAAATTTCTTGATGGCCTACCATGTGTGAGACACTAGAACAAACCAAACCAAAGTCCTTGCTTTTGTGAGCTTACATTCTAGAGGGGAAAGAAAGATAGTAAATTCAATCATGAGAGATAAATTATATAGTATGCTAGAATGCAACAAGTGTTATGGAAGTGAGGGAGATTAGATGTGCTGGTGCAGGGTGGAGGCTATGATTTAATATAGAGAGGTCAGGGGCGCCTGGGTGGCTCAGTGGGTTAAACCTCTGCCTTGGGCTCAGGTCATGATCTCAGGGTCAGGATCGAGCTCCAAATTGGGCTCTCTGCTTGGCAGGGAGCCTGCTTCCCCCTTTCTCTCTGCCTGCCTCTCTGCCTACTTGTGATCTCTCTCTCTCTCTCTCTCTCTCTCTGTCAAATAAATAAATAAATAAATAATCTTTAAAATAGGGACGTCAGCGTAGGCCTCAATCTGATGGTGAGAGAGCATGCTTCCCTCACCGTGCTGCATGTTTCCTGAGAATAGGACTATGTGTATTCCTTCTTTTCCCTTCTTCCCAAGCCTAATGCCTCAACTGTGGTCATCATAGAATAACTGTTTATTGAACACTGGCAAGAGTATTAAAGAAGGACAAGAAAAGGCTCTAAGTTTATCTTCTTTTTTTGGTGTCTTCCTTTGTAACTTCATTTTAATAGTACACTTCATGAAGCCCCCCCATATCATATAAGTCATTGCAGAAATGTGCCCTTTCCGCATAAGTCCTTATGGGACTATTAGCTTCATGAAATGCCTTGTAAGTGCTCTTAATGCAAAGATGTGGAAAGAGATTTAATTAACAGAGAAAATACAACCTAAGCATTAAATGCAGCACGACTCAGAGTCTCACAAAAGTCCCATTCCCTTGGAGGCATTGGAACAGTGGGGAGGCTGTTTGTCAGTGGTGTGCTGGAAAATGTCTAACAATCAGCTCTCTAAGGCAGAGAGAGGATCGTGATTTAGAGGTTTGCACCATTTCTGTGGTCTAAAGACTCTATGGATGATTTCAAGTTAAAATGTGATATCACTGAAGGTGGGCTTGGGAAGAGATGTGCAATAACGCAGTATGATATAATATTTTCTTCATACAGATATCTTTGATGTAAATAACCTCAAGAGTATAGATGGTAGTAAAAGATAGTAAAACCGTTAGAAAGTGGTGAGTTTTGAGGGTTTGTTATTATTGTTTTTAATATAATTTATATAACTCTAAGTTTATATAATTGTTTTTTGTTTTGTTTTAGTGATCTCTACACCCAATGTGGGGCTCAAACTCGGGACCCCGAGATCGAGAGTTACATGTTCTTCTGCCTGAGCAGCCAGGTGCCCCCGTTTATAGAGTTTTTAATAGTGTTTAATACCAGTTTGCAAAAGTTCTGAAAACTTAACAACTGCCTCTTGTGAGCAGATACATGGCAGTGCCAGCCTGCCGAGGCTCTTCTGGGTTCTTCTCAGTGTGTGCCTGTTCCTGGACAAAGACCAGCTCATGCCATGAATACTTGGGTATCAAATGTAGAGATGGCTCCCTTGCTCACATCTCCTTATGGCTGCCATCTTGTGTTGTCTGCCACATAGCTTCTCTGCCTTTTGTGGTAAGTAGGGTTTTATAAAGTCTCGGTAAGTAGGGTTTTATAAAGTCTTACCACCTTTTGTGGTACGTAGGGTTTTATAAAGTCTCGGGAAAGGTCGGCGACACCTGCATTGGGCTCACGCTTTTATTCGTCAGTGGAGGTTGAGGTCATACATCCTCATATTCTCTACCCCATGATGTTCGTGCTCCCTTTACTATGTACTGCCCTGTTGTGCTGGGCTGTCAGATTTCAGCTTTTCAGTGAGCATTTGTACAGTGCATACTGTGTGCTAACTTCCTTCCTGCTTGTGGTACTGGGTGTCAGGCCCTGTGCTCTGACATTTACTCTCTCAAGGACCCTGCTGGATGCATCCTAGTCCTTCAGTATTACAGACCAAGAGACTGTGGCCTAAAGAGCGGAAGTGACTTGCCCAAGTCCAAAAACCGTATCTTCAGTGAAACATTGCCTTTGAGATGTAATATGCAGAGAAACTCCTGTCATTCCTTCTTGGGCTGCTGCTCGTTGTGGACTAACCAGTCCACAACGATTTAGGGAGGGCTCAGAGCTCTTTTCTGGTGGGCTCTACCGTAGAATCTCAGCAGAGGGACATTTGGGTATACAGCCAGAGCTGGAGTTGGGGTTAGGTCTGCTCCCTGGGAGCGTTCACGACCCCATCTCACTCTGCATGGATGTGTGCCTGCCTCTTGGCTCTTGAAGGGGAAAAGCCATGAAGGGAGGTGGAGGCACGGATAGCAACTGTGTGCAGAGCAGCCCAGGCGCCTTCCAACTGAGTGGCCGATGTGTCGTCCTCTGGCAGCTTTCCTGGAGAGAAACCAGTTGTAGCTACAAGCACATGTTGAGGACCAGGTAGGAGGAGGAGGAGGTGAGGGTTGTAGGATCATGGAGATCTATTTCCCAGAAGACCTGAATTTAAGTCAAAGTGCTCCTACTTATTTGCTTTGTAGCCTGGGGCAAGTCGTTCAACCTCTGAGCAGTTTCCTCCTCTGTAGAATGGGGAGAGGATGAATTACAATAGTGACTGCTGTATCCTGAGGGCTCTCTTTGTGTTAGTACACTCAGCATTATCCACAGGTAATTCCTATGGAAGATTGAGCCCAGTGCCAGAAACGTGGTCAGTATGCAACAAACACTGCTGTTTGTTATTTATTAATCCTCATAACAATCTTATGATTAATAATAACAAAAATAGTAACAGTTGCTAGCATTTACTGAGCCCTTTCTATGCAGTCAGCCATTGTTTTAATGTATTTAATATTTTAACTGAGCTAACTTGGTTAATTTCCCCGACTATCCCATGAGGTTGGTTCTGTTTTTAACCCCATTTGACAAATGAGAATAATTGAAGCACAATCAAGTTGAGTACACGGCCAAGGATGCAGAGCTAGAAAGTGACATAGTTGTTTTTATTCTCCTCATGTTGCAAAGACGGCCACTGAGGCAGAGAGCAGCTGTGTGGCGTGCCTGGTGTCAGGGTTGGCACTAGGTTGTCGTTAGGCAGGTGTAATGATGAAATGACATGATGGAGTAGAAACTGCTTCGTGAACTGTTGTTCTGCCTGCTTCAGCCAGGGGTGGGTAAGCTTTCTGTGTTGTTTTTTCTAGTCTGCACACACCAGCTGGCCTGAGACCCCAAGGCCTTCAGGAAGTGCAGCTTGGACTTAGTTCTTATCAAGGTGGAGTGTTAAAAGCCAGTTTGGTGTGTAGGCCCCAGACTTACCATCCTCTTGGGATGGCGTAGGCCCCTGCTTGTCTGATTTCAGAGCTGCTACCAGCTGGAAGCCTCTGGGAGGAAGCCGACTGGCAGCTGGCCACCAGCACGTGCAGCTGGGTTACTAGCGGTCACCCAGTGGGTTTCCTCCAGCCACACTGACTGTCTTCAGTGCCTGAGCCCTCACTGGCCCCTAGGACAGCAGGCAGCTGGGCTGGGGGAGGGCAGCTTGAGGCCCCTAGTGAATGGAGATAATCAGGTGTTAGGGATATTCTCTACTCCTTCTCCCCCTAGTGCTCCCCATGTATCTCCTCTGCTACCTGGGAACATTCCCTCTTCCCAGGTGCCTGCTTCCCAGGAGGGAGGGTCTTTGTGGAGGAGTTCCAGAACTCCAAAACTGAGATGCTTTTTGAGAACAGGTCACTGTCACATGCCTCTAAGACTGTCTTCTTACCGCACTGAGAAGTTCTCTGGGCAAGGCAGCTCAGCGCCTCCCCTTCCCTGAGCCAGCACAGGGCCAGAGCCAGGAATGGTGCTGGGGAAGGTCATGTTTCCTTAGGGAAGGCCATTTCCAGTTATTGGGCTGGAACTTGGTGTTGTGGGTGGAGGTGGCCGTGGGAGCTGTACATATACATGTGTGTTTGAATGTATGGGGTGTGTGTGTGTGTGTGGTGTTTGTGTGTGTGTGGTGTGTGGGAGGGGAATGAGCTTTAGGAGAAAGGGATCCAGAGTCAACCCAGTCTGGAAAGGGGCAAACATGCCAGGCTGGCTCTCCTGCTTAGCAAATGTGTACACTGCTGGTGTGGCAGGAAGGTTCTGTACACAGAAGATTGTGGCCTTGACTTCTTGCTCCCTCTTGCGCTCTCTAGATGAGATGGTGCTCATGTGGACTCTTTCTCTGAGCTTCTTTATCCTTAGAGGGAGTGGCTTTTACCAGTGTGTTGGACTATCCTGGGTAGACTGGGTGAGAGCCTTCCTGCCTAGGGGCAAGGAAGTAGGGGAACAAGAAGACTGGCTCAGCATCTCCTGGCTAGAACTGGCATTTGCTGCTCCTTAATCTTTTCTGCCTTGAGATCCCCAAGGGCAACAGGGAAGCTTCTGCCAGGAGATTACATACAGGTGAGGCCTAGCTTTCTAAAACAGAATCTGCATTGAGTTCTGCTGGAGGTTTGAGCTATTCCCTTACTAAAGGACATATAAATTCTTGCAAAGAGCATCAGATGGATGACAGAATTGTAGGACTCTGGCTAAATCATCCCTTGAATTGAATCAGGGTTGGGGACAAATTTCACTGTTTAGGTATTTGAAGGGGGTCTACCTGGTGCTCCCTTGTTCCCCCCACATTCTCCCAACCTTCACTTGCCACCCCCCCACCAACACCCTTAGGAACTCCCGTGTCTCCTTCCTCCAGACACGATGTTCTTCCCTACATTGCAGAGTCACAGTACCTTGTCCCTCTTGTTTCGCAGACTCTGCACTGCAAGCTGCCTCTGGAGGCAACCAGACATCTCTGCCCAGGCTCCTGCAAATGCTGAAGGGGGTAGCATGCATGGGTAACAGGACAGGCTTCCTGGCGGTGGAGAGGGGAGGGTGGGAACTGGACTTCAGTTTGGTTGCTCTCTGTCAGTGATGACTAAGCCCACTTTTCTTCTGATTAATCTTAAGGCAAATGTCTGTACAAGAATATTTTTCTTAGGAAGAGCATACAGTTCAGTATAACATGAAATTCCTCCAGTTAAAGTGACTTTGACCCTACGTGTTGTGAAATATTAGTCTTGACATTATCATGCTAACAGTCCACACTACTCTCAGGCCTGTTTTCACTACAGAAGGACCCTGAGTCAATGCAGATGATTGCAACTTCCACAGAAACCTCCATACTCCCCAGATTTTCCTTGAGAGGAGTTGGCAGCAGGGGGAGAATCTCAGTTCATATAGCCACCAATATTATTTTCACTCATCCCCTACAGGATTTTACTTTTTATAGAATCACTTCAAGTGCATTGTTTGAAATCTTTGAAACACAGGTCTGAAGTAACTATTCCCTCCCATTATCAAGTTGTAGATAGAGAACCTAAGAGTCCTAAGAGTCCAGAGGGCAACTGAATTGCTTGGGGTCGTATGGTCATTAAGCAGCTGAAACTTTCTCAACAGACCCTCTGTGCTCTCTTCCCAAAACTCAGCTGCTCCAGCCTTCTGTCTCTGAGGGGAGGCCACCGGCTACCAGCCAGGGGAGGAAGTGCTCAGAGCACCTGCTCAGCAATTGCTGCTGAGAGAAGGCTGTGAGGAGAGGGGTTGGCTGAGCTGGAGGGCTGTGGGGAGAGGGGATGGCTGAGCTGAAGGGTTGTGGGGAGAGGGGTTGGCTGAGCTGGAGGGTTGTGGGGAGAGGGGTTGGCTGAGCTGGAGGGCTGTGGGGAGAGGGGATGGTTGAGCTGGAGGGCTGTGGGGAGAGGAGATAGCTGAGCTGGAGGGCTGTGGGGCGAGGGGATGGTGGTTCCCTCTGCAGCTGGCAGGGATGGGCAAGGAGCATGTGTCCTGCAACTGGGAGCACATTAAGTCGCCACTTGATGTGGAGGACATCATGGGAGGGCGAGATGATATCGGGCCATCAGCTGCCCCAAACCTGATTGTGGTTCTTTCTGAGCCCTGCCTCCCGGGGGATGGCCCCACCATCTGTCAGCTGCCCCACTGGAAACCTGCTCCATTCCTGAACCTTGAGTACTCACTGTGATCCTTGCAGCCCCTCCCCTCACTGGCTGGTGGGTCACTTCTTAGGTTCTCTGTCTCCGCAGCTGGCACTCTGGCACTGTGTCTTCCTTCCCCAGTCCCCAGACACTGGCTCCAGGCTCTCCCCCCTCCTCCAGTATCCATCCTCAGTGGGGTCCCTGCAGTGATGTTTAGAAAGGAAAAAAAAGTAGAAATCTATTTGTGTTAACCTTAAGAATCCTTCACTGGCTCCAGATTGCTTTCTGAATGCAATTAAAATCTTTAGCCAAGGCATTAAACTTCTTAGGTTGGCCCTTGCCACCCTCTCCAGCTTCACCTCCCCACATGCACGTTGTGCACTATCAAATGCGAAGTTTGCCAAGCGCCATGAGTTGTGCTGTTTCTCTTCTTGCCCTCTTCACGCTTCCCGCTTCAGCATCACCTCCTCTACAGACCTCCCTCTCAGCGCCGCCTCCAAGACGGACATGGGGGCTCCTCCTGTGTGCTCCTTTCTGTTTGTCCTGATGGTAGAACTGATACTGTCATTCTTTGGTGTAATAAAGTTAAAAGCTGGGATCATGACCCGAGCCGAAGGCAGCCGCTTAACCAACTGAGCCACCCAGGCGTCCCGCCACATATTATTTCTTTATTTATTCTTTATTTATTTGTATTTTTAAAAATTTAAACTCAATTAATCAACATATAACGTATTATTGGTTTCGGAGGTAGAGATCAGTGATTCATCAGTCTTACAGAACACCCAGTGCTCACTACATCACATGCCCTCCTTAATGTCCATCACCCAGTTACCTCCTCCACCCACCCACTTCCCCTCCAGCAACGAGAGGCCACATATTTAATGTCAGGTTTGTTTGTTCATTTTTAAGCGAGGCAAACCTCTCCAATCTCTTCCCCCCAACCTCTCAATCTTTAGTAAAGTCTATTAATATTCATGAATTACTGTGAGTAGGTTTGTGTGTGCCTCTGAGGAGGGTGGCATTATAGGAAGGACTTTGTTGAACACTTGGGTCCACTTGGAGATCACGGGTGTGGAAACAAGATTCAGGAGAGACCCTTGGAATATTGGAAGCCTCTGGGGAGCCAGGGTATCTCAGGGAGGCCTTTGAATTGTTGCAGGGACTTGAGTGGGGATTTTGAGACCAACTTATTGGAGGAGCATCAACTTCCCCCTGGTATCTGAATTATATTAGACATTAAAGCAAATCTCCAAGGGAAGCTGTGGAAGTAAGAATAAGATGCACTTTTATGTCTTAATTTAGCTGCTGGGGCAGCAGGTGGGGCAGGGTGGTGGGGGGGAAGCCGGACACCCTTCTTCCAGACACTTGTGCCTCCCTCCCTCCCATCATTCAGGTCTGTGCTCATATGGACCCTCCTTAGAGAAGCCTTCTCTGACCAGTAGAACTACTATACCAATCCCAATCAGTCTACTTTAATTCCTCCTCAACGTGGAAATTCTATACCTGAGTTTCAGTGGATTGTAAAGTTGTGTTAAGTTTAATGGATTTAGAGAAAGTCTCGATCTTGACTAGCCCCTAATTCATTCACTCATTCAGTAAATATTTACTGAGGGCCTACAATGCACCAAGCACTACTCTAAGCACTTGAGGGTACATCTGTGAACACAATAAGCAAAAATCACTAATGTGGGTCCTAAGCATTAAGGCAAACACAGTCTTAATTCTAATCGTCCTAACCCTGCACACTAGAAGTTTGCCCTCTCAAACGCAAAGCACTTTACAGAACTGCTTAGGTAGGTTGCTTCCTGGTAATGGGCATGTGTCCAGCTGCTGACACAATGAAGTATTAAAAATGTCACTCAGCACAAGAGTTTTTCTAAAATGTTAAGTTAATTGATTTTGTGTTTGCATAAAAAGAGTAGGTTGAAAAGTCAAATTTCTAAAGCCTCTGTCCTAAAACTGGGATATTCTGAAAGGGATCCTTTTTGTACTCTATTGATCTACCAGGCCTCTATCTCTAATGGATTGTTTAATTCAGATAACATCAAACCTAACTCATTTAAGTCACTTATTACAATTCAACCCATCCCTCCCTACCTCTCTCAAAAACCTAGAATACTCTATGAAGGGAGGTCAGGTTGAATCCAGGTTGCTCCCCGTGTGGTTATACACTACAACTGTCGTCCATTCCTCCAGACAGTGGGAACTCAGTGAGTGCTGAAATAAGACCCATGCCCCGAAGATGCTCATGACCTAGAGAAGGAACATCCATGGAATCAAGCCAGAGGCACTCCTTGAGATACGTTACAGGGGACTTATATGCAAAATGTGAATACATAGAGAAAGGAGTCCCAAATTCTCTGAGAACAGAGGAATTGACACTTAACCCAGTTATTAGAACCTAGTTCAATTAGTTATTGAACTCCAGGAACAGGAAACAGAAAGAAAGCCATCTGAACAAAAAACATAATGGATTCTGCTAAGTTCCCTGTGGCTGGAGTAAGTGACCTCTACGCTAGAATGTATATGGCAGGAGATGAAGCTGGACAAATGGGCACAGTCTGGTAACGAAGGATTTTGCATACTATCCTGTGAGAAATGAGTAGCAGTGTGATATGATCTGACTTAACGTTTTACAAACATCATTCTTGGAGCAGTGTAAGGCATCAGACTAGAGGTGAGGAGACCAGTGAGGTGGCTGTTTTCAGCAGTCCAGCACCTAGACCACGACAGAAGGGTTGGGGAGAAGGATCAGACACTAGAGAGAGTTCAAGAGTAAAAGTGGGAGGACTTAACATCAGAGGTCAGAGGACACCAGCGGGGAATGAGGTTTCTTGCTGGGTAACTGAGTAAATGGTAGACCTCCCAAATTATATCTCCCTTTCCCTTACTTCTTCTTGATAACATCAGGATGATGTTTAAACCAATTTTATTCTTTAGAAGTCTAGCTGTCCTTAAATTCAATACATTCCTGGTTTGGAGAATTCCCCACCATGCCAACCCAAGAGAAAGCCAGAAACTTGCCAGCCTCCCTTACAGCCAGTAGCTAGACACAGGAATCCAACTCCACTAATCAGATAAGAATTTTTTTTGGAGGGGCTTCTGGGTGGCTCAGTCAGTTAAGCAACTGCCTCCCGCTCAGGTCATGATCCCAGGGTCCTGGGATCGAGCCCCACATCGGGCTCCCTGCTTAGCTGGGAACCTGCTTCTCTCTCTCCCTCTGCCACTCCCCCTGCTTATGCGCTCCTGCTCTGTGTCACATAAATAAATAAAATCTTTAAAAAGAAAAGAATTTTTTTTGGAGCCTAAGTGACACAGAGAAGGGGTGCCATAGAATCCACTTGAATGATGGTGGTCACAGGTAGATGCAGTTTCTGCATGAGTTGGAGGGAGAAATGTTACCAATGATCTGCAGACTCGGCATCTCTCTGCCTATGTTGCTGAGATGGGCTCGGGCTCTCTGCCCAGTGGTGCTGCAGTTATGTCTCCCAGGGGCAGCTCTACACTGTGATTGGGGGTTATTCCTGTAGATATAACATTTAGCACCCCCCAGGAATTCTGTGAGTTTCCTAATAGCCTTTAATAACTCTCTTTTTGGCTTAAACTAGCTCAAATGATTCTGCAACTAAAATCCCTAAATGATATACCACTTCTCTGTGATAGCTTGACTGCAAGCAACAGAAAGCTCCTTCTTCTATTTAAAATAAGTAACTAGTTACCTCAAAATAAAGGTTATGCAATGGCAGCAAAATTGTTCTACAAATATATAATAAGCCTTTATTTTGTGCCAAGCATCCTTCTAGGTGCTTTACACAAATACTTCATTTACAAATGGTTGGTTTTACTAGTGAGGAAATGGAAGCTAAAGTGTCCCAAGGCCATACAGCCAGTGAGGGTTAGAGCAGCTCTTTGAAGCCTGACAGTCTGACTCCAAATTTGACCCTCTCCTTAACTATCCTAAACAATCTTGCTATTGGAGAAGCTCATTGTATAGCCGTATAGTCCGCCCAGTCCAAATTGTATCCCATGCCTGAGTCTGCCCTCAATGAGTAAAGGAGTGAAGAATGATTAACTTGGGCTAGGGGAAGTGGGAATATAGTTGGATCTGAAATTTGAAAGATTAAGTGGAACAAGAAGACACCCTTGAAATCACTACATTATCAGGTGGCGGGTGCAAGGAACCAGGTACCAGGCTGCGCTGGTTAGGATGTGTTTGGCTGCAAAAAATAGAAACCTCAAATAGCAGCACCTTACGTCTTACACGTATTTGTTATGTCATTTATCAAGAAGACAGGAAGTAAGGTATTCCCAGTCTGCTTGAATATCTCCATGTTATCATAGACCTAGGATTTTGTATTTTTTTATTCTGCAGCTACAGAGTATTGGATTTTTGGCCTCAGGTTGACAAAATGACTGCGCTAGATAGTTGCAGGCATCTTGTCCTTTCAAGACTGCTTCCAGAGTAGGAAGTTGGGTGTGACAGCAAAACGGAGTCTCCTTTCCATAAACGTACTGGCTTTTAAAAGTCTCCCTGGTTATAGCTGTGTAATGGGTTTTCCCCTAAACCTATCACCAACAAGTAGGAATGAGATTACCATGACTGACTTAGATGATTTGTCACCTGGAGGAGGGTGAATCCTACCTTTTCTGAGTACTTTGCTTTCTGCTAAATACCTGAACAAAAATTTGAGTTTTGTGTCAAGGAAAAGGTGTGTGGCAGTGGCTTTTGGATAGAAATGGACAGGGTCTGCCATAATGGACACCAGGCTTCTGGTCTGGGGTGATTTGTTTCTTTGCTCAAAAAGTAATTTTTTCGTTAGTGTTAAGTGCTGTGTGATCTTTGAGTCTGCCCATTACTTGCTGTTTGTTCTGGCAAGTGATTTGATCTTTCTAGATTTTGGCTTCTATATCTCTATAATGAAATGGCTAAAGTAGATGATTTTGAGGTCTTTCCTCATATCCCATTCATTTATCTCTTCTCTCTTTTATCACACTTTTATATTCAGAGCTATCATATTTGCTGTCAGAGACCTTTAGGAGGTGGATACTTTTGTCAATAGGTAGTTTATTCCCTCTTACCACCCAAAGCCATGCTTTCCAAGGTGGGACTCCCATACTCATGGTGTATGAGTGGTAGATCAGTGGATATATGAAGCCATAGGATATGAATGGTGTATCTTCCAGGATTTTTTGCAAAGACTGGGGAGGAAAGCCTTCAAAAATTGTGTTTTCTGTTATATGATTGTGAACCTGTTATGGAATATGGTACAAAATTCTCAAACTTGGACAATAGCTACATCTCTTCTGGGGATATGTGTGTGTTCTTCTCTGTGGCTGAGGGTCTTTAAATAGAAAACTTTGTGTGTAGCGATGACTAAATTAATATTTTCTGAATTCAAAAAGTGAATTCAGTTATTTGCATATTACTTGGGTGTGCTATATAAAGTTTTCCAATCTCAGCACACTGAGTTTGGGCCATATATTCCTTGTTTTAGGGACTGTGTATGTGTTGTAGGATGTTTAACAGCATCTCTTAGGTGTGACTACCAAAAATGCCTGCAGACATTGCAAAATATCCCCTGTGGAGCAAAATCAACCCAGTTGAGAATGAAGTGAATGGATTGATTCTGAATTCTTAATCAACCCTTCTAGGATTAATAGTTACATGGTCTTAGACAAGCTACATAAATCTATAAACTTCAGCTTCCTTATCTGTCAAATAGGGCCAGCTCATAAGATTATTGTCTGTATTAAATGAGGTCACAGATGTTGAGTCTAGTGCAATGCCCAGTCTATAATAGACCTTCCATGAATTTTAATTCTTATCTTCCCTTCAGTTTTCTAGGGCTGTGGAACTTTTCAATTGGAAGGGATCTTTGAAGTCATCTTACTAGAATTCTTCATTTTCCAAATTAAGAGACTGAGGTTCATAGAGCTAATCTATCTTTTTAACTCTAAATTTATCTTTATACTCTGTTAATACAAAGGAGACATACTGAAGTGGAATTGTACAGAAGTGGATGAGTTCAAAGGCTCTCTCCTGTCAAGGCTGATTTGCAAGGTTCTTGCCCCTGTAGATTTCCTCATGATGTATAACCTCTGAGAGAATTCGTGAGGCACTAAATCCCTTGTGTGACTCAGACTGAGTTCAAATGTTTGTTGTCAGGGTCCATCAATTGTCTCTTTGGAAGTGCTTGTCCTGTGCACTTTAAATATTGGAGAATGTTTAACATTGAAACAAAATGTATGGAATATGAGAGTTAATGCTCTGAGCCAGGCAAAGCTTAAAAAAATTTGTAGTCACCAAGAACACATAACAACTGTTGAAGAAATGGAGCAAAAGAAAGAACCAGAAAGATTAATGGATAACTCGTTTTTCTCTTTCTTCTTTGCTAAGGACAAGGCTATTCTGACTTAAAAGACTGGGGGGAAACTAATAGAGGGGACTAAACCCCTGAGAGGGGAGAAATGGTGTAAGAGCTTTCCTAAAAGAGTCCATGTTTCCTGGACCAAACCAATCCCTGTTCAAGCTATTGGGAGATTTGCTGGTGAGACCGTAGGACCACTGTTGATAATCTGAGGGACTCATAGAAAATAGGAATCATCCTGGAGGACTGAGGATGGGCAAATGTCCTGATTTTTAGGAAATACAATTAATGTTTCCCTCCTCATTTCCACCAACTAGGAATTCGTGAGTTTGGCACCAGTCCTAGGCAAAATTCCGTAAAAGATTATTCTACTAATGGCTTATGAGCGCTTACAAATTAAGCAGCAATCTCTCTAAGCCAGTAGTGTTTCAGCAAAACAGGTCATGCCAGAGTAATCTAATTTCCTTTTTTGATTAAGGCCATTAGAATGGCTGAGCAGGGATGTGGAGTGAGCACAGAATATCCAGATGACAGCAAGGCCTGTCTCTTGTGACATTGTTGAAGGCAAGACGTAGGAAGATGGACTGGATACTGATATCATGCAGTGGCTTCAAAACTGTATCCAGTGGATGCCAGTTAATGGATGGATAGTGATAAGGAAGCCGATCCCCAGTGGCTGCTGTAGGGCATTGGCCCTGGGCCCTGTGACTGTTCATACTTTATTAGCATATTAACCAGGTTCGACAATGAATATGCTATACCCTTGGCTCTTTGGGGGATCTGCTTGGGCCATAGGCCTTAACGAAGAGATACATGTAGGTAGCCATGTTTTGTGCCAAGTGACCCCAAGTTCCAGAGTACAGCTAATTGAACGCATTGCTTCAGGGATATATGTTCCATGGTAGTGCACATCCTTGTAGATCCGGCTCCTGACTACCTCTCTAGTCCCAGTTTTGCTGCTCTCTTCTCCATGCTCCCAATGTTTAGCTATATCAACCTATAATCACCTGCATACACAAGGTCATTTTATGCCCCCTTCATTTTGTACATTTTTCTGTATCTGACTTCAATGCCCTTTCTTCTCTTCTGCCTACTTCTTCATCTACCTCATAAGCTCTTACTCATATGCTAGACTTAACTAAACCTTCCTGTTCTTTCCTTTCCTTCTCACCCTTTTTGGGCACCTTTCTTTTCTTTTTTCTTTTTTCTTTTTTTTTTTTAAAGATTTTATTTATTCGACAGACGGAGATCACAAGTAGGTAGAGAAGCAGGCAGAGAGAGAGGGGGAAGCAGGCTCCCTGCTGAGCAGAGAGCCCGATGTGGGGCTCGATCCCAGGACTCTAGGATCATGACCTGACCCAGGACTCTAGGATCATGACCTGACCTAGAGTCCCAGGACTCTAGGATCATGACCTTTAACCCACTGAGCCACCCAGGCGCCCCGGGGCACCTTTCTTAATACATTTTTCCCCATCTGAATTTTGGTGCTTCTACCCACCACTGTTTTCAGAATTATCACACTGTATTACCGATGTATTAACTTATCTGTTTCCTCTGACCTCTCCTTGCTACCTTCACCAACCACTCCCCATACAGTCACCTTCAGCTCATTGAGAGCAGGGACAGGATCCTTCCCAGAGCCTGGTATTTAACAGAGGCACTCAGTGAAAGAATTATTGAATAAAAAATGAATGAATGAATGAATGGCCTATATAAAACACATTATTCTGGCTCTCTGTTACTCAGTGTCAGCCTGCTAAGAATCACAATGACATAAAATGTTTTTGTGTAGCCTGGCTCCTTAGAGCCAGCTTTCCAAAGGATTAAAAAAAAAAATACACTGAACAGAATCCTTTCCCCTCTAGTCACCTGCTGCCTCAATAAGGGCTTATGAATGCATGAAACAGCAACAAAACTCTTCATCGTGGCATATGCAGACCACATTGCCACAACCTGCCAGGGTCTCCCAGGGCTGTCAGTGTCTTGATTGACTGGGAAGTCCACACTGAAAGTCAGAATTTTCAAGGTTCCCCTCCTGTGGCACCCAGGAAGGTACATCTATGCTATCAGTAGGAGGCATTTTTAGAATTGTTCCCTGCCCTTCTGAAAAGGGAGTTGAGCCTTACTCATCTTATCTCTTTTCTTCTAATTGACTTGGAAGGTAAGTACCATCTTATTTAAATGCAACCGGAGCAGAGAGGCTCGAAGAATAATTCAGCTTTTCTGATACTTCAGGAAGAATCTAATTATTATGAGAAGATCTGGGCCTTTAAAAAGGATGCTCTGTGGTATAATGAAAGAATTAAAATTCAAATAGGGGCACCAAATGCAAGTCAGCAGGCATTTATGTCTGTGCCAATTATTCAGTTCTAAATAGCTAGACCAGCCAGTGTTTGTTGCAGGTTGGCTGAGTTGCCTAACGGGAAGACTGGCATCCTGGCATGCTACCAACGTCCCTGAGTCCATTCTGGTCCCCGTGTAATGGGAATTGGCATTTAACACCCTCCAAAATGCAAGAGATGATGCTTCACTGGTGATCCTTCACACTCAGAGTTAGGACAGGCCTCACATACAAAATCCTGCCAGGCCAAAGGGTGTGAAACCCTGGGGATCTGGAGCACACAGACCAGGGTGTGAATCTTCAGTGTGATCACAGAGTCTGAAGGAAACTCAGACTTGATTATTAAAGGGGCATCTGGATTTATTAACAGTGTATATATAATGACTTTTCTGATTTCATCACAAAGTAGGTGTGAAGCACTTAGAAACTTAGAATCCTTATTGTATGACACTCTTGCCTGTTTGTGAAATTTTCATCCGGAGCTCTCATAGTACTTATGGCTAGTGCTTATTAATAATAACAATAACAATGTTCCGTGTTTAGGCAGAACTTTTCACTGTGGTCTCCGAGTCCTCACAATGTCCTGGCTAGGAGGCTTTAGAGCTCTTAGACTCAGCTTTGTAGTTGAGAAACAAGGGTTAGAAGGCTTGCTAGAGCATGAAGCGAAGCAGAAACTTCATGTTTTTGTGGCCGTTCTCGCAGAGGAAGTGTCATGGGCAGAGATCCCCACAGATATCAGGATGAGGCATGCCTTTTATCTGCCATGGTTCAAGCTCCCCACTTTCAGAGACAAGAGGACCCTGGATCACACCCACTGCTCTTCTTAGTTGTCATTTGAGATCTAGGGGCCTGAAAAAACATCTGCAGGCTCTAGAGAGGGGAAGGCCGCTCTCAGAGAGAAGGAAATTTGTTGAACATCTGCTTTTAGCCCCTCAGAGTAACAGAAGAGAACCTGAAGGAATCAGGGCTTCGTGGGGCCCACTTTCAGAAAGAGGGCAAAGATAGATTCCTGACTCACACTGTCTGTGGTGGTTAATTTTATTTGCCAACATGGCTGGGCCACAGTAGCCTGATATTTGGTCACCTAGCAGTTTGGTGTCTCTATGAAGGTAGTTTTTAGATGAGATTAACATTTAAATCAGTAGACTCAGAATAAAGCAGATTACTCTCCATAATGTGGGTGGACCTCTCTTAAGGACAGCCTTAAGAGGGGAAAAAAAAAAAACAAGTTTCCCTGGGGAAGAGGGAATTCAGCCAGCAGGCAGTCTCAGGACTCAAGCTGCAACATCAACTCTGCCCCTGGGTCTGCAGGTGCCGGCCTGCTCTCCAGATTTTGGACTTGCCAGTCCAGCAATCACATGAACCAGTTCCTTAAAATAAATCTTTCTCTGTGTTTCTCTCTCTTTACACACCCCCCCCCACATACATATGCATATCTTGTTGGTTTCATTTCTCTGGAGAACCCTAATATACACACCATATACCCGGTTAAATTCAGATGGATTAAACATTTAAATGTAAACAAACAAAAGGATAAAAGCACTAGAACAAATATTGGCAGATATTTTGGCAGATGTGGGAGGGACTGAAGAATGCATGCCACAAGCAGAAACTATAAAGGGAAAGATGGGCAGATTTGATTAGGAAAAGTCTCTATCTTCTAATGTCTGGAAATACCATAAGCATGTAAAAGGGAAAGTGATAACTTGGGGAAAGTTCACAATATATGTTTTAGACTGAAAGCCAATATATTCAGTACACAAAGAACTGTTACAAGAGAATAAAAGGAGCTGACCATCCCAAAAGAAAAATGGACAAGAACAGGTAAGTCACTAAGAAAAACAAGTGACCAATAAACATGTAGAAACATAGTATCAAAGAAATGCAGATACAAGTAAAATAAAATCTTTGCCCAGCAGGTGATCAGAAACTAAAAAGGATGCTCATATGCAATGTTAATAATGATGCAGCAAGGGGCACCTGGGTGGCTCTGTGGGTTAAAGCCTCTGCCTTCAGCTCAGGTCATGATTCCAGGGTCCTGGGATCGAGCCCCACACCGGGCTCTCTGCTCAGCAGGGAGCCTGCTTCCTCCTCTCTCTCTGCCTGCCTCTCTGCCTTCTTGTGATCTCTGTCTGTCAAATAAATAAAATCTTTAAAAAAAAATAATAATGATGCGGCAAGAGGGGCTACTGTTGGTGGGCTATAAATTAGTACACCTGTTTTAGACTTTACAGTTCTATGGTTAAGATTAACATCAGACAGATTACAGACATTTGTGGATGTATGCCAACCCCTGCAATATTTATAATAGCATACAATTGAAAATAACCTAAATGTGCATCAATATGGTATTAGTTAAATAAGTTATGGTAAATCCATATAATTAAAAGGAACTTGTGAATTATATTTACCCAGGCAGATGACCATTATTTATTTATTTAGGTAAGTGTGTATTTATTTATTTATTTAAAGGTTTTATTTATTTATGAGAGAGAGAGTGCATGCACGCATGAGCAGGGGGAAGGGGCAGAGGGAGAGGGAGAAGCACACTCCCTGCTTAGGAATGAGCCTGAGGCAGGGCCCTGAGATCCTGACCTGAGCCAAAGGCAGATGCTTAACCGACTAAACCACCCAGGTACCCCACTTATTTATTTCTTTTAAAAAAGTGTTTTTTGTTGTTTTGTTTTGTTTTGGTTTGGTTTTTTTTTTTTTTGGTGAGAGAGAGAGAGGGAGAGTACATCAGCAAGTTGGGGAAAGGGCAGAGGGAGAGAATCCCTCTGCTGAGCCCAGAGCCCAACCTGGGGTTCAGTCTCATGACCCTGAGCTCATGACATGAGCCGAAATCAAGAGTCATACTCTCAAAGGACTGAACCACACAGGGGCTCCAGATGGCCATTATTTATTAAGCAAAAAGGGCAGTAATAAAAAAATGTGCACAGTACAAATCCCAGTGTTGCAAAATAGATATTATATGTGTGGGTAAGTCAACATTCTTGAATAGAAGAAAGCCTGAAAATAAATACACCAAAATGTTAACCATAGTGAGTAGAGGGATTATGGGTGACTTAAATTTCCATTTGAGTATATGTATGTGGTGGAGCTTGGGGATGTTTTTTCTACTATAACCTTATATTACTTGTAGAGTAAGAAAAGAGGTTATTATTTTTTAACTTTTGTTTTATTTTTATACTACAGTATGTATGGGGTGGGGAGGCAGCAAGGTAAGCAAGGTACAGCAAGGATGGGGCCTGTAGGATTAGAAACCAAAATCAAGGACAACAATTTCCAGAACTTATAAGAGTTCAGAAACCTCTGACCTAGTCTCACATTTATTATGTTGGCCATTCTTTTGTTTCCCTGACTTGATTAGCAGTGTATTTGGGAAAAATGGGGCTTATTTTGGGGAAACAAAGAATGGGGGAAGCAGAGGAGACCACATCCTGTTCCATAACTTATCTGACAGTGTTGAGAGTGGAAGACAGCTCTGGAGAGGGGGCATATAGCCTATAAAGAGAGTAGAAAGCAGATAATCGCTGGGGCCACAAAAAGGATCTAGGGGTATGTGCCAAATGGGGGTGAAATGGAGGAGGAAGAAGAAGGAGAGTCTACCTATCAGGAGCTGGGAGTTGGAGGACAGCTTGGGCAAATACTTGTTGGCCCCAAAGCAAGAGGCCCACATACGTATCTCCAGATGTATGCCAAAGTTTGAAAACCGATATCTTCTTTCTATACTCAAAAATCCAGCAGCCCTGTATGCACTTCATATGGAGAAAATAAAAAGATTCTTTTCTGGAAAAACTGTTCTAGGTGAAACACTTGTGCATACTGATACCTCCTGTGAAGAAAGCCAACTTACCCAGCAGTCAACCCCAGAATTTAACAAGGCTTAGCCATGCAAACACAGTTTCCATCAGCTTTTTAGCTCCCCATCATTAACTATGACTGGACAATCAAGTATCACAAAAATTTTAAGGAAAGCCTCCAAAATTAAAAAGAGAGACCAAACCGAGTAGAAGGAGGAAACAAGACAGTACATGGGGCAATACTTAAAAGTTTAGAATTAAAATTCTCCAAGAGAAAAAAGAAGATATTACATCACTTAAGCGAGCAAAATGCTATGTTTAAAGAAAAAGAAGGTACAATCAGAGAACAAAGCAGAACACACAGAAATGTTTAAGAAAAATATGGTGGCTGAAAGTTTAGAGGGTTCTCAAAACTATCCTTACATTCAGTGATTCTCTAGAAGGATTCGGAGTCAGAGGCAGTTGTAATCACAACTATTGCTTTTCACAGCAGAGGAATACACAGCAGGGTCGGTAAGGGAAAGACACATCTGGCAGAGTATGCAGGTTTCCAAAGTTTTCCCTCTGGGTAGTGTGGGGTTTTCATACAAAATATGCTTTGGCCCTCAGCAGTGAAATGTAGGAACTCATGCAGTGTTTTTGCCCATATAAGGCCTCTTAAGACAGAGTCCTGGATTTTTATTGCTGGTTATTTAAGAAAAGAAAAGTTGCTTGTGCAACCAACCACAATTATTGAAGTTCCAAACTCTCAGAAGGAAAGCAGGTGTTCACCCTAAATCACGTTGTTTGTGTGAACAATCTAGGCAGGCTGGTAGAACAGAATTCAGTGCCCCAGGCACACAAAACATTATCATTTATAGCATGGAGTACATACCAGAGGCCATTTCCAGGACCCTCCTCGAAACCTCCTAGAGATAGCAACATAAAGCCTGCTGCGATTAACATAGCAGCAGGCCTTTCCTGCAGACTGAAACTGAAATTCAAGAGAAAATATTAAAGATCACATTGGAAAAAAATCTTTTGTGAAGAGGATGGAAAAGAAGATAAAGAAATGGAAAAATAGAATAATGATAAAATTAGGAAATCAGTTCCAGAAGTCTGACACTTAGGATGAGCAAACAGAGAAAACTGATGGGAGGAAAATATAAAAGACATAGTAGAAGAAAAGTTCCTAGAATTGAAGAATAAGAGTTTCCAGATTGAAAGAGTCCATTAACAACACAACCTGATAGAGGACCCTGAAGAAGAGATTGTGAGTGAGTACTAACTCCTTTTGTGTCTGGGACCTCCAGGTGTTCCAAGCTGACATGTTATCTCTCATTTGCCCTTTAACCAGTCATTAATAGTGAGTTGATATTGAGTTGATTTTTTTTAGCCTGTTTATATGGCAATTGCCACTTCTTTGCTTTTTTATTTGGTTTATATGTCTTATTTGTTCTTGGAGGTGATTATTTGGAATTTATCTTACTCTGTTGCCTTCTGAACTCTTTGATATACTCAAAAAATGTTAGTTTTGAAAAGATTATCTGGCTTTTAAAAAGGGTTGGAAGGTCTTTTTTTTTTTTAAGATTATTTATTTATTTATTTGACAGACAGAAATCACAAGTAGGCAGAGAAACAGGCAGAGAAGGAGGAGGAAGCAGGCTCCCTGCTGAGCAGAGAGCCTGATGTGGGGCTGGATCCCAGGACCCTAGGATCATGACCTGAGCCAAAGGCAAAGGCTTTAACCCACTGAGCCACCCAGGCGCCCCCCCCCCCCGCCTTTTTAATAGCTTTCTACATTCTAAGAGAAAGTGGAGATTACATATAGATTTAGAACCAATCCCTACTGCTATGCCTAATGTTTTCTTTTAAAGATTTTATTTATTTATTTGACAGAGAGAGAGAGACACAGCAAGAGAGGGAACACAAGCAGGGGGAGTGGGAGAGGGAGAAGCAGGCTTCCCACTGAACAGGGAGCCCAATGTGGGGCTTGAACCCAGGACCCTGGGATCATGACCTGAGCTAAAGGCAAAAGCTTAACGAGTGAGCCACCCAGGTGCCCCTGCCTGAAAAAAGGTATTAGAAAATCTTTTCTGTGAAAAAAGGTATTAGAAAATCAGTTCACATATTCTCAATGTCTCCTTTTTCAGTAGCTTTGCAACTTTGCCTGGCTTGCTAAGTCACTGAGGAAAAAGCATCTCTGTTTGCTTTTTATTTCCCCCAAATTCAGTGGTGTCTTATTGTTTCCCATCGTCTTTATTCTTGTGTGTGTTTTTTAAAGATTTATTTATTTATTTATTTATTTTAGAGAGAGAGTGGGGGGAGGGGCAGAGGTAGAGAATCTTCCCCCACTGAGTGAGGAGCCTGCCTGCAGCCTGAATGTGTATTTCAGGATAAATGAGATTATGACCTGAGCTGAAACCAAAAGTTGTACACTCAATTGACTGAGCCACCCAGGGCCCCCCACTTTTTTAAGATTTATATTCTTGAGGAGGTTTTTAAAAAACTTTTTTATTCTTTAATATCAATTCATGTGGATTTGGGGAGAGAGTTGTAAAGATAAATATACACTTTCATCCCATCCTGTTTATATTAGATTGTTGAATGCAACATTTGCAAAGGCTGAGCCATGAGGTAACCTTAGCTTTATGTTGATTACATAGGAATTATTTTTTTTAAGAAAGGAAATGATTTTCAAACATTGGTATCTTAATTTTTACTAACCAACCTCTATACCTAAGTATACTGGGATGCTACTTTGAGCTCAAGAATTTTTGCTAAACTTTCCTATGTGATGATTTCTCTTTTTTTTAGATTGAATTATTGAGGAAATGTGCTTAGCTCTTTATTTGGCTCAGAAGCTCTTTATTTTCTGACTAACCATCAATGTGTAAGTTGTTCATGGGATGTGACTAAGCTTCTTTTTGTTCAACACCATTTGGGGACTAGTGACACTCATCCAACAAAGACTTGAAGGCCAAGACCTCAGGGTTCTTTTGTGAAGGCTTCAAAAGGAAGGTGTCAGTCAGGGTGTGAGTGGGCATGTTTTCCTCTCCTCTCAGGAATATGAGAATTCTTGCCTTGCCTTGGAATTCAGGTGGTCTTATGCCTTGCTATTAAAGAGAAGTTATTCAGGTATTTTCTATTTAAGACATCTTTCAGCAGTCTGGGGATTAAGCAAATCTTAGTCAGTCATATTTTATAATATTGTTCATTAAGATTTGTTAAGATGCAGTGAATTTCTGTGAGTCTGTTATAAGATACAAATTAAAGTATTTTTTATTGTGGAAAATACGTATAATAGAAAATTAAAATGACATATTTTTAACAGGAAAAATGTGTACCACCTTTGTAGATTCCCTTCCCCCTCTCTGGGCCTTTATTTCTTCAATTATAAAATGGACTCTGGGACTAAATAATTTCTGAGCTTCCACTTGGGTTTTTTTTAGTAGCTTAATTGAGGTACAATTCACATACTATGTAAGTTATCACCTTAAAGTATACAATTCACTGGTTTTTAGAATATTGCATTGTTTTTTTTTTTAAATTGTGGTAAAAATATATGTAACATAAAATTTGTCATTTTAACCATTTTTAATCATCTAAGCATGTAATTCAGTGGCATTAATTGCATTCAGAATGTGCAACCATCACAAATAGTGCCAAAACATTTTATTATCTTCAACAGAAACTCTGTAATCATTAAGCAATCAATTTAGCTTTAACATACTAGCAATTATTGTTTTTTTTTTGTTTTATTTTGTTTTTTTGGTAAGCTCTATGCCCAATGAGGGGCTTGAACTCATGACCCTGAGATCAAGAGTCACATGATTTACCAACTAAGCCAGCCAGGCACCCTGCTGTTACCCTATTTTAGATAAAATTCTTCAAAGATCCTTATGCCCAAACTGGAAAAAGACTAATTTTAATTCCCAATCCCGGTGTTATTAGCTCTGTTATATGCTATTACACATTTATACACACTCTGAGTGTTGTTTTAAGCCCCATGATGGGCACATTAGCAGCTCTAAAGAAAGAGCAAAAGGGGAGAATGAGTTGGGGTTTTCATTGGATCTTGTAACGATAAGCCACGAGAGAGCCTTCATAGTCCCATCAGCAGTTTTCAGTTAACTTTCACATTAAGCAGATGTCTTTCAAAAAATATCCTCCCAACTGGTGAATTTTGGAGCTTTAGGAGGCTGTATTCATACATTCTCTTCAGGAGGTGTCTGGAAAACTGTTATTGATACCCACTGCTGAGATGTCCCCGGATGTTCCTTCATTGTTTGTGAATTGTTCATGGCACAAGAACCAGCTGATACATACTTCCTGGTCCTGAGGATTTCAGCTATCTATCCACATTGGATATCCACTTCGGAATACCTTCTTTGAATTGTATCTATCCACATTGGATATCCACATTGGAATACCTTCTTGGAATTGTTGCTAGATTACTATCTCCATGAGATCAGGGAGAAATAAAACCAGAATCATGACAAATTCTTAGTTTCAGCTCAGGTCATGATCTCAGGGTTGTGAGATTGGGCCCTCTGTCAGCCCTGAGTCAGGCTCCATGTGGGCCTCCGCACTGGACATGGAGCCTGCTTAAGACTCTCTCTCTCCCTTTCTTTCTGCCCTTATACCCCTCTAAAAGAAAGATTCTTAAAGGGTCTTTTTTCTTTCTTTCTTTTTTATTTTTAAGATTTATTTATTTATTTGAGAGAAAGTGCGAGAGAGCGTGACAGGGGGACGGGCAGAGGGAGAAGGAGAGAGAGAATCTCAAGCAGACTCCCTGCTGAACATGTAGCCCAGCATGGGGTCAATCCCATGACCCTGAGATCATGACCTGAGTCGAAATCAAGAGTGAGTTGGTTAACTGGGCACCCCTCTTTCTTTCTTCTAATCAAAAGATTATTTTTTTTAAGTTTTTTTATTTATTAGAGAGAGTGTGTGAGAGAGAAGAATGAAAGCAGGGTAAGGAGCAGAGGGAGAAGCAGACTCCCCACTGAGTAGGGAGTCCAATGTGAGGTTCTATCCCAGGACTCCAGGATCATGACCCGAGCCGAAGGCAGCCACTCAACTGACTGAGCCACCCAGGGGCCCCATCAAAAGATTCTTTATGATGATTTTATGGGGTGGTAGTTGCATAGGAACACCGAAAGAGAGAAAGGCAGCCTGGCCTAGTGGGCAAACTACTGAACCAGATGTTCAGTCTCTGATTTCAGTTTTGATATATTAATCTTGTTCTGTCTTGATCTGCAGCCTTGGACCACCATTTGATAACTCTGTGACTAGGTCCAACGAAATTAGAAATAACCACCTGTGCCTTCTCTTTACTGACAGGGGATGGTTTGACATGCAGTGAAATAAATTTATTAAAGCAATTTGATTTTTGCTGAAATAAAATGGCCTCTTCTAAAAGTATGGGCATATTATTTTTATGAGCTAGAGAATCATATGGGAACCTCTAACTGACAAGGTTAAATTGTCTCACTTTTTCTATGAAAGTTGAGATCTTTGAGATCTTGAAGTGGGAGACTAATTTTTGATTTATCAGGAAGAGTGGAGTAGTGGGCCATTGATGATCTATTACCCTTTTATTGTTGTTGCCATTAAACATCAGTTTTCCTGCCTCTGTATAGAATTTTTTTTAATGGTGTATATATTGCTTTTCTGGACAAGTTTTGATTTCTACTCTTGTAAAACCAGGGTTCCCAGTTCTCTTTTTTATGTTACCCTTTGTGAGTTTCTTATTCACCTAGGGAACTATGGGTGTGCTAAGGTTGGAGAAGGATGGTGGAAAGTATGGATCTCAGCCTTCTGTCATGTCTAGACTTTTTATAGTGACTGGATGGTGAGCAAGAAGAGGGAGTTAAAGAAGCCTGGTAGAAGTAACTGGAGTGTTTCCCCTGAGATCTACATAGGGAATTTGAATATCCTGTCAGTCAAGGAGGGTTGAACTGGTTCCCAGATGTGGGGAGGAGCGGGGAAGAACACAGGTAGGTAGTGAAAAAAGAGAAGAGCTTGGAAAGTCTATTAAGAGAGGCTCAAGGGGCACCTGGGTGGTTTAGAGGGTTAAGCCTTTGCCTTCAGCTCAGGTCATGGTCTTGGGGTCCTGGGATCAAGCCCCACATCAGGCTCTTTGCTCTGCAGGGAGCCTGCTTCCCCCCCCCCCCCGCCCCGCCTGCCTCTCTGCCTACTTGTGATCTCTCTCTCTGTGTTAAATAAATAAAAATCTTTAAAGAAAAAAAAATCCAAAAATTTTAAAAAAAAGGCTCAAATTTCCATCTGTGTAAGGGAGATCTGATTTTCCTGCCCTATTCCTTGAGCATCTCCCTCTCCCATAATTCCCAAGCCAGTTAATTTTCTACTGTCTCCAGAGTCCCAACCCTAGGTATCCACCTGCTACTTAGTTGTCCCACAGTTACCTCATACTTATGATGTCCTGAATTAGACTCAAGTCCTATCTCTATCCCAAGCTGTTCTTTCTCTTATATTTAACTCTTCTTTTTTTTTTTTTTAAGATTTTATTTATTTATTTGACAGAGATCACAAGTAGGCAAAGAGGCAGGCAGAGAGAATGAGAGGGAAGCAGGCTCCCTGCTGAGCAGAGAGCCCGATGCGGGACTCGATCCCAGGACCCCGAGATCATGACCTGAGCCGAAGGCAGTGGCTTAACCCACTGAGCCACCCAGGCGCCCCTATATTTAACCCTTCTAATTCAATCAGCCATCCAGATATGTAAGCTAGAAAATCTGGAGCCATCTTCAATAGTTCCTTCTCATTGACTCAATAGACATTTACTTATCATTTATTATGATAAGATACTGTACCATAGCAGGAGACAAAGATGATTAAAATACAGCCCTGAACATAAATAGCTCAGTTCAGCAGAAGAAGCAAACAGGCAATCACAATAGAGTCAGACACAAATCCTTTCTGTTTTGTCTCTTAAACGATTCTTGAATCTACATCCCCTCTCCATTCCTACTGCCAGTGATTAAGGTCAGACCTTTTCTTTGGCCAAATTACTGCAATTATCTTGTGTAGTTCTTTCTCTCTGCTCTTATTCTGGAAATACCCTACTTTTAGAGTAATTATTTCAAAGACACAGTCTGCCTCAACATAGACACTGTACCAGTTTCCCAGCATTCCATATGTCACTGTACTACCCCACACCCAATTTTAGTTATGAGAGCTTCTGTGGCCTTGAGAACATAATTTCTCTCCTTAGAATGCCCTTATCTATGTAGTGAATTCCTGTTTATCCTCAAAGAGGCAGTTTAATGTTCCCTTCCTCCAAGAAGCCTTTCTCAAATACTTAGTCAGGATTTAGTGTTCTCATACCTCCATTTATACTATCCATCATGCTGCATTTTCTCTTTCCTATTTATTTATTTATTTAAAGTGTTCCCTCACTGGCCCATAACTTCATTAAAGAACGTATTTTACTCCTGTTTCAAACTCCAGCAGCCAGATTAGTAATTGGAATAGAGTAAGTACTCAGAAATGTTAGAGAGATGAATGTCTGTTCGTTAAGCATGGGTGTGAAACAGCCATCGTTCTGTGCTATGATTTAGGACCAGGAAATGCTGACTTCTTGGGCATTGGGCTTTGGAGTTGACTTGTGGCAGAGATAAAGCCAACATTACTCTGAGCTTCCTTCTGTCTTCCCACAAATGTCGAAAGCCCAGTTTTGTTTTGTTTTTTTTTTTTAAGATTTTATTTATTTACCTGACAGACAGAGATCACAAGTAGGCAGAGAGGGGCGGAAGCAGGCTCCCTGCTGAGCAGAGAGCCTGATGCGGGGCTTGATCCCAGGACCCTGAGATCATGACCTGAGCTGAAGGCAGAGGCTTTAACCCACTGAGCCACCCAGGCGCCCTGAAAGCCCAGTTTTCAATAGGAAAAAGAAATTGCATATTAGGCAAAAAAAAGCTGTTTTTTAATAGATGTCATTTAATTCCAACAGCCCCCACCCTTTTTTTTAAGAAGATTTATTATTATTTCAGAGAGAGAGAATATATATAGAGTGTGGGGGGTAGGGAAGGACAGAAGGAGAGGGAGAGAGGATCTCAGACTCCCCACTGAGTGCAGAGCTCAGTCTCAGGACCTGAGATCATGATCTGAGCCTAAATCGAGAGTCGGATGCTTAAATGACTAAGCCACCCAGGTGAGCCCTATTCTATCCTAAAAGCCCTTTGAGGGAGACATTCTTTTTTTTTTTTTTTTTTAATTTTATTTATTTATTTGACAGACAGAGATCACAAGCAGGCAGGGAGACAGGCAGAGAGAGAGAGAGGAGGAAGCAGGCTCTCCGCAGAGCAGAGAGCCCGATGCGGGGCTCAATCCCAGGACACCGGGATCATGACCCGAGCTGAAGGCAGAGGCCTTTACCCACTGAGCCACCCAGGCAGCTCTGAGGGAGACATTCTTATTCTCATTCCACAGGAAATAGTAGCTCATGGAGATAAGGCACTTTCCTATGATCTTATAGCAACTAAGAGTTGAGCTGGGTTTTGAACCCAAGCCTGGCTGACGTTGACACTGCATTATTCCCACTGTTCTGTACTGCTACAAGTTTTAAGTCATGATATGAGTACTTGGTTAATTATTACTACATTTTAGGGGTAATAAGATGCTCATATAATGTCACTGGTAAGAACTGGCAGTTACTTGGTGAGTTACTATCCTGTAGAGTATCAGCCTGGAAAATTTAAGATTTCTGAATTCGGTTGTCTAAATTACACACAAAATCATTTGAGCTCATGCCATAGGTTGCAAACATGAGTTTTGGATTATAAAGAATTAAAGTGGTGCAGTAATGCCCCATTTGCCACTTTTATGGACCCCAGTTGGGTTCTTCCACCATCAGATAGAGTATCAGTGATTATTTATGAGGTTAAGCAATGCAGATAAGCCTTGGTAATTTCATCTATAGATGTGAAAAACATCTATAGTTTTTATACTCCAATCTATGTAGGGACACAATTGTGTGGTATTGATTCACCAGACTTACTCTGTACTCTCCTGTTGATTGATGTTCATGTTGTATTTAATTTTAATTCTTAAAATTGTAAATAATGCATATGGTGAACTTTTTAAAGGTTCAAATTTTAAAGCTTTTATCTTACAATTGATTCATCATCAGACATTTATTAAGCATCCATTCTGTGCCTGGCACTATATATATCACCAGTTAGAAGAACAAACACTGCCTATCAGGCCACAAGATGAAAATGGGATTTCTCTACTAACCGCCCAACCTATAACCCTTCACTATGAGAGTTGTAATTACAGGAGAGCCTGCTCTGTGCAGCTACTGTGCCAGCCATCTCACAAGAATTTATCTGTAGATAAGTAACGAGCATTCTCATTGTATGGAGGAAGAAACTGAGTTGTAGAGAAGTTAAGTCAACTGTGCAAGGACATGTGATGAATAATACGTGGCAGAACTGAGCTAGTTCATATATTCAACAAATTGTTTGCTTTCTCCAGGAAGACCTACTAAGTGCCAGGCATTATTCTGGAGTTACACTGGAAAGTAATACAATACAATACAGTATGGTTCTTATACTCTGGATGACCGATGATAAAAAGTAAACAAAGGAAGAAATGCTCAATTACCAATTGTGACAAGTGCTATGAAAGAAACAATTGGCTGCCATGGTAGAGAGTCCTGGCCTGGCAGCAGCGGCAGGAGAGCTGCTCAGATCAGGTGATCAGAAAGATCTTTTAATGGAGCTGACAGCTGAAACCTTGAAAAGAGAAGGGCCACAGCTGGTTTAAAGGCTCTTTTGGTGGGGAAAACCTTGGCATAATGGCGGAAGCAGGAAAACTCTAGTGTGGCTGCAGGGAAGCTGGGGAGTTCAACGTGGCCCAGGATGAGGTGGAGAGAAGGCAGGCTCTGACCCGGCAGGATTTCCTAGACCATGGACAGGAATCTTCATTTTATTTACCATGAAATGGGACATTAGAGGTTTAAGCAGGGGGTGAAATGGTCTTATTTGTGTTTTTATCACTTTGGCTTTTCTGTGATGAAAAGATTAGAGAGAGGAAAGAGTGGGAGTGTTGAGACAAGTGAAGAGGACATAGCAATAATCCAGTGAAAGATGACTTTTCAGTCTTGGGCCAAGAGAATCTTATTGAGGAGAGAAGGAAGGAGGAAGATCTACCTCTTTCTTGGTGGCGTAAATGACAAGGCTGTGTCATCCTAGGATCTGCCCTTTCCTATGCCACAGAAACCGCACCTCTCTGGCTGGGGATGGGGAGATCTTATGGAAGATTCTATTTCTGAAATCCTATTTATTTAATCTTTTAAATTCTTTGTGTTGGCTTCTGAAAGTTGAAAACTCTTCTCTTTCAAAAGACTTGAAGTTTTCTTTGTCTTCAGTTCCACCACCCACATTTAACATTTATGATGCACTGGTGAAACATTCTGCAGACCCGGGCTGTTGCTCACACTGACTCCTGACTTTCCGCATTTTGTAAATGCACAGCTTGGTGAATGTGACTTCCTTTTGTTTGTGACTTACAATACTGCAAGGGATGACTTTCCATGAGGCAAAAACTGATAATGGTCTATTATTTTAAGTTACAAAGAATTGGGTGGCAAAAGGGTTGGGAAGAAAACCTGAAATGTTTTGAGTGAATTATTTGGGTTTATAGAGCCTAAAGTGGCACCCCCCCCATCTTTTTATATTTTAAATAGGTTTCTTTTATTATTTTTCCTTTTCTCAAAAACAATGAATATTACAAGTAAAAAAACTACAGAGAACAAAATCCACAATTCCACTCACGCAGGGAAATCCACTGTAATGTAATGTAATGTGTACACGAAGTTGTCTTTAAAAAAAAAAAGTTATTTATTTATTCTAGAGTCAGAGAGCATGCACTAGTTGGGGGAACAGAGGGAGAGAATCTTCAAGAATACCCCCCACTGAGCACAGAGCCCTACGCAGGCCAGTCTCACAGTCCATGAGATCATGACCTGAGCCAAAACCAAGAGTCAGATGCCTAACTGACTGAGCCACCCAGGGGCCCCAAAGTTACGTTTTAAACAATTTGTTTTATTTTTACTAATATTAAAAATCAATAAAAAAATCAACCATGCCCATTACGGATAGTTTAGAGAATATAGAAAACTACAAAGAAGAAGGTAATTCACCATCCAAAGACAGCCATTCATCACATTTTAACGTTTTCAAGTTCTTTTTTAGTGCATATTGTATATAATTGATACCATATCATCTATTAATTTTCCTACCTAATATCGCTACCTAATAATTTTTCCGTTATTAGAATCTCTTCATAATTATTACATTTAATCACTACATAACACCACAATCTGTATTTGCTACCATGTGCCTTGATTTTCTAATTGTAAAATAATAAATGCATCAGATAAAAACAATACCAAGCTCACTGGATCATTGTGAGAATTCCATGGGTTACATGGGTTGATGGGTACAGAGCCTGATGCATGGCTAGTGTTCCATCAGTGTGGCAGCTATCATCATTTCCTTCCTAGGCATTTAGTCTGTTTTATATTTTCATTATTATATGTAAATATGTAATGAAAATCTTTTCTCTAAAGCTCTTTCTGTATGGATTATTTCAATTTCTTTTAGAGCTAATTTCCAGAAGTGTACTTACTGCGTCAGAGGGTGGGGATAATGTTAAGAAATTTAACATCACGTTTGCAGGTGTCAGTGCTGGATATTTTGGATGTATTGTGATTTAGATTGTGTTATGGTGGCTACCTTATTGACAATTGCCATGCCTAGGTGGGTAGAGTCACAGGAGATGAACCACAGGGTTAATAGTCTGTATTTAGAACCATCTGATTCTTAGTTGCAACATAGAAGAGAGGGAGGATTGTAGCAGAATCACCTAGGGGGCCTTTAAAAATGTAATTTTCTCTTCCCTCTCCTCAGCATCCTTATGTCTGTGCCACAGCAGCTTGGGGCATGCTTTTTCCTTCTGAAAAAATCTCACCATCTTCTCCCTCCCAAATCACTGGTATAATAACCACTTTACAGATAGAAGTGTATCATTTCCTTCAGATGCGTTGGACGGGGCAGATTTTGAGAAGCAATCAATGGTTTAGGTGATGGCGAATAGTGGTTAGGACTCAGGGTCTGAAGGTAAAGAGGAGATTGCATTTGTCACCTTCAAGAAGGACTGCTGGATGCACCCCTGCAGCCGCCCATAGTGGTCCACAGCTTTGTTCTGGGCCACGCTTTAGATGCCCCAGGAGACCATCCACTGAATTTAAAGTTTGTGAAACTTAAAGTTGCTGTGGAACCACGGTGATCTTTTCATTCAGCTCTGAGACCAGTTTTCAGGCCCCGAGCTGCTCCCTTTTCATCCCTCTGCCCCAGCCTGGTGGACGGAGCCTGCCTGCTTTTTTCATACTAAAGCTACTATTCCTCATCTGCCTCCTTGTCCCCACCAGTCTGACTGTTAAAGCCTGACACAGCTTTTCTGTTGTCTCTTTCCACGTTGTTGAAGTGGGGCTAAGCTCACCCCAGCCCTGAGTCTGGCCAGTCAAACTATTCCATCTTGATGGCCAGAATGATTGGTTCAGAGGCAGGCATGTGACCCAAACTGGACCTTTTTTCATGAAGCTATCAGGAGAGATAAGAGTCTTCCTCTGAGATGTGAGCTGTATGGCTGTTGTAAGCACCAGGGGGTGGAAGCCATTTCTGCTATAGGAGAGAATGTGGCCAACGGCAAAGAGAAGCAGAGCTGAGAGCTGGAAGAGACAGAGAGCTCAAGGACATCGTCTGAACTCCTGGTTTTAGTTGAAGAAGTTGCCGGCTTCTTTTTAATCCTTCCCATATAGTCATGAGTTTTTTGTTTGTTTGTTTGTTTGTTTAGAGGCAAAAGCAATGGTTCTACCAAGGAGGACCTATGGCCAAATACATCTCAGCATTATTTTACTTCTTTAAAAAAAAAAATTTCTTTAGCTTAGATATAATTGACATATAGCATTATATTAGTTTCAGATATACAACATAATGATCCAGTATTTGTATATATTGCAAAATGACCACCCCCAATAAGTCCAGTGAACATCTGTCATCATATATAGTTACAAAGATTTTTCTTATGATAAGAACTTTGAAGATCTACTCTCAATTTTTAAATGCACAGTACAGTATTATTAACTATAGTCATCATGCTATATATATTATATCCCCATGACTTATTTATTTTATGACAGGAAGTTTGTACTTTTTGACCCCTTTCATCCATTTTGCCCCACCTCCCCACCTCCCCACCTCTTGCCTTTGGCATCCATCAGTCTCTGCTCGGTATCTATGAGCTTGTTTCTCGTAGGGGAGTGGTGATGTGGATTTCATCTATAAGTGAGATTATACAGTATTTGTCTTTCTCTTTCTGACTTAGGTCACTTAGCATAATCCCTCAAGGTCTATCCATGTTGTAGCAAATGACAGGATTTTATTCTTTTTTAGGGCTAAAGCATCCTATTGTAAACATCCATCAATGGACACTTTGGTTGTTTCCATATCTTGGCTATTGTAAATAATGCTCCATGTTCATTGGAACATGGGAGTGCATATACCTTTTTGAGTTAGTCTTTTAGTTTTCTTTGGATATGTAACCAGAAGTGGAATTGCTGGGGTGCCTGGTTGGCTCATTCGGTTAAGTGTCTATCTTTGGCTCAGGTCATGATCCCAGAATCCTGGGGTGGACCTCGCTTCGGGCTCTCTGCTCAGTGGGAAGGCTGCTTCTCCTTCTCCTTCTGCCTGCTGCTCTGCCTGCTTGTGCTCTCTCTGTCTCTCTGTCAAATAAATAAATAAAATCGTGAAAAAAAAAGTGGAATTACTAGATCATATGGTAGTTATATTTTTAATTTTTTTGAAGAACCTCCATTGATGTGGTTGCATCAATTTATATTTCCACCAACAGTGCACAGAGGTTTTCTTTTTCTCTACATCCTTGATAGCACTTTGTTATTTCTTTTCTTTTTGATAATTGCCATTTTAACAGGTGGGAAGTATATTTCATGGTGGTTTTGATGTACATGTCCTTGATGATTACTGATATGTTTAGCAGTTTTTTATGTATCACATATCTACATTATTATCTACATCTATATCTACGTTATTTACTTCTTGATGAAGTAAATTAATTACATATATAACTCCTTGCAAATATGGACACAGGTAGTTGGAAAATTGCAAATGCTTACCAAATATTTGGATATTAAGTATTAAATGAATGAATGAAGGAGTCAATGGCATAGTATCCTTAAGCAATTCAGTTTCAGAGCTAGACTTTTAAATATTTGATCATTAACCAAGAATGCTCAGTGGAGGTTGATGCATGGTATTTAATAAGATTGCCCACCTGTTAAGGGTTCTAGACAGAATCAGGTTCATGAATTGAAATACAAAGTTCCACCTAGTGCCAGAATGGCTCATAGATACTTGTACTGTGTGTCAAAACAGCATCTCCAGATACCTGGCACTGTCCTTGTTGTCAGGACTGAATCTTAGAATCATTTCCTCCTTACACTACTAATACACAATCTCTGACCCTCTTCAGTCCCCCAACTATCCTGGACAGGGATTTCTTCATAGAAGACACAAACTGACTAGAATGAGAATCATAGGATGTTCAAAACACAAAGTTCTTCAGAGATTACAGCCAGTAAAAAGAGACATTTAACTTGCTATTTGCACTGATGAGCAAACAGAGGTCCAGAAAAGTGAATTAACTTGCTCAAAGTCACACAGCCTGGGTAGGCATGAACCTCCATGCCATAACTGTGTAAAGGTTCTTCCACTTGACTAGTGGTTCTGAGACCTTGGTGCATGCTCATATCACCTAAAGGAGCAGCTGTACTGCAGACCCCTTAATCTGAGTGGGTAGGAGACAAAACTTCTCCCAGAGCTCCCCGTTTGATTTCAATATGTAGCAAGGTTTGGAACCACTACAGACCCTTTGTGACATCAACCGAAAGTGTGCGACTCAGTTCCAATCCGAGTAATGCCCAGATCTGGGGACAGCTGGGTTTTCCCATGCCTTAACTTAGACACATGAAAACATTTTACTACAAGCATTCTCATATCCAATATCTCAAGTATCCTCCCAACAATGTTGTATTATCCCTATATTTCCCTAAAGAAACAAACACTCAGAGAGGGAAAATCACTTGCTTGAGATCATCCTGGCACTAAAAAACAGCTTGAAACCAGCTATTTCTCTCCGATTATATATTGTTCCACACTGTTTTTTTTTTTTTTTTAATGGTATCTTTTTCTTTGACTAGGTAAATCATATACAGGGTAAAAATTCAAAATGTACTGTGAGTGAAAAGTTCCCCCACACCCTGCCCCAGTTTGCTCTCTGCCAAGTCTTTCTCTCTAGAGATGCCACTGACCTAACTTGTTTCTGATGTGTGCCTTCAGAGATTGTCTGTGCAGTTTGAAATACATACACGTGTATTTCCCCATCCTGTCTCCATAAATGGCATCTTAGTATTCATGCATAGCACTTTGATTTTTTTAAAAGATTTTATTTATTTATTTGAGAGAGAGAAAAAGAGCAAGCCAGTAAGCAAGGCAGTAGAGGGAGAGGGATAAGCAGACTCCATGCTAAGCCCTGAGCCTGATGTAAGGTTCGAGGTCACAACCCTGAGATCATGAGCTGAGTTAAAATCAACACAGAGGACATTGGGAGAAGGAGAGGAGAAGTGAGTTGGGGGAAATCGGAGTGGGAGACAAACCATGAGAGACTGTGGACTCTGAGAAACAAACTGAGGGTTTCAGAGGGAAGGAGGGTGGGGCGGTGGGTGAGCCTGGTGGTGGGTATTAAAGAGGGCATGTATTGTATGGAGCACTGGGTGTGGTGCATAAACAATGAATTTTAGAACACACACAAAAAATTAAATTTGAAAAAAAAAAAAAAAGAGTTGGCGCTTAACTGACTGAGCCACCCAGGGGCCCCACACTTTGACTTTTTTAAAACAATATATTTTGGAGACCTTTCTACCTTGATATACACAAAACTGCCTCACTCTTGTTAAATGTTGCATAAAATCCATTGTCTGGATGTGCCATATATTATTTGACCAGTTTTAGTCATGATCTCAGGGTCCTGAGATCGCCCCTGCATCTGGCTTCCTGCTCAGTGATAAGCCTGCTTCTCCTTCTCCCCCTGCTTATGCTCTCTATCTCTCTCTATCAAATAAATAAATAAAATCTTTGAAAAAATGAATTCTATGTTTACCCAAGTCTGTTATGGAATATTGAACTGCACTTATCAAAAACTTTCTCCAGCCCCAATTCTTTTTTGTTTTTGTTTTTGTTTTTTTTTTGAAGATTTTATTTATTTATTTAACAGGGAGAGATAGCACAAGCAGTCTCCCACAGGAAGTGGGAGAGGAGAAGCAAGCTTCCCACTGAGCAGGGAGCCTGATATGGGGCTCCATCCCAGGACTCTGGAATCATGACCTGACCCAAAGGTAGGCGCTTAATGACTGAGCCACCCAGGTGCCCCCTTCCAACCCCAATTCTCTTATACCCTGAATCTGCTCTGGAATCTCTCACATGGCAGCCCCTCATACTCCTCCTTTGTCTCTGGCTCCATTTTCTCCTCTTCCTCCTCCTAGTTGTGATAAAAACAAACAAACAAAAACCCCACAAAAAACAAACAAAAAACCCCACTCACACACATAACAAGTTCTACTCTCAACAATTTTTAAGCATACAGTGCATTATTAACTATAATGTTGTACAGCAGGGACACCTGAGTGGCTCAATGGGTTAAGCAGCTGCCTTTGGCTCAGGTCATGATCCCAGGGTCCTGGGATCAAGTCCCACATTGGGCTCCTTGCTCAGTGGGAAGCCTGCTTTTTCCTCTGTCTGCTGCTCCCCGTGCTTGTTCTTGCTCTCTCTGACAAATAAATAAAATCTTAAATAAATAAATAAATAAATATAATGTACAGCATATCTCTAGAACTTTTTCGTCTTGTATCTTTCAAGCTTTATGAACAGTAACTCCCCAGTACCCCCTGGCAATCACCATTCTACTCTCTTCTGTGAATCTGACTGCTAGTTTAGATACCTCATATAAGTAGAATCATGTGGTATTTATTCTTCTGTGACTGGTTTATTTCAGTTGGCCTAATGTCCTCAAGGTCTATTTTTTTTTTTTTTGTCCCTTCACATTATATCCCAGCTCTTAAATAATTCAACTTGCTATCTTGTTAAGTTCTTTCTCTACTTCTTAATCATACATCTCTACCCATTCTACAGATTCTTCATCTTGAAACACAAGACCTGGCTTAGCCAAGAAAGATGGAGAAACTAAATGAAAAAGAACACAGTTCTTTTATCCAATGTGAAGATTATAAATACACATTTATTGCATTACTTTTGTTAGAGCCATTAATAGTTGTCTTAGACAAAAGGGAACTAGAGTTAATTTTTTAAAAAATTGGAATATAGTTGACACACAGTGTTACATTAGTTTCAGGTGTACAAAATAGTGATTCAACTCCTCTCTGAGTTATGCTCTGCTGATCAAAAGTGTGGCTACCATCTATCACCATATAATGCTATTATAATATCATTGACTACATTCCCTATTCCCTATTCCCTATTCCTTTTATTCCCGACTTATTCATTCCATAACTGGATAAAAGGCAACTAGAGTTTTAACTAGAAATATGAGAGTAGAAGTCCGATTGAAACAGAGAAAAGAGGTACAACTGGAGTGTGCTGGGTCCTAGAACTGCAGTATCTAATATGGTAGCCATTAGCTGCATGTGGCTATTGAGCATTTGAAATGCAGCTAGCTTGAATTATATGCTGTAAATATAAAATACACATTGGATTTTGAATGAGGACTTAGAATGAAAAGAGAATGGAAGTATTTCGTTAATAATTTTAATATTGGTTACACGTAGAATTGATAATTCTTTGGATATATTGGGTTAAAAATATATTACCAAAATTAATTTTACCTGCTCATTTTCACTTTTTAAAATGTACAACAGGAAAAATTAAAATTATATATTTTAATTGCTGTTGAACAGAGCTTTTCTAGAAGGATTCTCAGTAATCAAGGGCAAGATGAAAGAGAGGTACTAGGGCTAGAAAAAGGTTGAGGGTCTGGGAGAAGGAAGAAGGATAAATTGGGGAAAGGAAGAGGGCCCTGAGAGGTCACACTTCTCTAATTTTCTTAAAGCTATCCGGACTGTGTTACATGTACAATAGAAATAGAAATACACCCATATGCATATTATATTTTCTGTTTCCATAATTTGATCTTTTGGGGTGATTTTCTTTTTTTCTTTGGCTTCTTTATGACTCAGTGGAGAGGATAACTGCTTGATATATAGATTTATCCTGCAATATAGTCTTGATCAAAGGACTTAATGTTTCAGAGCCTCAGTTTCCTTAACTGTAAAATGGAAATAAAAATCTTGCCTTATATATTTAGTTAGGTTTTTGTGAAGGTCAGTTAAAAATTGGAAAGTGTTTGACAAAATAAAATTGGTTTTTCTGTGTTGTTGTTTGAGTGAGCCAATGGGCCAAGGGCCCTCATCCATCCCATCAAATGTAAAAACGTGATCTGAATCAAAGGAAACTTGAAAAGGATCCTAATAAAATTTGAAAAGATTTGACTGGGAAATAATGTTCTCTTTCCTAAGCTCGGCTACATTTTTCTGATAAATTGGAGATGGTGACAGGTAGAGAGGTGGGCTAACTGAAGCGGAGATTGCAAGGTGCATGGTGCCTGCTGGGGTAGAATCTACTCCAGGGAGGCAAAGTGGGCTTACAGGGGTGGAGCATGAAGGATAGTTCTAAATAAAGCAAATGGCAGTCAGAATAATGGCCCTCCAAAGATGTCCCTGTGTCGATCCTCAGCACCTGCAAATATAATTATCATACATGGCCAAAGAGACTTTGCAGATGTGACTAAGTAAAGAATATCGACATGGAAAAATTAATGGGGTGGGGGGCGGGAATATGAAATCACAAGATTTCTTACAAGAGGGAGGAATGAAGGCTGATGTCAGAGAGAGGAGATGGGATGATGGAAGCAGAGGTTGGAGTGATGAGGTTTGAAAATGGAAAAAGAAGCCATAAGCCAAGGAATGAAGAGAGCCTCTGGAAGGTGGAAAAGGCAAAGAAATATTCTCTGAAGCCTCTAGAAAGGAGCACAGCCATGTGCATACCTTGGTTTTAGCTCATAAGGTCCATCTCAAATTCTGGCCTCTAAAACTGTAAGATGATGATTTGTGTTGTTTTAAGCCACTAAGTTTGTGGTTGGTTGTTGTTACAGCAACAACAGGAAAAGAATACACTTAGCTATCTATCCTGAACATGAATACAACTCATAGAAAAAGGGGATGGTGAGGATAAACCAGAAGAGTCCTTGTAGCAAACTCTGTCATACTTTAGAAGTCATGTGTGGGCCATCCTCTAACTGAGCTTTTCACAGGAAGGGATCACACTTTCTTCTCATTTCACAAAAGCATTGTTGGTTGGAATCCATTGCCAGGCCTGGCAGGGGAAACAGGGGAGAGAGTGGTGTTGGGAATGGGCTCTTTTTCTAGGAACATAGAACAGTTACAGATCTCAGAGGAGGACATCTTCATGCTCATTCTCAGCCGAAGATTCCTGACTCAGTTGCCATACTAAGTCCCTAGATTGGTGCTGTGGATACTCTGTGCCCAGCCTGGCCATTTCTAGAAGTATCTGAGGAGTGGAGAACTTTAAAATCCCACTGGACTAGAAATGGCTTTGGGGCCGGTGAATATTAGATATGAATGATAATGTGACCACATTTGTACTCACAGGTTGATGTACTTGAACCATTTGCTTTATACTGTTATAATAGATGGCTTTTTGACTTGAACTTTTAACATTTGCTCCTGAAAATGGGCTCAACTTCAGGACCACAGAATCTGCAATTCTGAAATCCCCAAAGCTCTGAAAATTTAAAAAAAAATCATTTTTATTTAGCAGCATGAAATGAAATGATAGGAAACTGTTGTCTTTACATGAAATGTAAAGACATGAAATGATAGGAAACTGTTGTCTTTATTTCTCTCCCTTGGTATGAATATGCATATACTTCACTATAGAAATAGTAATATGTTTGATTATGGGGTGCTATTCCAGACCTTACTGGGTGGGGTGTTAGTAATATAATATATAGTATATACCTGAAATTATCTTTTTAAAAATCTAATCCTAAAATCATGTAATCCCAAGGGTTCAGATAAGGAATTATGCTGTTTTAAGGGGATTAGCCCTATTGGGCACGCTGGGTTGAATAGTGTCCCTCCAAATTCATGTCCACCTGGAACCTCTGAATGTGACTTCATTTGGAAATAGGGTCTTTACAGTTATGATTAGTTGAATTAAGATATGGGCATACTAGATTTGGATTGGCCCTAAATCCAATGACTTGGTGTCCTTAAAAGTGAACACACACAGAGAAAAAGGCCATGTGATAATGTAGTCAGAAATTGAAGTGATGCACCTATAAGCCAAGGAATGCCAAGTGTTTCCCACAACTGTCAGGTACTAGGGAGTGAAGCATGCGGCGGTTTCTCCTTCAGAGCCTTCAGGAAGAACCAACTCTGCCAACATCTTGATTTTGAACTTCTGACTTCCTAAACTATGAGAGAATAAATTTCTAGTGTTGTGAGCCACTTCATTTGTGGTTATTTTCTGTAGTGCTACTAAGAAATTAATACACTGGACCAGAACCAATTTAGTTGTAGGAATAACAGTTGGAGTATCTTAGAATCTTGAAATTTTGATGAATTTAGTCAACAAAATACATTTTTCAGTAAAGGAAAGGTGAATAACTATAGCTTACATAGTGGTATCTTTTTAACGGTGTTAATAGGATATTCACTGAAGCACTGCTTTTAATAGAAAACATTGAAAATCTAATGACCTAATTATAAGGAATGGCAAAATCAATTATAATACATCCATGTTATAGAATAATAACCAGCTTAAAAACACTCATGCTTTTGAAAAACCCTTTAATGACATGAGAAATTGCTCATACTGGGTTGAAAGTAGATACAGTAGTAGTTAGAACTCATCACATTGTACATGCAGGATTTACACATTTCACTATGTCACACACTGAATGTATCTAAAAAAACTATAAACACATATTGAACTCTAGTCAATAAGTTTACTTTTTGTAGTGGTCTGAGTTAACAGTTCTGAAACTACTTTCTGTGTAATTTAGGCTTGAGCAAATGAGTAGATTGATAATAATGGGAGCCAGTTTTTTCACAGTTGAAGAAGAGTTACAGATGTAAATATGTGGAAGTTGAGAGTATTCTCTGAAGTGTTGGATTGGTACTGGAAGTATTAGTTTGAATTCATGGTTTTTAAATATGTATTTAACATATATAGAGAGATGGATGTATAAATTTTAACTGTATGAATATATACATTATATATATAAAATATATATATAATAATGGTAGATAGATAGATATCTCTGTCTGCTGAGAGGACCTAGAAGAAATGACTAAGTAGTAACAATGAGTATACCTATCACCCAGAAACTGGTTTCTTTCTTTCTTTTTTTTTTTTAAGATTTATTTATTTATTTATTTATTTGACAGACAGAGATCACAAGTAGGCAGAGAGGCAGCCAGAGAGTGGGGGGGAGTACAGAGCCCAATGTCGAGCACAGAGCCCAATGTGGGGCTCGATCCTAGGACCCTGAGACCATGACCTGAGCCAAAAGCAGAAGCTTAAACCCACTGAGCCACCCAGGTACCCCACCTCCATATATCTTCTTTGGAGAAATGTCTGTTTGGGTCTTTTACTCATTTTTGATTGGGTAATTTGAGAATTTTGTTTGTTTGCTCACTCTTGAGTTATATGCGTTCTTTATATGTTTTGGATATTAACTCCTTATCAGATATGTGGTTTGCAATTTTTTTTTCCCTCTTCTGTAGGTTGTCTTTAGGGAATGTGATTATTCATTCAAATGACTATTGAAGTCCAAATAGTTTCTACTTTAACCACTTAAATGAAAATATATATAGAGAGAGTGTGTATTTCTCTTCCTAAAGGATAACATCAGAAAGCCTTTCTTTTCTTTTCTTTTTTTTTTTTTTTTTTTTTGGTCTCAGGATTGGCATCTTGGGCATCATTACTGCACAGACTTCCCTTTCTCACATGTGTGCTATTCAGGGCCTTACGCTACCACCCAGGCGCCCCCAGAAATTGGTTTCTAAATACCACTTTCCAATAAAAGGTAAGAATCCTTGGAAATATGTCAGGGAAGCACAAAATGAACCTGGATCATTTTGTAGAAGAAAGTCGGAACAAAAGAAGGGACATGCCAAAAGGAAGCAGAAGTCAACTTTTAGAGCTCCCACTGGCCAAATATGGGGCAATTTATTCATAAAAATAAATAGTGATAGTAATGGATTATAACTCATTACTTATAAAATTAAAATCTGTGAGCCTATACTTAATATCAATAAATGAATAAATAAGTAAATAAACAAAAAATGAGGAAGGAGAAGAGTTCTTTCAGTAGGATTCCAACTAACAAATATAGGAGTGATGGAGGTAGAAATTCCAGAAAATCCTTAATGGATACTAAAACTAGTGGGTGGAGGTTTAAGGAGGAATGGAATATTTACATATTCCAACTATCTCCTCATTAATTACTTATTAATTTTAAAGGGAAAAATAGTAATGTTAGAATGGAGAAAACTGGCAGGTTCCACTTTATCAAAGAGTTAACAAACTAGTATCATTTGTCTCCTGGTGAGATGCACTAAGTAGGATACAGTATTAGTTTGGTGGTATTCCTTCCAAAACTGCAAAAAATCAAATCAGACAAATCCAAGTCAAAGGACAATGTGAAAAATAACTGGTTTGTACTCTTCAAAAATGTCGAGGTCAAGAAACACACACAAAATAGGTGAGGAGCTGCTCCAAATTAAAGGAAATTAAAAGTTCTGAGAATTAAATGCACCTAAGATTTGATCTTGGACCAAGAAAAAACAATTTATAAAGGATGTTTATGGGACAGCTGATGAAATTTGATTGTACCAATGTTAAATTTCCTGATTTTGACACTTACACTGTGATTACATAAAAGAATTAATGGGGGCAGCTGGCTGGCTGGCTCAGTTGGTAGAGCATGCAACTCTTAATCTCAGGGTCATGAGTTCAAGCCCTATATTGGGCATGGAGCCTACTTAAAAAAAAAAAAATCAATGTCCTTATTCTTAGGGAATGCACAGTGACATATCCAACTTAGTCTCAAATGGTTCATACCAAATAATATGCATAAATATAAATACACGTACAAAAATAGATAAAACAGATGAGGCAAAAAATGTATTGATGAATCTGGGTAAAGAGTGTGTTAAAGTTTTGGACTATTCTTGCAACTTTTCTGTAGGAAACATTTGGAATTATATTAAAATAAAAAGTTTTAAAAATAGGGTACAGCTCTTGTATAGTGTGATCATAAGTTTGAAAGAATAAAACATTAAATTATTTTTTATAGACATAGGGAAAAATTGGAAGGAAATACAACAAACTATTATCAGTGGTTATACCTCAATTTACGTTTTAAGGGTTATTATAATTTTTTTAAAGTAATCCCCACTCATGGTATACACATCCCTTTGTAATCACTACATGGTTAGTAACTGGCTTCTGGCCAACAGAATATAGCCAAAGCGATGGGATGTCATGTCTAAATTTTATTTTTTTATTTATTTAAAGTTTTAAATTCTAGTTAGTTAATATATAGTGTCATATTAGTTTCGGATGTACAATTTAGTGATTCAGCACTTCCATACAACACCTGGTGCTCATCACAAGTGCCCTCCTTAATCCCCCCACCGACCTCCCCCTCAGTTTGTTCTCTATTTTTCTCTATAGTTAAGAGTCTGTTTCTTGGTTTGATGCTCTTTTCTCCCCCTGTGCTCATTTATTTTGTTTCTTAAATTCCACATATGAGTGAAATCATACAGAATTTGTCTCTCTCTGACTTATTTCACTTAGCATAATACTCTCTAGCTCCATCCACAGCATTGCAAATAGCAAGATTTCATTCTGTTTTACGACTGAGTAATATTCCATTGTTTATATACACACACCACATCTTCTTTATCCATTCCTTGGTTGTTGGATACTGGGCTGTTTCCATAATTTGGCTACTCTGGATAATGTTGCTGTAAATATTGGAGTGCATGTGTTCCTTTGAATTAGTATTTTTGTATTCCTTGGGTAGATACCTAGTAGTACAATTGCTGGATCATAAGGTAGTTCTATTTTTAACTTTTTAACTCCATACTGTTTTCCAGAGTGACTGTACCAGTTTCATTCCCACCAGTACAACAAGAAGGTTCCCCTTTCTCCACATCCTCACCAACACCTATTATTTCTTGTGTTGTTGATTTTAGCTATTCTGACAGGTGTGAAGTGATATCTCATTGTATTTTTGATTTGATTTCCCTGATGATCAGTGATGTTGAGTATCTTTTCATGTATCTATTGGCCATCTATATGGCTTTGGGAAAATGTCCATTCATATCTTCTGCCCATTTTTACTGGATTATTCCTTTTTTTTTTGGGGTATTGAGTTATATCAGTTCTTTATATATCTTGGATACTGACCCTTTATCAGATATGGCATTTGCAAGTATCTTCTCCCATTCCATATGTTGCCTTTTAGTTGTATTGATTGTTTCCCTCACTGTGCAGAAGTTTTTTTTATTTTGAGGAAGTCCCAATAATTTATTTTTGTTTTTGTTTCCCTTGCCTCAGGATACATAGCTAGTAAGAGGTTGCTATGGCTGATGTCAAAGAGGTTATTGCCTGTGTTTTTTCATAGTTTCATAGTTTCCTGTCTCACATTTAGGTCTTTAATCCATTTTTTTGGTAAAGTAGGCTCCACACTTAAAGTGTGGAGCACAACGTGGGGCTTGAACTCATGACCCTGAGATCAAGACCTGAACTGAGATCAAGAGTTGGGCACTTAACTGACTGAGCTACCAAGGCACCCCTGTCTTTAATCCATTTTGAATTTATTTTTGTGTATGGTGGAAGAGAGTAGTCCAGTTTCATTCTTTTGCATGTTGCAAATCAATCAATGTGATAACACCACATTAGTAAATGATAGGATTAGAACCATATGATCCTTTCAATAGAGGCAGGAAAAGCATTTGACAAAGTACAAGATCCATTCATGATAACAAACCCTCAACAAAGTAGGGTTATACCTCAACATGATAAAGGCCATGTATGAAAAATCCACAGCTAATACCAACCTCAATGGGGAAAAACCGAGAGCTTTTCACAAGACAGGGATATTCACCCTCACCAATTTTATTCAACATCATACTGGAAGTCCTAGCCTCAGCAATCAGATAACAAAAAGAAATAAAAGGCATCCAAATAAGCAAGGAAGAAGTAAAACTTTCACTATTTGCAGATGACATGATTCTCTACACAGAAAACCCAAAAGATTCCACTAAAAAATTGGTAGAACTTATACATGAACTCAGTAAAGTTACAGGATACAAAATCAACATATAGAAATCTGTTGCATTTCCATACACCAATATTGAAGCAGCAGAAAGAGAAATCAAGGAATCAGTCCCTTGTACAATTGCACCAAAAACCTTAAGATACTTGAAATAAACCTAACCAAAGAGGTGAAGTACCTATACTCTGAAAACTATAAAACACTGATGAAAGAAAGACAACATAAAGAAATGGAAAGACATTCCATGCTCATTGATCAGAAGAACAAATATTGTTAAAATGTATATATTACCAAAAGCAATCTACACATTCAGTGTAATCCCTATCAAAATACCAACAGCATTGTTCACAGAGCTAGACTAAACAATCCTAAAATTTGTATGGAACCACAAAAGGTCCCACATAGCTAAAGCAACCTTGAAAAAAGAAAAGCAAAGCTGGAGGCATCACAATTCCAGACTTCTAGTTATATTACAAAGCTGTAGTCATGAAAACAATATGGTACTGGCACAAAAATGGACACATAGATCAATGGACCCAGAATAGAAAACCCAGAAATGAACTGACAACCATATGGTCAATTAATCTTTGATAAAGCAGGAAATAATATCCAATGGGAAAAATACAGTCTTCAACAAATGGTATTGGGAAAACTGGAGAGCAACATGCAAAAGAATAACATTTCTTATCTATATCTTCATAATGTTCTGGCTTCCTACCACACTGGGAATAGTAAAGCTTATTACTTTAAATGCCCACTGACCTCTTCAGAGGGAGATCTTGTTTATCACTACATCCAAAAAGCCACCTTCGTCTTCCCCATCACTTCCCATTCCCTTTTTCTGTGTTAGGGCTATTAGCTCCTTTTAATGGCACGATGTTGGAAGCAGTCAAACATACAGTCAAGGAAGAAGGGTTTCTAGTTTCTATGTTCTGATACAGCTGTATTCTGAATTATTAGGCAGTCTACACTCTGGAAGAGCTGCCCTCTGTTATTTTCCCAAGAAGATCTTGGCTGTCCTTCTTCCTGGCCTGTGATCAAGCTATTAATACAAATTTCTTTATACTTTTAGCTTTCTTCCCTTTTCTTTTGGGCAGTTGGAAATAGCCATCAAAGCCCAAAGTTCAATTCTCATTCTTCTTTGCTTACCTATTATATGATATTAGGCAACTTTCAGCTTACTGAAACTCTGAGCTGTAGTTTTTCCGTCCATAAATCGGGGAAAATAGTAAGCCCCTCAGGGGTTATTGTGAGAGTCAAGGACACGGATGGGTGTGAAGCCTCAGGCAGAGCACCTGCTTCACTGGGTGAGCCATATGTTGATTCTTTTACAAACTCTTATTTACCGTGTGTGTGTGTGTGTGTGTGTGTGTGTGTGTGTGTGTGTGTGTGAGAGACACAGTCCCCAGGCAGAAACAGTTGCTTAGTCCTCTGTGCTCCAGTGGCTTTTTCTTCTTTTTCCTAAAAGAACTTTTGCCAGGGTGGGTTGAGACTTTTCTTTTCATAAGTTTCTCTTTCCTGGCTAGACTGAAGGCTTTTCCATGAGCACAAATGCGCTGGTTTTTATCTCTGAATCCCCAGTGCCAGGCACAGAGAGTCTTGGGAACAGTGGAGCTTAAAAGATGCTTATAGAATGGGGAATTCCAGTTCTACTGACATATCTCTTATGAAATCTTTTGATCCTCTAACTAGAAATAATTTTTCTCTCTATGGGAATTGAGTGCTCTCATCACATTCTGCCTCGAATCATAGTTATTTGTGAGCCTTTTTTTGTTTTCTTTTTGGCTTACCCTCTAGCCTTCTCGTGCAACCCCCAGTCATATGATTGCTGGAACTGCATCTTATTCACCTCTAAAACCATAGCAGTGTCTGGCCCATGCATTCCATCACTTGTTTAAGATACAATTCTTCTTGAGCAAGGAGCAAGGGATATGACTCACACATTTAATGTACAATACAGTTTTGGCCTTTTTTGTGTAGGCCTGCTCAGCAAACCACTTCCCCATTGCACAATGAATTGGAGGGTGGGGTTGCTCCCAGTGTTAAGATCAGTCAGGGTTACCAGAAGTCATTCACCTACCTCTGAATAAAAAAACGTTAATTCACAACTTGACTTCAAATCCAGGCCTCTCTATTTTATCAAGAATGTCAGGATAAGAACCTGACTTATTATACATGATGTGCAAAATATAATACAGACTTTGAGCAAGGCAAGGATTAGAACTGATAAAGTAAACTTGGAATATAATGAGATTATGTTTCTAAGGTCATGGAATTTCATTTCATTTTATTTTATTTTATTTTTGTAAAACCTCTGAAAAAAAATTTTTAACACCCATCACCTGGTTACCCCATCCCGCCACCCCCATCCCTTCTGTAACCCTCAGTTTGGTTCCCAGAGCCCAGAGTCTCACATGGTTTGTCTCCTCTCTGATTTCTTCCCTGATTCAGTTTTTCCTCCCTTCCCCTGTGGTCCTCCACACAATTCCTTATGTTCCACATAAGAGTGAAACCATATGATAATTGTCCTTCTCTGCTTGACTTACTTCACTTAGCATAATCCCCTCCAGTTCCATCCATGTTGATGCAAATGACAAGTATTCATCCCTTCTGATGGCTGAGTAATAGTCCATTGTCACAGAATTTTTAAAAAGTTGTTGACCTTAGCAGCAATTACACTGCATTACATACAGCTATTTAAGATTAATTGCACTGGTTAACATTATATTGTATTAAACTTACATTATGGATACAGGGCAGCGGAATAGAGATTTTGTCAGGGTCTAGTAGCCCCTTCGTGAATTTTTCAGCCATTGGACAGATATTGACTGAGCTTCTGTCATGTGTCAGCTCTATGCTAGAAATGGCTGAGAGAGAGATAGAAGACAGACCCTGCCGTGGCTCTTCTTCTCCCCGCCCTTTCTTGCTATAAGTAATCTAAGTAATCTAAGTAATCTAAGCTGACTGTATTTATCCTGATCACCAAACTTGCAAAATTGCTGGGGGAATGAAGAGTATGCTTATAAAGCAGGTCAGATGTTTTGATAAGCACTAGGTAAGAACTCTATGTGATTATTCTCCAGCATAATACTAATGTGGTAAAAATCAACCATGAAATTGCAGTTCTAAGACCCTTTTGCTTTTGGCTTTAAGATTTCTTAATAGTCAAGTCCACTGACTCTCATTTGATTACTGGTTTTTAAAATTAAACTTGTCTGCATCATTTAACAAAGAAATAGTGTTTTGATTACTCTTGGAATATAAATGCTCCAGTCTGAGTGATGTTTTATGGAATTGTTTTTCTTTAATGTCCATATTTCCTCCTTGGTCTCAGAGACATTAGAACCAGAAGGGAACTTGGGTATATCTAATTCAGTGCTGGTCAGACATCTCCATTCTTTTCAAACATTTGAAAGTGCTTTTTTTTCTGAATACTTGAGGTTCTGGACAATGTTCTCATACCAGGCTGTATTTAAATATTAATTAATAACATTTAATTTTCTTTTTTTCATTAAAGACATGCTGCTGCCAAACAGAGCTCTTAATTACTATGACAGAATTAGAATTAGCAGTAAGCAGTGTGGTTACCTGGATTTGATCTTCCTTCCACCACTAACTAGCTATGCAACCTTGAGCAAATTGCTTAACTCTCTGTGCCTCAGTTTCTTTATCTGTAAATTCATGGTAACAATAGTACATACCTCAAAGAGTTGTGAGGATTCCTGCATCATCACAGCCCAAACAAAGAAAAGGGCCCCCTTAGTTATCCTGTCCAACCTTAATCTATATAATATTAGTTTCTAACAAAATATTAGAAGTATTTCACCTTGTGAATGCTTATCACTACCTTTCAAGATTCCAATGAGGTTCTAGGATCCCAGGTTGGTAACTGCTATTTGAGAATAAACTTATCCTTTAAAGGGAAGGAACTTGAAGCCCAGAGAAGTGAGTTACCTGAGAACTCCCAACTACTCAGGGCCAGAGCTGGCACTGGAACCTGGAACTTCTAGACTGTGCATTTATCAAGCTAATTAGAAGCCTGTTCATAAAGGTCACAAATGCATCCAGATCATGTGGTGTGAAATGGACATAGGATGGGGACATTAGAAGCACTTACTGTCCTGGGTTCTGTGCACCCTGAAAGCAATCAAGTATTTTAAATTCCATTTCGGGGGCGCCTGGGTGGCTCAGGTGGTTGAGCAACTGCCTTCAGCTCAGGTTGTGATCTCCAGGTCCAGGGATTGAGCCCCATGTCCAGCTCCCAGCTCAGTGGGGAGTCTGCTTCTCCCTCTCCCTCTGCCTCTTTCCCTGCTTGTGCTCTCTCTGCCTCTTGTTCTCTCTCAAATGAATAAATAAAATCTTCAAAAAAAAATAAATTCTATTTCATTTGGAATAATGGAAGCCCCTTGACTTGTTTAATGAATATATCCACAATTTGGATACCAAATTATCCAATCCGTATAGCATATAACCTCCTCTAGAAAATGCATTAAGGAATAACTGAGAAATTTAAGTAACCCTGTAAGACCCTTAATAAAGTCTATACTTATTAGACTAAAGTAACTGATAGTGGTTTTAAAATAAATTCTGCCGGGGCGCCTGGGTGGCTCAGTGGGTTAAAGCCTCTGCCTTCAGCTCAGGTCATGATCTCGGGGTCCTGGGATCGAGCCCTGCATCGGGCTCTCTGCTCAGTAGGGAGCCTGCTTCCTCCTCTCTCTCTCTCTCTGCCTACTTGTGATCTCTGTCTGTCAAATAAATAAATAAAAATCTTTAAAATAAATTCTGCCATAGGGGCACCTGGGTGGCTCAGTCAGTTAACTGTCTGACTCGATTTTGGCTGAGGTCGTGATCTCAGGGATGTGAGATCGAGCCCTCTGTTGGGCTCTGCACTGGGTGAGGAAACTGCTAAGATTCTCCCCCTCAGAGTGCCTGGGTGGCTCAGATGGTTAAGCAGTTGCCTTCAGCTCAGGTCATGATCTCCAGTTCCTGGGACTGAGCCCCATTTTGGGCTCCTAGCTCAGTGGGGAGTCTGCTTCTCCCTCTCCCTCCCTCTCTCCCCCTGCTCTTTCTAGAGTGTGCTCTCTCTCTCTTTCTCTAATGAATAAATAAAATCTTAAAAAAAAATAGATTCTTCTCCTCCTGCCCCTCCCCCCTCAAAAAATGAATGAGTAAATAAATTCTGCCATAGAAATAAACTTGCAACTATATTATGACATCATTATTGAAACAGAGCAAACCATGAGCTTACCTGAATGTGCAGAAATTCAGGGATGACGGTGGGTGCCAATGACCCCTGCTGCCCGGTAACATGCTGATGGCACAGAGCTCAGAAGCAGCCACACTGCAGGATGAAGTCAGCAGGGCCCTGCCGCAGGGCCGCTACAGTGACTACAGACTCTGGGCCCTTGGCTAGACTTACTGAGTGATGAGAGACCTTCTCAGCCAATTACAGTTTCTCAGCTTTTACAGTTTCTCAGAAACTGACAGTTTCTCAGCCCTGTCCCAACCAATTACCAATTACTACCCATCGGGAACCTTTTGGGAAGCTCCTGAGAAGTGGAAATTTGACAACAATAAAGCCAAGAATGCCAGGGGTCCATTGTTCTCAGTGCTGGTGAGGGCTCATTAATACTCATATGTACTGCTGGGGGGGACTGCAAATGGATACAAACCTTGAGGAGGACAGTTTAATATTTTATTATTATAAGTTTAAAAATTTCCTTTTTCTTTGATCAATAAATCCACATCTAGAAATCTAAGGGAACAGTAGATTCACAGCTGTCTAATGGCTATCAATGGGGAACTGATTTAAAAATTATACTTTTATACAGTGGAAAACTAAACAGTCATCACAAATGATATTTTAGGGTAAAATGTATTGATGTGGGAAAATATGTAGGCTATAAAATTGATTCCAAAAATCAAAATAAAACTCTACATGCACATCATGATCCCATTTATTTAAAAAAAAAAAAAGCCTTCAAATAGAAGGAGGACTAAAAGGAAATACAACAAAATATAAGCAATGGTGTATTTTAGAGTTGGGATTTTAAGTGATTTTTATTTTTCTGTGTATTCTATAGTTAATACACTAAGTGGTACTTTTAAAAATCAACTTGTTTGGGGCACCTGGGTGGCTCAGTGGGTTAAAGCCTCTGCCTTCGGCTCAGGTCATGATCCCAGAGTCCTGGGATCAAGTCCAGCATCGGGCTCTCTGCTCAGCAGGGAGCCTGCTTCCCCCTCTCTCTCTGTGTGCCTCTCTGCCTACTTGTGTCTGTCAAATAAATAAATAAAATCTTTAAAAAAAAAACAACAACTTGTTTTATTGAGTAACACATGCACATAGTTCCAATATTAAGTATGGAATGAAAAGAAGTCCAAACATCTAGTTCCTCTTCATAGAAATAATATGTTACCAGTTTTTTATGTATCCTTGCAGAGATTCTGTGGTGTAGGAATTGTGTGTGTGGAAGCAGGATGGGAAGGGCAAGTAGTCAAATAAGGACATGACTTCAGGAAAAGTGTGACCATGACCAGCTCAGGGGAACTCTGGAGCGTAAATCACACTGCAGAGTGGGTCCCATCCTGAGGTGTGGCGCCAGATAGTTTAACCCTTCATCAGTCAGTTTTTGGCTGCAAGGGAGGGGAGCGTAACCTCCTGGGAGAGTCGGCTGCCATTCTGTGGAGGGCAGTTTCTGTGAGCCCTGAGCAGTGAGCACTCACAGCAGCTGGGGACAGACAGGTACCAGTAAGGCACCAACAGTGTCTACTATACCAACTCAACCCTTTACTAGTTGTATTTGCTTAAAAAAGTTAATTCATAAATATACTCATTGTTCTTCCTAGCTATTGGTTCTGAACATCCTCATTCCTTATCTAATGTACATATATGTGAAGAAAGGTAAGCACATTTATTGTTTCCCCTAATTAATAAAAATTGGTACAGTATTATCTTTTAATTAAATGTGCTTGCTTCCTTTAAAAAATACACTCAACATGCAGCCAAACTATACAATCAATTTAGGGGGAAAAAGGTTAAATTTTAGTTTTAACTTTTGGCAAAGAACTAAATAATACTTTCATTGTTCTCAAGTACATAGTTTCCTGAGTTGGACTTTGCTAATAGATTGCAATTGGTGTTTGCGCTTGAATTTCAACAAATGTCAGTGTTTCACAGGCCTTCTTTTTCTGAGTTTTCTGAAATATTGGCTTCTAGTTTCAAAACGTTCCCTGCTTTGGGGGCAAGTAGCAAAACTCCAAATATGTATCAGAGGCGACTGATACTTGGAAAGGAACCTAAAAGCTGACTTGCCTAAACCTTTAAGTTTACAGGTGTGGAAACTGAAACTTGGAGAAGGGGCGTGACTTAGCTTAGGCTGTGAATTGGCTTAAAGGTAGAAACAGTTAGGATCCCTGTCACCTGGGTCTCCTTCTAAGTTCCTGAAATGACTGGCTGCTGGTTCCCCCAAAGGAACATTAAGCTCCTGAGATGAGTTTAGGTGGAATTTAAGCTTCCTGTTTCCTTTTTCTGGCCTTGACATTTTTTCCCAGTGACTTAACTCTGGAAAAGAAAAACAACAACTGGAGTTAAACTTTTCTGTGTACCTACTATAGTGTATGCAAGTGTGAAGTGGGACAAAATGCAGAATGGGTTAGGCTTGGATACTGTGTAGGGAAATTCCGTGGCACTTGAGCACTTTGGATTATTCAGGAAATTCCGCAGAGACTTGGCTTTCCTCTGTATTGTTGTCCTTGGAACTACCATGAGGCTAGGGAAAGAAACAGGACTTACACTAATTATTTACAACAACCCCCCGGAGGGACCAGAGCTTGTCCTCTGTGGATAGATTCTGAGATCCCAGCCCTTCTGCATCTCTGCCCGAAGGAGGCTGGGCTCTGACAGGTTGGCCCTGGAGCAGAGGAATTCTCAAGGCAGGACATCTAGGGAGAAGGGTAATTACAGTCTTCAGACAGAATAGGGTTATACTTAATTAACAGAGTTGCTGCGTTCCCGAGGGGTGGACATTTGCACAAGTTTTTCTATGGGTAAAGAGAAAGCAGACATAGAAATGTCTAGGAGGATGTTTGGAAGTGTTTCTTGGGCCTGTTGTTTTAAAAGAGGCTGTGTGGCTAAATGCAAATAAAGGAGTTCAGTCCTGACCTTCCATGTGGTGGGGAAGGAGAAAGAAGCTGCCATTTCTCCAGAGTTGATCAAGTTCTTGGTTTGTATGGTCGTGGATACTTGACCTTCACCATTTCATTTCACCCCCACAATAATGCTGTCAGTTAGGTGTGAGAGTTCTTACTTTTTAGACAAGGCTACAGGCACAAGAGAAGGTGACAAGCCAAGGCCACAGAGTTGGTAAACAAGTCAAAGCTGCAAAGCCTTAACTACTCCCTTGCCTTCCAAGATGACCAAGATGCGTTTCCTCGTGCTTTCTTCCTTTCCCTCTAAATTCAGTGAGTAAATCAAAGAAGCATGTAGTATGGCTAAAGTGGAATTCTACTTGTTTTTGCGTACTTGTTTGTCAAAGGGCGTAAACCCATTTTGTTTTTTCCTGTCCTCAGCAAAATCTGCCCCATCCTTCACATCTTAGCCAAAGGCTGCCTCCTTGGGAATTTCTCATTCCCCAGTGGGCTAGGTGTCTTCCCTCTTAAACCTTCAGGTCATTCCGTGTTTACAAACTTTGTATTTGTATCAGGCCTGCTCTGAATTCTTAGGGTCTTGCATCCAGCAGAGACTCAATAAGTGCTGGCTGCCGTGAGTTCAGGCTGACCTGACCAGGGAAATGGCATGTTGAGCACAGTTAGACAGCAGAGTTCTCGAACGATTCAGTTGCTCTGAGATGCCCCTTCTTCTTGCAGCCACCAGATTCAAGTGACATATCCATATCTCAATAGAAATGTGGCCCAAGGCTAAGGCCCAAGGCCCATGAGGCCCTTACGTAGTTCCTACACTGTTCCTGGTCAGTGAGACTCTGCTCCTCCATGCTCCTCACTGCCTGGACAACCTCCGGTCCAAAATTCTTCTTAGGTCTCAAGGTTTCAGTTCCTCTTCCCTAAAGAGAGCTAGGTTCGGTGCCTGGCACAACATTCCCCATGTTCTTTCTGAATAAAGTTAAATTAATAACACTTGCCTCTTATGAATCCCTCCTTTATTAATTTCTCTTGCTATCTGTGGGATAATTTTATACCCCTTTTACATATGTGAAAACTGAAGATGGCTGAGGTTAAGTAATGTGCAGAAGTACACACCCTGATAAGAGCAGAACTCAAACGAGGACAATTGACTCCAAATCTCATGTTTTCCTCACTTGGGAGCAAGGACCATATCTTATGCACTTTGTAACATACGTAGTGCTTCGTAAAGAGTATGTACTAGCACTTAGTGAATGGAATGAAAGGCCTTTCCAACTGATAAAAACCAGCAGCACAAATCACACCCAAGAAGCACCATAAGAGGTAATTCAATAGGAAAGGACTTGTGGACAAGGGCTTAACTGTATCCACGTTTTGTGTATCTACTGATAACCTTCTGGTGCCAGTAAACTTTTCAGCGATTATTCAGAAAGGAGCATTTCAAATTCCAACAGGATTATAAACTTTATCTGTGAGCTTCAGGTTGGGAAATTGTTTTCCTAAAATATCTGCACCTTACTCTGAAATTCTTCCATACTTTATATTTTGATTTCTTCTTTCTGTTTAATGAATTCATTAAGGAAATATTTATTGAGTGTCTACTATGTGCCAACCACAATTCCAGGTACTTTAGTCACATCTCATTTTCTACCTTCTTCCATCCATTCATTCATTCCTCTATTAAGTCACTTGTTGTTTAACTTTGTATAAGGCATGGAATTTCACTTGTTCTACGTTTTTAGTGAAATATCTCTGAGATAATTAGGGAAGAAGGTGAGTATCCAAGGGATAGTTTTCCCAACCAACTCCAAGTACCTGCCCCATTGGGGTGCTGGGTTCTAAATGCATAGAGAAGTGGGAGTTCAGTTTCAGCCAATCTTTTTACTTGGTGTGTAATGTGGGGAAATCATCCCTTCAGGAGCCTAAGTTTTATCCTTTACAAAATGGGATGGTACTGCTTACTGCATAGGGCTGTGGGGGATCCTATGGAAACCAAGTAAAACTGTGTAGCAAAGCACCCAGTGTGTCAGCATGGGGACTCTCAACAGATTGATAGTGTTAGTCCCAAGCAGCTTTCTTTCTGCCAACACCACCAGGCAGGCAGCTTGCAGAAGCATCTTGATAGTTTCGGGCAACATGTGATCTCCCCTGGTCACCTCAGGGAGGCTACAAGGCAGGGAGGGTTACATTCGGGCAAAGACAGTCCAATTGCAGCCTTTGTCTTTATCAGCCTGAGCAGCAGCACAGTCTTGGGGCACAGGCAGTGACATTCCAATTCCCTGACTGGACACTCAAGGGAAGAAGGGATTCTTGGAAAGAGATGGGGAGGCGGGGGGAGGTGCTGATCAGCCCGCCCTACAGCTTTTTCTGCTTCCCTTGCATTTCCCTTTCGGTAGTTGCCTGTTTCCAAGGCCTCCTCAGGAGAGGAGCAGAGCTGCTTTTGTTTTGTGAGTCTGAGGAAACAGCTTGGCACTGAGGGAGGGAGCAGTGTGATTTGGTCCCATGCCCCTGAGTGGTGCATTTCTTGTGCTCACAGGAAACCCTGTGGCTTCCACATGCATGGAGGTGGGCAAACTCCCAGATGTCTAGGACTCAGAATGGAGTTTTCGGGAGAAGCAAGGCCTTCCTGCCTTTCAAAGCTTCCATCTTGTTTTCCAGTTCAGTGCACACCAGAGTGGGTGCTAAGAAGGTTTGCCGAAAGAATGCAAGAGCTCTCACCGGGGAAAAATCACAAGAAGGTAATCACTTGACCCAGTGTGGGACACAATTGCTGCTTCCCTCTGGGGTAGTCTGAGGTTGAGTGTGTGTTCGTTTAGTTATAAACTCACCAACAAACAAATTCAACAAACCATGGGTCCCTGCCCTCAATGAGCTAACACCCCAAATATCTCCTAGAAGGAGTGGTCACCTTGTAACTGTGTATTGGAAACCTGCAGTCAAAGGAAACCTCCTGTGATGAGAACATCTTTGTGTTCCCCATGGCCTGGGCCCCTCAACCCCTGGAGCCTGAAGCTCTCCTATTCTCACAGTTCTGAAGGATAGGAGGTGGAGGAACCTGATCTTTCTTGATCCCTCTAACATGAGGCATAAAATCTCAACTCTGCTAGTCTCTGTGATCTTAGAACAACTTTACTGAGTCTCAGTTTGCCCATCTACAAAAGAGAGATAGTAATATTACCTACCTCGTAGCTTTCAGGTAAAGATAGAAGGAGTAATGTCTAAGAGGTGCCTTGTAAAATGCACTGTACATGTCAGTTATTAGCACTAGGGCAAAGGAAAAAACAAAAGGAAAAGATCTCAATCAGGGACCATTTGTGGAAACTGCCCTTTATGGACTGAATGACCTTGGGCAAGTTACATGAAATCACATCACTTCGGTTTCCTCTTTCGTAAATGTGAGGCCATACAGCCTCCTTCAGAGGGTTGCCAGAATTAACGCAGTGACACGCCCAGCACTTGGTGGGGCACACAAATGGCGCCTAGTAGGTGGTTCTCTCCCCGCATCATCCCGGGACCTCCCATGGAGGGCAGAGTGGACAAGAATTTTCCAAGTCTGCCCCTATCCCGCACCCCAGCGCCTCCTGCACTGCCCCTTCCCAGGCGCGCCACTCCCACAGCTCGCTGAAGTGCAGACTTGGAGAAACTTGGGGAGGTCGGAGCGAGCCGCCGGGGCCCGCACCCGCCCGGCCACGCACGCGCGCTGTGGCTGTCGCCCGGAGCAGTGCCTGCTAGTTACCTTTCACCTAGTTCGCCGGCCAGCCGCGCGGGGTAACTCGAGGGCAGATGCTGAGCCGTGTGCGCCTGCGCGGAGCTCGCTCCGGGCTCCGGCGGGCGTCCAGAGCGCTTATTTTTCAGTGGTTTCTGTTACCCTCTGAAATAAAGGGTGTGGACCTTGCGGATATGCCCTAATTTCTAGGTCTGATGAGGCTGGGCACAATCTCAGGCCTGGCGGGGCGACCATGGTCTTCTGAGCCATCACTTCCACGCACCCCTACGTCCCGGACCCCCCATTACTTCTACTTCCCCTTACCCCATCGGTTGACTTCATCCCCCTTCTCCCACAGCTGGCCCCTTTTCTGCGATGCTATCTCCCCACATCCTCTTCCCCCGAAAAGGCTGTTAGGAAAGGAGCCCGGGGCTTCCGAAGGGAGCACACGCTCACGGAAAAGCCACGTGGGCACAAAGTTCGGGTTCTTATTTCTGCAAGGGAGGGGCCCCGATCTAACTACCAGGTTTGAAGAGAAAAGGAGCACATTCTCTATTTTTGTTGTTGTTGTTGGTTTTTTTTTGGTTTTTTTTTTTTGTTTTTTTTTTTCTCTTCCCAAATCGCTACACTGAAGATCGCCGGGGCTGCAGGGCGCCTCGGGGTTACTGCCGGGCACCAGGCAGGGCGAGCGCAAGGGCGCTGGGGGAGGGAAGGGCGCTCAGAAACCACATTCGTGGAGACGCTTTGCCTTCAGCTGTCTGGCCCAATCACACAAACCCCAGTGACGCTTTTCAGGGGTCCTTGTTAGCTCTTCTTCAGGGGTCCTCCCTATCCTGACATTCTACCCATTCAGGGGGCGGAACACGGTGCAGGAGGAGGAATAAGAACCAGATGTGTGCAAAATGTACCTCTTCTTACTGTGGCCTGTCCCACTCTCTTCCCACTTTGATTCCTACCGTTTTGTAACAACCCCAAACGAGTCAAGACCGGCCTGCGTTTGCCCAGGTTCTGCCACCGATAGGAGTGATTTGGATTGAGTCCTTTGCTCTCTGCAGGATCACTGCACCTTCTCCTGTTAGAGGTACAGGTTAGTCTGGATGATCCCCCAGGCCCTTCAGCATTAAAGTTAGGTGGATGAATTCTAAGATTTTCAGTTCCATAATGTCACGTCTCCTCTATTTCGTACAGAGCCAAGAGGGAAGACTGTTAGAAAGAATTACCATCAAAGTTACAAGATTGTTCCATGTTGGGACATCTTGAGGTTTTCTAGGTTTCTTTGAAAGGTTTTATAAGTGTTTCAAGACATTAGCATTTAAGGTTAATATACTAGTAGACTTTAGGGTACCCACCCCAAATTATATTTCTTTGACTTTGCCATTACCCCCAGCACAGCAGATCAGGCAGCCAGTTGGTGCAGATTTGTTCTGAATAATAAAAGAAAATTTATGACTAGGGGGGATAAAGTTCCAATGCTTTCATTTTGATATGAATGGATTTTTTAAATTTGTGAGAATTGGGGCACCTGGGTGGCTCAGTTGTTAAGCGTCTGCCTTCGGCTCAGGACATGATCCCAGGGTCCTGGGATTGGGCCCCTCATCGGGCTCCCCACTCTGCAGGAAGCCTGCTTCTCCCTCTCCAACTCCCCCTGCTTGTGTTCCTGCTCTTGCTGTGTCTCTCTGTCAAATAAATAAAATCTTTTTTTTTTTTTTAAGATTTTATTTATTTGTTTATTTGTCAGAGAGAGAGGGGGAGAACACAAGCAGGCAGAGCGGCAGGCAGAGGCAGAGAGAGAAGCAGGCTCCCTGCTGAGCAAAGAGCCCGATGTGGGACTAGATCCCAGGACCCTGGGATCATGACCCGAGCTGAAGGCAGCGGCTTAACCAACTGAGCCACCCAGGCGACCCAAATAAATAAAATCTTAAAAAAAAAACACAAAAAAAACCACTTGAGAATAAATGTATCGCATGAGAAAAAAATGTGAAGGCTGAATATAGAGAAGTCACTTAGAATGATATTAATCTGGGGGCACCCAGGTGGCTCAGTCAATTGGGTGTCCAACTCTTGATCTCTACTCAGGTCATGATCTCAGGGTTGTGGGATTGTGCCCCAAGGTGGGCTCCATGCTCAGTGTGAGTCTGTTTGAGATTCTCTCTCTGGCCCCCCTCACCCCTCTCAATAAATAAATAAATAAATAAAATCTTTAAAAAAATGTTTGGAGAGTCGTATAAAATCCTGCACTTAGTTAAAAAAATCTACTGACGTACTTTCTAAGTGGAATAGAAATAAGGTATCAATGAATGCTGAGCTTCTTTACATTTCCATTTTATGTAATCTTTATGAGGAATCCGTGAGTTAAGTGAGTACAAAATGATGGTTTCCATTTTGCACAGGAAGAAGCTGTAGCTAGGAGAGATTGAACATCTGGAGACACAGCTAGCATGTGATTAAATCGAATCCAGGGTTTCTAAGGCCAGGCCTTCTTCTTTAGGAGGGCGCCTTCCATTATGTGTGCATGCTTATGTGTGCCGGCTTGCATGGGGATGGGGGAGACGGAGCAGGGCAGAGATCAGACTTTCTGGAGGTGGGAGAGAGGATGGGCATGTACAGTGTTCCAGGGACCGGGTTAGCATTTTGCATTCATTAACTCATTTAATTCTTCTAACAACCTCATCAGGTAAATAATATTATTGTCTCTTCTAGAGGAATTGAGGAAACTGGGGCCTAAAAAAGAGGTGAATTGCCCGAGTTCTCATAGGAAGTGGTAAAGCAAGAGTTCACCCTAGGACTGACTCCAGAGCTCAAGGAAGAACTTTGTTTTAGGCATTTCTGTTCGCTGAAAACTCAGAATGAATCAGCAGTGAAATGTAGGTTCAAGGAGCCAAAGGGACTTCAGGTTGTATAACTAGAAATCCACGGTAAAGAATGAAGCGGAGGGTCCTGCTTTCCTGTGTGCTGGTCAGATCCCACCTCGAAGTCTGGGCTCAGGTCTGGGCATCATATCATGGACACTTACCATAAGATGGCAGCCAGGAGCATCCTGGCCAAGAAAGAAGGGCCTGGGGAGGAGCTGCATTTGGCTCCTCTGATCTCTGCCATCACCTTGGAACTCTTTAGGTTCCCAAGGCCTAGCACAACATATGAAGCAGTGTGGTATGAAAACAGCAAAGGATTCCAAGCCAGATTTATGCAGTCTTGACTCTGCTCATCCCTTCCCATCTACGTGACCCTGGGCCTATTCCTTAACTGCTCGGAGCCTCAGTTTTCCCAGTTATAAAATAGGAAAAGTCAGACCTACCTTGCAGTGTTGCTGTGAGAACTAATGGAAAAAATGCACATTTACTAACCATCTTCTTCCTGTTTCCCATCCTCATATGAACGCAGAGCAAGGATGAATTTAGACTTTGACTAATAATTTAATGAAGTCCTAAAAAAAATCATGTCACAATTTCAGCAAGGGCTTTGTATGGCAGAAATTTAGCCAGGTTTAAAAAAAAAAAAGTCATGGGCTAGAGAGAGCCCAGTGGGTTTGTCTGCATAATGAAACAAGAGGAATTTGGAGTCTGAGGCAGTCTGGGAATGAAAGCTTGAGAGATAGTAGGGAAAAGGATGAGAAAGCAGGATTGCGGAACCTGGCAGGAGGCCGGATCCCAACATGTGGATATGGTCAAAGACCTTATAGAGAACAGGGATGGTTGATACTGAGTTTAAAATTGGGTTGTTGTGATGTAAACCCTGTCTTTCCCCAGAGGTTCAGTAAAGGTTGCTACAGACATGAATGCCTTGATACATTTTGGGGATATTAATTTGAGTTAAATATTTGTGGGACACAATCACACAATTTATTGCAGAACAACAAAAACAATCCCAAACAGAATAATTCTGAAGAAGCTGGTATTTAGAGCCTGCGCTAATCAAGAAATGTAAGGTACCCTTGGGAATTCAAACAACTCTTGGGAAGGTTACTAAGTTTTTCTCTAATCCATACCATTTATTATCTGCATCTGAAGTGTCAGTATAACTTCAGATGGCATCTGAATTTTAGATGTAAAGAACCTAGTACAGAGCAGATACTTTAAAAGTAGGTAATTTTAAAAATTCAGTTTATCTAATCCTTATATTGCTCTTGTGTACATTAGGAACTGTTCTAAGCACTTGAAATATATAGCAGTTTCAATTCTCATTATAGTACATACTCTCATATGTACTAGCTACCCTCTTTAAAGATGCATACACCAAGTCACAGAGAAGGTAAGTAATTTGCCCAAGGTACCACAGCTAGCAAATGGTGCAGGTTGGATTCAGATACAGGCAAACCCATATACTAGGTTGCAACTATTACCGTCCATCCAGCTGTAATGGGGACTACTTTGCACTGTCAAGCTGAGACAAGGCTGCTTCCTCTCCTCCATGCACAGGCACCATTGTAAGCTCATTGACCACTGATGATAGAAAAGCTTCTGCCAGGACAGGAAGTTATTAGGGGAAGAAGAAGAGGAGATGTTGCTTTGAGTCTGAAGGCTTTCTGCCCACAGCTGAAAGAACAGGTTTGGTGTGATTAAAGAAGACTCCCTCTCCCCTGGCTGTTTCCCATGTGGGAAATTATCTCAAGGAGAGAGCACTTCGCAGTAAGTGATTGCTTTCCTAACTGCTGGCTGAGATGTGCTGATCGAGAGAGAAGTAAGAGAGACTTTGAGGAGCTGGATACCTAGGATGGCTAGAGAGCAACTTTGGGCTCTCAGAGGACATATAGGAGGGTGCTGCAGGTGTGAGCTACAGAGAAACAGTGAGACACCAAGGACACAGGGTCCTCTGAAGCCCCAGGAAGCTGGAGCTTAGGTGCTAGGGGCATCGTACTGTTCTGTCCACTCTTAGCCCCTACCCTCATTCCAGGTCCCCCGAGAGACCTCAGGCGGCCTCTTAAGGCCTTTAAGAGGTGTCAGGGACCATAGAATTGTCCTGGAGGGGAAAACGTTATTGAAACCTAGGATATGCTTGGCAGAGATTGCCCCCAAAAAGCCCTCTGTGAGAACTTTTGGCCATAGATGGACATTTATTGGAGGAGGTAAAGAACAGTAGCATGGTCAGAAAGACCCTGGTGTGGATTCTCCTGTTAATTACTTCTTTATTTACTTTTTAAAAAGATTTTATGTATTTATTTGAGAGAGAGAGAGAGAGGGAGAGCTGGTGGAGAGGCAGATGGAGAAGGAGAGGCAGGAGCCTGATGCAGGGCTTGATCCCAGGACCCTGGGATATAACCTGAGTTGAGGGAAAACACTTAACCGACTGAGCCACCCAGGTGTCCCTCTCCTGTTAATTACTTCTTTAAACCTTGGTTTTCTCAAGTCTAAAAATGAAAATCATGACACTTCACAGGGTTATTTATAAGATAAAATGAGATGACGCAGGTGAGCATGCTTTGAAACTCTAAATATACCGCAGAAATGTTATTTGTATTGCTAAGAAAAGTGGCATTTGGGACATTGTTCATAATCAGTCAATTCAATTTCCAACTATGTTTCGGTGGTGAAGATCCAGCCTCATCCTAAAAGAGAAATTAATCGCCCCTCCTCAAAACAGAAAAGAAGAACACTTCTGTTTGTCATTTGTATGCATAGGCTGGACCCCGTCATATATTCCATAATTTGTTACACTGAATCTTTCCACTGTGCTACAAGCCAAAAGAGCAGTGAGGTGAGCCAGCTGGCCACTGGGGAAAGTGCTTTCTCATCTACTCAAGTATCTTCCTCATCCATCAAAGGGGTTACCTGTGATTGGATGCTTTTTTCATTAGCTCGCCCTTTTCTTCCTCTGGCGAGTCTCTCTGTCCTTCAGTCAAATTGTAAATAATTTCCCAGATACAGACTGCCTTCTCCTGAGTCCCCCGCTCACTGCTTCAACTCTCCTTCAAGTCATGATACATTTCCCCTCTCGCGTCTTGGCACCCCTCAGCTCCCAAATAAAGATATTTAATAGCCGTTCCCGCACTATAACAAGAAATCAATATACTAAAGGAAAATATGGATTTTGGGGGTAGAACAAAAAGGTTCTAGGAAGCAGAACATCTGTCACCTTAATAAGTTGTGCCAAAGTTTCTCATAAATGAGAAGATGAGTTCATTAGCATTTTCCCTTGTCTTCTTTCACTTCATGAACATTTAAGGTAAAAGCCGATGACTATTTGTTTTGTATACATTTGCTATATTCAGAGTTAGCAAATACATTTGTGAGATACACAGGAATATAAAAATACACAGCTTGGAAGCATCAGTCATGGATGCATCATCATCAGAAGACAAATTAATTGTAATCAGTATGTAAAGTCTGTGGGCCTGAGGAGAAGGATTTTTTTTAAATTTAAAGTTGACAGACAAAGTGTATAAACTGATAACACTCAAAGCAGCTAATGTAGGTTACTTTATTTTTTATTCTAGTGAGCACTGGCACCTACTACTGCCTCCATCTCCACCTCACTCTTGTCTTCCATCCATAACCAGATTTAATAATAACTCTAATTATTGAACATTTGTTGTCTTCTGAGCATTGGGCTAATTGTCATATATAGCTTATCTCATTTAATCCTTATAATATTACCCAATAGCAGTAATTAATACATACTTATTTTTCTCAGTCTTATTTTCATGAGGAAGGGGAAGCAAGGGGATATGAAGTAATTTGCCCACTATCGCCATTTTAATAAATAGCTGGACGGGCAAGTGGCCTCAGGTTGTCTGGCTTCCAAAGTCTGTGCTCTGCAGCATTATTTAGAATTCCTTCCCTTATTGCTGACACAAAATCTTCACTTTTGCCCTCCATATCTGGCTTCTCTGGTCCTTGCTCTGATAAACTCCTTTTGTGGTATTAGTTTCCGGTTGAACAAAACCAAGTGTTGTAGTTACAATAATAGCTGTATCAGTTACATTAGAGGGTCTCCCATATGCCTGTCACAGGGCCAGACTCTCACACAATTAAAGCCAGGTCCAGTGAACCTCATCCCTTCTTCATTATCATAATGCATTAGGAGATCAGGAACAAAAACAGGAAAAAAATTGGATGAAGAATCAAAAGCCCTGGAATTTCTTAGCTAGAAAATTAAAATAACAGCCACTTCTGATTTACTTCACAGAGTAATTGTGAGGATTAAATTAGATAATGCATTATAATAGTGCTTTGTAAACTGGCCAGATCTCTACAAAGTATTTCTGTAAGCTGTCCTAACATTCAGCTGTATGACCTTGGCAAGTGGACATTTCTGAACCTCGGTTCATCATCTCCAGCGGGAACCGTATTTCCTACCACTCAAGGGTGTTGTGAGTATGACGTGCTGCCTGGTCTACGATGCAGGCCGGTTGAGTCTGCATGTCACTGATAATCTTAAAGTGTGTTTCCAAGGCCACATTCTTTCCACGTTTCTCAAGCGTCCCTCCTCCTCTTTCTTGTTCTCCTTTGTTGGCAGTGTTTCCCACTTGGATCCCTGAGTCAAGTCTGGCTTGCTTCCCCGTGCACTTCCATTGGAGCTCGCCGGCTCATAGGAGCCCAGCCATCACTTTACCTAGGGCACCCTGGTCCCTGTCCTGTGCTGCCAGCCTTCCCAGTCTCTCACCTTTCCCTTCTCTGAGACCTTATAGCCCAGTGCTGCAGATCATGTCAAAAGGCAGATTCTGATTCAGTAGGACTGGGCACAGCCTGAGTTTGCGTTTCTAACAGGCTGTCAGGTGAAGTTGATGCTGCTGGCCCAGGGACGACACTTTGAAAAGCAGAAATCTGGCTTACATGCCACCCCAGAAGTCACCTGACCAGGATGGTTCTGATCCTGCTGTCTTCACAGCAGCTTCTTGGGTCTTTGCAAGGGACTTTAGGCTTGTAACCCCTGCCTCTGTTGGACAGAGACCCCGACATCTTTTCTACCCCTTTTTCTGTGGTATTGATATAGCCTCTTCTCCCCATCTTTAGCTGGGTACCTGGCCACCTGGAATAAAGGCAACTTATCCTAGTCCCTTCTGGCTGTGTACGGCCAGGAGACGACATTCAGGATGTGAGCAGAAGTGGTGTGTACTACTTTGGAGAAGTATCTTTAAAAAGAGAAGATAGGCTCCCCGCCCTTCTTCTTTCCTGTTGGTGGAGATGTAGTTATGGTGGCCGAAGTTCAGCAGTCACCCTAGGCCACGAGGTTGGCTTGGCATGCCGAGTACCACAGAGCCACAGCATAGGACAAACCTGACTTACTGACACCGTGGAGCGCCACACCTGCCCTCCATACTGGCTAACTCCAGACTTCTTCCATCTGAGCAGGAAATGCCAGGCAGGCTTGCTTGTTTAGGCCACTGATACTTGGGTTCTCTGTTTCTTACAGTTTGATCCTAATAGGTCCTGCTCACCACTCAACTTCTCTCTTGCCCAGACTCTGAGACAGATAATAGTTTCAGCCCCGTCTAGGCTCTGCCCGACTCATTTCTCCAACCCAGAGGTCTGCTCAGTTTCTGTTTTCTACTAATCTGTTTTCCCTTCCTAAATCCTGTGTCAGTGCTCTTTTAGGAATCTCCTGGTGGTCTTGTTTGAAATATAGATGGCTGGGCCCAGGCTGGAGTTTTTGGTTCTTGGCATGGGAGGGCCCCCAGGAATCTGCATTTTAATTTATAGCTTCGGTGATTTTGATACAGATGGTTGATGGACCAGATATTGAGAAACACTGCCCGAGTTTTGTTTTATTTGGCTAATTTATAAAATTATGAAATGTTTCAATCACACAGAAAAACAAAACGAGTAATATAAGAAACACCTCAGTACCTACAACCTACCTTTGTCAAGTTTTACTTATTTTAGCTGTTGTAAATTATCTCACACCAAAAGAACAACTCCAAATTAATCTATTCTTTCATTGATAAGACATTTAAATTTCTTCCAAATTTTGGCTGTTGCAAATGATTCTGGAATGAACACTCCTGAATATGGCTCCTTGTGCATACTTGGGGGATTTAAAATATGCTCTACATAAAGTTTACCACTTTTTTTTTTTAAGATTTTATTTATTTATTTGACACTGAGAGAGAGACATCGAGAGAGGGAACACAAACAGGGGGAGTGGGAGAGGGAGAAGCAGGCTTCCCGCTGAGCAGGGAGCCCGATGTGGGGCTGGATCCCAGGAAACTGGGATCATGCCCTGAGCTGAAGGCAGACACTGAACAACTGAGCCACCCTGGTGCCTCAAAGTTTACCACTTTCATCACAATTACACAAGGCATTTTGCAGATGTGGTCCCATATTGACAGCTTCTAACAACTCCAAGAGACTCCATGAAGGGGTCAGTACCTTCCACAGAACGTTTCTAGCACCACCTCCTCTTCCTCCAGCTGTTCTCATCACTGACTGGCATGTTCTTTTCTCTGTACCACATGTTCACATGTGTTTATAATTCACACTGAAAACAATGGGTATGGTGGATATTGCTAGTTTCTACTTCATATCTATTCGTTCTTTTTTTATTATTACCAAAATGTCAGTTTTGTTTGGGATATGCCCAGTTTTAGGAAAAACAGACACATTACTATACTCTCTATCTCCCATGCAACTGATGAGGGATGGTGGCGGGGGGGACTGGTTGCACGGGGGGACTCTAGGGAGGGAGGTTACATGGAAATCTACGGGGGAGTCTGCCAGCAATCCTGAAGTCTTGTTCTTTTGACGACTGTGCTGTTCTTTTCTCCTCCTCCTTCTTGTTTTGGTATGAAACTCTGAGAGGCTGGAGGTAGAGCCCCCACCTTGACCCATGGGACTGAGGCCATATGTGGAGTCTGGTGAAGCAAAAAGACACTCGATGGCATCAGGGAGCTTCCATAGGACTCCAAGGACCCCTTCTGAGGCTTCCGCTTACAAGAGAGGAAGAGTCTGTATTTGATTGAGCCTTTGTGGTCAGGTTTCTGTGCAAATATGATCCCTAAATGACACCAGGACTTTCACTTCGGTTATTTGTGTTTGCTCTTTCTTTTAGTCCTTTATGGACTGGAGCTTTTTCCTTCATTACAACGGGTTCTTGGAGTGTGCTGCTCTGAACATAGGTGATGAGAGGTGAAAGGTTTTAGCTAATTAAGTCAGATTTGATCTTCAAGATGGTTAATTCCAGGCAATTTGAGGCCATCCCAAATCCATTTAATTGAATAATTCAGATTTTCTGCCACAAGAGGATCTAATTTTTACCTTAATCTGACTGCTAGAAAATTGCTCTGGCTAAGAGTGTAAATGAGTTATCACATGGGAAATACAATAAACATCACCTTTATAAACCTAGTCTTCACGTACTTGAGATTTAAATGGTAATTTGAACCACAACATTTAAAGTCAGATCTAATATAATAATCAATTAATTCCTTCAAAATTAGGGTTCATTTCTGGGGTTGGAAATTCAAGTGATGTAGAAAGAGGTTTTGATCATTTTGCTAAGATGTATCCAGAGAAACTGGACCGTTTTGGATATTGTGCATGAGTTTTCATTGACATTTCATTTGGATCCAGCAGCATCTTCCCGATAAGCGCCCATGTATTTTTATGCTTGGCTTCAGTAATGCTGAGCTACTGCTGCCTCCCAGGACGGCTTTGCAGAAACACTAATGAATATGATTATTATGCACTTTACAAATATAAAGTGCTGCCAAAATGCACCAAACAACAATATGGCATCCTCTGGGCTGAAAGGTGCATCTACTGTTCGATGCAAATCTAGAAGAGGCACTGAAGTATTACAGAATAGTCATCTAGCTATGCTCAGTGGCTACCCAGAGCTAAAAATCTAGATCGTTGTGGAAGCACCATGAGATAATAGATAATTCTAATTTTTCACTTTTGATTTTTACCTTTTTGTGGTGCTTTGGGATAATTTTACCTCTGATTTAAACAGTAATTCACTTGGGAGTATCAGGTTCATATTTATAGTACAGTCATTCATATGGAATGAATTATACTATTATAAATGAATTAATAGTTTAAAATTAGTAATAAGTTCTAGATTAATTATTTATGAAAACTTAAAAATAATTAAAATTTATCTTAAGAGCAGAAATTAGGACCTGGTCTCCCTCCAAATAAGACATTCTTTACTTTTCCAACAACACAGCTCATTTATTAATTCAATAACTATTTCGATGACTCTATAGGCCAGGCATGGGGACAGGAACTAGGGAGTGGCAGTGTGGGCATTGAGTGGCACAACATATAGATATGAAAACATCCTGTCCACTCTTGTTTTTGTTGCTATCAAAGAGAACTAATAACACAAGGGCCTGAGAGAAATAGAGAAGAAAGTCTAGAATAAGGAAAAGATGGAAATAATGCCAGCCTGTTCTGATAAAGGCTTTGAAATGGAAGGTGAGAACTTAGGGATTGCTCCCTAGAATAGTGGGCAAATCACTGCAGAACCTTTATTAGTAAGAGAAGTGGGGCCAGGAAACAATACAACTGTAACACTCAATGGAATGGAGGATTTGGGATCATGAATTGGAAACGAATTTCCAGCAGGTATGGTTTAAGGACATGTTTGCCCCAGTGACCACTTGGTCTGATCAAGAGGACTTTAAGCTAATCATGGAGGGAGAGGGGAAAGCAGCCTCAAAAAACCTGCTACACAAGTTACTATGGAGTAGGTATAGCATTGAGAGAAGAAAAAAAAAAAGTGTGGGAACTGCCCAGTGAGTCACATGAGAAAATAATTGGGAAGGGTGTTGGAAACAATACTTGGACCTTCCTATATCTTTATGTCAGTGAGCTGTGTGTTGGTGATAAACAACGTGCACTTGACATGATAACAGAAGACAATAAATACAGTCTCTTTAAAGTTCATTGAGCTGTGGCAGTATGGGAATCAACGTGCTTGATGCTAGTCCCTATTTCATCAGATGAAAGGTCTTCTATGATACAGAATGTGAATCACCTAGCATGGTGTCTCACACAGGGTGGTTATTATCTGAAAAAGAAAAAAATAGCTATAGAGCCCTTATATATTCCTGATCTGCACCTCTATTCCCATCAGAAAGTGTTCCATCATCTATCCGGTTTTGCAAGCCTAGAAACCCAGCACCCTCCTACCTTTTCAAAGCAAACACCAAAACTTGTTGACACCCCTGCTACCCATCCATTTCTGTGTCTCTCCCTTTTATTAAACCACCATCACCTTTGGGTCTATTCCAGTAGTGTCCTAGTGAGTCTCCCCAATTCCGTTCTTACCTCACTCCCATCCATTCCTCACCATGTAGTCAGAGCCTTCCTTTTAAAACGAAATCTGTTCACATATCCTCCTATGTAAAACCCACCCACCGTTTCCCATCACTCAGGGTAAAGATCAAGACAACACCTTAACACAACTGCCAATGCCCACGTGTTCTTGCTTTCACCGACCTCTCCAGCCTCATCTCTTTGTCCTTGTCCGTCAACTCTCAGCTCCTAAAATATAACAGGTTTCTTGCCTTAAGATCTTTGAAGAGGTTACTTTGTTTGCCTGAAAAGCTTTCCTCTGTCATTTTTGCCTAGTTCATTCCTACTTACCTTCAGATCTCAGTTTCCCCATTGACTTTCTCTGGGAAAGCCCTCCCTGACCACCTGTACTAAGGGATTTCTCGCAGTACACATACTTAGAATTCTCTGCCTTTCCTCACCACAGTTTGTAACTAGATTTTAAAGAAATATGTTTCTTTCTTTCTTTTCTTTCTTCCTTTCCTTCCTTCCTTCCTTCCTTCCTTCCTTCCTTCCTTCCTTCCTTCCTTTCTTTCTTTCTTTTTTAAGATTTTATTTATTTATTCGACAGAGAGAGAGCACAAGAGACCACAAGCAGGAGGAGGAGCTGCAGAGGGAGAGGGAGAAGCAGGCTTCCCACTGAGCAGGGAGCCCAACACAGGGCCTTATCCTAGGACCCTGAGATCATGATCTGAGCCACCTGAGCCACCAGGCACCCCTATATCTGATTTAAAGAATAGGTGTAAAAAAACCATTATGGTATAGAATGTTGATGTGGGAGCTGCTGCTGGAGGGAGGCAAGGAGTATAAAAGAACTCTGTACTTTCAACTCAATTTTGCTATAAATCTAAAACTGCCCTAAAAAAATAAAGACTACTAAAAAATTTTTAAACTATTATAGAAAATTTCAAATGTATACAAAATTAAGGGGATAGAATAACGGATTCCCAGGGACACACCACCTTAGAGCATAGTATTATTTGGGGGCACCTGGATGGATCAGTTCGTTGGGTGTCTGACTCCTGATCTCAGCTTGGGTCTTGATCTCAGGGTTGTGAGCTGGGTGTGGAGCCTACTTAAAAAAAGAAATTAGATGTTAGTATCATCTGAGTGTTTGGGGTGATTAGTGAAATAACTTCATTTTAAATTGACTTCGGGTTTCATGACTGACGTAAGAGTAAAATGATTTACATTTATATGTCCTGTAGAAATGATAAATGAGAATTTATTTTAGAAAGCATAATATAAGCCTTCACATTTTGGACTTTTCAGTCCCTAAAGGATCTGAGTACGCTTTCATGGCTATCTCATTTCAGTGGAGCAGTAGGACACATGCTCTTGGCCTCTTCATTATGTCATTTGGACATCAGAATGCACTGGTTCCCTCAAGAGCATTTGAAACCAACATGAAAACCCTAATTCATTTCAATGACCACTCACCCTTACACTTCAGCACTTTTAGACAAAAGCAAAGACAATTAGCCACTGTGAGCTATACAGAAAGAAAAAAGAAAAAAGCTTTGAAAACAGAGTAAAACAGAATGACTAAGACCCTTAACCAAAGAAATCAGTTCCTTGAATGTTTTGGCTACTGCCCAACCCCCAGGCCTTTGCACTTGCCCTGTCCAAATGATGCCCCTGGCTGATCTAGCAAACTCCCACATGTCCTTCAGATCTTGATTTGAATGACTTGTCCCCTGAGAAGCCATTGGTGGTCCCACTCTCGCCTTGACATAGATGGCCTTCTCGCTGTTTCAGTGTTACCCTTTGCTAATCTCTGTCTCTGTACTTGATTTACTTTTATTGTCTGCCTAATTGTCTGTAAGCTAGGTGAGAGCAGAGCCACTGAAATGTATGTAGAGGCATTATAATATAGAAATTAAACAACAACACATAAGCTTCACAGTTTATGAGACCTGGGTTCAAATGATGATCTCAGCCCCTACTGGCTGTGAGGCCTTAGGTAACTTCTTGACTCTCACCCCTGGTTTTGCCACATTTTAAGTGAATACACTGATACCTACCTGCACTATAGACTCATCACAAAAGTTATGAGAAATTATGAGTATAAAACACTTAGAAAAATGAGTACCTAGAACACAGTTAATGTTTAGTAAAGATATGTTGAAAAAAAGAAAAGGAAGAGAGAGAGGAAGGAAGGAAGGAACAAGAGAGGAAGGAAGAGGAGTGAATTCCCGCAGAAAGTGATGGATGAAAAATCCCCACAGCTGTTAATGGATTCTAATCTTGAGGGTTGCTCTTCTCTATTTAGCTATGGCCAAATTAGAGGGGCTTTAACATTTTGAAATTGGAATGCATATGTTGCACTGTTTTTTGTGGAGAAAAACATGCTTTTCAATCCCTTTATGCTGTTACCTGAGGAGGAATGCACAGTTTGCCTTTCCATTTCTCCTTTTTGACTGATGCGATTTTCATCTTTCAACTACTCTTTTGTATCTTTGGACTCATTCATTCTTTTTTTTAATATATATTTTATTTATTTATTTGACAGATCACAAGTAGGCAGAGAGGGAGGCAGAGAGAGAGAGAGAGGAGGAAGCAGGCTCCCTGCTGAGTGGAGAGCCCAATGCAGGGCTCGATCCCAGGACCCTGAGATCATGACCTGAGCCGAAGGCAGAGGCATTAACCCACTGAGCCACCCAGGCGCCCCATGGGCTCATTCATTCTTGATGGACATCATGTCTTGTATTAACATGAAAATGATATTTCCCAAGCATCTACTCGTACAGAGTATTACAACTAGCACACATATGAAACAACATGGTCTTTTCGGCTTTGCCCAGGAATTGGCAACATGAAGCCTGTGTGAGGTGAAGGGGTGGATGAGGAGATTCAATATGTGTAGCTCATGTACTTGGGTATCTTCTTGCTGGAGCAGGGGTTCAGGACGACAGGTACTTTTATGTTTCTCAGAAAAGCTTGACTTTAAGCACCTGCTGCCCTGGCACTGCAGTAGACACTGCAGGGCACACTAAGGGAAGTAAGGCCCAACTCCTGCCTTCAAGGAGCTGACCACTGAGTAGGGGAGTCAGACACTGAGCTAAAGAAAATGCTACAGGAAAAACACAAGGAGAGTTTGTTAAGTTTCAAAGGAAGCAAAGTGCCTTTCAGGTTGGAGATATTACAAAAGACTTTATCCATTCATCCCTGCATTCATCCAGTGAAAAATATTTATTGGATGCCTATTATATGTTAGGCAGTAAGCTAGCTATTAAAAACAAGAGATAACTGGGCCAATATTCCTAACCTCAAAGGCTTCATAATAAAGTGGGAGGGACACATATGTAAACAAACTGTATTGTTCGTATTGTTCGTCCATGCTGATTTATTCAGCATTTACTGAGTGTTAAGTCCCAAGTTCAAGAATGAAATAAACATGGTCCCTGTGGGAAAAAGAACCTATAGTAAACAGGTGTATAAACAAAAATTTCATGTTAGGTGCCACGAGAGGTATGTTAAAAATCGCCAAGTTCCAAGGTATGCAGCGGAGGGGCAGTTAATTCTTTCTGGGGTCAGGGAAGGCTTCTGAGGGGAACACAACAGAGGGCTACTAGTGGATGAAGGACTTGCCAGGTACTTGTAGAGAGGAGGGAGGTGGAGTGTTTGAGGCAGTTTGTACTTGGACCTGGAATAAGGAACCAGAGTAGAGATGTGTTAAGATAGAGGCCAGATTGTGGAGGGTTTTTAAATATTGCAGCCCGAAGAATGGAATGTCAAGGCACAATGCCTGCTCAGAGGATCAGGTGAATAATTGAGCCCAGAAGGGCATGGAGGGATTGTCGGGGCAAGATTCACAGTGGAGCAGGTGTCTGAGAGTCAAAAATGATGTGTAGGAACTTGTTAGGTGACCGGAAAGATGAAAGCATTCAGTTGAGAGAAAACAGCCTTCCTCAGGAAGATGTTCCCTCTTCTTGGATTCCGACTGATGCAAATAATGGAGAGCAAGAATTCCAGAAAGAGAAACAGCTCAAGCCAAGGGTAGAAAGCTCACACACGTATATAACTGAAGAGTAGTGAAAGCCTGTGGAAACAGTTTTTCCTGTGTTTCTAATCTCAGTGCACTCTGTGATTGGCCCTGACTGTGACCATGGCAGAAATGAGCAGAACAGGGATGTCCTCCATTGACTCCCTTCTCTTCAAGCGTGGGTCTTGGGGATGTAGAGTTTTTGTAAAGCTAGAAGACCAAACTTGGTTTAAGGCCTCCAGATCAGTAGCAACTGCTCCGTGGTCTGGGGGCCCTGTGACAAAAAGAGCCCTGAGGCTCCAAGGTAGCAGTTACCACTGGACCCAGCTCCTCCTTCCAGACGGATCCATATCAAGGCTTTAAGCCCTGTGTTAAGGACTGGGGAGGCCAAAAGGGAACATGCCCATTTTCTCCTTCTGAGTTTGAAAAATAAGACCAGGAGTCATGCCATTAGAGAAAGAATAGATGTATGGCTGGTGATGACTCTCAGTGACCGGCTCCTCAGCTTTTCCCTGGCTGCAGGTGGTCCCAAGGGTCTTTGCCCCCACAGCTGGTGTCAGAGTCCTTAGCTGCAGGCTTTGGAACTCATTCTGAGAACCATGGCTCCCAGTCGCCCTGTTCTTAGAATGGGGCTCCATGCCAAGTAACTGTCTTGCTTGAATTCTGTTTACTCAAACTGGTCCTTCTGGAGATGAAGTTTTCTACCAGAACCTTCACACTTAAGGCAAAAATCTCTCTTTCCAGCCTCCCGTACTACCTTTCTGGGCTGATTCCCACCGCTAGCAGTGGGATGCTCCAGTACCTGCTTCCCTTTTTCCAGGTTCCTTCTTCTTGATGAGCCCTTCCTTGACTATTTGCACTCAGCAAGTCTCCGTGGTTTTTGAGCCTCTGCTTTCCCTCCTTTGATTTGGCATATTTGGTGTTACTAGATACCCAGTTCTGAAACCAGGAGGCTGGTTTCTTTGAACAAGCTCACTAGTGCTAGCACATATCCAAATTAGGGCTGTCATCTGAAGGAGTCATCTGGGAAGGTTGCATTGTACCCCTAGTCCAGGGATGCTGTCATTGTTCAAGAACATTTCTGGAATTCCTAAGTTGGAATTTCATGCAGTCATCAGGGCAACACAGGGCCCTAGTCCCTCACCCCTTCTCAGTTCTGCTTTCCAGTTTGTTTGTGGGAACACTGAGAGGCTCTGGGAGCTTTTGAACCCACTGAGACCACACATCAAGTTAAGGAGGGACTGAAACCTGCTCTCTGTTTTCCTTCTACAAAACTCTCCTTTAGAGCCACCTTGGGAGCCATAGAAGAAACGATCTCATAACTCTATAGCAGTCATTATTAATCTTTTTTGCATCATGGAGTCCTTGGGAAATTTCATAAAAGCTAAAGACATGGTCTTTAGGAAAAGACACACACAGTTAAAACTTCTACACACTCCAGGATGAGAACCCCTGCCCTACGGAAACACCATTCCCCAGATTTCAACAGCCGCTCTTCTGCAGCATGAGTGTCTTTCTCATCCTGTAGACCTGCGTCCAAAATGACCTGTGGCTGTTCCCAAATATCAAATCTCTGAAGGAACGAGATGTTCCAGTGCTGAGGAGGTCCAAAAGAATGTGTTGTAAGCTCAAAAGGCATTTCCACAGAGAGCATTCCGAAGATGTTTGAAGAAAGCCAGGGTCCCTGGAAAGTGTGGCTTCTCCAGATGACCACCTGGAAGAGGGCAGCATCTGTGTTCCTATGCTGGTAAGCACTTTATCAATCCCTTTCCCTCTCAGGCAAAGCTCAGGCGGACATGTTGGTATGACAGTTTCCTATCTGCTAATTCAGTGGTGGATAATTACAAGACTTAGCAGATACTACGTCCTCCTTCACGCAGGCTTCAGGGACCTCTCCAGGCATTCATGCTTCTTCCTTCCTCTCCCAAACCTTTGTGTAAACCTACATCACTATTTTCATCCCTACTTCTCCCAGCCAGCTTTGGTTACAGACTTCGAAGGGCAGACTCTGGATTCATGCATTTCATCATTTGACATTTACTAGAGGCCACCGTGTATTAACACTGCAGGCACAATGGTGAACAAAAACAGTCCTGCAAGAAAGGCAGACAAGAAATCACACAACAAAGTGTGTTGAATGCTGTCCTCTAGGAAATTCAGGGTGCTTTACAGTCCACCCTGTCTCTTGGGGAAGGGTATCTTTTAAGCCAAGATGTGATGTATCTGTTTCCAGGGCCCAGCACAAAGTATGTGTCTAATCCTGAACATTTCCCTAGGCCAAAAACCTGTGTGCTTGCTGAAAAGTCTTCGCTCACTCACTGGGGGCAACTGCTCGCTAATGAGAGTGGCTGTGGTGAACCAGGGAAAGCCAGCTAGCATCAGGCCCTGCTGGTGACATCTTTTAGCTTTTTCTGAGACAGCTGTGAAGTCGTGGAGAAAGCAGTGGATTTAGTACTCCCGAAGGCTGTGGTCCTGAGGCTTTGTACCGACGACACTACACTCGTGAGTTCTCTGTCCTTTCGTATACTGATGCCACCTCCAAGAACAAAGGAAGCTCTGTGAAAAGCCTTGGCCAACTTGAGGACGCAATCTATGTCGCCTAACTGACCCCAGCTTTGCAGGGGAAGAGGAGGGCAGGGTAACCGTAGATGTAAGAGAAACGACAGGGCTTTGCTTTGTAGAGCCTGTGTCGGGTCTTTCGCTGCCTCACATGACCTGAATTTGGCAGGGGGTGGGGGGCAGTTTGAATTCCAGGCGGGCTAAAAGGCCTTGGCTGAGGAGCTCTAACGGATTTCACAACACAGGGAAAAGCTTCCCACGGAGAGACGGGGGTGGGGAGTGGGGCGGGGAGAAGCCTGCAATTCTGCAAATCCGAAAAGGGTAGGAGGTGGGGGAGTCCTGAAACGACGAGGCAGAATGAGAACACTCCCCCTAGCTTTTAGACAGCTCCCCCCATCGCCTCGCGAACAACCGCGACCCGCAAACCACATTATCTCAAACTTGCCTCTTGCCCTACCTACGTCCCCGCCCAGCGCGCCCTGAGGGGCGCGGGTGGAGCCGAGGCCCCCTGGCCACCTGCGCATGCGCGGAGCTGGCCCTGCCACCACTTTGTAGACACTCAGCAGTGGCGTCTCGATCCTGTCGTTTTATCTCCGGTTGTGCCTCGTTCTCAGTCCAAAGCAGCTTCAGAGTCTGTAGGCTGCCGGAGGGCGATGGGGTTGGGAAGAAAGTCAAGGAGCGCTCGGTCCAGAAACTCCACCTCCCAGGAGAAGGCGCGCTGGTCCCGCCCCCTCGTGGGCGGGCCGAGAGCCCTCCCCCGGCTTAAAGCGGCGAGATCGCTTCTTGCAGGCTTGGAGGGCCGCTAAGCTCGTGCGTTGTGTTCCATGCTGGGCGGTGGGAAGACTTGGTGTCTTTCCATTTTTGTCTGTCTGTACCTCGACTAGCGAACAGCACAAAACAAATAAACAATAGTTAAGCGCGTTTAGAGGCTTCCCTCAAGATCAGGAGGTGCAGCTTCTGCTTCACAAATTCTGAATTGTCCATTTAGCACACAAGAACCTAAAAAATGGCTTGTGTGTTGAATTTCTGTAAGATGAATTATTTTCCCTGCCATATCAAAGCAACTTTATTTTCTTTTCTAGTTTTCGTGTGGCAGTGACTGATATTAAGTCTCACTTATTTTCTCTAAAGACCCAGCAGTAAATAAGAAGTAGTCTGTTTGGAAAAAGTCCTGCAGTAAATCATCCTAAAATAGTAAAAGCTTGTTGATTTGATAAATTTTCTACTTTAATTTTCTAAGCTTTACATTTTTTATAATAAAGTGTCTTTAAAATGTAGCACACTTGGAATCCTATTTTTAGGTGCAGTTTTGTTTTTTTTTTTTTTAAGATTTTATTCCTTTATTTGAGAGGGAGAGCGGGAGAGAGAAAGAGAGAGAGAGAGTGCACAAGCGAGCAGGGGGAGGGAGAAGCAGACTCCCTGCTGAGCAGGGAGCCCTATGAGGGGCTCTATCCCAAGACCTTGAGATCATGACCTGAGCCTAATGCAGACAATTAACCAAGTAATAACCAACTGAGCCACACAGGTACCCCAAGTTGCAGATTTTATCATCTACTTTTAATCATCATCTAATCTTTGAATAGGATGTAGAGGGGTGAGGTTTAGAACTGCTACACTTAGCTTCTTGCTATAGGGAAGCAACAAGTGATGGTTCTTACATGGTATGAGGAATAGCTATCAGAATAGTGCCATTGGGGTCCTAGGTCCTTGTGACTGTTGTGGATTTCTTGAGGAGTAGCAACTGGTAAGAACTGACTTAAGATTTTATGGGCTTAACACTCTAAATGGAAGAACTTCTCTACTCTCTACCTCAAGTCCTAACTCTGATTTCTTAACAGCTGCTAATAAACCACCTCCACTTCCTAACAATGAACTCTTTTTGGTTATAAAGGCCTCAAAGGGAATCAGTTCAGAAGTTGAATGTGGAATTTAGAGTTGGGTTTCTTCTTTCTTTTTGGGTTTCTCAGCTTCAACTTGCTGAGTTTTATGACTACGTATGCATTTAGTCTGTTTCGTGTGGTATTTGTGGATAATATGAAATTAGCCATCTTTGCCAAAAATGAACGAGATGTATAATTTCTTATTTGTTCTTTGTGTAGGGGAGCCCAGCGAGAGGCATACTGGAAAATGGAAATAATAGTTGATGTATAGTGATTTGGGGGATGACTAGAGCAGCCATTGTGCTGTAAACAAACCCTCCATACATTATGAAACATTAAATCAGGGAGAAAGTAAGACTCATGATATTTGGTAAGATGTAAAATTTCCCCAAATTCTCAAGTGTTCTCTTTATGGCTTAGAACAAGTTTTCTGGCTATCAACTGTTTTATTTAACATTTAGTTTGTCAAGTCTTAGCCAGCAGAGTGAGAAAAGAAAGCCTAACATATAAGACAATATTATTATGTACAGGACAATTTCAAGAGAACTTACAAATTATTAACACTTTTAAGAGAAGGGAGCTGGAAATAAATACAATATACAGTAATCAAATTTATTCCTGTCATCACCAACAAAGGACAAACATCAGTTTGACAAAAGATACCACTTACATTGACAATAGAAAACATCAGGAACCTAGAATAAATCCTTAAAAATAAAAAGGTGTGCAGAGGGAAGATAAAATAAAAAGTAGATAAAAAATAGATAAAAAAGATAAAAAATAAAAAGGTGTGCAGAGGGAAGTGTAATACTTTATTGAAAAACATTAAGAAAACATTTAAATAAATGGATGGATACATCATGTTCATAGGTGAAAGGATTCTATTTTGTAAAACTATCAATTGTCCTCAAATCTATACATTTAATATAACCTGAATAAAATTCTCAATAGTGTTTTTAGTGTATGTACATTTACATACTAAATATACTAAATGTATATTCACATACTAAATAAATATTTAGTGTATTTAGAGATTATGTGTGACCTGACAAGCTTATTCTAAAATTTATGCAGAAGATCAATGGTTCATGGATAACATTTTTAAAAGAATAAGGTAGGGAACCTAGTAATAAGCCAGTATGGTGTTGTTGCTGGGAATAGGAAAATAGAGAACAGAACATAGACTATGCATATGTGGGGACTTATGTGATAAATCATGGGGAGAAGGTGGACTGTTCAATAAATGGTGCTTGAAATTATTGGTTAGCCACATGAAAAAAAAAAGAATAAATACATTGTAGGTTAACTAGAGACTTAGTGTGAAAAACAAAACCTTAAAACTTTTAGATGTTCTCCTATATATCTTTATGAGCTTGTTTAGAAAAGGATTTCTTAACCATGCTGCACAAAGCCCAAACGATGAAGGAAAAGACAGGTAAATCTGGCTCCATTACAAACCAGCAAGAAAGCAAACAAACAAAACTTCTGTGCATTAGAAAACACAAGTGAAAAGGCAAGGCAAACACTGGGAAAACATTTACAACTCAGAGATAAAGGATTAGTATTTAGAACATATAATTACTACAAATCAATAAAGCAGAGGCAAATGATACAATGTAATGATACAATAGTAATGAACAAAGATATGACTTAGCAATTTCCAGAAGAGGAAAGCTGAATGGCTAATAGTGAGAAGATTTCAACCTCTCTGGTAATCAGGCAAATAATAATTAAAACAACAAGAAGATATTGTTTCACATTTATCTGATTGGAAAAATTAGTAGGACAAATAATATCCACTGTTGTCAAAGATGTTGAGCAACAGAAACACTCATCTACTGCTGTTAGTGTTAAGTTGTTCAGTTTGGCAATCTCATGAAAGTCATGGCAATAAAGGAAATCCACTTTGAGCATGTAACCTCGAGAAACTCTACATAAGCGTATGCAGATGCATAAAGTGACATGGTGGAAAATATTTATAGGTGATGACAGCCCCAAATAGGAAACAATGAAAATGTCCCTCAAGAGCAGCATGGAAAAGTAAATCAATTCATTCAAGTGAATGCTATAAAGCAGTGAAAGTGAATGAATTAGAACTGCATTATCAACATATGTAAATCTCAAAAACATAATATGTGTGCAAGAAAAACAAGTTACAGAATAATGTGTCCAATGCCAATATTATACCACTTATACAAAGTTTGGAACACACAAAACGATACTAGTTATTAATTATAGATACTCACTTTTTTTGTGCATGCGCAAGGTGGAGGAAGGGCAGGGGGGAAGAATCTTACGCAGGCTTCATGCTCAGTGTGGAGCCTGATGCAGGGCTCCATCTCACGACCCTGAGATCATGACCTGAGCAGAAATCAAGAGTCACACACTTAACCAACCAAGCCCCCCCAAGTGCCCCTAATTACAGACACTTTAAATGTAGAGAAAATATAAAGGAGATACATAAGATTAATAAACACCAAATTCAAGGGGAAGAAATAAAATTGGAGCTTCAAATGTGTCTGTAAAATTGTATTTCTTTATTTCTGGAAATTTTCCATTAAAAGAAAAAGAAAAGGACTGGGCTCTGGTGAATTGAAGTTGTATTTACATTTTCAAATAACTTTTTGAGTTTCCCTTGTAATTCAATCCTGTGAGTCATTGCTCTCTGTAGGATCCCTTGGCACTGAGGACTAAGGCATGTAGGGGTCTTGCTGAGGGCCATCTGTCTAGCTTTGTCTCCACATCCCCAAGCACTGTTGTATTATTGAAGATAACATGGTTAGCTACACCGAGGAGTTTGAAGCTCGCTGAGAATCCTTACTCTAGGAACAGAACAGGTGTGGACTAAGAGCATAGATTTTTTTTTTCCCCATAGAGAAAGAGACAGCAAGAGAGGGAACACAAGCAGGGGGAGTGGGGAGAGGGAGAAGCAGGCTTCCTGCTGAGCAGGGAGCCCTATGTGGGGCTTGATTCCAGGACTCTGGGATCATGACCTGAGTCGAAGGCAAATGTTTAATGACTGAGCCACCCAGGCACCCCAAAAGCATAGCTCTTTACTACTGATCTGTGACAGATGCAGACAGAAGCTACAGGTTTTTTGTTTTGTTTTGTTTTTTTATGATTTAAATATTTATTTGACAGAAATCACAAGTAGGCAGAGAGGCAGGCAGAAGGGAGTGGGGGAAGCAGGCTCCCTGCTGAGCAGAGAGCCAGATGCGGGGCTTGATCCCAAGACTCTGGGATCATGACCTGAGCCGAAGGCAGAGGCTTAACCCACTGAGCTACCCAGGCGCCCCAGGAGCTACAGTTTTAAGCTCTTAAAATACCTCATCTCCCTGTGGGTATCTTCTCATCAAAATAGGCAAATTCATTTGTTGAAATCCCAGATACTAGTGGGATGGCAGCTGAGCCAAGTTCTTGAATGAGGGTCTCTTCTCCCCCCACTGCAATTGGTTATCACCTTTACTTGAATCACAGATCCTCCTGGATTCTCAAGTGATGCATGACCTTGGAATGTTTTCCATTTATCAGCAAACAAAGCTTACTAATTAGGCACCCATGTTTACACAGTACTTGACTGAGCACCTAATAAATAAGTTTTACACTGTCTTTGTACCATAGAGCTTATAAACTAAAGGAGAACCAGTTGTACTGGCTACTCAGCCTTCCCCTTTGGCCTCATTGCTCGCCCTTTTATAACCTCCAGATTACTGGAACTGCTCGAGCCCAGACTTATAGGGTCCCCCACTTACCCTGCAGTCATACAGTGGGCCTTCACTACATGCTTTGCTTAAAGGTGGTAGGAAAGAGTTTCTCTCTCTTTAGTGAAAGTCTGCTAAACTTTTGCCATGGGCCATCTATCCATCCATCCATCCATCCCTTTGATGTTTACTGATTCCTTCCTGTGTGTCGAGCTCCTTAGACCTGTGGCTGTGGTCCAGGAATAGAGAGGTGGAGGCTTGTTCAAGCCCCACCCCCCTCCTTTCACGGAGATCTGTAGCTTCTGCCAGAAACTCTGGAACATGGGTGCCACCTGAAACAAATAAAGCATGCTAAGTACTGGGATCTTTCTACATACACTTACCGTGCTTAGATGTGCCTCTCAGGGTCCTGCTGGGCAAGGTTCCACCTGAAAACTATAGTCAACCAGTATGCTACATCCAGTAACTGGGTATCAGTTTACATAACTACAAGTTATGAGAAGCTTAAGTATTGAACTGTATAAATTTTTTTAAAAGATTTTATTTATTTATTTGACAGACAGAAATCACAAGTAGGCAGAGAGCCAGGCAGGGGGTGGCGGGGGCGGGCGGGGAGGCAGGCTCCCTGCTGAGCAGAGAGCCCAATGCGGGGCTCGATCCCAGGACCCTGAGATCATGACCTGAGCTGAAGGCAGAGGCTTTAACCCACTGAGCCACCCAGGCGCCCCGAACTGTATAAATTTTTAATAAGTTTTTGATCCCCAAAAAGTCATATAAGAAAAACTAATGAGATATAGAACAATCAGATAGTCCAGGAGACCAACTCTAAAGATAGAGAAAACTGATGGAAGAGAGAAGGGCTTGGAAATGAAATACAAAAAAATGCCCTGGGACTAATCATATAGCAATGCTGAGGGCAAATCATAAACAAACCTGGAAAAGCACACAAGAAATTTTTGTTACAAAGAGCACTTCAGTGCAGGAGTTAAAAATATGCACTAGATTGTGGTGATGGGAGGATTTCTCCAAACCCTGTGCGGGGGACACAGGCAGAGCCAGAAGCCACAGAGAACACATATAGGAGGCCAACTCAGTACGAACACCTCTGTGTTGCTGAATCTAATTGCAAACAACCCTATGTTGCTCTCTCAAGAGCCTGATTTTTGAACTCACTAAGTGCATTGTAATGAAATGTATGAATGAATAAATGCATTACTACTTTAGTAAAATCTGCTAAAATGGGATGGCCCTTGGATGTGCCAAGCACCAGAAGAGGACAAGGACGGCTGAGTCTTGGGCTGCCTAGGGCTGCTGTGCCCCGCTGATGGTTACCCTGCCTGTCCCAGGAAAGTGGACCTTCTCCCCTGCATGATCTACTTCCTTAGGCAGGCATATCTCCTAGAGTAATGTCAGAAATAATTCTGATAATAAAAATAAAAGCCAGAATAACTTTTGGCTCTAGTGCTAGGAAGGGGAACAGAGCTAGAGGGACTGACATGTACATCTCGGATCCCAGGCCAGAGTTCTTCCTCCTACATCACACAGACTTAACATTTTACTTTGTTTATTATTATATACAGCAAAATTCCCTTTTTTAAAAGTGTACAGTTCTAAAAATTACCAAAATTAAGATGCGGAACAGTTCCATTACCCCCCAAAATACCCCATGCTGCTTACTCCTTTGTAGTCAACCCTTCTCACGTTTAACCCCTGGCAGCCAATGGTCTATGTAGTCTCTGTCCCTTTAGTCTTGCCTTTTCCAGAGTGACATGCAAATGGGATCACACAGTAACACAGCAACTTTTTAATTAGGGGATTTAAAACGAAAGTAAGCAAACACACAAAAACAGAAAGATAGAGCCTTTCCCTGAATATTCTAGTTAGAGCCGTTCCCTGAATATTCTAGTTAAGTAAAATTTACTGTGCCAGATTCCTCACATATTCCTAATGCTTCTCAAAATATTTTTCCTGACTGAAGCAACTTTTGCTTCTCTTTCTCTTGGTCCGCACTCTCTATTGCTTAGGAATTTGGGGGGTTGCTTTGCAGTTATTTCCTATGTGATGATAGCTGAGTTTGACTATACAGAGGAGACTTGCTTTGTAATATTTTAATATTTTACTATTCTGTCTGGAAGAGGGATAATGTATTTTTCTAGAACTTTTACAAATAAGGTCTGAACTAAAGAGGAGAACTAATTTCCGTGGAGTTCAATTAGGATTTTCCTGAAAGAGAGCAGACAAGAAGGATGTGGGAAGCACAGCTAGGCATATAAAAATTAGAAAAACTCTCAGGGTCATAATTTATGAAGATCAACTTCCTACATAAAGGAACATAAAATTCCGGAAACTTAAAATTGCCAGGCACGCAGAGGGAAGGCAACGCCTGTGCACACAGAGTCTTCATGAGGCAGAACAGCCGTACGGACAGCATGAGGTCGTAGCCTCATTCTCCATCACCCTCTCTACTCTAGCTCTTCATGATCCAGAACACAGTTCTTATAAAAATGAATGGTATGGAGCAAGATTTTACCTTGAATTCCCTTTGACTGTTATTGGTTTAAAAAAAAAAAAAAAGACTTTGGGGATGTGGGCTTGTTTTGTTCCATCCCAAGAAGCGTGGAATCAATAGCGCTTCCTACTGGGGATAAGGGTGGGGTAAAGCGTAGGCTGCTTCCTGCAGTCTCCATCTTCACTGGTGGTGTTTCCTGCTCGTCTCTGCTTCACGAGGAGAGTTGCCGTTTGGTGCTGTCTCAGTGCAATTACCGTCTTTCTATGATGATGTCACCTTGCTTTCCCTATCAATTACCAAATCATTTGTATCAGACCTCTGTGTGTGCCTGATGACGCTTATCACCAACATCAGACCTCAGAGCAGTGCACGGCCCCCGGGCGTGGGTTGGGGGCACTCTACAAACACAGTGATGGGGAAAGTGGCATGGAGACCTACAGGGGCAACATATGTTTCAGATCCTGGTATTTTCTCAGCTCTCCTGTTGTGATAAAATCCAGGCCCTGGCGAGTCATCACTATATATTTTTATTTGCGAATGCATTTTATACAAACTCTTATCTAAATCTGTCATGCTTTACTAAAAAAATAAAAACAAAACTCAGTTCTGCATGCAGTAAGCCCAAGTTTTAAGATAGGAAAAAGTAAAGTTATTAAACTGGTGGGTTTGGTGTGCAAGCTCTGACATCAGATGGTGAAACAGATGGTTTGTAAGCACATAAGCAAAGAAAACAGCAGGAGTTTACTAAAAGCAAGCCATGTTCAACTAGCCTTGTTCCCTTTTATGAGAGGGTTGACACTGATCGAAAAGAGAAATTCCTTAAAATCAGTGTATCTTGATCTCAGTAAGGTTAAAGTGTTTTCTTGAGGACAACATGGAGGAAAGTCACCCGAATGGTGATGTGGTAGATTTTTGCTAGTCCACCAAGTGGCTAATGGGCCTATGGCAACCTTGAGGGAGGTATATAGTGGCATGTCACAGGACTTTTAACTGTCCCCTAATTTTATGAGTAAGTTAAATGAAGTTTGTACCTACCTTTATACAACACTTTAGAGGTACTCAATACAATGAATATCAAAATCAAGATTTTTTTAAGAAGGAAAATAAAGCCAACTGAAACAACACCCCACACTAATAAATGATTTTTAAAATAGGCAGTGTAAAGTCCTAAGTCTGTGTCTAAAAAAATGCACAAGTATTTGATGGAGGAGAATGGACTTCTTGTTAGTTCATGAAATGAAGACACAGATATTTTAGTCAATTTCAGATGTCATGTGAGTCAAACATATAAAATGGTTGCTGAATAATAGAATAGTATCCATAGCAGATGGAAATGCCCATCACACTCTGCTTTCCAATGGTCACATTGATCAGTACTACTGTTTCTAAAACCACGTGTCTGGTTTTAGAAAAGACATAAACAAAATGGAACAGATCCAGAGGATCTGACCAAGTCCGCGAGAATCTGTAGATCCTATCATGGGAAGGAGAGGGAATACCACCCACAGCCCTGAATGTCTACTCTGAGCATAAGAGAGAAGGAGAAAAGGCTGGAAGCAAAAAGGAGGATGGAATAAAAATTGGTCAGTTTTCTAGTGGTTTAAAGAATAAGGAAATGTGTCAGAAGTAGCCCCAGAGCACACAGTATCTAGAACAGGGAGAGTTGGGTAGAGCATTCTATAGCTGTTGCTTTCTTGCCATGAATAAGGCTAAGGGGTGTGTGTGCATGTGCGTGTGCATGTGTGTGTGTGTTTGTATATATGTCCAGGTAAATAGGGAACTAGGCATGATCAGAGTGTATTGTCTTAGTATGGCTATTATCACAGAATGCCACAGACTGCGTAGCTTATAAACAACAGAAATGTGTATCTCACAGTTCTGGAGGCTAGAAGTTCGTGAACAGGGTGCCAGCATGGTTGGATTCTGGCGCGAGCCCTCTTCTGACTTGCGGACTGCTGTTTTCTTGTGTTCTCAGACGGCAGAAAGAACTCAAGAGCACTGTCTGGTGTCTCTTTGGTATGGACACTACTCCTGTTCAAGAGGGCTTCCCCCTCATGACTTGATTAACCTCCCAAAGGCCCTACCTCCTAATGCTATCATATTAAGGGTTAGGATTTCAACATATGAGTTCTGAGGAGACACAGACACCGAATCTGTAGCAGGGTACATTTCTGCTCCCCGTTGTTTCACAGCAGCTTCCTCCAGGAGAATCCTGTTTGTCCTTGGCCACTTTTGTTCATCATTCCGTATTCACTCTTATCACTTAGTGCCAGGCCTGTGGTAGAAATTGGAGACCCAAGGTAGAATTAATCCAGTTTGCACACAAAATGAGCATAGTATCGAGGGGGCAAATGGGCTCCCACTGAAAGCCCGAGCAGTGCGGTGAGGGGTCTAGTCTAGAGTCACTCTCTTATCAGTGAAGTGTCTAGGTGTCAGCTCTGCTGACTTTCAGAGCTGGAGGGAATTTTGGACATCTGCTCAGTGCGTGGTTTTCAAACAGCGCCTTGTGGCATCCTGGGGCTTTTGCAGATATTTCTTAGGAGTTGCTGTGTGACAGGGAAGACTGAATCACAAGATGTCTGGAGGTCCTCCCTCCTCACACTTCAAGCAGAGCTGCTTTGCTTCTCTCTGTTTGATTTGTTCATCATCCATACCTGAAGTAAGTTGAGGAAAGGATACTGCTACTGCTAAAGGTTTAACCATGTCTCACACCCATGCAGGAATGTAGTGGACAGTAGCCAAAAAGTACTGTGGTTTGCTTGATGTGATGAAAGAAATGTTTTTGTTTATGTGCTCGTATAGACTGATATCTCTTCATTCAGTGATTTGCTGAAACACCAAATAAGCAAAGATCCTCTGTGTTTCTAAAATCATCCTAAGATTTTCCCCTCAGACAGTTAGCTCTCTCAGAAGACTTCAAACTCCCTGAGGGCAAGAACTTTACTCTAGTCATTTTTGTTTCTCAAGTGAGTAACGCAGTGCCTGACACACAGGGCCATCTCAAATGTTTGATGACTCTATGAAGAAGGCAGTAAAATAATGTATTAATTGGAACAGATCTTCTGACTGATTATGGAAAACAAAATTAAATTCTGAAACCTCGTTCGGTTCTCAGTAACCCAGTATGCTGAGTATACACATATTCATTATACTCCATTAGCAGTCACTAGAGCATCAAATTAGATATTGATTGGTGTCAGAGAAGAGCTGAGCATTTGGCTCTGAAGCGGTGTCATCTCTTCCATCTGTGAACACCCAGTTTCCTGTCCCTTCTTAGTGAATCCTGGAATCTAAGTCATGAATAATGACAGAATTCTGCCAAATCTATTTCTCAGAGGAGGGCTGTGTAACTTCTTTCCTTGTGATGCACTGACTCACTGAACAGCTACCCCTGTGGATTCCAATTAGCAGTAGTTCGTACTCTTTCTGGTCAGACTTATAGGCAAATCTGAAACCTTCAAGATTCCTGTAGCCAGTTCTGAGTGTGGGTTGGAAGTGCTCAGACAGCCCTGAAGGTACTCCATAACCAACTGATCATGACTGTCTGGCTTGGGCTTGGCAAGACCGAAACCTGCACGTTGTGGTTCTCCTCGCAGAAGGTGCCTTTGAGGTGTGAGATAAAAAAACAAGATGACTACATAGTGTATGGAGAGGGTGCTTTTTTGAGTTTCACCAAAGGTGTTAACCTCTAAAGCTGCTACTGGTACACACACACACACACACACACTGTGCAAAGAGTCTTTAGTCAAGAATGGAAGCCAAGATTTCATGTATAGACCAAGAAAGGGAGGGGTGGCATTCTTAGAAGGGAGTTGACAGGTGATAGCTGTAAGTTATACCAAGATGCTGTGATTGTATAGTGGTTAGTACTCTGCATTGTGTAAGTTATACCAAGAAAGCAAAGAAGGGCCCTGAAAAGCTATGTGAGCTGTTAAGGATCCTGCTTTTGATTAGCAATACATAAGTCTTAAATTTCATCCTTTTTTGGACTGCCCCCCTTATCCAAAGTAAGTGGAAAATTGTTCCTCATACCCTTATTTGTGCATTCTGAGACCATGACTTTATAGGAAGGTATGATTTTCCTCATTCTGAGTGACTAAATTCTATAGCTGAGGACACTGAGACAAACTTTGTCAAGTGTAGACTGGGCACATTGTGTCTCCTCCCACGAATGTGAAATGGCACAGGAAGCAGAGACCCACTTTGAGCTGGGGAACTTATCAGTAGTACCTGTTTTCCTCAAAACAAATCCCAAATCTCAAAGATGGTTCCATTTTGGGGGTAAGGGTTGGGCAGAGAAGTCAGTGATATTCTTTTTTTTTTTTTTTTAAAGATTTTATTTATGTATTTGACAGACAGAAATCACAAGTAGGCAGAGAGGCAGGCAGAGAGAGAGGGGGAAGCAGGCTCCCCACCGAGCAGAGAGCCCGATGTGGGGCTTGATCCCAGGACCCTGAGATCATGACCTGAGCCGAAGGCAGAGGCTTAACCCACTGAGCCACCCAGGCGCCCCAGTCAGTGATATTCTAATAGCGATGTAATGGGACAGATGGGAGCTATACTGGTGGTAAACATAGCACAGTGTATACATTTGTCAAATCACTAAGCTGTACACCTGAAGCTAATGTGACCTTGTAGGTCAATTTTACAAAAAAAGAGGGAGGGGCTCCATTTTTTCAGGGAAGCTCGTTCTTCCTCTGAACTTGCTCTTCAAAAGCTGAAGCTCTCACTTTGGTAGCACATATACTAAAGTTGGAATGCTAAAGAGAAGATTAACATGGCCTTTGTGCAAGGATGGTATGCAAATTCATGGAGCGTTCCATATTTGAGGCACGTGGGTGGCTCAGTCGGTTACACGTCCAACTCTTGATTTGGGGTCAGGTCATGACCTCAGGGTTGTGAGATCGAGTCGGGCTCCCAGCTCCGTGAGGATTCCGCTTGAGATTCTCTCTCTCTCCCTTTCCTTCTTCCCCTCCCCCTCGTGCTCTTACTTTCTCTCTCTCTAAAATAAATAAATCTTTTTTTAAAAAGCTAGAAGCATATTTCATTCTTTCACCTACATTGAGTACATATAGAGCACCTACTCTATGCCAAGATCGGCACATTCATTAGTTAATTAGCCACTGTCCTTATTTTCAGGAGTGTCCTGGGAAAATGGACAGCCGTTTCCAGTGTGTATAGCTGCCTAAAAAGCCAACGAAACCTAACACTGAAAACAAAACCAGTAATTAATTTTGCTCACAAATCTCTAATTTTGGCAGAGTTCAGAGCCCCAGCTTGTCTCTGTTCCATGTCTTCTGGGAAAGCACAAAGGACAGGGCCGGAATCCCCTGAGGGCTTGCTCACTAACCCACCCGGAGGCTGCTGCTGGCCGTAGGCTGCCGTCTTCACTGGCACAACACCTAAGTGTGGCCTCTCCATATAGTCTTTCCAGTTCTTCACTATGTGATGGTGTTAACTTTCCCATTTAAATTCTGTACCTCTAGGTGCAGGATGTTTTTGCCTTCAACTTGCTTTGAGTTTTGAGATGTTGGCTGAGTTACAGGAAGCCCGCATGTCTGCGTAAGAGTGTCGTAATTTGGATGTGTGTTCCAGATACTGTTGGTATGTGCAGAGCCTGTAACAGCTGCAGCTGATGCCCTTCTCCTCTCCCCTCTACCTATCCATGCTCACCGGCAGCTGCTCTGGACCTTTCCAGAGCATGGACAGCTTCCCACCCCACTCCGCACCTTCTTCTCTTTTTCTCTGCCTGGGGACTCTCTTGGCACCCTGAGGAACTTGCAGACCCTAGACGGGTTCAGCCCAGAAGTGCAGGGACATCGGCATCCCTGGGGCAGGGGGCCATCCTTAGCCAACAAGAGATGGAAATCAACGAGTAAATCCAGCAGTCTTCCCAGTAGAATGATTCAGAGCAGGCCTGACTCTGTTTTGCATGACTTGACTTGGCCGACTTGAGGGCAAGTGCCTCAGATTTTGCACCCTCTTCTCCCCGCCTTTGTCCTGTGATTCTGAGGCAAGTTCCTCACAGTTTCTGAGAGGGTTCCCAGCAGGACTGAGCCCCAGTAGCTCGTAGTTAATGGCTCACTTATTCACACACCCCTTTACTGATATTTCTCCTCCTGTTCTCATCTCACGTTCTTGTCCTTACTTTCACGCTGGGGTGTACTGGGGTTGCCTTTCGAATACAGTACAAGTACCCGTTTCCTTCTCTGCTTCTACTCCTGTGGGGACGTAAATGTAAGGCAGGCTTTGCTTCGGAATGATGTTTTCTTCCCCACTCAGCAGTAATTTATTTAAGCACAATCAGCTTATGATATGATTCCAATAACTGCAAAGTTTTATCCTCTCAGAGACAGAGCTGGAACTCAGATGCTTCTGGTGCTCAAGGTTGGGCAATTCCTTTCTTCCAAAGGCCTCTTTGTACGAGTTCAAACACATTCGCGTGGGCATTTTTTGTTTTTTGGGTGATTGAGGAAGGAGGTGCCAGATGTTGTGCCTGTGTCCTTTTTTTGGCTGTTGTTGTTGTTGTTGTTGTTGTGTGTGTGTGTGTGTGTGTGTGTGTTGGTGGAGAGGCACTGGGGAGGTGTGAGGGAAGATAAAGACCATACAAGGCTAGGAAGGCAAAAATTGTCTGGAGAGTTGCCTCACACTTTTCCCTGACTTTCCCTCATGGCTGAAGGCCTGCTTGTGAGCCTTTGTGGGACTAGTGCCAGAACTAGGAACAGAGTCTGTATTTCATGAGGGACGGGGAAGGCTTGGGGTACACACACTCCTGCTTCGGGACCAAAGTGGCAAAAGGCAGCACACAATGCGCCTCACCTGCCCTGCTCTCTCCTTTCCCACCTCTGCCACTGGCCCGGCTGGTAGAGTGCTGCTCCTGGCTCAGAGACCCGTCTGCAGAAATGGGCAGAACTTGGTGGAGAATCAGGGAAGACCCAAGGGAGGACATGGCAGATGGGCTAATAGAGTCTGCCCCTTCCATGAGGGGCTCATGGGCTGCAGACGCTCTCTGAGCAGGACCAAGCGAAAGACCCTGAGAAGGGAAACTCTAGGGAGGGGAATAAATTCCTGAATGAGCAGGTAGAGGCACTGAGCTGACCAAGTTTGGGAGACTTTGCTCTTGTGACCTGATTTGTATCACTGGCTGGCGAAACCTGGGCTCTTCAGCTTTTTGATTTTTGCTACGAGCTTGCTGGCATCCATGTGATTTCATCAACCTGTGGGACAAAAAGCCGGTAGTCAATTATCCCTCTAGACAGAGCTGTAGCTCTGTTATCGTTAGTGATAACATGGGCAAGTCACCTGATTTCTCTGTGCCTCAGTTTCCTTCCTCATATAATGACCTCACTGGCAGGATGAAAGCTGGAGGTTCTTTTTATTAAGTATTTTTTATTTTTATTATTCTTTAAAGATTTTATCCATTTATTTACTTGAGAGAGTGCTCTTGGGCCAAGTACAGAGCCCGAGGCAGGATTCCATCCCACCACCCTGAGATCATGACCTGAGTTGGAAGCCTAACTGACCGAACCACCCAGGCACCTGCAGGTTCTTTTTATTCTTTTTATTTATCTTATTAAGTTAACCAGAGTTCTTTCTCCAGAAAGCATTGTCGGATAGAGGATGTCCCATCACGTGGCTCCTGCCTTGGAGTTCAGAAGTGGCCCGTGGGCCTGGGATGCTCTGTGTCCTACGGAACGCTTGGAAAGAATGCCAGGTTACGGCAGACCCACTCAGCAGTAATTTATGTGGCATTGAAGAAGACTGTCAGTTACAGCTTTGCTTTTCCTCTTTGAGGCTTTATCTTCAGTGTCTGAGAGATAACCCCTAAACTGATGTGTTATTGTCCTTGAGCCACCATCCCTCCATTGGGTTCATCATAGATCATAAATGTGACCATGAAACGGTTTGCCAAACTGGCATCACCCATTTGTGGCGAGTTTGGGACGAACCTGAAAGTGCCTCTTGCGGCTGTCTGCTTCTTCTCCTCCTGGCCCCCGATTTCTCTCCCATGCTTTATAACTGACACCTTTTTAGTATTTTTATTCCCCACGGAGTTGGAAGATTGCTGTTTCAGAAAGTTAAGTGAGGTGCCTCGCGTGGAGGTGTGATCTCATGGTACCCCTGCTTTCAGGGGTGGAAAGCTCATCCTCACAGTGCTGTCCTCTGGGAGCCATAGGCCAAGACATCTCCAAGTTAGTGGCCTCTGCAGGCCTAGGCTGTGCTCTTGATGGCTCCGTTGATCTGGCTGTGAACTGTTCATTCATTTCTGATTAGCAGTGAGGCTGGGCAGTGATCACACAAGGCCAGTCTGATGATAGGAAAATGCTGCTCTGCTTCAGAAGTAATTTTTAAGGAAGGGTGTTATCCCAAGGGTGCCCGGCAAGACTCTTGAAAGAAAACAAAAATCACATGTGATCTAACCAAAGGGTCAGTGGGAAAACACATGATGAGAAAAGAAACTTTTAACAGTTATTAATATCTGAATATGCCCAAACAACCTAATAACATTAGTGTCTAATATTTTTTGGATACTGACTATTTATCAGTTATGTTCCAAGTACTTCTGCATATACTGACTAATCCTTACCACAACCCTGCAGGGCTGGTACTATTATCCTTACTTTATAAACGAGAAAACCAAGACACAGAGATGGTGAATAACTTGGCCAAGGTTGCTCAGCTACTAAAGGGTCACCTCTGGGATTTGAAACCAGACCGTTTGGTTTCAGAGTGTCCACACTTAGTCACTCTACTGCTTGAAGAGCAAAGATGTGTCTGTCCACATGGCAAGTGAAGAAAGGAAGGTCATTAACTAGAAGCATATTTCAGGCCAAATTAGAAGTAGAGTGGACACCTTAAACTTACACAGTGCAGGGGCACCTGGGTGGCTCAGTGGGTTAAGGCCATTACTTTCAGCTCAGGTCATGATCCCAGGGTCCTGGGATCGAGCCCCACGTCGGGCTCTCTGCTTGGCAGGGAGCCTGCTTCCCTTCCTCTCTCTCTGCCTGCCTCTCTGCCTATTTGTGATCTCTGTCTGTCAAATAAATAAATAAAATTTAAAAAAAATAAAAAAACTTACACAGTGCAGTATGTCAACTATATCTCAATAAAACCCCAAAAGAAAAAAAAAATTGGAGGAGCTACAGTTAATCCAATCCCTCTGGCACAGCTTCTCAGGCCTCCCTGAGCCACCTCGGCTAGGTTTCTACCTCAAAAGCTGCCTCCCCGTGCTGAGCGAATTTCCTGGGCTCCAGCCACAATAGGCAACTTTGTCCACACCCACCTCGATTTGCTCAGCTCCCTCTGCTTTTATGTACCTTTACACACCCTTCCTGGAAAGTTCTTCCATCTAAGTTTGGAGAAATCCTCAGCTCGAATGTCAACTCTCCTTGAAACTTTCTCAGGCCTTTGAGGCTGGGTTGTTGCTCATTTCCTCCCCACCTGGCTTATCCCTTCACCATAGCTTGTTTCCAGTGATACTGTAATTGCTCTCTCTCTCTCTCCTCACTAAGCTGTGAGCTTCTTCAAAGCATGGTAGCATCTAGCACTGTGTGTGGCACGTAGCTGGTGCTCCATAAGTGTCTGGTGAAAAAAATGTCTGAAGCAAGTGTGACCATCCTTAGATAACTATGGACCTTCAGAGAATCTGTCTTCAAGCTAATGTAAAGGACTTTATTTTGGGCTCTAATTATTGCGATAATTTTCTCAAGCCTTTCACTTATTTTGGCTTGTTTGCTTAAGTTGTTGACACTTCATAAATATTCGACAATTTGATGCTGCGATACTAATGTATGAATTAAGAAACCACTCTAACAGTGATGTTGACGATAAAACATATATACACCCTTATTTTCAGGGCGAGTCATGAAACCCTCCCTTTTCATTCTACCAGGTAGGCAGGTGTGCAGGTAGAACCTGTAGGACGATATGGTGTTTCTATAGTTGACATGGCGGGAGTTGAGAATTTTTGACATAACTAATGAGCATCAGAGCATTTTTTTAAAATATTTTATTTATTTATTTGACAGGGATTACAAGTAGGCAGAGAGACAGGCAGAGAGAGAGAAGGGGAAGCAGGCTCGCCACTGAGCAGAGAGTCCGATGCGGGGCTCGATCCCAGGACCCTGAGACCATGACCTGAGCCAAAGGCAAAGGCTTAACCTACTGAACCACCCAGGTGCCCTGCATCAGAGCATCTTAAAGTATTTAAACATGAGATTCATTTGAGAATAATCTATGTATAAAATATAAATGCACTGTTAGTTGGTTTTACTAAGGAGGGAAAATTATAACTGATGTCAAGTTCTGCCTTTGCTCCGAGTGTAGCTCTGTTCTTTCCCGGAATAGTTGCTGACCAGTCAGGTATGCCTGACTCAGAGTGACTGAGGCCCCTCAACTTTGTCTTTTCTCCTCCTTTGTCATGGGGCTTACCTTCTCCTGCTGCAGTGCATTGATACACAACCATCTGGTTTGTGCTGACTTTTACAGACTCCTTTCTCCTAGTTTTTCTTTACTGTGTTCCTTTCCCTTGTGCAGTTTATTCTTTTGCGTGTTAATTTTTTTCTATTTCGTTGTTTGTCTTCTTAGTTCTCCCCAATGCTAATTAATTAATTAATTAATTTCAAAAATTAACTAAATAATTTAAAGTCATTAAATTAAAATTAATTTTTAAATTAATTAATTATTTTCTCTTCCATTGTTTGTTTTCTTGGTTCTCCCCAACGCTTGACCCCCAGTCTTGGAACCCTCAGCCTCTCCCTTTATCCTTCATTATTACCTTTAGGGCCACCTTTGCTTGGCTCAGCATTAATCCTGTTTACTCACTAAAACTCTTTTGGGGTGTATGGATTCTAAATCAGGACTTTTAGTAATGAACTCTAGATTTTTAGAACGGTCATCTTCTCACCTTCTCTGGGGAAGGAGATGGAATTATTAGTGACATTTTCAGGGAGAATCTCTCTCCACCCTCTCCTCTATCCTTCCTCAAAGAATCAGAACAACATCCCTATCCATAAAATAGCTTGGCTTTTTTACTTTAAAGCTCAGCAGAACATTTTACATAATGTTTTGATGTGGTTGTATAAAACTGATCCCTGCTGATAGAGAAACACTTCGAAAAAAGTTCTAATTTTCAAACAGTGGGTATAAACTGACCACCTCGACCCTACCCCATTTCTCAGCATCTCTTCATTGGGCTGGGCTGCAGGTGGCTGGTAATAACAAAATTGAATGTTTACCAATTTATGCAAGTGCTTAAGGAAATTTGACTATTTCTATAATGTTGAAATGGAGAAGGAATCTGGAAACGTCAAAACCAGAAACCCTAAAGGGAAAGATAGAGATTTAAGACAGTGGAAAACAAAAAAAAAGAGAGATGACTATCTGGGGAAAATATTTGTGACACATGTAGTAGCTGAATTAAAATGCTTGGTTTAGCAAGAGTCTAACAAATAAATATGAAAAACACAAACATTTAGAATAAAAACTTCAATGAACATACAAAAGGGGTTCCATTTTATTACTAATTAAAGGAAATGTAAGTTAAAACAGTAATAAGTTAGATTGGACATAGTTTGATAAAAGGGTGAAAAATGAGGCATACTCATACCAATGTACACCTACTGGGAAGGCTAAAATCAATCCTGACAACACCAACTGCCGGTGAGGATGCGGAGCAGTTTGAATCTCATACGTGCCCCTCTGGAAAAGTGTGGCAGTTTCTCCTAAACTTAACCATACACTTACCACGTGACCCAGAGATCTGACTTCTGGATATTTATGCTAGAGAAATGAAAACTTGTATTCACACACACAAAAACTCTATGTGAATGTTTATAGCAGCTCTGTTCATAACTGAAAAAACTGGGAAAAACTGTCCTTCCATGGACCAATAAACTGTAGTATACCCGTATAATGAAGCACTACTTGGCAAAACAAAAACAAAAACAAAACCCAGAACCGTTGATACATGCTACAACTTGGACAAATCTCAAAGCATTGTATGCTGAGTGAAAGAAGCCAATTTCAAAATGTTTCATATTGTGGGCCTCCAATTTTATGATTTTTTTTTGGAAAGACAAAAAATTATAGGGACAGAGAATAGTTTAGTGGTTGCCAAGGATTTAGATGCTGGGAGGTATGCTTATAAAGAAACAGAACAGGGGAAATTTGGGGGAAATGAAACTGTTCTGATTATGGTAATGGTAGCACAAATCTATATGTGTGTTAAGATTCATAAAACTGTATACCAAAAGAAAAAAAAGCACATTTTCCTCTATGATAATAATAAAAAAAAATCCTAGGCATTCTCATCCCCATTCATGAGAGTATACATTGGTGCCAAATTTATGGAGGACAATTTAGCCATATGTACCAAAATGCAAAGTGTGTCTATTCTATTACCAATACCACTTTTGCAGAAATATTCTAAGGAACCTTTGGCATGTGTGCAAAGATAGTACAAGGATGTTCATGGCTGCATTTTTTTATGATTATAAAAAAGAAATGGAAACATATGTCTGTGAGGATTTGATTTCAAGTTATGATACATATGTACAGTGGGAGATCATACATCCATTTAAAATGATGTAAATCTATACTTTTTACATGGGGAAATGTCCATAATTTATTATGTGGTGAAAATAATAGTTTACAAATAGTGTCTATGGCATGAACTAGTTTTGTCCAAATATGTATTCATAGAAAAAAAATTCTGGAAGAATGTACACCAGGGACATAGAAATCATCTCTGGGTCATGGGCTTATAGTGATCCTCACTTTCCTTTTTGTAACTTTGTAGTCTTTTTATCTTTATATCTTCGTTATTGTGTGAACATTTGCCTGGGAGTATGTATTAACTTATCTAGTTTAAACATTCATTTTAATTTTTACAAAAACTCATGCAAAGTTTGAAGGTTTGAGTTTTAGACCGTGATAAAACTGTCCCAAGTCAAACAGATGTGTTCAAGTATCAAGGACTCTGCAAAAGTTTAGTCTGTCTATATCGTATACCACATATGCTCTACTGCATACACTATAATAAGGGCATCTAGCTGCGTCTAGGACTGCTGAGACCAACAATGTTATTTCCACTGTTTAACTTTTCACCCTTCGATATGTGTGAGTTACCAACACTCTCCCTCGTTTCTTAGGAGCTGTAATTCTTGGACTAAAGGAACATAACCTCAGGATGCGTATATGGTTAAAAACCAAATAATGTACCTTGTTTAGTACAAGGTGTGATTCTATGCATATGTTGATTGGGAAGATAATATGGAAAGGTTATCTATTACTAAATTTAGAAACTATGTCCTGATAGATTGATGGTTGATTTAAATATAACTTCTTGTCAAGCATCTTTTTTTAGAATCAGATTACTATGACTCTACAGTTTTCCTTGAAGTCTCACAGTCTCACATTTCTGTTTGCCTTTGCATGGTTTTAAGAAAATGAAGAGTGTGAAGCTGCAAATTTAGTTCTCATTGTGTCATATTTTATATGACACACTGGCCATTTCACAGAAATAGAAGGTGACAGACAAATCGCCGAAGAAATAATTGTCATTATCTCCTTGAATCTTAGCTCATTCAGAACTCTTCCCCAGCACGCTCATTTGGGAATGTCTCCCCAGCTGCTCACATGTTTTTCTCATTTGTTTCTTCTCCAGCTTTGCCTTGCTGACCACCCCCAGTGGAGCGCTGACTCCTTTTCATCTTGCTTCTTTGTTTATCTCCAGGGTTTAATTCAATAAACAAAGTGGCTCGGACCAAACTTTGGGCTCTTCTGGGTGTGGACATGTTCTTTGGTGGCATTTTTCATTACCAAAAGAGAGTGTTGTTTCTGACCTCTCTGACTCTGCTGATTTTTCTAGGCCTTTGATACTAATGAAGGGTGAGATTTTGAGGAAGTGGGGTTGCTTTCATTAGAGGTGGTAAAGTCTTTTATTGTTTTGTGTCTCAAGTTGTGTTTGGTCACAGTTGTAAGAGTGTGCCTTAAAAAATCAAACTGGTGAAAGCAGAAAGTCTAGGGTACCATCTGGAAGGAAAGATGTGATTCCTGTTATTGATGCAGACATGAGAGCTATGTGGTAAGAGGACTTTCAGCTAGGTTTAATTTCACCAAGATTTAGGTAATTCACTGCCTACCCCACTCATGTGCTCAGCCACCTCTTCTGACCCCCTCCTGGGTTATACAAGGTACGTAGTCTTTCCCGTACGTACCACCCCCCCCCCCCCCCCAGGAACTTTTAGGCCAACAGGCTGCAAACTCAGAAGCCTAAAGGGGATGGGCCCGTGGTGCAACGTAATAAGTCTGGCTGTTTAAGAAGACAGGGATTAGTGGGGACTGGAGCAAAGTGAAAACAGCATGTTCCTTCCAGCGAGAACCTTTTTCTCAGCATCAGCCAATTGTTGCTGTGTGGGCATGGGCCACATATGGTCAGATCTTCCACCTTTTGTAAATAAGCCAAGAAATGAAGATTTTTGTGTCACATTTTCTGTCTTATGAACTACTTCAGATAAAGCACAAACACAGTTTGGCACCAGCTGTGTGTCAGAGGGCTGCCTTAGCCATGGGCCAACAGTGTGCACCTTCTGATGAAAACTAACATGCGTGAACTTTGGGACTCCAAAAGCAGGTGCCGCTGAAGCCTGTTTGGAGATCAGGACCAGCATGGGCATAATTCCAGCAGTGGGCAGGGTACATGGGACTTCAGTAGTACCTCCCTTGTGTGTTAGCGAAAAAACAATTGGTTGCTAAAAATTACAGCTTGACTAGCCTCTCTAGATCACTTTGGAAGCCCCGAGGGCTCTTAGGCAGTTCTCAGGAAGGAAATCTCAAGAAGGAGACTTTGGACATCCTGCTAATAGGCAAGTGGGGTTTGAGTAATTAAAGATTAAAAGGAGATCTGACCATATTGGAACCCCAGCCTGGGTTGGGTGGTTTGAGGTGGGTTGAGGTGGTTTATACTAGTGAATCCTACTGGAAGTATCAATTTAAGAAACCCACAAATTAGAATTTTGAAAAGGAGTCCTATTTATGAAGTCATTATAAGCACCGAGGAGTGATTATACTGTTTTGGGGGATGATAATAACAATAGTAACAATAAAAATGGTAATAATAATCCAACAGCTGTCATCTATCGAACTTCCACATGCCAGGCCCAGGGCAAGTACTTCACATGCACGCACTCATCTAACACCCGCAGCAACCTTACAGGGCATGTTCTACTATTACTTCCGTTTACTAGCTGAGGAAACCGAGGCACAGAGAGGTGAAGTAACTTGCCTGAGGACACACAGATACCTCATACAAATAAGGAATATTCACTTAGCAGTGGATCCCTTGGATTAATTTAAAATCCTCTCACTTTTTTTTTTAAAACAGTTTATAAATCTACTCACCAAAAGGTTCTAGCTGTCCTAATCATTTTCATCTCTCCATATTCCTTTCTGTTCTTCATTACCGTGCATGTGTTATTCTAAAGTATGTTAGGGTTTACTGTTTCCATGTGGTAATTTATGGTTTGCCTTTCTGTGGTTGTAAACTATATCCTCCCACTACTGATCTACAAACTCTCCTCTTAGTGCCATTTTTCTTAGCTAAAAAATAGCGTTATGTTCATCCTAGAAATTTCATAAAAAATAAGACATATGTGAAAGAAATCGCTCCTAAAACTACCAGCCGCAGAAAAGAACTGTTCACTTTATGTGGGACTTTTTCCATTCTTTTCTGTGTACATACACTCAACTAAAAAGCCTATGAATATACTACTAATTATTTTTACCAGATATAAATAATATATACACATAACTGTAGCTTTGCTTTTTTTTCAGTTAATGTCCGTCGTGAGCCATTTCCCACATGACTCTCTTTGAAAACATTATTTTTATTTTTAAGACTACATTGAATTGTATCATGTGAGTTTACGGGTGTTGATTGTAGAATTTCCATGCCGTTTGATGATTAAATATTTTTAAAATGTTCACTCTCCCAGAAACATAGGGACAAACAGTTTGAACATAAGTCTTTGACCATATTTGTTGATATTTCCTTAGAATAAATTACTTCCAGTAAAATTGGTGGGTCAAACCCTCTGAATACATGTTGCTAAGTTGCCTGTCAGAATGTTGGGCCAATTCACAGGTCACTAGCACCCTCGGTTTTTAGGATCTTCATGTCTACACCATTTCCCTCTTCCCTTAATCTCTGATTTTAATTCTTTAAATGTTTTAGGACTAGACCCTCAATTTAGCTTTCTTTTCTCATTCCCGTGTGTGTCTAGGACAGCCTGTGCCCTGCAGGAAGTAGACAGATGTGGGAGCTTCCTGCTGAGCTCTGTTGGCTAATGGAGTCAATCAAAAAGAAACCAGTTTTAGGGTCAGCTCTGTTGGAAGCCCCAAGCCTTTGGGAATGAAGCCCATTTCCCACTACTTTACAACTTGTGAGTGATTCTGCACGTGTAGGTTTCTGGAACAAGTAACCAGCTAAGAAATTGCTTGGGTTTCACTGGACGACATCCCTTACCACAAGCGTGGCAACAGAGAAGGGACATCAAGCCCTGCTCCCATGGCATGGTCACAACATGACACCTTTGTCTTTGAGGAGACAAAAATATTCGTGCCATCTAGAAAATTTCAGAAGCTCTGGAGGGTACCAGCGCAAGGATAGGTCAAACCAATACAAGGCCACCGAGGGGTCAACAAAGGGAAAAACCATTCCTCAAAGAATTGTCCTCAAAATGCTGAAGGGGAAATAGAGGGGCTTGCCTCTCTGGGGAATTAAGAGAAAAGGGAAATTTGGAATTTTCTAGGATTTGTTTTTAATGACTTACTCTCTTACTGATATATCAGAGAGAAGAAAAGTTCCTGGCTAAGAAATGAAACCAGTCCTTCCTCCCAGAAATCACAGCCAGAAATATGAATACTTAACAGGTGTCAAAAAAGCACACTGAGAGGGGGAAAAAAACGAAACAACACACTGAATAAGGAGAGAAGAATGCACATACATCACTTCTGTTATGATAAATGCTTGATTTCTTTTAATCCCCAGAGTCCAATTATTTTCTTTCCAAGCTTAAGGGCACTGTCTACCCTTTGAATCTGTTGTTATACTTACAAATGGATCTGAGCTGACGGTATTATTTGCCTACTAATTTGGGTACTTAAAAAATATCTATCTTTAATAATTCTCTCTCCTTCTCTTTCATACACCCTGTGTCCCACACCTTTCCATCTAATAAAGGAAGTGGTTTCTATACCCTTTCTCTCCTCTGTCCCTTTGTCCTCCTGCTTCTAGAATGGTAGCACAGCACACAGGAGTTAGTTGTGTAACCCCACCCGCATTCTCCAGTATGTACTCTGCCCCAGGAGGATAGGGGCACGGATGAGTAGGGTTTCCCAACAAGGGGAAGCTACTGGAGCAGAGACTGGGAAAGTTGGTGGAATGGGGGTTGGGTAGAGGTGAGATAGGGATGGGGGCTGGGGGATGGAGGAGGAAGCCAGGCCTACAATTAGGCTTCAAAGGCTTTCAGATGTCCCGTTTGCAGAGGCCTTTGTAGGCTTTCTTAAGGAATTGAGGGCATTTTTTCTTTGTAAGCAGTGGAGAACTGGGAAACTTTGGGTGGGGATGGGGAGGAGATATGATTAGACAGTTTTTGTTTTTCTGCTGGTTTTCTTAGCTTTTTTCCTCCCCAAGCAAAAATAACTCCATTGTCGCAGTGAAGATAAATAGGAAGGGGAAGAAACTAAAGGCAGGAGTAGCAGTTTGGAGGTTACTATAACACAGAAGCCCTGGGCCTTTGGCTTGGACTTTGGCAGGGCAATGGAGAGAGGACAGATTTAAGAGATACTTAGGGACTCCAAGTGACCTGACTTTGGTGCTTTTTAGAATGATGAGAAAGATGGAGACAGAGAGATAGAAAGTTAAGCAAGTATGACTATGATTTCCCATAGTCACTGAGTGGATGATGATGTCATTAAATGACATTAAAAATAAAATGCAAAAAAAATGCAAATGGAGAAGGGCAAGTTAAAGGGAAGATAAGAAATGCTTTGGGCCTTCACTTGAAAAGTGTCCTGTTCAGTTTTGTGCTAGTAAGTGTTAACAACCTCCTTTCCAAAAACAGAAAGAGAAAGGAAAGGAAAAGAAAAAGAAAGCCCTGATTATATCCAATTTCCAATGATGTAAATATTCTCACCGTTGGCCGAGTTTTAAGCTAGCTCCATGGAAGTCACTCATCGCAGAGTTGAGAGGAATATACACAGACTGCTCTTCTGAGCAGGACTGAGCTGACTCTAGCACACGGCTGGTCCTGCGGGATGCTCCGGGAGCGGAGTCTGGGCGCTGAGCAAGGAGAAGGGAGCTAGAGATATGCGGTTTACGTGAAGCCACGGGAGTGGAGCATGTAGAACTAAAACGAGAACACCAGTAATGGGCGACCTCTCTATAAGGGAAGAGGAGTCAGAAAAGGAGCAGCTAAAGAGACAGGAGAGTCGAAAGAAAACCAGATTCATGAAATACAAGAGAAGAACTAGGTTCAGGAAGGAAGGTGTGGTTAAAAGTGTCAAGTACCAGACAGAGATCAGGTAGCCTAAAGACTTAAAAGAGGTCATCGGCATTACCAGTGAAGCTGTCTTTCTGTGTTTGAGATATTTTTCTATTTTTCTACATTGAAACTATTTTGTAATCTTAAAAAAGACAACACATATGCCTCTCTTTTTCTTTTTAAGGAGATCATTAATGAATTTGGACAGAAAACACTCAGTGGTGGCAGCAAGAGTTGGCCTGAAGTGGGCCAGAGAGTTTCGATAAAAGGGAAGGAGCAGAGATGAAATTTGGCTATTAAGAGAAGGAATTTGGCTATTAAGAGAAGGAGAGCTTAAAGGGTGGTATATTGGAAGGATGGTTTTATTATTTTTTTTTAAGATTTTATTAATTTACTTGACAGAGATCACAAGTAGGCAGAGAGGCAGGCAGAGAGAGATGGAGGACGCAGGCTCCCCACTGAGCAGGGAGCCTGATGCCGGGCTCCATCCCAGGACCCTGGGATCATGACCTGAGCCGAAGGCAGAGGCTTAACCCACTGAGCCACCCAGGCGCCCCTAAAGATTTTATTTCTTTATTTGACAGAGATCACAAGTAGGCAGAGAGGCAGGCAGAGAGAGAGGGGGAAGCAGGCTCCCTGCCAAGCAGAGAGCCCAATGCAGGGCTCTATCCCAGGATCCCAGGATCCCAGGATCCCAGGACCCTAGGACCCTGGGATCATGACCTGAGCAGAAGACAGAGGCTTTAACCCACTGAACCACCCAGGCTCCCCTGGCAGGATGGCTTTTAAAAAGGATTATAAGTCATTGATCAACTAGTAATTTAGGGGAATATATCTGTCTATAATTCAGGCTAACTTGCTGATCCCAATGACAGGCAGAACAAACATCTTAACTCAAGTCCAGAAGCAATAATGGTTTTGAATGTTGCTTACGTGTCAGTAGGAATCACATTAATACAGAAGGCAACTGATTGCATTGGCCCAATTAAATTGAATTTGTATGTATTCGGAGCCTGTGTGTTTCCTGGTTTACTCCATAGATAATAGTATTCCTTATAGATTTTTAATTTGAATATTGATTGCTTGATGATTTGTGTCCAGCCATGTGTTGGAATTAACCTGACTCAAATATGAATGGTAAGTCCTTTTATTCCTTCTTATATGAGGAAAAGAATTACCTATTTTTTTTTTTACCCTTAATTTTGAGGCACCTCACATTCTCCAGGAGTTCTTAAAAAATCCAGCTATTAGGTCTTAATTGTAACACATTAAGCTTGAAAAGCTATTTTTAGAATACTTTCTTTTTGATTCTTCATTGACTTCCTGGAATACTCTATTTTTTCAGTTTCCAAAGGAAGCCAAAAAGTGTGCCTTCCAACCAAAAACATGTGTAGTGAAAATCATTTATGTTTTAAACAATGTGTATCTGTATATTCATGCAGACCACTTAATAGATATTATCTAACAAAGCAACATCCAAACAAAGCCTTTTAGGCAATCCCTAATTTAAAAATATCAATGGAGTGATAAAACGGAGCTTTTCTGAAGTTCCATGACCTCTAGCAGGGTCCCCAAGGCCACAGCTGCCTGAAGGGCTGCGAGTCTGTAATTAGAAGAGATGCCAGGGTGATCTCAGAATAGAACTTCCAGCGACCTGGGCTACATTTACAGAATCAGCTTCTCTAGAGCAATAGCAACAAAGAAGGGCCTTCCTACTTAATGTTTGGAAAAGGTCACCTGGTATGGGGACTTGGGAGTTTTGGTGTTGGTGTTAGCAGGAATCAAGAGAGTTGGAGAAAAGCTCACTACAGCATACTCAGGAATAGATCAATGCATGCTACTCAAGGGAGAGCACTCGCACTGACACTTTCTCAAGAGACACATCCCCTTACACTCCAAATTTTGGAATTCAGTATTTTCGTCATATGAACCCGTCACACTTGCAAAGTATGGGCTTGGTATCAGCAGACGTAAGTCCTTGGGTCACCTCACTAAGTCACTTAGCCTCTTCAGGGGCTTGGGCTCCTTTGTTGGTTGAAATCAACAAGACTAATAAACATGTCTCAACCATTACATGTGTGTTCATGTGTTCGTTGCAGAGGTGAGCAGATTCTTGACACCACAGATTGCTCTTAGTTAAAAATGGTCATGGGGCCACCTGGGTGGTTCAGTCAATTAAGTGTCTGACTCTTGATTTTGGCTCTTGTCATGATCTCAGGGTTGTGAGATTGAGACCAGGTCAGGCTCTGCATTGGGTGTAGAGCCTGCATGAGATTCTCTCCCTCTCCCTTTGCCCCTCCCCAACCCCTACATCTCTCTAAAAAAAAAAAAAAAAAAAAAAAGTCACATTTGGTGTTGGAGCCATAGACTTTTAATTTTAATTTTAATTTCAAATCAATGGCTATCCTCTCTCTGGGGCTTTTATTCTTCTTGGGCTCATCTCTTTTCTCCAGAATCCTATCTTTGTCTTGTATAGAATTTACAGTCACTCATTCCCCAGTGGCACATTCTAAGGGATGACTTTAATATGGTATAATATTACTTTAATATTATAATATTACTTTAATATGGTATAATAATGCCATAGCCTTCAAAATTCCAAAAACAATGATTTTGGTGGTGAGATTTTTTTTTTTTAAGATTTTATTTATTTATTTATTTGTCTCAGAGAGAGAGAGAGCACACGAGCACAAGCAGGCAGAGTGGCAGGCAGAGGCAGAGAGGCGGAGCCCGACGTGGGACTTGATCCCAGGACCTTGGGATCATGACCTGAGCCAAAGGGAGTGGCTTAACCAACTGAACCACCCAGGGGTCTCTTGGTGGTGGGATTTTAAGCACCGTGACAGGTGGGTGGAGGGTGGGTGGTAAGGCAGGGGATGGAGAGTCTAGGAGACCTATTCAATGCCCTGATCATACTTGCAATTACAGTATCAGCTCCTCCAGGAGCTTTCCTTTGTATCTAGAGGGTCAGAGAGATTATTTTTAACTCTTGGCAAGACCTGGAGTTTAATGGTTTGGGATGGGAAAAACTTTATAGGCCATGGCTGGTATCTGAAAATGACACTAAAAATCAGCTAATAACACCCTCTTTGTTGATAATGTCATTCTTCCAGGGAGGTCAAATGAACAAAATTCACTTTCAGAAAATCCCTGTGAGGCAGGGAGAGCATACATAGTCTCTTTCTTTTACAGATGAAGAAATGGAGACAAATTTGTACATCATGGGGTTTGGTCACGTTTGACTCAGAACCCAGTCTGTCGGCCAGGGTTATCCTTTGAGCCAAGGCAAGATGCTCGCCCCAGGCTTCAGAAGGCTTGGCTCTGGCCCTCCTCAAATTTCAACCCTTCCTAAGGGTGAGCCGTCCACATGGCCAAGGGGCCATGCCACCAGAGTTATGACTACCCAGAATTCCTTGCCCTATGACCTCTAAGTGCACTTCTGGAGCTTGCATGGGCCTCCTCACCACATCTGTCCTGAGTATCATCAGAACCACTGATGTGTGCACCTGCCCAGGTTGCGGCCTTGACAGCGGTGTAGTGTGGTGTAATGTGGAGGGACCTTGTGCAGCTGGGGTCCACGTGCACACAGTCGAAATTCTTCTGGAATATGACAGAAATTCTTCTGGAAGAGCAGGGCTTTGGGGGCCCATCGATCATCCCACTCTACCACTTTCTTGCCAAAAGTCAGGTCAGACTGTGAGGAGTCTGAGTGTGAACCTGCCCTTCCAGGTTGCTTCAAATACATCTTTGTCAAGGTAGGAGACCTTTATCTTACAGTTCGTTGGCTTGATTTATGACTTAAATATTTAGACAAAGTATGTGGGCCTCCGTTTGTACTTCTGCCTCTGTCCCTGAAACGTTAAGGGCGGTCTGCTGCTGACTGTGGTTGCTAAGCCAGAGGAGGAAGCTGGAGAACTGGAATGGCTGTATGATGTCACAATTGTGATTTTCTAGCTGCACTTTGCAAATCTATAGAAGCCAAAACACAGGCTCTGTGTATTTATCACTGGGGCTCTGACCGATATAATGAAAATATAAAGGGGACTGGTTCACTGTGCCATTTTTTTGTGGCCTCCCACCTCCCCACAGTTTGCAAAGAGAAGGAGGAAGAGGCTTTTCATTGTCCCTTCCACAGACCTGGGAGGCCCAGGCTGGGAATCCCAAAGGCAATAAATAAATCTCCTATTGAATACCAAAGTCCGGGTTTGGGGTGGAAAACAAAAACTGCTAATTGTCCGTCCTCCCCCACACCCTGGGCACATTTGAAATGGAAGGCTAAAGGGTTGGTGTCCTGAGGGGTTTTGGCCCTCAATCCCTCCGACTGGGTAAAGTAACAAAGGAAAAAAAAAATGCTGAAAGCAGGAGTTTAGAGGAAGCGAGTTCCACTAATGCTATTGGCCGAAGGAAACGTGGAGGAGACAGTCTCTGACTCAGCCCCAAGCCCCAGGTTTCCCGCTTTTCCTAGGCGGGCAGGCTCGGGCAGGGCAGGGGGCACCCACCCTGGACCCGCTAGGCCAGCAGCGCCCCCCACTTCCCGCCCTCCGCCCCCAGCCCTGCCGGGAGAAGCGGGACGTCGCCCGTTTAAGGGGCGGGGCGCGGCTCCACGTGCTTTCTGCTGAGTGACTGAACTACATAAACAGAGGCCGGGGAAGGGGGCGGGGAAGGAGTGAGAGAACAGACTTTGACCGATAGTAACCCTGGCGCTCAGCGCAGCCGAATCTATAAAAGGAACTAGTCGCGGCAAAATCCCGGTAATTCTGAGGGAGAGTGAGTGGGGCAGGGACCCGCCGAGCCCAGCCGACACCTCTCTCCTCGGGAGCAGGTGGGCAGGGCAGGGGGCGCCGCAGGACCGGCGCAGCCAGAGCCAATTTCTCGGGGCCGCTGTGCTCTTTTCCCCCTTTTAAAATTTTATTTTATTTTATTTTCCCCCTTTTCCCCGTCTCCGGAAGGGTTTTTCAAGGGTTGGGGGGAAAAGACGCACGCACAAAAGTGGAAAACAGGTAAGAGGTTCTCCAGTGACTTGGGCGTTATTGTTTTGTTTCGGAGCCGAGGAGGCTCTGGGAAGCGCTGGGTTTCGGGGACTAGTCGGAACCCCAACCTCTTGCAGCGCAAGTGGGGCGGGGGCGGTGTAAAGGGAGAGGACGTCCTAGGACGAGCTCCAGCGACCCAGAGACGCTAGCGCTGCTGCGTTCGGGGCTCACCCGGCGGTGGGGCCGGGGAAGCATCTCTGGGCGCGGAGACCCGGGCGCCGTACCGCGGGCGCAGTGCGATTGGGGGGGGGGGTTGGATTCTGGTCTTTCTGGGGCTGCTGATGCACGGGGTGGGGGTGGGGGAGCGGAAAGTGGCAGTCCCAGCTCCGAGCGCTTCCCTTTGTTCGGAAGAGCCTGAGCCGGCTGGAAACCCCTCTGGCTGCGGGTCGGCCGGCGCCTACCGGGACAAATGCCAGCACTGAGTCCCCAATGCGTTCTTTAAGGAGCTGGTCTGAGTCGGGGTCTGACCTGGGGATCCGCCCTGTCCGTCCCCGGCTTGGAGTGGCGCGTTCTTGTTCCCCAAGAACTCGACTGGGTGGTGTCCCAAACGGGGTCTGTAGCGCTGTTGATCACTTGAGGCCTCGGGGGCTTTGTCTGACTTGGGGTCCGGCGTCTGGTCCCCGTGCGCTCACCCAGCTGGTGTCCCTCGCGCAGCGAGGGGACGCGTTTTGTTCCTTTTAAAAACAAAAGACTTAGAAGAAGAGCCTGCGGAGACCTGGAGCTGAGATGCCGGTTCCCCTACCCCCCCCCCCCCCCATCCTTCCTGCCCTTTGCCGTTTAGTCTCCTGGGGCGGCCTCAGGCCGGGCACGGATGGGGAAGCTGGGGCAAGCCGGTGCCGCGGAATGACCGGGAGTAACCCCGGCGGGAGGCGCAGAACTCAAAGCTCCGCCGCGGGGCTGGGCCGGGTGGGGAGGAGGGGGAAGGCTGGGCTCCAGCTGCCGGTGGCCCCGGGGGACTGGCCCGCAGCGCCTCCTGTCCGAACGGCCTGGGAATCGACCCTGTGGCTGGAGGGGGGACCGGGCTTCACAAGGGGCTGTCACTTTTGGGTTCCGACTAAGATCCGGTGAAGACGGGTGGTTGGAGATTGGGAGGAAGCCTGGGGCATCAGGCGAAAGGGCCGTTTTTTTTGTTTTGTTTTTGTGTGTGTGTCTGTGTGTTTTTTAAATCAGAATGTTTCCCGATTCCCAGACCCTTGTTACATGAGAAGGTTCTTGGCGTGGGCCAGTGCCATGGATGTGTGTAGGTGTCTGTTTTTCAGCACTTAATCTTACAGAAGGAAATAAACAAGATGTGCGTGTGCGTGTGTGTGTGTGTGTGTGTGTGTGTGAGAGAGAGATGGAGAGCGAGAGAAGCGTCAGGCTCTGGAAGTAATTGGCCCTTATCTTTTGCAGGGTTGATACCATCAGCTTTTAAAGCCCCAAACTGATTCAGTGACACCTCACAAAGTGAGTGGTATATACATTAACGTAAAAGAGGACAAATTTGATATTATAAAACATTTCCGTGGTGATGAAAATCAGCAAGTCACTTTTTAAGGCCCCATCTGCACCCCCCCAATACCTTACAGAATTTGTCTTACTGGTTCTTTTAACAATAGTTTGGGACCCAAACATAAGTTTTGATCCTCTTTTCAGACAGAACTTAAATCCTAACAAAGTGCTTCATTTCTCATCTTCCCTTTTATTGCAGCCCATTTTCCCTCATCCCCACCACAAAAATAATGGAGGCTTTCTGTTGTTTGAATCATTCCCTTGAGACACTTCTTTCATATCAAAGAAAGTGTGAAAGCATGAAGAATGTTTTGGAGTAGAATCTCTTCAGATAGAATAATAATTTTCAAGTACAAAGTTTCCATTGTCAGCCTGTTCCCCAACTGCTCCTATAAAGCAAATAATTCATGATAGAGTTAAAAAAAAAATTGGATATGTGGGGCGCCTGGGTGGCTCAGTGGGTTAAAAGCCTCTGCCTGGGCTCAGGTCATGATCCCAGGGTCCTGGTATCAAGCCCCTCATGGGGCTTTCTGCTCCGCGGGGAGCCTGCTTCCTCCTCTCTATCTCTCTGCCTGCCTCTCTGCCTACTTGTGATCTGTCTGTCAAATAAATAAATAAAATCTTTTAAAAAAATATTGGATATGCAGGGCAAATTGGTATCTACTTGGAAAAAACAAAAACAAACAGCAGTAGAATCAGAGTGACCAGGCTTAATGATAACCACAATCCATTTAAGGGACAAGAATTGCTATTCTAGTCAGAGTAATTCCCTTGCAAGGACAAGTCTCATGTTCCAGAATGACATACCTGATTTTGAAGGGGCCACCTGTGATACGTATGTCTCCTGTCCTCATGAGCTTTTGAAATCCCAAGTCTCCTAAATATTTTTCTTTTTTTTTTTTTTTAAGATTTTTATTTATTTGACAGACAGAGATCACAAGTAGACAGAGAAGCAGGCAGAGAGAGAGGAAGGGAAGCAGGCTCCCCGCTGAGCAGAGAGCCCAACATGGGGCTCCATCCCAGGACCCTGAGACCATGACCTGAGTGGAAGGCAGAGACTTTAACCTACTGAGCCACCCAGGCGCCCCTCTCCTAAATATTTTAATTTACATCTAAATAGAGGCCTATAATGGACACATTTTTTACTTAGGGCAGTTCATGTGAGACTATGGTCAGTCTAGGATTGAAAAAGGGTGGTTAGGGCTTGGTTGTTTTCAACCTCTGCTCTAGGAAGTCCAATGCTTACATTATTAAAAATGAATGATACTCAGCAACACAGCATTTTTTTTTTAAGCAACACAGCTTTTTATTATCTTCTGTCGTATTTACCTTATATGGAGAGAAGTTGGAATATTTTTCCATCAAAAAAATTTGTTTAGGGATCTGACCTCCCATCAACCAAGTGACTTATGCTAGGCTCATAGTGATTGAGAATTGTCAATAGTTTTGCTATTCCAGTTTTTAGCTCGTAATTAAGTGACATTACCTTAGACTCTTTAATTATGAACATTTTGGATATCTAGAAATTATCAGTAGACATGTGGTTTTGTATTTCTAAAATACTCTCAAATCCAAATACATTTTCATTTACTGTCTGGATATTAAATAATGCAAGTAAAATGCTCTTTATGGCTGTTACTTCGGCATCAGATTTTAAATAATCTTTCTGAAAATTTGTTTTATTTAACTGTTCTGGGAGAGGGCCTACATAAAAAAACGGAGACCCTCTTCATATCTGCATGTGGAAATAATCATAAATGCCAACGTTATTACAATGTTTATTTAATAGACACTATATAGCACTATGTACCAAGCTCTAGTCCAAATGCTTTTCAAATTCTAACCAATTTAATCTCCACAGCATACCCGTTTATTATTCCTCTTTTACAAATGAAGAGACTGAGAGGTTAGCTAACTTGTCCCTGGTCACACGTCTTGTGAGTTGGCAAAACTAAGATTTGAACCCAGCCAGTGAGTCCCAGAGTACTTTAATGCCCACACTAAACGTTGAGGTGGGAACAATTTCAGCTGCTGTAAGCAGAGGACTTTTGAGGATGCTTGTTAATGTTTATAGTATATTCATCTGCTGGAGACCTTATCAGACTCTACAGCCTGTATCGTATTTCCCTTGTTTGTTGGGAGTGAGCCAACCAAATACTCTCCAGCTTGGGACATAGGTTGCACAGGGGATTGCGACACCATGGAAAGAACAGACAATAAAGTTTACTCAACTCGAATACTTTTCTTGGTTTAAAATGAAAATTTTACTATTGCTTCAGTCAGATATTTGTGAGTAGGTCTATGCTATCAAAGTGTTTTCCTGTGTAATACATACAGAATGGAAGGGCAGAGTATTTGGCCATAAAAATCTAAGGAACAAAAGACAAAGGAAGGAGAACTATTAGTTTAGCTGTCAATTCTAACATGGGGGGATTTTTTTTTTTTTTTTTTTTGGTTGTAGTACAATACAGTTCCTGCTTGTTCTATCCTTAATTATGTTGTGGACCTTTTGAAATTGCTATTACTGTCTAGGAATCAAATTTAGCCATTTCTTAAGGCATCTTTCTTTGAAAGTAATTACAGTTTCAAAGTCTGCTTTGTAAAAGTGAATTAAATTGTGATAGCGAATTAGAAATCAACTCTTAGAAAGTATTTCTGCTCGGTTAGAAGCAGTTTCATTTATTGTTGATTTACTGGGTGCTGAATGTTGATTTAGGCATTTTACATGATGATTCGGTTCATTGTCATGAGAACAACGTGAGGGTAGGTACTATTATTATCTTCATTTTACAGAGGGGGGAGACTGAGGTATAGACAGGTTAAGGAGTCTGCTCATGAAGTATGCTAGGTAGTGAAGCTGAGGTTGCATCAATTTCCATGAATTTACCAATATCCAGGTAAGGACTTTGTCAAAATACCCAGTTTTGACAAAAGAAATAGTAGCAAAAGGCAAAGAGTGATTCTCCTTTTCATCTGGTTATTTTAACCCCAAAATAGTTCCCTGGATAGGTGACCAGTGTACATGCTATTAGAATGGTACATTTTGGGGCGCCTGGGTGGCTCAACGGGTTAAGCCTCTGCCTTCGGCTCAGGTTGTGATCTCAGGGTCCTGGGATCGAGCCCCACATCGGGCTCTGCTCAGCGGGGAGCCTGCTTCCCCTTCTCTCTCTGCCTGCCTCTCTGCCTACTTGTGATCTCTCTCTCTCAAATAAATAAAATCTTTAAAAAAAAAAAAAAAAAGAATGGTACATTTTGGAAGTATTGAAGGCCAGAGAAGGAAAATCTCATATGTAAAATTGCTTTCAGATAGAGTTTCAGTTACTCTGCATTCCGTTGAGATGATAAACTGTATGAAAGCAAAGGATTCATGCTGACAACAAACTGCAGGTGCATCACACATGGGTCCTGGAACAAAATAAAGTTTGAAGTCCTGTCTGTTTCCATTTTGAAAACTTAACTTTAAGACCTGATTTGAATGCCATCCCTTTCGTAAGCTGGATTCCCTCCTCCCTGCCAACACAGAGTGAAAATTATCCCCTTCTTTTTTATTCCCGTAAGATTGGATCACTGCAGTGTTCATGCCATGTATTTAATTGCATTCTTCTGTTATAGTTAACATTTGTTTGTATTCCTCTTGAGTGTATGCTTCTCCTTGAGAACGTCTTTGATTCACTCTCCCTAGTCTTTAATTCAACCCCCTTGATGTGAAAGGGGTTCAATTAAAGCTGACTTGAACAAGTCAGACAAAGACAACGGGAAACTAATGTTTCCTTGCTGTATTCTAAAAGACAAATTAGAATGATGGCAAAATTGTAGAAAAGCATTAGAAATAGAGGGATGTGAGCTATAATAGTTAATTGTGAGTTCTAATAGTTAAGGTTGGGTTTATGATAGAGATTGAGAAATTGTTAGCACATAGTCAATTTAGGCCAGCTTAGTTTTTGTAGAACAAACAATTCTGATTCCATTCAGTTTCATTTCTCTTTTTTGAGGCAGCTGTGATTTGCGAAAATGCTTTAATCTGTGACATCTCACTGTCAAATACTTTGATTTGCACATTAATTAATTTTTAAGACAAGAATGAGATAATTCACCAAGTAGTATAGAATTAAAATACATTTAAAAAAACAAAATAACCTTTTATGCATAAGATCTGTTCTTCATTCTGTGTGTGTGTATGTGTGTGTATTTGTTTAAAACTCTGCAGCATTTTCTATGCCAAATCCAACTTCCAAGAAGCATTTGGAAGCCAAAGCATTTTATCTGGCTAGTCTTGAAGTCCAGATGTTTTATCATAACTGGTATTTAGTGTGCGACATTTCCCAGAAAAAAATTTTTACATATATAACCAATCATTTATTGGGAGAGGATTTTTAACGATTTTGAGCATATAATGAAAACAATGGATTCTCTTCAGAAAAAATATACATAGTCATGTACATTTCAAATTTTATGTATAATTACATATATTTTACATATAATTTCAGAAATCCACTAAAGAGCCATGTGACCTCGGGGAAGTCATTTTACTTTTCCAGGATTTACGTTCTTGATTTATAAAATGAAAGTGGAGGAAGCGCATGACTTTTTTTTTTTTTTAAAGATTTTATTTATTTATTTGACAGACAGAGATCACAAGCAGGCAGAGAGGCAGGCAGAGAGAGCGGAGGAAGCAGGCTCCCCGCTGAGCAGAGAGCCCCTTGCGGGACTCGATCCCAGGATCATGACCTGAGCCGAAAGCAGAGGCTTTAACCCACTGAGCCACCCAGGTTCCCGGAAGCGCATGACTTTTAAAGAGCCCTTCTCATGTTTACATCCTCCAGCTCTAGGTCTGTATTTAGGAAAAGGATGATTCTTTGATTGTGGCTGCTCAGAGATACATCCCGCAGGGCCTCCTCAACATTAGTGTAACAGATCATGTGGGTTTCGTGAGGTAGAGAGAAGACGCCCAGAGCATGCCTACGAGTATTCCTGATGAGTGTGAAGGTGACACAAAAAGGTGATGGGAAGAGAGGAAAGTACAGGCAAGAAAGCTGTTGAAATTGCCTCTTTATCTGTGTTAATGGAGGAAGATGTGAATCATAGATCCAAAAAGGCGTTCTCATCTGAAATGCAAAGGAAGGGGGAGTTGGTTCATCTCAATACATTTCAATAGAGCAAATATGATTTAGTGAGATATCGTTCTTGTCTCCACTTTACCATTTGGAGAATCTCTCGGAGATAAAATATTCATTTGGACTCTCAGTCCTGGATATATCTCCATTATGGGTATAGGTTTTGCTTCTCATACTCACGCCGTAGTCCTATTAAGCAATTATGTGGAAAGGAGTGCCGGTGCCCATGAGAGGATGAGAATTGGACTAACCAGATAAGGATATTCCTAAATACCGCAGAAGACTCTCACTGGGGGTAGGTGGGCAAGACACAGAGCTTTCTGAAGGTTGTCCTGAATTGGTTGTTACAGAGGTTACAACAGATTGGGACCAGAAAGAAGAAGAAGGGAGAAAAAGGAACAAGAGATTTTAGACGTGGAGGAAGGGGGCACAAGAGGAGGAAAGATGCCGCAAAGAAGTTTCATATCCCTATTTACACTTGCTTTGCAAAATTCCTGCGGGATGCCAGGTTGGGAATAATTGCTTTTGCCAAGGGTCAAACCAAGCTTGTTTTCTTGAAGAAGCAAGTCCCCAAGGGGGTGGCAGTTTGAAATCAATTGCATCTGGTGTTTAGATGATCCAAGTTTGACATAAAGGCAACACTGAGGGAAGCAACAGCTTTCCTTGGAAAGGCAGCGAGTATGTGAAGACCCAAGCTAGAGTTTAGATTGACCTGAGGACCCTTCTCTACTCCCAGATGCAGGACTTTGGGATGGAGGTGGCGGTTTATCTTAGCTGGGGTGAGGTGTGGTCCTTGGTAGTGGAAGAGGGAGGGAAGAGGAAGATAAATGATTAGAAAAATGTGTTAATATGCAGAAAGTACAATGAAACTGGTATTCATTTCTTCAGCAGATATTTTTTCAAATACTGTGTAAAGTGCTGGGGTTCTGAACAAATGTCAAAAGACTGAGGATCTGCCACCATAATGATTTTAAGCTTGGCATTCAGGGCTCTTTGAAATAAGACTTTTGACAGCTTCGTCCTCCATTGTAAGAGGCATCCTCGAACTTGACTCGGTTTTTCACCAGTGATGAGTGTGGCTTAAAAACTATTTGTTAACTGAATCTCCCTCCACAGGTTTTCCTCACGCCTCTAACCTGGACTTGAGGAACCCCTTCTGGCTAGTTTTTGGCTTTTCATTGTTCTGGAGTCTCACATTCATCCTCTGTGGCTGCTTCTGCTTGCACTATGCCCCCTGCTCCTGTTCTTCACTGACTGACATTCCCCCCCGCCGGCCGTGGGTAGATGCCAGCACGGCCAAGGACTAGGCCTTCCGCCAGGTCACCTCCTGTCATTGTCACCGTATCTTTGGTAGGCGGCACATCAGCCATTCAAGTTATTTCAATTGACCCACGTTTTTGTAATCATTAATGGATTTTTAAAAGTCAACCTTACGTGTGTCCTCTAAATTGAGAACTGATCACAGTTGCCTCAAATAAAAGGTTAGTCACAAAATAGAGTGAAAACAACTTAATTTTCTCAACAGTCTTGTCTATAAAATAAACTTGCTTTCGAAATGTGCTAACGGACTGTGACACTTGTTCTTACTTTGTTAAAAAGCGGACTTGGCCTGCGTTAAAGAGGGGCTAAAGAAAATGCCAAACACAGACTTTCTCCTTCATGTAATAAAAATTTTTGTAAAGGCCAAAAAAGTGCTGAAAAGATCGAATTTTTCTCATGATGTGAGTCCGAGTTTAATACTGTGCCTGTCCATCTAAAATCCTCTAAGTGGAATTTGAGTAGCTCTTTTTTTTTTTTTTTAAAGATTTTATTTATTTACTAGAGAGAGGGAGAGAGAAAACGTGAGTGGGGGGAAGAGCAGAGGGAGAAGCAGGCTTCTCACCAACCGGGGGGGCTCGATTCCGGGACCCCAGGTCCTGACCTGGGCTGAAGGCAGAAACTTAACCACCTGAGCCACCCAGGCTCCCCTGGAATCTGAGTAGCTCTTAAATCCATCTTGTGTGGCTCCTCTCACATTTGGGGGCATGTGGAGGTTGCCACCATTTTCAGATGGTGTACCTGATACAGAGAGTGGTTAAGTAACTTGTTCAGTTCACATAGTTTGCTAATGGCAATGCCTGGGATTCAAACTCAAGTCTGATCCCCAAGCTCCAGGCAGTTTTTTTAGATGCAGAAGATCTTCTACTCCAGCCTCTTCATCATCAAGACTTGTTTTCTGTTCTGGGGCTCAGAGCAGGAGAGGGACTTGCCTAGATTCACACCCCGGCGGTCAGTAACTGGAAATTAAAAACTTGGCCCCATATGTTTTTAATCCAGGGTTCTTACTGATGTACCAAAATTTTGGGTGATATTTACAGTGTCCTTTCAGGAGTGAAAAAAGAAGTTGTGTCTATAAAAGTCTGTCCTTTTCAGCTTACAATGGACACCGAATCCTTGAAAATTGGACTCGCCTCATTTACTTGTCGTCTGTTGATCCAGTTTGAATCTTAAGGGGTTTTTCAACTGTTTTTTTTTTTTTTTTTTTTTGTTCTCTCTCTGCAGTAAAAATGCTCCTTGGTTATAAGTTTGAATCAGAAGGAAATCCCCACAGCAGTGCTGAAGGTTCAGTCTTTGCTGGGATCTGTTTCCTTTATGCAAAAGTACAAAACCCTGTGCTAATTTTGGCTGGTTAAGATTAATTGTGATTCAAGGCAGAGTGCTGTGTGTGTGTGTGTGTGTGTGTGTTTAACTTTAATGATTGTGTTCATTGAACAAGGACCTTGAGTTCAAGAGAAAGAAAGCCTTTGGTCAAGTTGTGTTTATTCAGTTGTCAGTCCTTTTGCAGGATTTGCAAATTTAGTGGAATTAGTGCCATTTTCCAGTTTTCAATCCCGGTCACATTTCACATGATCACAGTGTGGCTTTCTCCTCCTCCGCTGAGCAAACGGAGGGTTGTCTGACAGTGGGCTCCATTAAGGGGAATGCTGGTGCCCCTGTGGGATTCAGGGACCAAAAGGCTCTCTGTTCTTTAGGCCGAGCTCCGTTTGGGGATGCTGGTGCTCTCCTGAAGTAGATACTTAGCACATGGCTGCCTGATTGTGTAGGTATTTAAATGCCGCTATAAAACCACCGTTGAAAAAAAAGTAGGCTAGCAAGAGTTTCACCCAAGTTTCATGTTGTTTTTTCCTTGAGCACTTTTTGAAATCTGACACAAAAACGTTTGATTTGTGAAAATCTCAGCGACCCTGCTTTCTAGAAGGAATACTCAGAATCATAATAATATTGGAATAAGGCAACTCTGTTTCCTCTGAGAAGAGCCTCCCAAACCTCAAATAATAGAGTTCGTGTGGCCAGTACTTTAAAAAAAAAAAAAAAGAGGCTAAGGTCCTTCAGTTTGTGTTTTTCAGAATCAAAAGTATGCGGATTTAAACTTGTGATCTTATTCCTCTTTCTTCTTAGCAAAGCAGCCAGCAACATGGTTTGTTTGGGTTACTCTAGAGAAGGACTTCAGTGGTCAAGTTGGGAGGGCAGGGCTTACCTGTACGTCTGTGTGTCTGGCCAAGAACCAGGAGTAAATTCCCACTTGCCTAGTTACCTGGTCCCTGCTGGGCTGCAGAAGCAAGCGTCGCAGACACAGGACGCAAGCCTTCTCAGCCGTAAGAGCTGGCTGGTGAAAGAAGGTGTTCCGGACAAGATTGCTGGGTTTGGTCACACACTGAGTGAGCTAGAACTGGACAAGAGCCTGGAGATTAGGTAACTCGTTTTGGCAAAAGTAAAGGGAATAAAGTATTGAGGTGCAAAAGTTTTGCCCAGGTGTTGCTATGCTTCACTGAGCGAGATTTTGTCTTGAGCCTATGGGGGGTGTAGAGTTCAAGAGTCATGAGCAGTGCTGGCAGTCTTGTATTTAGGTTTGAGCCCCCAGAGGAGAGGTTCTTGGAGCTGGCATGCCTACGGGGGTCCTAGAGCCTATGTCTGGCAAATTATAGATTCTTCTTTGCTCACATGAACACAGTGAAAATAAATGTGCTTCCCAGCAAATTAGAGCAACTTTGAGGACCACCAAATTAAAGATGCTCCAGCTTGAACCCGAGTTTCTTTGAGCGCAGCTGAAAATTTTGTCATGCTTTTGAACTAACTGAACCTTTCTTTACTTTCAAAGCAATTTCTGATTTGTTTCTGTAGTGAACCTGTTTTAATTCTTTTCTCCCATTCCTGAGGTCGGACTTCAGAAGCCCTCATTCCTCAAATGTTTATGGAGCGTGGAGTCCTCCGGGGCACTGGGGTCAGTACGGCAGGGAATAAGATGGTGAGACAGACTAGCTTGCTGCATGCACGTGGCTTACAGTTTTAGCAGGATCCCCCGATAGGTCAGTACCCTGGAGAAGACTGTGAGGAGAGCTGAGAAGATGGAGGAAATATAAGGTCCAGATAGCAAGTAGGTAGTTGACATAGAGGCTGCAGGAAGTGCTGTGGAGAGGGAAATGGAGCCAGGCCCTGAGGACTTGAAGAAAGGAAGGCAGCGTGCTTGCATAAAGAATAGGAGCCAATTGCCAAGAGTGTGGAAAGAATTGTATAAGTAAGCGGCGGGGTTTTGTGGTAAAACAATGCCAGAAGTGGCACCAGGATTTCAGGGTCACCCCGTCACATCTTCCACTGAGCTGGGCACTGGAGAGAGCTCCAGTTCATTTTGTAAAGGCCTTTGAGGGAAATAGTACCTTCTGTGAACAAAGAAGAGAGAAGAGAGATTCCTTTAATAAACTGCCCAGTTTGTGCCCCACCCTTGATGAATGCTTCACCCTGTGAAGTCAGCAGCACTAATCATTATAATAGCTACCATTTACTGGACACTTACTTTGTTCCAGGAACTGACTTAATGTTTTGTATACATTATTAGTTCTATTTTATGAAGAGGATACAGGGGTTCAGAGTCCCTAGAGTCCCAGCGCTCATACTTAGCAGAGTCAGGATTCCAACCCAGTTTTCTCTGACTCCAAAACCTCCCTTCTTCCTGCTAGGCCAGGTAATTCAAGAAAATAAAAGAGTTAAGGATGGTTGGGGGGAGTTTCCTGTAAAGTAGCATAGGCCCAAAGGAAGGGGAAGCCAGTGAAGGGATTTGGGTTTTTCTGTCCCCAAGTCCTTTGAGCACTTTTATAAAAATAAACCCTTCAGGCTAGGAGAAGTTTGGACATCTGAAGATGTTGACCCTTCAGAGATGTAAGCCAAACAAAGTGGTTTTCGCTGATACAGTCACGAAGCCTTTTATCCTAATATTCTCTTGGAACACCCTCCTGCAACAACGAAAGGGAGGGAGCATGATAGTCAAGATTTTCTGCAAATAAAGGATTGATTGCTCTTGGAGACTTGCTTGCTTGTGTTTCTACAGCGCAGGGGGTTTGTGACTTCAATAGTTCCTTCTCTTGCACGTCCTTCTTATTTTGGCATTATGAGGGTGGTTAAAAAAAAAGTTTTTCGGGCGCCTGGGTGTCTCAGTGGGTTAAAGCCTCTGCCTTCGGCTCAGGTCATGATCTCGGGGTCCTGGGATGGAGCCCCGCATCGGGCTCTCTGCTCGCCTGGGAGCCTGCTTCCTCCCTCTCTGCCTGCCTCTCTGCCTACTAGTGATCTCTGTCTGTCAAATAAATTTAAACAAAATGTTTTTCTATGATCTATAATGTTGACAGGATGATTTCTTTTCAACAGGGAAGGTTCTTTTTCCTACGTCCTGGGTACCACCCCCCCCCCCACCCGCCCACACACTCCCCAGCCAGAGAGAAAGCAAATAGTTGTATTGTTTGTTGAAGTCTTCCTTTGAAGGTTGCCCCGTGTTTGTTTAATGGAAATCAGCAGGGGGAGAGGGGCTATCTCTAACATTTTGTTAGAATTTCTCCATAATTCTACAACAGTGAAACAAGAACTTGGGTACAGGATGGATTTGCTTTTGGAACCCGTGGCTCTTGACAGTTTTAGAAGTCTTGAGACTGTTTGAGCTAAGTAGCAACCGCCGTGTTGAGAGTGGTAACTAGAATCTTTGATTGTCCAAATATCGGTGACGTGATAGAAATAGATTTAAACCTTGTGAGTCTCCTTTAAAATAGAATCGTGAGCTACAGGAGGAATAATGCTTCTCCAGGGCTAGTTAGGGATTTGATAGTATTCGTGGATCTCTTTCAGTTTTGATGTATTCATTTATGTATTCATTTCGTAGCCTTCATTTTGAAATTAGCTATTAGCAGATACTTTTGTCCACGAAATTGAATATATATTCCTCTATAAACTAATTGGTAGTAATAGTCAAGTATGATGCATTTGATATTTTTAAAAAGGTCCCCGGAGTCACAGATTGTTAGAATTGCTAGAATTCACTGAATCTGTATTTTAAAAATGGGTATTGTGATAGCAGCAGAACCTCTTCTAGAATGATCAAAATCTTCTAGAATGATAGGATGGCTTCCTTTTATCCTTGATTTTTTACCTTGGAGGATTTCTTAGATCTTTTTTCTCCTCAAATTTGAGTATTATAATGTTACAGTTTAAGTAGGAATACACCCTTATTCCTGAGTTGAGTACCCACAAGTGATCTTTCTGTAGGCTCTAGTGACAATTAAGGCCAGTTTCACCAAGTTTCTGGGTCTACAGGATGGTTAGGAAGTGCGAGGGGTGGAATTGAGGGGATTAGCCAAGATGGCTTTAAGTACAGGTAGAGAGCTCGGTGGCATCTGGAGCCCAGAGGAGTTAAACTGAGGCAGTCAAAAGAACTTTAGGCTGACTAAAGCCAGGGTCAGCCCGGGAGAAGTCACAATTCAAGTCCCTTCTTCCCACCGCAGCAGCCCCGTCCTGTCTTCAGTCATGGGTGCAGTGAACCTGTTGTAGCCCGGTTTTCTGACTTGTCAGTAATCTCATTAGCCTTTTCCCTGAATGTGGTTACTGATCCAGAGCCATGTGCTCAGAGATGCAATTAAAGAACAGACCTTTTCCAAAGCAAGCATGCTCTGCTGACTTTATGGGTTTCCTATCCTAATTTTGCAGGACTCTCCACATCTCTCTGGAGATAAGGGGGCATCTACATCGGGGGTTCTTGCTCTTGTATCAACATCTCATGAATAGACAATCAGTTAAGGTTTAGTGCCAACTCATTTTCAACTCATATGTGATATGGTTCAATTCTGCCTGAAATCTACCTGCTGCTTTGTAGGTTACTGGCAGGCTGTTAGTTGATATAAGAGGTTTCATCAGGAGAGATGCTAAGATGCTAAGCTGTTGTCACAAATTTCAACTTCTGTCTCACTCCTAGTAACTATGTAGATATTTGTCAATGAAGTAGAACATACACTTTGTTTATTTGTTTATTGAAAATTTAAAGAACTGACAGTCGTAAGACCACTGTTTTGGAAAAATGAAAACTAGTTGCTGACTGCATGTTCTGGGTGTAGGAACTATTTGGGTAGAACTTGTAAGAAAATGTGTTCGGGAGAATGAACAGAACCATAGGAGAAATATGATAATGGGAAAGAGCATAGAACAGTTGTTGGAAAAAAGTTACTTCCTGAGAAGTGTGGGGGTAGCTCTGACTCTAGGGGTTGAATCTGGGCAAGTCACTTGCTTTTTTGGAGGCTTCAGCTTCTCTCTAAAGTTGGGGCAGGGGTGTGGTGGGAACGGGTCTCTAAAACCACATGGAACTCTTTCTATCTGAGGAGAAAACCGGCTGGAGGAGGGCTTTGTGAGGGCTTGTTCTCTTCTGCCTAGAGGGGCCAACTTCTCTGCCCCAGTGAGAAGTGGTGATGGTGCGGTCCCTGCTTGAGGACGGTCCTCCTCTGGCATGTGTCCTGGCTGAGGGGTCATCGACATGGTTGTCCCCCAACCCGGCCTTAGGTGGAAGCCCAGGTCTATAGTTGTAAGTCCTGGCTTCTCATGCTCCCAGCGTTTTTGCGGAAGGAAAACGGCCAACCAACCCTTTGGTTACTGCAGAGACTAGGAGGAGATCCTGGCAGCAGTGCAAACGTGCATTTTTTCTCCTCTGTTACATTTCCGTAGACCGATTCAATGCCTGGGAAGGGTAGAAGGCAGTCACGGGAAGTAGTTCCTGTTTTTCTTTTGGCTTTGCCAAGTGAGGAAAAAACCCTCCTACCTTGTCTTTGAGCAGGACTTCTTCTTTCTCTCCCCTCGTTTCTTCTTTATATTTTTAATCTCTCTTTGAAATCTACATGTGATGTTCAAAAGAGCCACACGTTTTGGTGAGGAAGGGGTTGGGTGGGAGAGCAGTGGGGTCGGTGCTGACTGGGGTCATCTATTTTCCTCTTCACATCAAGCTTCCTATAAACCTATAATTAGTTTTTTTTTTTTCTTTCTTTTGGCAGCGTCACTGAGTCTGTCTGACATTCCGGGTATTGGTTTAGGGAAAAGTTGAAAGAATTCAGCTGTCATTTGGTGACCCTTTTGCTAGTAGCACAGCCCAGTGTCATTTCACTGTCCTAAAGGCACTTCCTCAGAAAGGAGTTACCCCTCCCCCTATACTTTCCCCTGACTCTGCTGTATTTTTCTTCATTACTCCTACTGCCCACTGCCTTAACAACCCACTGCGATTTGTCTATATTCCACCTAGAGTAGAAGTTCCACAAGAACCAGACCTTTGCCTCTTTTGTTCACTGCAGAATCTCCAGTGTCTAGAACAGAACCTGGCATATAATAGGCACTCAATAATATTTATTGTGCTAATGGGACCCTTGCAGAGTGAAGGCTTCCTTGTTTGTTGAATGAATATGCAGTGAATGTTTTATCCACTGTTTACCTTGCTAGTGAATCACACAATAATCAGACTTTACACTATACAGTCCCAGGTCCTTGAAGGCATGATTGGACATGTGGAATAGATTAACTATTAAAATGGAAGGCAAGTGATTTTTGGGGGGAGGGGGTCAGGTTGTTGATGTAGAATTTACATATGGTTAAATTTACCCTTTTAACGTGTACAGTTTGATGAGTTTTGATGTCTCTATAGTTTCCTAACAACTGCCACAGTCATGATCTAGAATATTTCCATCTGTCAATACTCCTTTTGCAACCTGTTTTTACCTCCACCCATTACTGCTGATCTGATTTCTGTCCTCATTTTTTACCTTTTCAGAATGCCTTGTAGAAGGAGTCCTCTAGTAGGTGGTCTCTTGTGTCTTGCACATTTCCCTTAGCGTAAGGCTTTTGAGATTCATCTATGCTGTTGTACCTATCAGTAGTTTGTTCTTTGTTTATTGCTGAGTAGTATTCCATTTTGATCTACCCCTTAGTTGATAGACATTTGGGTTATTTTCAGTTTTGGCTATTCCGTATAAGAATTCTATAAACATTCACACACAAGTCTTTGCTTGAACATAGACCCTCCTCTATCTTTTGGGTAAATACCTAGCATGAGGTGGCTGGGCTGTATCATAAGTCTGTGTGTAACTTTACAACAGATTGCCCAACTGTTTTACAAAGTATCTGTTCCATCTTACATTCCCATAAGCAGCACGTGAGAGTTCCAGTTGCTTCACATGACTTGCTAGCACTTTAAAATTTTAAAAATCTTAATACTTCCAGCAGATGTGTAGTAGTGTTTCACTGTGGTCTTAATTTGCATTTCTCTGCAACTAATGATGTTGAGCACCTTTGCTTATTTGAGAAGGTTAAGTTTTAGCAGTCTGTTGTATTCTCTAGTTACTAATAATTTTATAATACCAGGGGCATTTGAAGTGAAAATTTCTCTAAAAAACTGGTTAAAGATTTGAAAAGTCCTGGGGGCACCTGGGTGGCTCAGTCAGTTAAGTGTCCAACTCTTGATCTCAGCTCAGGTCTTGATCTCTGGGTCATGAGTTCAAGCTCCGTACTGGGCTCCGCACTGGGCATGGAGCCTACTTAAAAACAAGCAAAAGATTTGAAAAAGGTCCATACTGTACAAAAGAAGGTGAGGGTGTGGAAACTTGTTATATTTGGCAAAGGATGGTCCACCTGAGTGACTGATGACAAGAGCTGGAGAGAAAGAGCAGCACCTAGGATGTGAGCATGGAGATTGCCAGAAGGCAAATTTCCTGGCTCTGCTGGCCTTGGGACGGCTTGCTCGGGCCTTAGCTAAACCTGGTGTTGTGAGAAGTAGACCGTGATTTAATTACATTTTCCCGGATGCCCCAGGAATCACCTGGGAAAGCTCAGCAGTCCTTTGTGGCTGCAGACTGTGTGGTAGAAGCCTGCTGAACCTAGAGTTCCCTCTCTGGGGCAATTTGCCGGAATTGGTTAATCAAGGTTGAGAAATCAGTTACCGCAGGCCCAGGAATGCCACCACCCTTACATCCTGAAACCTATTTCTCTTGTCCATCTCTTAGTTAATTAAGTAAGCAAACATTCCCTGACTGCTTACCACATGCCAGGTACTAGGAACACAGTGATGAAGGAAACAGAAATGGTCCCTGCAGACTCAGAATGTGAGAGAAATGCTTCCGGGGAAAACAGAGGCATCCCTGAAAGCACCCCAGAGGGACTCCTAACCCAGGTGTTGGTGCCGGGGAGGTCATCAAGGCAGGATCCAGGCAAGGGGCAGCTAAATGGAGACCTAAGATTGAGGAAAAGTTAGCCAGGCTGACAGTACTGGGAGAAAGGGTTTCTGGGACAGAGAACACACCGAGGAGTAGGAGAGAGTTTGATCCATTCAGAGCTTGTAAGTAGTTTCTTCTGGGCAGGGTTTGGGAGGTGGGGAGCAGTGTGAGAGGAATAGGAGTCATCAGGGAGACTGGCTAAACCACGATTCGGAGTGGACCTCGTCCTCAGGGCAGTGGGGAGCTGACAAAGGGTTCTGAGAGGGGGATAGCATATGTGGATACACAATTCATCCAACAACTGCAGCTGCTCTGTGATAAATGGATGGGAGGGGACAAGACTGGAGGCAGGGACACCAGTGACGTGGCTGCTGTGGCCACCCCGGAGTGGGATGAGAGTGGCTTATTGACTGGCGGTGATTGTGAAGTAGGACCCTTTCCAGCCAGTAACTGGAAATGTGCATAAGGGCAGAAGCAAGAGTGGGACTGACTTTGAAACATTGAGAAATCTAGTACATAGTACTGCATTCTTCTTGGTTTTGGTTTGTTTGTTCACTTCCTTGGAAAACTAATGTAGAAATGTCCCTTTGGCTTCAGTTACCTGAGCAGAGGGTTTTGGGCATTGCCAAACCCTCCTTTGTGGACAGAGTTGCTCTGATCGCTGTGTTCTGAAGTGGGAGGAGGGAATTATGCAGAAGGCCAGGGTCATGCCAAGTTGCGAGGGGCATTTGGGAAGGGAAGCCTGTCTGCGTGTACCCAGTGAAGCCAGAGCAGAGTCTTCAGTGCTGCTTTGGGCTACTTCTTCCTGACAACCTTCTCTCTATGTCTCTTGGAGGGTCCCTGGCCCCAGAACCCTTGTCTGGAGATCCAGAAACTCTACTTAAAGGAAAAGAGTCTCCAAAAAACCTCATCCTGGCCTTTCTCAACTCATGAATACTCTATCGAGGTGTGTCTTATTTTACTCTGAGATTTCCTCCTCAGATTTGGGGGGGGGGTCTGTGCTCGGGTTTGACCATGGGGGTCTCTAACACTAGGCTATTCAGATTTTGTCTTTCCTACCTGGCCTCTACTACCTTTCCTGAAACCCATGATGGGTTTGCTAGAAATAATGGAATAGAAATGAATGTTTGGACAGGACATAACCATTTCTCTGTTAGAAGGTACTGATAGAACAGAAAAAAGTGGGGAGAAGGGAACTCATTTCTTTGGCATTTACAGTGTGTCATGTACTGTGTCAGGAATTTATTTATATTATCTTATTTAGTCTTTGAACACTCATGAAAGGTAGTTATTGTCATCTGCATTACTTTGATGGGGAAATTGATGCCCATAGAGTATAAAGTCTTGGCCCAGGGCACATAGTTGGGAAGCTGGGGTTACTTCCTATAGGGGCTCTTTCTGCTAGGTTAATTGTCCGTTTGAAATTACAAACTTGCATTTCAACCTCCTCACTGTTACCTTGGGGATCTGAAAAGATTCCTGTAGCTTCTAAATCAACTAAGTGATTTCTGGAGGGCAGCTTTTGCATGAGAAAAAACCTAGCTAATTATTTATTTCAGTGTTTCTGGAATGCAGGCCGTATGCTAGGCCACTTACAAAACAATTTGGGATTACAAACATGTCTCACAGTCCCATTCTAGCTCTCAGTGCCTGGGAGGTCAGTTGACATCTTTAAACAATCAAATTGCCAACAGAATGGATGAATTGCTGGTTTAACTCTTCTTTCTGGGGTGAAAAATTTGGGGGGAGTGTCCATGTCCTAGAGATTTGCTGAGCAAATGATAAAGACAAAAAATAGGCCCTAAAGCTTGAATATTTTGGAGGAATTACCGATTTGTCCGATTGTCAAGGAATGAATTAAAATACAGGGACACCTGGGTGGCTCAGTCAGTTAAGCCACTGCCTTCGTTCGGCTCAGGTCATGATCCCAGTGTCCTGGGATTGAGTTCTGCATCCGGCTCCTTGCTTGGCAGGGAGCCTGCTTCTCTCTCTGCCTCTGCCTGCCACTCTGCCAGGTTGTGTGTGCTCGCTCTCTCTCTCTGACAAATAAATAAATAAATAAAATCTTAAAAAAAAAAATACATAATGTAATAGTAGGGTCACTCCTTCTTCTTTGACACTGAAAACTCCCTCCAATCTCTTTCCTTCTCTAGAGGTTTTAAATGCAAGTCCTTGAGGGGTCGGGGACTAAAGAGTAGAATCCTGCTGGAGGCTGATCTTTGCATTGAGATCTCATTTGGACTCACATATTTTTAGTCCAATACTTGGTTTTGTATCCATAGGTGGTCACTGCATTCGTTCTTTTTGTTATTTGTTCCTCATGCCTAATCTCCCACTCCCACCTTCCCTCCACTCGGGGCCACAATGATAAACTGAGCTATTTAGAAGTAAAGCTGGTTTCTGCCAAGAGTTCGTGACTACCAAGGTCCTGCAGGGCCTAGCTTTGACCTGTGTGTCCCTCCCTTCTTCTTCCACTTTTTACTTTCTGCCCCTTCCCCAACTTTAATTTTAGTACAGGTGGTTAATATAAATTCCAGCATTTAATAAATACAGTTGTTGAGGGGCAGCCGGGAAACACAGAATGTTGTATCCCCTGTTTATGGAACCATCCCTTCCCCCACTACGGGGAAGCAGTCCCCTCCGTGGTACCCGTGGCCCCTGACGCGGAGGAGCCGGGCCGGTGCGCAGGCGCGGGCAGAGCAGCCCGGCCGTGCGCAGGCGCAGGTGGAGCAGAGCCAGAGTGTGCATATGTCTGGACAGTGGGAGCTTGCTGCTCTCACAGGTGATGCTCTCCGCCTGCGTTCGCTGACTTGTTTCTCCACGGGGTATTGTTTTCTTTCCGCAGACACACAGCGCTGCCGGGATTGTCCCCATCATCTGGGAACCAGGTGTCAATGACACTTTACCGGTGTTTCCTCAGGGTCTTCTCACATGCACTGTGGCTTTCCAGATTGGGAAACTGCTTTCTCGATGGTGCCATTTATCATTTGAAGGACACAACTGTGTGGCCAGATGAAAATGTACCCCACAGCAGATTTTCAAGGAATAGCAGAAATTACTCCAGATTTGAGGCAAAATTTATAACTGCGGCTAACATTTTATGAGAAGGGAGGCATTTTCTTAGAGAGGGGTGGCGGGTCTCTGGGATTCCCATACGCCATTTCCAACCTCAGTGTTTTGACCCAACACTTGAGTTTGTTTTCATAAGGGCATTTTCCAATCCCAGACGATCACAGCTATGGAGCTAAAATGATTAGAATTATAATGACTAGCTTCCAGGCGGCTGCTGGAAAGCCTCCAGAATCCCCGTTTACAGGAAAACCCCGAAGCCAGAAGCTGGGCACTCAGGACTTCCTGAGAGCAATGAGGATGCCCATCCGGGTCTTGAGGTCTAAGGTGAGGGGGCTGGAGCAGCAGCCCTCACTGGCGTCTGGCTTTGGAGCAGCAGCTGATAGCGCTCTCCCCTCCTGCTTTATCTTTCAGTTAATGACCAGCCACAGCGGCCCTGCCGTGAGTTGCGGCTACTGCCTCCACGGGCTCCTGAGCCACACGCGTCTGCTGGGGGTGCTAGCAGAGGTGACATGGCTTACTGGCCTCAGCTGAGGTTGCTGCTGTGGAAGAACCTCACTTTCAGAAGAAGACAAACCGTAAGCCTGGGATTCTCTGGTGCGGGGTGGTGGGTCGGGGTGTGGGGTGGGGGGCCGTGTTCTCCCTTGCTTTTCTTCATGGTTTCGAGTTAGGACTGGGAGGAAGGAGGAGAGGGAATCTTCTAGGTTTTCTCAAAGGGACCGGATGACTCTGGCCCTGGTGGGCACAGGTCCATGTGGTCCTGAAGTAGCCCTATTGCTTATCAGAGAGGGAAGGTTAGGAGCCAGAAACGTTAGCTTTAGTGTGTGCTAGTGCCCAGGCATGGGTTCTGACCTCTGGAATCTGTCATAGAGTTGCCTCTGACCATCTCACTCTTTCCCTTTGCTGCAGCCCTGGGGGTCCCCTGGCTCTGCAAGGGCCCATCTATTTCTGGGAGGTGGGAATGAAGTGAGTTAAGTGAGTTAAGAGCCCAGCTCCTGCAGAGACGGGTTCTCTTCGTATCTGTGTGGATTCTCTCAGCTCTGACTGCAAGCCGGCAGGAATATAAAACTGAGATTTGTTTGATTTCTGTGGAGGTTCTAAGCCATTCATTTCCTGGATGGGACCCAGAATTCTTTGCGTAATCCTGAGAAGATCATCTTTAATGCTCGGGCAAATGGTATTTTTACACAGAGGAAGGGGAAGGCTGTGAGGCATGGTGAACTCCCTGAAGCCCAGACATTAGCTCTTGGCTTGTCTAGCTCCAAACACTCTTGGACACTCCATTTAGTGTCCTGGGTTTAGCTGTACTGACCTGTAGTTGGCCTCTTTTTTCTCTTTTCTTTAAAGTTACATTTATTTATTTTAGAGAGAGAGAGAGATTGCATGCAGGGGCTGGGGGTAGAGGGAGAGGGAGAGAGAATCTTAAGCAGAACCCGTTGCTGAGCGCCGAGCCCAACATGGGTGTCTCTCTCTTACGACCCTGAGAGCATGACTTGAGCCGTAATCAAGAGGCAGACACCCAACCGACTGAGCTGCCCCTGTAGTTGGCTTCTAAATCTGTTTCCCGCCTTGCTTTTTTTTCTGAGTTCTAAGCCCGTGTCCCCACTGAGCTATCTTAACTAGGCTTAACATGTCTATAACCAAAATGATAACCAAAATGATCATCTTTCTTAGACTCAAAGAACCATAAGAGACCTTTGAGAGAACTTAGTGTTTCTCAAACTAGCATAATGCTTGGACCTTCTTTAAAGAACGGAAGTGTCAGGGTCTCCTTGTGTTCATGAAATTTCTTTTTTATTGTACTGTTTCTTAAATGTGTACACATGTGAAACCTCTGTACTTATAGGTCATTACACAACCATACAACCCATGCATACTTACAAAGGAAATGCAAACAAAATTGCAAAACCAATACAATCCAAATTCACATTGTTAATATAGTAAGACAGCTGCCTGGACAGTCTATATTACTATGTGCTAATGATTCCATTCTTCAATCACTTTTCTAGTGACCTTCATTTGATGTCATTTGGCTTTCATTTGGTCCAATCTCATCATTTATAAATTGTGTCTGCATCTGTTCCTTTCTCATTAGTCTGCTACCATTATATTGGTGCCAGCACAATCACAGACACAAATACAAACTTGGGCTTTGAAATCTTATGCCAGAAGTGGTTATAAAGTAGGCATTCAGAAAATTCAGTTATGTTTATTTGAATTTGTTTAGATGACCATTGGAATGAAAACACAAAATGTTTAAAATCCTCACAGAGACCTCATATTTAATCCCTCAGGAGTATATATTCTAGTCTGAGAAACAAAGATTTTTTTTTTAAGTCCTTAATGTTATAGGTAGGGATCTGAATCTTAAGGTCACTAGCCAGAGAGTGGAAACTAGAATCTATGTATCCTATCTGTCTTGGTGATAATTGTAATCATAAAATATAACATATTATTATATAATATAATAAAAGCGAACGCTTAGAACGAGTTTCCATGTGCTAAGCACTTAAGCGGGTTATTGATTGGTTGAATTCTTTAGAACCCCATGAAATACTGTTATTTCCTTGTGTTGTAACTGGGGTACTTGGAGTACAGAGAGAGTTTAAGTAATCAGTCTGAGGTCCGCACCACTGGTCAGGAGCAAATGCAGGGTTCAAATCTAGATGGCCGGACTTTAGCATTGGTGCTCTAAATCACTATGTCAGATTGCTTTTCAGTAGTATCATTATTTTTTCTATTTTCAGTCTCAAAATCTTGACGTTTCTGACCTTTTCCTCACCTCTGCTCCTGTTTCTCACAGCTGTTCCCAGGTCTTGGTGTTTCCAGGTCCTATGTGTTCATCACCTGTCCTGACTTCTTAACTACTGCCTCTTCTCATCCTGGTGGCAGCAGCTCACATGATGGGGAACTGTCTCTGTCATAGTGTGTCCATTAGCCACTGAGAGACGGAAAGAACAGTATTATCTTAGCAATGAAAGTGGGGCTCAAGGGTAGTCTGGCATAGAGCTCTCATTTTACAGATAAGAACACTGAGACGCAAAGCAGAGAAGAGATTTCCCCAACATCAAGCAAGGACTTAGGAGCACAGGGGCCTGGAATAGGAGATGGGGTTGCGCTATTAAGACTAGTCTGGAGCTTGCTGCTTCTAGCTTGGTATTGCTTGTGGGTTTAAAAAGAGTTAGGATTAGAGAGATAGGCAGGCTTAGTCAAAGGCGATTTGTAATCTTGTGGAAGTTTTTGTTGGCGGAAGTAAAGATACAGCATCCTGACTCAAAAGGGGTTTTCTAGGTGATACACCACAAGCCTACTAGCTTGTCCTTCTTCCCTTCCTGATATCTAGAGAAAACATATTTTGCTGAACCAGAAAAAAAGCTGGTTTACTTCAGGTTACAGATGCTTAGATTGTCAGAGCTGGAAAGATCTGATCTGCCCCTTGTCCAGTTGATGGAACCTGGAATTTCAGGCAGAGGGGCAGGGGTCCAGAGTGGGTTAGTCATGGAAGGAGCACCAGAACCAGTTTCTTGGTGACCCTACAGGCTTTTTTTTTTTTTTTTTTTGGACTTAGCTTTGTCTGCACTGGAAGTTTAATGCCTATGGATCTTAAGCTACTTCCCCACCTGGCTTGGATTTCTGGATTATTTTTGAGACAATGGGACCTGTTAAGGGTTTTGGTGCCACTTTGTTAGCTCACATTGTCAGAACCAACCCTGTCCACTAGACAGGGGAAGAAGCTCCATGACAATTCTTGCCTACAATGTATGGAAAACCATTGCTTATTTCCCATTTTCTCAGATCCTAGAGTATACACACTCGGGCTTGGAGCCTGGCACCCAGGATATGCTGAAAACATATTTGCTGAACGAGTGCTGAGTGTGTCCAATGGGCCATCAGTTTGCAGGTCTCAAGGAGGCTCCCCTGTTGTAGAGGCCTTGTGTCCTACTGCCGGGAAGAATGTTTGAAAGCTGGGAGTTGAACAATACACCCCAGAATAACCCCATGGAAAGCCAGCATTTGCCCTTTCTCTCTGTCTCCTTGTTTGCTGATGAATCCCGGGGACCTCTCTTGTGCCCCCAATTGTCCCCTTCATGGGGACCATCAACCAGGGTTAGCTTTCCGTTGTTTCTGTTGGGCAAAGAATACACTAAGTTACGAAAGTCGGGGGCAAAGCTCAGTTTGGGTCCAAAGTAACGGTTAACTTGTGTGGGTGGCAGTCTTTCAGCACAAACAGGGCTTGGGACAGGAAGGGCGAGGGGCTTCAGAGTTCTCAGGATCCTCATCTAGTTTCAGGCTGAGCCAAAGGCCAAGGTCCCATGGAACAGATGGGAGTGTGGGGCCATATTGCCTCTCTCTTGTGCCTTTGCTATTGTCTCCGTGAGATCTGATTAGCCGTGTGGCTGGGAAAATAGGTAATTCTAATTTTTGCATGGAGTATCAGTATTTGGACATTGGTTAATGACAAGGAATAAACTATCAAATAAATAAAAATAAAACTCCTCATTTAAAAGCCATTAGAGAATTTTCCAGGGCAGATGAAAAATTTCCACATTCCCTCCCCACTTCCAGTTCCAGCTGATGCATTTCTTCCTTGTCCTTGTTCCTGGGCTGGTAGTGGCGGCTCAAATCCAGATAGTAATTCTAATTTTTATTCAATTCTAATTCAGTTCTACTTCCAGCGTGGCCACCATGTGCCTCAGTGGATGAGGGAAACCCACTTCTCTTGAGTTTTAGTTTCGTATTCTGTGGAACGAAGAAAGTTAGAACCCTAGCCATTTATTGTTTCATTTGGATACATATTTACAGAGCACCTACTACATGTGGGGGAGCATGCTGGGTGTGTGGTGATGAAGTGGGCCGACACGATCCTTGTCCTCGCAGAGCTTACTGTTCAGTGAGGGAAGTAGATATGAGACTTATGATCCCAGAAGTAAAAATAAAATAAAAAACTGTATCAGGTGTTAGGAAGACAATAAATCAGACACACTGGCACTGTGTTAGATACCACAAGGCTATGGGTAGGAACTTAATTTAGGATGGAACATTATGACAGGTAAGCCGAGAGCTCTGAAGATAAAGCTGGGAAAGTTCAGGAGCCCAGAGATGAGGAGCACCATATTCCTAGAGAGATAGAAGGTGTGAAGGCCATGGGGCCCAATGTGTGCTCTTGAGTCAAGGAATAGAAAAGCCGGTGGCACTGGTGGGGTGAATGAGGACTGGCTAGGGATGAGTTGGGGACTGGCAGGCCCAGATCATGCCTGGCCTTGAAGCTGGGAAGGGCAGTTGAATTTTATTTTATGTGCAAAAGAAGTCTCTGAGGTTGATGGGTCATGATTGTGAGGGTCGGATTGTGTGGTCCTTGGCACTGAAGGGACTTGAGTGACAATAAGCCGAAGGAGACAGTTGTAATCATCACTTGTATATGTACTATTTTATGTTCTGTTTTCTTCTTTCATTTAACGTTATTTGGTGTGTATATTCCCATGTTTCCAAATAATCTTCATCATTATAATACTGATTTTTGATGTGTAGACTGTGTTTTATAGTTTTGAAATGCTTTTATATCCATTATCTTCTTAAGTTTCAAAGCAGTTCTGAGAGACATGCATTAAAATTTCAGTTTCACAGGTAAAGAAAGTATTGTAACTTAGGAAGTTAGCAAGAGAAGGATCTTTTGGCCCCAAATCTACCATTGCAGGATGCCACTGACATCTAGTTTTACAGTAGTTATAATTTGATAAATTCATACCCTATTGCCAACATTTGAATGCTTATTTATTAACTCTCTGGACCTCAGTGTCTCCATCTGTAAAATGGATGCAAAAGCACATGGGGATCTCTAGAGCTAGGTTCAACTGCTAGTGCACTCTCTTACCAGGTTATGGGTGAAAACCTCTCCAAATCTTAGCTTCATAGTAACAGTTCAACCTATCTCAGAGTCATTATGAGAATTAAATATTAGAGATGAGATATCTAAAATTACCTGGTATATAGTAGGTGCTCACTCTTGGCTGTAACTATTATAATTCATGTTACTTCTGCGGAACCAGTTGATGTTTTGTGACCTTGCCACTGAATGCGGTCATTTCCCAGCTGGGTCACCTGCTCTGTCAATGCCATGTGGCTTCTGGAGTTGGGCAGAACTAGCAGTTAATCCTAACTCTGCCTCTGTCTCCATTACTTACCCCTCCCACACATAAAATGGGGACAATAATGGCTCCTATATCACAAGGTTGTTTGGAGGATTGAGTGAAATAATCCATATTGGACTCTAAATAAATAAATGGTAGCTACTGTTTATCCTAAATGTATAAACGTTAGCTTCTGAGTGCCAAGGTTGGTAACTTATTCATACTCTTCATTTAATTTTGTTTTTGTTTTTTTCTGAATTCATTATTCTTTTCTGACTTCATTCACAGTTAGGCCATTTTTAAAAATGGCATAATTGTTAATATTTGTAAGTGATTTTATTTAGCTGTATGCTTGTAACATACAATTTTGTGTTCTGGTTTTTTCACTTAATATTACATGGTTAATAGTGTCTGTGTTTCATAGATGTAATGACAGTATAATACATTGTCCAGTAGGTGTACTGTAATTTAATAATTTCCCCAGTGTTGTGCAACTAAGTTGTTTCCAATATTTTGCAATTACAGTGTTTCAGTGGATGAATAACTTCATGTATATAGCTTTTTGATATTTTAAATTCAATTCTGTAGGATGATTTCCTATGCATATTACTTGGTCAAGGGGGATAAACATGTCTTTTGACTACGTATGGCCAAATTGCTTTCCCAGAGGGCTCAACTGATTTATATTTCCATCTCCATTATTTTATAAACTTCAGTTCATTCTCTTTCTCAACATTTTTTAAGACTTTCTGTGTGGCAGACTTAGTGAGAAGAAAGTGACAGTGTGGGAGAAAGTCCTTTTTATTTTATTTAATTTTTTTTAAAGATTTTATTTATTTATTTGACTGACAGAGATCACAAGTAGGCAGAGAGGCAGGCAGAGAGAGAGGAGGAAGCAGGCTCCCTGTCGAGCAGAGAGCCCAATGCGGGACTCGATCCCAGGACCCTGGGATCATGACCTGAGCCGAAAGCAGAGGCTTTAACCCCCTGAGCCACCCAGGTTCCCGAGAAAGTCCTTTTTAAATAGGGCCCCTGCTGTGCCAAGTGCTGGTGAAGGCAGGTTGTACCTGGGAGACTCCAAGGAGGGACTTCCAACTCTGCTGGTAGAAGAGACCAAATGTCATTTGAAAGCTTGGAGATTTCAGTATGTGTTGCCTCTTTGGGATTATGTATAGAAATATTAGGAAGAACAGCCATGTCTTTGGTCTTGGAGACCCCATTGACAGCATGCATTCTTCCAAAGAGGGACCCATTTATACCTCCCCATCTACCCTCCCCCCAGGTTGCTGTGTGGTATCAAATAGTATAAATTATTCATCATGGTTATATGATAGCAGTGGATTTTTGTTCCATTCAAGAAGTAATAACATGCTTATTATGGAAGATTTAGGAAACAAAGGGAAGTATTTAAAAAAAAAATCACTTGTGTTTCTATCACCCTGGTACATCTACTATTATCATCTTTGTATTTCCTTCCAAAAAGAAGATTTAAAAAAGAGTTTAATGGGTAATCACATCAAAGGTCTTTGGAAATTAAAAGTTGGTTATTTAAAATAACAAAATGCAATAACAAATGATAAACAAAAAAGCAAAAACACTCTGAAGCACCAGCAAGAGCAGAGAGTTTAATTAATTATGATCTATTCACAGTATGGAATATCAAAGTGGCCATTAAAATCTATCTCTTAAGAGAATATTTTATGTCATGTAAAACACCCCCATTATAAGGTTAAATGAAAAAGGAAAATGAGAAATTATATATACTGTATAATGTCAGTTTTGTAGGTAAAAGTATTCATGTATGCATAGAAAAAAAGAAAGACAAAAATATTAATAGAGGGCATTGTTAGCTCAGTTTACTAGGGATTAGCTTTGGAAAGTAGGATTAAGGGTGATTCGTATTTACTTTTTTCTACTTTTCTAGAATTTTTTAATTTCAAGTTTTCCACAATAAAAATGTATGGACTTAAAGATCAAGGAAAAAAATTCTGTTTGGGAAAAAAAAAGGGAGGATTTCAGGCCAGTGTTCTATTGACTTTGTGGCTGTGCAGCCACAGTTATAATTACTCTTAGTCACAAGGCCCCGTGACTCTTCTGGGCTCTTTGGTGTTCATCCTAATTAGAAACTCAGGATCTAGAAATGACGGGAATGGAAGAGGTAAGAGCTTCAGGCAGTGTAGCAGCTAGTTTTCTGAACACCCCTGGTTCCATTAAATTATGTCTAACGATTTCCATGCTGTCCCTGGGCTTATTTATCCCTTGGTAACTCACCGAGGCAGGGTTTAGGTTTAGAGACACCGCATTGTTTCAACCAGAGTGGATTGTGCTCACCTGTAAGTTTGATGATCTTCTAACCCGCTGGAGAAGATGGTACTGAGACCTTGCTAGACAGAGAAGAAGAACTTTGCACTTTTCTCAGCTCTTTGCAGTCCTGGAGGCACTAAAGTCCACATGGAACCCTGTGTCAATTTCCATTGTCCTTTGGTGCCCTCTTCTCAGCCCAGTGTGTGTGTGGCGGGGGGTACCTTTGTGTGCAGTTAAAGCTGCAGAGGTAGTGTGTTGAGCACAGCAGGTTGCCCCGCCCCCTCCTTTCCGCTAAGGGTCCTTCTTTACCTGACACAGTTCCAGGGCTGGGAATACAAAGCTGACTCAGTGCTTGCCTTCAGGGTGCTCCTATTGCCTGAGGCGGCCAGTGATAGATGATTTCAGGCTGGAGGAAAAGGCTCTGGGAGGAATATGCATGGGTTACTGTTACAGGAGAAGGGTTTCTCACTCAGTCTGAGATTTTAGTAAAGGAAATGGTGCTGGAGTAATCTGCAGAATGGATAGTAAGTAATGAGCCAGAGGAAGCAGGATAGGAGTGGTTTCCCTTTCTTAAGCAGAACACAGAGGTATGGAATAGTATGCTATGAGAACTGCAAGCAATTCAGTATTGTTGAAGCTGGGAGAGTGGTGGCAGAAGCTGGAGAGGCCATCAGTTGTTTAATTAACAACTGTGGATTTCCCAAAGGCGAGTAGAGTTAAGCATCCATGTTATTTTTTAAATGCACAGTGCTCTGTTTTATTTCCCCCTCAGTGTCAGCTGTTGCTGGAAGTGGCCTGGCCTCTATTTATCTTTCTGATCCTGATCTCGGTTCGGCTGAGTTACCCACCTTATGAGCAACATGAATGTAAGTATTGAGCATCCCGCCGGAGACTATACTGGCACATGACATTCAGGAGTGGACATAGACTACATTTGACCTGTTCCAAGACACTATCTTTAGGAAACACTGCACATGGTTTGGAATAGAAACGCTTCCAATTTTTTGATAAGGTGTGAACTCAGGAAACCATTTTCAGTCCTAGCCAATGATAATAACAGTAATTATAATAAAAGCCAACATCTGTTTCATACATTTTACATCATGAAAGTAAAAGCTTGCTGATAAGTCAGAGGATGGTGATTAAAAGAGCCCCTTGAGGCCGTGCCTTAACTCAGTTGTCATCTGGACCTGCCAGGTTTTTTTCATGTCATTATGTCTTAATTGCACAGTTGTAAATCAGGGAAACATATCATTTTAAGGAGCGTTTGTATAGAGTTGCTCAGATTGAGCAATATGATTTCATTGGATTGTCGTAACAACCTTGTATAATAGGCCCTCATTGTTAGCATTTACTTTAATTTCTTGATAAGTAAATTGGGGCTCCAAAAATTTCAGGGAGTTGCCCGAGGTCACACATCTAATAAGTGACTCAGATGAAATCGAGCCCTGATCATCTGACTCCTGGGCCTGTATTTGGATGATGGCTGGTATAGTGGAGGGTAGAAAATACAGTAGTGGCTAAGAACACAAGCTCTCCATGTCAGGTGACCTGGGTTTGAATCCTGGCTTCGACACTTAGTAGGTATATCACCCTGGGCAAGTGACTTCACTTCTCTGTACCCGAGTGTCCTGAATTCTATCAAAAAGGAATGACAACAACTATCCCACATGGTTGTCCTGAGTGTCATTCTGTCATCACCGTCTTTATCTCCTGGCTCTGCTCATTGGATGGACTGTCTGCAGAAATATCCCTGTTTGAAGGGTCAACATTTATGTGGGAGGTTTCCCTGGGACCTCTATTCCATTGCTTTCATGTCTTTTCCTGCCATTGGCTAGCTCCACTCACTGCCCGCCAACTGCACAGGCTTTTGCCAGGATGTTGTTCTTCATGGAGGAGATGGGGTTAGGGTCACCTTTTAATTGTGTTCTTATCCTGGTCCCAACTCTCTCACAGCACACACTGGTAGTTATTTACCTGCTAATTTGCTAATATATCATATACATTTTCAAGTTTAAAAAAAACCCGAAATCCACAAAACCTCAAGAACATTCTACTACATGCGATTTTCTGATTTTGCCAGAAAGGAAAAGAGCATAAAATGAAATATACACTCAATTTGTGGACCTGGGAGGGAATTATTCTTTCTCTTTTGGTGCCCCAAAGATTGATGAACATATGCTTATTTGATTTTATTTTAGCATTACCTTAAGCTTCACTGAAGTACAGTTTTAGGGTTTTAGGGAAAACTCAGCCTTTTTATCAGCTAGGCTATGCTCTCTCAGGAATGATCACAAGTAGGCAAGACAGTGTAGTGGAAATAATGCAGACCTTGGCATTAGACAAATTGGGGTTTGTTTGGATCCTTGCTACACTGTTGCTGAGATAGTGATCTTGGGCATGCTGTTGAATTGTAACCCAGATCCCTCTAGATCTAGACTATAGATTCTAGGAAATGTGGAATTGCTATACTTACAGAAGGCAGATGAGATTTTTGTCTCCCACCTGTGCACTTCTTATAACCTTACCTCCTATTCTCACCACCTTCTGGGGACCTAGCTAGAAGGGCAGAGAGCTAAGATGAAGCCTGCAGAGGTGTCTTGTGCCTGGGAACAAAGGATTAGTGTATGATTGTTTCCCATAAATCTTACCCAGTTTGAGCAAGGGCCATCAAGGTCCCAGTCACTTCCCTGGGCCATGGGAGTCTATTATGATATTTGATTGTCGTCCTGTATACCAAATGGCAGGTCCCCATACTACTTTTTTTGGGGGCGGGGGAACAAATCAGGTGGGACCCAACCTCTAGGAAAAGTCTTTGTTTTACTCCCCAAGGATTAGCTTGAAATAACTTCCCCTCCATTGCCCAGTGCCGCCTGGACCAACACTACCCTATTTTGGCTGCCAGTATCTCCAGGAGGTTCAAGAGAATCCCTTGATTCTTCGAGTATTTGGTTGGGTTACATAAGCTTTTCCCTGCATGAGGAGCAGCTGACCTAGGCAAGGGACCTTGTTTGGTTTTCCTTGAACTATTAACAGGGAGATAAAGAGGTTAACTGAGTAAATGTTCAACGGGCCAGAGTCCCTGCTGAGGGTGCCCATAGTGATCAGATCTTGTTACATCCTTGCTTTGGAAATTGCCTTTCTGGTTCATTATGATAGAAGAAAAAAAAAAAAAAAGGGATCCCACTGCTGGAAAAGCAAGGGGTAGCACTCCCTGGCTGTGGCTTACTTTCTGGGGAGACTCTGTTAGCATATCTGCACAAAAAGAGTAAGATGAATAGAACAGGATTTCTGCTTTGGAGGAAGGTCATAGCTGTGGGGTAGAAGGATTATTTCTGGCTGGACGGTGGCAGAGTGAGTCCTGTTGTAGGCTGACACCCAGAGTGCCACAGCAGTCCTGGCAGCCCGCCCGCCAACGGGGCCTTTGCCCCGGGCCAGGCACTCTGCTCCTTGCTTTGCTTGTAAGAACTCACACAGTACTGCAGCTCTGTGGAGTTGACTATATTTCTATCACCATTTTCAGATGAGGAAGCTGAGGTAGGGGTTGAGTAACTTGGTCAAAGTTGCTACTTAGCAAGTTTCGGGGAGCGGATATGAATCCCCATAGGTCTGACCTCAACTCCTGTAAAGCTACAGCTTTACAGCCCTTCCTCACTTAGAGCTATTGTGTGTTTTTTTTTTTTTAAAGATTTTATTTATTTATTTGACAGAGAGAGATCACAAGTAGGCAGAGAGGCAGGCAGAGAGAGAGGAGGAACAGGCTCCCTGCTGAGCAGAGAGCCTGATGCGGGGCTCGAGCCCAGGACCCTGAGATCATGACCTGAGCTGAAGGCAGAGGCTTAACCCACTGAGCCACCCAGGCACCCCAGCGCTATTGTTTTTAATAGCTGTAAACTCTCTTAGGGTCACAGGTAAGCCTGAGAATATGATGAAAGCTGGAACCATGGCCTTTCTGTTCAAAGGAATTCACACATGCTCGGTCCTTTGGTTAAAAGCCCTGGTCCCAGAGCACATTTATCTTGAACCTCATTGGTGGCCCCTGTGGCTGCCTACCACACACCCAAGTGTGCCTCTGATACCTGGGACCCACCCTTTTCCCCCACACCTGCTATTTGTCAGCAGCTCCTCCATAATGAAGGGAAAGGAGAGTGAGGAGGTGAGTTATGGGATGGGACTCGTTGTTTGGATGAGTGACAGAATAGCACTGACAACAAAGGTGGCTTCACAGATGACATCTGACCCCAAGTTAGCATGTTTATTAGGTGCCCTTGAAGAGCTTTTGAGCTGGCAGAGGAGGAGAAACCAGCAGAGGACAGTACCCGAGGGGACTGAGAAGAGTGAGCACAAGGGAAGCCTCAGATATAAGGGAAGGAACATGGATTGGGATCATGAAAATGTGGGTTCCACTCCCAGTCCTGCCCTCTGACTCCTTGAGCATTTTTTAAGAAAAGATTTTATTTATTTATTTGAGAGAGAGAGAATGAGAGGAGGGGAGGGACAGAGGGAGAGGGACAAGCAGACTCCCCACTGAGCAGGGAGCTGGACGCAGATCTTGATCCCAGGACCTCGGGATCATAACCTGAGCTGAAGGCTGACGCTTAACCGACAGAGCCACCCTGGCACCCCTCCTTGAGCATTCTTCACCTGCCACTTCATCTTGCTGTGGTTTCCTTAGAGCATGAAGGAATTGAATCAGGCCATTCCCGGGGGCCCTCCGGGTCTCTGGCAGGTGAGGCAGGCAGTGGAAAGTGAGGTTAGGGTCGTCAGGTACTTGCATACCAGGCAGTTACTGTGTATGGTCTACTCTGCCCCTCTCATCACTTCCCCAAGGCTTAGGTCATGAACCCCATTCTACAGATGATGCAAGTAGATTAAGAACTACTATCTGATGCCAAGTTTCCAGCTCAGGCTGGGATCAGCCCAGAGGTGGCAGGTGTCTGGGTTGTGAGGAATGGGACAAACACATTTGGGATGGAGCAATGTGTGGGTGCAACCAGAAGAGATAAAGGAAGTTTCCTATCGAGTCCCAAAAATCGCCTCAAAGAATTAATGTTTCTCTTTGTGTTTTTCTTCTTCTTGATTTCATAGGCCACTTTCCAAACAAAGCCATGCCCTCTGCAGGAACGCTTCCTTGGGTTCAGGGGATTATCTGTAATGCCAATAACCCCTGTTTCCGTTATCCAACTCCTGGTGAGGCCCCTGGGGTTGTTGGAAACTTTAACAAATCCATGTAAGTACTATATCGGGTTTTCTTTCCAAACTTGTCAGTTAATACTCTTCCTTCCCTTCTCAACCTCTGGAGAATTTTGAATGGTTCAATTTGAGTGAAGTTGCTTTTGTAAAGGTTTGAAGAATGAGGGCAGGGAGAATTGCTGCCAGGACCTAAGATTGTGGGATCTTACTTGGGTGCATTTTAGGAGTAACAATATGTAGCTCTTATGACAATAAGAGTCCTGTGGTTGGGGGGCCATTCTTCCAAAAACTGGTCAGTAAGTAGAGAAGAGGGAGGCACAGCATGTCAGCTCTGTCCATTCATTATTAGCCTGCTCACTTAGCCACATTTCCTGTGCATCTGAACTGGCTGGTCTAGGCACTGGGGGAGGTGGTACGGAGATAAGCACAGGAGGGGACCTGCCCACAAGCAGCTCATAGCCTGGGCTGGGCGAATTTGTCCCTTTGCTTCCAGATTCACTCTTACTCTGTTACTCCCTGTCATACTGCAGTGTCCCAATATCTGCAGGTCTCTCTCTTCTGTGGGATGAGTTCCCCGAGGGCCAGGATGTTGCTTCCTTGCTTTTGTCTTCCTGGCTCCTGGGTCCAATACTGGATATAAACATGGACTTAATAAGTGTTTGCTGATTGAGCCATTGAAGATTCTTGGAATGCACGGAACCATGGCATGAGCTTGAGTGGACGAAGGACTGTAGGAGATGTATCAGAATAGTCCCGAGGAAGCTCTGCAGAGTCAGACAGGGCCACATTATAACGTCCATGGACCCTAGACTTTGTAGCTTTCAGGGACCCCCTCCTTGCATGCAGAAATATTAAAAATTTTATTTGATAACTGTTTTGGTATAAAGATGACTATAATCCAGGTTGGATTCATGATCATATATATTCATTCTGAATTTCTGAATTTCATTTTTTTCATTCTGATTTTAGAAGGTATTATTAAACATTTTTGTGGACCCTAAGAGCATCCTGGGCCCTAGGCACTGTGCTTACTGGGTCTCCTGGATAAGTTGACCCTGGATATGTATGTGTGTGCGTGGGGGTGGGGTGGGTGTGAGGGCTTCCTGGATGGAGGCACATGGGCTGGGCCTTGAAGGGTGGTAGGATTTGATTGTGTGGACACACAGGAAGAGCATTTGGGGCAGAGATGGTGGGTGGGCGGGTAGGAGCCTGGGGCATTGGTGCACCTGGGTATGGGGAGCAGTAGGAGTGGACCAGGGCTGGCCCGTGGAACACCTTGTAGCCAGGCGGGGGCGTGTTTTCCTGACAGATACTTCCTTCAAGCAGAGAGGCAGCAGGTCTAACCAGGGCTTTTCTTCTTTTCTTGCACCCCCTACAGCGTGTCTCGCCTGTTCTCAGATGCTCGGCGGCTTCTTTTATATAGCCAGAAAGACACCAGCATGAAGGACATGCACCAAGTTCTGAGGACATTACAGCAGTTAGAGAGTTCCAATTCAAGTAAGCAAAAGCCTTCTGTGCACTGGTTCATAATTGGAAATCGACCTACACGGGGGTGAGAGGGCAGCCTGGGTGGCCCGGCCCTTGCTCATCAGTGCTTTCCTAGGGAGCTTTCCTCCTCGGTGGCTGGGCTGTCCGGCCTCTCAGCTTCTCTGCAGGAAGACAATGAATGTGCTGGCCTCCTCTGGGGAGACAAAACAGAAATCACCAGAGAGGAATGGCAGAGGCCTGGCATGAGGGCAGGTTGCTGCCAACTCCAATTTTTTTTTTTTTTTGGAGTTGCCCGTATGGTTGCAGCGAATGGACAGATTTATAGACGAGGGATGCTTATGTGCACGTAAGAGCTATTAAAGTTGCAACTTGATATGGACAGGTGAAAGGTAAGCCTTTATTTCTGAAAGGGAAATGCAGTTCATCTTCCACCTAGTCATTTGATTTCGTGTTGATGGGCACTTGACTTCTGATCTTTTAAAAGTGAAGTCTTCATCTCTGATCTGGTTAAGTGCCCAGGGAGCTCCTTGCCGGCCACTGAGGACATGTCCAAGGAGCCCATGGGCTGCAGAAGTCATGGAACAGCCTGCCAGGCAGCGGCCAGCCGGGGGGACGGTCTCCTGGGCGTGGACAGTCACGGTGTGCCTGGTTTGTAGAGAATTTAAAAGCAGTAGTGAAGCTGACTAAAAGGGGTCTGCTTCCTGTCATCACCAGGTACTGGTGATTCTAAACAATGTCAGTCATAAATTACTCTCCATCTTGGGCCAACTGCTGCTCTGCTCTAACCAGGAAAGTACTTTTTACTCAGTTTGGTGTTTTAGGAGGGATGGGGAGGGTCAGCTTCTGCTGAAAAGCCTCACAGTTTAGGACCCACTTGGCAAAAGAAGAAGTGGTACAAAGTGCTAGACTTTCCACCAGACTTAGAGCCTTTTCTTGGGAACACAGAACTGTGCTTTCCCTGGGCAAGAGAAGAGGCATTGAGCAGCATGGTGCCCGATGGGCTGGGGAGTCGTGCGTGGCTGGCAGGGAGCAGGTGTCACTTCCACTCAGAGAGAGGCCTGGCTGTGCTTGGGCTCCTGGGTCAGTTGCAACGAGCTCCTGGCTGAACCTCTCTGGGCTGCACGGCCTGGCCCTCTGGGTGCTCTTTCCTTGCCCTATAGGCCCCTGACCTTGCACACACACCTCTGTCCCAGCATAGGACCCAGAGGTTGAAGCCACCAATCAAAGTGTCTGTCCTTTCTGATCTGCAGGAGGGCCCCTGACTGGCAGACCAGAGACAGAGCTGGGGTTATTTCTCCTACTGTGGAGACTCAGTGTGTCCCATAGGAAAGAGTGCTAGGGTATATTACTTTGTAGCTTTGTGACTTTGTGAATAAGTCCTTAGGCCCCTTGAGGCTACTCTTCTCATCTGTAGAGTAGGGACGATAGGAGAACATATCTCATAGGATTATTGTGAGGAATAGATGAGATAACACATGTAACTGCTTCAAAACAGCACTGGACACAGAGGAAGCACTTAGGGAATATGTGCTGTGATTATTTTGAAGTGGTGACTTCTTGGCCAAAACAGTTAACCTCTCTGAGCCTTAATTTCATCAGCTGTAAGATAAGAAGAACTTGCAATGTAGAATGTCAGACCTGGCACAGTGTCTGACACATAGTAGATGTCCAATCAGTGGGAGCCACTATTATTCTCAGGTGTCAGTGAGGCATTCCTGAGCACCTGGCCTTGCCCTCCTGCCTCTCAGCATCATGGCTGGGGAAACCGACTAACAGACAGAGCCGTTTCAGATCTTCGACACAGATCCATTTTTCTTCTTTGAGCAACTGGAGACATGAGTTAGGGTGGAGAAGGGAAGACAAACCCGTGTCCAAAAAAACTTTCTCGGCAAAGCTCTGAAGAGAGGAACTCCTTTGATTTTGATTATATTATATCAATGCTTTTTACTTGTCTCTGCCTTCACCCAGTCCATTCCCATCTCTGTCCTGCAGCTCCTTCCTAAATTGCTCCCACCTTTTTTTGCCTGTCTTGCGTCACTAAGCCAGGCCTCAGGCTAGAGGGAAATGCACAGAAATGTTGCTTCTTCCTAAGTGAAATCAGTAACTTTTTGCCAAATTTCAATAACACGCTAGATTTCAGAGAGAATCCAAGGCTGGGTTATGTCAGTATAGATCCTAACCTAGAGATCTGTGTTTTTCTGCACCGACGGCCCTACTCACAGTATGATAACGGGCTTAGCCCTCTTAAACATCACTGTCAGGATTGGAAGTATCCTTGGTCTCAAGTCTTGCCCTCATCAACTTTCTCTACCACACACCCTCTTCCTGTGATGGGACCCCTACCTCTCACATAGCAGCTCATTTGGGGTAATAATAGCTCCAGTTAGCAGAACATATTCACTACCCTGCTATACCTTCCAGTCGATGAGGTTAATTTGATTTCCCTTGAAATATTTAAAGACAGCTCTTGTGATTTTTTTCCCCCTTTCTTCCTGAAGTCTTTAATTTTTCTAGGATAAACATCCTCCATTCTTCTTCTGGAATATTTTTTCCTCCCTGATTTCTGCCTTTCTTCTGGCTGTGTTTCAGTGTGTTTATGTCCTTGAAGTTTATCAGAAATTACAACGGTTTTCCAGCATGGAGTAGAAGGGGATTTTTGCTTCCCCTGTTCTGAGCACTCTACTTCTGTTAATGCAATCTAAGATTGCATTGGACTTTTTGGCATTCACGTCACACTGTTGACTCCTATTCCTCATGCAGTCAACCAATATTGCAGTCTTTTAAATACACAGTATTGCAAGTTACTTGTTCTCCATTTCTTAATCACGCTGTTGGCCATTTAAACCAAAAGGGAAAACATCTATTTCCTTTCTATTTTGCATTTTTAAATTCCCTGTGTTGTTTTGTCCTTCCTACACAAACCATTTTAGATTCTGATTTTGCCATGTGTACATTTGCTGCTGCTTATTGTTTCCTATCATGTAGGAATTTGATAACTAGCTCTTTTTGTTCTCATCCAGGTCATTAGTAACTGGACTAAGGTGGGAGGTTTGGATCAGTCCACTGGAGACTAATAACCCCTTTGGACTACTCCGACTCAGGCTCTTACAGATTCACCAACCTACGGTGTCATCAGTGCTGAGCCCCTGCCCTGTGATCTAGTTGGAGGACTTGTTACTTCCTTCAAGTTGGATTCATTGGACTATCCGCAGATAATGTGTGGATATGGGGGTCTGGACTCACGTATTGTCTTTTAATGGTTTCCTGGACTTGAGCATCATTTTATTTCTGCTTACTGGATGAGAACTTAGAGGTCTTTTAGTTCATTTGCAGATAAATGGGTTGACTCAATCAATCATTCAGCCAATATTTATTGAATCTAATATGTGCCACGCAGTGTTCTAGGTGCTGGGACACAGAGGTGTTCAAAACAAAATGTCTCCAGTTCATTTGGAACTTCCATTCTAGAAAATAACCTGATCTAGAAGGGGGAGTGACTTTTCCAATTTGCACAGCCGTGAGATTATTCTAGGAACAGAGCACAGGTAAACGTCTGCTGCTCCACGAAATTCTCTTTCTGCAGTGCTATCTTCTGCTGTTCTAGTAATCTTTTACCTGAGAAGGTCTCTAGTTTTAAGAATTAAATCACAGATGAATCTAATTATTCTTGAAACCATCCTGATGAGAAACCCATATAAGAAGCCTCACAGAGAGGCCTTTACCCGATTTTCTCATCACTGGAACTTTTTGGACATTCTGTTATTTTCTTTCTAAACCTATAACTACACAGGTTGAGCAGAGGTTAAATTAATGTTTGGGAATCCATGTGAGGAGCATTCATTCTTTGTAAGTCTCCATCATGACTGTAACACAGTGAAAATGTAAAAACTGCACAAATTCTTGGACCTGTAGAAAAAGTGACAGGTTTAGATTCTGTCTCTGAGATGCAGACTGGCAAGGAAGAGTGTTTCTCTGAGTGTGTTTGATGTCATATCAGAGATTATTTCAAGAAGTATACAGATGACAGCTTTTAATTTTAATCAAGAAGTATACAGATGACAGCTTTTAATTTTAACCCCTATCAAATTGTAGCTTCGTGGGTATTATCACTTAGGAGGATGTTAAATGGAAAAAGTTAATTTAAAGAATACATTGTTTTCTGTGCATATGGTAAAACTTGTGAGAGCAGTTTGTAAATAATGGAGAATTGGAAAATGCTGGTATAAGAGAAAGAATTTGGGCCTTTGTATGAAGATTCATTTTGGGAACAAATTCAGGCTCTAACCCTCATTATCTGTGAACCTTGAGCATGTTTAGATTATCTCTGACCCTCAGGATACCTAGAAAATAGAGATTACCCAAGGGTCATTGAACGTGAGATCAGATGACATATGTGGATGGCTAATAGTGGGGCACAGCACAACTGACACACAGTAAATCTGAGTTGTCTCATCTCCCTTCTGTTCCTGGTGGACTGTTTGGTTTTATCAATTTGTTCAACCTCTCTGGGCCTCGGCTTTCCTTGCCTTGAAATTGGAACTTTGGCAAAACAACCTGAAAATGTTTCTTCTTGGAAACTTGGTCAGTTCTTGCAAGGAGAGGAGATCAGCTGGGACTAGCCAGTGACGTGGGCTATCCCCTAGACTATAGTTTTAGAAGGCAGGATGGGGCCTTATTCATGGCTCTATCCCAAGCATTAGCATAGTAACCAGTATGTGGTAAGCAATCAGGGGATCTTTGAGGAGTAAAAGTGAGAAAAAATACCTGCCCTTTCTCCTTCACAGAGTATTTTAAGGATCAAGTGAAGTGCTTGGAAAGGTGTAAAATCCCAGCACGTGTAATTTTCTAGTTAATTCCCTTGTGTGAACCGAAGTCAACCAGGCTAAATAATAATGACAAAGGTTCTTCAAACAGTCTCAGCTTGCTTTCTTCCACAAGGTTCACCCCAGAACATTCTAGGACGTGCTGCCATGAGCCTGGAGGCCGGAAGTGGATTTACTGAGAAGCTAAAGAAGGTTCACCCTCCTCAGCACCTTCGAAGGCCCTGGGAGAGATCTTAGCTATCAGAAAGTGTCTCAGTAGGATTTTTAAAAAACTCTTTTTTTCATAGAGAGAGCCTCCCAAATCATGCCAGGCTCAGGCCTCACAGACCTGGATCTGCTCTTGCCAGAGGCCTTGGGGAGACAGGAAGAAGTGCCATCTTTTTTAGCCTCCCTCCTGGCCCTTCTCCTCAGGCTCTGTCACCACCCCAGCCCACCTGCATCTCTTTGGTGAATCTGGGAGACTCAGATGGGGTGACTAGCTGACTGACCAGAGCCAAGGCCTCCCCATTGGGGCTGGTGACGCTCAGATCAGGACTGGGCTGGAGAAGATGTCCTTATGCTTTCCGCTCTGTCTTTTCTACTTACTTCCTTTTCAGCTATTTAAATGCATCGGTTAGTGCTACATACCACCAGGCTCTTCCTACCTCCTGCTGAATAATTCTGCTCATACATCCACTTTACCCCAGTATCTCATTCATTCCCCAAATCCTGGAATTTCCACTACGCGCACTCCTTCATCTGTAAATGGCCCCATGGCCCAGCCCAGGCTCATCTTGAGTTTACACCAAGCACCATCAGCGCTTCCTGCTTGGCTGGAAGCTGGGAAATGTACATCCTGGGGCCGAGTCTTCTTGGCTTCCTGTGTGGGCCATCCTCACATCCCTGTAAGAAGTTCCCAGCTCCCCCACTGTCCACTGCTGTAGCCCATGGCTGCTCCCTCAGCCTCACCATGGCTTATCTACTCTGGGACAATTCCTGTGCTTGTGGAGGTGCCGTGGAAGTTCTCTGTCTTTCTTAGCTCTGACCAGCCCAATGGAGAGGATTACGGGTGACGGGGGGAGGTTCTATGGCATGGCTGGATGCCAGATCCCCAGCCTCCCCGTGTAAGAGACTCAGCAACTTCCATCCTTAGCCAAGACCTTAGCTCTCCAGGGGTCAGGCCCTGTCCCAAATTACAGCCACCCTAATGGTTTTTAACAGAAGCTGGGTAGGTGTTCTGTGGGACTTCAGAAGATCATCTTCTGGACCCACTGAATCGGGCCAGGACGGGTAGGTGGGACAGTTGAGAGATGGCTTTCAAGCTGTATACACAGGGCTGGCAAGTCACACAGTTCTGTGGATGCTGTGTATACTGCCATCCATGTGAATGACACTCCCCCTGAGAATTATGCTCCCTGGAGTTGGGTATTGCCTGGTCTATGTGGCTCTTTGCTGTGGCCTGGAGGACCTATCTCAGCACCTTCCAATGTGGACTAAGGTGACAACTGGCCCCCCTCTGTGCCTGGCCCAGGGACTTCTGAAATGCCTTCCTGGGATGTAGAGCCCAATGAAGCTTACGAGAACTTTTCTAGGAAAGAACAAGGAAGAGCTTTGGCCATTTTGTCACTGGGGTGGAGATGTCACTTTGGAAGTCATGCCACATCATGGAGATTGAGAGTTGCAAAGCAGCAGGCATGGAGGGGAGCTCTAGGGCAGGCTGTGTGCACCCCAACATCCTGACCTGGGCCTTGAGCTTCTCTGTCCCATCAGCTAGATTTTATATGTCAGTGTCATAGCTGCCATTTTCTATATGTCCACGGGGCAAATCTGGTTTTTTGGGCCTTTCTGATGTGGCTCTGTAAGACTTCCTTAAAATAAGTCGTCAGGTTATGCTGGATTTTGTTTAGGGAAATGGGGCCTAACTTTCTGAGTGTTGGATTTACTGGTAATACTGTGCTCTCACCCTGTGGACCTTTGATTCTGCTCTGATCTTTGAAGTCAGGCAAACCTGATCCCCCGAGGGCAGGACAGGCTTTCGTGACATGGCAAGGTAGTTGGCTGTAGCAGGGAGATGAGTGAAGAGGATATAAAACTGTTACCTTGTAAACATCCACTGGGTAGTATAATTTAGCACTAAGCGAACACTTGGCAGCTGGCAGCCTTGGTTCAATTCCTGGCTTTTCTGCTTATCAGCTGTGTGACCCTGGATAATTCCATAACATCTCTGTCTCAGTTTCCTCAAAATGGAGATACCAATGAGCTAATATGGGTAAAGCATTTAGTGCTGTGCTTGGCATGTAAGAGGCATCAGGCTTGTACTTTCGTTCACTGCATGGAACTACCATCATGGGAGGTAGGGGAGTTTGTTCCTTTTTATGTGCAAGAAGGAGCTGAGGTTCAGAGAGGCGAAGTAACTTGCCTAAAGCAGCATGGTTGGCAAAGGGAGGAAGAGGGCTGGAACTTCAGTCTTTTATACTTTGCTGTTACTACATCCTAAAGAGAGCAGCCCCGGGGTAGCCAGAAACTTCCAAGGTCGCAGGATAACAGGGTATGGATGGCTGGCATCAGCAAGGAGACAAGAGGGCTTCTGGGAGAAATACCAGACTTCCTCCACTTCCCGGCTTCACTGGGGAACAGGCATGGGTGGAAGGTTCCCCAAGATCCATCTAGAAAGAACATCCTGTGACTCACAGCCATTTCTCCTTCCCTGCCCGAACCCCTTCTTTCCATCTGGACAGCCACCGAAGTTGAGGCTGCAGCCCCACACTTTGTTTTCTGCCCTTTTGTGGGCCCTCTGTGAGTCATCTTTTGGGGAGATCTGATGACATATGTGTCAACATTATATCATCAGACTGGAAATTTCTTGAAATCTTTGCATGATTGCAATTCACGTTCTGCATGCACTTGTTGAAAGCTCTGATCTAGGGCCTGGGGTTTCATATTTTGGAATCTTTCCGACCTACTGTGACGAAGTTTTCCCAGACCTGTCACGGCCGGGCTGTGTCCTGAAGCCTAAGCTGCTGGTTTCCATCCAGGGTGGGGGTCTGGCCCTGGCTAGGCTGTAACCAGGTAGATGCAGTGATGCACTGCTATGTTGAAATATGACTTGAACTAAATTGAATCAAAGGTCAACTTTACCCAGACAAGAATAGAAAATACAATTACACTCAATTACAGGACAGCACGTACCCTGCAACAGCAGACTGCCTTTAAAAAGTTGGATGGTTAACATCAAGAATGGTATTTCATGTGTCTTGCTTTTCCAGTACAAGATTTATTTACCCTGTGGGTGGGAAAGAGCAGTTTGGGAGTCCAGTGTGCTTCTAGTTGAAAGCCTCCCATTTCCTGCCCTCTCATCACTGTTTTGTTGAGGCACAAAAGACAATCTTGGAGTGACACTTCGTCCAACAGATGAAGTTGCAGCAAATAATGATACTATTTTACATTTTAATACACTGTACCTTGAAGGCATAATTAGCAGGTTGGTATTATCTCCATTTTATTGATGAGGAAACTGAGGCTCAAAAGGGACATGTCTGTTGCCTAAGGTCACAGAATAAAGCCTTGACCCCAAGGCTTAGCATCTTTCCCCCACACCGTGCTGCCATGTTGCCTTATTCCAATACCAGGAAGCATGGGTGGCATCATCCATTTTTTGATGCCAAAAATGTGATGAAGTGATTTTAAAGAGTGAAGCGATTCATTGAATTCCCCATAAAGTAGAAAGAGCCAAAGCTTTTTACCCGGAGCTGATTGAATTCAAATTTACCACTTGCTTGCTCTGTGACCTTGAGCAGGGTATTAACGCCTCTGGGTCTTTTTCCACATTTGAAAAATGGGATGACATTTCTCGTAAGGTTGTTTTAGGCATTCTAGAAAAAGAATACATATAACAAGTCCGATGCTCTGTAAATGCTAATCACCTTCCTCTGCCCACAAATCACAACGTTGTCCCTATCTTGATACATTTTATTTGTTTTGGAAGTAAGGGAAAGCTAAGTTATTTATACATTATATATATTAACAGTTATTCCTTAGTTCAGCCCTGGAAAGAATCCCCTCTCAGCCCTTACTTCATCGTAAACTCATCTTCCTTTCCTCTCCCGTGTTCCCTAGACCTCTCGTGGTCCTAGGGCTAGTTACAATCCCCAGCCACCTGGTGTTTGGAGTGTCTGGTTGCATTTACCAGCTCATCAGTGAGCACTGATGCCCCAAACTCTCTTCTTTCCAGCTCTTTTTCTCTCATCTCTTTCTCTTTGATTCAGTCTTTCCTGTTCCTAGACTCTGTGCTTCTTCCTACTTTTGGCCTCTTTCCTTCTCTTTGTTCTTTGCCTTTTCCAGGCATCTTTTCCCACCTTCCCACCTCCCTGACCTTCACTAAGCATTCTCCATGCACAGTGCTTTCAGCTCTTTGCTTACTTGGTCTAATGTTGGCTCTTCGTCTCTACCTCTCTCTCTCTCTTCAGGCCCAGAATTCACGTGGGCCGATGTGATGTCTGTTATCTTTCATCTCATGTTATCTTCATTTTCTGCTGGGCTTCTAAAGCCAGCCCAACTGGCCAGGAGTGCTCCTGGCCAGTGTGAACCCATCACCCTTTCCCCTTGGGGCCACTGTCTCCACTTGTTCTTTGGGGACCTGGTTGCTGTTCGGGTTCTTACCAGCTGACATTCGTCCTCATTCCAGAGGCTACCAACAGTCTGCCTTGCCCACTTCTCAGTAAGACATGGGTCTGCTACTGCCTCAGTAGATGTCTCTCTCCACTCCCTGATTTTAATGATGTCTGACTGTGGAGTTGCAGACAGGGCTGGAGGCTCACAGGTCTGCCCCCCTGATCCTTTCTCCATCTCCTCTTGGCAAGGACAGGGATCATGTCTTCATAGAGCATCTCGTTGTTCCAGCCTTCAGGGAGCACGAGAAATATTGCTTCTTTAAACCACAGTACTAGTGTTTTGGGTTCAGTAGCCCTTCTGTAGTTTGTTGAATTAATGCAAGCTAACCCTATGTGTAAAATACTTTAAGGAATATGTGTTTCAAAGGGTTAGAGTACTTCTGTTGGTCTCAGGAGAAGACTCCAGCTTCCCCGGCACTTGCTGCAGAGGGTTCAGGGAGCATAACCCTGAATATTCTGGTTTCTCTTGGGACCCCTTCACATAATTGTCATCTGTGACTTTGTCAACATTTGTTTTGAACTTGTTTAAAATAACCTGGGCTCCTAGTAAAGGTAAACCTCCATTTCTAGGAAAATGGAGGCTCAGAAAGCTTAGTGATCTCCCCAAGGCTACATGACTGGAAAATTCTGGAACTGTGGTTTGAACCAGGTTAGCCAGACTCCAGAACATGAGACTGTTTGGTTATGCCTAGGTTATCCCCTCCACCCTCACTGAAGTGAAGAAATCTGCTGTGATGGGAACCCCAAAGGAGAGAGGTTCTGAGGCTGTATACACCCCAAGCTCCTGGCCCCCCTCACCTAAGGAGTCACCCAGGGAGCAGCCACTCAGTCTGCCTCACTCTGCTGCCCAGATCCCCCATATTCCCAGAGAAGCCCCAATCTTCCCAGAGAGGAGGGTCCAACCATCTCAAGGAAGCTAGGGGTAGCTATCCTTGTAGAAGAAAGTAGAGCCCTAACATCAGGAAAAACAAGAAAAACCCTAACAACAAAAAACACCTGAGTGTGTTTGTTACTAGCCCTTGTGTAGCAGAGAAATGTTTTAAGGCTTTGTTTGCACGGCCGTACAAGCTTAGGCTGAGTAAAGCCACCAAATTAGAATCCAGCCTGGTCCCCTCCAGGCCATTGCCCAGTTGACAGGGTTAGGGCTGGGAGACCCTCCTGGGATCCTTTTAAGAAATGTATCTGGGCCTTGGATGCCGACGTGCTCACTTTCTACGTCTTTTTTTCCCTTCGCCTCCTCCACCCACTTCTCAAGCTGCTGATTGCTGTGGTTCTTTTTCATGTTGAACAAAAGAGACTACAGGGATCTTGAAACTTGAGCTGGGGACTGGAGGGCACTGACCGAGAGTAACCCCAGCCGGCTCTGCAGAGGGCTTCCCTCCTCCGCCTTCCTGCTGGCCCTCCCTCCTCCTCTCGGGCCCTCCCCCTCCATCCCCGTTCCTCTGCTGGGCGGGAGAGGAGCGGAAGCCATGCTAAGTGGCCGAGAAAGCATCGTGCTGGGTGTGGGGCCTCTCCCCCAGCCGCAGTGGAAGTGTTTCCTTAGCTTGGTCAATGAGGCCTGGCCCAGAGGATTGGCAAGAAACTAAGGAATCTGCCCTGTTCTTGCTCAGCCCACAAGCACACGATTCACTTGTTTTGTTCTTTAGACTCCAAGATCCTGAATTGGTTTTTTTTTTCTTCTTCTTCTTCTTCTTTCCTTTGCCCTACCTTCCTGCATGCAAGGCAAAGTGCCTGGGGAATAGAGAGGCCACCGTTTGCTCCTCCAGATGGGACCAAGGAGGCTGAGTGGCAAGGGTGGGGTGTTTTGGTCCATATTGGAGAGATTGCATCAGGAAAGCTCTCTTGGCCTTTTGCTAGATAGTGACTCTGAGTCTTCTCTGTGGGCAGCGGGGACTCATGTTGAATTTACCAGTCCAGCTCCGTGATGACCATGCTCTGTGACAAGCATCTACACCCTCTCAGTTTCCAGTGTAAACTCTTGAGGGTCATCAGCTCTTTCCCTCTGAAAGAGTGCTTTCCCATTCTTGATCTTGGTTTTCACAACAGCTTGTGAATGGTGTTGGCTCCATTTCACATTGGAGGACACTGAGGCCCAGAGAGATAAAGGAAAGGGAAAAAGCAAGGTTCATGGCTCCACACTTAGGAAAGAGCAAAGCCAGGACTTGAATTTGGATCTTCTGGTGCCTCCTCTGGGCCGGGCACTACTGTACTTTGAAATGACAAAGTCCTGGCCCTCAAGACATTTAAAAAAAAAATTGTTTATTTATTTGTCTGAGAGAGAGAGAGAGAGTATGAGCAGGGGGAGCAAAGGGAGAGAGAGAATCTCAAGCAGACTCCACGCTGAGCATGGAGCCCTATACAGGGCTCGATCTCATGACCCCGAGATCATGATCTGAGCCGAAACCAAGAGTCAGGTGCTTAACCGACTCAGACACCCGTCTGCCCCTCTTCTGGCGAAAAGCTGTGTGCCTAGACAAGGGTAGCTCCATCTGTGTGCTGTTTGAGGGAAGCAAAGGAGGCTATTAGAGCACAAAGGACAACCGCCTAACCCAGCTTGAGGGTGGGAAAGTCTGGGCAGGCTTCCTGGAGGAGATGACTCATGGACCAAGTCATTAAAAAAAAGGGGGGTGGGTGGGTAGGAATTAGCTAGGCCAAAGGGAAGAAGGGCTCTTTTGGACATCTGACTTTCTCCATATTCTTGGCTTCTCCACTCATTTTTCTGCCAGCTATATAATAGAGAAAATGGAGACCGGTACAGAGCCACCCCCCACTCTGGCCCCCACTATACTCCTTTGTCTTCCCTCGCCCATTTTACTCCCCAAATCTTAGGTTTTGAGGAATCTTCTGTATGTTTATCTGCTTGTTGATTTATTTATTCGTTGAAGAACATTTATGGGCACCTAGTATGAATATAGCACTACAACTATAGGGTGTCCTGGCTCTGCCATGCTGAGAGATCTCCCCAGCCACAACCTCAAGAGATTTTTGGCCCCTTGTCCTTTTCCAGAATTTGGCTTCAGCCGATTCCCCCCTCCCTCCAAGCACTTACAGACAAGCCTCATCTTGGTCACTTGCATGACCTGTCTTCCTCATTCCTCCTCCTCCTTTACTGACATGTTTTTCATCTCGCTTATCAGTCTTGAAAGTTCCCTGAGGGCAAGAACTGTGTCCTTACCTTCTCATTACACTTCACTTTGGTACATTGGTAAAGTTTAGTGAAAGAAACCCTTCTCAATAATCAAAAAATTATCACCATTTTTTGAGCATGTACCATGAGCCAGTTTTTCACTATTCATGCTCTACCGATGACCATCTCCAATCTTCCCATCTTGGGAAGGTGGTGATATTGTTATCCTTACCTCTTAGGTGAGAAAAGTTGGTCTCAGGAAGGCAAAATGCATTTCTCAAAGCCACAGTCAGTAAATGGCAGAGTCTAGCATCAAAGTTAGGTTTTCCTGGCCCCACATCCCTGATCTTTGTACCACTCCACTGTTTCTCAAACTCAGCTACAGTCACCTGGGAAGTTGTATAAAATTCTGATACCTGGGTATCAGCTCCGAAGGTTCTTATTTGATGTCGGGGGTTGTAGCCTGGGCATTGGAGTTGTTGTAACACTACCTATTTGAGTGTAACAAGAGCCAAGGTTGAGAAGCAGTGCACTGCCCCACATTGCCTTTCTCTGTCCATGCTGGCTGTAGCTGTTGGCGGTGGTATGTGAATCTAGGTCCATGTGTGTGGTATGCACGTGACCAGAATGTACTCCTTGGTAGCCAGGGATCTTTGGCCCGCCCTGCTGCTCCCCCACCCAGCGATCTCATCACCCTGTGCACATGCACTGCCAAGGGTTGTTGACTAGTAGGTCGGCCTCTTGGTTCTTCTGTCTCACCCGGGGGTGTCATTGATAGGCGGTTTGAGTTTGATCACACCCAGCTGTTCTCATCCTCAGAGCCTGTTGACATAGCAGAAGAGTCTTATAAACACACGGAGTCTACTTGCTGGTCTCAAGAGTGTTGCTCATGACCTCGACCCACTGCAAGTGCAGCCTGGGTCGTCCTCCCACACTTCAGCAATCCTACTGTGGAGCGAGGAGGCTGTCGTGAAGTTCCCGAGCACAGTGTGCACGTTCGGCTCGGGCTTTTCACACTTGGGAGGAATTTGTGGTCCCCGTGGCTGAGGAGGACCAACTCACGTGTGTATTCTGTTCTGCCCGGGGCTCAGAGATGTCTTTATTTTACCCCTATTTTACAGAGCAAGGCAGTGGAGACACAGCTTGGGTGAAATGTCCTGGCGAATAAATGGATACAGATCCCAGCTCTACTGACTCCCATTGTGTTGTTTTTCCCATTGTCCCACGATGGTCAGTGTCTGGCTTTTCATGCCAGGCTTCACTTGAAGCCACCAGGTTTCCTACCTTCCTTTTTGAAAGCTATGGTTGGGGTAAACACCTGGCTGTTACTTTGTGTCCCTGGGAATATAACATAGGGATCCTGTTTACTCCTGGGTTGTAGCCTGGGGATTGTCCTGATATCTCTGGGCCCTTCTTGGTCCTACTCGACTGAAAGAAAATCTGATACTGCTGAGATCCTTCTCAAATCTTCCCAGCCCTGATCTCACCTCCTGGTATTTATGATCTAGCCATCATTCTTTGTAATGACCAGTAATTCTTTGCCAGGCTTTGATCTGGGCACAGGGATACAAAGATAAAACACATATCCTGGGGGCAGCTGGCTGGCTCAGTCCGTAGAGCAGGTGGCTCTTGATCTCGGGGCTGTGAGTTCAAGCCCCATGTTGGTTCAAACCCCATGTTGTTTGCTTAAAAACAAACAAACGAACCCACATACACATATTCTGTATCTCAGAGGCATAGTCTAGTGGAGATAATATGGAAATTAAAAAAAACATTCCTTAAAGTGTGGTCCCCAGACTCCCTGGATTAGGAGTATAAGGAATGCTTATTAAAATGTAGATTCTTTTTTTTGGTCCTTTTTAAAAAATTTAATTTTAGTTTTTCAGTGTTCCAAGATTCATTATTTATGCACCACACCCAGTGTTCCATGTAATACGTGCCCTCCTTAATACCCACCACCAGGCTCACTCAACCCCCCACCCCCTTCCTTCCAAAACCCTCAGTTTTTTTTCTCAGAGTCTACAGTCTCTCATGGTTCATCTCCCCCTCTGATTTCCCCCAATTCACTTTTCCTTTCCTTCTCATAATGTCCTTCCCCCACTCCCGATCCACTATTTCAGAATCTCTGGGAATTGGGCCCAAGAAACAGCATTTTAGTATGCCCCCTAAGTGAATCTTAGGTGCCTTGAGGTTTGGCGACTGTAGGAGTGAGTGCTGCAGTAAGAGTATAGTGTCCTATGTGACGGCCACCACCAGGCTGGTTTTCATGTGCAGGAGGACGTCTTCTGAGGAGGAACGCTAACTGGGCAAGGAACAGCTTCTCGAAGGTGTCGTGAGGAATACCGGGTGTTAGCATGTCAGGTGTAACCAGACAGTCATTTCTTTATAAGTGTGAATCATGCTTAATTTATCCTTTCTATAGCTCTAAATTATTCAAGTTTGCTTAAGAACATGCCTGGATCTGGCACCAAAGACAAGAGTCTGGTTGGGCATTTGTGCCCTCCTTCTGCTTTATCTATGCACGTGACGCCCCTTCACCCCCAGGATTAATTCCTGTCCTCTTTGAGCCTCATACTGTAGCCCCATTTCTGATCAACCCTCTATTTTGCTTCAGTTAAATGATTGGGTTTGTAAGGTCTGCCCCCTAGAGGTCTGTTAGTGGCCTGGGTCTGTGGGCTGCCGTTTGCAAATGAGCATTGCCTAGTCACATGGAAAGGGTGGACTGGTTTTCTCTTTACTGAAAGAAGTTGGGTTATTAAGAGGGTGGGGCAGAAGGAGAAGTGGACAGTCAAATAAAATAGAGCAGGGAAAATGGTAGCATTTCAGAGTGAGGGGACTCCCACCTAACATCTGGTCAGAAACCTCTCATTTTGGAGAAGCGGAGGCTCATAAAGAGGAGGATATGAAATGCCCAAATGACACCACCAGCCACAGACTCCAACTCCGGGGACTAAAATTCTGGATTTCTGGCCCGTGCTCTTTCTGCTTCACTACACTGGAATGTACCTGGAGGGTTTATTTTTGAAGAGATTCTTTATGAAACCCTGCAGCCATCGAGTCATTTAGTTGGGTAGATTTTTAAATATATGCTTGTGTTTTCTTAAAATCTAGCAGACCTGGGTTTTGGAGCTCTGTATCATGTGTTCCACGGTTGAAATTAAAATGAGATCACATCTGTGAGAGTGCTTTGATATGCGTAACACTCTCCTCCAGTGGATCTCAAAGTGTGGGGCCCAGACTGGCAGCATCTGCATCACCTGGGAGCTCCTTGGAAATGGGATTCTCTGGCCTCATCCCAGGCTGGCTGATTCAGAAACTCTGGGGGTGGAGGCAGAAAATCTGTCTTAACAAGCCTTTAGGTGATTCTATTGTCCACTCAAGTTTGAGAACCACTGTTCTGCATCAAGAGGAAGATCAGCCTCCCGGGACTTGTGGGACTAAGGCTTTAAGTAGCTCCGGTGGCATTTGGGAGATAGGAGTAGTAGGGTTAAGTTCACGAATCTCAGATGGGATGGGTGAGATCACTTCAAAGGTTTGGCTTTTTCCTCGAAAAGAAGGGAAGGCTGTGTGAGCGTTCACACTGTTTGAGTCTAGGAGCACACTCGGAGTTTGGTTCTATTAATCTACAGAAAACATACTTTTCATCTCTCCTGTAGGGCAAAGCTCCCTGAATGTCATTCTTCTGTATGTTTCAGCCAGAAGCCTGTGGTTATCAACTGGTTTAAAACGAGACTGTCAATATGAAGATGTTTTCTCCAACTGCCGCATTGTCCTGACTTTTTTTTTTTTTTTAACTTATTAAATGAAAATAAAATACGTTTCTTCACAGGCTTGAAGCTTCAGGATTTCCTAGTGGACAATGAAACCTTCTCTGGATTCCTGACTTACAACCTTTCTCTGCCAAGACCTACTGTGGACAAAATACAGGTGGCCAATGTCAGTCTCCACAAGGTAAGCTGCGATGTTCAGCTTCCTCGGTGGGGCTGATGGAAGTTATATTGTTTAAGAGTATCTGGAAAGAAATGAATAAATGAATAAATAACCAAATGAATTTTGGTTATGGTGCTGAAGGAGGTTATTAGTTCAAGTTCAGCTTACCCATTTTTACTTCTCTGCTCAGGTTGGCATTGCCAAACCATTGAGAGAGTGGAATGTGCAACCTGGGGTCGTGGACCAGCTGGTTGAAATAAACTGATTTCCTGCCTGTCAACTGGCATTTGTTGATAACTTCCCCCTAGAAAGGGGAGAGGTGAATTTAAGTTAAGATGAATTAAGCATTTTTTTAAAAATTTTCACAATTCTCAGACCATAACCAGAGTTAAGGATTATTGAACAGAGCAGCTGTCTATAACATCTATGACAGGAGATTTTAAAAACTTAATGCTTCCTTTAAGGATGGATAAGAAAATTATATAAGGAGAAAAAAATGTTTTTCCCTTAATTTGTAAAACCAGGAAATAATATTGGTGTTTATATAGTATTTTAATCGTAGATTCTTAGAAAACTTCCTTTGGCATAATTAAATATCATAGAGCTCCTGTGCAGTGAGTAACAGACCCAGGTTGTATGGTTATCGATTTTCTGAGAAGCTTCCCAAGTTTATTCTTTGGCAGAAAAGGGCCCTGCTTCTTTACCCTGTCTTACATCTACACACTAGCTTATCTTTACAGTAAGCAGAAATAGTGGAAGTGTTTATGCCTGAAAATAAGATCTTTGCTTTACATGATGTAGAATTTTTAAAATTAGAAAAATGTGCTTACTGCTTTGCCCTTATGAAACTAGGAAAATATGCCTTGTATTTACCAGTTGTATGGTTGGGAGATGGGCCAAAGACAGCAGGCTTATGAAAACAGTTGCATTTAGCACAATTTCCATCTCTCCCTGCCAATTTTGTATCTGCCACATCAGATCAGTTTAAAATGAGGGGCATCCTAAGTGTGGAGGTTGTCCTCGCATGGTTTTAGGGTCTCTCTGTAGTCCACGCTCTCAGACCCAGATACCGAAGGTAGGCTCACAGCAAGGACTACTTGGAGAAAGGAGTAAAACTGAAGGGCACTTGCATGTCTGGTAGTAGGTGAAAACTTCATGGAAACCATGGCAGGCCCAATGCTCTGCAGTGTTAGAAAGCTACACAGGCCTGGAGCGGCTTTGGTCCATCACTCACACTAGGTTGTCCTGTAAGGAGGTCAAGCCACACTAATTGAAACTAACGGGGAGGTAATAATGGACTAATGCAGAATCTGTATCATCCATTCATTCCACAAGTATTTACTGTTGATAATGTTTCAGTATTATGAACTCAATGTGAGCAAGAAAAGCAAGCCCCTCCTCCTCCTACTGAATTTGCTGTCTCCTGGGCAGGAAGGACCATGTATGAAGAGGTGCTGTCTGTTAGGCCCAGGAAAGCAAATTCAGTAGAGAAAATATGGCCAAGGACAGGCTCTCTAGGGGGTCTGGTATAATGAATGCATAAGAATGATTTATAGTTGGCCTTTAATGAGGCCTTTTCATGAGAGGCTTGGCTTTCTCATACTCTACTCTGGGGCAGATAAAATGAAGAGTTCCAAATTTTAAAATTGCTTCAACATAGTTTTCCGCATCTGTGAAATATCTATCCCTGTAAGTAAATAGTATGGATGCTTTTTTGTCCCCATAATTCAGCCCAACCCCAGTTTAACATATCACAAGTTCCAAAATAATGAGAATGTTTTTCTCTAATAAAATAATTAAAATGGTTTCAGGAGTTTAGACTTGCAATTCCTATTTCCTGAATCATGTGTCCCATTCTTTTGAGAAAAAGAGTTTGACTCAGGATTTCCCTTCATAAGGACGAGAGTGTGGGAGATGATGAGTCAAATATAACATTCAGGTTTTAGGTTTCCTCTCAAATTGTGCCTTGATATGTGCCAAAGGTCTGTAAAGAGATCTGATGCATTGCACTATTGCAACGGTGTCCATTCTTCAAAGCTGTATTGACCCTGCCTCCCGTCTTTGTAACGTGGTTTTGCTTGTCTTTCTTTGCATAAAATGCTTCCAGGTATTTTTGCAAGGCTACCAGTTACATCTGACCGATCTGTGCAGTGGATCAGAATTGGAGGAGGTGATTCAACTTGGTGAACAAGAACTTTCCAAGCTTTGCAGCTTGCCAAGGGAGAAACTAGATGCAGCAGAGCAAGTGCTTCGTTCCAACATGGACATCCTGAAGCCCATCCTGGTGAGTAAGCCTGCCTTGTGGAGAAGCTTCGTACACTCGTGCTTTTGGAATGTGAACATTTTCCCTGGATAACATAACTGGTTTTTTTTTGTAGAAACATAGGGCTGGCTGGGAGTTTGAGAGGTGATTTAGCTCAGTGGTATCCTGTTCTTTTAAACCTCTGGGACTTTTCCCAAAGGGTCAAAGGGGGAAGAATGAGTTGGGTATGGCTTTGAGTCTAAGCGTAAGGTCCTTTGTGACTGTTTCAGAGAAGACCTGTTTTTTATGTCTTTTTAAAAAAATATTAAAAATATTTAAATATTTAATTTTTTTAAATATTAAATTTTTAAATATAGGGTTGAATGTAGTTCCAGAATGGGTATATTTCTTTGGATTTTCTGAGAGCTCTAGTTGACATACCTCTCCAACAACAGTGTTTAGCATTTGGTGTTCTGGTCTCCTTACCAGATAGCACTCTGATTTGTCAGTAGGTTCTCTTAAAACCAGGGAAAGACCCTGGTTGTGTCTTTCCACAGAAGAAGGACGTGCCTGGAAAGAGACGTTCCTCATTATAATAAAAAGAAATCAGAAACCTTTGGGACTTTGTGGAGCATGATTTCTTTCTAGAGAGATCCATTATCCCAGGTGTATTAAGAATGTCCAGTTTTTGGATGCTGTGCCTGGATCATACCCTAGAAAGCGACGCTGGAAACATCTCCTGCCATTTATACACTAGTGACCATCAAGAAGTTCTTGTATCCTACTTGACTCTATGATAGTGCCGCTTCTGCCTGAGATGAAGGTAGTAGGAGAACTCTGTGAGTTCTTGGGATTTTCTGTGGCAGGGGTGATGGTGAACCAATCGGTATAAAGGGCTTAGGCCTAGTGCCTAAGATTGTTTTTGTTTTATTCCAGAAGTAGCATTTTCTGTTTCAGTTTAAAAAAAAAAAACAACACTGAATTGCTTTGTTCAGTGGTCTGTGATTCTACTGGTTAATGTTTCTCTGGTATAATTTCAAATAAGGTCTATATTTCTGAATGGGGATAAGGTTTGCAGTTCCAGAAGACTGGTCCAAATGGCTACCTGAGCTCATTGATGTAGACATATGCAGCCTGTTGGCACTTTTTGGGTTGTGTGACATAGAGGGCCAAAGGTTATTAGAAATGGTAGACCATTTCCTTGTACAGTTTTAGTTATTTTTGCTTTATTTCTCTATAAGACAGAAATGTTCATCCTTTCAGCCAGAATGATGCAAATTTTGGAAGTAGGGGTGCTTTTAGAAGACATAGTAATTTATATTGGTGCCCATTCATTGTTTCATTTCTGTTTAATTAATAACCACTTACTGTGTGCACAACCCAGAAAATCCCTCCACTCATATAATGTATGGATTGCACTCCAAGTAGAGTGACAGTATAGCCTTCATGATCTGATGGTCAGCAGCTTAGGTTTCAGCCTGATGATCACTCCTCCCTGGTTGGGAGGGTTAGCATGACACTGTATGTGGAAACGCACCATCAAAACTGTCAGCTACATCGCAGCCTATCTTGTTGTGATTACGCCTTGTAGATCAGTTGGTTCACAACTGGGTATTAAGGTGGCTACCATATGCTTTTTGCACATTTCTTGGGCACAGAGAGCATCTGGTTCTGCTCCTGTCTATGTGCTATTGCTGAGATCTCTCTCTCCATAAAGTCAGAAAATGAGGCTTTTGAATTAGAACATGGTGAGTGGTCAAAATTGTTCTGTGTAAAGGTGATTTTTGAAGGATACCTTTGGGATGAAATGACTTCCAAACATTTTGAAATGTGACTTTTATTTATCGAGTTAAATGTGGCCTTAATTGGAGCACTGGGATTGATATTTGATTTACAGTAAACAGCTTGTTACTCCTGCCACTTGGTTGACATTTCAACATTTTCGATGTTAGATGAATGTGACATGCGACATTGTTGGCAATGGACAGTTAATCACGCTGAGATACACAACAAGAGCCGCAACCAGATGGTTGGTGCAGAGTCGTGGGGAGAGAAACTGGGGTGTCAGTGTGTGTTTCTGTCCTAGAAGTGGATTTTCAGTAAAGACATGTTTTGAAATATTTCTCTCTCTCTCTCTCTCTTTTTTTTGGTTAGCATGGGTGTTTTTCTGTTTTTCAGCCAAGTGTATTCTCTTTCTCCTGTGCTGCTTCTGTCTCCTGCTGACCTCTGGACAACAGTGTTTTGACCATTTGGGGGGAAGTGTGGCAGAGGGGAAGGGCCACGGGCTTGGGGTCAGCTGCGTCTGGGTTCAAACATTGCGTCAGCAATTTTACCAGCTGTGTGACCTTAGATAACTTGAGTGTGAGTAAGCCTCAGTTTCTTTTTCTTTGACATACAGATTATACACTTTATCCTTTGTCATTATTGGTCATGGATATGAAGAGCATGACAAGGGGACTGGCATATGTTAGGTGTTCAATAAATAGAAGTTGGTCATCAACAGAAATATTTTCATGCTGAAAGCAATTGCTGGCCAGATAGAAATTTTCTTCTGTGTTAGGACTCAGTCATGCCAAGCAAAGTAGTTCTGAAGAATATTTCAATGAAAAATTCTATTCTTTTTTTTTATTAACATACAATATATTATTTGCCCCACGGGTACAGGTCTGTGAGTCGTCAGGCTTACACCTTTCACAGCACTCACCATAGCACATACCTTCCCCAATGTGAAAAATTTTATTCTTTGCCTAGATGTTGTCAAGGCTGCTTACCCTTTGGATTCTTATGTGTACACCTCAATTATTTATACCTTGCATGAAAATTAATACCGGATGTCAGAATGTTACTGCATCCTTAAAGTTCTCTGGGATTAATAGTGATTTCCATTAGGCATTCTCCTTTTAATTTAAAAACATATTCATTTATTGAGCTATGTTAAATTCATTATGTGTCAGGTATATTCTGGGAGCTGAACTCAACTGAGATCTTCACAAGGATGGCTTCTGAGGAGTACAAGGATACGTCAATATATGAAATATTATCTCCAGGTTAAATGCATTTGTGAAGGGAGACTTAACGTTCATGGTACTTGTACTGTTGACTTAACAGCCTCTAGGAGGGGATCGTGGCAATTAACAGTGACTTCTTTTGTCTCACTGCTCAGCAAGATGGATTTGGCTGTTAGTTGGCTGGGGCAGGTGAACTTTCCTTGCACGTCCTTCTTGAAGCAACACCTGCCTTTCCCAGACAGAGGAGACATCTTTATGAGGAAGACCTCTCTCTGCTGTCCTCCAGTAACCTCCAATCTGTTTTGGACTGCGAGAATGAGCCATAACACGGGACTAGCAAATTCTGGCCAGAGGGATTTGTTTGCTTCTCTTGTCAAGGTCCTTGCTCATAGTGTTGGTTTCTTATTGTTGCTGTAACAAATAACCATACACTTAGCAGCTTAGAATAAAATGATTTATTATTTCATAATCCTGTAGGCCAGAAGTCTGGGGCACAGTGTGTGGTTCCCTTGGGTCTGCTCCTTAGAGTGTCAAGAGACTGAAACCAGAGGCTTTATAGCACTGTATTCCTTTTTAGAGGCTCTGAGGATACATCTGCTTCTGAGCTCATTAAGTTTCTTGCAGTTGTACGACTGGTGTCCCTGTTTCCTACCTGGATGTCAGCTAGAGGCCGGTCTTTGCTCCTAGAGGCTGCCAGCATTTCTTCTCATGATTTTCATGTGGACTTTCTCCAGCCATTCTGGGTCAAGACTCTCTCATGCTTTAAGTTTTTCTCTTTTCTTTCTGCCATATCTCTCTGCTTCTAGCCAGAGGAAGTCCTCTGCCTTTATGGGCTCACGTGATTAGATTGGACTCATCTAGGTAATCTAGGATCATCTCCCTATTTGAAAGTCTACACATTTAATGATATCTATAAAGTACATTTTACCATGTGATTTAACATACTCAGGTGCCAGGGACTAGGACCTGGCTGCTTTGGGGAGGGCACTCATCCTGCCATTAATGTCTTTTACTGAAAGGTATATTTCATTATGTCTTTGAAATGTTTCCTCAGTGCTCTTGGCTTTTTATTAGTCCCTCTTCAGCTCTGTACATTTTCTTGGCCATATTCTGGGAGTGACTCCAACACATAATAAACATTACCCACTAGGTTTTTTTAAAAAAAGATTTTATTTATGTATTTGACAGAGAGAGATCACAAGTAGGCAGAGGCAGGCAGGGAGAGAGAGGGAAGCAGGCTTCCCGATGAGCAGGAGCCCAGTGTGGGGCTTGATCCCAGGACCCTGAGATCATGACCTGGGCTGAAGGCAGACCCTTAACCATCTGAGCCACCCAGGTGCCCTCCCTGCCCCCACTAGAGTTTTTAATGCACAAACCGAAGGCAGCAGTGACTTTGGGAAGTAGAACGTCTCTGAACAAGACATGAGACGTTCACCAACAGAGGAAGATTTACTGTGGGTCTGCTTTGTACCAGGTCCTGTTCTAAGGCACCAGAGCTTCAGCCCTAATCAGGGAAGACAAATACACATGGAGTTTTCATTCTACTGGGCACTGGGAACCAACTTTCAGGCTGAGATTGGGAATTTGAGGAATTCTTCACAGGTTCTGGGTCTGTAGACTGAGGGCTGTCCTTCCATCCCAGTTTCCCTGATGAGCCCTGAGCAGCTCCCTGACACCAATCTTTGCCGGCATGAGACACTGGAAGGCTGGAAAGAGCGTGGAGTTAGCTAAGCTTGGGTTCTAGTCTTGGCTCACCATTGTTGCAGTGATATAAAAATGGTGTCTGATCCCTGAGGTGGGGCAAATGGTGTCTGATTCTTGAGTTAAGAAGGACAGGCATATGGACTTATCTTCATTTTAGTAACAATTTGGGGACTGCACAACCATGTGGTTAGATTGCCTTGACCTCTCCGGATACCTTTACCCTAAAAGGGAAAGTTCAGTTTCTGTGGAACAAAGAGCTCCCTTCACATGTCTTCTGATGCATGCAGCATATTCTTGCAAAGGCAGAACTCAGTTCACGGGACAAAGGAAGTAAAGTGAGTGGTGCCCGGAGGTCCCCAGAAGAACAGTGATCTCACAGCTGGGCTCTGTGTAGATTGAAGGAACAGACAGAGAAGGATGAAACAAAGTCATTATTGTCTTGCAAGCTCTTTGTTTCGCATCTTCTTGATCCTTAGACAAAGGCTTAGAACACAGAGGGTCATGGCTCATTCATTTTGGGGGCTACATACTTCAGCTTATCCCATGCAGTCTTTAAGGCATTTGTGTGAATTTTTTGCAGGAGAAAGTAGTTGCTTTTCTCCTCCTGCATAAAATTCATACATTTGTGATAAGTACTAGATTTTGTTTGATGTTGTTTGATTGTACTGCCCATCTGTTCACAGCATATGCTTTCATCCAGCAGTCCATTGCAATCCTTCATTTGGTAAATGACACACCTCATAGATTACTCTTAAGCCTGTGTGTTTAGGGGGACCGAGTGGCCCAGTTGATTAAACGTCTCCCTTTGTCTCCCAAGTCATGGTCTTGGGGTCCTGGGATGAAGCCCTGTGTCAGGCTTCCTGATCTGTGGGGAGTCTTCTTCTCCCTCTTCTTCTGCAGCTCCCCCAGCTTGTACTCTCTCACCCTCTCTCTGTCAAATAAATAAATAAATAATCTTAACTGTTTACTTAATTCCTATAGGAAAAAGGGAGCACACAACTGGAGATAAGTGGGTGAATTAAACCGTGTTAATAGGACTTACTCTACTCCATCTGTGTAGACATTTCTGCCTCAGACTGTTTCTTCCTTGAAAAGTGTTGCTATTTCTGAAATTAAGGTTCAGGTTTGATTTTAGTCCTGAATTATGTGGTAATAGATGTATTAAACTGTGTTTATAAACAGCAAAAAAACTGGGGCACTTGGGTGGCGCCATGGGTTAAGCCTCTGACTCTTGGCTTAGGTCATGATCTCAATGTCTTGAGATTGAGCCCTGTATCGGGTTCCACACTCAGCACAGAGTCTGCTCAGGGTTCTCGCTCCCTCTCCCTCTGCCCCTGTCCCTCGCGCACTCCCTCTCTCTCTTCCTCTTTCTCAAATGAGTCAGTAAATCTTTTTTAAAAAAAGAAATAGCAAAAAATTATTTTAATCGTATTAAACACATCAAATTTAAAAGTTAATATTTAAGTTGTTGAGTTGTTTTTAAAAGATTAGTACTTCTCTCAGATATGAGTTTTGAAAGTTCCCTGCATTGGTAAGAAATATTAAAATGTTCCTCAAGGGAAACTTCCTTGTCATATGAGTCATTGGAAAGAGGTAGACATCTTCTGGATGGCAGTAGTCTTTGTACCTGGTATCTGGCTTACTTTTTTTCAGGTCGAGCTAATACATAAAATCTTGGCCCTGAGTTGGATTTTCTGAATATGGGCAAAAGTAGAGGTTTTTAGCCTTCTTTGAGAGTAAGGGAAGTTTGAAATGTTCTCATGAACACCTTGTAACATGTATTCACAGGGGAAAAATGAAATTGTGCATTATATTGAAAATCCTATTAAATATATATGCATCCACATTATTTAGTAGTAGGGTCCCTGAAAAACTTGGATGGAAATAAGATTTTTGTAAATTGAAAGGAGTTTTCAGTTACACTTAATTTCGTAGGTGTTCTGTCTTCTATTTCCATTTGGCTATGGCTTCTCAATGCATTGGTAATCTCTCCCAGTCTTTATTTTATATAGTGATTATCTATAAGTTTTATTTATTTATTTATTTGACAGACAGAGATCACAAGTAGGCAGAGAGGCAGGCAGAGAGAGAGGAGGAAGCGGGCTCCCCGCTGAGCAGAGAGCCCAATGTGGGACTCGATCCCACTGGGATCATGACCTGAGCCGAAGGCAGAGGCTTTAACCCACTGAGCCACCCAGGTGCCTCTATAGTGATTATCTATAAACAAACACTTAAATTAATTCATTCAACAAATATTGAGCCCTGATCTGTGCCATGCACTGGGATAGGGGGCTGTGGTGAGCAAGGTACAGCTTTCTTTGTTTCCCTGCTGGTGGGCAGTGGATAGGACAGATCAGGAACCGAGCAGATACATCCTCTGCTGGGTGTTATGTAGGCCTAACCCACACTAACCCAGTCTTTGAGGATCAGGAAGGAAGCATCTGTTAAGTTGGGACCTAAAGAATAGAGTTCAGTCAAGTAAAGAGCAGGGAGAAGAATGTTCCAGAACCTGGCTCGTGTATGGGGTCCAGAGTGGAGAGAGAAATGAAGGTGGTGTTAAGGGGAACCACAGAGTTCTGAGTGGAGCAGATGTAACTATGGGGAGTTTGCTGATAGAAGGGATGGTGAGACAGGGTGCTGCGGAGGTGACCATAGGTTAGAGGCCACCTTTCAGGAGCTGTGTTAGGCTTTTGGGCTTCATCTGTTAGAGCAAGTGAACCCACTGAAAGGCTCCAAAGGGTGAGTGACTTGATGATGTGAATTTGAATGACCTTTGAAGCAGGACTCACGCCAGTCCATCTCCTGCCCTCCTGAAGTGCTTCTCTCTTGCTTTTGGTTTTTCTTCCATGCACATTTACTGGGCACCAGATTATTCTGTGCCAGGAGCTATGTTGGATGCTGGGTTGAGATGAAACATCAGCTCAGAAATCAAAGTCAAATTGACTTGGCTAGGTTACTGGCTTTTAAATTTTCAGTTTTTTACAATTTAGCTAAGCTACTAGGATAGAAAGACTATAATGAAATCATCTGTTAGACCCAAGAAAGATGGGGCACAATGGCCTTTGTCATTCTAGGGACAGTGTTCCAGAATGTCATGCTTTTAGGCAGTGTTGCCATGTTGTGATTGACACACTGCAGAAATGGGTGGGTGCCTTTTGGGTAATAGAATATGCTTTTGTCTGTTCTTCCTGTAATGATATTACAATATTTAGTTATGATCTAAAAATAACAAATGATACATGAATTCTGGTTAGCTTAACATAGGTCATGTAGTCCCTCACTAAAGGTTTTATCTTTCCTCTCTTTCCCTATTTCTTTATATGAGAAAATCACTTGCCTCCTGTGGTCAATGGGGACCATGTGATTTCATAGCCAAGGGAATGTTTTTGCTCAGGAAAAATAATAGTAGGAATTTCAAACTACAGATTGTTTACTGGAACTCTTCCATAATATTAGTTGGCAAGCTTTGCCTGCCTTTGTCAAGTATTAGCAGGAGACCACAGTTCATAGTAGGTGCAAGCACGGGGTTCTCAGACCTCATTTTTGTGACCCAGTTTCAGGGCATGTTTCCTGGGGTCAATTTTATTCAAGGAACTTAGACATCTTTCAGATCAGATATGTAGTCAAGCCAGCTTACACTCTTGACCTTCCTTCCACTCCTGCCTGCTCTGTTTCCTTTCCTCCTCTCTCCCTCTTCTAGTCTTTCATTTAATTAGAAAATACGAAGGAGTGAAAACTTACAAAAAGGCACAGAGAACACCCTTGTACACAACATCATCTGTTGTCCACCTTGCTTGCTTCTGATTCTTTTCAAGAATAAAACATTACAGGCATTGTCGATGCCTCCTCTTTCCCTCAGAGACAGACACTCCCCTGGAGTTGCATGCTTTTCTGCTTTCTACCATGTAGATGTATTTGCATTCTGTTAATAACAACATACCCTGTTGGTTTGTAGGTGTTCACATTGTGTATACGTGTATATTGATCTGCAGCTTGCCTTTTTTACTCCACATTATCCTGTTGAGATTTATCAGTATTGATACATGAGGCATCTGATTCATTTTAACTGCTACATGGTATTTCCTTTATATACCAAAATTTAAAAAAAAAACTGTTCTTCCAAAAAAATAAAAATCTGTTCTTCCAGTCTCTGGCTTATTTTTTCCACATTGCTTATGGTGTCTTTTGGTGCATAGTTTCTACTTTTAAAAGTTGAAGTCATTTTTTTCCACTTTGGTTTGGACTTTTTATATTTTAAGAAGGCCTTTCCTACACCAAGTTCATAAAGACATCTTCTCCTATATATTTGCAACTTTCATCTTTTACTTGTAGCTTTATAATCTGCCAAGAACTTAATTTTCTAATTTTTCTGACATGAACAACTAGTCCCAGTGACAGTAATTAAGTAGCCTGTCTTTCCCCCATGAATTTATAATTTTAGTTTGCAGATTCTCATCAGTCTCTTCTCTGTATTTTATAACATCCAAGCACAGAAAAGTAAAATGAAGTCCTGAGCAAAATATCTGGATATGCTGAGCTCTTAAACAATGCTGCATATGAATTTTTTTTTAAAACCCTGTCATGTCAACCCACACCTGTGTGTAATTCCAACACATCTTTGAAAATGGAAATTTATTTGTATTGACAATAGGTTGTGAATACTTCTGTTCATGAATACTGCACATTTAATCTCAAACAACAATTAGTATAAAAAGGGATCCTAATAATGACGTTGCTTGTTCTGCCTATTATTTATGGTTGGCTTTAGCCAATGTTTCTCTTAGAGACCAAAACCTAAATTAGAAGTAAACTAGAGCTCAGACTATTGACAACCGTATGATGCGGTATTGCATTTGTGTTTGAATATGTGAAGGTCTGATATCCATGGTAAATGTAATGAAGTCCTGATATTTAAATGTGTGGTCATAGGTGGTGTTCATGGGCTTAACAGTCATGCAGTGTGCGTGGAGCTTTGCTGAATTGTATAGTTTTTAAAACAAGAAGAATAAGCCTGCCTCAAAGGTTAAGACATTTAAGTTGAAAACCCCCAAGGGAAAATTAGTACCTATGAAATTTAAATTCATTCAGATGAGGAAGGACGTCATCTAAGAACAACATGAACTGCTGATTGATTGTACCCTTCAGGGGAGGGGACTGCTAACGGTGACAACAGGCCAGTGGCATAGCTATGGTTTCAGAGACTCGGCCTTTGGCACTTGGTGGCCGTGAACTCCGTTGGTGTGCAGTTCTGGCCTCATGCATTTTGCACCATCTCCGATCCCAGTTGGGGCTGGGTGAATGGCTTGGCCTCTCTTCAGTGCTTCACCATCCAAGGCAGACAGCATTGTGCTAACCAGACATGGAATGCACAAACTATCACCTTCATACAAAGCAGACTGTGAAAAAGAGGCATGAACATCGTCCAAGGGGCTATGGCTTAGTGGTTCTCAAACTTTTCTGTGCAAAAAATTCCCAAGGCTTCTCGGCTCTCATGCCTCGATTCTGAATCAGCAGGTCTCTGAGGGCTGGGAGGCTGCACTGAGTGAACATGGCAGCAGGTGGTGGTGTGAGAGCTCTGAGACCACACCGGATCCATCTGCGGAAGCTGCTTCTTCACAGTTGTCCGCCATGATTTTGGTTGTTATCAAGGGCAGTTGGTACCATTCCAATTTAATAATCTCTTTTTGTAGATTCCCCTTCTTTTGCTTAGTAGACTTAGAAATTATATCTCTACTGTAAAGGTAAAAATCAATATCACTATAAATAGAAGGTACACATACGTATGCATTAGGATAAATGGTGTGTGCATGTACATGAGTGTTTGTATGTAGGGATAGATATACATGTGTACTTCAATGTAGGTGAGGATTTTTTCCTTCCAGTTTTTCAGTTTAAAAGTCAACCTTGGAGCAAGTTTATATGTGTGCATGTGTGATATAAATATACATCTGTAGTTGTATCACATCCACTCAACATTACTTAAGTGTGCATTTCATCTGCTTAACATCTTTTGTTTCACAGTTTTGCAAACACTGAGGGGAAAGTGGGGCGTAGGGAGGAAAGAAGCATTCATCTCAAGCCTTCAGGAATTAACGTCTTACTTAGTCTTGCACTGAAGAGGATTTCTAATGTTAGAAATAGCACATTGGTATGGCTGATGTGCTTTGAGATGACGCCTCTAGCTCTCTGTTCAGTGGAGGGAGGGCCCCTCGACAGTTTGAGAGCTAACCAGGAAACAGAAGGGAAGATGGGTGTCTTTTCAAGAACTAGAAAGTCCTTCAGTTTTGGTAGGAAACTTTTAGGGAAGGGAAGAGGATGGCAAGGGTGACCTTTCTGAGAACTGTGAGGGCTCACTGTGTGCCAGCTGCTGCGTGAGGTGCTCTGCACACACCCTCTTGTTCAGCATTCTTGACACCACTAGCCCACCTGCACACCACGAACACCGCCGTGTAGCTACAGAAATCAGGCAGTACAGAGTTTGAGACATTTGCCCAGGGTTCTGTAGCCCCCCCAGGTCACCGGAGAAGAAGGGACAGAGTGACAAGAATCATCAGAATCTTATTTCCATTCAGACTTTATAAAAGAAATGGATTAGCTACCACATTTAAGTTGTGAAAAAGGACATTAAGTTAATTTGGCTTTGTTTGTTTTGTTTTGTTGCACAATCTTGAGCGTGCATCCTCTTGTGGGCCCGATGTAAGCCGAGACACTTTACCTCCCATGCCTTCCAAGGAAGACCTCTCAGTTTGTGAACGTTTTCTTATTGTAGGTTCTGTAGGGTCAACTTTTAATATGATAACCTTTAGTGATAATGTAAACTTGTAGTAAGAAAGCGAAAAACCAAAAATCTCCCACTTGTTTTTGCTCATGATTACTTAATTGAAGGAACGATCATTAACATAATCTGTGAGTTGCATCACTGAGACCTACTTGAGTATAGTGGTTAAGGGGAATTGGAGGCCCATCTGAGGATGGGGAGTGTGGGAAAGGTGGACCCTGATGAGTAAGCCTTTCTAGGAGAGCTCATGAATCAGGCCCGACAGATTCTTTCACAGAACCTTCAGACAGATTTTATCAGAAATGTACATTCAGGATTTGGCTTGGGTATTATGATGATCATGATGGTACTAACTTCTAATTCCAATCTTCTGTATTTGGAGTTTTATTTTATTTTATTTTATTTCATTTTATTTTTTATTTTTAAGTAGGCTCCACACCCAGCATGGAGCCCAGCAGGGGGCTTGAACTCATGACCTTGAGATCAAGACCTGAGCTGAGGTCAAGTCCCTTAACCGACTGAGCCACCCAGGTGCCCCTGGAGTTATGTCTATCTATTTATTAAGATTTTATTTATTAGATTGAGATATGACAGATAGAACACCAGTGGGAAGGAGAGAGAGAAGCAGGCTCCCCGGTGGGCAGGGTGTCCAGCGTGGGTGGGGCTCCATCCCAGGACCCTGAGATCATGACCTGAGACAAAGGTAGCTGCTTAACCGACTGAGCCACCCAGGTGCTCCCCTCCCCCTGGAGTTCGTTAAAGGAACATCCCCCCAGCTGCTGTTTCTTAGATAATAATGATCTCTATCCACTTCCAACTATTTTCCACACAGTCTGTAAGATGATTTCACAACATTCCTTGACACAAGACAAATAGCAAAATAGCCCAGCCTTGGGTTGCCTGGGTGGCTCCATCATTTAAGTGTCTAGCTCTCAATTTCAGCTCATGTCATGATCTCTGGGTCATGGGAGTGAGCCCTGCATCAGGCTCCATGCTTAGCACAGGTTCTGCTTGAGTTCTCTCCCTCTGCTCCTCACCCTGCTCATGCTCTCTCTCTCTAAAATAAATAAATCTTAAAAAAAAAAAAATAGCCCAGAGGCACCTGGGTGGCTCAGTGGATTAAAGCCTCTGCCTTCGGCTCAGGTCATGATCCCAGGGTTCTGGGATCAAGCCCTGCATCGGGCTCTCTGCTCAGCAGGGAGCCTGCTTCCTTCTCTCTCTCTGCCTGCTTCTCTGCCTACTTGTGATCTCCGTCTGTCAAATAAATAAATTAAATCTTAAAAAAAAAAAAACAAAAGTAGCCCAGCCTTCTCTAAAGAGGTAGATGGGTAGATGATATTAAGTAAAACAATGCCCATAGAAGGGCCAAGGAAAGATGGGTTTTCCCAGAAACATTTTTTGTTTTCTCTTTGACAAATAAAATGATGAAAATGACCTTATGTCTTTTTCTTTCTGGAGGCCTGAAAACTCAGAACCCGAATTTGAGGCTCCTCAGCTCTTGCCGCTCTGGCCTCAGGGTCCATGCATCCTTGTTCTTTTTCTTCTCTAGCTTAGGCTTTTTGCCCTAACTCATCTTTTCCTTGGGCCCAATTAATTATTTTCTTATATTTGCTGTGAAACTAAGTGGCATATAACAGCAGTTAAATATACACATGAATAAACATAAAGATCTGAGTAAAAGTAGATTAAAAAAATAAGCATTCTGTATTAAATTTCCAGTGTGAGTGCTGGCTTGAGTGGAATGAGTGAGAATTTCTCCTTTCCATGCTTTTGGCAGCTTTAAACTTTACATTTTCTTTCTTTCTTGTGAGCCATTACGAACTTGCTTGTCAAGGTCATTTCTCCGTTGCCCATCTTGCAGACAGAGTTGGGAATTTGTGGTCAGAGTTGCATGGGGAGCACGTGCACATGCACACACATAACCCCAGCATGAGATGGTTTTATCTGTTGCATATCAAATAGTTTTAAATAGATACTTCTACACTATTTAAAAGCATTTGTCAGAAGATTAGTAATTCTTATCTGAAGGTAATTCTTATCTGAAACAACCTGCAGACTGGCAGTTAGAATAATTTTAGTGTCTTATTTTGGTTAGGAGTGGGTTTCTTGTGTTTTAAACTCAAGATTGGTTTTAATTAACTTGTTTATTTTCAGTAGAGAGTTCAGGTTTACATTTGAGCTTAGAAACAAAGTATTTTTTTTCCTCATTCCAGAGGGAGCTAGACTCTACCTCTCCTATCCTGAGCAAGGAACTGGTTAAAGCCACAGGAACTTTGCTGGATAGTCTCGGGACTTTGATCCAACAGGTAAGTAAGTTGTGTCTTTCCAGCCCCAGGAGGCAGACCACTATGGCTTTTTCTTCACCCTGAGTGTGCTTAGAGGGTCCTTTTGATTTGAATATTGTGTGACCCATAAAATCAATTTCAGAAGCATCTGTATCTTAAAAATTACCCGGGTGGAGCTCTTTGCTATAGAGATGAAAAAAAAAAAACAAGATGTAGAGATGTCTCAGAGCTAATTAGTTTGTGGTTGAAGGTCCAGTACCTAGTTTAGAACTTTCTCCTAGTGTTATTCCTGCCCCTAGTTTATGACTCCTTATCTCACCAGCCACTTAACCATATTTCTTCTTCAGTAGCAAGGCCAGTCTTTTTACCAAAACATTTGTTTGCCAACTAATAGCGTATACCCCTCATTCAGACCTTCTGCTGTAAACACCTGGCCTCTGATGTTCCCCTTTGGGAATGTCATTTCTTGATGAACATTAAGTCAGATTTGCCTTTTGGGTCTGCGTGTTGACAAACGTATCAGAATAACCTTATATTCACAAGATCAGGGGCCTGTAGGTGCTGCCAGAACCTTTTCTCTGCCTGCCAGCCTGCATGTGTTTCCTGTCCATGATGCCCAACCTTGTTTCTGGTTAGACTTGGAGAGGAGGAGCTGTCTGGAACTGAGTGGGAGGTGGCAGTCAGAAACAATCAGGCCTAAATGTCCAGGACAGTGGATGGGAATACTCTTCTCAGACTTGGTCCAGCCTTATTTTGAATCATTTCTCTAAATCATTTTTTGGTGTTTGTTTTATTTTTCTCAACTATCAAAATTTAGATTTCCGAGAATAAAAGTATTGTACGTTCAAAATGTTCTAAAGAATATTTAGAAAACACGGAGATTGAGCACTATTGACAATTTGGTGTATTGCTTTTAGTTGTTTGCTTTTTTTCTTTGAATTCTGATCATGGGTGTGTGACTGAAGAGGCTTGGGTTTTGGGTCCCTTTCAGGAGAAGTGCTTTCCAGCCTGCTATTTGTTATTCTGCTTGTGAATGCTGGTGACCTTTATGTAGGTGCAGAAGCTGGGTCACCTGGGGCTCTTCCAGGAGGCAGAAAGAAAAACAGAAAATGACCTGCAAGTCCGTAGCCATTTCCCTCGGGTCCCAACAGCGGGCTCCAGTATACCCTGTGCTCTCCCAGCTTCCCTCCAGCCTTAGAGCAAGCAGAGCAGAGACTTGACATGGGAGGGTGTCTCTAAATTTAGGGTCTGGGTACAGTGTTTTCTCTTACATCACTGGCCTGCCTTTTGTCCGGGGTAAGAAAAATAATTGAAAGCCTGCGATGTTCCCATTGCTGATGAGGCAGAAACTCTCCATTGAGCCATATATCATTTTTCTTGGCACCTGGTTCCTTGTGCCCTGTTTGCTCCCTGGGCCAGGCCGAGCAAGGGCCACCCATACCTCTCCGTGGAACACTTTCAAGCCCCCGTGACCATAAGTTACTTATTGTCAAACTTGCTATTTCCCTGAGACAAATGGGCAGAACATAAATAAATGCACATGTGTATCTGTTTAGTGTTTGAAAGAAAGTTGGACGTTTTGACCAAAGCACCACCCTCAGTAGGAGAAGGGAGCTAGCAATTTCCAAGCACCTCCCCCTGACTTGTGCAGTTTCCCCCAATTTCCCTGTATCATTCACATGACAAATGTAAGTGGGCCTTATTCTTCCCATCTTAGGGATGGCACGGAGGCTTAGAGGAGTGGGACTTAACAGTCATATAGATAGTTAATTGAACTGTTGGACTACAAACCCCATGTTCTTTCTGCTTTAGCCTACTTTTTGTGTGATGAACTCTGATGGAAACTAGACTAGAATAGAAAGGATACTCTTCAAAGAAGGACATGCAGACTAACGGGACCTGGCATTTGGGTAGAAATGGAGACTTTAGGAACTAGGTGAGTGAAAGCCGGCGTGAGCGCCACATCTGGTGGCAGGGAAGGTGTGCCTGATGAGATGGGAAAGCCGGATGGGGAGCCTCTCAGTTATGTCTCTAGCCCCCAGCACACTGGCTTTCCTGTTTTCATGGGGGCTTGCATGGTCAGAGATGGAAATAAACAGGTGAGCGTATAATGTGCTGAAGAAAAATAAAGCAGGGTAAGAAGGATAGAGGGTGCTGAGGTGTTGTTTCAAAGGGGTGATTAGAGGAGTCATCTCTGATGAGGGGACAGTTGGACCTGAAGAAATGACCACGTACTGTCCGTTCCAAGCAGGAACAGATACAAAGACACCGAGGTAGGGCATGATTAAGGAGTGTATTTAAAGATCCAGGAAGGAGCACAGTGAGGGAATGAGGGAGAGGGCACTGGGAGCTGAGGCTCAGGAAGGAGACGAGCACCGTGCAGGCCTGGTAAGGCTGGATTTACGCTGAGCGAGATGGGAAGCCAGTGGGGGGTTTGGAGCAGAGGGAATATGATGTGACATAGAGTATGAGGCTGTTTACGTTCTGGCTCTTAAACTGAGAAGAGACTAAGGTGGGGGCATGGAAAGAAGGGGGCCATTGCAGTGTCTTGAGAAAGTAGTCAGCCAGCCATTCAGTCCATAGATAATAATCAAACACCATCTTTCGTGGGCTGGAGGACAAATGGCCACCCTTCCCCGTGAGTGGGAGTGCTTCACAGAGGAATTGTGGAGTGTGAGCTGAAGTGTAGAAAAATGAGTAGGAGTTTGCCCCGAGACAGGTGCTGGAAAGAGCCAAGGGTCTGGAATAATTCTGTTGTTTTGGTTCCTCTGTCCAAAAATGTACTGGTTTTATGTGGGAAGAAATTTGTTCTTTTGGTTGGGGGCTGATGGGCTGGTGGGCTGGTGGTAGTGAGGCAGCCTGTGGAAAGAGAAGTGAGTGGCACTCACTTGCTATCAGTAAAACATCCGCAGGGCTGTTCACCCACCAACAAAAGGAAGAGTTGTCTGGCGACCTCTGTCCTCCCTGTGTAGATGCCTCATCCAGGTGATGAAAAGATAAAGTAAGGAAAAGCTGGCCACCTAACTGTGATCTTGTATTATATGTCAGATGCTCCCTCTTTGGAGGGAGAAATGTTTGTGACCTGTGCCTGCCCCTGGAGTGCCTGGTGTCTCCCCTGGAGGCAGAAGGCAAAGTCAGGATCTATAGTACGAAGGACCATGGGTCCCCAAGGAACCAGGAAGCCGAGACAAAAAACTGGGCACATGGCGCCAGAATTTAGGCCTTCTACAGGACGTGGGCAGGGCCCTGGGTCTCTCCTCTCTGCCCTCCGTGACTCTGTCGGGTGGTGAGGACATGAAGTGACATTTCAGGGAATGTAGAGGTGTGTTACTGATTTATTGTGGAATATGTAGAAATGCAAAGTGCGTGATAAATATTTAATGATGAGAACAATTGGGCCAGGAACTCTACAAGGTGCCAGAGCACATTTGTCTATGAGACAAAGCGCCAGTCTGGTGTGAGTCACAGAGCAGCCTGCGGCTGCAGGAACGTGGGACTCATCCTGTTCAGGGCCTTCTGTTCCATGTGATTTACTCTGCCCCGTGCTCTGTTTAGCTTCCTCGTCTTGGCGAGAATTGGGGGCCCTCAGGAAGTGACTTTTGTAAGGCTGGAAGCGAATGAGGCCCGTGGTTGGGACGCAGCCTCGGGTCACCCATGTGATGCTTCTCGTTTCGTCCAGCACTTCACTGTGACCAGGATGGGCACTTCACACCCGCTGCCTTTCCTCCCAAGGCACAGAGGCCTCCTCAGTTTCCACAGGGAGGTTGAAGGTGTTTTAGAGGTGAGGGCGTGCTCTAGGATATGCGCAGTTCCTGACGGATGTGTGTGAACACAAGGCTGTTCAGAGAAAGCCTTCTCTTCGTCCTCCAGAAGATAATCCAAATGAAGTGAAGCCCATCCTCAGGGGGCTCCACTGACTTCTGGTTTGTGCTTCTCGATCTTTAATTTGCGTAGGGATCACCTGGGTGTCTTGTGAAGGTGCAGATTTGAACTGTACTTGGATAGATCCACACCTTGCTGATAAACCCCCACTGGTCCCCAGCGGAGTAGCAGGGTTCTGTCAATCCCATCCCAAGGCTCAGAGGACAGGACATAATATGTTCTGGGGTGTGGCTCTGGAGAGGTCAAGAAAATAAGCTCTTTCTTTCTCTCTCTTTCCCCCACCCTCCTGATACTCTCTTCTCCTTCCCTCCTCCTTCCCTTTCTCTTCCCGATCCCGGCCACCAGCTGCTGAGCATGAACAGCTGGAGTGACATGCGGCAGGAAGTCCTATTCCTGACCAATGCGAATAGCTCCAGCTCGTCCACCCAGATCTACCAAGCTGTGTCCCGCATCGTCTGTGGCCATCCCGAGGGGGGCGGCCTGAAGATCAAGTCCCTCAACTGGTACGAGGACAACAACTACAAAGCCCTTTTTGGTGGCAATGGCACGGATGAAGATGCTGGCAGCTTTTATGACAATTCTACAAGTGAGTGTCTGCATAGACGGAGCCCCTGGCCGGCTGGCCCCCGCCCTGCTTAGTGCTATTCTGGGTCCCTTGTGCATCCTCCCTAGTGTTTACCCTTATTCTCTGGGGCACCATTGGAGATGTACGTGTCTGTTTGCCCAGGAGGCTGAGCTCCTTTTCCTTATCGGTGAACTGTCCCCCCTGCTTTGAATGGGGCCTGGCACATCTCAGGTACATGGTGTGTTTATTAAATTCAAGAGTGAGTGAAAGCCCACCTCCCCAGTTTCCTGGGGCTTGTAGGAGGGGAGTTCCCAGAGAAATCAAGGATCTTCTTCTTTCCTCTCCTCTACCCTCCCCAGACATGCTTTATATTAAAAACTTTAAAATAACAGTTATAATGACAGCAATAAAAGCAAACATTCAGGGAACATTTCCTGTGTACTGGGCATTCTGTGGAAGTTTTCTCATTTAACCCTTCCATGAACCCTACAAGGAAGGTTGTACAACCCCACATTTTATAGGCTCAGCAAGGTTAAGTGACTTGAGCAGAGCCACACCATAGCAAATCCACAAGAACCAGGGTTAAGCCCGGATCGGCCTGGCCTGGTGCTTTTCCCCCGTAAACCACATGGCCTCTGAGATAGCTTGTTAACATGGCGTGTGTACCGTCAAACTCAGACTCAGACATTTGATCTGCTGTTTGTTTTTGGTGCTTAGCTGCAAGGTGGTGTTAAAGAATCTTGTAACTCCATATCTGCTGCTCACACTTGGATGGTTTTGTGGGGATGTGTGTTCTGTGTCTGGTGGCAGCAAGGAGCCAATGTTACAGTTTTAGACAATGGCATCCTTTTCCTTGAAAACACGATGCAAGTGAGCCTTTCTCCATTTCCAACCGCAGGTGTCTCTTTCAGACACTGAGTGAGGCAGCTTTTTGTGCATTACTGTAACACAAGAACCTTTTATTCTTCTCTGGAGTAAAGCACTCCAGACATAGCAGGCTGCTTTGCAAGCCTGAAGGGGATGGCATTAGAGGCAGTTTTCTGAAATGCCATCCGCTCTACTCCCTCACTTGCAAGTCAACCCAAGGGAACTTTCATTTGCAAAGCAGATACAACTATGAGCAAATCCTTTTTTTTTTTTTTTTAATGTATCCTCTCTGCAGCATACAGAGGATGCTTGCCATCCAAAAGAACCAAAAATGAAATTAAAAAAAAAATTCAGGAATCCTTCTGGGTAACCAAACCTCATTGTCTATTATAACTTTGGATTTTTCCATTAGGAATTTTTATTACATATGTTAGATATACTTGGATGAGACTTGTTAAGGGAAGTGTTTTATTTTTGCTAGAAAACTAAAGTCTAAATTCATCTCTCTGTTCTCAATGAAAATGAGTTGGCAGGCTGACATGAGATTATGAATCCAGAGTTATGCATATATGTGCATAGTAAAAACATTTTTCTAGATCTTCTTGGTTATGAGTTATCCCTCTCTATAATAAGCTCTGATTACTTGTCAAGCATTCCTGTAGGGGCTCTCTTGATAACATCTGTTAATCCTCACCACATCTCTGCCAAGTACATAGTAACTTTATTTTAACAGAGGAGCAAACTGAGGCTCAGACAAGTGAAGGTATTTGTTATGTAGCTCGTAAGTGGTGGAGCTGGGATTTGAACCCAGGACTGTTTGGCTAGCTCTAGAGCCCTTGTTAGTTCCTACAAGTATATGACCATGCTTGTGAATACCTACCTTTTGTTGTCTTCATAGCTCCTTATTGCAATGACTTGATGAAGAATTTGGAGTCCAGTCCTCTTTCCCGCATCATTTGGAAAGCTCTCAAGCCTCTGCTTGTTGGGAAGATCCTGTATACACCTGACACTCCAGCCACCAGACAAGTTATGGCCGAGGTAGGTTGCCCAGGCCCAGAAATCCCTCTCCAGAATCCTCCTAGGGTTATAGCAAAAAAGTGAAGGTGGCTTCAAATGGATTATATCAACTATGCTCATGGCTTTTTGGGGTTTCCAAAGAGGGAGAACCACAAGTGTGGCCCAGGCCAGAACTGACTGTAGAGGGCCAGCTCTCCAGCCTTGGGTATTTGAGTCATTGCTGCAGGCAGGCACTTCTTAGGAATGGGAAAGACTGGAAACAGTGACGGAGCATCTTGTCAGGGTCAGCTGAATATCTCATGGCTCTGCCTCTCCTTTTTCCTGCTGCCTTTGGCTCCCCAACTGACTTCAGGTGAATAAGACCTTTCAGGAACTGGCCGTGTTTCATGATATGCAAGGCATGTGGGAAGAGCTCAGTCCCAAGATCTGGACCTTCATGGAGAGTAACCAGGAAATGGACCTTGTTCGGGTGAGTGTCCCTCGGATTACTAGGTGCCTGCTTGATGCTAGACAGGTGAGTTTCTGGTCACTTTGCTAGAGGTGACTGAGATGGGAATTCTTACATTTAACCAGGATAGATGTATTAATAGCATAATGGCTCCAGCTGCCGGTGATAGTGCACGGATGACTCTTTCACGCACACTCACATCCCTGTGTCCAGTGGTCAAAAATCAGTGTTCCAAGAAACTCGGTGAGGGTTGGTGTTGGTGATTGTAGGCCTCTGCCTCTTGTCATCTCTGGTCCTAAAGCATCTTATTTATTCTTTCTGTATCTTGGTAGTTCTTGACACAAAGGCCTGGGTCCTCCCTCCTAAGGCACTGTGTGAGTGCTGAGCCACTGTTAAGGTGTGGAGGGGAATTGCCCTGAGTGCTTCTGAGCCCCTTGAGAGGGATAAGTGCTCTAGAGACAATTGGATTCAAAAAACGGAGGAGTCTGAGCAAGAACAGAATGTTTCCTTTGTATGAGCCTGAGTGCCATTTAATCACACCATCCCTGCCTTGGGCTGAGTCAGAGAGTCATTTGACTATTTCCTATCTCCATGGTGAGGGAGGCCTTTTTCTTTTGTTTCTGCTGCCATTAAGAAGCAGGAATGGATTTTACCAGGTTTCTTGTCTTGACACCTCATCGATAAGAGGGGGCAGCTGGGTTTTAGAAGCAGTGCCTACTTGAAAGCTACTCTTCCAGGCTTAGGATTCTCCCTTGATGCCCTGGGTTGGAGCAGGGGGTGGGAAGTGTGAATACCTAGGGAGCCTTCCAGTGATGGGAAAGCTGGAATCATCTTTGTTCCTCTGTCCTATTACATATGCTGAATTCTTAAATTGGGGCCTTTAAAAACTTAGGGACTTGGGTGAGAAAAACATGAACAATAATTTGCATGGATATATGGAATAATTCCTGATCAATAATAACAGCTCATCCCCTGAGTTTGAGTGTCTGTTGGGCTCCAGTCACTCCCCCAGAAGGATTGACGTGATCCAGCCACATGCAGTGCCAGAGACCTAGGTGTGATTTTGGGCCTCTTCTTCCTGGTCCTGTCCTTGGGATCTGATTTTTACTTGTTGGATGTCTCTCCTTCTGTGTCTCAGAAGGCTATGAGGGGTCCTGTTGAAGGGACTCCATGTGTTTTGTTCCATAAGCAGATAGATGTTTCCCCTACTCTACTGATCAGTTGACTTAAAAAAAAAAATTAAAGATTTTTATTTATTTATTTTTTAAGTAATCTCTATACCCAGCACGGGGCTTGAACTCACAACCCCAAGATCAAGTCACATGCTCCACCAACTGAGTCAACCATTTAAAATTTTTTTTTAATGTGCCCATTGAAAAACGTTTAACTGAAGTATAGTTGACATATAATGTTAGATGCTTCCCTTACTCTTAAGTGGAGAGTTTGGCTTGGATGCTCCAGCAGCTTCTGGCTCCCAGTGCTTAGAGGACAAAGCCCTTGTAAACATGGCCATGGCATTCGCTAGTAATTCTGCTGGCAGAACCTAGGGTGTGCAGTAGGAAATGTAGGAACTATGGCTGGGGAGGAAGGCATGGCACATGGTTTGGAGGGCCTTGTGCGCAAAGCCAAGAATTTTTACCTTAAGCTCTGGGGGACCATGAACAGGTTTTAAGCAAGCAGAGATGCAGATATGTCAGGAGCATTCAAGTATGGAAAGGTGGAAGGCAGAGACCAGAGTGGAGACTAGCCAAGTGGGGGGCCAAGGCTTCCGTGGGAGGTAAAGCCTCATGGTTGCTTGATTGTGGAGGGGGAAAGATTTCTAGCAGGAGGATGGTGGGGATGTCCAGTGGGCCCATGGGTACTGAGGCCCAGAGTGCAGGAAGGTGGTTCAGCTGGAGACGCTGACTTGGGACTCCTCAGTCTGTGGGTGGAAGTTGAGGGAGCCTCTCAGCTGCTCTCTTTTCTTTCTGAAGGAGTGTTTCTCTAAGTCCACAAGCTTGGGCTGCTCAGTCCTCTGTACCCCCTATAGCCTTGTGTCTGGTATGTGAGGTAATGCCTGAGGCTTCTGCTTCTTTTGGGGTAGCTCTTGTGTTCCTTTCTTTTTTCAGCTTTATTGAAGTGTAATTGATATATAAAAATTATATATACTTAAGCTGTACAACACATTCTGATATAGTGTACATTGTGAAATGGTCATCACAAATCAAGCTAATTAACATATCTGTTACCTCACAAAGTAGTCTGTTAGCAAATTTCAAGTATATAGTATTTTTTTTTTTAAGATTTATTTATTGAGAGGGGGCGTGCAAGTGAGCAGGGAGAGGGACAGATGAAGAGGGAAAGCAGACTCCACACTAAGTGCTGAGCCTGACACTGGGCTCAATCCCAGGACCTAGAGACCATGACCCTAGCCCAATACCAGAATTGGACGCTCAACTGACTGAGCCACCAGGCGCCCCAACAGTACAGTGTTGGTAACTACCGTCATTTTGCTGTGCATTAAATCTCCTGAACTTACTCATACTGCATAACTGAAACTTTGTACCATTTGACCTACCCATTTCCCTTATTCCCAGCCCCTGGCAACCACCATTCTACTTTATGGTAGCTCTTATCTTTCTACTGTTTCCAGCTGTGTCTGCGTGCACTGCATCACCCCCCAGTTCGGGAGGCACTTCTGTGTTGAGTCACGAAACCCAATGACACTAAACTGTTCTCCTTTCTGAGCTGCTTTTTGCCTCCTTCATCTCAAGACCCTGCTTTTTCCCTGGCTACCCCTCCTGAGGGTGATCTTAGGTCTCTTGATCCCCCAAGTACCCAAGAATGGCCACGTGATCGGTGGTCTCACGCGGTACATCTTTCCGGTCTTGCTGCCTTCCTGAACCGTATTGCTCAGAAGCCGCACTGGACAGGGCAGGCCTCACCCCGAACGCCGTGTGTCTTCATTCAGCTCTTACTTGTTCGAGTCTCCAAAGAAAGCCATTTCAGAATTACTAACCCATACCCCTGTGAATTTTGTGAGGTAAAAATTTGTTATGTTAACAAAAATACTTCACATATCTTACTGATGATATTGTAAATTGTTACTCCCTATAGGAAAGCAATTTGGGATGAGAATTACAAGAGCCATAAAAAAAGTGCTATCCTGTGTATCTCCATTCTGTACACCCTCGGGGATGTACCCTACAGAAATAATTTTAAAGAAGTCACTGTATGAGAGGAAATGTTATTGCTATAATAATTGTTATTGTGAGAAATTAGAAGTAGGCTAAATTCTTAGCAGTATGGGAATACTTAATGAAATTATGGTATATATACTCAATAATACCATTATGCTCCCATTAAAATAATAAATATGAAGCCACATGGGGGGGAAACTTAAATTGTTAGTGGAAATAAGACTGATTTAAAAAGTAGCAGTGTTTGGCTCCTTAGAGATTCCATTTCAGTAGAGCTAGAATCTCATCTTCCCCTTTGAAGCTGTGATAGGAGTTACACTTGCTTCTCCTTTTCCATGAGCTGAGTTTGAAGCTAACCCACTTTTCTGGCAACACCTGTGCAGGCTTCTGCCCCAGTCCTTTGGGTCTACTGGTTGAACACCAGATTAGTTTGTCCTTCTCTTTCGTGTTGACTTCCATGGGAAACCCAGGGAACAAGACATGGAAGACGGGCCTCTTCTGCACCACAATCCATGCATGCTGCAATTTTACCTGGTTTTATCATGGCACCATTTTCCCAAAGTAAACAGCATAAGTGGGGTTATCTTAATTCAGTCTAGAGATAAGGTGTGTATGAGGAGTCATCAGCTAGAGTCTCCAAAGCAGAAGAAAATATAATGCGGGGGGAAGGTATGGTAGAATCAGAGTCCATGTTTCATGCCCCAGCTTTGCTACTTTTTAGCTGTGTCACCTTATGTTAGGGAATTTTTTTTCTCATCTGCAAATTGGGAATTTTTAGACAGATCTTCCTCATGGAGTTGGGTGAGGTAAAACATATAAATGATCTAATATAAAATTGTGCAGAGTAAGTCTGATCACTGTTGTTGCTGCAGTCAACACTGTTAAGCTAGGCTGGAAACATGGACTCTGGATTCAGCCTAGTCTAACTTTGAGTCTCAGCTCCATGTCTGTTAGCATTATGACTCAGCCTTGGTTTAAGATAATACTTTTTTTTTTTTCTGACCTCTGTATTCTTCTCTTCTGTAAAGTGGCAACACCGTTATCTACCTCACAGTTTTCTGTGAAGATAAAAGAGACAACATATGTTAAAAGGTTAGGTTTTGTAAATCATATAAGACTTAGTATCTAGACTGAGTTGGTGTTTATTGATTGTACTTTCTCATTGGAATGGCAGATGCTATTGGCCAGCAGAAGCAATGACCACTTTTGGGAACAGAAATTGGGTGGCTTAGACTGGACTGCCAAAGATATCCTGGCATTTCTGGCCAAGCACCCAGAGGATGTCCAGTCTGCTAATGGCTCTGTGTATACCTGGAGAGAAGCCTTCAATGAGACTGACCAGGCAATCCAGACGATCTCTCGGTTCATGGAGGTGAGGACTCGTTCCATGGATCATTTGGAAAAGTCTTTTGCTTCTTTCTCTGAGACGGTACAATAAAGTTTGGATTGGAGGAAAGTTTAGAAATAATGTATAATCTTATTTCCAGTATATATTGGGCTAAATTCCAGCCCAATATAGGGCTTGGTATACAGAAGACACTCCTAAATGTTAGTTGAATGACTAAATGAATGAATAAACAGATTAATGCTAGCTTTATTCGGTCTCCAAGAAGTGTTTCTATCCATCCATTGTCTTCTAGGTTTTCCCAAGATTTCATAGCTCAATACCTCACAGCAAGAAAGCATGCCCTTAAAAAGGCATTATTTATGAAGCTTATCTGAGAACTAATAGGATACATTATATTTTAAAAATCTGGTTTTAAAAATTATGTGACTTCATAGGAGCAAATGATGGCTTTTTGGGGGTCTGCTTATTTGGTTAGTTATGGTTGAAAATTGCCAAGAAAACAGAGGAAAATTAAGTATGAATCATTGTTTCAACCTCTTTCTGTCCACAAAAATCAATATAAGTAACTTAACTCTAAATACTTCTAGCATTTCTCTTAAATTGCCGTTAAAAAACCAAAAGGATCTGTTTTCAATCGAATATTGGAAAATGACTAAGGAGAAGATGAGGGGGTGGGGATAGAATTGTCATGCAGTTAGCACGCCCCTCCCAGGACAGTCTGCCTTGGGCGCCGTGTGTTTTCCGGGCTACCAGAGTTCTCATGAAGGCTGTTCTTCCGTCAGTGTGTCAACCTGAACAAGCTCGAACCGGTAGCAACAGAAGTCCGGCTCATCAACAAGTCCATGGAGTTGCTGGATGAGCGGAAGTTCTGGGCGGGGATTGTGTTCACCGGAATCACTCCTGGCAGCGTGGAGCTTCCCCATCATGTCAAGTACAAGATCCGAATGGACATTGACAATGTGGAGAGGACAAATAAGATTAAGGATGGGTGAGTTCAATCCCACCACACCAGCCAGTTTGGGGGACATCAAGAGCAGCTAAAATGACTAGAGGCACTTTGTTTTAAGTAATAATTTGGTAGAAATTTCACCCCCAAATAACTCTTAACTGGTGGCATGATTTTGTTGAAAGTGGCACATTCATCGGTAGAGACAGTTATTTCAAAGGTCATAAAATACCATCTTTTGATTCAGCATTTCTGCTCAAGAGAATTAAACCCATGGCAGTAAATCAACAGGAAGAAAAGAAGAAACAAAGCCTTTAGGTTCCCTGTGCTAGCATTACCCATTTTTACAAAAAAGGGCAAACTGCCAGTAAAAAAGGGAATAATTAAGCAGATTTTGGTATATCCACTTGATCCAATGTTAGGAAGCCAAGGAAGGGGGGAAAAAAAAAACAAACCAACATCCTGGTGGTGGTATGCTCATTCTCATTATATCTGTTTAAAAATATGTGATTTCACTCATATGTGGAATATAAGAAACAGCACAGAGGATCATTGGGAAAGGGAGGGAAAACTGAATGGGATGTCATGAGAAAGGAAGAAAAACCGTGAGAGACTCTTAACTCTGGAAACAAACTGAGGGTTGCTGGAGGGGAGGTGGGTGGGGGATGGGGTAACTGGGTGATGGACATTAGGGAGGGCAGGTGATGTGATGAGCACTGGGTGTTATACGCAACTGAGGAATTATAGAACTCTCCATCTGAAACCAATGACATACTATTATATGTTGGCTAGTTGAATTTAAATAAAAAAATAATTTATGTGCACACTTGAGACTAGAAAATAAGGTATAAATATATAAGATGAAAATAGGTGTTCTGTCTTGGTGGTGGGATCGTGGGTGATTGGCTTTTTTGGGAATATTTGATGACCTGTGATCTGGTTTTAGGTACTGGGACCCCGGTCCTCGGGCTGACCCCTTTGAGGATATGCGCTATGTCTGGGGGGGCTTTGCCTACTTGCAAGACGTAGTGGAACAGGCGATCATCAGGGTGCTGACGGGCACTGAGAAGAAAACTGGTGTCTATGTGCAGCAGATGCCCTACCCCTGTTACGTTGATGACATGTAAGTTACCACTGAGCTGCCATCCTCATGGAACTGGGTAATGCTGTCCCCAGAGAGAGTACCTGCACATACATACTTACACACATGCGTGCACATACATCCGAAGGAGGAGATCGGATGCTTTGATTTTATGTATTTCACATATGTGTTGATACCAAAAAAAAAACTTTTTTGAAATTCATTGAAGATTTTAGGAAATAAGATGCCAGGTATAGGTAGTTGATGGTCCCAGCCACGGCATTGACACACATGTGTACATCCTGGAATCCTTTCTCCTTTTTCATCTGTAGTTACCAGCGCTTCTATTTTTCACATACCCTGCCCTTTTGGTCAATGTTTGCTCAGTCTGCAAACTCCAGATGTGTTGTGACAAACATATGCAAGCACATACACGTGTTTGTATGTCCCCCAAACTCAGAAACAGTGGTCTAGACCTATAAAAGCTGCCTGCGGATCCACTTGTGCACTTACTTTTTATAAGTGGTAAACCGCATTTTGAAACAGTCCAAACAAAACTGAACAAGGCCTTTTTATCTAAGACTTTAGATAATCTTTCAATGCTAAGTCACTAAGCTGCAAAGATCTTGTTGTGGGAACTGTGCCTTTGAATCTAATGTTTTTTTGTTTTTTTTTTTTTTTTTAAAGAGAGAGAATGAAAGCGGGGAGGGGAGAAGGAGGGGCAGAGGGAGAGAGAGAGAATCTTAAGTAGGCTTCATTCGGGTGTGGGGCTTGATCCCATGACCCTGAGATCATGATCTGAGCTGAAACCAAAAGTCAGATGCTGAGCGGACTGAGCCACCCAGGCACCCGCCCACTAGTGATTTCTTGGGAGAGAGCACGGCCAGAGGTGTAGTTGTAGGCATCCAGGATCTCTAATGTCTCTTCCAAACTCTGGAAGTTCTCTCAGTCTCTGTTGTGGTGTGCGTGTGTAGAGATCAGAGTGTAGGAGGAGTGGGGTTCCTCTTCTGTTTGTTTTCTGCTTTGCACTGAGCAGCTATTTCCTTGTGCGGCTCACTCTAGCTTTTCCAAGTCACCCTGAATGATCTTGTCTTTCACCTTTAGAAAGATTAGCCAGAGTTTTCTCAGCCAAGATTTACTCTAGAAAGGATACCTTCAGATGAGGATAGGAGGGGAGCTTAGTGGCATTAAGGGCCTCTGCCTGTTGTCACATAGCTGCTAAGTGCCTAAGTAGTAAAGCTGGGACTTGGGCCTGGAGTTCCAGGGTCCACATTCTGTGTCCCTTTTACTTCATGGCACTGCCTTTCCTGTTCTAGTTTGGAATCTGAATTATGACTGACCAGAGCTGCCTGGAGTCTATTTCTGGTTTATCTGTGATAAAAGTTGTGCAAGGCAATCAGGACATGACCTTGGAGATGTCGAACTCCTGTGAGAGAAGGAGTTGGTTTTTCGGTTTTTGTTTTAATCTGTAAAATAACCCACACCTCACAGACATCTAGTGACTGAAGCAGGCCCCAGAGAAACTCGACTTGGCAGCATGTTGTTCGTTTAACTGTTAACACTACGTTGTGCTCCTCATGAAGCATTTGATACCCTGTACGTTTTGGATTCCAGCGAGCCTGCCCCTTGTTCACTGAGTCTCGGGTCTTCCTCTCGCACGCGTGACTGGGGGGCCCGGGGCTCTGAGCCTGAATCTCACTCCCTGTAATTCTCCCTCGCCCTTCCCTGGGGCCTCCAGCTTCCTGCGGGTGATGAGCCGGTCCATGCCCCTGTTCATGACACTGGCCTGGATCTACTCGGTGGCTGTGATCATCAAGGGCATCGTGTATGAGAAGGAGGCGCGGCTGAAGGAGACCATGCGCATCATGGGCCTGGACAATGGCATCCTCTGGTTCAGCTGGTTCATCAGCAGCCTCATCCCTCTGCTCGTGAGCGCCGCCCTATTGGTGGTCATCCTGAAAGTAAGGCTGCCACACTGACTCCCTGCTGTCCAGGGACGTAAAGGCTGTGAGGAGAAAAGCAAAGATTATTTGGGAGGGAAGGGGTCAGACATGTCATCTACAGTTTCCTCATTCTGTATCTGGGGAGAGTGAGAGTGACTTGCCCAGGGTCAACTCAGCTGGTTGGCAGCTGAGCAGGGCTGGAACCCAGGGCTCTTGCTTCCCACATAGGCACCCACTTACCTGTGCCATGACGTCTGCCAGGCAGTGGTTCACGAAGCATCTGAGAGCTGTTCATCTCCTCAGATGTATTGGTTGGTGATTCTGCCAGAACTCCTAAAAACAATAATCAGAGGGATGTGTATTATTGCAGATTAGGTTTTTCTGGAAGCAGAGGCTGAGAGAGTTTGGTGCAGGGGTACTTATTAGGGATCAATATCTATGGAAGGGATGGGGAAAGTGCAAGATTGAGTAGGGGAAGGAGTTGTGAAATGCAGGATAGGGCCAATCCCACGGGCCCTTGGGGGCATATACAGCTTACTGGAATTGTCCCTTGTTGAGCTGTACTATTCAGGCCCAAGGCCTCCCACCCTGACATCCTAGACCTTGGGCCCCTCAATCAGTCATTGGAATCATGAGCCCCAGGGCTGGGCAGCTTTCTATGGCTGTGACAGACCCAGAGAAGTTGACATCTAGAGTGTGTCTGCTGCAGCAACCAGGCAACACGTTCCCTCTCCAGGGGGCCCTGCGCAGTGCTGTTTTGTGCCACCCCATATATTAATAGGTTTATATGCTAATCTTTCCTTATAATGATTTAAGGAGGTATCATGTAAAAATAAATGTTGTCAAAGAGAGGGAAGTATACTTAGTCTTCAGTTTCCTGGTCAGAACAGTGAGCAGCACTGCTCCTCCCTAATACCTCTCAGATGAGTATGAATAAACCCTTTTTCCCACAGATCATGCGAGGACATGCTCGCTTATTGAGGCGGTGCATTTAATAGGTCTCTTCCTTCCCAGTTAGGGAACCTGCTGCCCTACAGTGACCCCAGCGTGGTGTTTGTCTTCCTGTCTGTGTTCGCTGTGGTGACCATCCTGCAGTGCTTCCTGATCAGCACACTGTTCTCCAGAGCCAACCTGGCGGCAGCCTGTGGGGGCATCATCTACTTTATCCTGTACCTGCCCTACGTGCTGTGTGTGGCGTGGCAAGACTACGTGGGCTTCACACTCAAGATCTTCGTGGTGAGAACCACCCCTGGGAAGTAGCTGCATACAGCCGCCCCTGGTGGTTCACCTCCCCCTCGCAGTCCAAGCTGAGAGCAGAAAATGAGTGTGTGTGTCTGTGTCCATGTGTGTCTGTGTTCAGGGCAGTACAGGATTGCTGAGTCTTTGGGGCATCTTTGGAAGCATAAAATTCTAAAAGTTTTATGCTCTCTCATGCATGCATTTCTGAAATGTGTGTGCATAATGAGGGGTTATAAATAAAATCCTTTTATATGCTGCTGGTGAGCCCACTCCCCTCAAGGGATCTGTAGGTGAATACTTCCATATCTTGTAATTGATCCATTTTGCAAATTCAAATTTCTCTAGGTGGAATTTATATTAGAAGTGTTAGGAAACGAGAGACGAAGAGATGGATAAGTGACTTTTGCCTCTTTCTCACAGAGCCTGCTGTCTCCTGTGGCTTTTGGGTTTGGCTGTGAGTACTTTGCCCTTTTCGAGGAGCAGGGCATTGGGGTACAGTGGGACAACCTGTTTGAGAGCCCCATGGAGGAAGATGGCTTCAACCTCACCACTTCAGTCTCCATGATGCTGTTCGACACCATTCTCTATGGAGTGATGACATGGTACATCGAGGCTGTCTTTCCAGGTACATGGAGCTTCCACATGCCTTTAGCCATCAGCTGGGGAAATGTAATTCCTGGCTGCCAAGCTCTGCCCTGTCTGTGGTAGAATTTCTGCAGGGCCTGGAGCTCCCTGGAAAGTGACTGTGACTTTAGCCCCACGGCAAGCAAACAGACCGAGGAAAAGCAGCTGATGCTTACTACTGCGATAGCCCTCATTTCTTGAGCCCTTTGTGCTGGTGCTGTGCAAAGTGTTGTGTAGACCAGGGGAGTTGCTCTTAGACCCACTTTTTTGCAAATGAGAGAACTAGGACTCAAGTTAACTTGCCTGTGGACACATAGCTGGTCAGTGTTGGTGCTTAGAAGTGACACCAGTTGGGTCATACTGGGTCACCTAGTCCAGGGGGTTCCTCCTTCCAGTGCTGGCCCAGTTCTCTGATTCTGTATCCCCAGGATGAACCACCAGCAGAGTTCCCTGAGTATAGCTTGTGAAGAGTAAGATATGTTGGCTTTAAGCCTTTATCTGTGATTTAATCAAATTAACATTCCTAAAATTCATTTTAGTTCTTCCCTTAATAAATCTCCTTGACCAAGAGTTGCTGTGGATACATTTTTGGATAAATCAAATTCTATGAGAATGAGATTTAATTTTTTCTGCTTCCCCTGGTTTTCCTCTGAGGGAGTGTATGCGGAACATTTATTACCTCTGCATGAGCTTCCTAAAGTGGATGTGCAGTTTTGTATCCTACAGATCTGGGTTCAGATTCTGAGTTCTTCATTTACTGGCTGAGTGACCTCAGTAGGCTACTTATCCTTCAGTTTCCTCTTCTGTAAAATGGGGCTGATAACCTGCCTTGTGGGGTTGTTTGACTATATAGTAGGTCTCAGGAGATGTGAGCTCCCACTACCCCACCTCCATTCCAGGGTACCACTGCCAGAGGCTGTGTCAAGGAAGGAGTAGTTCTGGCTGGGATACCTCGGGAATGCTAGGATGTTGCTGTGCTTGGCTTCCATCTTGGTTTTTATCTTTGCTTGCAGGCCAGTATGGAATCCCCAGGCCCTGGTATTTTCCTTGCACCAAATCCTACTGGTTCGGTGAGGAAAGTGATGAGAAGAGCCACCCTGGTTCCAGCCAGAAGGGGGTATCAGAAAGTAAGTGCTACCAAACCTGCCCTCCCCTTATCCTAAGTGCTGTTGCCCCCACTGTCAGGGACAAAGGATGGCTTTTGCCCTTTAGAGAGTCTGAAACCACTCTAGGAGCAAAGAAATCACAGGAAAGGAAAATTACTAGGAAAGAGGCCCTGATATCTGTACATTCACACCCCCACCCCCATGAACACACTGTTCATGATAAATTAACATCTAGGAAGAGGAGGTAAAGACAACTGTGAACTGTAGAACCATAACCTCGCTGCCTGCCTCGTCATCGTGATAGATATATGAGCCTGTGTAGGCTGATGCCAAGTGGCTATCGGAGCTCAGCCTGTGCTTCTTGATGTTCTCACCCTTCATTACTCAGGGCCCTACTCCTCTCCTGGCTCCTGATTGTAGGTGGGGGTGCCCACAGTTTAGCAAACTGTCTTTTGGGCTCTTTGCTCTGGTTCTTGCAGAAAAACTATCTTTGTGCTAGTGTGGCTTCCTAAGTAGTTAATGAGTTCCTTTCTACCGATCTCTTCTGTGCCTTCCCCAAGTTGCCCGTGGAAAAGTCTGCTGTTCTTAGGCATTCTAGACAACTACAGCTGGCCCTTGCCCACTGTCCCAGCTTCTTCTCCTGCTCTTCCTACTCTTCTTACCCAATCTCCTCTTTTTTCAAAGATTTTATTTATTTATTTGGCAGAGATCACAAGTAGGCAGAGAGGCAGGCAGATAGAGATGAAGGGAAGCAGTCTCCCTGCTGAGCAGAGAGCCCGATGTGGGGCTTGATCCCAGGACCCTGGGCTCATGACCTGAGCTGAAGGCAGAGGCTTTAACACACTGAGCCACCCAGGCGCCCCTTACCCAATCTCCTCTTAACACCAGCCTTTGGATTCAGTCTCCTAGAACATGTCCTGTTCTTCCACATCCCCATGCCTTTGTATGTACTCTGTCCTCTCACAGGAGAACCCTTTCTCTGACTTGCCTGCTTTCCTCCTCCTTCCTCAAGATCTAGTTCTGTATCCCTACCCCTGAAGTAGTCCTTCTAGATTCCCAAGTAGTCAGACAGTTCCTCCTCCAAGATTGCGTGACATTGAAAAACAAGCAAAAGGCCTTTCTATTTAAAATAATTATAGACTCATGGAAGTTGCAAAAAATAGTATTGGGGGGGTTTCCCTTGTGCCTTTCATTTTCGTTTCCCCCGGTGGCAATACCTTGCATAACTACAGCGCAGTATTGAAACCATGACATTGGCACTGGTACAGTGTGTAGACCTCTTTCAGACTGTAGAGTTTTACAAGTACTCATTCATGTGTGTGTATTTAGCTCGGTGCACTTTGCCACATGGAGATTCATGTAATCAGCTCAGTCAAGATGCAGAACTGTTCCATCCAGACAGACTCCCTCATTCTGCCCCTTGAGAGCCACCCCCACCAACTTCTTCCCCAGTTCCTGAGACGTGTCAGCCACTACTCCTTTCTCCACATGGTATTTCCAGAATGTGATATAAATGGAACCATATACTATGGAACATTTTGAGTTTGTCTTTTTGTCACTCAGCATCATTCCCTTGAGATCCATCCAGGCTGTGATGTGTTTCAACAGTTCACTCCTTTTCCCTGCTGAGTCGTGTTCCATGGGCTGAGTATTCCACAGCTCTACGGCATCTTTAGATGTGTTTTTTAAACCGCTTTTAGCTTCCTGTGTTTTAATTGCTTGCCAAGTCTTTATAAATTGTGAATGTGCCTTTATCAGTGAATTCCCATCACCAACACTCCTGCCCAAATAGGCCCTAAATAAACGTTTGCCCGAGAAACCAGAAGTATCCATGGAGAGAAGACAGTTGTGAGAGCACGAGCCGAGCCCCTGTGTCTTTGTGCCGCACTCTTCGGTATTTGCCGTGGGTTCATTCCCATCCTGTCTTCTGTCTTCTGACAGTCTGCATGGAGGAGGAACCCACACACCTGAAGCTGGGCGTGTCCATTCAGAACCTGATGAAGGTTTACCGGGATGGCATGAAGGTGGCTGTTGATGGCCTGGCCTTGAATTTCTATGAGGGCCAGATCACCTCCTTCCTGGGCCACAATGGAGCTGGGAAGACCACCACCATGTAAGAGGAGGGTGTGACTGTCAGAGTCTGCTGTGGGCAGTTTCCAGAGTGCAGTTAGAAATCAGGATGCAAGGGCACTGCACTGGTCACTGGGGCAAGGGCAGCAGCGCTGAGGGGAGGAGTTGACGAATGTGAGATATTATCTCATCACAAGAGTGCTTTCCTTACTGCCGGTTTTGGCTAGATATTTCCTCGGCCTGAAAACAGCCTGGGAGCCCTCTTGGTGACCTTTCCCGTTTGGTTCTCAGAATTCTGCACTGTTCCTGGAACCCTAAGGCTGTGACAGCTCTGAGAAATGGTCTCCTTTTGAGCTGGTTTTGTTAGAATTATGAAGCAAGAATATGGGAGGATTTGATATGTTGGAGGGAAGTAGTGATTTCCAGGAGCTCTGTCGCTTAGGAGGTGTGAGAAACAGCTGGCCATGTACTGCCTTTTCTGGGACCGATAGAGACCTATAAAGACCTTATGACGGGCAGCTTCACGAGGGAGCATGGGCCATAAACACCAGAGTTAGCCTCAGTGACTTTCAGTGCGGTCCCTCAACTATTGCCAAGGGCATATCTTTTCCTGTTTTTTGTTGTTGTTGTTGTTGTTGTTGTTAATGCAAAGTCAATATATGAACATTGCAGGTAATTTTTAAAAGGTACACAGAAATCCTACTGCCTAACACAAAACACTATTTTTATCACTAAATAACTTCTTCTGGTCTGTCCATTTTTCATGGACATGATTTTAGACTTACAAAATGTATATTTCAAACTGTACTTTCCATTGCAAAGTGGAGTCATTAAAAAAACACTTGTCCTGATAATGCCCTTTCCAACACATAGGCCTGCTCCTGGTTATCCACTAAAGCAAAGACTTGTTTGCTTTGTAGGGGTCAGTTCGGGTCTGTTAGGAAGGAATGGGGGTACGTGTAGGGGGATTGATGCCTCTGCTGTAGGTGCCCAGGCTCTGCGCCCCGGCATGGAGCATTTCCGGGGGAATGGGGATAACCCTGACTCTTGCCTCTTAAACTTTTGCACTCAGGTCAATCCTGACTGGGCTGTTCCCTCCCACCTCGGGCACTGCCTACATCCTGGGGAAGGACATTCGCTCTGAGATGAGCAGCATCCGGCAGAACCTGGGGGTTTGCCCCCAGCATAATGTGCTGTTTGACATGTGAGTACCAGTGCACACTGAGAAGCAGACCCTGCCTGCATGCGTGTGTCATGAGTCATGGGTGGAGAGGGACTTAAGCATTCTACCTTCTATGAGGGGGTGGTGGGTCTCACCGCCCTGCGCGGTGAGACCTGGTTGTCCTTCCGTTTTAGGAAAAGCAGGAGGTGATTGTTGGGTGAGAGATGTCCCATCAGTCCAGCTGGTGGGCGAGCCCTTGGGAAATGGTGATTTCCATTACTGACCCTTTAGGGGCCAATTAGCCGGTCCCTTCTCCCACTACACTCTGGCCCAGCATGTCCTGCTGAAGACATTGCTTCCTTTCAGGTTGGCCTGTCTGCAGTTCAGGCCCCCCCCCCCCCCCCCCCGCCCAGGGAGCCCTCATGGTGGAGCTGAGAAAGACCTGGGCTCTGGGACCTTGGGCAAGGACTTCTCCGCTTCTGGGTCCCCATTTGCTCTTACCTAAATTGAACAACTCAGGTTCATGTTCTTCACAGGGACCTCCCTTCTTGCACATTCTGAGTTCCTGGAGGGGGCTGCTCCAGGTGAATTCTGACCCAGTTACTTGGTCGATGGGGCTGTGGGGTGGGCCCCCTGAGGGCCTGAGATTAAAAGTTGCGACGGCCTGATGTCTGGTGGCCAGGCCTGCTGGAACTAGGCTGGAACAGAGCAGTCACATTCCAGCTTTGGCATCTTCAGCAGCTCCAGTGGTTGCTTACAGTTGTTCTGTCTTGATTCTTCCTGTTATTTTTCAGAAGTTGATAAAGTTAGACAAGGTGAGGGAGGGGGCAGTGGAAACGTGCGTGTTTTCTTCTGTTCTGGGTCAGGAAGCACTGTGGGGTGTGGAGTTGACCTGCCCTTGCGTCCCCAGGCTGACTGTGGAAGAACACATCTGGTTCTATGCACGTCTGAAGGGGCTCTCGGAGAAGCACGTGAAAGCAGAGATGGAGCAGATGGCCTTGGACGTTGGTTTGCCACCCAGCAAACTGAAAAGCAAAACAAGTCAGCTGTCAGGTGAGTTCCCCTTCTTCCAATACCCTGCGCCCCACCCATGGGAAAAGCAACAGCTGCCCCAGTGTCCCAGTGTAGGGGTGGGTGAGTAGGTCAGAAATGCGTCCCTGGCTTGTCCCCAGGTGGGTGCCTCCATTTGTCTCTCAATGCCTCTGCTTTCGCTGTCTGGGGCCGGTCCTGGAATGTCTCTCTCTCACAGGTGGAATGAAGAGAAAGCTGTCTGTGGCTTTGGCCTTCGTTGGGGGATCCAAGGTTGTCATTCTGGATGAGCCCACAGCCGGTGTGGACCCTTACTCCCGCAGGGGAATATGGGAGCTCCTGCTGAAATACCGACAAGGTAGCTGATGTGTGTTTATCTCCAGGGAGGGAGGGAGAGGCTCTTGAGAGGTACGCCTGTGGCTGTGGCTCATGGCTGTTCTTGACAGAGCAGCAGAATTGCTTCTCAAGAACAATAAGGGACTTCTTTTCTTTTTTCTTTTCTTTTTTTTTTTAAATTAATTAATTTATTTGACAGACAGAGATCACAAGTAGGCAGAGAGGCAGGCAGAGAGAGGGAGGAAGCAGGCTACCTGCTGAGCAGAGAGCCGATGAGGGGCTCGATCCCAGGACCCTGAGATCATGACCCAAACCGAATACAGAGGCTTTAACCCACTGAGCCCCAGGGACTTCTTTTCTTAAAGCTCTATGCTCACCCATGGTATGGATGTGGAAGGAAGGCCTGGTTTATAAGACACTTAACGTGTATGCCCTTCATTATCTAGGGGCTGGCAAGAAGAGAAATGGGGATAAGGGCATGGTCCCCAGAGCTACCTCTAGCTTAGAGCTTACAATGTCTATTGTAGCTGTGTTCCCTTTTAGACTGATGACTGAGAACAGAGGCTGTGTCTTTGTTTATCTCTGTCCCCAGCATGGTACTCTGTATATGTTTGTTGAAAGAGTGGATGAGCAGATGAGGAATATGGACTTTGGAGCCAGTTCCCGTTGGCCCTGAGACCTTGCAAAAGTCATTTAACTTGTCTCCATTTCTTTGCCTATAATAACAGTAGTGCCTGCCTCGCAGAAGATTTAGTTAAATAAGAACGCATGCAGGCCACCCAGCACCCTGCCTGGTATGTGGCAAATTCCCAAATGAATGTTCCTGTTCTGATTTCTGTGAGGATGGCTTTGCCACGCAGGCTTCCAGATTCTTCCGCCTCAGTGGCCCCTGCTGATCTATCTGTAGTTCCAGCTGCTTCTGTTGTTGAGAACCAGTAGGCCTCACTTGTCCCACGTCCTTGTGTTTGTGCCTGGCAGGCCGCACCATTATTCTCTCCACGCACCACATGGATGAAGCAGACATCCTGGGGGACAGGATTGCCATCATTTCCCATGGAAAGCTGTGCTGTGTGGGCTCCTCCCTGTTTCTGAAGAACCAGCTGGGAACAGGCTACTACCTGACCCTGGTCAAGAAGGATGTGGAATCCTCCCTCAGTTCCTGCAGAAATAGCAGTAGCACTGTGTCATACCTGAAAAAGGTGAGTTGTATTTTTGGTGCTGGGCTGGTGCCGGGCCCAGGGAGTCAGGACTTGTTTGGCTGGGAGTGGCCTGTCCACATCCACACCATTCTGCCACTTGGGGGTCACCGTCTCCCTGCACTGTGGTCCCTTTGGAGTCACATGGTATTTCCTTTGTGGAAAGCTCAGGCCACATCTGTTCCTGTAGTCAGTGTGGTTGAATCACACATGTTATTACTTATGAACTTTTTTTTTTAACTCCCATCCTCTCCAAGTGCAGAGCAATAGTGGGAGGGAGGTATTGTGATTATTATCCCAGATTAGGGAAATGAGGCTTGTAGGTCACTGAGCAGGTAAATAACAAGAGGTGGGACCAAACCCCGATAACCAGGTAGGTTTTCCTCTGTTCCACAGTACATGCCTGTGATTCATTTGTGTGCTGAAACCAGTGGCACCTAAAACATTGACATCCCAAACTTCAACTCCTATCTGCTTATTTACCTTTTAACTAGTGCCCGGTTACTCGAAGTGTGAGGACCAGCAGCACTGGAACTACTTGGGAGCTTGTTAGAAATGCAGAAACACGGGCCTCGCTCAGACTCACTAAATCAGAATCTGCATTTTAACAAGGTCCCCTGGTGGCTCAACAGAAATCAAGCTTTGAGAGGCCCCGAGCCAGACAACTAGGCAGGTGAATCCCATGCCTAGGAGGGTCAGTGAGTGCCTGGTGACAGCACTCAGCGGCCAGCTCTGTGCTGACCTCCCGTGCACACAGCACACACGTGTCAGACGGGGGCTTCAGAAGCCACGGCTGCCCGGTCAGTTGCCTCCCAGGAGGAGCCACATGGTAGAGCCTCATGGAAGCCCTCCCTGGCGAAGGTGCTGGTGGCTGTACCTTGCTCGGTCCCTGACCCATTCTCACCTCCTTCTTTGCCATCAGGAGGACAGTGTTTCTCAAAGCAGTTCTGATGCTGGCCTGGGCAGTGACCATGAAAGTGACACGCTGACCATCGGTAAGGACTCTGGGGTTTCTTATTCAGGTGGTGCCTGAGCTTCCCCGAGCTGGGCAGAGTGGAGGCAGAGGAGGAGAGGTGCAGAGGCTGGTGGCGCTGACTCAAGGTTTGCTGCTGGGTTGGGGCTGGGGGTTGGGGTGGGGGTTGGGAGAGGGTGCAGCTTGGTGGCAGATTGGCTTAATGCTTGCTGGGGAGCGTGGCGCTTGGTGTGGCAGCTGGCAGGGCAGTGTCCCCGAGAGGCTGACATGACTGGGGGTGGAGGATCTCCTGGGGAATAGATCTGGCTGGTTACTGGTGACTAGGGATGAGGAGCTGAGGGCCAGGCCCTGGGGGAGGGATTGGATCTCAGTAGCTCAGAGACCGAGAGCCCAGGAGATGGAGAGCAGTCTGCTGGGTCTTCCTTTGGAGCTATACATAGGACACCAGTGTTACCAGTAACACCCATGGAGCAGAAGCCTTTACTGTGCCCATCTGTGCCCAGTCCTAATACCTGGCGTTTTCCAAGGAGATGTCTCCTTCCACAAACTGTTTGATTAGTCCCTTATTGACATAAAGAGAAGGAGCCTCCTTTAGAAGGTTAGGAAGGGAGAAGAATCATTTAATTTTTCTTTACTCAGGTTTTCCATGGAAGAATCTTAGAGTTTAGGCAATAGACACAAGACTTTCAACCTCTGAAAGTCTTCCCTCCTTCCACCCACCATTCCTTCCCTCAGCCCTTCTGTCCTTCCTTCCTCCCACCCACCCACCCACCCACAATGTACTGAGAACCTATAGTGTTCCTGGCTTTGGTGATACAGAGGTGAATAAGACCTAGTCCTTGCCCCAGGAACTCTCAGGCCAGAGATGAACATGTGGAAAGACTTGAGTATCGGAAACGGGTATCATGTGTGGGTAGCTGGCTTCTGAGGAGTGGGCAGAGGGAGAAGGTGAGGCATGGCTGGCTCTTGATGGGAGGCCTCTGAGCCGGCTGAGCCGTCTTTGTGCTTTGGTCCCTACAGATGTCTCTGCCATCTCCAACCTCATCAGGAAGCATGTGGCTGAGGCTCGGCTAGTGGAAGACATTGGGCATGAATTGACTTACGTGCTGCCCTACGAAGCTGCCAAAGAAGGGGCCTTCGTGGAACTCTTCCATGAGATTGATGACCGGCTCTCAGACCTGGGCATCTCTAGTTATGGCATCTCGGAGACCACTCTGGAAGAAGTAAGTTCGTTGACTGACTGTCTGAATAGAGCAGGTTCCACAGTCCCAAGGCCAGACAGGTAGCCTCCTTTTCCCCCAGAGGAATAGGATTACCATGGAACTGGTCATTTGAGTCCTTACATCATTGATTTTGGGGTATTATTGGACACAGTTAACCCTTTAAAGTTGTGGTGGAAGATAGCAGGAGAGCTGTATTAGGATGGCTCCCTGACATGGCTGTGTTGTGGTCACGCATAGGAAAGAGCCAACATTTATGGAAAATCCACGTGTGCCTGGTGCTGAACTGGGTGTGTGGGGTTGTTTGTTTTAATTATTATAGGGACTCCTGGGTGGCTCAGTTGGTTAAAAGTCTGGCTCTTGATTTTGACTCAGGTCATGATCTCAGGGTCGTGAGATTGAGCACTGTGTCAGGCTCCGTGTTCAGCGCGTAGTCTGCTTGGGAGTCTCTCTCTCTCCCTTTCCTTCTGTCCACCCCCACCCTTATCCCCCCACCCCGCTCATGCATACTCTGTCTCTTTAAATAAATAAAGTCTTATAAAAATCATTGCAACTTAATATTATTCCCATAATAAGATGATAAAGTGGGCACTCAGGGATACTGAGCTAGGGTTCAGCATTGAGGGTTTGGGCTACAAAACCCGTGCTCTCTTTACTGTGTAGCAGCACCACCTCCCTTTAGAGATCAGAGCTTCATAAACCTGGAAGGCTGGAAAGGATACAAAAGTTGTCTGGCCCATTGGTCCCCAAGCTTGGCCATACAGAGAAATCATCTGTGGGGTTATTATTGACGATAGAAATTCTAAGTCCTCAGCGCCAGGGTCTTTGGGTCAGAATTTCTAGAGGTAAGACCTCAACGTCTGTGCTTTTATTACATGCTTTCTGGGCCGTGGTCTGTAGTTCAGAGTTTAGAAATCATTGGCTAGTTCACATTCTCTTATGATGTTTGAGTCTCTGCCATAATATTTCTAGTAATGGGGAACCCGTCGTCTTTTGATCATTTGGTCTTGGATGACTTATCATGATGCTGGCCTACTCAAAGATCTGGGGGCCATACACCTGGAAGAACCCACCTAACATGCTCCCTGTAGATTCAGGACACATTTCTTCTCTAGTGTTCTAATGTCCTACCTTTAATTTGAAAATGATTGTCTGGATTGATAGTTCTCACAACTGGCGATGTGTTCTCTGGTGAAAAATGCCTTCACTCCCAAGTGACTGGCAAAGTATTATTGATAAATGAAGCTTTTACTTTTTGTCTTCAGGGGCTAACAAGCCACTCAGTAATGTAATAATCATGGCGGTGATGGTTGCTCTCATCATATGGTGCTTATACTGTTCTCACTCCCGTTTTTCAGATATTTCTCAAAGTGGCTGAAGAGAGCGGGGTGGATGCGGAGACCTCAGGTAAGCCTCTGGGGCAACTGTACGCTCTCTGGGCAGTGCCTCCTGTAGGCTGTCTTAGCTCACCAGTAGTGTGCCTTTCCCTTTCACTTTTTTATCCCATTCTTATTTTTAGTGTATACATTTGTGACAGATGAGGATGGCTTGTTTTGTTACAAATAAAATAAAATGTGGAATTCTTTCCTTTTGCCTGCAGATGGCACCTTGCCAGCAAGACGAAACAGAAGGGCCTTTGGAGACAAGCAGAGCTGCCTTCGCCCATTCACTGAAGATGATGCTGTTGATCCTAATGATTCTGATGTAGACCCAGGTCTGCTTGGGCGAGATTTGTGTCCCATTGTTTGAAAGTGAATTCTTGTCTAGTATACTCCCACGTTTCCTTTTAACGAACAGCCTTGAGCATGGGATGATAGATGCCTACAGGGTCCAAAGGGAAGTGGGAAGATGAAAAAAGCTGCATTCCTTACAGCATTGGGCAAACTATCAAACCTGAAGGATCCCACCCTCATCACTTTCTTCATTTAGTTGAGATCTTTCACTTGAGACACGTATAAAAGGATGGCCCCTCAGTCTTCTGAATCCATTTATTATCTTTTCTGTGGAGACCCAGTTTCTTGCCTAGATAAGGTGTTTAAATTGTTAAATAAATATTCTTTGAATGGATGAATGATTTTGAACTAAGTCACCTTTTAGAGCTAATTGTACCCAAGACTTAGATATTCTGGTAGAGTGTGTCCCTGTGTGTTTGACTGAGATGGAGAAAGGGAGGCAAGAAGTCAAGCAAATATTGGTGAGATGTGAAAGCACCTCAGTTAGGAATCATTAGTTTAGGACAAGGACTTTTGTACAATTTTATACAATTTTGAGTTACAGAAACTTTTTTTGCTCTCCCAGTCCTGCTCCTATGCGTGTGGGGCTCTCATGTTTTCCCTGATTTCAGACATTGTCAGTACTTAGATCATTTGAATGTGTCCACCTTTTACCAAAATAACAGATGGTAGGCAAATCAGCATTGTCTGTTCTCAATTCTGTCAGCCAAATGCATGGCTTGTCTCATAGAATATTCTATCGAGGATGACGTGGTTCATCTGAATGACTTGATGTACAACAGTTATGTGTGAACACTTCTCTTTGGTTGTCTCAAGGCACCTTCATTTTCTGCACTCCTCACACAAGAGCTGGAAGGGAGAAAGTGCCACTGTTGGACATCTGGGGTCCTAACTTTTCCTGGGACAATGATTTGTCACGAAAGCCCTTGACTTCTGAGAGACTTTGGCTTTCAAACACAAGCCTCCAAGATGGTTGCTGAGGATGCTGGAGGGAGGAGCGTAGTAATATGAAAACTGCCTCAGATCATAGGTGACCTGTGGTGTTGTCTTCCTGCAGAATCCAGAGAAACAGACCTGCTCAGCGGGATGGACGGCAAAGGCTCCTACCAGGTGAAGGGCTGGAAGCTCACACAGCAGCAGTTTGTGGCCCTTCTGTGGAAGAGGCTGCTGATTGCCAGACGGAGTCGGAAGGGATTCTTTGCTCAGGTGACAAGTGCTGCTCCAGGCCAGCAACTCTGGCTTCACGGGTGGGCTGCAGGCTCCCTGACCAGTGAAGGCAGGAGAGGGTCGTGGGTATGGGGTGGATGCTGGAGCCAGACTTTCGTCTTTCAATCCCAGTCCTGCTTCCTGTCACTCACGCATCTGTGGGCAAGTTAACTTCTCTGTGCCTCCTTGTCCTCATCTTTAGAAATGAAGATAATGTGCCTATGACGTAGGGTTGTTATGAGGATTCAAATGAGTAAGTGCTTAGAATGGGCCTGGCATTTAGTAGTGCTGTGTGTGTGTGTGTGTGTGTGTTCACAAGTTTTATGGTAGAGGATGGCGTAATAAGGACAGAGTTTAGAAAAATTGGCTGGGCAAATTCAGTTTTTGTAACCTGAGATGCACTTGACATATAAACGTCTTGGAAACGTGACTTTTCTCTAAGTTGATGTTGAACTGCAAGTTGATAGAAAGGTAGCCAGACAGGTCAGAAGAAAATGGGCAAACAGAGAAGACTCTACTCTGCTGCCTGCGTGTTGGTGTTTGTATGCTAACTGGTTTGGTCAGTAGAGATAAAATTATCCTGCTGCATAAAATCGAGTACAGAGAAAGCATCTGCAGAAATTCTTCCCTGCAGACTATGTGGGTAATGCAGAAAGTTTGAGTTTGGAGCACAGAGACCTGGGTTTGAGTTCTGGTTCTGCCACCTACTGGCTGTGTGACCTTGGGCAAGTTGCTTAGTCTCTCTGAGATCGATTACTTTGTTTTTTGATTGGTGATAGGGTTGTAACAATAATGAAATGAGATAATTGTCATATAGTATTTTCTCAGAAAGAAGGATTTAGGTAGTGACCCTTTTTGAAGTCATTCCATGGTGACAGTGGTTGCTGTTCCCTTTCAGAGTGTGGGATCTGACTGGGTCAGTTAGTCTGTAGATTACAAGTGAGATTACTGAGGCCGCAGCAGGAGTGACTTCCCGTAGATACACTTGTGGCAGACACAGAACCAGGCTTCGTGTCTTCTGGCTCCTGGTGCAGGGCTGGTTCTGTCGGCCTTTCTCTGAGCTGAGCTGGGCTCATGGCTCATTGTGGTCTTTCTTGGGTCTTCAGAGGGAAGAGGGCAGGACCCAGTGTTCTGAGTCCCCCTGACATGTGATCACCATTTTCTCTGTAAAGTTTTGAGCTTCATGCCTCTGCTGTGTGGCCACAGCCTCTGGCTTTGTGCTGTCAGCCTCCGGAAATGCCCTGGAGGGAGGAGGTTTTGGTTTCAGGATCTGCTGCTTCCCACCTGCCACGAATGCCTTGGTGGAGCTTTGTTCTGGGTCCTGTGGTGCTCACTTGCATGCTGCCTGGTCTGGGAGGCTGGCTGGACTCTTAGGGGCTTGTGCCAGGCCCCTTTCTCTGACATTTGCCCTTGTTTTGTTTGTTTTTTTGTTTTTTTTTCCATTTCCTTTCCCCCTCTATCCCCTGGTTGTAGATCGTCCTGCCAGCTGTGTTTGTCTGCATTGCCCTGGTGTTCAGCTTGATTGTGCCCCCCTTTGGCAAGTACCCCAGCCTGGAACTTCAGCCTTGGATGTACAATGAACAGTACACATTTGTCAGGTACGTGTTTGCCTTCTGTGCCCCAGGAGAGAAGAGAGCTCAGGCAGACCAAGTGTTGACACTGCTGAGGGCCGATGGGAGGTGGACTCAAGAATCACAGGGTGGGATGGATTTTATCAGCTGTTCTAAAGCCCCGACACAAACTAATAGTGTATGCAAAGAATGGCAGCGAACTGAACCTCCACTAATAGACCCACCTCTCTTCCTGCTTTTGAGCTCCTTTCTTTTTATTCTCCTGTCATTGGGAACGGTCATCTGCGTTTTACCTAAATAATCTGCCCTTGCAAAACATCTGTGAGGAAGCTGTAGTCTGTGGGCTTTTCATAGCTATGTTTTAATTTTGTCGTTTTGTCCCAGGGCTTCTGTACATGATCACAGCTTTATACCTCCAGGTTCTTGTTTGCAGGGTACATTTTGTGTGTTTATTGTGTTACAGATATTAAAGAGTGTTCTTTAGAGAATGTTAGCTACTCTGTAACAATCTAGTGCTTCAAACAAAGGGACAAAGGAATTTCTCTACTTCCTTCCACAGGAATTTTCCTCAGTCTTGTAATATTTGTAGACCTTTAGATGGGGAGAAGTATCTCAGTGACGTAAAAGGGAAGCTTTAAAACAAACAACAAAAACAAAAAAATACATGAATACGCAAATCGGTTCTTCCTTCTCTAGCCCCGTGTTTCTTCCTATTTGGTTCATGTTTCTAGGATAATTCTGAAAGTATTTTTGAAAAACTGATGCTTAACGAATTCCTTCACATTAAAAAAGTATGTATATATATAGATAGATAGATAGATGTGCATGGGTGTTTATACACGTGTGCACACCCGTATGCACAACTCCATTCATTACAACTTACACAAGCCGAGAGGGCTGTCCCTTATCTTGATCTCAAATACACAGTCAGTGTCCGCTCCTTTTGGGTACATTTTGTATTTTGCTCATTTCGGTTAAGAGCACTTGGCACACAGGAAGTGCCTAATAAAGTGTTCTGTTTAGAAGAACAATTCCACTTCCCAGTTCCTGGTTTTAATGAATCGCTGAGCTGGCTGCCTCTCATGTACCCACAGTAATGATGCTCCTGAGGACATTGGCACCCAGGAACTCCTGAATGCCCTCACCAGACACCCTGGCTTCGGGACCCGCTGTATGGAAGGAAATCCGATCCCGTAAGTGCCCCTTGAGCTCTGAGACCCTCGACGGCTGGGTTGTCTTCTGCTTGTCACCTGGTTCGATGTCTGCTATATTATGTTTATCAGCTATGATAGATGCCACATGGTGACTAGGATCATTTGTCCTTTGAAGCATTTTTTATTTTTAAAAAGCTGATGTAATAATCTAACCAGAATCTAGGAATGAACCGAGCGAACTAGGAGAGTTTTCTATCATCCTGCAGAGCAAAATCACTACAGACATTTATTTGCTGCTTTAGAGATTAATATTTAATTCAAACAGCACTTTGTACAGATCTAGCACTTTCCCCTTCTTCTCTTCTGCCAGCTCCTGTACCTAAAAGCAGAGATAAGCTGCCATTATATAGAATTTGCAGTTTGACTTATCAGCTTCTTCACTTTACCAACCCACAAACGTGTTCTATATTATTGTGTATAAAAATGGATATTTTCTTCTTTTGCGGTTGCATATCTTTGTACTTTCCTTCAAAATCCTTTTTAGGGAAGTAGGTAGTATATGGATAAATACAGTGAAATGTCTCTGTCTCTAAGTGGGCTGGGGGGAGGGATGTTTGGAGGTCTTCATGCATAACAACTGTGAAGAGAGGTGAGTTTCCAAGTGACCCAAGCCAAGGCCCATGCAGGTTCCAGCCTCAGGTAGAATGACGTTCTGGCTCAGTTATAACGCAGACTTGGAGGAATTATAGAGAGTGTGGAAGGTATAGGAAGACTGGAGAAGGATTAACTTGAATTCTAGGTTTTAAAGGGAAGTTACTGACTTTGCAAGTGGACAGACCAGTGAGCCAGTTACCTGGGCATGCAAGGTTTCAGAGCAGATTTCTAGATAAATAACTACCATGTCCTTGCTAGCTCTTATTATCCGATATTTACTAAACATTTGCTGGTACTTACTGCTTCTTAGGTAAGTAAGCCCTAGCAGCCGATATCAGTTCCTAAAGAACAAAATGACTGTGATGGAAAAGGGCATGGAGACATCCTCTCTGAGGTCAGAAGACTTTTTTGACTTTTGACATACCTGCATGTTTCATAGGTGAGGTAGAAGAATGAGATAAGGTGGATTCATTATACACCACTCCTGAGCAGTGTGGACTCAGATAAGTGGCAGCATAGAAGGAGCTGGGTCTGGGCTCAGGGCTAGACAGGTTCAGACAACAGAGGTCTGGTCCCTGCTGTCAGAGGATTCACAGGGTTGGGGCAGAGCACCGCTGTGTGTGTGTATGTGTGTTTGTGTGTGAGGGGTGGGGTGATGGAAGGTCTCCATTCTGGCAGCTTTTCCTGAATTCACATTCTAGGTTTCACCAAAAGGAGTACAACTGAGGGGAGTTTGACTGGGACATTGACTGTGGCATTGAGCTTTGTCTCAGCCAGTCATCTTGTGAAGTTTTTGGAGTGTGAGCCCCGTGTCTTACTTTGACTTTTCCATCAAGTTACAGTGCCTTAGAGAGAACTAGAGAGCAGTGCACTGATCTGTTCCTTTGGTGTTTTTAGTACATAGAAGAATAACATAAAGAGTGTGGCTACACATTATAGAATCTTGGAACTGGAAGGGATATTAGAAATGACATGTTCCAACATGTCATTTTGTACTTTATTTTACTGGTGGAGAAGGTAAGACCCAAGAGGGCAAGCGTGTTGATGATGGTCCACAGTGATTCAGAGCTCGCCTCAGGCATAAAGGCCTCGTGATGCTTGCAGACAACCTAGCGCTTCATGTACTGAGCACCCTCACTGCATCCCCTCCAAACCCCAATTCTGTACTCATTTTAAAACATAAAGCGAACCTGGCCATTCTGCGCCAGATTCAGGGAACATTGAGCATAACATGCAGACTCCTTCCCAGGCCCATGTCGTCTGGCACCTGCTTCGCTCCATCCGTCATCTCCCATCATTCTCCCTCCTACCTCATCCCGTCCCAGCTCACTGCCTTCCTGCTGTTCCTCAAACATGGAAGTTCTTTTCTTTTGAGGGACTTTGTACTCATACCTTCTATTGCCTTTGCCTGTAGTGTTTTCTCTCCTCAAATCTTTCCCTGGCTGCTGCTTTCTGATCGTTCATGCCTTGGAAGAAGTATCACCCTCCTAGGAAGAAGTAGTTTGTCTTCCCCTGATTCACCGTTCTCTTATTTTGCTTTATTTTTGGCTAAGTGACATTTGCTTATTGCCAAATTCCTCTGCAGGAGGTAGGGACTTTGTCTTGTTCACCCCAGACTCTCAAATATGCAGAACAGTGTCTGGCACATAGTAGATGCTCAGTGAATATTTACTGAGTGAACACAGGGGCAAGAGACCAAATGGCACAGATTGGATTGACTGGAGTTTGGTACATGAGCATTTTTAGGGCCTCTTTGTGTTCCTTCATCCTTAACTGTAAAGTGAGTTTGCAGCTTACAGGTCTGTGGGGAGATCAAAGAAATGGTGAGGGCACAGATGCCTGTTTGTGGTTGTTATTGATTGGTCTGTGCTCCCGAGGCTCCAGGAAAGGCCAGGTCCTCTCGGGTGATGCTACCTTTGGTGTCCTCCCTTTGCAGAAACATGCCCTGCTCCGTGGGGGAGGAGGAGTGGACCACTGCCCCGGTCCCCCAGACCATCACGGACCTCTTCCAAAATGGGAACTGGACGATGGAGAACCCCTCACCCACCTGCCAGTGTAGCAGTGACAAAATCAAGAAGATGCTGCCCGTGTGTCCCCTGGGGGCAGGGGGACTGCCTCCTCCCCAGGTGAGTGGCTCTCCATGTGACTGAGCTGATGGCAGTGCAGGCAGGCTGGGAGCTTCTGGGGAGGAAGGAGCGGCTGACCTATCCTGTCAGGGGTTGTCTTTCAGTCTTGAGCTTAATTCTTATCAGGGGGAATAGCATGTGGGTTTTGAGGGGAAGGGACTTGGTCTGCAAGTTCCTATATGTTAGTGTAGCTTGTTTCTCTATTTTGAAAAGTCAGCCTAGCTTACTTACTTGTTTGAGTTAAAACCAGATCTCAGCACTCTGGATCCGTGGGCTGTGGAAGGCACAGTCTGGTTTTTTCCACTGAGGTAATGTGACAGACCCGGCTCCATCCCTGGTTCTGCCACAGATGAGCTGGTGACCTCAGGCCGCTCAGCCCCTGGGCCTGTTTCCTTACCTCTGAATTAGGGAGGCTGGCCTGTGAGACTTCTGTGGGTCTTAAAACTCTGATATTCTCTGAGACTGTGAGTGTGGGAGCAGTTCTGAGCCTTTTTCTGAGAAGTTTCAGGAAGAGGCTTGCTTGTGATCTCCCTCTGTTGCTTTCTCAGTATCTAGGTTGCAGGGTGAGGACAAGCAATTATAAATAGGTGTGAGAATTTAAGTCCTGGTTACTTCTCTTTAAAATAACAGTGTATCTAAGAAATAATACATTATATGTTGATAAAAAATACATAAATAAAATAATGGTGTATCTATTCATCAATATAACTCTAATGAAGCAAAGAAGTCACCGGGCGTAGTCAGTGATACTGCTCCCTGAGAGCCTTGGTGACTGTAACGAGTCATGTGCCACTGTCTATTGTTGAGTGGCTCAGAATAATTACCTGGGGGACATCTTGGCTTGGCATAAGTGAAATGCCAATGGTGAGGGCAGAATGGACTAGGCCTCGGTGCTTGGCTGATGGCAGTGCCTGGACCCTGTGGGCAGGGTCTGGTCACACTGTGATCCATGATCAAGAAACATGTGTCATTGTAGTCCTTGATCTTTTTTTTTTTTTTTCCTCCTGTTTCAATTGTGGTCCATAACGACATTTGTGCTTGTTTTTTCTATGATGACAGAGAAAACAGAACACTGCAGACATCCTTCAGAACCTGACGGGAAGAAACATTTCAGATTATTTGGTGAAGACCTATGTGCAGATCATAGCCAAAAGGTCATTATTTACTAAACTTGGCCCTTTTTTCAGTCCTGAATAGGGGAATTAAATGTTTAAAAATAGCTTAGTGCTGGGGAAAAATATCAGATTTTGGCCTGATGTTGGCTTTTGGAAGTTTAGGATATTCTCCCAACCTAGAACAGATAAATTTTTTGAAGTTTTAGTTGTCAGCATCAAGGTAAGGCTGCCTGTATCATCGTAGGGCTGTGCAATAGAAAAATTCTGGAGAGCAGATGTATAGTATTGTGATTATCGTTAGCAATACCAAATGATAAACTCCAAAGTTGCGAAGAAACTAAATTTTAAATATGCTTACCACAAAAAAAGGGATGATGATTTTAGGACATGATGGAGGTACCATGGTAATCATATTATAATATCTAAATATGTCTTATCGGACTGTTACACACCTTAAACTTATACCGTGTTCTGTGTCAGTTATATGTCAATAAAAAAGTAAATCTAGTTTCAAATTTGAATTCTGTTACTTACCATCTGCTTTACCAGGAGCAACCAGTTGTCCTTTAAAAAGTCTTCGTTTGTAGAGTATGTGATATTCTTATTATTTTGTGGTTGCTCTTATTTTGTTGTGTAAATTGAATGACATTGATATGTATAAAGTGCCTCTCATGAATGGAATGTGTGGTAATGTGGACGATACGTGGCACTATGAAGTGAGCCCTGGGCCAGCTCAGTGGCCTAACATGGCCGTGGAGGCTTGGAACAGCCCCGAAGTTTCCAGGGCTATCAAGGCACAGTGTTGAATACTTACTTGATGCCCAGGAAATATTTGTTCTGGTCTCCTTTTGGTTTGTTGGGCTTCTCTGTTAGGTGTTCTCAGTGACTTTAAATGACAAGGGTATGCTTGAATGGTAATTACTGTCACGTTTCAAAGAAAGAGGCATAACATTTCCACGTCCTCCATAGTTGATGTATTACCTTGAATTCAGTAAGTTTTGGGGCACCTGGCCGGTTCAGTTGGTAGAGAAGGCAACTCTTTTTTTTTTTTTTTTTTTTAAAGATTTTATTTATTTATTTGACAGAGAGAGAGATCACAAGTAGGCAGAGCAATAGGCAGAGAGAGAAGGGGAAGCAGGCTCCCCGCCTAGCAGAGAGCCCAATGCGGGGCTTAATCCCAGGACCCAGAGATCATGACCTGAGCCAAAGGCAGAGGCTTAACCCACTGAGCCACCCAGGCGCCCCGAGAATGCGACTCTTGAACTCAGAGTAATGAGTTCAAGCCTCACATTGGGCATGGAGCCTCCTTAAAAAGAATTAAAACAAAAAACTTTTAGTTCAGTCACATGCTTGTCTGTAAGGTGGTTTTTGAAGTGGTTTAATCCAAAGCATGATTTTCATATAAATAACAAGGTTTTAAAATGGGGAGAAGGAAGGACATAGTGACTGGGGTGGATGTCCTTCTCTCCTGGCTCGTCTCCTCAGGTAGCTAGTAACTTCTTTTGTATCATCAGGAATACAGGAGTATGATCCATGTTTCTTTGAACTGATTTTTGTTTTCTTTTTCTTTGGCTTCTGCAGTTTAAAGAACAAGATCTGGGTGAATGAGTTTAGGTAAGTTGATCTCTTTCTGTGCTAGCTCGTATTTTGTCTGGACTCCTGTAGTTCAGAAGGATGACTTTGATCCTGGTATCTCGGGTCCCAGCAAATTGGGGTGTGGGGAGTGTTTTGCTCTTGGTGTTTCTGCTCAGTGCTCAGCTGCCGCTTTAGATGCCTTTGAAATGTGTGGCATTCTGATCCCCATGAGGAGATTCAGCGGTTCCTTGGAGGTCTCTAGGGATTTAGCAGGGAAGCACGGTGTTGGGAGGGAAATACCTTACTCTATTTACACTCCCCCTGTTTCCCCCCTCCCCACACCCAAATCAGATTCCCAATGGGTCCTGGGGACTCGGAAACAATTTCTCAGGCTTTTAGAATGAGACCAAGAAGGTCTTGGATGAAATAAGAGGCATCAAAGCTATTTGTTTTCACAGTATTTGAAATTCTCTTTCTTGGTTTTGAAGGAATAGGTGGCACTAGGGAAGAAAGGCAGGAACAACCCTTGAAGCCAGTTTGTCCTTCTAGAGAATGAGATGCCTTATATGGCTGCCTCAAAACCTAGCTCTGTCACTGTTGCCCACCTTCCCTCTTTTCCTTTTTCCCAGGGGCTGGCACCCATAGAACTCTGCACAGAGCAGATGCAGACTGGGACCCCTAAAGTGCCTTCATGCTAGGAAAGGCCCATGGCCTGTCTCTAAGCCTCCCTGGGCTACTCTGGTCACTGTCCTCCCCTAACTCGCTGTCTCCTTACCTTGATACCCAGAGACCCATGTGAAAGGGCAGGCTGGGGCCACTGGGGGAGGGGGCGGGGAGGGGAAGGAGGAGCTCTATGAGATGAAAGACACCTCACTCTGTGTGTAATCCCAGAGCAGCTCCTTCCCCCTTGGGCAGTAACCCTAAGAGTCAAGAGATTGCCAGAAGACATCAGAGGAGGCCAAAACGCAGCTTTCTCCAAGTCTAACTTTGGTCTTGCTTCGAATAAACATTCACCTCCATGATGCATACACTCATTCATGTGATGTCTGCTGCTGAATGATACTGTGTACTCTACTGTCTTCTAATGTCAGGCTGTTCTTTTAGGTATGGAGGGTTTTCCCTGGGTGCCAGTAATTCTCATTCATTTCCTTCAAGTCAAGAAGTTAATAATGCCATCAAGCAAGTGAAGAAGCACTTGAAGCTGGCCAAGGTAGGTATCCATCCTAGCACGTGTCAGAAAAATGGGCCCAGAGTTGCCACTATGTGGGAGTAGTTGGCAGGTACATCTAATCACCTTGCCACTTACTGTTTTTAGGACTGAATACAAAGCCATTATTGGCATCTACTGATCTTACACCAGCCAAGACTGAGCTACTCAGTATATATTTAATATCTGAAAACATAGATCAAAAAAAAAAAATTCAGAGGTTTAAAAGCCCTCAGTATAACTTCCTTTATGAATTTAGCCAGTAGGTAAATAAACTGGGCTTCGAACATACTTACCTGAAACAATCACTGGTTACAAAGGAAATGAATCATTTCCTTTACATTGATGGCAGGACCTCATAGGCTCTCACTTCATTTCTCAGTGTTTTGAGTTTCCCATTTTCTAAATGAGAACGAGGGCTCCGCGGGCCTGGATTCCAGGATCATGGTATCCATAATAGTCCTAGAATCTGTATCTCCGGTTTTGAGGCCCAGATCCCATATGTCCAACACATCTGCCCACTGGGCGTACTTCTGGGTCTTTAGAGGACCCCTGGGGAACACTTTGAAGGATGCTTCCCACCCAGTTAGGCAAGACCTCTGCTCCTGGCAACTTGGAGTCCCAGGGTGTCCCTGTGATTCTTTCAAAACTTGTGGTTTATGGCAACACTAATGCTTTAGATTTCTGGTCATTTGTTTCTCGGGCGCCAGTCCTGCTGTGGTTTCCTGTCTTGCTCAGCTGAACAAGGCAGTAATGACGTTGCCCTTCGCAGGGTTGTCCTGTTGCCTTTCCCTTGTGAACTATCCCAACTGAGGCAGGTTTCTGTTGTTCACAGGACAGTTCTGCAGATCGATTTCTCAGCAGCCTGGGGAGGTTCATGACAGGACTGGACACGAAAAATAATGTCAAGGTGAGGCCCTGTGTTCCGGTAGCTTCTTGATGAACAATAGTACTTAAGTACTTTCAGCTCCTGATGTTGATAGGCATATTCAGGACAGAAAAGAGTGGGCTACTAATTTTAACATGGAGGCCAGACAGTATGGTGATAAAGAGAATTGGCTTTCCAACAGATGTACCAGCTGAACCGCTGTGACCTTGACCAAGTTACCTAGCCTATCTAAGCCTCGGTTTCCTAATCCAAGAAACAGAGGCAGGAGTCATGTCTTAAAGCTGTGGTAAGGATTTGAGTGAGTTGAAGATCAGAAGTAGCGCAGTGGCTGCTGTGACCTCTTTGCCATGTTCTCTGACCCTAATGTTTTATCTTGGTGTATGGAATTCCGAAAATGTCTTGCATGTGCACCTACCTCCAGGAGCACGATTTGGAAGCATTACTTTGTACCTGGTGTCTTTCATTTCAGGTGTGGTTCAACAACAAGGGCTGGCATGCCATCAGCTCTTTCTTGAATGTCATCAACAATGCCATTCTCCGGGCCAACCTGCAGAAGGGAGAGAACCCCAGCCAGTATGGGATTACGGCCTTCAACCACCCCCTGAATCTCACCAAGCAACAGCTCTCGGAAGTGGCTCTGTAAGCGTGGCTGTGTCTAACTGGGTGGGACGAGGAGAGGAGAGGCTGTTGGTGGGACCACCATGTTGGGGAGGGAAGTGTGAAGCTGCTTGTAGAGTTTCAGCTGAGGATATAGTTACATTATGAATTCAGGTTCTGGGCAGAAAATGATTGCTTTATGAATTGGCCAGTGGGGATTAAACTGCAGAAGATCAAGGATTTTGATGGATAAAAACCATTACATGTAGTGAATTTATATAAAGTAAAATTGTCGGTAAAATCATAAAATAATTTAACTCATCATTAACACAGTGTTTAAGAGAAAACCAGCTCTTTTAGTTTTGAAACCACTGTTTGTAAACTTGGTGAAGCATGCTTTTATCAGCTTGTCCTTTTAATTCCTGAATCAAGCTTGTGTGTGTGTGTGTGTGTGTGTGTGAGAGAGAGAGAGAGAGAGAGAGAAAGAGAGAGAGAGAGAGAGAGAGAGAGAGAGAGAGAAGTTTAAAGCCAGTATGATACAGTTTAAAGTACGTAACCTTTGGAATCATAGACATCTGTGTTTGACTCTGGTTTTTGTATTTCTAGATGTATGGTGTTAAATGAGGCAATTCATGTAAATTGCCAAGTCCAGCACTCAGCACATTGTTGATATTCAGCACATGTTAGATTCTTTCCTGTGTACAGAGCGTGGCACAGCTATTTCTGCTTAACTCATGTAGAATACCAATATATACCACTAGGATCTTTATACCAAGTTTATATAAAATTAATGCATATAAAAATAATTTATAAATTATAAATTTATAATTTATACCCTGTTTAATGGAATTTCATTTTTAACTGTTCTCCTTTAGTAGAATCTGATAGAATTTTTGCTGTGTATTAGATCGATATGCTACACACTATTGTTTTCAAATTTACTTACAGCCGAAAATCATTTGAATAGTTTTACCCTAATACTTCTGCTTTATTTCATTTTTCAGGGTACACTAGTCCTATATGTGTGAACATTTACATCTTAATGCTCTTCAGGGTCAAGAACAGAAGGCCAAAGTGAATGCCATTTGGCCATTCTTAGACTTCCCTTAATAATTTCATTATGGCAATGGATTCTTTTTTACTTCATTGAAATTAGTTTTACATTTTAATTATTAGGGTTTTTTTTAAAAGTTGAAAATAATCATCTTTAACGCTGAGTAAAATATGTTTGGTCAATCGATTTTTTCCCTCTGGGCTGTGCCTCACATCTCCGATATCTGTGTATGTGTGTTTGCATGCAAGCGTGCTTGTGTTCGCACGTGTGTGTGTGGGCGTGTGCTCAGTTGCATGCGTATATCTTGCTTCCTTGAGTTCTCAGTTGCATCGGTGGCCCCTCATGTTGTCATTGTCTTTCTTTTTCAGGATGACCACATCAGTGGATGTCCTTGTGTCCATCTGTGTCATCTTTGCAATGTCCTTCGTCCCAGCCAGCTTTGTCGTGTTCCTAATCCAAGAGCGGGTCAGCAAAGCAAAGCACCTGCAGTTCATCAGTGGAGTGAAGCCTGTCATCTATTGGCTCTCTAACTTCGTGTGGGATATGGTAAGAACCTCCGTCTGCTGCTGTTTTATAAATCATTAGGGCCGTGGATTGGATGAAAGAGTCCCTGGCTTTCCTAAAAGTGTTTTCGGTAGTCAAAAGGAATGAAAAAGGAAAAGGCAGAAGGAGTTGTATGTACACTCGTGACACTAAACATGACTTCAAATACAGATCTGATCTCATACCACAGGAAAAAATCTGTTTACACTGCAATGAATACCACCACCATCACTACCACTAATTTCCTAAGTGACCACTTTTCAAAGTAACATCGAACTGGAAGAAGCTTAGTCAAAACCCAATGCCTCTACCCTGTCTGGTAGGTTTTCACCTCCAGAAGCAGGGTGTTCTTTGCCTTAGTAGGAAATCCGTCTTTCCTTTGAAAACTCTATGCATTTTACCCAGAAGCTTATCCATCCATTCCAAATATGTTTTTGTGCCAGCTCTAATAGATTGCTTCTGTTCAGACCAATATGGAGGACTTCAAAGAATTCTGTAGTTCTGATTTTTGTAAAGTGGAGTTGAAATGTATCTCCCTTGACTTCTATTAATTGTAAGCCACACAGAACAAATTTAATCCTTCTCCCACTGCACAGCCCCTTGGGTATTTGAAGACAACTTTCATTTAACCTAAATCTTCCCCACATAAGATGATATACAAGAACACACTTTGTAATCTCCAAAGCACTGTACAAACGCGAGTGATGATGGTGAGGATGATGTCTTTGCTGATTATACCAAGCCTCTCAGACTTGTCAACCTCGTGATATGTTGCCTTTCTGTGGCCATGCTCCACTCCTTTGGAAAAGCCAAGCCCAGAAGTAACATTGTGTTCAGGCTGTGCTCTGTGTTCCAAGCCTAGAGTTGATCTTTATCCCATACCGTCATTACTCAGCCCATGGTTTTGCATGCAGAAGTAGAGCTGTCTTGTTAGCAACTTGGTAGTGAACTGAAATTTCCATTTCACAGAATGATTGGTGAATGGGGTCTCTTTTCCTTCTACACTAATGCAGTTGACTTTTTGAACCTAAACTTTATATTTATCCGTGTTACACTGCATTTTGTTATGTATCCATTTGCTTTTGTTTTTATCTTGCCCCAGTAATTACTTCATCCCATAAACACATACTGAGTGCTCATGATGTATCTGACTGTGGCAGGGGATTCAGAGATGAAAGATCAAGTGTGTGGATGCAGAGACCTCACTTAGCTATCTGTGTGTTATCTGTCACTTCCTGCTTTCGAGACTCTGAAATTTGCTAAAAGTAGGTCTTCATCTCCATTACTGATAAACATGCGGGGAAGAATGGGACTGAGGCTAAGCCCTGTAGTCTGAAGTTCAAATTCTTCGAACAGCCAACAAGCCGCCTTTCCCCTCCCTGCCTGTGCTTTGCCCTGCTAGCTATGAATTCTCTTAACTGTCCTGTAGTCGTGTCTTTATATCTACATTGTAAGGCTTGATACACTGTCAGGACAGACTTGAAAATTTTTCTCAGGTGATGAAACAATTCTGGCATTCATGTTATGAGTTAAGCGCTTATAAATAGATTACATGTGAGACTGAACTTGGGCAGACGCTAATATAGCATTAATGATGAAACACACAATCATCTTCAGGAAGAATAATGGAAGCTTATTTGCTGCCTGTGAAATTGTAATTACTCTGACTGGGAATCCTTCGTTCAGTAAGTTTACTGAGCGTGACACCTTGGCTTGGCTGTTAGAAAGACAGAAAGGGCATGCAGTTTATAAAATCAGCCAAGGGTAAAATGCTTGTCAAAATGTATTGTCCAGTATTTTGATGAATAGTTTATGTGGCTTCATTAATTCAAAGTTATTCTCTGCTATGTTTATCTACCCTTTCTTGTCCTGTGATGGTGAAGACTTGAGGTGTATTGTGTCTTTGACTTAGGGATGAACTTGATTTCCTTGTTTCACTTTTAGTGCAACTATGTGGTCCCTGCCACGCTGGTCATTATCATCTTCATCTGCTTCCAGCAGAAGTCCTATGTGTCCTCTACCAACCTGCCTGTGCTAGCCCTTCTACTTCTGCTGTACGGGTAAGGCCCCCCTGGAGGGCTGGAAGGCATATGGTGCCCAGAGTCAAAGGGAAGGCAGGGGACACCCAGTGGACATTTGTCTCTGTGCCTCACCAGGTGGTCGATCACACCTCTCATGTATCCAGCCTCCTTCGTGTTCAAGATCCCCAGCACAGCCTACGTGGTCCTCACCAGCGTAAACCTCTTCATCGGGATCAACGGCAGCGTGGCCACTTTTGTGCTGGAGCTCTTTACCAACAATGTGAGTCCTGCAGAAGGGGTACCTCCTGCAGGGATGGGCGTCTCTGTGAGCCCGAGGACTGCACCGAGTCATGATCTTAATGCCACTGGTCTGTGGTGCAGACACCACGGACCTCTTTGTCCTTTTTCAGATTCTCTCCTTTCTGGGTTTGCATAGCACCTCTTTCTCCTCCTTTTCCCTATATTTCCTTATATTCCTTATATTTGCTGACTGATCAAACCCTTTGGTTTCCTTTGGTTTCTTTTGTACTTCTTCCTGTTTCAGTGCTGCTCTGCCATCTTTGCTTTCCCCTTTAGATGCTATCTCTGTGTGATGCCGTTCACCTTTACCAACTCCCCTCTCTGTGTCTTATGTTGTTATCTCCCAGATCTTTGCCTTTGACCCTGTTCCCTCGATCTCTAGTCTCACGTTTTCACTTGCCTAGCAGGAGGCTCCATCTAGGTTATTTCTGGTTCCCCGGGACTTGACCTGTCCTCCTCATCTTCTCTCTCAGGACCTAGTATTTCTCTTGCCATTCCTGTCACAGTGGGTGGCATTACCATCCACCCGGTCACCCTGGCTGGCAACGGTATGGGCATCGTATATGTTTTGCTTTTCTTACCGCTCACATTCAACTGTTTACCTTGTCAGTTCTTCCAATTACAAATCCCTTTAAGGGTCTCTGCCTGTTTTCATTGTCTTTGTCCAGACACCTTAACTTAGAATGCCAGGCCTTCAGAGCTGTATAGCCCTTCCTGGTCACATCCTGCCACATCCCTTCCCAAGGCTCTGTAACTTCACCTGAGCTGGTTGTTCCTTAAACCCCCTATACTCCTGTAGGTCTGACTTCCTTTATCTCACTAAGCCCTGAAGACTGCGCCCAACTATGAAGCTTTCTTTTCCTGCCCTATGGGAGGTGCTTCTCTGTCCCCAGCACTCCCGAAGCCCTCCCTTCACGTCTGCAGTACAGCACCTATCCAGTGATGTACTCATTTCTGCAGAGTAGAGACTGTGTATTAACCTTTGCCTCCCCTGGGCCCTAGCACAAGGTCTCCAGCCCACAGCAACTTAATTGTGGGATATTTGGCCACTGGCTTGATGTACACAAGAATTTTTAAAATGCCGAAAAAATCCTGAAGCTGAAATATTGACCCAGATATGAGCAATTTGCTTTTGAAATGTTAAGCCAATATTTTATTATGGATTTGCTTCTGATTTAGCATAACCGTGTTTCTAAACTTTGCTCATATTTCTCCATATTCATAGCGTTACTCCAAATCTTCTAAAGGGGAAATTCTATTAGGTTATATGTCATCAACTGTGGCTGCTGCTCTTTATTGCTGTCTGAATTCAAAGGTTCAGTTTGACCCCAGGGAATCAAATTTTTCATCTCTCCCATAATTCAGACCTTGATATATTTTTAGCCTAAACCATAAATGACATTCAGTTTCTCTCTGTCTTATTATATTTTTTTTTTTTTAGAAGCTGAATAACATCAATGATATCCTGAAGTCTGTATTCTTGATTTTCCCACATTTTTGCCTGGGACGGGGGCTTATTGACATGGTGAAAAATCAGGCAATGGCCGATGCCTTGGAAAGGTTTGGTGAGTGACAGCAGTGGCTCGAGATGGTGGTTTTTGTGAGCCTTGGTACTCTGGACTTTGGTGTGGAAAGAGGCTGGGGAATGGGCATAGGACTTCACACCACTGAGAAAAGGTTCATGAAAATGAACCTGGATGTGGCATGGGTCTTTTCATACAACATTCATCTGTGCCTCAGAGAGCATTGAGAAAGGTGAGAGGGGAGTTTTAGAGGTAAGGAAAAAATACTGGTTTTATTCTGAATCCAGTGCATAATGCCACTGGTTGCCTTTCTTAGTTATCGGAAAAGTCAGAGCACAGTCTGAGAGTTGGATACAGGCCAGAGGATCAGTAGGAAGGGTGCATACCTTGGCTATGACTATGAGGAAGATCATGGGCCTGAAGATGTGGCCATCTATTACCTTTTACACAGTCTATAAAAAGGTAATTTACTGCAGCTCTTTCTATCTTTAGAGTCTTTAAAAATATTTCTCCTGTGGCCACATTACTATTCTTTATCCACTGGCTCATATAGCTAGATGGGCCATGTTATTTAATGGGCATAGGAGAGGGACATTTTTTTTTTCCATCTAGCAGGTACAAAGGAGATGTACAAGGAATGTAAGGAATATTCCCATAAAGCCAGATTTCATAGGTTCACTAGGTTATATTATATGCTACTTTCTGAAAGGGACATCTTTTTAGAGTGCTCTCTAGTCTTCCTTTAGTGAAATTTACAGTGTGCAAAAATACCCTAGAAGTTACCCCGGATTGTTTGCCTTTTTAAAAAGGATTTTCAGCATGTCTCATTTAAAAAAGAAACGTAAGATATGAAATTATAGATCTAATACATGTTGGTTCTGAACTTGTGACTCATAATGGGTCACAGTGTATTCTCCCAAAAGCTTACTCTAAAAAAAAAAATCAGACATGGAAAGTAGTCACTCCTATAATTTTCCCCCCTTGTCATAGGCAATAATCATTGGCAGAGGAACAGAGGTGAATTTGAGCCTGAATTTGAGGAAGGGCCCAGGGTCTTTGGTGCCTCCATTCTAATTGGATCTCTGCATTGTATCTACCAGGGGAGAACCGTTTTGTTTCGCCACTGTCTTGGGACTTAGTGGGACGAAACCTCTTTGCCATGGCCGTGGAAGGTGTGGTGTTCTTCCTCATCACTGTTCTCATCCAGTATAGATTCTTCATCAGGCCCAGGTAAGCTTTTTCTCAGAACTCATGGAGTATCTGGTTGAGGGTCACAGAGGAACACAGGGAAACACTGATCAGTGGTGGTTGCATTGCATTGAACTCAAGATGATCCAGATGATTTTCCTGACATGGGCATTCTCTAGCCCACAGCATTGCTGATCCTAAAAACTGTGGAGAATAGATTTAAAGGACTTTCTTAGAAATTGGATCCTTGTCTTGAGAAACACCTTGAAAGATTGATTTTTTCTTAAAATGTTTTCCTCAAGACCTGTAAATGCCAAGCTTCCTCCTTTGAATGATGAGGATGAAGATGTGAAGCGGGAAAGACAGAGAATTCTTGATGGTGGAGGACAGAATGATATCTTGGAGATCAAGGAGCTGACGAAGGTGAGACAGTGAGTACAGGCTGTAACAACTCGTCTTCAGTTTTTTTCAACTTTGTGTGTTGGAGATGAGCATTTTTCTGATTTGATTAATGAAAAGAGCATACTTCCAAAAATATATGCATCTAGACCAAGTTTCTATCAAATTAATTTTGTTTAAAATACACTGAAGGGACTTCTTAATTAAAGAAATCCTGAGGATACTTCTGTAATGGGAAATCTGGTTTTCAAGTGTATTTGTTTTTCACACTTACATTTATGTGTTTATTAAAACATACTAAAATTGTATACCCAGTCAAAGCTGAGGTGAGAAAAATATATGGTTGATTTTTGAGTATCATGGTCTAAAAAACTAATATATCTGTTACTCAGGAGGAGGGTTTGTTTTCAGCTCACTCTAGGTGCCAGGATCCCAGTAGTTCACTTTTTTATAATATGTACAATATTTGCAGTGTTTTGATTCTACATTTTGACCCTGTAGATTTTTTTTTTTAATGTAGGCTCCATGTCCAGTGCAGGACTTGAACTCACAACGCTGAGATCAAGACCTGAGCTGAGATAAGGGTTGGATGCTTATCCAGCCATCCAGTTGTCCCTAGAATTTAATTTTTATAATACCTACAATATCAAGTAAATGAAAATTATGTAAATATTGATGACCAATATGTCTTTTAAAAAGGTTGATATTAGATTAAAAATAAAAAGAAAAGTGTGTAAACCTGGCGATTCACACACCTGTACCCCTGGGGCTAATAATACATTATATGTTTATAAAAAAAATTTATTTTTATTTTAGATTTTATTTATTTTTTTCGACACAGAGAGAGAGAGAGAGAGATCACAAGTAGGGCAGAGAGGTAGGCAGAGAGAGGGGAGGAAGCAGGCTCCCTGCTAAGCAGAGAGCCTGATGCGGGGCTCAATCCCAGGACCCTGGGATCATGACCTGAGCCGAAGGCAGAGGCTCAACCCACTGAGCCACCCAGGCGCCCCAGAAATTTATTTTTATTTTAAGCTTTCGAATCATTCAGAAGCTGGCAGCCGCAGAGACAGACCATGGCTCTTAGCATATCAGATATGTGACTTAATTTTATTGATGAGCCTTACCTCATCGTGTGTTTGGATTATAAGTCAGTCTTCCACAGTTGCTTGGGATAGTTGTGGTTCGCTCTTGAATTTTTGCATTTTGTTGGTTGCAGATATATAGAAGAAAGAGGAAGCCTGCTGTTGACAGGATTTGTGTTGGCATTCCTCCTGGCGAGGTAAAAGCACTGTCTACACTCTACACTCTACTTGTCCCTGTTAATTCAGATTATCTACCCGATCAAATGACAACGTCTATAAGGGTTTGAAAGTAATTTTTAAAGCCTTCTCTATTTATGTCTATGTGGAGCAATCAGTCATTGAGAAGATGGGGACTGCATATGTCAAAAAGCAACAATTTTGGATAACCTCAGTCAGTTTAAGAAAAGAATGCACATCCAAAATGTGTCTTTGTGATCCATTCAAGATGATGATGAAATTCAAATAGATTTTTAAAAATAGTTTTTTTTTTTCTTTTCTTGTTCATGTTTGTGTTCTTTTATGCCCTTTAGACAAATTAGATGGTGAAAGGTGACTGGTTAGCTTTCATTACTAATATTTTTTACACATTAACTTTGGCTTCACCCTGACATCTCCAATAATATTTACAAATATGCTCAATATGTCTCGTAATAAATGTTTAAATATCAATGGAAGTTCTTAAAGCTCCCCAAAATTTGACTCTTCATTGATACTTAAGAATGTTTTAGAATCATGTTATGTCAAAACTAAGCTGAGGAGACTATTTTATAAGGGTCATTTATATTCAGATTTGCGGTTGTTTGCTTAAACAGCTTACCCAATCTTTTTCAGTGCTTTGGACTTCTGGGAGTTAATGGGGCTGGGAAATCATCGACTTTCAAGATGTTGACTGGAGATACCACTGTTACCAGAGGAGATGCTTTCCTTAACAAAAATAGGTGAGAAAAGACATGGACTGTATTTTGCCACAAAGACTCTTTTTCTTATTTTTATTTAAATACATTTTTATTTTTCTGATTATAACAGTACTATATAGCTTATAAAAAGGTTGAGATCTATAAAGGGTAAAGACAAAAATAAAAATCACCCATAATCCTACTACCTAGAGAGAACTACTATTTATATTTTTTTCTCTCAGGCTCCCTCTATTTTTTCTAACAGCTTTATTCAGTATAATTTTACATAGCATATAGTTCACTTATCTTAAGAATACAATTGCTTGGGGTGCCTTGGAGGCTCAATCATTAAGTATCTGCCTTTGACTCTGGTCATGATCCCAGGGTCTTGGGATTGAGCCCCATATCGGTCTCCCTGCTTGGCGGGGACCCTGCTTCTCCCTCTCCTGCTTCCCACCGCTTGTGTTCCTCTTACTGTGTCTCTCTCTGTCAAATAAATAAACAAAATCTTTAAAAAAATGTATAATTTCTAGTGATTTCTAGTTGATTTACAAGGCTGTGCACTCATCACCACAATCCAGTTTTAGAACATTCCCATCACTCCCAAACTCTCTCTTTTACACATACAAATGTTTTTTAAAATTGAGATCATACTATATCTAGATTTTTGAAATTAGTTTATTATTAATGAGTCTAATATGGATATTTCTCAATGGGTTACATGTTCTAAGATGTAGGCTTTACATTGCTGCATAATCCCCCCATGTATATTTATATCAATTCCTTATTGCTGGACATTTATTAGTTTCTGTTTTTGACTATGTAACTATGCATATATGCATATACATATATGCATATACATATATGTACCTATGTAAAGGGAAAATTCCTACAAGGTACAAGGGTGTGTATTTGCCAAATTGCCCTCCCTAAAGGGTGTGTCAGTTATTGAGGTTGCAATAGGCCATTATCTGAGAATGCACAGGTCACTAAGCAATCTGATCTTTAGGGGTGCACCTCCACTTTAGAGACCTATTAGGCAATGTTGCCCTTGCATACTCTAAATATGTGGGGCTTTATGGGCTTTCTATATGAAGAGGTGGTACAAGACCATGGCTCTGGAACTTTTCTGACCATGACCCAAAATAGCAAATACATTTACCTCTCAACCCAATAAATACACAAAATCACATAAACAGGCATATCTTTAAAGAAAAAAATCTGATTATGACCCACTAAATTTGTCACTTGCTAATAGGTGATGGCTCACAATTTAGAAATAGTAGATAGGGGGCTACTAGCCAGTAACATTTGAAAAGAATGAGGGACTTAATGTACTCATGAGTCCCCCCTTTTGTCTCTTATCAGTTTTTTCAGTAGCAGGTAAAGAAGGTGTAAGAGAACCAATGCTGGAATAGCAGGCCTAAGACTGTGCATCTGCTTCCCCAGGCTCATTCCTTCTACCAGGATCCTGGGGTATAAAGCAGTGGGAGCAGTAACTGGCTCAAACTAAGGTTTATCGCAGCGACCAGTTGTAAGAGGCTGGCTTGGGCAGTGTTGCTGTGAGGGCCAGGCACAGTGTCTGTGGGCATCTCAGTCATAATTCTGGAAAAGGGTGGACTTGCGAGTGTTAAACAGATAGGCAAAGGGGAATGAATACTGCTAACAGGCCAAACAAAGGCCAAACGCTGTCCAAGGGTGGCTGATAAGTGCAGCCATCAGATTGGATGGGACACTGAACTTCTCCCACGTCAAGGATTCTTAACCTGAGATTGTCTTCATAGAGTGCAAAAGCTGCTTCCACCAATATATTTAAAACTGTGTCTGTAGATATATTTTTTGGTCACCAGATTTTTAGAGAGCCTGTGATAAAAAACAAAAACAAAACAAAACAAAAATCCCCAAAACAAACCCCTTAAAAACCAGGAGGGTGCCTGGGTTGGGTAAATAGTGGGGCCAGGCCATCTGGACCATGTTGTGGCCAGTGTATGGGCAGCAAACAGCAGAGGGAGGGAGGTCACACCCAGATTTGCTGGGCCTCCTCTGGGTCTGCAGGGCCATGAGGGAGACTTGGGAGTAACAGAGTACTTGGTCCGTCTGACTGGATCACAGGGTCAAGTCTGGGATGGAGACTTAGTGTTAAAGCCCCAAGATTGTGTGAGTGAGGTTGTCGGTAGACATAGTGCAGCAGTTGGGATGGCCTTGGGAATCTTGAAATGGGACTGAGCCTGCAGACCGAGGTGTTGGGAGAGCCAGGTACAAGCAGTAGGTGGGCCAGAGGCGGGAACCCTGACTGCCAGGAGGGGCTGGCCTCCAGGGACAGAAAGATGGTTCCTTCAAGCTACAGCAAGTGTGCTCACTGGTTATTTTTGTCACATGCAAGTACACTTTTTAGGAACATGAGACAAGACTGTCCAATCAGTCTCTCTCTAAATGCTTAAAACCTGACTAGTTTTTCCTTTGCAGTATCTTGTCAGACATCCATGAAGTCCATCAGAACATGGGCTATTGCCCTCAGTTCGATGCCATCACGGAGCTACTGACTGGAAGAGAGCATGTGGAGTTCTTTGCCCTCTTGAGAGGAGTCCCAGAGAAAGAAGTTGGCAAGGTACCGTGGGCACCAGAAACCAGCCTGCACCCTTCGCAGGCTGACAGTATGCCTTATGGTTTTGGCCTTCACAAATGACCATTGGCTTCAGGCTCTTTTTATGCATGGGTGCAGCAATATGAGATGCTGGCTCCTCGCACCTACTTTGCGAGGTGGGAATCCGTGGGGGTGGGGGCAGGGGTGAGTGGTCAGTCACATGCTGGTGAGCAGAGAGGAAGTGCTGTGCCCACCCCCACGAATCCTTTCCCTTTGCTTTTTGGCTCCTTGGCACTTGCTATTATAGAATCTACTCAGTGAGAAGAATTTTCCTAGTCCTGCTCTGTAAAGAATCATCTACTAGTATAAGAAAGCATGATAAACAAACCAGTCAAGGTGCATTTTATTACTCCAGGTTGGTGAATGGGCCATTCGGAAACTGGGCCTCATCAAGTATGGCGAAAAGTATGCTGGTAACTATAGCGGAGGCAACAAGCGCAAGCTCTCCACAGCCATGGCTCTGATTGGCGGGCCCCCTGTAGTGTTTCTGGTGAGTGTGACTGAGTGGAGAACTCTTGTGTGGGCCTGAATGGAAAACATCACTTTTCTGAAGTCCTGTATGTCCAGGGATATTGCCGGACTGGCTCGGCTAATGGCAAGCCATCCTTCCTCTGACCAGGAACAGCAGAGCCACCTTAGAAAACCAGAGGGAAGTTCCTTTGTTCTTCTCCTTGATACACGTTGGGGTGGCTCTGCCATGCCCTCTGATGCTCCGAGAAGAGAAGCTGTAGGGCCCTTGTTTCTCTGGTGTTGGGGAACCCTGGCTCGTGTGGCTGAGTCTTGGATATGTGACTTGAACTTTCTCTGGATCATTCTTTCAGACCATCTGTGTGTTTATCTCCTGAAGATGGAGATTGTGGACACAGCTTCAAGATCCCCAGGGTGGCAGCTGGGTTATAGTCCTAACAGATAGATAGATGGAAAACAGAAGATTAAACTGGACAGGAGCCCCTTGGCCCTTTTTCTTCTGCTTTGAAGTTATTACAGGAAGAAGCCTTGGGTTAAGGCTTTAATGTTATCTGTACCGTTTGGATCTGCAATTTGTTTCTCTACGACTAGCAAGTACAATATAACAGGCTAAGCTATAATGAGCTAGAATAAAAAAAGAAAAGTAATTTTACCCAAACCTTCTATGGACTTCAATAGAGATTTCAGACAAAATGAATTTTTAGTGTATACTTGTCAGTCATGAAAAGATGATTGAAACCAAATAGCTTTTTCCTTTCCCTTTCTATTCATTTGGAGAAATTTAAAAAAAAAAATTTGAGTTTCCTACTTCCTACATATTGGTAAGAGTGAACTGGTTACAAACAAGTATGCAGTTTATTCTTGTATGCGAGGTCTGATTTTTTGGTCTATCAAGAAATAACTAGAATGGTAAGTTGGAATTTAGGCTATTTTAAAGATGCTTCTGCATTTAAAAAGAAATCTATCTTTGTGTTTTCAGCAAGTAGTAGGGCTTATTTTATTCTAATTACAGGATGAACCTACCACAGGCATGGACCCCAAAGCCCGGCGATTCTTGTGGAATTGTGCTCTAAGTATTGTCAAGGAAGGCAGATCAGTAGTGCTTACATCTCACAGGTCAGTAGTGAAGACTGGGCTTGGCATCTGTGTTGTGTATATTTATGATTTTCCAAGTAGTAATGTGATCATTGTATAAAAATTAGAAAATGTGGAAAGGCAAAGAGAAAATGTGGTAATCACCTGAAATTGCATCACGAGGACATAAACATTGCTGTCATTGGGCTATGTATCTTTGCAGTTTTCTTACGCAAATCTGTACACACACACACACCCCCACTCAGACGTGTGTGTATATTTATAGGCAAAAATGCAAGCTTTGTACTTAGACTGTTCTTTTTCACTTTGTATTTTGTGTACATTTAGATGTGTCATCATTTCTTGTAGCTCTGAGGAGACAGTATTCCAATAGTATTTCCTAAATAAACCCTAGTTTATTTAACTGTTCCTTTTTTTGTAGACATTTGGACTGTTTCCAACTTTTTTTTTTTACAAATATAAACAGCACGGCAGTAAATAGCATCATCCCTACATCTTCGTGTATTTGTAATAGGAGGCATTTATGCCCTAGGATGCTGGAAATCTATCTCTTTGAAATTCCAGATGTCACATGATGTTTGGATGGTTAGAGCAGCATCTTTCTAAAATAAAAATCTCTGTTTTCCCACAGTATGGAAGAATGTGAAGCTCTTTGCACTAGGATGGCAATTATGGTCAATGGGAGGTTCAGGTGTCTTGGCAGCGTTCAACATCTGAAAAATAGGTAACAAAGATAATATCTTTGGGATAACCCCTACTGAGGACACTTGTGTTTATTCTTTTTGTGAGCATATAAATGGTGGCTCTAAAAATAAAGGGAAATAAACTGAACAAAATGGTATAGCAGAAAGAATAAGGGCTTTGAAGTCAGAGCTGCATTTGAATTCTCTTTACCTTCTCCTGGTATGGGCCCTTGTACAGATTGCTTAACCTTTCTGAGAGTCTGTATCTGAGGACTATCTGCTTTCTGGCTTTGCTAAACAAATGAAATGGGGAATTTTACATACGTCACTGTGGTCACAGCATAGGCTTTGGGGTCAAACACAAACGAGTCTACCCCCTGGCCCTACCACTTAGGAGCTCTGTACCGTGGGCAAGCGACTAGCTCCGTGAACTTCAGTTTCTCTGTAACATCTGTCGGACTTCACGTGTCCAGGTGAGGAATCAGTGAAATCATGCGTCTGAGGCACTCGGCATGACACGTCCCATAGACTAGATACTCAGTAAATGGTAACCAGTTCCTTCTCTTAGATACTTATTTCTGGGTAAAACTTTTGGGAGCTTCCTTTTTCACAGCACCAGTTGGATAGGGTTACATAGTATTTTGAGAAGTTTCCTGAGGCTCTTCCATTGGTTTTTTTGTTTTTTTTTTTCTGCTTTCAGGTTTGGCGATGGTTATACGATAGTGGTACGAATAGCAGGGTCCAACCCTGACCTAAAGCCCGTCCAGGAGTTCTTCGGACTTGCCTTTCCGGGAAGCGTCCTCAAAGAGAAACACCGGAACATGCTGCAGTACCAGCTTCCGTCTTCACTTTCTTCTCTGGCCAGGATATTCAGCATCCTCTCCCAGAGCAAAAAGAGACTCCACATAGAAGACTACTCTGTTTCTCAGACGACACTTGACCAAGTAAGCTTTGAATGTCTAAAACAGATGGGCTTTTCAGGGTGGAGATTCCTGATCCCTGTCCCCCACTCCCAGTATGGGTCCTAGAGCAGATCTGACTGAGCTTGAATCTGATTTACCATGACTCGTGCTTTTTACTAAACCACCCTGAAGGTGTAAAGGAAGATGATTCTATTTACTTTCAAGGGTTATTGTGAGAATAGGTTGTAATAATAATCACAGTAACTATCATGTTCTGAGTACCTACCATGGGCCAGACATTTTGCCAGGTGTCTTATCCCATTTAAATTAGATAACATCGAGTACTAACCGGATTCTGGAACTTAGTAGCTATTCGGTAAATGTTAGTTTTTTGTCTCTCTTCCCTTTTAATCAGACCTCTATGAATCAAAATAGATGACTGAGTAATTCGTGATTTGAGGGGCAATAGGGAAACTCAGTTTTCACATGGTTAATGTGTTTTTCCAGTGTCCCCTCTTCCTCACACACAGTTTCCTACTTAATCTACTTACGCAATCTTGTATTCTCCTACGCGACTTAAGCTCCACATGGTGAAAAATGCCACCAGAATAAAGGAGGAGCAAGGAGAGAGCTATTTATAAAGGCCAACCTTTCTTTTGACAGGTGTTTGTGAACTTCGCCAAGGACCAAAGTGATGATGACCACTTAAAGGACTTGTCATTACACAAAAACCAGACAGTAGTCGATGTTGCGGTTCTTACATCTTTTCTCCAGGATGAGAAAGTGAAAGAAAGTTATGTATGAAGAATACTGTTTGTACAGGGAGACTAAAAGAAAGGAGGAACTAGCCCTTCCTTTGCACCACGTCAAGCGTTCCAAAAGCAAGAGCTGGACGTTTTTGTGGGAAGAAGTAAACTGGATACTGTACTGATACTATTCAATGCAATGCAATTCAATGCAACGAAAACAAAATTCCATTACAGGGGCAGTGCCTTTGTAGCCTATGTCTTGTATGGCTCTCAAGTGAAAAAGACTTGAATTTATTTAGTTTATTACCTTATACCTATGTGAAACTCTAGTATGGAACCCAGCGGACAGATGGGTTTGAAACCACACCTTTTTTTTTCCTTTGTAGTCTCATTGGGGTTGCAACAATAATTAATCAAGTAATCATGGCCAGTGATTATTTATCAAAGTCAAAAGGCATATACATCTTCATTCAGTAAGCCGTGCCATGCCTGGACACGGGTTTCCCGGCGACACATCCATTGCTGGCAATGAGTGTGCCAGAATTACTAGTGCCAAGTTGCTCAGAAAGCCTGAAGGACCGTGGTGTGTCATGCACACTTTTGCAAAAGCTGTTCTGCTTTAGAGTCCATCAGCATCATTATCAGGTGACAAAATGGTGCCCTGGATGGGGAAAGTCCTACATTGTTTCCCTCTTTGATGAGCTGCTCTGGTGTGGCCATAACGTGCAAGTGTGGGTGGCTCAAGACAGGTGAGACTTGGTTCCATTTTTAGGTTGTCCTGTGCTTGGAGCCGTGGGTCTCCAGGGCCATTTTTCTGAGACTCTTTAAATATACTAAGATCCTGGTGAGCAGTAAAGAGCTGGCAAACCGTTGAGGCTACAGGCTGCTGAGGCCAGGTCATGGGATTGAAGACATGGCTTGTTCAAACCTAGGGAGGCCTGTGTCCATTTGTCCTGGTTGTCTGCTAACACGGTACATCGCATCTCAAGATCTTCCTGTCTGACACGAGTGTAGTATTATTTCTGGCTTTTTAAATTAATCTAGACTATGAAAGGACAGAGTTGTATTTTGACAAAAATCTTTGTACTTTTGATGTTGTTTGGAATCTTAAGTTCTGTCAGTGACATGTGAATCCTTGGAATGGCCTCTTTGTAGAACTCCGTGGTGTAGAGGAGTAAGGCCGTACTGCCTCACTGGCTTTATTTCTCATGGAAGCCTGCATGTGGGTCCTTGGACTAGTGCCTGGCGACCAGAAAACAATGTGGTGGTCAAGATCTCATGACAACATTATATTTGAGTTTTTTTTTTTAAGATCATTTAAAATACTCTTAATCTCGGTTTGTTAATCAAGTATTTTTTGAGTGTATGTTATAGCTGAACTGACTATGTATGGGTGGATTGGGTGGGGAGAAATTAAGTCTCAGTAGATGTCCTGTGCCATGTTATTCAGCTAACAGGTTTACAAATAGAGGTTGTTTTGTTGTTGTGGTTGTGGGATCCCAGTGAAAGAATACTGGGCAGTTTTTTTGTTTTTTTGTTTTTAATAGCAACAGTGCAAAAGCCAAAAAAGTTTGTCATAAGGGTTACAAGACTAAACAACGAATACTTTCACAAAAAAGATCACTAACTGCAAAACTTGTTGAGTAACACAACTTGTGCTTATGGGTATTTTTGGTACTGTCAAATAACTGGCTTTGAAGATCTTAGGTACCCCATGCTGACAATCTCAAATTTTTCATCTCTTCAGTCCTAAGTTTCTCATGAAAAAAATAACAACAGCAAATGCCCCCACGTGAAATATATTTGACTTTTCTGACCCAGTCTTTTTTTTTTTAATCAACAAACACTTTAAGAAATATTATTTTACTAATGCTTAATGTGATCTGCTTTGAGACAACAAAAATATGTGGGGAGTACTACTGGGTGAAATTCAAGCCATCTTTCAATATCATTATTAATTTCTTTTTCTAAAATTTAAATATTAACTCTAAAGGTATTAAGATTTCAGATCTATTTCAAATCTGTATTTTTTAAAATTTATAGAATGTTATCACATAACTTGTTTGGAAAAAAATGACTTAGAAATTAATGCCAATATCTTTTAAAATGATAAACAAGTAATGAAGGCCCATTTCCAGTAACTATTGGCATGATGAGGTCATTATATTTTGTGCTATCTTTAATGATATAAAATTCATAGAGTAATTTAGTTTTTCCTTATTTAATATTTTTCAAAATCAAACTTTTGTTAGTTTTCCCATTTTACTAGAATCATGTTCTAATTCTCTATCTTATTAAATCAGTGAGCAGCTCCTGGCTTTAATTACTCTGACTTCAAGGCCATATTTAAAAAAATCAAAAGACACTGTGAACTGTTTCAGAAAACAAAAAACAAAAAACAATTCAATATAGATTTACAAGGGTCTCTTCTGAAGCTAGAAACAATCTATAGCTACACACTGACTTCACACTGTTACCTTTTAGACTATCCAAATAATCATCTTTTACATTTTCCTGTGTAAACCTAATTCTAGTACAAATTTCTGCCAACTCTTTACTCAAGTAAAATTTCTATATATTCCCTGTGGAAATGTAAGTATGCGAGTTTCCAAAATTCTCAAAAAAAAAAGTGTTCAAAGGTTGCCACTTTTGCTTCTTTTGGACACATTGGAAACTCCATTAACAACTGTGAATATGAAAATACAAAAGAAAACAATCACAAAGCCCTTTATACATAAACATCCAGCACAGCTCATTCTTAAAAAACAGCCAAACCTCAAACTACTGTATTTCCATATCTGTACTGAAAGCGTGTGCATTGTGGTGATGAAATGCTGCACATCTTTCAGTCACTGTATAGTAATCATTGACGAAAGGGATTTGTCTGTTTTCTTCTCGTGATTGTACATATCAGGTAAATTTTTTTCCAAAGAGCCATGTGTCATATATAATATTGAACCACTTTGATACTGAGATATTAATTTGTACCCTTGTTACTATTTACTAGTAATAATAAAGTACTATAGTAATATAGCTCTAATTCTCTTCAAAGTTGTTGCATCCCTTTTATAGAATGTTTCTATTTCCATAAGGATTAAGTATTCTTTCTTCTTATACCCTAGGATGAAGCTATGTTTTTGTGCTTTTTCTTTATCATTGGCTCTTCATTCCAAGCACTTTATGCTGTCTCTAATGGGATCTATTTTTGCACTGGAATATCTGAGAATTGCAAAACTAGACAAAAGTTTCACAATAGATTTCTAAGTTAAATCATTTTCATTAAAAGGAAAAAAAGAAAAAAAATTTTGTATGTCAATAACTTTATATGAAGTATTAAAAAAAGGCATATTTCTATGTTGTAATGAGTCACGAAATAAAGCTGTGACAGTTCTGCTGGTCTATGCAAATTTATTTCCATGCATTCGTAGCACCACCTACTGTTAAAGCTCATAATGCCGTTAGAAAAGTAAGAAATGTCCACTTCTAGTGGGGAAGCTCTTTGACTCGAGTAGGAATTTTAGAAAAGGCTAAATGTCCTGTTTCTCACAAAAGAGAACTGAAGGGATTACTTGGAGACAAAGGGTGTTTACACTTTCATAATCAGTCAAGATAGTAAATAACAAGTTTAAGAGGTTATTAGGTAAAATGTATTCGGCTTGATTTTGAAGCTATAGAGATCTCTGAAAATACTCTGTAGCTAAGCCTGTTTGATAAAAACTTCACTGCTTTATTTGGTATTGAAACTACAGAGGCCACCTTCATAAGTCTTTTGTTTGTTCAACTGAAAACGAGGACAGAGTGTGGCAAGGGTATTGGCATGGTGTGCTGGGTGTGGTGGCCTGGGTGAGCAGGAAAAGTGGAAGAAGTAGAGGAACATCGGAGGTGCCTTCCCTTCCTCCTGTAAAAAGTACTGGGCAACCGAAAGCCAGGTCTATGTGGGGCTGTGATGAGACTTGTGGATGTAATTTTTATAGCTCACTAGCAAAGTCTCAGGAAAGCTGTCTGTTTATCTCTGTACTGAAGAACCTCCATCAAACACCCCCTCATAGGCAGCACAGGAGAGTCACGGCTCTCTGTGGGGCCTCCTCTAAAGGCCGAGAGGACAGGTACTGAGTGAGTGGTCCTTTGCTAAGGCGTGCATCCCACTGCATGCGGAGGAAGGATCTCGGTTTGTGAGTGAGCCTTCTTGACCACTTGGAATCAGTGTCACAGCTGTGTCTTTCTCTCTTAAAGTTCACATTACAGCGACTTCAATGAAATGAAAGAAAACTGTGTTTCTTGGTGAAAAATGACAATCGAGAGAAGAAAGCTCCTGAAAGAGGAAAAGGCAAGTAATTTAGATAACTGTGTAAGTCACCCATGAGTCTGGAGGAAAACCTTCTGTCTAGAGAAGAGCCTATATAAACATTGGTAGGTTCAAAAAACCTTGGAACCTTTGAAATGTTAATGCATGCATTAAATACGAAAAACTAGAAGGGAAAAAAGCTACACTTTTTTAAAGTGTTTTACTGTGTTGTCAGGCACTTCATTTAATCCCCAATTAACTACCTGCCCTATAAAGTAAGCAGTACCATTTGATGTATGAGTAAATTGTGGCTCAGTGGATAAAGAAAGAACTTGTTTAAAGTTCAGCGGCTACTAGAGTGGCAGAGGGTTCTTTCTTGTGAAGTTGAGTATCCGTTACAACTGCCCTCATAAAATCTGCCTGGCATTATCATACAGTAATTCCACCAATATTTACTGAACTCTGTTGTGCACCACATTTTCTAGGTTCTGGGATGCAGTGTTCAAGACCGAATTCCTGCTCTACTGAAGTTAAATTTCAGTGGAGAAGTCTTACTTGCATTCACAACGGATGTGTAGACAAACGCAGATAATACACTCAGACCACAGTAAATGCTAAGAAGAAAATGAGCCACGGTAATAAGTTAGTGATGGAGATGAGTCAGACATGGCTGCCTGAAGAGTGACGTTTGAGCTCAGATCTGATCAAATAAGCAGGAGCCAACACTGGAAAGGGGGCAGAGAGAATGTTCCCGGAAGAAAGAACACGTGGTGCAAAAGCTCCAAGTGGGAAAAAGCTTGGCAGGTTGGGGAAGGAGGGAGAGGATCCCAATGTCTCAAATGGTAGAAGGGGCAGAAACCAGAACCTGTAGGGCCTCGCAGGCCATGTTAAGGTATCTGGGTTTTACTGTTAGTGCAATGAGGAACCACTGGAGAGTTTTAAACAAGGTAGTGGTTTGATGTAATCACTGTTTCAGAAAGAATGCTGGCTGTGTGGGGAGAAGGGACAGTAAGGAGACTAACAGATGTTGGTGGATTGAGCAAGAGTATAGCAGTAGACACAGGGAGGAAGAGTAATGTTCAGGGTCTATTTTAGAGACAGAGCCAACAGGAATTGCCGACAAGCACCATGTAGGGGTTGAGGGAAAGAGCTATCAAGGTGAATTCTAGTTTGTGGCCCAAACTAGGTAGATGGTTGTGCTAAAAGGGCCATTCATACATCAGTCTGGTGCTCAGGAACAACGATGGGAAGGAAGATAAAAATGTGTAAGTCATCCCCACGTACATGGTAATCAAGCCTTTCGACTAAATGGGCTGACCTAGAGAGAACGAAGATAAAAGAACATTCCTGAGATCCTACCCACACCTAGAAGAGATGCCAGCAAAGGGAAGAGAGGGTCTGGCCGGTGAGGAGGATTATCTGAGGATGATGCCATACACGGAAGCTCAGAATCAAGTGTTTCAGGAAGCCAAACCTGGTCAGTTGGGTCCAACACTACTGAGAAGATAAGCAAGGTAAAGGCAGAGAAAATGACTGACTTTGGTAGGACAGAGGTCCCTGGTGACCTTGAGAAGAGTCCTTTCAGGAGACTGACAAGGATCAGGTTGAGGGAAGAGTAAGAGGTAAAGACGGGGAATATACGTCAGTCTACTGAGAGGTCTGCTTTACCGTGAAGCAGAAAACATGCCACTAGCTGGATCACAAAGCTTTTATCTGGATTCTTGTCTGTCAATAGTACAGGTTGCACCTGAATACCATCTCACCTTTCAATTTTTTTGTTATTTCTAACCCTTTAGACATTTCTTCTCTCGAGTCTTCTGCTGTACTTTGTTTTCCAAGTTTCCCTTAAGACAGCTAATTCATGATGTACTTTTTTATACTTTTAGAAACACAAAATAAGATAGCTTTAAATATAGACTCTCAAGAGAGCTTGTAATTACTAAACCTAGTTTTAGAAGGCAGGTGCACTCAACTAAAATGGAAATTAAAGGTGTTTCAAGAAAAATCCTAGATCTGTGGTGGTACTGAAAACTTTCTGGGATTATTATGTTATCTTCTTGATGTAACTTAACATCTACAGTAAAGTTGTGAAACTGTTACTGTGACACTACCCTATAGCAACACAGTATAAGTTCTAGAGAAGATAGTATAAATATGGAACACAAAAAAATCTGCAGAATGGGTATGTGGGCTTTTATTCAGGCAACCATTCTCATAACCATAGATATTTTTATTTTTATTTTTTTTAAAGATTTTATTTTATTTATTTGACAGACAGATCACAAGTAGGCAGAGAGGCAGGCAGAGAGAAGGGGGAAGCAGGCTCTCTGCTGAGCAGAGAGCCTGATGCAGGGCTCAATCCCAGAACCCTGGGATCATGACCTGAGCCGAAGGCAGAGGCTTAACTCACTGAGCCACCCAGGTGCCCCACCACAGATATTTTTAAAACAAATAGCTGTTCCAAGTATCTTTGTTAGTGATCCAAAATGAACAAAAATTAACTGTTAAATGAATACATTTCAGTACATAAAACAAGTCTTCCAAAGTCTTTAACAGAGACCTAATTACATTATTTTCCAAGTTAGAGTGACTCATAATTAATGTGAAAACCATAATAAATACAGATGACACAGGTGATACTGTACTTTGCCAAGGTAAAGAAATATATTTGATCTTAGATTCTAAAGACTCCCATTTGATCACAAAATAAACCTACTGAACAACAAAAAATCTCAGAAAAAATAGACATAAATAGACATTATATATAAATTTAAAAATATCAGGTACAAATGTAAAATCATTTGAATATAAAAGCAGAGGGTTGTCAAAACAGAATATAAGAGATATTCTGAAACCAGTGAAAAATCAAGATCATCAAGTAGTAGCAACTATTTCTAATGTGTAACAGACACTGAAATGCCAAGGGGAAAATGAACGGAACTGTTTCCCGAGGTGGAGGGGAACAGGAAGCACAGAGCTGGCTTTAGAAGTGTAGAGACACAAAAGATTAACTTACCACCTTCTTCAAATACAAGTAAGAATCTCTTAGGAGAATTTAAGCACCATTAGCAGACACATCTTACAGCAGTTAATGCGATGCTTCCTATTTCAATGGAAAACTATTTCAAAGGTGAAAATGATGTAGGAATCAGAAGCATATTCTGCTGAGACACGAGGTAATTGACACTCTCCCGAACTGGAAAAACACATTTCATAAGAAGGCATATAAAGTTATTGACCGAATCAAATTTGTTGTACGAATACTTCATGCCTCGTGAAATAGCTTACCAGCTGCCACAACCCTGGGATCCTCATGAGACTGATGTCGCCCAGCTGCACGACTGTCTGCACTCTCATTCCACCAAAGAACGTGAACTGCAGAAATAAACCAAAAAGGGCTTCTAAAGACTATGGCGTTACTACAAGAAATACAGAAAAACTAATCAGAAACATTAAGTCTTGTTCTTTAAATCAAAATAGTGAATATCAAAAAGGTAAAATTAACTATGTTAGTAGTAAGATTTCAGAGGGGGTCAGAGATTTGGGAGACAAATTTATAAATTAAATAAAACTAGTTGTATAGATGAAGAAAAGAAAAGCTGGAAAAAAAAAGTAAGTAACACCACGAAAGACACAATGAAGGCTAGACCCAAGTTTTATGACTTCCTACCATGTTTTACTTTATTAAAAAAAAAAGATTATAAAAAATGTTTATTACTGAAAATTTGGAAAATACAAAGAACAAAATTAAAGTAACATAATTTTAACAACCCAGAGAAAACCTCTACTGATATTTAGTGTATTTCTTTTAAAAACATGAGTAAAATCAGATTAGGGTCGTACTGTATATTATGCTTAGCAGTATTTTTAAAAATCAACAATGCTTATTGTTTTCCATGGCAGTAACTTTAATTTTTAATGACTATGTGAATTCCTTTTTATGTCACTATGTGACAACTTTTTAAATCCCAACCCTTTATTGTTGATTATTTATATTATTCAAAATATTTCAGGATCCTATAAAATATTGAATTTTTAAAATAATTAAACATAATATATGTTAGTCGTGTAGATTTTGGAAAATGCAGATAAACAGAAAGCAGGAATCATTTCTATTCTACCATACTAAAATAACCACTTTCCTGTTTTGGTGCATCTCTTTCTATATTTATGTACATATGTATTTTTATATGTTTACATGTTTATATACATAAAGTGTGTACGCTATATAAGGTATAGGACCTATATGATGTGAGTTTGTGTGTTACAAGTATATTACATACATATAAACATGGGGTCATACCACATTGTTTCCAACATTTCCTTATTGTAAACAATGCTGACATAAGCTTCCTTAGAGCAGGAGCTGTATGTGTAGCTATAAAAATAATAATGTCAAATACAACTACTACTGACATTTTTGGGGTGCTTACTTTGTGCCAGGCTTGGTTCTAAGAGTTTTGCATGTATTAACTCATTTAATTTTCACAATAATCTTAGGGTATTATTATCCGTATTTTACCGATTAGCAATTTAAGGCACATAAGGTGAAGAAACTCATGTGACGTCACAAAGAGGGCAGGTAAGTGGTGGAACTGGGATTTAAAGCCAGGCAGTTTGGATCTGATTATTTCCTCAGTATGAACTCTAAAATTTGAACTGAAAGAACCAAAGAATATTTTGTATATACTTCTACATGTACAGCATATGTATTATACACCGTCCTCCAGAAATTATGTCCTGATTTATACTCAGCCTATTACTATCTCCTATGCTGAGATGTAATTTAAGATTAAAAAGTGTGCACATGTTTTCAGTAGTTTTTTCTTATAAAAGTTATAGATGTCCATTATAAAAAATAGACTTAATAAACATTAACCTTACCATGAATATCATTTACATCCTTTCAAACTTCTTTCCTATATAACCTAACACACTACACACCTATGCGTATTTCCTAGAATATTGGCAAAAATAATTTAAAAATTAAAGCTTTTTATTTATATTGCCAAATCTTGGGGAGGTTAAAGATTAACACAGTATGACTCTATACAGTATCTAAGTACTTATTTTTCCAACCTATCAAATACTATATATAAATATGTCTTTATTAGGTAAAAATGGTATCTCATTATTGTCCTAATCTGTATCTTTTATAATATATACATTTAGTAGTCATGTGCATATCTAACTTTGCATAAGTCTTCCTTTTTCTTTTTGCTTTGAATTTCATTTATGGTGTTTTGGGGCATGCAGAAAGAGTGCGCTTTTTAAAAATAGAATCAGGGGCACCTGGGTGGCTCAGTGGGTTGGAGCTTCTGCCTTCTGCTTGGGTCATGATCCCGGGGTCCTGGGATCAAGCCCCACGTTGGGCTCTCTGCTCTGCAGGGAGCCTGCTTCCTCCTCTCGCTCTCTCTCTCTGCCTGTCTCTCTGCCTACTTGTGATCTCTGTCTATCAAATAAATAAATAAAGTCTTTAAAAAATTTTAAAAAATAAAATCATCAATTGATTTTTTTCCTTTATTATTCCTTCATTTGTTTTTTGGCTTAGAAATATAGTTCTCATCCATATTATTAAACACATTTTAGGGGCCCCTGGGTGGCTCGATGGGTTAAAGCCTCTGCCTTCGGCTCGGGTCATGGTCCCGGGGTCCTGGCATCGAGCCCCGCATCGGCTTCTCTGCTCAGTGGGGAGACTGCTTCCCTTCCTCTTTCTCTCTGCCTGCCTCTCTGCCTACTTGTGATCTCTGTCTGTCAAATAAATAAACAAAATCTTTAAAAAAAACCCACATATTTTATATGTTATTTTATATATTTATATTTTATTTTAGTAATTCTGTAACTACGTTTTATCTACACTTAAATCTATATAATCCATTTGTATTCCAGTTTTGTATATGGTGTGAGATAGACATCTAATGATTTTCATAGTTTTTCTCCTCTTGATATAGTTTGCAACTTAAAAATAACCTTTTCTGTATATTCTGATTATTTTCTTAGGATATACTACTAGAAGTTAAATTTCTGGGTCAAGATCAGAAGTTCAGCTTTGAGTGTGTTAGGTCTGAGATGTCCATTAGACATTAAATAGGAAGTTAAGGAGGCAAATCAATATGATGAGTCTTTCAAATATTTTATTAGCTATTCTTAGTCATTTATCCTTCCAGATGAACTTTACATACATTTTTAAGGGTTTGCCATAAAAAACTCTCTGAAATTCTGACTGCAGTAACTTTCCACTTAAAAAGTTAAATGCCCCAGATATATGTCTTAAAAATAAATTCATGGGGCACCTGCCTAGCTCAGTCAGTGGAGCATGTGACTCTTGAACTCAGGGTTGTGAGTTTGAGCCCCACAATGGGTGCAGAGATTACTTAAATAAATAAACTTTAAAAGTAAATAAATAAATTCAGGTATGTATAATTATCCGTAAGCTGTGAATAGCCACACTGAAGTGTTAAGAGGTCATTATAAATCATGGACATGCATTATTTCTAGCATGTGAATATATCAACTAACATTTTGGTTTTCTTACTCCTATGTCATATATGTACATATATATGTATACACACATGTATTTATATGTATTTATACAAACACACACACACATATATGTAGATGACATACAAAGACCACAATGTTAACAGTATTATCTCTAAGGAGGGGGAAATATTTTCTCCCCTTAAGGCATGTCCATCTACTTAGTATGTGCAAAAATATGTACTACTTTTTCATTCAAGACGATCTCTTTACCCCAAGTAATATTATTTTAAAAAGTCAATAAAAGTATACTTAGAGGAAAAAAAGGATAAAAGAACAGATATTTTCTTGAGGCTCTTTGCAGTTTTTTTAATCACTTTGATGAGTTATGGAAGGCATGATATTTCATTTGAAAAAGGCTTTATGAGGTGTTAACATCCCAAACAAGTAAGATATAAATCAGGTTTTTTTTCAACCCTTCAAATTATTAAAAACCCTAAAAATTTGGCAATAAAAATTTAAATGTATACCATAATGAAAAAAGAGACAAACTGACCCAAGAAACTTAATAGATCACCAACATACTTTGCAGTTTCATAGAAGAAATAGACAACTATACCTCTGTTGAGTTCTCCATATTCTGTGTGGAAAACACCAATTAGTTTTGAGTAGCCTAGATCCACATGGGCATTAATTGCCCTTTTAAATGCATCGCCCCATAGAGCTGGCCCACCGGGCTTCATCTGAAAACTAACCAGTTCGTAGACTCCTAGAGTAGGGAGAAAAATAATTATTTTACAAAAGATATTCAAGAAATTTCTAATCAGGTTAGTCCAATTCCACTGGAAGGCTAATCGACGTTCACAGATTTGGAAGATCATACACATGTACATGGTATGTAGATATATTTATGGATTATGGTATTAGTTTTCCTTGCTTTTATGTTTGAAAGTCCTTGTCCAAGTTTAAGGATCAGCTGTTAAGCTTATACAGAACAACAAAAAAGGGAAGATCTATTAAGCTATTATCTGAGATTTTTTTTTTTAAAGATCTTATTTATTCATGAGAGAGAGAGAGAGAGAGAGAGAGAGAGGCAGAGACAGAGCGAGAGCACAAGCAGTGGGAGAGGCAGAGGGAAGAGGAGAAGCAGACTCCCCAGTGAGCAGGGAGCCTGCTGTGGGTCTTGATCCCAGGACGTGGAGATCATGACCTTAGCCGAAGGCAGACACTTAACCATCTGAGCCACCCAGGTACCCCTGAAATATATATTTTTTAAAGATTTTATTTATTTATTTGACAGACAAGAGATTACAAGTAGGCAGAGAGGCAGGCAGAGACAGAGGAAGGGAAGCAGGCTCTCTGCCGAGCAGAGAGCCCAACGCGGTGCTCGATCCCAGGACCTTGAGATCACGACCTGAGCCAAAGGCAGAGGCTTTAACCCACTGAGCCACCCAGGTGCCCCTGAAATATTTTTAATCTATAAATTCTGTTAATAAAACAAATATTGAACGTTTACAGGAGGGCTAGGATTTCTGAGCTCCCTGAATCTGCAATTTCAGATAAGAAATGAATAAGAAAAGCATTTTCTAATCTCCTGCATTTCCTCTTCTTTCCAAGTTTGAGAGGAAATACTTTTTGTTTATATAATTTCCCCCTACAAGATTACATTTCCTTTTTTTTTTTTTTTAAGATTTTATTTATTTATTTGACAGACAGAGATCACAAGTAGGCAGAGAGACAGGCAGAGAGAGAGGAGGAAGCAGGCTCCCTGCTGAGCAGAGAGCCCGATGCGGGGCTCGATCCCAGGACCCTGGGATCATGACCTGAGCCGAAGGCAGAGGCTTTAACCCACTGAGCCACCCAGGCGCCCCCAAGATTACATTTCTAATAGGAACAAACGATGGATCCAGTTATGTCTTAGTTTATGAGTGGGGGGGAATAAAAACTGAAACAACTGGAGGAAATGATTTTATCATTCCTAAATATCCAGGAAAATACTTGAAAAGCATTTTACCTTCTGATCAGAAGTATGGGGCAGGTAGAGGAAGAGGAACTAGGGGACAAGTAGCTTTCAGAAGAAAAAGGAAAAAAAGCACAAAGTTATTAAAGGGTTATGAACAACATAGAAGAAGAGAACCAGGATGTGACATTGTCTAAGAAGCCACTTAGTTCTTAGATAGTGCTGGAAGCCTGTGGAGAGGTCTAGGTGGATAAGGATTCAAATAAGACTTTCAAATCTCTTATACTCTAATATACACTACAAAGTTAGGAAAAATGGGGGAAACAAAATAACATTTAAGTTAATTAATACTTCTAAAAAATCCTACTTTCGTTTAAAACAATGTTAAGATAAATGCTTCCTTAAATGAGCAAGAAAATAAAATTAGCAAGAAGACAAATATTCAGTAATTATTTTCAAAATGAGAAATAAAAGGAAAACAAAAATGTTAAATTACAGTAATACAGCTTCACAGTTTAATTCATTCCCCTAACACAGGCTTACAGGCAAAGATATCCCTTAATAATTTAAGATTAGCTGTAATTTGGGGCACCTGGGTGGCTCAGTGGGTTGAGGCCTCTGCCTTCCGCTTGGGTCGTGGTCTCGGGGTCCTGGGATCGAGTCCCGCATCGGGCTCTCTGCTCAGTGGGGAGCCTGCTTCCCTTCCTATCTCTGCCTGCCTCTTTGCCTACTTGTGATCTCTCTCTCTGTCAAATAAATAAATAAAATCTTAAAAAAAAAAGATTAGTTGAGTTCTGTGTCTAAAAAACACCAAACTATGGCAAAATTTCATACATCATCTTTCACCTAACCATGCTTGTCTGCTCCCAGCCCCCAAATTTTCAACCTTTACTCCCCATGTCAACTTTTTATATTTATACCTCAATTTTAAGAGCTTTTCCAAACTGGAAAAAAACTTCATTGTTCAATGCTCATTGTTTTAATAAACAAAGATCTAAAATTCATTCATCTCTATAATCATAATATATTCCTATATAAAACACAGCATTGCCTTTCCCTAGGGAAGTTTACTTTTTAAAGTAGACTCCATGCCCAGCGTGGTGCCCAACATGGGCCAAACTCACAACCCTGGGATCAAGACCTGAACTGAGATCAAGAGTCAGATGCTCAACCAACTAAGCCACCCAGGTACCCCTGGAAGTTAAGTTTTCATAGCTTGAAATCTTTTTTCTCCATCAGAATTCAAAGTAATGAAGGGGGAAGGGCTTACCTTCTTTTGCAGGCTTTTCTAATTTGCACCAGGGTACCAGGTAAGTAATCTCGATCTCTTGTTCATCTGTAAGATCCAGATTTGGAATGAGAAATTGTTGCCATTCCTTATCCTTGGCCACAGCTTTCTGGACTTCAATTCGATGGGCAAAATTATCTAGGGGATGAAAAGGAGTAAGAAAAATAAAAACTTAATTAAAATCACCTCTCTTTTGGATTTCATTCAATTCAGCAAATGTTCATGGGGGCCACTTAAGGACACCGTTCTATCCCTGGAGTTATCAACATAAATAGATGTGACATCTGTCCTCAAGTTTCTCATGGTCTAAAAGGGGAGTAGAAATTTAAACAACTGATGATAATGTCATGTAGTGGGGCTTATCAGTTCTACCAATGTAGGTATGTGTGTGACTTAGGTTATGTTACTGAAATCTTTCTGTTCCTGTTTCTTACTCTGTGAAAGGGGGATAATGACATAGTATCTCCCTCCAGCGTTGTTGTGAAGAATAAATAAATTAGTACATGAGAGGGGCTCTGAGCAGTGTTTGGCACCTAGACAGAACTCAACATATATTAGTTATTCTTATTATTTGAGGCATTTAAATGATAGTGCCTATTTAGAGAAAGACTATTTTTTCCTTGGTGGTGGTGGTGGTGAGTGGTCAGGTCAACGTGTACTCTGAATTAAATTTAACACATATGAAAGGAAGATGTGCTTTTTAAGCCTCCTCTTTGAACAGCTTCCAAAGAAAAGAGGACTGATTCTCTTTCTTATCATCACCATTCTTTTTACCCAGTATTTATGTCTCTTATGTTTGTTATTTACACATTTACTAAACATTTAGGCCTAGTACTGTATTTACTATTAGGGTCTCATTAAAATTAATGAAATGAGTTTTCTATGGTTTATATTGCGGATCATAGAGCTTAAGTGAGTTATATCAGGATTTTTCTAATGATTTTTTTTTTTAACAGGACCTGAGTCCACTGGTGGCACATTAAAGCATAAATTATGTTTTAATGGGGTTTATTCTATTACAATAGGGGGAAACCCCTATACGAGGGCCATGGTAAATATGGAATGACACTTTTCATAGTAAAGTACTTAATGACTATTAACTTTTGGACACTGATGGTAAAACACTAAATGAAGGTTTTGAATTTCTCTGGATTTCATTAAGTCCTGATGTGGACTTCACAAAGATTAGACACTACAGTAACAAACATCCTGGGGATTTGAGCAACCTGTTCTTCTTTGCCTATTAAACCAGGGGTAAATCAACTTCAGTTGATTGCCTTTACTCTGATTGCCTTTACTTCCCTGTAGCAGCACAATGACGGAGAATTTCCTGAAACCCTAGAATGCACAAATGACACCAATGTGGTTTTCTCAACATAACAACTTATTAAATCTCAGAGGTGGGTGAGGCCTGGAAGTTAATTATCATCCCCATCAACCTCTACTACTCCAAAGCCCCTACATATCTGAATTGTTTCTACCAAAATCCAGATAACCAGCCATAGCTTCAACAATAAGAAAAAATAACTCTACCTTCCTTTATGATCTTAACCTACTTGAGCTCTTGCAATCACTGCTTTAATTTTTTTCATAAATCATCTTTATGACAAACCACTGTATAATTTTTCTGAGAATTAAAGTCTATCTCAGAAATTTATGATTTGAAATATGAGATGTCACACTTTCCCATTTATGGTAACATAAGAATTTGGGCAAAGGATTGTTAAAGGTGTACCACTGGGAGGAGGAGTCACTGAATTCATTTTTTGCTGCTGTTTCCCTTTTTAAAAGTTTATTTTAACCTGTGGGCATTTATACTAATTTAGATCCAAGAGCTAAGTGTCAAGTAACATTTAACAGAATGAAAATTGATATTGAACCCTGCAGCTGGAAAAAATCATACCATACTTCCAAATCTGAAACACTTTATTCACTCGGCCTCCAAATTCTACACTCCAGAAGCCAACCAACTCAGAGTGAGCTGTCCGAAGATGTATGTTTTTCTTAACATTTTCCAGAAACTCATTCATCTTTGAGGGCTTAAGGCAATGAGTACGAAATTCATAGAATGTTCCATCATATTGTCTGGGGCCCGTAGCAAAAGATGAGCACACCTGAAGACAGATAAGGCAAATTTAAATATTTCGGGAAGGTACAGTTTATAATATTACTGTAACCATATCTGAATCTAGAAACAAAGGGCATGCATTAGACTCATAATCCACGTTTGTACTTCTTTTGTGATCTCTCCTTAGACATTTGTTTAGAGAAATGTCAATAAAAATAACTAGCCTTAAGTATGCTGAACATATAGTTACTGTTTCTTAGTGGCGATCCACTGTTAGCCACTTTTTCATGAAATTTAATCATGAGAAGGCACAGAGGTCTTAATAAGAGTCCTTTACTCAAGAAATACAATTAGGATTCTAATATACTTGTAGATTATTTGTTTAGCCAATATTCCATTTTTAGTCAATACTATACATGTCACAATTACGCATTTAAGTGAACTTTATAAAATATGCAGGTGTTTTGGCAAGCAAAATGGAAATGTGTTTACTAGCAAAAAACTCCCTTTTAGGTTTTTCTTAAAAATAAAAATTGCTATTCAGGTCAAAGTATTTCCCAAATCCAATGAAGCAGATCACTGGTAAAAGATAGGAATGGACTGTTACAATCTATCCAACTGCATTTTAACATACTGGTTGACTGTATGAATGCTGTAAAGGAAAAATCAATGAGTTAGAATTGTCTGAATCATTATTAGGTTTAATTACAGATGCAATATGAATAAGGGCATTTAACCCACCCAATTTTATCAGATTGATGAAAATATCCCTTAAGAATCTTAGTTCTTGTTGTATTAGTCGTAGGCTACCCATATAAAGTTTTCTTCTAATCTAGGCCTCCAAGTCTGAATAAACTTAACTTTAGATAGGAAATGCCTCACTAGAGATTATGCTCTGTGTATAAATACATGTGCATGTGTATATACTCACACCCACACAGTCCTATGGCATTTTCATTTACAAATTCTTCTTACTGTAGGTTTGGTTATTATGAACCAGTTTCATGAAGTTTTGTTTTGTTTTGTTTCATGAAGCTTATTAATCAAAAGCTTTGGTACAAAGCTATGGACAAATTTGGGGCTTATGTGACTACCTGGTACATCAAATGAAACCAGTAGGCTTCTTTATCTGACATAATTTAGGTTAAAACTCACAATTGTCTATATATTTCATTTGTGAATAGTTTTGTAATTATAATTATATATTTGAGCTCATTCCATTCATGTCCCCCGAGTTAGGTTCCTACTGCCCAACTATCCAAGCTTACTTGGAAAACAAGTATTCCCTCCAAAAACGATTCCAGATACTTCTGTTTTTGCTGGACATGCTTTTTGTGTCATTTAAACCACATTTTAATAAGAGAATGTTATCCAAATAAACAATTGCCTAGTATTTATAGTTCAAAAAGTATTATAAATAAAATAGAACAGTGTGGTATTTATAACAATTGCTTTTAAGTCATTTTTTCAGGGTATTTGTATATGGAGACAAATATGTGGTCAAAGGCACGTATTTTTATTTTTCAAAAAAGAAACAGTAAGAGGGAAAAGCCCACGGAATGGAAAACAACAGTGAGTGAGATAAGTGAGTGTGCTTAAGGGAAGGTGATTTTTGTTAAAGGCAGAAACTACAAGGATTCTGGGGCAGGATTCCTAAGTGTTCTAGGCTCCCTTATCTCCAAATAAGGGCTGATTTTCCATAGCACTGACTTCCAATTCATTTATGAGAACCACTGGCTGGCATTTAATATTCAAAGTTCAGAATAAAGTTGTCGGGAATAACTCTTGGCCCTGCCCCTGTAGAGTGAGAATCAGGAAACATTAAAGACTGGATTGCTAATCTTGGGTGAACAGGCCATCGTTGGTTCCTTCTTCAGCAGAAAGTCTGTCTCTAGAGTAGGTTCATCCCCTTCCGCTTGTACCCTTCGAGAAAAGTACAAGCCTAAATATCAGAGGGGAAAAAACCTGTAGATGCACAGAATAGGCCAAGTCCCGACAGATAAGGCTGAATCACAAAAATCTATTATGTACGTTTTTCATCGGAGGTTAAATAAGGTTGTCATCATCATGTTTGCTACTCGGTTCCTGGCTTGGATACCCCCCGCAAGAGGCAGTGGGCAGGACGTTCTACCACCGACACCCTGGCCCATCTCTTCAAGGTTCTCTGCAAAACGCCCGGAAGTTATGTACGTTTCGTTTAAACACGGGGAGGCCGGTTTTTTTTTTTGCCAGGAGCTGGTTGGCCTATTTCTCCTCCAAGCGGTGGCTTGTCAAACAACAAAATCAACAGGAAAGGCTCGACCAGCAGGCACCGGGCACCGGCCCCAACGTGGCGAAAGCTGAGCGGCTGGGAAGCAAATACGGAGCACCCGGAGCTTCAGTAGTGTCCTCGGGGCCGCCTGGCACCTAGGCCACAGAAATCCTGTTCGTGGGTCCTCGAGAGCTGACCGGAAGGCGACACTGGCCAGCGTACTCTCCCCGACTGGCGACACCCTTCCACCCGCGCGTCCTAGAACGCCCCAGCTCCAAGATCTGGGACCCTCTGGAATTAGAACCATCTGCGCACGCGAACAGACTGGGCGCATGCGCGGCACTCGCACTTCCGGGTGAGCGAACCTAGCAGCGCATGCGCAGCACCACTAGCTCCTGGCAGACATCCCTCCTGCCCCCCAACCAGGGCACTGTTGGTGCTCGTCTGGGCGGCGGGTACCTGAGGCGCGAGCGTCCGCGCAGCCAGAGCCCTAGTCAGGACACTTCGGAGGACGAGCATGGCGGGGCTTCGGGCGCTGGGAAGGACAGCCATCTGGTACTCTGTCTTAGGTTCCTCCTGTTAGGACTTACCCGCCTGGAAAAGAGCAGCGACTAGACTACTGGCGGACGCAGGCGGGGGCGGGACTCGGCGGCTTCAGCTCCGCCTCTGGTGCCGGACGCGCGGGCGCCGCCCCGAAGGCTCGAGTGCTAGGTGGACCAGTGCCCCGTGCGTTCGGGCGGCCAGTAGTGTGGTCCTGAGCTTGTTCCCTCTGACACTCTTACCCCAAGGTCAGAGGGGACATTTCTGAGCCCATCACCTCGTCTCCACGCGCAGCTGCGCAGCAGTTCTTAAGAGTTCGTGTGCAGACTGCGAGTGTTTGCCCGTTGAGGAGGGCGTATGATGCGTGCGCGCGTAATGCTGTGCATTTAAAATCGTGGAGGTTTTTGCCGTGGTTCATCTTTAGTCGGGGTGATTTACGTAAAGACCAGGGAGCCTTAATTTTCCCTCATGAAGTGCATCCTCTTTCCCCGATCGCCACCCAGCATGACCTCATAAGGCTTCTAATGTATCTCCCAGGAGCTCATTGTAGTGGATGCATCGAACTTAGTATTAAAAAGTCAAATAGTTTTGTAAGCCTTAAAACATACCAGCAGACCTCCGATCTTGTTCTCCTTATCCCTGATTATTGGTCCCCAGAATAACTATTTTCAACATTTTCCACTTGTTTCTTCTGATGCTTGCTTCTCGTTCTCTAAATTACAGGCTTTTTCTGGTGTGTCTTGGTATTTTCAATTTTAGATAGTATCTGTTGCTTGGAAAATGAGGATTTAGGTTTCTTAAATACCACTCGCTCAAAGTAACCTCATCTTCCTCATCTGATAATGGGTACATTACAGATTGTCACATTAATTTATAGTATGTTAATGTTTATATTTTTATTACTAATTACATATAACATAATTACACAACGCATAATCAGACTCACACAATAGTTACATTATTGTATACATTGAAATAATAAAGTTTATACTGTCAAGAATTGGAAATTATTACAGTGATATCACTCGTGGTTGTATTGGTTGTACCTTCTTCAAAGACTTGAATTATCTGTTCAGAGGGAGGCTTTTTAAAATTTTAGTTCCAAAAGGAGTGAGTAAGTTTTTCTGGGTGATAGTCATCGTTTTTAACCAAGTGAGACAAAACAAAGCATAATCTGTGCCTGGACTGGATCTTTCTTTATGTTTAAATTTATTTTCTTGGACTTTGCCCCCTTCCTTGAATTAACAATTTATTTGCTCATTTGGCCCCTAATTATTAAATTTCCTTCTATGCCTCAGGTACTTTTCCAGAAGCTGGGGTACGGAGGTAAGCAAAAGGCATATCCCTGTTCTTGGAATTTACAGGTTGAGGGAAATATTAACAGTAAAGAGAAAAATATATCAGGGATTAATAAATACTCTGAGAGAAAACAATGTAGGATATGAACAGTGGAAAGTTCCACTGGAGGGGGATAGCAGAGACTATTAGCTATTTCCCATTATCCATTCTCCCTGCTGCCCTCTTTTTTTTAAAAATTAGTAATAGAATGCTTGTAGCTAGATGCAACTGTGTGACTAAGCTCTGGCCAGTGTAATGTGTTGGTGCATTTATAATGTACTCTAAGTGATCTTAAAGCAGTGTAGGAGGGGCAGTTCTCTTTTTCGTTTCTTCCTTATTTCTGCATGCTGGAATATGGGTGTAAAGGCTTGAATTCTTGGGTTATGAGGTAGAGGCCACATGCTGGAGATTGGACAATAGGAGAGAAGCAGCCTAGGTTCTGACGCCATGGAATGCCATGCTTGAGAGTCTTGGACTGCCCATCTCTGGAGTTCTTTTACATGAGAAATTGTCTTCTAGTTTAAGCTACTGTTAAATGGGTTACACCTGTAATTTTTAAAAATTAACATATAATATATTATTTGTTTCAGGGGTACAGGTCTGTGATTCATCAGTGTTACGCAATTCACAGTGCTCACCATAGCACATACCCTCCCCAATGTCTATCACCCAGCCACCCCATCCTTCCTACCCCGCTCCCCTCCAGCAACCCTCAGTTTGTTTCCTAAGAGTCTCTTGCAGTTTGTCTCCCTCTCTGGTTTCATCTTGTTTCATTTTTTCCCTCCCTTCCCTTATGATCCTCTGTCTTGTTTCTCAAATACCTCATATCAGTGAGATCATATGATAACCTGTAATCTTGTTTTTTAAAAGATTTTATTTATTTATTTGACAGACAGAGATCACAAGTAGGCAGAGAGGCAGGCAGAGAGAGAGAGGAAGGGAAGCAGGCTCCCTGCTGAGCGGAGAGCCCGATGCGGGGCTCGATCGATCCCAGGGCCCTGAGATCATGACCTGAGCGGAAGGCAGAGGCTTTAACCCACTGAGCCACCCAGGCGCCTCGATAACCTGTAATCTTAATAGGAGTGTGACTCCTTTTTTCCTCCATCTTTGCTTTCTGTTGTTTTCCTTATATCTATCATTTATTAATCATCAAACCCTTTGCCAAAATATACCTCTCAGTGTGTTATGGAGCCCTCTTTCTCAACTGTAGACCCCAGCATTTAAAACCAGAAGTAGACAGGACTGCTTATCTCATACTGTTAACTAAAACCCATTGTGCTTATTTCTTTTCTTTTTTTTTTTTTTTTAAGATTTTATTTATTTGACAGAGAGAGATCACAAGCAGGCAGAGAGACAGGCAGAGAGAGAGAGAGGAGGAAGCAGGCTCCCTGCCGAGCAGAGAGCCCGACGTGGGGCTCGATCCCAGGACCCTGAGATCATGACCCGAGCTGAAGGCAGAGGCTTAACCCACTGAGCCACCCAGGCGCCCACCATTGTGCTTATTTCTTACCACACTTTTCTTGAAGCGTGATGAAGTTCTTTTGCAAGGACTGGGAACATCCCAAACGGCACACCAGTAAAGCTCTGATAGCATGTAATGCCTAGAAGACCACACCCACGGATCCTCTTTCTGCTCCTGAGCATGGGCTGAATGCATACCAACCCTCCCCCATGATCACAAGCTGTCTGCCTGCTCTCTTGCATGTACCCCTCCCCGCCACGATCCTCTCCTTATGAAATTGTTAAGTGTCCATCTTGGAGGCAGAGAGGTTGGTTGTTAAGTCTTGAGCTTGCCACCTCCCCTGGCTGTCAGTATCCAAAATAACTTTCTCCCTTCTCTTTTCCAAACCCTTATCTCTTGAGTTATTGGCTTCTCAGATAAACTCAACTTTTGAGTTTATCTGACTGTTCTGCTGCAGTGTTGGCAAAACCCGCAGCGTTGGCAAACCCCACAGCATTGGCAAACCCAGCCAGTTCAATTTGTCCGGGCCCCTCCACAATCGCTGGGATGGAATAATGGCCATGGCAGTGCGCCAGGGCTTACCCATTTGTTTACTGAGTTAGCAGCTGTGATGGACCTTTCGGTAACAAATAGGATTAAACCTGTTAATCAGCTTTTTAGTTTCATCTTTTAGAGTTATCTTTGGAGAGTTCTTTGTTCTTTTGCTTCAGTGAGGACTAGTTCTTTTTTTTTTTTTTTTCCCAGAATATAAGCTTCTTAAGGGAAGGGCATTGTTTTTATCTTTTTTTAAAGGAATTTATTAATTCATTTGAGAGGTAGAGTGAGAGAGAGCACAAGGCAGGGAGGGACAGAAGGAGAGGGAGAAGCATAAGTCCCCCTAGCCGGGATCCCGATGCAGGGCTGGATCCCAGGACCCTGAAATCATGACCTCTGCCAAATGTACATGCTTAAACAACTAAGCCACCCAGGCTTCCCTTTATCCTTTTTTAAAAAATTATTAATTTATTTATTTTAATAAACATATAATGTATTTTTATCCCCAGGGGTACAGGTCTGTGAATCGCCAGGTTTACACATTTCACAGCACTCATCATAGCACATACCCTCCCCAATGTCCATATCCCCCACCCTCTCCTGTCCCCCCTCCCCCCAGCAACCCTCAGTCTGTTTTTGAGATTGAGTCTTTTATGGTTTGTCTCCCTGCCAATCCCATCTTTTCATTTTTTCTTTTCCTACCTCCCCCCAACCCCCCCACATTGCATCTCCACTTCCTCATATCAAAGAGATCATATGATAGTTGTCTTTCTCCGATTGGCTTATTTCGCTAAGCATGATACCCTCTAGTTCCATCCACGTCGTCGCAAATGGCTAGATTTCATTTCTTTTGATGGCTGCATAGTATTCCATTGTGTATATATGCCACATCTTCTTTTTCCATTCATCTGCTGATGGACATCTAGGTTCTTTCCATAGTTTGGCTATTGTGGACATTGCTGCTATAAACATTCGGGTGCACGTGCCCTTTCGGAGCACCACGTTTGTATCTTTAGGATATATACCCAGGAGTGCAATTGCTGGGTCGTAGGGTAGCTCTATTTTCAGTTTTTTGAGGAACCTCCACACTGTTTTCCAGAGTGGTTGCACCAGCTTGCATTACCACCAACAGTGTAGGAGGGTTCCCCTCCTCTCCGCATCCTCTCCAGCATCTGTCATTTCTTGACTTGTTAATTTTAGCCATTCTGACTGGTGTGAGGTGGTATCTCATTGTGGTTTTGATTTGTATTTCCCTGATGCCGAGTGATGTGGAGCATTTTTTCATGTGTCTGTTGGCCATCTGGATGTCTTCTTTGCAGAAATGTCTGTTCATGTCTTCTGCCCATCTTGACTCCTCCCCCGAGGCCTAGTTCTTTAAGATGGCGTGGCAGTAATTTCAGGATCCCCTTTGCTTTGTGTTGGACTTCCTATTGTCTGGATTTTGTTTCTTTTTCTTTTAACTTATAATTTTAGGACAGGGTATATGGGAGCTAAACTTTTGGGATTTGTATCTATAAAACGTGTTTTATTCTACCAGCCCTCTTGATTTATATTTTGGGTGGGTACAAAATTCTGCATTGGAAATAACTTTTCCTCATATTTTAAAGGCAGTGCTCCATTATATTATACCTTCTAGTAAGAAATTCATGCCATTTTGATTCCTAATTCTTTGTAGTGACTTGCTTATTTCTGTCAGTCTCTTTGGAACCTTTTATGTTTTACTCTATGTTCCTAATGTTCTGAAATTTCACAGTAATGTGCCATGGAGTAGATGTTTTTTGCATATGGTATTTCTCACTCAGTGTAACCTCATAATGGGGATACTCTTCAAACCTGACAATTTTTTGTTTCTTGGATTTTTACATTCTTCATTTTTGGAACTTTTGTTATTCAAACATTGTACCTCCACTTGATCTTCTAATATTATTCTTTCTGCTACTTTACATCTCTACTTTTTTGGTCTGTGGTTTTGGGAATAAAGTACCACAATTTTATCTTCTCACTTATTTTAAACTTCTACTTTTACAGTATTTATTTCCAAAAAGCTCCTTTTTTTTAATGCCTTCCCCAGATTATTTATTTCTCTCTCTCCCTTTTTAATCAGAATTAATATCCTCTTTTTGTTTCATGGGTTCATAATTTATCTCAGAGGACATTAATTACAGATGTTTATTTTTAGTTATTGTTGTGGGTCTTCTTCCTGAGTTCAAGTTTTATTATTATTTTTTTTATCATTTGATTTGTTTTCAGCCATGATACTAGTATGCTAGTGTTTTTCCTAAAATAGTTTTGTATCTGTAATCCTTGGTAATAAACTCATGTTTTGCAGTGAGACAAAAATTTTTTGAAAGCTTTTTGAGTATGGGTGTGGCCTGTCAAATGGTGGGCTTCACTCTAGGGTTTTTGTAGGTTATCTGTTTATTTCATTGAGGAGAAAAACTCCCATTTGTTTTCACCCATAAGTCATTTTTTTAAAGTTTAGTCGGTTACCCCAAGTGAGGAAACTTCCAGATTTCTGTCTGAGTTACAAGTCAGTTTTCTGTGGCTGAGGAGGGAAAAAGGCTAGATATCTCACTATTGGTAAGTGGTCATTCACTTAATTTGTTTATGACTGGTTCTGACCCCTTCAGCTGTATCTGGTACTTCTGAATGTGGTTCACCTTTTTAAGACTATATTAAATAGGACCTGCTAAACTGTTGTAACAACTAGACACCAAATGTATAATGTCTCAGACACAAAAGGATTTTATTTCTTGTTCCTTAAGAATCTAAAATAGGTTTTCCTCATTGGCAGGCAGCTCTTCTATCCAGAGTGAGTTAAGGATCCAGACTTCTACCTAGTGGTTTTGCCATCCATGGACACCCTGTCATCAACTTTATCTAACCAGAAGAATGGTAGAGAGAATTTCCAAGATGAAAATACTTAACAAATCACTATCTGTGATTCACTATCTGTGATTCATTATCACCGAAAAATTCATGGCTATAACTTAAAGAGGGAAATTATTGGTTAAGTGCTGCTAGGTGCTTAAGACAATCTCCTGTTCATGCACAGGTTTTTATCATCCTCAGAATCCTGTGAGTTCAACTTTATCTGCAAGTGAGGAATGGGAAATTTTGAGAGAATTACGTTTCTTAGGTTCACTGCTGCTAAGTGGCACATTTGGGGTCTAAAGCCAGATTATAAATCCAGTTCATTTTACCATTTATTTTAAAAATATGAGTGGTAGAATATAGCCTCTAAGAACTGTTTAAAAACATGAAACGTTTTTATGTGACATTTTGTTTTGAAACAAATCCTTGTATTGCCTAGAAGATACACAATGTATGTTGAAAATTACTATTGTATATCCTAAACTTTGGGCATAGTTGAAAACTAGGTAACTCTGGAATATTAAAATAGGCTAATGTGATATAGACCAACTGCATAGTTATTTTAGATTGAGTGGACTAAGGTTGCCTGTCTAACATGAAACATGTATCATATACACCCAAAAGTAGGTGTAATATGTCAGTATACTTTTTAAAATTTTTTTAAAATTTCTTTTCAGCATAACAATATTGTTTTTTCACCACACCCAGTGCTCCATGCAATCCGTGCCCTCCCTAATACCCACCACCTGGTTCCCCCAACCTCCCACCCCCCGCCCCTTCAAAACCCCCAGGTTGTTTTTCAGAGTCCATAGTCTCTCATGGTTCACCTCCCCTTCCAATTTCTCTCAACTCCCTTCTCCTCTCCATCTACCCTTGTCCTCCATATTATTTGTTATGTTCCACAAGTAAGTGAAACCGTATGATACTTGACTCTCTCTGCTTGACTTATTTCACTCAGCATAATCTCTTCCAGTCCCGTCCATGTTGCTACAAAAGTTGGGAATTCATCCTTTCTGATGGAAGCATAATACTCTATAGTGTATATGGACCACATCTTCCTTATCCATTCATCCGTTGAAGGGCATCTTGGTTCTTTCCACAGTTTGGCGACTGTGACCATTGCTGCTATAAACATTGGGGTACAGATGGCCCTTCTTTTCACTACATTTGTATCTTTGGGGTGAATACCCAGTAGTGCAATTGCAGGGTCATAGGGAAGCTCTATTTTTAATTTCTTGAGGAATCTCCACACTGTTCTCCAAAGTGGCTGCGCCAACTTGCATTCCCACCAACAGTGTAAGAGGGTTCACCTTTCTCCACATCCTCTCCAATATCAGTATACTTTTAAAGAATAATACATTGAATGCCTATTACCCTGCTACCAAGAAAGAAATAAAATATTGTCAGTAATTTAGAAGCCCAAAATGTGTTCCTTTCAGGTCACATTTTCTTCCCTTACAACACCTTCCCGACCTCTTTGCCTGAAGCAGCCATGACCCAGAATTTTGTGTTGATCATTGCATTCATTTTCTTCAAAATTCAAGTACATTGTGTATAACTAAATTTCATTGGTTTGCCTATTTTTGAACTTTTTAAAAGCAGACACTTTTGTCAAGTTGATTCTTAGCTTTGACATAAAGTTTTTGAAATCATGCATTTTGATGAAGTCAGTAATACATATCTCTGCTATATGTTGTTCCATTGTCTGGATATATATTTGTCCATTTGATATTATGAACAAAGATGTTTTGAGTTTTTTAAATAGATTGCTCCTGTTTCCATATGCAGAATTTCTCTGTGGCAGGGATTTTTAATCTTTTTTATGCAATGGCATAAATGGCCATTGCACCCTTGGGAAATCTTCAACTTTAGAAATATTTTATTACTTGAGAGAGCAGAAGATTGAGAGAGAGAGAGAGAGAGAGAGGGAGACCGCGTGCGTGCAGACATGCACACATGAATGGGAGAGGAGGGGAGAACGGGCAGGAGGAGAGGGAGAAGCAGTTTCCCCACTAAGCATGGATCCAACATGACCTCGATCCCTGGGCCCTGAGATCATGACCTGAACTGAAGGCAGATGCTTAACCAAGTGACCCACCCAGTCTCCCCAACCCTTTGGAAATCTTGTAGGCCTATGGAACTGTAGGGACTGAGGTCAGGTCACTCCAAGATGGGCCACGTTGGCGTACAGATTATTTTGAGCTGAAGGCAATCAGGACCCTGCAGGCTCAAGAGAAACTTTTGCCCTTCTCTTAAGTACATAGAAAAATCTAAAGATCTTTGCCAGCATAAGGGTTATTACCAGAGATAAATTTTATCTGAGTGACCCATCTGTACGGAAGGACAAACATCTGATTACCAAATGTCTGCTCTTCTTACTGCCCTATGAATTGCATTCTTTTCTGTGAAGTTCTAGAACCCTACACATTTCTCTTCAGTTCAGGATGACATATATACCTCATTTTGCCTGTCTTCGGAATTTCCATATCTATTTGGATTCCGTACATATGCTATTAGATTTGGTTTTCTCCTGTTATTCTGTCTCTTGTCAATATGATTCTTAGTCCATCTAGAAGAACCCTTGGAGAGGAGAGGAATTCTTTTTTTTTTTTTTTTTTTTTTTTTTTTAATTTTTTTATTTTAATAAACATATAATGTATTTTTATCCCCAGGGGTACAGGTCTGTGAATCGTCTGGTTTACACATTTCACAGCACTCATCATAGCACATACCCTCCCCAATGTCCATTTCCCCACCACCCTCTCCCATCCCCCTTCCCCCCCGCAACCCTCAGTCTGTTTCTTGAGATTGAGTCTTTTATGGTTTGTCTCCCTCCCAATCCCATCTTTTCATTTTTTCTTTTCCTACCTCCCCCCAAACCCCCCCACCTTGCATCTCCACTTCCTCATATCAAAGAGATCATATGATAGTTATATTTCTCCGATTGACTTATTTCGCTAAGCATGATACCCTCTAGTTCCATCCACGTCGTCGCAAATGGCAAGATTTCATGTCTTTTGATGGCTGCATAGTATTCCATTGTGTATATATACCACATCTTCTTTATCCATTCATCTGTTGATGGACATCTAGGCGCTTTCCACAGTTTGGCTATTGTGGACATTGCTGCTATAAACATTCGGGTGCACGTGCCCCTTCGGAGCACCACGTTTGTATCTTTAGGATATATACCCAGGAGTGCAATTGCTGGGTCGTAGGGTAGCTCTATTTTCAGTTTTTTGAGGAACCTCCACACTGTTTTCCAGAGTGGTTGCACCAGCTTGCATTCCCACCAACAGTGTAGGAGGGTTCCCCTCTCTCCGCATCCTCGCCAGCATCTGTCATTTCTTGACTTGTTAATTTTAGCCATTCTGACTGGTGTGAGGTGGTATCTCATTGTGGTTTTGATTTGTATTTCCCTGATGCCGAGTGATGTGGAGCATTTTTTCATGTGTCTGTTGGCCATCTGGATGTCTTCCTTGCAGAAATGTCTGTTCATGTCCTCTGCCCATTTCTTGACTGGATTATTTGTTCTTTGGGTATTGAGTTTGATAAGCTCTTTATAGATTTTGGATACGAGCCCTTTATCTGATATGTCGTTTGCAAATATCTTCTCCCATTCTGTCAGTTGTCTTTTGGTTTTGTTAACTGTTTCCTTTGCTGTGCAAAAGCTTTTGATCTTGATGAAATCCCAATAGTTCATTTTTGCCCTTGCTTCTGTCGCCTTTGGCGATGTTCCTAGGAAGAAGTTGCTGCGGTGGAGGTCAAAGAGGTTGCTGCCTGCATTCTCCTCAAGGATTTTGATAGATTCCTTTCGCACATTGAGGTCCTTCATCCACTTTGAGTCTATTTTCGTGTGTGGTGTAAGGAAATAGTCCAATTTCATTTTTCTGCATGTGGCTGTCCAATTTTCCCAGCACCATTTGTTGAAGAGGCTGTCTTTTTTCCATTGGATATTCTTTCCTGCTTTGTCGAAGATTAGTTGACCATAGAGTTGAGGGTCTATTTCTGGGCTCTCTATTCTGTTCCATTGGTCTATATGTCTGTTTTTGTGCCAGTACCATACTGTCTTGATGATGACAGCTTTGTAATAGAGCTTGAAGTCTGGAATTGTGATACCACCGACTTTGGCTTTCTTTTTCAATATTCCTTTGGCTATTCGAGGTCTTTTCTGGTTCCATATAAATTTTAGGATTATTTGTTCTATTTCTTTAAAAAAAATGGATGGGATTTTGATAGGGATTGCATTAAATGTGTAGATTGCTTTAGGTAAAATAGACATTTTCACAATATTTGTTCTTCCAATCCATGAGCATGGAATATTTTTCCATTTCTTTGTGTCTTCCTCAATTTCTTTCATGAGTACTTTATAGTTTTCTGAGTATAGATTCTTTGCCTCTTTGGTTAGATTTATTCCTAGGTATCTTATGGTTTTGGGTACGATTGTAAATGGGACTGACTCCTCAATTTCTCTTTCTTCTGTCTTGTTGTTAGTGTAAAGAAATGCGACTGATTTCTGTGCATTGACTTTATATCCTGACACTTTACTGAATTCCTGTATAAGTTCTAGCAGTTTTGGAGTGGAGCCTTTTGGGTTTTCCACATATAGTATCATATCATCTGCAAAGAGTGATAGTTTGACTTCTTCTTTGCCGATTTGGATGCCTTTAATTTCTTTTTGTTGTCTGATTGCTGAGGCTAGGACTTCTAGTACTATGTTGAACAGCAGTGGTGATAACGGACATCCCTGCCGTGTTCCTGACCTTAGCGGAAAAGCTTTCAGTTTTTCTCCATTGAGAATGATATTTGCGGTGGGTTTTTCATAGATGGCTTTGATAATGTTGAGGTATGTGCCTTCTATCCCTACACTTTGAAGAGTTTTAATCAGGAAGGGATGCTGCACTTTGTCAAACGCTTTTTCAGCATCTATTGAGAGTATCATATGGTTCTTACTCTTTCTTTTATTAATGTATTGTATCACATTGATGGATTTGCGGATGTTGAACCAACCTTGCAGCCCTGGAATAAATCCCACTTGGTCGTGGTGAATAATCCTTTTAATGTACTGTTGGATCCTATTGGCCAGTATTTTGGTGAGAATTTTCGCATCTGTGTTCATCAAGGATATTGGTCTGTAATTCTCTTTTTTGGTGGGATCCTTGTCTGGTTTTGGGATCAAGGTGATGCTGGCCTCATAGAATGAGTTTGGAAGTTTTCCTTCCATTTCTATTTTTTGGAACAGTTTCAGGAGAATAGGAATTAATTCTTCTTTAAATGTTTGGTAGAATTCCCCTGGGAAGCCGTCTGGTCCTGGACTTTTGTTTGTTTGGAGATTTTTGATGACTGTTTCAATCTCCTTACTGGTTATGGGTCTGTTCAGGTTATCTATTTCTTCCTGGTTCAGTTGTGGTAGTTTATACATCTCTAGAAATGTATCCATTTCTTCCAGGTTGTCAAATTTGTTGCCATAGAGTTGCTCGTAGTATGTTCTTATAATTGTTTGTATTTCTTTGGTGTTGGTTGTGATCTCTCCTCTTTCATTCATGATTTTATTTATTTGCGTCCTTTCTCTTTTCTTTTTGATAAGTCTGGCCAGGGGCTTATCAATCTTATTAATTCTTTCAAAGAACCAGCTCCTAGTTTTGTTGATTTGTTCTATTGTTTTTTTAGTTTCTATTTCATTGATTTCTGCTCTGATCTTTATGATTTCTCTTCTCCTGCTGGGTTTAGGCTTTCTTTGTTGTTCTCTCTCCAGCTCCTTTAGGTGTAGGGTTAGGTTGTGTATTTGAGACCTTTCTTGTTTCTTGAGAAAGGCTTGCACTGCTATATATTTTCCTCTCAGGACTGCCTTTGTTGTGTCCCACAGATTTTGAACTGTTGTGTTTTCATTATCATTTGTTTCCATGAATTTTTTCAATTCTTCTTTAATTTCCTGGTTGACCCATTCATTTTTTAGAAGGATGCTGTTTAGTCTCCATGTATTTGCATTCTTTCCAAATTTCCTCTTGTGATTGAGTTCGAGCTTCAGAGCATTGTGGTCTGAAAATATGCAGGGAATGATCTCGATCTTTTGGTACTGATTGAGACCTGATTTATGACCCAGGATGTGGTCTATTCTGGAGAATGTTCCATGTGCACTAGAGAAGAATGTATATTCTGTTGCTTTGGGATGGAATGTTCTGAATATATCTGTGATGTCCATCTGGTCCAGTGTGTCATTTAAGGCCTTTATTTCCTTGTTGATCTTTTGCTTAGATGATCTGTCCATTTCAGTGAGGGGAGTGTTAAAGTCCCCTGCTATTATTGTATTACTGTCGATGTATTTCTTTGATTTTGTTATTAATTGGTTTATATAGTTGGCTGCTCCCATGTTAGGGGCATAGATATTTAAGATTGTTAGATCTTCTTGTTGGACAGACCCTTTGAGTATGATATAGTGTCCTTCCTCATCTCTTATTATAGTCTTTGGCTTAAAATCTAATTGATCTGATATAAGGATTGCCACCCCAGCTTTCTTCTGATGTCCATTAGCATGGTACATTGTTTTCCACCCCCTCACTTTAAATCTGGAGGTGTCTTCGGGTCTAAAATGAGTTTCTTGTAGGCAGCATATTGATGGGTTTTGTTTTTTTATCCATTCTGATACCCTGTGTCTTTTGATTGGGGCATTTAGCCCATTAACATTCAGGGTAACTATTGAGAGATATGAATTTAGTGCCATTGTATTGCCTGTAAGATGATTGTTACTGTATATTGTTTCTGTTTCTTTCTGATCTACTACTTTTAGGGTCTCTCTTTGCTTAGAGGACCCCTTTCAATATTTCCTGTAGAGCTGGTTTGGTGTTTGCAAATTCTTTCAGCTTTTGTTTGTCCTGGAAGCTCTTTATCTCTCCTTCTATTTTCAATGATAGCCTAGCCGGATATAGTATTCTTGGCTGCATGTTTTTCTCGTTTAGTGCTCTGAATATATCATGCCAGTTCTTTCTGGCCTGCCAGGTCTCTGTGGATAGGTCCGCTGCCAATCTAATGTTTTTACCCTTGTATGTTACAGACTTCTTTTCCCGGGCTGCTTTCAGGATTTTCTCTTTGTCGCTAAGACTTGTAAATTTTACTATCAGGTGACGAGGTGTGGACCTATTTTTATTGATTTTGAGGGGCGTTCTTAGCATCTCCTGGATTTTGATGTTTGTTCCCTTTGCCATATTAGGGAAATTCTCTCCAATAATTGTCTCCAATATACCTTCTGCTCCCCTCTCTCTTTCTTCTTCTTCTGGAATCCCAATTATTCTAATGTTGTGTCGTCTTATGGTGTCACTTATCTCTCGAATCCTCTCCTCGTGTTCCAGTAGTTGTTTGTCTCTCTTTTGCTCAGCTTCTTTATTCTCTGTCATTTGGTCTTCTATGTCACTAATTCTTTCTTCTGCCTCATTTATCCTGGCAGTGAGAGCTTCCATTTTTGATTGCACCTCATGAATAGCTTTTTTGATTTCAACTTGGTTAGATTTTAGTTCTTTTATTTCTCCAGAAAGGGCTTTTATCTCTCCGGAGAGGGTTTCTCTAATATCTTCTATGCCTTTTTCGAGCCCGGCTAGAACCTTGAGAATTGTCATTCTGAACTCTAGATCTGTCATGCTACCTATGTCTGTATTGATTAGGTCTCCAGCCTTCGGTACGGCCTCTTGTTCTTTTTTTTGAGGTGAGTTTTTCCGCCTTGTCATTTTGTCCAGGTAGGATTTGCTTTCTCCTGCTGTGGAATTCCGCTGTTCTTGGTGACTGAAGTTGGTTTTGGATGGTTTCTTGTTGATCTTCTGGGGGAGGGGCCTGTTGTAGTGATTCTCAAGTGTCTTTGCCGCAGGCGGAATTGCACCGCCCTTGCCAGGGGCCGGGCTAAGTAATCCGCTCGGGTTCGCTTTCGGGAGCTTTTGTTCCCTGAGCGCTTTCCGTAGAGTTCCGGAGGACGGGAATGAAGATGGCGGCCTCCCAATCTCTCGGCCCGGAGGAGCCGAGAGCTTGGGGTTCCGCTCCTCAGTGCGCTCTCAGAGCAAAGCGCCCAATAGCCCCGCCTCCCTGGCTTGCGGTCGCGCCTCGAGGAAAGCAGTCAATTGTTGGAGCTGGAGAAAAGCGCCGGGTCGCTTTTGTCTCCGCGGCCTGCGGCGGCGCTCCGAGCCCACCCAGCCTGCGACCGGCACAAGGTAACCCCGGGCTTAGAGCTCACTCCTCGGCTTTGTCGCTATAGCCGGCTTCCCCGCTCTAATACCTGCGAGCTCTGCGGCACTCAGACACCCCCAGTCCTTCTGTGACCCCGCGGGTCCTGGGGTTATGCTGACCCCGCCTGGGTTTCCCCCCAGTTTAGCCTCTGGAGCGATGTCTCCCAGTGGAGCCGACTTTTAAAAGTCCCGGTTTTGTGCTCCGTCGCTCCGCCGCTTGCCGGGTGCCGGCCCCTCCCCCCGGGGTCTATCTTCCCGTCGCTTTGGATTCACTTCTCCGCAGGTCCTACCTTTCAGAAAGTGATCGATTTTCTGTTTCTGGGATTGTTGCTCTTCTTCTCTTTGATTTCCCGTTGGATTTATAGGTGTTCACAATGGTTAGATAAGCTATCTAGCTGATCTCCTGCTACCCGATGTCGTCTCAGCCTGCTACTTCTCCGCCATCTTGACTCCTCCGAGGAGAGGAATTCTTGCTCCCTTATACAACCCTAATGTTTTACACGCTTAGCAAATACACAGGTTTGCAAAGAAAACATATACAGCTAGAATGATCAAAATATGAAAGTAAATTCTTTTTTTATTTTATTTATTTATTTATTTATTTATTTTTAAAGATTTTATTTATTTATTTGACAGACAGATCACAAGTAGGCAGAGAGGCAGGCAGAGAGAGAAGGGAGGAAGCAGGCTCCCTGCTGAGCAGAGAGCCCAATGCGGGGCTCGATCCCAGGACCCTGTGATCATGACCTGAGCCGAAGGCAGCGGCTTTAACCCACTGAGCCACCCAGGCGCCCCAGTAAATTCTTTTTTTAAAGTTTATTTATTTATGTAATATCTACACCCAACATGGGGCTCAAACTCACAACCCTGAGATCTAGTCACATACTTTTCTAACTGAGCCAGCCAGGTGCTCCTGAGAGTAAATTATTGATAAAGAATCAAAGAATCATTGGATTTGACAACTATCGTAATGTAACTAGTGATGAGCATAAAAGAAATTTGTGTATGTTTGTAACACTTCTGGATATAATTTGACAATATCTATGATATTTATTGGTCACAAAGTCATTGGTCCTATTAATAACACTGTTTTTTGTTGCCTACATTCATACTTAAAGGAAATGTTTATTTTCAGTTAGAAGTTGGTGACAGTTGTTAAAAAACAAAATTCAACCGAATAAATTTTGAAGATCTCATTACTTTTGTTAAATGATTCATGATGGGAGACCTGGCTTGCTCAGTCAGTTAAGCAGCTAACTCTGGATTTTGGCTCATGTCCTGATTTCACGGTGCTGGGATGGAGCCCCACATTGGGCTCCACACTCAGCAGGGAGTCTGCTTGAAGATTCTCTCCCTCACCCTCCGCCCCTTCTTCTGCTTGCACCTGCTCTCTCTTAAATAAATCAGTTTTTAAAAAGATTCATGAATTGGGCAGCATCTCCCACTAGTAAGTAGAGGGATGCTCTGAAGAGTTGTACAAGATGGAAGGTTTTTATAGGAATGAGGGTGGGGCAAGAGAGTTATAAACAAAGGAGAGAATGGATTGGTCAAGGCAAGGTCACTTTCTCTGGTCGGTCGGTCGGGGTGGTAGAAGAGCAGGGATTCTTATGCAGATTACCTCATCTTTAGGGGCTTGGAGAGGGCCACGTGATCAGAAAATTCCTGACTGACCAGTTAAGATTACATTTCTGGGAAAGGTTGATATTGCAATTAGGTATTAAGTCCTGGTTTACTGACTTGGGGCCTTAACTGTACTGATGCCATTTTGGGCCTGTGTTTTTAATTAGTTTCTTTTTTTTTTAACACAATAAAGATGTAATTTTTTTCCCATCTAAGTTACCAGACCCTCTGTATTGTACCATAGAAACCTTGGGGATCTGTGTACTGGAAGCACTGTGTTAGAGTATGTAGCTAGGAATGGAATTGCTGGGTCATAAGATATGTACCATATTCATCTCTACTAAACAATGCCAAATCATCTTAACAAATTTATGCCCTTACTCATAGTGTTTGGGTTTTTTCTGACCAAATTGTCCATTTGGTCTGATGAGTATGAAGATGCATTTTTACACCTTTCATAAGAAATAGGTATCTAGTAAAGGCCGGAGGAAATTATACGTGCGCAAAGGCACTTGATGGTGTTCCTACATCGTTTTGTCCAGAAGTCCAGCTCATGCAGCTCTGCAGAAGGAAGCAGGAGAGATCCATCCAGTGCTGTCTGAGCTGGGTAGGAAGGAAGGCAGTAGCTCTACATGTAAACTTTAGATGCCTGTATTTTGGTGACATCCCTGGCTAAGTACCTTCATGCAATATTCTAAGGGCCACTAGATGGTGGTATAGACTACTTTTCCTTCATTAAAGTGGGAACTAGCATGTGCTATTTTTGCTGTAATTTTTGAGTTCCTGTAATTTAAGCTATAGTTATTTAGTGTGGAGTTATCTCACAGTTCCCTTTTTTTGTGTATGTATGATACAGGATTACGTACTAGAAGAGAAACATTTCAGTAAAGGTTGTTAACAGAAATTCGAATTTGAAATTTGAAGATGTGAAGATGTACTTGGCTTTATTCAACAAGCCATGAATTGGGCAGCATCTCTTGAGTAAATAGGTGTGTGGAAGAGTTGTGCAAAATGGAATAGGCAGAAGGAGCGTGGGCAAGGAGGTTATTAGCAAAAGAAAAGACAGGATTGTTTCAGTTTTCATTCAGTGTTTCTTAAAAGTTTTCTACTGGTATCAGTGAATATTTTTGTTAAGCACCTGTTGTGTGTTGAGCATTGAGTTCTTCTTCAGCTTGTCAACATGTCTTGATATTTCTGTATCAGCCTCCTAGTTGCTAGTCTTCTTGGAATTAGTAGTAGGAAAGATTTGTGTGTAACTCAGTATTAAATATAGTATGAATTTCTTCAAAGTTGTTTGTATTTAAATTGTTTTTATTAGTAAAACACATGAACATATGTGTTTATATTATTATATCCCTTTTTAGATATCTTGTATTAATTGGCTTTTTGTTTTGCATTTAAAAGTGAATTCTGGTGCCAGTTTATTTAAAATGTTTAAACGTTTTAAGTTTCTCATTAATTAATATAATTATTTCTTGAAATAGGCTTTGCAGGTCTATTGCTTTGAGTAATCTCTATGCCTTCCAGCTGGTGTTGGAGAGAGATGTTATGAGAGAAGTATTTTTGTAACTTTCGCTACTTGTTTTAGATTGTTACTAAATATGCTGTTTTTTTCCCTACACATAAAATGAGACAGTTTCTAGCTTAAAACAGTCATGCACTTAGTTTGTGATATATTTTTTTCATGAAGTTCCTCTTTCAAATGACCCATTGTCTACTGTTCTCCAGTATACTTCTTTTCACCTCTACAAGCTGCCGTAGAGACCTACTAGCTGAGTAATTAATTCATTTTAATGTGTTTTAGCTTTACTTGACCATCATTGTCTTTAACAGCATCTTTATAATTTTTTTCATTTATATATGAGAAGTAATTTACATTTCTCTGATTTCTTGTGAATTCAGCATCTTTCCATAATTTTGTAGGCCATATTTTCATTTTTCGAGATCTCACTTTATTACAGTTGCCCAATTTTCTGTTGTATTGTTCAACTTTATATTACTGATTTGAAGTCTTGCTGGAGAAGCCTGAAAAAGAGGAACAAGATGATATCAAAACTGCCTCAGATCATAGGTGACCTTCGATGTTGTCTTCCTGCAGAATCCAGAGAAACAGACCTGCTCAGCGGGATGGACGGCAAAGGCTCCTACCAGGTGAAGGGCTGGAAGCTCACACAGCAGCAGTTTGTGGCCCTTCTGTGGAAGAGGCTGCTGATTGCCAGACGGAGTCGGAAGGGATTCTTTGCTCAGGTGACAAGTGCTGCTCCAGGCCAGCAACTCTGGCTTCATGGGTGGGCTGCAGGCTCCCTGACCAGTAAAGGCAGGAGAGGGTCGTGGGTATGGGGTGGATGCTGGAGCCAGACTTTCGTCTTTCAATCCCAGTCCTGCTTCCTGTCACTCACGCATCTGTGGGCAAGTTAACTTCTCTGTGCCTCCTTGTCCTCATCTTTAGAAATGAAGATAATGTGCCTATGACGTAGGGTTGTTATGAGGATTCAAATGAGTAAGTGCTTAGAATGGGCCTGGCATTTAGTAGTGCTGTGTGTGTGTGCACATTTGTGTGAGTTTTATGGTAGAGGACAGCATAGCAAGGACAGATGTAACTGTCCCTCAGAAAAATATACTGCTTAAAATATAAATAATTAGGAATTGTACCCGTCATGCAAGCATGCTTAAAGATGACCTTGAGAAGAACATGTACTAGCAGCGGCCTCTGGTGGAGAGAATGGTACACATCCTGGAAGCTGAGCAGCTGGGAACACCTGGCTCGCTCCTGGCGACCACCACCTGCTTCCCTTTTTCGTTGTCTCCCCTGCCTCAGAGAAAGCCTGCTGTTAAGGTAATCCCTTTAAGTGCGCTTGCTCAACTACTAATTCCTTGCTGGTTGACCAGGCACACCCTACTCTTCTTGTTTTCACATAAGACTTATGATCAACAGATGACTCAAATTCCTTCTTGTTTACCTACAAGACCTATGGCTACTGTATAACCTTCTTCTCCTTTGTTGGTTGTTATCTTGTATCTAATAAATACCGGACTGAGGAGTTTTTCCAGTTTTTCCAGTTTTTCCTTTCAGTGGTTGTCCCCTGCTCACTCTCTCTTACAGCTGACGTGTTTGTGCCTCCTTCTCCTGTATACTATCAGGAAGCAGCAGAGTTTAGAAAAATTGGCTGGGCAAATTCAGTTTTCATAACCTGAGACGGACTTGACATATAAACTTCTTGGAAACGTGACTTTTCTCTAACTTGATGTTTAACTGCAAATTGGTAAGAAAGGTAGCCAGACAGGTCAGAAAAAAATGGGCAAACAGAAAAGACTCATTACACTGTTGCCTCTGTGTTGGTGTTTCCATGCTAAGGCACTTGGTCAGTAGGAATAAAATTATCCTGCTGTATAAATTCGAGAAGTACAGAGAAAGCATCTGCAGAAATTCTTCCCTGCAGACTTTGTGGGTAATGCAGAGAGTATGAGTTTGGAGCACAGAGACCTGGGTTTGAGTTCTGGTTCTGCCACCTACTGGCTGTGTGACCTTGGGCAAATTACTTAGTCTCTCTGAGATCGATTACTTTGTTTTTGATTGGTGATAGGGTTGTAACAATAAAGAAATGAGATAATTGTCATATAGTATTTTCTCAGAAAGAAGGATTTAGGTAATGACCCTTTTTGAAGTCATTCCATGGTGACAGTGGTTGCTGTTCCCTTTCAGAGTGTGGGATCTGACTGGGTCAGTTAGTCGGTAGATTACAAGTGAGATTACTGAGGCCGCAGCAGGAGTGACTTCCCGTGGATACACTTGTGGCAGACACAGAACCAGGCTTCGTGTCTTCTGGCCCCTGGTGCAGGGCTGGTTCTGTCGGCCTTTCTCCGAGCTGAGCTGGACTCATGGCCCATCGTGGTCTTTCTTGGGTCTTCAGAGGGAAGAGGGCAGGACCCAGTGTTCTGAGTCCCCCTGACATGTGATCACCATTTTCTCTGTAAAGTTTTGAGCTTCATGCCTCTGCTGTGTGGCCACAGCCTCTGGCTTTGTGCTGTCAGCCTCCGGAAATGCCCTGGAGGGAGGAGGTTTTGGTTTCAGGATCTGCTGCTTCCCACCTGCCACGAATGCCTTGGTGGAGCTTTGTTCTGGGTCCTGTGGTGCTCACTTGCATGCTGCCTGGTCTGGGAGGCTGGCTGGACTCTTAGGGGCTTGTGCCAGGCCCCTTTCTCTGACATTTGCCCTTGTTTTTTTTTTTTGGTTTTTTTTTTTTCCATTTCCTTTCCCCCTCTATCCCCTGGTTGTAGATCGTCCTGCCAGCTGTGTTTGTCTGCATTGCCCTGGTGTTCAGCTTGATTGTGCCCCCCTTTGGCAAGTACCCCAGCCTGGAACTTCAGCCTTGGATGTACAATGAACAGTACACATTTGTCAGGTACGTGTTTGCCTTCTGTGCCCCAGGAGAGAAGAGAGCTCAGGCAGACCAAGTGTTGACACTGCTGAGGGCCGAGGGGAGGTGGACTCAAGAATCACAGGGTGGGATGGATTTTATCAGCTGTTCTAAAGCCCCGACACAAACTAATATCGTATGCAAAGAATGGCAGTGAATTAAACCTGAAATGATAGTCCTCTGTTGTCATATTTGAACTTTATTCCTCTTTATACTGGTATTGCCAGCTACAGTTACATGTATTTTAAGAAAATAATCTACCCTTCTAAAATCTATGATTAAGTTATTAATGTATTTAGATATTTATAGCTATGTTAATTTTGTGGTTGTGTTAAAGTATTTGTATACACTGTACCTCCAGGAAGTTAATGCTTTGTTTTCTCCACAATGCAATTCTTGCACTTTTTATCTGTTAAGCTTTAGATATTAGCTAGTATTTGTTCTTTAGACAAAAATACCCCTTACTTATAACAAACAATCCAACACTTCAAACAAAAGGTTATAGGAATTTCTTAATCTTGTTGGGCAGAATTTTTTTTTCATTTCTGTAGGATTTATAAATCTTTGGGTGAGGAAAAACTTGTCAGTGATATAAAAAACAAGGAAAGTTGGGAAAGTTGGGATTCCAGGTTGCTTGGTTTAATGGTTAAGGGTCCGACTCTTGATTTTGGCTCAGGTCATGATGTCAGAGTCATGAGATCAAGCTCTTGTGTCACGGTCTGGGCTCAGTGGTCTGCTTGAGATTCTCTCTCTCCCTCTCCCTGTGCTCCTTCTCTCCACACTCACAATCTCTGTCTTTCTCTAAAACAAGTAAATGTTTAAAAAAAGAACGAGGAAGCTTTCTTTTAAAATAGTTATACTTTATGTATGTAGTATGCTATATACAGTGTATATGCATTGTATACTCACAAAGTATACATGTAGTATGTAGTATGTATAGTATATATACATGTATAGTATTTATACTATATTTATTAGTGTGTATGTGTGTATATATATAGCATAGTGTGTGTATGTATATGTGTGTGTACATATATAGTATATATACTATAGTGTAGTGCATGTGTGTGTTTGTGTGTATATAGCTCAGATTTACTTTATTCTTTCTTTTCCAGGCTCACCTTGTGTTGCTCATGGCTGTAGAACATGGGCTTATCTCATGTTTATAATCTGTGCTCATTATTGTTTGTATTTTTTAGTTGTTCATGCAGGTAAAATCTCCCTGACCTTTGTAGAAAGTCCTGGTTGTCAGTGCCTCAGTGGATAATTGTGAAAGTACTTTTGAAATATTGATCCTTACTAAGTTTGTGAAAATAGTCCATGCCCAGAGGGGGCCTTAAATTCATGACCCTGAGATGAAGACTTAACTAAGATCAGGAGTCGAACACTTAACGGACTGAACCACCTAGGTGCCCCTGAAAGTCCTTTTGAAGTACAGATCCTTAATAAGTTTCTTTACTTAACATTAAAATACACATGTAAATGTGTATTATTTTTGTGTGTTTGTACAGATATATGTGCACACATACACCCAACTTATATGTATTTATATAGTCTCCATTCTAGATTGCTGGTTATCATCCTGGTATCAAATGTATGGCTAGTGTCTAAGGTCCTTATAGGTGAGTCTGTGTTTTATTCATTTTTGTGTTAAGAACTTAACACCCAGGAGGTGTTTCATGAAGTGTTTACTTTGAAAAACTTTACCTCCTAGTTCCCATTTTTTTTTTAAAAGATTTTATTTATTTGACAGAGAGAGAGCTTACAAGTAGGCAGAGAGGCAGGCAGAGAGAGGGGGGGAAGCAGGCTCCCCACTGAGCAGAAAGCCTGATATGGGGCTCGATCCCAGGACCCTGAGATCATGACCTGAGCCAAAGGCAGAGGCTCAACCCACTGAGCCATCTAGGTGCCCCCCAGTTCCTGTTTTTAATGAATTACTGAACTGGCTGCTTCTTATGTACCCACAGTGATGACACTCCTGAGAATGTGGGCACCGAGGAACTCTTGAATGCCCTCAGGAAAGATGCTGGCTTTAGGATCCAACATATAGAAGGAAATCAATCCTCTGAGTGCTGTTTTAGACCCTCCTTTACTGGCTTCTTGTCATTGTCACTTGGTTTCCTTTCTAATATTGCATTTATCAGCTGCATGACACACTGTTGACTACCATCATTTGCCATTTGAATCATTTTGTTTATTTTAAAAAAGCTAATAAAGTATCCTAATCAGAACATCGAGAAACAAACATTTGGAGGATGTTCTAAAAATCTTGCAAAGTGAATCATTATAGCTGTTTTTTTTTTTTTTTTTACTGCGATAGCACATTAATATTTAATTTAATAGCACCTTACACTAACAGGTCAGATGCTTTCCACTAAATTGTGTACCGAGGTTTTGCAATGGGCTGCTCCATTATATATAATTTTTGGTTTTGCTTATAAGCCTTTTCACTTTGACAGCCGGAAAACATGATATATTCACTTTTTATGAAAATGCATATTTTCTTCTTTAACATGTATTTTTTATGACCTTTTCTTCAAAATCCTTTTTAAAGGCACCGTATCAACAAATTTGGTGAATGTTCATACCCCTCAAGGTGTCTGAAGGGGAGGCCAAAGGGATCACTGATAAAGACAATGACAAGAGATAAAGAGCTTATGAGAGCCCAGTGCTGGTAGAGGTGGGTTCAGTTTTCCAGGTTAGAAAGACAAAAGAGGCATGACCCTGATTCAAATGCTACAGCTTTGATGAAGAGCACAATTGCTGTGTATTGGAGGCAGTCTGAAGGCAAGATCTCTGTGCTGACAACTTTACTGAAATTCGGATTTGAAGTTTTTCAAGAAGTGGTATAATTAAGGGAGATTTGAGTAGGACACCTACCAGTGGCTCTTAATTTTATCTCAGCCAATCATCTTTTGGAGGTTTTAGAGTATGAGCTTCAGGAAGGCACTGTGTCTTACTTTGACTTTTCCATCAAGTTACAGTGCCTTAGAGAGAACTAGAGAGCAGTGCACAAATCTGTTCCTTTGATGTTTTTAGTACATAGAAGAATAACATAAAGAGTGTGGCTACGCATTATAGAATCTTGGAACTGGAAGGGATATTAGAAATGACATGTTCCAACATGTCATTTTGTACTTTATTTTACTGGTGGAGAAGGTAAGACCCAAGAGGGCAAGCGTGTTGGTGATGGTCCACAGTGATTCAGAGCTCGCCTCAGGCATAAAGGCCTCGTGATGCTTGCAGACAACCTAGCGCTTCATGTACTGAGCACCCTCACTGCATCCCCTCCAAACCCCAATTCTGTACTCATTTTAAAACATAAAGCGAACCTGGCCATTCTGCGCCAGATTCAGGGAACATTGAGCATAACATGCAGACTCCTTCCCAGGCCCATGTCGTCTGGCACCTGCTTCGCTCCATCCGTCATCTCCCATCATTCTCCCTCCTACCTCATCCCGTCCCAGCTCACTGCCTTCCTGCTGTTCCTCAAACATGGAAGTTCTTTTCTTTTGAGGGACTTTGTACTCATACCTTCTATTGCCTTTGCCTGTAGTGTTTTCTCTCCCCAAATCTTTCCCTGGCTGCTGCTTTCTGATCGTTCATGCCTTGGAAGAAGTATCACCCTCCTAGGAAGAAGTAGTCTGTCTTCCCCTGATTCACCGTTCTCTTATTTTGCTTTATTTTTGGCTAAGTGACATTTGCTTATTGCCAAATTCCTCTGCAGGAGGTAGGGACTTTGTCTTGTTCACCCCAGACTCTCAAATATGCAGAACAGTGTCTGGCACATAGTAGATGCTCAGTGAATATTTACTGAGTGAACACAGGGGCAAGAGACCAAATGGCACAGATTAGATTGACTGGAGTTTGGTACATGAGCATTTTTAGGGCCTCTTTGTGTTCCTTCATCCTTAACTGTAAAGTGAGTTTGCAGCTTACAGGTCTGTGGGGAGATCAAAGATGGTGAGGGCACAGATGTCTGTTGGTGGTTGTTATTGATTGGTCTGTGTTCCCGAGGCTCCAGGAAAGGCCAGGTCCTCTCGGGTGATGCTACCTTTGTGTCCTCCCTTTGCAGAAACATGCCCTGCTCCGTGGGGGAGGAGGAGTGGACCACTGCCCCGGTCCCCCAGACCATCACGGACCTCTTCCAAAAAGGGAACTGGACGATGGAGAACCCCTCACCCACCTGCCAGTGTAGCAGTGACAAAATCAAGAAGATGCTGCCCGTGTGTCCCCTGGGGGCAGGGGGACTGCCTCCTCCCCAGGTGAGTGGCTCTCCATGTGACTGAGCTGATGGCAGTGCAGGCAGGCTGGGAGCTTCTGGGGAGGAAGGAGCGGCTGACCTATCCTGTCAGGGGTTGTCTTTCAGTCTTGAGCTTAATTCTTATCAGGGGGAATAGCATGTGGGTTTTGAGGGGAAGGGACTTGGTCTGCAAGTTCCTATATGTTAGTGTAGCTTGTTTCTCTATTTTGAAAAGTCAGCCTAGCTTACTTACTTGTTTGAGTTAAAACCAGATCTCAGCACTCTGGATCCGTGGGCTGTGGAAGGCACAGTCTGGTTTTTTCCACTGAGGTAATGTGACAGACCCAGCTCCATCCCTGGTTCTGCCACAGATGAGCTGGTGACCTCAGGCCGCTCAGCCCCTGGGCCTGTTTCCTTACCTCTGAATTAGGGAGGCTGGCCCGTGAGACTTCTGTGGGTCTTAAAACTCTGATATTCTCTGAGACTGTGAGTGTGGGAGCAGTTCTGAGCCTTTTTCTGAGAAGTTTCAGGAAGAGGCTTGCTTGTGATCTCCCTCTGTTGCTTTCTCAGCATCTAGGTTGCAGGATGAGGACAAGCAATTGTAAATGGGTGTGAGAACTTAAGTCCTGGTTACTTCTCTTTAAAGTAAGGGTGAATCTATTCATCATTATAACTCCAGTGAACCAAAGTAGTCACTGGGCATAGTCAGTGATACTGCTCCCTAAGAGCCTTGGTGACTGTAACGAGTCATGTTCCACTGTTGAGTAGCTCAGAATAATTTCCTGGGGGACATCTTGGCTTGGCATAAGTGAACGGCCAATGGTGAGGGCAGAATGAACTAGACCTCGGTGTTTGGCTCATGGCAGCGCCTTGGCTCTGTGGGCAGGGTCTGGTCACACTGTGATCCACTTTCTAGGGACATGTGTCACTGTTATCCATTTTGTTTTTTGCCCCAATTGTGCTACCTAAAGACACATGTGCTTTCTTTAAATTTGCAGAGCTTCTAGTTCAGTCATGTTATGAAATAAGGAGATTTTTTTTTAATGTTTTTTTTTTTTTTAAGATTTTATTTCCTTGACGGGTCACAAGTAGGCAGGGAGGCAGGCCGAGAGAGAAGGGGAAGCGGGCTCCCCACTGAGCAGAGAGCCCGATGCGGGGCTCGATCCCAGGACCCTGAGATCATGACCTGAGCTGAAGACAGGCTTAACCCACTGAGCCGCCCAGGTGCCCCGAAATAAGGTGATTTTTAAATTGGTTTTATTCAAAGTATGAGTCTCCTATCCTAGTTACACTTTTCTTCCAAATCAGATTCCCAGAGAGTTGTGTGGATTCCAAGACAGTTTTTCAGTTTTCACTTTTTACATGGACCAAGGACCTGGATTGAAGAAATGGTATTAAAACTACCTATTTTCCTTGTTTTTTTCAACCCATTTCTTCCTTTGCGCTTTGAAGGAACAGGTGGGACTTAAGAAAAAGAGGAGGAATCCTTGAAGTCTTTTCATACCTCCTGGAAAATGAGATGCCTTATATGGCTGCCTCAAAGCTTAGCTCTGTCACTGTTTCCCAGTTTTCCTCCTCTGTCTTTTCACCAAGAACTGGTACCCATAGAACTCTGAACAGTGCAAAGTGGGACCCCTAAAGTGGCCCTTTTGCTAGGAAAGTACCACAGCTTTCTATCCAGCCCTCTCTAGCTTACTGTGGTCAGTGTCCCTCACTGTTTTGGCTCCCCATCTGCCTGCTTGAGACCTGTGTTCAGGCCTGAGCTACCAAGGTCAGAGGAGCATCAGAGACAAATAACCATTCTTTCCTCAGTGTGTCAGATCTCAGAGTCCATAATCAGGCTCAGGTCCCTTCTCTTTCCCACTGGAGCTTCTCTTAGCTCCCTGGGCGGGAACTGTTAGAGTCAAAAGTTTGCCAGAATCCATTAGAGGTGGCTGTGATGTAACTTTCACATATTCTAACTTTGAATTTTCTTTGAAGAAGAAATATCTAAATGAAACATGTACATATTCATGTGGAGTCTGCTGCTGAGTGGTATTATTTTCCACACTGTCTACATTTTATATCAGGCTGTTACATAGGTATGGTGGGTTTTGCCTGGGTGCCAGTAATTCTCAGTTACTTCCTCTGAGTCAAAAGATTCCAGTAAGCAAGTAAGGAAACACTTGAAGTTGGCCAGGGTACTTTATCTAGCCCAAGACTTGTCAGGAAGGTGGGCCCCGAGTTGCTGGTATGTGGGAATTATTGTAGGTCAGTCAAATCATTAAGCAGCTTATTTAGGACTTTTGCATACAAAGTCATCACTGGTATTTAGTGATCTTGTGGCAGCCAGGACTGAGCTACTCTATTTAATATTTGAAAGTGTCTATCTTGTATATGGAGCATGGCAGTTATTTTGTCTTCTTCACAGTATCAGTATAGGTCATTAGGAATTTTATACAAGAGCCTTTGTGGGATGCCTGAGTGGTTCAGTCAGTTAAACACCAGTCTTCGGCTCAGGTCACGATCCCGGGGTCCTGGGATTGAGCCCCATGTGGGGCTCCCTGCTCAGTTGGGAGTCACTTCTCCTTCTCCCCCTCCCCAATTTGTGCTCTTTCTGTCTCAAATAAATAAAAAAATCTTAAAAAAGAAGAGATCCTTTGTAATGGGCTTATAGGATCATTCTTATAAACCAGAATCTTAGAATTTCTTTTCTTTTTCTTTTTTTTTTTTTAGAACTTTTGTGTTTAGTAGATTGATATACTATATACTATTGTTTTAAGTTTATCTATAGCTGGAAGAATTTGAGTAGTTTCATATTAATATTTCTGTACTTACTAAGTTTTCAAGCCATATTGTATGTGTGAGAATTTACAACCTGCTGCTCTTATAAGGTCAGGAACAGTGGACCAGAGTGAATGCCATTTGGCCATTCTCAGGCCAAGCAGGGGGAGCAGCAGAGGGAGAAGAAGAGGGAGGAGCAGACTCCCCACTGAGCAGGGAGCCTGATGCGGAGCTGGGTCCCAGGGTCCCAGGATCATGACCTGAGGTGAAGGCAGATGCTTAATCCACTGAGCCATGCAGGTGCCCCAGTACTGGACTTTTTACCTCAGTGAGATGTTATGCATTTGTTTTTCAGATTTTTGACTTGAAAATAATCATGTTTAAACTCTGAGTAAAAGAAATGTATTTATTTATTGAACAGATGTTTCTCCCTGGGCTATTCATCAGATGTGTGCGTGTGTGTATGTGTGTGTGTCCTCCTTGATTGTGTTCTCAGCTGCATCAGTGACTCTTCAGATCTTCACTTTCTCTCTGCAGGAGGAGCATGTCATGGACATCCTTGTGTCCATCTTTGTCATCTTTTGAGATGTTCTTCGTCTTAGCCAGCTCTGTTGTGTTCCTGGTCCAGGAGTGGGTCAGTGAGGCAGAGCACCTGCAGTTCATCAGCAGAGTGTAGACTGTCACATACTGGCTCTCCAGTTTTGTGTGGGACATGGTAAGAATACCCACCTGCTGCTGCTTTCTAAATCTCCGTGTCAGGGCTATGGATTGGATGAAAGAGCCCCTGTCTCTTCTAAGTGTTCTAGCTAATCTAAAGATGAATGAAAAAGGGAAAGGCAGAAGCAGCTGTATGTTTTCATGACACAGAGCTGATCTTATGCCAGAGAGAATATCTGTTTACACCGACTGCAAATAACACTACTGTCACCTAATTTGCTAAGTGACAAGTTTTAAAGATACACTGAGGTAGAAGACTCCCAGTCAAAACTCAAAATCTCTCTGATAGGTTTTTAACAGACTTTTTTTTTTTTTTTTAAAGATTTTATTTATTTATTTGACAGACAGAGATCACAAGTAAACAGGCAGGCAGAGGGAGGGGGAAGCAGGCTCCCTGCTCAGCAGAGAGCCAGATGCGGGGCTCGATCCCAGGACCCTGAGATCATGACCTGAGCTGAAGGCAGAGACTTAACCCACTGAACCACCCAGGTGCCCCCTCTCTGATAGGTTTTTACCTCCAGAGTTAGGATGTTGTTTGCCTCACTAGGAAACGTATCTGTCCTTTGAATTCTTGAGGACCAGGTAAGTGAGAGGTGAGTATGCTTCCTGTTTTTCAGTTTTCCCTCAGGCAGCTAATAATTTAGTATGTTGTATTTGCAATATATATTAGAAACATAAAATCATGTATCTATAAACATAGACTACCATGAGAACCTGGAAATACCAAATCTAGTTTAAGAATGCTGAGGTACTCAACTAAAATAAAAAAGTTTTTGGGTAGAAAAATCCTAGCAATATATATTGGAAACATAATATATATTTGCAATATATATTAGAAACATAAAATCATATATCTATATATCTATAAACTAGACTACCATGAGAACCTGGAAATACCAAATCTAGTTTAAGAATGCTGAGGTACTCAACTAAAATAATAAAGTTTTTTGGTAGCAATATATATTAGAAACATAATATGTATTTGTAATATATATTAGAAACATAAAATCATATATCTATAAACATAGACTACCATGAGAACCTGGAAATACCAAATCTAGTTTAAGAATGCTGAGGTACTCAACTAAAATAAAAAAGTTTTTTGGTAGAAAAATCCTAGTACATCTGTGACAGCAGTACTAAAGAAATTCTAAATTTAATTTAGAATTAAATTAATTTCTAATTAATTTCTAATTTCTAATTTCTAAAGAAATAACCTTGTAGAGTTATTAGAATGCTATTTACTTGAAGTAACTTAATACTTACAATAAAGACAGCATATTTATTTATTTATTTAATTTAGTTTTTAAAAGATTTTTTTAATTTATTTGACAGAGAGAGTACAAATAGGGGAAGCAGCAGGGAGAGGGAGAAACAGGCTCCCGCTAAGCAGAGAGCCCAGCATGGGGCTTGATCCCAGGACTCTGGGATCATGACCTGAGCCAAAGGCAGCCACTTAACTGACTGAGCCACCCAGACGCCTCAAGACAGTGTATGTATTATTGTCTCATTACCTTATAGCAACACAATAGTTCCAGGTAAGAGTATACAAATATAAAACATAATAAAAGGACTCAGAATGTATTTGAAGGCTTTTATTAGGGCAAACATTTTCATAACCACAAATATCTCATTATCACAGATAGATTGTTCCAGGTATCTTTGTTAAATAGTAATCCAAAGTGAAGTAATGGTAAAATAAATTGTAAATGAAGATATTTCAGCATATAAACTAATGAGTCTTCAACAGTTTTTAATATGATGATCTAATAACATTATTTTCCACATAAGTAATTATTAATGTAAAAACCAGAATTAATAGAGATGATACAGATAATACTGTACTTTTCCATAATAAACATGTTTAATATTTTTATGAATCCCATCCAGTATTACAAAATAAATTTTACTGGACAAAAACTTAAAATTTCAGAAAAATAGACATGAGAAAGTTGCCAATGTATATAAATAATTTAAAAATATTATTATAGGCATGGAAATGTGTCAGAGTCACTTCAACATAAGGAAATTATATAAAAGGAGAGGATTGTCAAAACAGAGTACAAGAGATACTCTGAAACAAATGAAAATCCAGATCTTGTAGGAATGACAAGAATTTTTAATGTATGAAAATGAACAGAACTATTTCCTCATGGTAGTGACAATGGGCAGAGGCAGCTTTTAAAAATGCAAAGGACACAGCAAATTAACTTACCACCTCCTTCAAATAAAAATGAGAATCTCTTGGGAGAATTTAAGCACCATAGCAGGCACATCTTATAACAGTTAGTGAAATGCTTTGTATTTCAATGGAAAACTATTTTAATGGTGAAAATGACATAGGAATCAGAAGCATATTCTCCTGAGACTCAAGGAAGTTAACACTTTCCCGAACTGGAAAAAAAAAAACATTCCATAAGAAGGCATATAAAGTTAAAAACTGAATCAAATGTGTTGTATGAATAATTCATGCCTAGAGAAATAGCTTACCAGCTGCCACAACCCTGGGATCCTCATGAGACTGATGTCTCCCAGCTGCACGACTATCTGCACTCTCATTCCACCAAAGAACGTGAACTGCAGAAATAAACCAAAAATAGCTTCTAAGGACTATGGTGTTACTATAAGTAAGAAATACAGAAAAATTAATCAGAAATATTAAGTCTTGTTCTTTAAATCAAAATAGTGAATAACAGAAAGGTAACATTAAGTATGTTAGTAGTAAGATTTCAGAGGGGGTCAGAGATTTGGGAGAGAAATTTATAAATTAATCAAACTGGTTTTATAGATGAAGAAACAGAAGGCTGGAAAGGTAAAGTAAATAACACTAAACACACAATTAAGTCTAGAATGAGGCTTCATGACTTTCTAATACATTTTAGTTTATTTAACAAAGGAAGATTATAAAAATTGTGTTTACTAATGAAAATTTTGATGATATGAAGAAGCAAATAAAAGCATAATTTTAACCACCTCGAGAGAACCTTTATTGACATTTAGCACATTTCCTTTAAACAAATGAGTAAGATCAAATTAGGGTCATACTATATATTACACTTACAATAGATTCAACAATGCATATCTCCCATGGCAGTAACCTTAATTTTTAATGGCTATGTGAATTCTTCCCTATAGATATAAGAACTTAATCAAACCCCTGACCAATTAGATTAATATTTTATTATTTTTTTGAAATATAGAATCAATGTTTTTGTGCATAATATTTTACAAATTTTTAATTATTACAATGTAAGATATGTTAGCTGTATAGGAAAATGTGGATAAAAAGAGAAAAGAGGAGTCATTTCTATACCACCTAGAAAAAAAATGCTTTTGTATTTGCTGTATCTTCTTTCCACATTTATGTGTATATACATGTACTTTTATGAATATTTATACACAAACATAAAAGTTTATGGTTATATAAATACATGATATAGATGATACATATATTTTTTCTGGATTATATTCATATTACATAAAAATGTTTCTTTATTGTAAACAATACTGACATAAACATTAGAGCAGCATCTACACATGTATCTGTAATAATTACAAAGCTGATGATGACTACTAGTAATATTTCTTGGGTGTTGATTATGTGCCAGACCTGGTTTTAAGCATTTTGCATGTATTAACTCATTTAGTCTTCATAATAATTTTAGGTGGTTGATTATTAGTATCATTTTATGGATGAGGCAACTAAGGCACAGTGAGGTTAAGTAACTTACCCAGGGTCACAAAGTTATAAGTGGTGAAGCTGGGATTCAAACCCAGGCAGTCTAGATCTGAATATTTTCTTAATATAAACTCCTAAAATTTAAATTGAGAGAACCAAACAGTATATCATATATATATAGACATTTATAAATATACAGTGTATATAATATACACTGTCCTCCAGAAATGATGTACTGATTTATACTCAGCATATTACCATTCTCCTAGTACACTAAGAATGGATTAAGATTAAAAAGTGTGTGTGGAGACACATTTTCTTTCTTTTTTTTTAAGGATTTATTTTGAAGAGAAAACACACGTGCATGAATGAGGGAAGGGCAGAAGGTGAAGGAGAGAGAGAATCTCAAGCAGACTCCCTGCTAAGTGCGGAGCCCAGTTCAGGGTTTAATCTTACGACCCATGAGATCATACCTTGAGCCAAAAATCACAAGTTGGACACCTAACTGACTGAGCCACACAGGCGCCCCAAGATTACAGTGTGTGCACACATATTTTTAATAACTTAATCCTTGCAAAAGTTATACATGTCCATTATAGTAAATTAGAAATGTTAAAAAACCTTTAATCTCATTATTTAAATGTGGCTATATATTTTATGTCATTTCAAGTTTCCTTCTTGTGTAACTAAACACACCTACATATCCATGCATATTTCCTTAATATTGGCAAAGATGATTCAAAAAATTAGGGTTTTTGTGCCCAAGGCAGCCTCAGACTGGCCTCTTAACAACACAGGAACCAAACCCTGCCCACAATTGGCAAAAAGCACCATTGCAGCAACTGGACTGAAGGCAAATGTGGCTCAGCCACAATAGTACGGTGATGCAACATACATAGGAGACACTCTGGAAGGGCCAGGTGAATAGGGGACACTGCACTGCAGAGCACTACAGAACCTGTTCTTCATAAGGCCATTACTTGCCTAACACATAGAAACAGACACAGAGAATTAGACAAAATGAAGACACAGAAGACTATGTCCCATATGAATTAACAGGACAAAATCCAGCCAGAGAACAAAATGAAACAGAAGCTACATACCTGATAGAGAATTTAAATTAATGCTCATAAATATACTCACTGGACTTGAGAAAATATCTCAGTGAGACCCGCAAAAAAGACAGAAAATATAAAAAAGAGCCAGGGAGAGATGAACTCTGTAAGTGAAATTAAAAAATACACTAGAGGGAATATATAATATATTAGAGGAATAATATTAGGGACCAATAAGCTGGAAGACTGTAATGGAAAACAATCAAGCTGAATAGGAGAAAGCTAAAAGATTAATTAAAAAAATGAGAACAGGTTAAGGGAACTCAGTGACACGGTCAAGTGTGATAACATTCACATTATAGGGATCCCAGAGAAAAGAGACAAAAGAGCCAGCAAATTTATTTGAAGAAATAATAGCTGAAAACTGGAGAAGGAAACAAATTCAGATTCAGGAGGCACAGAGAATGTCCAACAAAATCATCCCAAGGAGGTCCACACCAAAACACTAATTAAAATGGCAAAAAGTACTGAAAAAGAGAAAAATTCAAAAGCAGCAAAGAAAACAGTTACATGTAAGAGAAATTCTATAAGGTTGTATCAACTGATTTTCCAGCAGAAACTTTGCAGATGAGAAGCAAATGGCATGATATATTCAAAGTGCTGAAAGGGAAAAACCTGCAACTGAGAAAACTCTACGCAGCAAGAATAGAATAGAATAGAATAGAATAGAATAGAAGGAGAGATAAAGAGTTTCTCAGATGAATCAAAGTTAGAAGAGTTCACCATCAGTAAACCAGCCTTACCAGAAATGTTAAAGGGGATTCTTTGAATGGAAAGGGAAGACTGTAAGCAGAAGTAAGAAAAGGAGGAGAGGAAAAAAATTTCAGAGGTATGTATAAACTTAATAAAAGTAATAGATTAATCACTTATAAAACCAGTATGGAGGTTAAAGACAAAGCAGTAAAATCAAGTGTATCTATAAAAATCAAGTCAAGGGATTCACAAAGAGATGTAAAGTATGACACCATACACCTAAAACATAGAGGGCAGAGGAGTAAAGATTTAGTGCTTTAAAATGGGTTCAAGTTTAAGTGACCATCAACCTAATATAGACTGCTATAATTAAACCTAACGGTGACCACAAATCAAAAACTGGAATAGATACACAAAAAATACAGAGAAAGGAATCCAAGTATATCACTAAAGAAAGCCGCCTAACCACAAGTGAAGAGAGAAGGAATAGAGAATAATAAATTAAAAAAAAAAAAACCACACAGAACAAGTTATAAAATGTCAATAAGTGCATACCTATCAATAATTACTTCGAATGTAAATGGACTAGATACTCTAATCTAGGTGACTGAATGGATAAAAAAGCAAGACATCTATATGCTGCCTATAAGAGACTCAGTTCAGACCTAAAGACACAAGCACAAGCAGACTGAAAGTGAAGGGATGGGAAAACATTTATCATGCAAATGAAAAGAAAGCTGGGATAGCAACAAATAGAATTGGAAACAAACAGTGTAATGAGACATAAAGAAGTATGGTACATACTCACAAAGGGAACAATCTGAAAAGAATACGTAACAATTGTAAATCCGTACCTAACATGGGAGCATCCAAATGCATGAAGCAGCTATTAACAAACATAAAGGAAGTAATCAATAGTAATACAAAAATAATAGAGGACTTTTACACTCCACTTACATCAATGGATAGATCATCCAAACTGAAAATCAACAAGGAAACAGTGGCTTTGAATGACACATTAGATCAGATGAATCTAAAGGTATATTTAGAATATCCCCATCCTAAAACAGTGGAATACACATTCTTTTAAGTGCACATGAAACATTCTCCAGAATACATCACATGTTAGGCCACAAAAAAGTCTCAACAAATTAAAAAAGATTGAAGTTATACCATACATCTTTCCCAACTACAATGCTATGAAACTAGAAATCACAAGGAAAAATTCTGGGAAGACCACAAATACATTGAGATTAAATAACATGCTCATAAACAATGAATGGGTCACCACAAAATCAAAGTGGAAATCAAAAAATACTGGAGACGAATGAAAATGAAAACACAAGGGTCCAAAATCTTTGGGATGGAGCAAAAGCTGTTCCAGGAGGGAAGTTTTTAGTAATACAGATCTACCTCAAGAAGCAAGAAAAATATCAAACACCTGAACCTTACCCTGAAAGAAACTAGAAGAAAAGGAATAAATAAAACCAAAACCAGTAGAAGGAAATAAAAGAGCAAAGAAATAGAAATAAACAAAAAAATAGAACATATCAATGAACCAGGACTAGTTCTTTGAAAAGATCAACAAAATTGATAAACCTTTACTCAGACTGTTCAGAAATAGAGAGTGAGGATTAAATAAAATCAGGAATGAAAGAGGAGAAATAACCACCAGCATCACAGAAATACAAAGAATTAGAGAATATTATGAAAAATTATATGCCAACAAATTGGACAACCTAGAAGAAATGGATAAATTCCTAGAAACCTAAAACTTCCTAAACGTGAATCAGGAAGAAACAGAAAATTTAAATAGACTGTGTAAGTGATGTAATTCAAACACTGATAAAAAAACTCCCCAAAAGTCCAGAACCAGGTGGCTTGACAGGTGAATTCTACCAAACATTTAAAGAAGAGTTAATGCCTATACTTCTCATACTATTCAAAACAATAGAAGAGGAAGGGAAGCTTGCAAATTCATTCTATGAAGCCAGCATTACCCTGACAACAAAACTAGATGAAGACATTACAAAAAAGAGACCTACAGGCCAGTATCTCTGATGAACTTAGATGCAAAAAGCTACAATAAAATATGAGCAAACTGAATCCAACAATACATTTAAAAAATCATTCACCATAATCAAGTGGGATTTATTCCCGAGATGCAAGGGTAGTTCAATATTTGCAAAGCAATCAACATGATACATCACATCAATAAGAGGATAAAAAACATATGATCATTTCAGTAGATGTAGAAAAAGCATATGAGAAAGTATAACATCCATTCATGATAAAAAACCCTCAACAAAGTGGGTTTAGAGGGAACATATCTCAATATAATAAAAGCTGTATGTGAAAAACCCTATGTGAAAAACCCTACGCCACCCTTCATCATACTCGATGAAAAACAGCTTCTCCTGTGCATTCAAGAACAAGGTAAGAATGTCTACTCTCAACAATTTTATTCAACATAGTATTGGAAGTTCTAGCCACAGCAGTCAGACAACAGAAATAAATTAAAGGTATCTAAATTGGTAAAGAAGAAGCAAAACTCACTATTTGCAGATGGTGTGATACTATATATAGAAAGCCCTAAAGACTCCACCAAATATTACTAGAACTGTTAAATGAATTCAGTAAAGCTGTAGTATACAAAATCAACATACAGAAATCTGTTGCACTTCTATATACAAATAATGAAGTAGCAGAGAGAGAAATTAAGAAAACAATCCCATTTACAATTGCATCAAAAATAAATACCTAGGAATAAACTTAACCAAGGAGGTGAAAGACCTGTATTCTGAAAACTATGAAACACTGATGAAAGAAGTTGATGATGACACAAACAAATGGAAAAATGTTCCATGCTCATGGATTGGGAGAACCAGTATTGTTAAAATGTCCATATTGCCCGAAGCAGTCTACAGATTTAATGCAACCCCATCAAAATACCAACAGCATTTTTCACAGAACTAGAATAAATAATCCTAAAATTTATATGGAAGCATAAGAGACCCCGAATAACGAAAGTAATCTTGAAAAAGAACAAAAAAACTGGAGGCATCATAATCCCAAATTTCAAGATACACAACAAATATGTAGTAGGTACCAGCACAAAAATAGATGCATAGATCCATAGATCAATGGAACAGAATAGAGAACCCAGAAATAAGCTGATAACTATATGGTCAATTAATTTTCAACAAAGGAAGCAAAAGAAAAAGTCTCTTCAATTAATGGTGCTGGGAAAACTGGCCAGCTACATGCAAAGGAATGAAACTGGACCACTTTCTTTCACTATACACAAAAATAAACTCAAAATGGATTAAAGACCAGAGGCATCTGGGTGGCTCAGTCAGTTAAGTGGCTACCTTCGGCTCATGTGATCCCAGGGTCCTGGGATCAAGCCAAACATAGGGTTCCCTACTCTGGGGAACCTGTTTCTGCCTCTGCCTCCTGCTCATTCTCTCTCTCTCTTGCTTGCTCACTCTCACTCTCTCTCTCTCTCTCTCTCTCTCTCTGTCTTAAATAAATAAATAAAATCTTTAAAAAAATGGATTAAAGACCTACATGTGACAACTAAAACCTTAACTCCTAGAAGAGAACACAGGCAGTAATTTCTCTGACATTAGCCATAACAACATTTTTCTTGATATGACTCCTAAGGCAAGGGAAACAGCAGAAATAAACTATTGGGGCTACATCAAAATAAAAAGCTTCTGGGGTGCCTGAGTGGCTCAGTTGGTTAAGTGTCTGCCTTTGGCTCAAGTCATGATCCTAGAGTCCTGAGATCAAGACCCATGTCAGGTTCCCTGCTCAGCAGGGAGTCTGCTTCTCCCTCTCCTGCCTCTCCCCTGGTTTATGTGCACTCTCTCTTTCTTATTTTCAAGTAAAATCTTTTAAAAATTAAAAAAAAAGCTTCTGTACAGCAGAAGAAACCATCATCAATACTAAAAGACAACTTACTAAATGAGAGAAGATATTTGTAAATGATAGATCTAATAGGGAGTTAATACCCAAAATATATAAAGAACCTATACAACTTAACACCCCCAAAACAAATAATCCAATTAAAAAACGGGCAGAAGACATGAATATACATTTCTCCAAACAAGGCATACAGATGGCCAACAGACACATTAAAAGATGCTCAATATCCCTCATCATCATCAAAACAAATCTAAACCACAATGAGGTATCACCTCAAATCTGTTAGAATGACTAAAATAAAAACACAAGAAACATCAAGTGTTGGCAAGGATGTGCAGAAAAAAGGAACCCTCATGTGCTGTTGGTCAGAATGCACGCTGGTGCAGCCACTGTGGAAAACAGTATGGAGGTTCCACAAAAAATTAAAAATGGAATTAACATAGGATCCAGTAATTCCACTACTGGATAGTTACATATATAATATGAAAACATGAATTTGAAAAGATACATGCACCCAGGTATTTACTGCAGCATTAATTACAGTAGTCAAGATACGGAAGCAACCCTAGTTCCACTGATAGATGAATGGATAAAGAAGTTGTGATATCTATCTATCTATCTATCTAACCATCGATCCATCCATCTATCTATCTAATGGAGTATTAGTGAACCATAAAAAGAATGAAATCTTGCCATCTGCAACACAGGGGTGGATATAATGCTAATGGATATAATGCTAAATGGAATAAGTCAATCTGGGGAAGAAATACCATTATGATTTCACTTATAATGTAATTTAAGAAAACAAACAGAAAAAAAGAGACCAAAAAAACCCCCTGACTCTTAAATACAGAGAACTGTTGTTGCCAGAGGGGAAGTGGATGGAAGAGTGGGTGAAACAGGTGAAGGGAATTAACAGTACACTTATCATGATGAGTACTGAGTAATGTATAGAATTATTGAAACACTATATTGTATACCTGAAACTAATATAACACTGTTTGTTACACTGAAATTAAAAAAATAAGTGAAAAATTAAAAAATGTCAAATACAAACAGATAAGCCTTTTAATTTATATTGACAATTTATTTTGAGGGAAGAGGAAGCAGATATGAACCCTACAAGTTTAAATCAATTTTCTCTAACCTGTCTAATACTGTATCTATATACTATATCCTTATTAGGTAAAAACTGGCATCTCATTATTGTTTTAATCTGAATCTTCTTTAATATATTTTTAGTAGTCATCTGTGTCTACCTTTGTAGAAGTATGTATGTATGTATATATTTATTTTTTCCTTTTTGATTTTATTTAGATATTTTGGGAGGCACAAAATTTGAGCTTTATATAATAAAATCATTTTTTTAAAGATTTTATTTATTTATCTGACAGATAGAGATCACAAGTAGGCAGAGAGGCAGGCAGAGAGAGAGAGGGGGAAGCAGGCTCCCTGCCGAGCAGAGAGCCTGATGTGGGGCTTGATCCCAGAACGCTGGGATCATGACCTGAGCCGAAGGCAGAGGCTTTAACTCACTGAGCCACCCAGGAGCCCCATAAAATCATTCTTTTATAATAAAATTATTCTTTTTTCCCTTCATAGTTTCTTCATATGCTTTTTTGCTTAGAAATACTGTTACCATACACATTATTAAATAAATTCACTGTATTTTGTTTTAGTAATTGTATGAATTCAATTTTTTAATTGAAATCCATAATGCATCTTGATTTTATTTTAGCATATGGTATGAGATAGGCATCTAATATTTTTTGCTCCTCTTCATATATTTTCCATCTTGAATATACATCTATAGCATATGTATTAGAAGTTGACTTTATGAGCAATGATTAGGCTCAGTTTTGGATATGTTAGGTTTTGAGATGCCTGTTGGACATAAAGTGGAGAAGATGAAGAGGCAACTGGATATTATAAGTCTTTCAAATAGTTATTAGCTATTCTTAGTCATTTTTCCTCTCAGGTAAACTTTACAAACATTTTTCAGAGCTTGCCACAAGAAAACTCTCTGAAATTGATTGGAGTATCTTTCAAGTTTAAAAAAATTAAATATCTCAGGGGCATCTGGGTGGCTCAGTGGGTTAAGCCTCTGCCTTTGGCTCAGGTCATGATCTCAGGGTCCTGGGATCGAGCCCTGCATCGGGCTCTCTGGTCAGCAGGGAGCCTGCTTCCCCTCTCTGCCTACTTGTGATCTCTCTCACTCTGTCAAATAAATAAAATCTTTAAAAATATATATATATAAAATAAAAAAAAATATCTCAAATAGATATTAAATTAGTAAACCATATGCTTATATCATATATATATATATATATATATATATATATATATATATATATGAAATATATACCTAAGTAGTGGAATATGGATGATTTTTTTCTTTGGGCTTGTCCATGTTTTCAATATTTATAATAACTACATGTTGCTTTTTTACCCATAAACAATCTTTCTACCCCAAGTAATGCTATTTATAAAAAAAATCACAGGAGCATCTGAGTGGTGCAGTTAAGTGTCTGACTCTCAGTTTCAGCTCAGGTCATGATATCAGGGTCTTGAGATTGAGCCCTTCATTGGGTGCCATACTCAGTGTGGAGTCTGCTTAAGACCCTCTCTCCCTCTGCACCCCCCCACTGCTCTCTCTCATGTGCATGTGTGCTCTCTCTCTCTAGAAATAAATAAATTTTTAAAAAAGATTTTATTTATTTATTTGACAGAGAGAGCTCATAAGTAGGCATAAAGACAAGCAGAGAGAGACAGGGAAGCAGGATCCCTGCTGTGCAGAGAGCCCAATGTGGGCCTCGATCCCAGGACCCTGGGATCATGACCTGAGCTGAAGGCAGAGGCTTAACCCACTGAGCCACCTAGGCGCCCAGTTTTTTAAAAAAATTACAAGAAGCACAACCTTCTAGTTACAAGATAAATAAGTTTTAGAGATGTAATATACAACATGATGACTACAGTTAACAATTCTAAATTGTATATATATATGTATTTTTTAAAGATTTTATTTATTTATTTGGGAGAGAGAGAGAGAGAATGAGAGAGAGAGAGCATGAGAGGAGAGAGGTCAGTGGGAGAAGCAGACTCCCTGCCAAGCAGGGAGCCTGATGTGGGACTTGATCCCAGGACTCCAGGATTATGACCTGAGCCAAAGGCAGTCACTTAACCAACTGAGCCACCTAGGCGCCTAACACTATACTGTATATGTGAAAGCTGAAAGAGTAGATCTTAAACGTTCTCATTATAAGGAGAAACAATTTGTAACTGTGAGGTGATTGATGTTAACATACTGTGGTGATCACTTCACAACATATATTAAATCATTATGTTGCATACCCTAAACTTATATGTCAATTATATCTCAATAAAACTGGGGAAAAAAGGAAAAAAAATCATTAAAAGTACATTCAGAGGAAAATAAAGTAATAAAAGAAATAGGTGACTCAGGTTCCTTCCAGTATTTAAAATTTTATCATTTGATATATCAGAGAAAAGAACAGTGTTTTAAAAAAAACTTTATAAGGTGAAAAACATTCTAAATAAGATGTAAAACAGGGCGCCTGGGTAGCTCAGTGGTTTAAAGCCTCTACCTTCGGCTCAGGTCATGATCCCAGGGTCCTGGGATCAAGCCCCACATCGGACTTTCTGCTCCATGGGGAGCCTGCTTCCTCCTCTTTCTCTGCCTGCCTCTCCGCCTACTTGTAATCTCTGTCTGTCAAATAAATAAATAAAATCTTAAAAAAAAGATGTAAAACAGGTTTGCTCAACCCTTAAAATTACAAAACTAAAACTTGGGCAATAAAAAGCAAAATATACTCTATAATGAGAACAGAGAAAACTGACCAAAGAAACTTAATGTAGATCACTCATGTATTTTGCAGTTTCATAAGAAGAAATGGACAACTGTACCTCTGTTAAGCACTCCATATTCTGCATGGAACACTCCAATTAGTTTTGTATAGCCTCGATTGATGTGAGCATGAACTGCCCTTTTAAATGGGTCACCCCACAGAGCTGGCCCACCAGGTTTCATCTGAAAAGTAGCTAGTTCATAGATTCCTAGAACAGGGAGAAAAATAATTATTTTATAGAACACATACAAGCAATTTCTAATCATGTTCAGTTTGGTTCCAGTGGAAGGCTAACTACATCTATAGATTTTGAGGATCATACCTGCATACCTATAGGCATATTTACTAATAATCTGCATTGTTTTTCTTTGCTTTTATGTTTAGAAAGTCCTTGTCCTAGCTTAAGGGTCAGTCATTAAACTTATCATACATAACAGACAAGAATGGTTGGAATCTATAGTTCGGGTATTATCTAAGCTATTTTTAATCTATAAAATTTGTCAAAAGTTAGTGAGAATTTATAATGTAGTAGTATTTTTTGGTTGCCTGAGTCTATAGTTTTTTTTTTTTTTTTTAAGATTTTATTTATTTATTTGACACACAGAGAGAGAGCACAAGTAGGCAGAGAGGCAGGCAGAGAGAGGAAGGGAAGCAGGCTCCCTGCTGAGCAGAGAGCCCGATGTGGGGCTCGATCCCAGGACCCTGAGACCATGACCTGAGCCGAAGGCAGAGGCTTTAACCCACTGAGCCACCCAGGCGCCCCTGATTCTATAGTTTTATAAAAGAAATGAATAAGGAAGTATTTCTAGTCTCTTATATTCCATTCTTCTTACCAGTTTCTACTAACTTATCTCTCTCTATAATTTCCTCTGTAAGATTCCATTTCCAACAGGAAAAGCAAGCAAATAATATACGTGAAGTAACTGTCTCCGAGTTTTGTTTTTTTTTAAAGATTTTATTTATTTATTTGACAGACAAAGATCACAAGCAGGCAGACAGGCAGGCAGAGGGTGGGGGAAGCAGGCTCCCCGCTGAGCAGAGAGCGGGGCTTGATCCCAGGACCCTGGGATCATGACCTGAGCTGAACACAGAGGCTTTAACCCACTGAGCCACCCAGGCGCCCCTGTCTCTGAGTTCTGAGGAAAAAAATAACTCTAAAGGAGATGGGTTTTATTATTCCTAAATATCCGGGAAAATACTTGAAAAGCATTTTACCTTCTGGATGGAAGTATAGACCAGGTGAAGAGAAGGAAACCAGGGGACAAGTAGATTTAGAAAATACAAGAAAAACATACACAAGTTACTGAAGAATCATGAATAACACAGAGGAAAAGAACTAAGATTTGATACTTTCTGAGAAGCCAACTAATTCATTTAGTTAGTGCTGAAAGCTGAGGGGAAGCTATGAGGATAAATTTCCAAACAAGATTTTTCAAATCTCTTACAATCTAAAATGCACTACAAAGTTGGGAATAATGGGGGAAATAAAACAACATTTAAATTAGTTTATTCTTTTGCTAATCTGACCTTTGTTTAAAACTGGATTGAGGTAATAATTTCTTTAAGTCAGCAAGAAGTGAAATCAGCAAGAAGACAAATCTTTAGGAATTACTTTCAAACTGAGAAATAAGAAAGAGGAAGACACGAGAGTTAGACTAGAGTAATACAGCTTTGTAATTCCAGTTAATTCATTTCCCTAGTCAATTTAATAAGCAAATATATACTTAAGATTTAAGATTAGTTGTCATTTATGGAAAAATACTTTTATATTTAAAAGTTTATATTATTTTAAAATTATGACAGAGTATCACATACTATCCCTCACCTACCCACAGATGTGTCCTCTGCTCCCAAGGCCCAACTTCTCAACCTTTACTGACCATGTCAACTTTTTCTATCATATAGCTAAGCTTTAAGAATCAGTAAGATACCAATATGGAAAAACACTTCATTATTTAATGGTCATTTTTTTAAAAAGGTAAGTTAAGAGCACCAATTCATTTTTATCTGAACAAGCAACATATGTTCCTATATTAAACAAAGATTAACTTCTTTTCTAGTAGAACTTGAGTTTTTATAGCTTAAAATCTTCAGTATTTTCTCTGTCAGAATTCAAAGTGACTAAGAGGGGAGGACTTACCTTCATTTGGAGGCTTTTCTAGTTTGCACCATGGCACCAGATAAGTAATCTCACTCTCTTGTTTATCAATAAGAGCCAAATTGGGAATGAGGTATTGTTCTTGCCATTCCTTATCTTTGGCCAATGCTTTCCGAACTTGAGTCCGATGAGCAAAATTATCTATGTTTCCCATAGAAGGAGTAAGAAAACCAAAAATTATTAATTTAAAATCACCTGTACTTTTTCTGGGTTTCATTCAATTCACCAAGTGTTCATCAAGGGCACAGAAGGACACTGTATTGTATCACTGGAGATAACATACAGATGTGATATCTGTCCCCAAGTTTCTCATGGCCTGAAAGGGCAGTAGAAATGTAAACAACTAATGGTAATGTCATACCGTGGGCTCTACAGGCTCTACTACTTAGTAGGCAGTTGTGTGACTTAGGTTAAGTTATGAAATCTTTCTGTTCCTATTTCTTACTCTGTAAAATGGGGATAATGATATAGTATCTCCCTCTAGGGCTCTTTAGATTAAATGAATTAGTACACAAGAGGAGCTTACAACAGTGTTGGGCACCTCATTAGAACTCAGTATACATTAACTAGTCTTATTAATTGAGGCATTTAAATTATAGCAGCAGTTTAGAGTATTTTTCTGTGGTGGTCGTGGTGGGTGATCAGGTCAAGATATACCTTGAATTACATTTAAGGTAAATGAAATTAAGATGCACTTTGACAGCTACTGCTTTGATCTAACACTTTCCAAAGGAATAGGGCTAATTCTCTGTCATCCCCTCTTTTTACTTGGTACTATTTCTCTTCTTTTTGTTTCCCGAACAAGTACATATTTTTGCTAACATACAGGCCCAGTGCTACATTTAATTATTAGGGCTTCATAAAACTAATGCAAAATAGTTTTCAATGGTTCATGCTGAGGATAAAGAATAATATCTTAGAGCTTAAGTAAGTTTTATCAAGATTGCACTAGCAGATTTTTTGTGTTTTTTTTTGTTTTTAACTGGGATACAATTCAACTGGTGGTGCATTAAAGCATAAATTGTGTTTTAATGGGGTTTGTCTTACTACAATTGGGGAAAAACCTCTAAACTATGGACATACTAAGTATAGAATGAGCACTTTTCACATTAAAGTATTTTATGACTATTAACTTTGGACACTGATGACCAAATACTAAATGAAATTACCAAAAGTTTTTTGGATATTATGATGTACTACTCTGGACTTCAGATTAGACAATGGAGTAACAAACATTCTGGGGATTCTATCAACCATACTCCTACCTCTACTAAACCAGGGGTGGATCAGCTTCAATATGAGAAGAACTCTAATTCCTTTTCTTTTACTTCCCTAAACTAGTAAAATGACAGTGAATAGAAATAAAACTGTGTAAAGAAATAAAACTGTTCCAAAACCTAACATTTATTATATCTTACAGAAGGTTGAGGGCTTCAAAGTTTACTATCATCTCCTATTCTATTTCACTAGAGCCCCCAGACATTTGAATGATTTGTTAAAACACTGATATCCAGCTATAACTTCACTTAAAAAAACATTCTACTTTCCTTTTATGATCTTAACCCACCTGGGTTCTTGAAATCACTGCTTTAAATTTTTCATAAGCCATCTTTACAATAATCTATTCTTAACTTTTCCTAAGAATTAAAGTGTGGTTCATAATTTTATGACTTGAAATCTGAGATGCCATTTTCTTACTTTCACATTCTCATATGGTAATGAAAGGTTCCAGCAATGGGTTACTATAGGTATACCACTGGGAGGCACAATCACTGAATTTACTTTTTGGTATTGCTATTTAAAAGTTTTACTTCACCTGTATGTATTTATAGCAATATAGACTCAAGAACTAAGTAGCTAAGTCGTGAGTAACATCTAACGGAATGAAAATCTGTACTGAATACTTAAGCTGATGACTCATACCATACTTCCAAATATGAAACACTTTATTCATTCTGCCTCCAAATTCTACACTCCAGTATCCAACCAATTCAGAGTGAGCTGTCCGAAGATGAATGTTTTTCTTAGTATTTTCCAGGAACTCATTCATCTTTGAGGGCTTAAGATAATAGGTACGAAATTCATAGACTGTTCCATCGTATTGTCTGGGGCCTGTAGCAAAGGATGAGCACACCTGAAGAAAGATAAGGCAAATTTAAATATTTTGGGAAGGTACGGTTATAATACTATGCCACAACCAAATCTGAGTCTGGAAACAAGGGACACTCAGTAGACTAACAATCTGTATTTCTGTGGTCCTTTCTCCATAGATAATTTGTTTAGAGAGGTATCAGTAAAGAAAACTACTTTTAAGTATTCCCAATATATAGCTACTATGTGCTTGTAGGTGGTCTACCTCTAGTTGCTTTTTCATGGGAAGTTTCTTCTAAGAAGCCACTGGGGCAATTTCTTTACCCAAAAACTACAATTAGGATCATCAGAAGTTTTGCAAATAATTTAATTATCCCTTATTTAGTCAATATTACATCTTTAGTCAATAGTATATGTTTATGTTAAGAGTTAAGCATTTAAAAGTTTTATAAATATACAGTATTTTGGTTGGCACAATGGAAATGTGTTTACTAGCAGAAAATGTTTTTTCCTTTTCCTTTGCTTTCCTTTCTCCTTCCTTTCCTTTCTCTTTCCCTTCCCTTTCCCCTTTCTCCTTTCCTTTCCTTCCTCCCTCCCTCCCTCTCTTTCTTTCTACAATGGAAATTGCTGGTCAAGTCAAAGTTTTCCTAAATCTAATGAAGTAGACCACTGGTCAAAAAATTGGATAGAGGGGCACCTGGGTGGCTCAGCTGGTTGAGTGCTGAATTCTTGATTGCCACTGAAATCATGATTTAAGGGTTGTGAGATCCCTGCCTCCAGCTCTGAGCTGAGCATGGAGCCTGCTTAAGGTTCTCACTCTCCCTCTCCCTCTGTGCTCCCTCTCTCTTAAAAAAAAGGGGGGGGGGCGCCTGGGTGGCTCAGTGGGTTAAAGCCTCTGCCTTTGGCTCAGGCCATGATCCCAGGGTCCTGGGATCAAGCCCCGCATGGGGCTATCTGCTCAGCAGGGAGCCTGCTTCCTCCCCTCTCTGTGCCTGCCTCTCAGCCTACTTGTGATCTCTGTCTGTCAAATAAATAAATAAAATCTTAAAAAAAAATAGGATAGGAATTTAGTGGGAATTTCACTAATGTAACGGTAAACTGTGGCCTATCCAATTGCATTGTAATACAGAATGCGTAAAGCTAGTAAAGGCAAAAAAGTCGATGAGTCACAACTGTCTGATTCATTGTTTTTTTTTTTTTAATTTTAAAAAAGATTTTATTTATCTATTTGAGACAGACAGAGTGCATATGAGCCAGGGGTGGGGGATGTGGGTGGGCGTGGGGAGCAGCAGAGGGAGAGGGATAAGCAGACTCTGCTAAGGGAGGAAGCTGGAAGTGGGCTGGGTCTCAGGACCCTGAGATCACGACCTGACCTGAGCTGAATCCAAGAGTTGGACACTTTACCCTCCTGAGCCACCCAGGTACTCCTGAGTCATGTTTTTAATTATAGATGCAGTCTAAAGAAAGGCATTTAACCCACCCAGTTATACCATGTTAATAGAAATTCTTAAGAACCATTAGTTCCTTTTCACTATGTAAATTTCTGATTTGGTTCTCTGAGTGAACTGAACTTTCAGTGGGAAATGCTTTGCCAGAAATTATCCTCTGTGTGTTTATATGTGTGTATATACACACAGATATATGTATATAAACACAGACACACTCATATGGTATTCTAATTTACAAATCCATCTTACATAAGTTTGGTTAGCATGTACGTATTTCCTAAAGCTGATTACACCAGCATAATCTATTATAACAGTTTTCATACGTATAAAGCTATGGATGAATTTTGGACTTACGCTGACTACCTGGTACAACAATCAAAAGCAGTAGGCTTCTTGCTCTGACATATATGTATATATGTGATCTATCTATCTATCTATATTTTACAAAGCACAATAGTATTTTACTTGTGTATAAGGCTGAATTATAATAAGCTATTTTGAGTTCATCCCATTCATGTCTATGATGAATTATATTCTTATTGTCTGATTGACATTTGCCATCAAAAACAATGGCAGCTGCCGCTAGGTATGGCAGACATTCTTTTTTGTGCCATTTTACTAATCTAATAACAAAATGCTATGCAAATGAAAACTGCCTAATATTTATAGCTTAAAAGTATTATAAATAAAATATAAATGTACCAAAACTAGGCCAATAGGGTACTTGAAACAACTGCTTTTAAATTTTCTTTTTCATGGACCTTGTATTTGGAGAACAAAATAAGTGACCACAGGCGCACATTTTTTATTATCTTCTGCAAAAGAGTACAATAGGAAAGCTCAGGGAGAGGTTGATAGCAATGAAGCAATGAGATGTGTGTATGTGTGGGAAGGGGTGAGGCAATCTTTGTTGAGGGGCACTAGAACTGTGTAGCCACAATACAGGACTCATATGCTAGGGAAGGAAACATGAGTGCTTCAGGCCCCTAATCTCCAAAGAAAGGCTCATTTTCCACAGCACTGAATTCCAATTCACTTATGAGAACCACTGGCTGACATTTTTTTTTTTTTTTTAAAGATTTTATTTATTTATTCGACAGAGAGAAATCACAAGCAGGCAGAGAGGCAGGCAGAGAGAGAGAGTAGGAAGCAGGCTCCCTGCTGAGCAGAGAGCCCGACGTGGGGCTCGATCCCAGGACCCTGAGATCATGACCCGAGCCGAAGGCAGAGGCTCTAACCCACTGAGCCACCCAGGCGCCCCCTGGCTGACATTTAATAAAGTCAAAGTTCAGAATAAAGTTGTCGGGAATAACTCTCAGCCCTGCCCCAGTAGAGTGAGAATCAGGAAACATTAAAGGCTGGATTGCTAATCTTGGGTGAACAGGCCATCGTTGGTTCCTCAGTCTTCAGCAGAACGTCTGTCTCTAGAATAGGTTCATCCCCTTCAACTTGTACCCTTCGAGAAAAGTACAAGCCTAAGTGTCAGAGGGGAAAAAAAAAAAACCTGCAGATGCGCAGAACAGGCCAAGTCCCGACAGTTAAGTCTGAATCACAAAAATCTATTACGTACGTTTCTCACCTAAGGTTAAGTGAGGTTGTCATCATCATGTTTGCTACAAGGTTCCTGGCCCCGCCGGCTTGGACACCCCCCACAAGAGGCAGTGGGCAGGATGTTCCACCACCGGCACCTTGGCCCTCCTCTTCAAGGTTCTCTGCAAAACGCTCGGAAGTTATGTACATTTCGTTTAAACTGCGAGGAGGGGGGCGTGGGCGGTTCTTTTGCCCGTGGTATGGTTGGCCTAGTTCTCTTCTACCTTTTGTCTAGAGGGGGCGGTGTTTTGTCAAAGGACAAACGACAAAATCAATAGGGAAGTTTCGACCAGCAAGCAAAGCACCAGCCACGGCCCCAACGTGGCAAACGCAGCAGCCTGAGCTTCAGGGGTGTCCTCAGGACTGTCTGGCACCTAGGCCAGAAAAACCCTGTTCGCGGTTGGTCACGAATTGGCCGGGAGGCGATACTGGCCACCGGACCAACCCCGAACCGCGCGCCGCTTCCTCCCGCGCGTCCTGGGATGCCCCACCTGCGGGATCTAGGACAGCCACTAGAACTTCCGCGGCGGTTCCACGTCCGCAATCTGCACGGACGAACCGGACGACCGCATGCGTGGCTCTCGCAAGCCTGGACGAGCGAAACTGGGCAGCGCATGCGCGTGGCCGCGAGCTCCCCGCTAACGCCCGTTCCCCTCCCCCAGCGGACGGCTTGGGCTCGTCGGGGCGGCGGGTACCTGAGGCGCGAGCGTCCGCGCAGCCAGAGCCCTAGTCAGGCCGCTTCGGAGGACGAGCATGGCGGGGGTTCAGACGCTGGGAAGGACAGCCAGCCGGTACTCTTAGATTCTTCCTGTTAGGACTTAACCCGCCTGGAAAAGAGCAGCGACTAGACTACTGGCGGACGCAGGCGGGGGCGGGACTCGGGGGCTTCAGCTCCGCCTCTGGTGCCGGACGCGCGGGCGCCGCCCCGAAGGCTCGCGTGCTCGGTGGCCCAGCGCCGGGCGCGTTCGGAAGGCAAGTGCCCTTTGGTCCTTGGCTTGTTACCTCAGACTCTCTTACCCCAGCGTCAGAGGGCGCATTAGGATTGTCTGAAGGCGGAGACTTTTTCTGTTCCACGTTTCTGAGCCCATCACCTCGTCTCCACGCGCAGCTGCGCAGCAGTTCTTAAGAGTTCGTGTGCAGACTGCGAGTGTTTGCCCGTTGAGGAGGGCGTATGATGCGGGCGCGCGCAATGCTGTGCATTTAAAATCGTGGAGGTTTTTGCCGTGGTTCATCTTTAGTCGGGGTGATTTACGTAAAGACCAGGGAGCCTTCACTTTTCCTCATGAAGTGCATCCTCTCCTTAATCGTCACCCCAGCATGACCCCGTAAGGCTTCTAATAATTTACACTGTATTTCGCAGGAGCTCAGAAGAATGAGGGTGCTGAAAGTCAAAGTTAAACATAACACTGTTAAAAACTAGATAATTCTGTAAACTTTAAAAGCAAAACAGCTGACTTCTGATCTAGTCAGTCAGTAGTCCCTGTCTCTGGTTATCGGTGACCAAAATAACATCTTCAACATTTGAAGCTGTTTCTTCTAATGCCTGTTAGTATATTTTTAAATAATAGGGGTATTCTGCTATTTCTTGATTTTTTTCAGTTATAGTCAATATCTGTTGACCTTTATGCAAGAGGATTTAAGCCTCTTATGTACCACTCTATCAAAATAATTTTCCTTCCAGCGTCTAATGCTTACATTAAAAATAGTTAATTGATTTCATTAATTTGCATTATCTACATTATGTTACTGTTAACATTCTTGTTAATAATTACATTATTGCAAACATTAATGCCATATCACTTACATTATTAGGACTAGGGAATTAGTTGTGCCTGGTGCGGACTTTTTGGTGATGCATTCAGCAGGGAGTAGACTTTTGAAAATTATAATTCCAGAAGGGGTGAGTGAGTTTTTCTGGATGACGGGCATCCGTTTCTAACTAATATAGACAAAACAAAAGTATCTGTACCCAGACTGAATCTTTAATGTTTAAATTTATTTTCTTAGCTTCCTCTGGAATTAACTCATTCACTCATTCAACCCATATTTGTTAAATTTCTTTTACGTTTCAAGCACATTTGCAGTGACCGGGGTACAGAATTGAACAAAAGATAGCATTCTTATCCTCTTAGAACTTAAAGGTTAGGGAAAACAAAGGAAGAGAAAAATATGTCAGAGATTAATCAATACTCTGAGGAAGAACAAAGTAAGATCTGAAGAATACAAAGTGTTGGAGGGAGGTAGCAGAGACTGTTAGCTGTTTATCATTTTCCATTCTCCTTTTGGTCCCCTTTTTTAAAAATTTGCAGTAGAAACTATGCAGCTTGGTGCAGTCATGTGACTGAGTCCTGGCCAGTGCATTTATGACTTAACTGTAATTGATCTTAGGCAGTGTAGGAGGGGTGATTCTCCTCTTTGGCCCTTTCTTTCTTTCTTTCTTTCTTCCTATTTTTTTTTTTTAAAGATTTTATTTATTTATTTGACAGGCAGAGATCACAAGTAGGCAGAGAGGCAGGCAGAGAAAGAGGAGGAAGCAGACTCCGGGGAGAGCAGAGAGCTGGATGCGGGGCTCGATTCCAGCACCCTGGGATCATGACCCGAGCCAAAGGCAGAGGCTTAACCCACTGAGCCACCCAGGTGCCCCCTCTTTGGCCCTTTCTTATTTGTACATGCTGAAATGTGGATATAATGGGAAAAGCTTTCAAATTGTTTGGTAGAAGCCACATGCTGGAGATGGTTCTAACACTAGGGAACACCATGCTAGGAGCTGTGGGCCACCTATCTCTGGACTTATTTTACAAGAGAAATCATCTTCTAGTTTAAGCCACTGCTATATCATTTAAACCTATAACTATTATCAATAGGAGGATGACTATTTTATTTTTCTCTCTCATTTGTTTCTATGATATTCTTTATACCTATCACTTACTGATGACAAAATTCTTTGCCAAAAATATACATTTTTTTTCTCAATGTGATTAAACCTATTAATTAGCTTATCAGTTTCATCTAATAGAGTTATCTTTTGGGAATTCTTTGTGCTCTTCCTCCAGTGTGGATAGTTGTTTTCTAAGGTGACATGGTAATACTTCTGGGATCTCCTTTCACTAATATCCTGGGGAATAACATTTGCCTTGTTTTCCAACTCCTGTTTTCAGGATCTTCTCTTTTTTTCCACCTCCTAATTTTAGGAGAGGGTACATGGGAATGAAACTTTTGAGAACTTCATTTCTAAAACTGTATTTTATCAACTCTCTTAATTTATAGTTTGGTTGGGTATAAAATTCTACATTGGCAGTAGTTTTTCCTCATATTTTTAAAGGTAATGATTCACTGCATTATAGCTTCTAGTGAAAAATTTATGCCACTCTGATTCCTGATTTTTTAGTATGTGACTTGTTTCTCTCTGGAAGCTTTTATGTTTTTCTTATATTTCCTGATTTTCTGAAATTTCCCAATAATGTGCCTTGGAATAGTTCACCCCCCCCCCAATCTATTATTTCAGTAGACTCTCTCCAATCTGGAAACTCTTAAGTTGTGAAAAATTTATTGTTTCATGACCTTTGTCTATCAGCTTATATTTGGAGTGAGACCAAAAAAACTTGACAGCTATATGAGTATGGGTAGGTCTTGTTAAATAATGGGCTTTACTGTAATGTGACTTGACTGGACCTTCAGTGGACTTCTCTCACCACAACTGTTACTGTCTGTCAGTTATTTCTCTTGTCTATTAAGATTTCCCCTGCAAAGAAACTTTCAGTATCCATCTGCGAGGTATAATCTTTACTGCCAGGTTCCTGACGTTGAGGAGGGAAGGAGGCCAGAGATCTCTATATTGGTAGCCTTTCAGGAATCTATTAATTAACATAGGTGAATTTGCTTTTACAAATTAACACCAAAAGTGTGTTAGACTCAAACTTATTTTTTATAAGAATCCAAAATGAGTTTTCCGAGTATGTAGGCAGCTCTTCTATACATGCTGAATTAAGGACACAGATTTCTTTCACTTTGTCATTTTACTATTCCTTAGAATCTCATCCATAACTAATTGCTTCTAGCCAGCAGAAAGATCTTCTAAAAGGAAAATGCGTACAAGATGGGAGTAAAATTTACAGCTATAACGTAGAGATAGATGGACATTGTTAAGTGGTATCAGGTGCTTAAGACAATCTTCTGTTCAGTTTCTCACAGGCCTTAATCATCCTCAAAATGCTATAAGTTAAGCTTTATCTACCTTTATAAGGGAGAAAGGTAAGGCTCACAGAGATTAAGTAATTTCCCCAGATTCACTGCTGCTAAGTGGCCCAGCCAGGGTTTAAAGGCAGATTGTAAAACAAATTCAGTCTACCATTTACATATATATATTTAATTTTTTCAGTATTCTAAGATTCATTGTTTATGTACCACACCAGTGCTCCGTGCAGTACGTGCCCACCTTAATACCCACCGCCAGGCTCACCCTACCCCTAACCCCCCTTCCCCTCCAAAAGCCTCAGTCTGTTTCTCAGAGTCCACCGTCTCTCATGGTTCATCTCCCCCTCTGATTTTCCCCAACTCACTTCTCCTCTCCTTCTCCCAATGTCCTCTGTGTTATTCCTTATGCTCTACAAGTAAGTGAAACCATATGATAATTCTCTCTCTCTGCTGACTTATTTCACTCAGAATAATATTTTTCTTTGTATATATTTATTTTATGTTATTTCATCATGATAAGTACTCTTTAATCCCCATCACCTATTTCACCTACCACCCCCCATCTACCCCTCTTCTGGTAACCATCAGTTTGTTCTCTATAGTTAAGAGTCTGTTTCTTGTTTTGTCTCTTTCTCTCTCTTTTTTCCTTTGCTCATTTGTTTTGTTTCTTAAATTCCTCATATGAGTGAGATCATATGGTATTTGTCTTTCTCTGACTGACTTATTTCACTTAACATTATTCTGTCAAGGGGCACCTGGGTGGCTCAATTGGTGGGACGAATGCCTTCGGCTCAGGTTATGATCTCGAGTCCCAGGATGGAGTCCTGCATCAGGCGCCCAGCTCCATGAGGAGTCCGCTTCTCCCTCTGACCTTCTCACCTCTCATTCTCTCTCTCTCAAGTGAATAAATAAAATCTTAAAACAACAAAACAAAACAAAACAAAACCACATTATCCTCTCTAGCTCCATTCACATCATTGCAAATGGCAAGGTTTCATTCTTTTTATGGCTAAATTATATTCCATTGTGTATATATCCCATATCATCTTTATCCATTCATCTATCAATGGACAGTTGGGCTGCTTCCACAGTTTCCCTATTTCAAATAATGCTTTCATAAACATGGTGCATGTAACCCTTTGAATTAGTGTCTTTCTATTTTGGGGGCAAAATACCCAATAGTGTATTACTGGATTGTAGGATAGTTATATTTTTAATTTTTTGAGGAGTCTCCTTACTATTTTCTACATTGGCTCCACCAGTTTGCATTCCTACCAACAGTCAACAGGATTCCTATTTTTCCACACCCTTTCTCACACTAGTTGTTCCTTGTGTTTTTGATTTTAGCCACTCTAACAGGTGTGATGTGATATATCATTGTATTTTAGATTTGTATTTCTCTCCTGATGAGTGATGTTGAACATCTTTTCATATGGGTGTTGCCTATCTGTATGTCTTCTTTGGAGAAATGTCTATTCATGTCTCCTGCCCATTTTTTTTTTTTTTAAATTGTCCCTTTTCTGCCATAGGAGAGCGGTTTTTTGTTGTTGTTGTTGTTGTTTTAACTAACATATAATGTATTTTTTGTTTTAGGGGTAGAGGTCTGTGATTCATCAGTCTTACACAATTCACAGCCCTCACCACAGCACATACCCTCCCCAGTGTCCATCACCCAGCCACACCATCTCTCCCCCTACACAGCAACCCTCAGTTTGTTTTCTGAGATTAAGAGTCTCTTACGGTTTGTCTCCCTCTCTGTTTCATCATGTTTCCCTCCCTTCCCCTATGATCCTCTGTCCTGTTTCTCAAATTCCTCATATCTGTGAGATCATATGATAATTGTCTTTCTCTGATCGGCTTATTTTGCTTAGCATAATACCCTCTAGTTCCATCCATGTCATTACAAATGGCAAGATTTCATTTTTGATGGCTGCGTAGTATTCCATGGTACATACAGCTATACTACATCTTCTTTATCCATTCATCTGGTGATGGACATCTAGGTTCTTTCCATAGTTTGGCTATTGTGGACATTGCTGCTATGAACATTTGGGTGCATGTGTCTGCCCAGTTTTTAAATGGAGTAATTGTCTTTTGGGTGTTCAGTTGTGTAAGTTCTTTATATATTTTGGATGCTAATCCTTTATTAGATATATTATTTGCAAATAACTTCTCCCATTCAGTAGGTTATCTTTTGCTTTTGCTGATAGTTTCTTTCACTGAAAGCTTTTTATTTTGATATAGTCCCAACAGTTTATTTTTGTGTCAATGTCCCTTGCCTCAGGGAACCGATCTAGAGAAATGTTGCTATGGCCAATGTCGGAGAATTAATGCATGTGCTGTCTTCAAGGGTTTTTATGGTCCATTTCTCACATTTAAATCTTTAATCCATTGACTTTATTTTTATGTATGGTGAAATAAAGTGGTCCAGCTTCATTTTTCTCATGTGACTGTCCAGTTTTCCCAACACCATTTGTTGAAGAGACTCTTTTTCCCACTGTATATTCTTTCCTCCTTTGTTGAAGATTAATTGACCATATAATTGTGCATTTATTTCTGCATTTTGTATTCTATTTCATTGATCTATGTATCTATTTTTTTGCCAATACCATTCTATTTTAATTACTGCTGTTTTGTAATATAATTTGAAACCTTCAATTGTGATACCTTCAATTTTGTTTTTGGTTTTCAAGATTTCTTTCACTATCCAGGCCCTTTGTGATTCCATACAAATTTTAGGATTGTTTGTTCTAGTTCTGTAAAAAATGCTGTTGGTATTTTGATAGGGATTTCATTAAATCTGTAGATTGCTTTGTGTAACATAGATATTTTAACAATATTTATTCTTCCAGACTTTGAGCATGGGATGTCTTTCCATTGTCTTGAATTTGTTTCATCAGTGTTTTATAGTTTTCAGAGTACAAGTGTTTTACCTCTTTAGTTATGTTTATTCCTAGATATTTTATGATTTTTGGTACACTTATAAATGGAGATGTTTTCTTTTTTTTTTTTTTTTTTTAAAGATTTTATTTATTTATTTGAGAGAGCGTGAGAGAGAGATCACAAGTAGGCAGAGAGGCAGGCAGAGGGGGAGGGGGAAGCAGGCTCCCCGCTGAGCAGAGAGCCCGATGCGGGGCTCGATCCCAGGACCCTGGGACCGTGACCTGAGCCGAAGGCAGAGGCTTCAACCCACTGAGCCACCCAGGCGCCCCTGGAGATGTTTTCTTAATTTCACTTTCTGCTGCTTCATTATGAGTGTATAGGAGTGCAACAGATTTCTATACACTGGTTTTGTGTCCTGTTGCTTTACTATATTCATTTATTCGTTCTAGTTTTTTGTTTTTTGTTTTTTTTTTTGTTTTTTTTTGGTGGAGTCTTTAGGGTTTTCTATATATTATAGTATCCTGTCATCTGCAAATCATGAGAGTTTTACTTCTTTCTTACCAGTTTGGATGCCTTTTTTTGGTTTTAGTTGTCCAATTGTTGTGGCTAGGACTTCTCTTTCTATGTTGAATCGAGGGGTGAGAGTGGACACTCTTGTCTTATTCCTGACCATAGAGGAAAAGCTCTCAGTTTTTCCCTGTTAAGGATGATGTTAGCTGTGGGTTTTTCATTAGCGGCCATTATTATGTTGAGATATATTCCCTCTAAACCTACTTTGTTGAGGGTTTTTTAAAAATGAATGGATGTTGGGGGTGCCTGGGTGGCTCGGTGGGTTAAAGCCCCTGCCTTCGGCTCAGGTCATGATCCCAGCGTCCTAGGATCGAGCCCCACATCGGGCTCTCTGTTCGGCAGGGAGCCTGCTTCCTTCCTTCTCTCTCTGCCTGCCTCTCTGCCTACTTGTGATCTGTCTGTCAAATAAATAAATAAAATCTTTAAAAAAAAAAATGAATGGATGTTGTACTTTGTCAAATGCTTTTTTTATGTCTGTTGAAATGATCATGTGATTTTTATTCTATTATTAATATGACATATCACATTGATTCTTTTGCAAATATTGAACAACCTTTGCATCCTGGGAATAAATCCCACTTGATCATGGTGTATGATTGTTTTAATGTATTGTTGCATTCAGTTTGCTCATAATTTGTTGAGGATTTTTTCATCTATATTCATGAGGAATATTGTCCTGAAGTAGTCTTTTTTGTGGTGTCATTCTCTACTTTTGGTCAGGGTGATACTAACCTCATAGAATGAATTCCTAAGTTTTCCTTCCTCTATATTTTGGAGTAGTTGGAGAAGAATAGGCATTAATTCTTCTTTAAATATTTGATAGAATTCACCTGTGAAGCCATCTGGTCCTCGACTTTTGTTTTTTTGGGAGTATTTTGATTGCTGATTCAATTTCATTGCTTGTTCTGTTCAAATTTTCTATTTCTTCCCACTTTATTTTTGGTAGATTATTTATTTCTAGGAATTTGTCCATTTCATCTACATTGTCCAATCTGTTGGCATATAGGTTTCCATAATATTCTCTTAGAATTGTTCATATTTCTGTGGTATTGGGGTGATTGACATTTCTCCTCTTTCATTAGTGATTTTTTGTATTTGGGTCCTCTCTCTCTCTCTTTGTCTCTCTCTCTCTTTATGAATCTGGCTAGAGATTTATCAATTTTGTTAACCTTTCCAAAGAACCAGCTTTTGATTTCTTCAATCTGTTTTATAGTTTTTTGGTTTTTTTCCCCTTCTATATCATTTATTTCTGCTCTAATCTTTATTATTTCCTTCCTTTTGTTAGGTTTTGGGTTTGTTCATTTTTCTTTTTCTAATTTCCTTAGGTGTCAGATTAGGTTCTTTACTTGAGATTTCTCTTGCTTCTTGAGTTAAGCCTGTACTGCTATAAACTTCCACTTTAGAACTACTTTTGCTGCATCCCAAACATTTTGGACTGTTGTGTTTTCATTTTCATTTGTTTCTATGTAATTTTTAATTTCTTCTTTGATTTCTTGGTTGACCCATTCATTGTTTAGTAGTACCATAGCGTTATGGTCAGATAAAATTCTGGTATAAATTTGATTTTTTGGAATTTTTGAGGTATGTATGTATGTATGTATGTATTTATAGATTTATTTATTTATTTGAGAGAGAGATAGTTTGTGTGTGATCCAGGGGAAGAGCAGAGGGAGAGGGAGAGAGAATCTCAAGAAGACACCCCACTAACCATGGAGCCGGATGGGGGTCTTGATCTCACAACCCTGAGATCTTGGCCTGAGCTGAAATCAAGACTTGACTACTCAACGTACTGAGCCACCCAGGCACCCCAGTACAAAAGTTTATTTAAAGTAGCTTTAATGTGTCTACATTTTAAAGATTTACTTATTTATTTGACAGACAGAGATTATAAGTAGGCAGAGAGGCAGGCAGAGAGAGGAGGAAGCAGGCTCTCCTCTGAGCAGAGAGCCCCATGCAGGGGCTCAATCCCAGGACCCTGGGATCATGACCTGAGCCAAAGGCAGAGGCTTTAATACACTGAGTCCCGGGAGCCCCAGTGTATCTACATTTTAAAGAAAATAATAAAATGAGCATTTGTGCTCCTGTCACCAAGTTTAGGGAATAAAATATTTCCAGCAACTTAGAAGCTCAATACATTTCTTTCCTGGTAATATTTTCTCTATAACACTCTCTGTGATCTCCCTGAATTAACCATGATCTCTAATTTTGTGTTAATCATTACATTGATATCTTTAAAATTTTTATTTGTAAATAACACTACCAAAGATATTGTTTTGGTTTGTCTATTTTAGACATTTCTTTAAGTGGAATCAGATTTTTTTTTATTTTGTTACATAATTCTTAGCTTTAACTTTAGACTTTTAAAAATTATCCTTGTTGATACAGTTGTAGTATTTCATTTCTGTGCTCTTTACTATTCCATTCCTTAATTTATTTGTCCATCTGACTAGATGGACAAAGCTGCTTTTCTTCGTAGATGTCTCCTGGTTCCATCCAATGGAAGTATTTTTTCCGGGAAGGCATTCTAAACCTTTTTAGTGTCTTAAAACCCTTTGGAAATCTTGTGGGTCTATAGTCTTCAGATGTTTTTTATTAACTATTTCATTTTTTAAAATATTTTATTTATTTGTTTGACACAGAGAGATAGAGAGAGAGGGAGAGCGCACAAGCAGGGAGAGCAGCAGGCAGAGAGAGAGGGAGAGGCCCTCTGTGGAGCAGGAAGCCTGATGCAAGGCTCAATCCCAGGACCCCAGGACCACGAGCCGAAGGCGGATGCTTGGTTGACTGAACCACCCAGGCGTCCCCTCTGGATTTTTGTTTGTTTGTTTGTTTTTTAAGATTTTATTTCTTTATTTGACAGAGAGATCTCAAGCAGGTAGAGGGGGAGGAAGAAGCAGGCTCCCTGCTGAGCAGGGAGCCTATTGTGGGGCTCCATCCCAGGACCCTTTGATCATGACCTGATCTGAATGAAGGCAGAGGCTTAACCCACTGAGCCACCCACGTGTCCCTGGATGTTTTTAAATGTATAACAAATGAAAACCTTTATAAAGAAAATAAATTACAAATTACAAAAAAAAAGAGATACAAAGAAAACAGACTTATACAATGTTATATGTCAGTTGTATCTCAAAATAGCTGGAAAACATAAAAGCAAATCTTCAAAAAGAAGTAGACATAGTTCTTTCTTTCTTTCTTTCTTTTTTTTTTTTTTTAAGATTTTATTTATTTATTTGACAGACAGAGATCACAAGCAGGCAGAGAGGCCGGCAGAGAGAGAGGGGGAAGCAGGCTCCCTGCTGAGCAGAGAGCCCCATGCGGGGCTGATCCCAGGACCCTGAGATCACGACCCGAGTGGAAAGCAGAGGCTTAACCCATTGAGCCACCCAGGTGCCCCGACATAGTTCTTTATGAGGGTACTAAATAACAAGATCTATAGATATGAGATATAATTTTGAATTAGTGATAAGCATATAAGAAATTTTGATCTGTTAATGGACCTTGACAATATCTATGATTTTTATTGGTTACACAGTTTCTAGTCTTGCTGATAATGTGATTTGTACAAAAAATACTGTGACTTGTTGCTTACATTCATATTCAGAGGAAATGCTTATTTTTAGTTAGAAGTTGATGACATTAAAGATGTAACTTTTCTTTTTTTTCATCCAAGTTATCAGGCCCTCTGAATTCTATACCTAGACTGGTTGGGGATCTGTGTACTGGAGGTTATGAACAACTGCTCTTGTTTATATACCTAGGAGTGAAATTGCTGGACCATAAGATATGCACATATTTAGCTTTACTGAACAGTGCCAAATTGTCTTTTAAATTTATACCCTTAACTACAGTGTACGAGGTTTTTCTTATCAGTTTTTAATTATTGCTCGTTTGGTTCAATGAGTATAAAGATGCAGTTTTGCATCTAATGTAACAAATAGGTATCAGTTTAAGGGTAGAAGAAATTACATGAGGTAGCAAAGGCAACAATCCCTTGATGGTGTTCCTGCATGGTTTTGTCCAAAGGTCCAGCTCATGCACATCTGCAGAAAGAAGCAAGGGAGGTGGAACCAATGCTGTCCCAAATGAGTAGGAAGGAGGGCAGTAGCTCTACATGTAAACTAGATGCTTGTATTTTTGGTGACATTCCTGGGTAAGTACTTTTCTTCATACTGTTATATTCTGAGGCCACTAGATGGTGGTAAAGACTACTTTTACATCATTAAAATCTCAAATTAAGCTATTTTTGTTATAATTTTTGAGTTCTGCAACTTAAGATATAGAGTGGAGTCAGTTTACATTTCTTTGTTTTTCCATATGGGATTATGTATTAGAGAGAAAAGCTTTAGTAAAGTTGAATTACCATCATAACTTTTATTAATTGCTTTATTATTAGTATAAATAAGTGGTAGTAATGTATGAATTAAATTTTCAAAATGTTCCTTAACAAGTAGCCTGCTCATATCAGTAATATTATTAAGTACATCTTGTGGTTGAGTATTGGATTAGATGCTGTGGGGAAGAAAAAGACTGGATGCCTCTTCTTGTCCTTGTCAATATGATGAGGGAGCAGGAGGCTGGCTGAGGACAAAGCAAAAGCTGGCACCTTGTACCCCCTCTCCATCTGCTCCCCTCGGTGATGTGTGTGGCATTCCTCAGACACCCGTGACCGCCATAAATGAGAAAAAAATAGTTAACTTGCAGAGATCACAATCCTGCAAGACAGAAATCTCCCAACTATCTTGATGTTAATGGCTTGCTGAAAGACAACATTAATCAAGCTGGGAGACCTCCGGGACCCGGATCCAGCACCTTGTAGGCCTCCTTTAGCATATGAAAGCTCCATTGAAACCTCCCTTTCCCTCACCTTCCCCCAACCGCAGGGTACATAACCTGCCATCCCTCACAATCCGGGGCAGCAGCTCTTCCTGCCCACGGGTCCTGTCCCTGTGCTTTAATAAACCACCATTTTGCACCAAAGATGTCTCAAGAATTCTTTCTTGGTCATCGGCTCCGGACCTCAGCCCACCGAACCTCACCTAGGTTCTAGAACTTCATCAAATATGTCTTGATATTTCTGTATCAGCCTCTTTGCTACTAGTCTTCTTAGAATAAGTAGGAGCAAAGATTTGTGAGCAGCTCGTTATTAAATATAGTATGAATTTATTTAATGTTTCTATTGATAAAGTAAATTGTTTTTATTGCTGAAACACATAAATGTGAGCTTTATATCCATTCTATCCCTTTTTAGATATGTTAATGGACTTAATGTTTTGCATTTGAAAGTGAATTCTTGTGCCAATGATATTTTAAAACCTCATATTAATAAATGCAATTCTTTTCTAAAATAGGCTTTGCAAGTCTATTGCTTTGGGTAGTCCTTATGCCTCACTACTGTAGTTGGGGAGAAATGTTATGAGGGAAGTATTTATGGGCCTTTTGCTGTATGTTTTGGATTTTTATTGCAAAATATGGCTGGTTTCTTTCCTCAGTGTAAGCTGAAACACCTTTTAGCTTCAGGCGCTTGTGGTGCTTAGTTTGTGGCAGGTCCTTTTTCACCAAGTTCCTCTTCCACGTGAACATCCATTATCTGATGTATTTCTCTTCACCTCCAAAAGTTGTCATAGATACTTACTAGCTGAGTAATTAATTTACTTTTTGATCTGTTTTGGCTTTGCTTGACTACCATTGATTGTTTTTGCTGAATCATTAGAATTTTTTATGTTTCATTTACTCTCACATTGTAATAAGGGCCAGAGCATTAATGCAAGGGTCTTGCAGGCTGTGTCCAAACACTGGGGGCCTGTTTTCTCTTCTGTCTCTTGTTAGGTCCTGTAAGGACCTATTTTATATTTTTATATTTTAGCAAGAGGCTTTCATTGAGGTTAAACAAAAACCTTGTTGTTTAACCCTTGTCCCTGCTCCCCTTCCCCCGGGGGATTCACTTAAAAACAAGTCCTGGAAACCAGCTCCAGGTAACAAAGCCCAGATACAAAGGTGGGTCAGGCCAGGTGGAGACATCCGATCAGTAGGGGGTTGCATACTGTCTCCCTAGCTACCAAGGAGTATGGGCCCCCGCCCTTTGGGAGCCCTTTTGGTGCCAATCCTACTAGGGTAAATTGTAATTCAATTGGTCACCTGTGCGTGGCCAGGCCCAACCACATGGCCTTTGCCCTTAAAAGCTAGACTGTGAAACAGAGAAGGGTCGCCCTCTCTTGCAAGAGGTGCGGCCCCGAACGTTCGGTTAGATTCTTGATGCTTGGTGCAAAATAAAGCTTTGCTTGACCTTCGCTTTGTATCAGTCTCGCTCCTTTAATCGCGGACCCGTTATTGGGGCATAACAGTCCTTCAGGATATGGTTTAGGATTTTCCCAAGGTCACTTTATGATCTAAGCTTAAATGTCTCTCTATCTCTTATGAAGTTTGACAGACACCTTTGTTTATAGAAGTCAGCACTATTCAGGTTCACATTGCCTCTGCAAAACATACTAAGTTGACTGCTCGAGATGGCTCAATAGTGCTCCTAGAAACAGGCTTACTTTTCAAGATGATTTTCTTTTTATATAAAGACACTGGACATTAAAAAACACGGTTTCCTCGGGGTGCCTGGGTGGCTCAGTCATTAAGCGTCTGCCTTCAGCTCAGGTCATGATCCTGGAGTCCTGGGATCAAGCCCCGCATAGGGCTCCCTGCTCAGTGGGAAGCCTGCTTCTCCCTCTCTCCCTGCCCATGTTCCCTCTTCTCACTGTGTTTCTCTCTGTCAAATAAATAAATAAAATCTTTAAAATAAATACAGTTTCCAGTTTTCCTACTTGCTTGGAGTCATCCGAAGTTCCCACTCAGCACAAAATAAAAACTGAAAATAGTGAAAATTATAACTTTACACACTGCCTCAGTATAATTTTTATTTCATAGTGCTTTTTAATTAAATAATGGTACTGAGCCTGTAACTATTTTGGACTGAGACATGTTGGTAGATTCATGTCACTAGAGTCTCCTTTATGAGACTCTAATGGGAGCTAGGGCCTCATTTGTTTGTTTAATCCTCTTTCCTATTTAGCTGCTCTTCTCATTTCTTAAGAGGTTTTAGTAAATATTTATTTAAAAATTTCTAGTCATATATCCCAATCCTGTCCCTCTTTCAGAGAACATCAGTGAAACCTGTTTCCCAGATTAGAGAACATCAGGTTCTGATGAGTCTGATAGCACATAGGAGCTGTCATGTATGTTATACTTTCTACTGAATTCTTTATTACTCTCTCATCTCAGTTTGGGACATTGGTATTTATTTCCATTTTACAGATTAAAACAAAAGCAGCAAAAAGAAGCTCAGAAAAGCTGCTAAAGGTTAACAAAATGATTAGCTTAGATCTGGTTCATTTTACTTGCTCTCCTATAATCCTGTGTTATAGGAAACTATAATATAGTTATTCTTTCCCATATTGATATTTAGTTGTTGGAGGATGTTTATTTTATAAATTATGCTTCAGTGAGTAACTGTAAATATCTCCTTGGGAATATACCTGTAAGTGGAATTAATGAGTCAGCTTCACACTTTTTATAATATGGATTTATATTCCCAATGGCAGTGAATGATATTTCCTCTTCACAGTCTTGATAATTTTTTTAGAAGTTTAATATTTGCTTGTCTTTTGGCAGGGAAATGTCTCATTGATTTACTTTATATTTTTCTGATTCATGTGAATTGAGCATCTTTTTTTTTAAGATTTTGTTTTTTATTCTAAAGAGAGAATGAGTGTGAGTCGGGAGAGAGGTAGAGGGAGAGAGATATAATCTCAAGCAGACTGCGCTGAGCTCAGATCCCACGTGGGGCTCAATCTCACAACCCTGAGATCATGACCTGAGCCAAAATCAAGAGTTAACCATGTAACCAACTGAACCACACAGGCACCTCTGAATTGAGCATCTTTTCATAATTTTATAGGTTATGCTGCTTTCCTTTTCCTTGAGTTCCCTGTTTATACCTTTTGCCCAATTATCTGTTATGTTGTTCATTTTTTTCTTATTAATGTGATAGGGTTTTTTTTTTAATATTCTGGATGCTAATTCTTTTTTGGTTGCATTTGTTTCTGATATAGTCTTCCATTTGTGCTTTTGTTTAAATCTTTTAATAATGCATTTTGCCATGTAGATTCTAATTTTGAAGTATTTGTCCTTTGTTTTCTGCCTTTTTTTTCTCATCTAAGATCATTATTCCTATCCAGTACATAAAGATATCCTAGACTAAAGATATCCTGTATCTTATATTTTCCTCTAGACGTACAGCTTTGCTTTTGGCATTTGATCAGTCTCAAATTGATTTTGGTAACACTGTAAAGTGCAGGTTTATTTTTTTCAATATTAGCAGTCCACTACTAAAGCATAATTTATTAAATGCTTCCTTTGTTCCCTACTGATTTGCAATATCAACTTTTTTCAAGTATCATTTATTTAGCATATAAGCTTTCACATATGCCTGGGCTATTTCTGAATTATTTACCCTATTTCATTGATATATTTAACTTTTCCTGAACCAATATTATGCTATCTGAATCATGGTAGCTTTATCATTCATCTTGACATTTGATACAGTAAATATGTCATTCTTTTTTTTTTTTTTTTTTAAAGATTTTATTTATCTGACAGACAGAGATCACAAGTAGGCAGAGAGAGAAAGAGGAAGAAGCAGGCTCCCTGCTAAGCAGAGAGCCTGATGTGGGGCTCGATTCCAGGACCCTGGAATCATGACCTGAGCGGAACGCAGAGGCTTTAACCCACTGAGCCACCCAGGCGCCCCTGTCATTCTTGTTTTAACATTGTTTTGGTTACTCTTGGCCTTTACTATTCAATTGAATTTGGAGGTAAACTTCAGACATTTTTTATAAATTCCAATTTCATTTTGATTGAAATTTACACTAAACTTATAGAGAAATTTGGGATGAATTAACATATTTATTTTTGAATTTCATAACATGAACAAAATATTACTCCCCAGTTTGTAGGAAGTATGGTTCTATGTGCTTTAGTGAAGATTTATACTTTAATTCATAGATAGTTTTACAGCTTTTATAAACTTATTCATGAGCACTTTGTACTTTTGTTGGTATTGTGAGGTGGTTTTTAATTAGCAATAATTGCGCCTCGGATAAACCTCATTGGCTATGATACTGCCACTGCGCAAAGCTGTGAGGTGGTTTTTAAAGTGCATTTTGTAAACAGTTGTAACTGCTATAAAATATACTTTTGAATTTTATATATTGATCATGTATTTAGCAGCCTTGTTATAGCCTTAGTTTAAATTTTAAGGTTTTTTTTTTTTAAATATTTTTTTCTCACTTCCTATGTAAACAACCTTATTTTCAGGGGTGCCTGGGAGGCTCAGTGGGTTAAAGCTTCTGCCTTCGGCTCAGGTCATGATCCCAGGGTCCTTGGATCGAGCCCTGCATCAGGCTCTGCTCAGCGGGGAGCCTGCTTCCTCCTCTCTCTCTGCCTGCCTGTCTGCCTACTTGTGATCTCTGTATGTCAAATAAATAAATAAAATCTTTAAAAAAAAACCAACCTTATTTTCAGACAATAATGACAATTTTGTTTCTCCTTTTTCAATCTTTACACCTTTTCTTCTTTCCTTCCTCCTGAAGGGGTTCAGTCTCCCCAATGTGGACAATTTTGAAGTGAAGACGTTTGAGACCCTGAGGGTTCAAGAGAAATTTTTGCCCCTCTCTTAACTATGTGGAAGAATCTAAACTGGGAATCTTTCCCAGAACAAGAATTATTACCAGAAATGAATTTTATCTGAATGGCTTATCTGTATGGCCGGGCAAACATCTAATTACCAAACATCTGCCCTTCTTAATGCTCTTTTCCCCTTTGAAGCCCCAGACCTCCATCCCATTCCCTAGCTCAGAATGGCGTATATACCTAATTTTATTTTTCTGTCTTTGAACCTCTCATATATGTGGAGTTCCTATATGTATGAAATTAAATTTTATTCTCTTTTATTATTCTGTCTCATGTCAGTTTAATTCTCAGATCAGCTGGAAGAATCTTTGAAGGGTTGAAGAAGATTTTTTTCCTCCCACATTCCTCTTCCTTTTTCCCTTTCTTCTTTCTTTCTTTCTTTCCTCTTTTCCTTTCTTCTTTACTTCTTTCTTATTTTTCTCTTTCCTTTACTTCTTTCCTCTCTTTCTCCTCCCTTTTCCTCCTGTCCTTCCTCCGTTCTTCTTCTCCCTTCCCACTTCTTCTTTTCTTTCCCTCTCTCTGTATTGTGCTGCATAGGATTTTTGTATGATGTTGAATTTAGAACTTTAAAGGGAAAAGGAACTTGTTAGTTATAAGTTTTTGATAAATACTCTTTATCAAGTTAAAGAAGTTTTCTTCTGTTTCTAGTTTGCTTAGTTTTCTAAAAAACATATGAATGCTTTTGAATTTGATCAAAAGCTTTTCCTGCATTTACTAAAATAATTGTTTGTTTTTATCCTTTAATTGCTATTGTGATGAATTACATTAAAATACTTTCTAATGTTGGGGCGCCTGGGTGGCTCAGTGGGTTGGGCCTCTGCCTTCACTCAGGTCATGATCTCAGGGTCCTGGGATGGAGCCCAATATCGGGCTCTCTGCTTCTTGGAGCCTGCTTCCCTCTCTCTCTCTGCCTGCCTCTCTGCCCACTTGTGATCTCTGTCTGTCAAATAAATAAATAAAATCTTAAAAAAAATACTTTCTAATGTTAAGACATCCTTGCATTCCTGAGACAAACCCTACCCGGATGTTCAGTATTATTTTGCACATTGTTAGATTCTGTTTGGTACTATTTTATTTATAATTTTTCTGTTTATGTTTATATGTGAGATTAGCTCGTAATTTTTTTCTTTCTTATACTGTCTTTGTTCAGTTTTTGTTTCACTGTTTTATCAAACTTATAAAAAGAGTTAGAGGACCTTCCAGCCCCTTTTTTATTTTTTATGAAACAATTTGTTTATGGTAGGTAGGGGTTACCTGTTCTTGAAAAATGTATTAGAATTAACCAGGGAAATTGTTTGGGACTGGTAAAATTTTAAACTACTGATTCAAACTTCACCTATCTTTAGAATTTTCCATTTCCTCTTTTTATAACTCTTTGAATTGAATTCTTAGTGTATTAATTTTCAGTCTTTTTTATTTTCCAGTACATGTATTTAAGACTGTAAATCCCTCATTCTACCAGTTTTGATAATCATTCATTATCATAAAGTTATAAATACGTTGATTTTTTTGACCTATCAGTTTTTTCTCTATATGATATAATAGTGTTTGGGGAGAGAAAATGTGTTTCATTTGTTTGTTTTAAAGATTTTATTTGTTTATTTTTTTGAGAGAGAGAGAAAAGCACTAGCAATGGGGGAGAGGAAAAGCAGTTTCCCTGCCAAGGAGGGGCTCAGTCCCAGGCCTGGGATCCTGACCTGAGCCAAAGGCAGCCGCTTAACCAACTGAGCCACCCAGGCGCCCTGAGCTGTCAATTATTTAAAAGTATGTTTCAACATTTTCACATTTTTGGGGTTTCTCTTTTCAATATTGGTTTGGTTCGGTTCATTTCATTTCATTTCATTTCATTTCCTCTAATTTCCTCTCCAACCCTCCGCCCCTCTCCCCTCCCCTCACTTCTCCTCTATACTTAGTTAACATACAGTGAGTTTTATGTGTACAATGTAGTGATTCAACACTTAGACACAACACCTGGAGCTCATCACAACAAGTGCCTTCCTTAATCCCCATCACCTATTTCACCGATCCCTCCACCCGCCTCCCCTCCCCTCTGGTAACCATCAGTTTGTTCCCTATAGTAGAATCTGTTCCTTGGTTTGTCTGTCTCTCTCCTTTTTTTCCCTTGCTTTTTTTTCCCCTTAAATTTTACATATGAATGAAATCATATGGTATTTGTCTTTCACTGATTAACTTATTTCACTTAGCGTTATACTCTTAGCTCCATCCATGTCATTGCAAATGGCAAGATATTGTTCTTTTTTATGGATGAATAATATTCCATTATATATATGTACATATATATATATATATATATATATTACACTTTTTTAAAAAAGATTTTAAAAATTTATTTGAGAGAGAGAGCGTGTGCAGAGTGAGAGTGAGAGAGCACAAGCAGGGCCAGGGGCAGAGGGAGTAGCAGACTTCCCAGGGGGTGGGGAGCCCACTCTAGGTCTTGATCCCCAGGACTCCAGGATCATGACTTGGGCTAAAGGCAGACTCTCAAGCACTGAGTCACCCAGGTGCTGCTGTAGTACATTTCCTTTATCTATTCATCTGTCAATGGACACTTGGGCTGCTTCTGTAGTTTGACTACTGTAAATGATGCTGCCATAAACAGGGTGTATGTATGCCTTTGAATTAATTTTTAAAAAAATTTTTTAGGAATAAATACCCAGTAGTGCGAATACTAGATTGTAGGGTAGTTCTGTTTTTAAGTTTTTGAGGAACCTCTATAGGGTTTTCCACACTGGCTGCACCAGTTTGCATTCCCATCAAGAGTGGACAGTGGTTCCTTTTCCTCCACATCCTTGCCAACACTTATTTCTTGTGTTTTTGATTTTAGCCATTCTGACCAGTGCGAGGCCATACCTCATTATGGTTTTGATTTGCATGCCCTGATGATGAGCATCTTTTCATATGCCTATTGGCCATCTGTTTATCTTCTTTGGAGAAATGTGTGTTCATTTCTTCTCATTTTAAAATTGGATTATTTGGGGGGGGGGTTTTGGGTATTGTGTAGATTCTTTATATATTTTGGATACTGACCATTTATTGGATATGTCATTTCCATATATCTTCTCCCATTCAGTAGGTTATTGTTTAGTTTTGTGGATTGTTTCCCTTGCTGTACAGATGATTTAGTCCCAATAGTTTATTTTTGTTTTTGTTTCCCTTACCTCAGGAGATCTATGTAGAAAGGTGTTGTTATGGCCAATGTCAGAAATTCCTGCCTATGCTCTCTTCTGGAATTTTTATGGTTTCAAGTCTCACATTTAGGTTGTTAATCATTTTGAGTTTATTTTTGTGTATGGTATTAGAAAGTGGTTCAATTTCATTCTTTTGCATATAGCTGTCCGGTCTTCCCAACACCATTTGTTGAAGAGATTGTCTTCCTACTGCATGTTCTTTCCTCATTTGTTGAAGATTAATTGACCATATAATTGTGGGTTTTTTGTGTTTTTTTTGGCTTTTCTATTGTGTCCTATTGATCTATATGTCTGTTTTTGTGCCAGTACCGTACTATTTTGATTACTAGAGCTTTGTAGTAGAATGTGAAGTCTGGAGTTGTGATACCTCCAGCTTTACTTTTCTTTTTTCAATATTGATTTCTAATGTTGCATCATGGCCATAGATTGTGGTTTGACTCATATTAATTGTCTGGTATTTGTTGAGACTTGCTTCTTTTTCTAATGCACCATCAGTTTTATAAACATATTTTATTGTATTTAAAAACATTCTCTACTGTTTGCAGAGTGACACACACAAACACACATGTATGATTACCATAATTTTTTAAGGTGTTTGTTTAACTTAGCATAATCTCTACTTAATATCTCTACAATCCTCCTGAATAATACCAAGGACTTTAAAATGTTGATCTCTTACTTCTAACCCCTCCCATCATCTTCCATATTAGTTGTTTTGTTTTTACCTTGTTTTTAAGTCCCCCAATTCCAAGTGCTGTCTCTTGCTCTCTTTCTCTTTCACTCTCTTTTACAGAGACAGTTTGAATTCACTTACACATTTACCAATTTCTTTATTTGCTGGTTTTTTTTTTTTTTTCATTCCATTCCTTTCACCTAGGGACAGTTTCTTTCTTTCTTATCTGTGGAAAAATCTCTTCATTTTTTTCTAAAACTGTCTTCATTTTGCCTCTCAAAAGATAGTTTAAATTAATGCAAAATTCTCAGTTTTTAATTATTTTGCTTCAACAATTTGAAGATATATTTCATTGACTTTGGGCCTCTTTCTCATTGATGTCAGCTTTAGTCTATTCTTAATTTTGAAGCATTTGAGAAAAATAAAAGTTTGATGACATTAAGATATAATAAAGTCATTATTAAGAACAGACTCTGTTTCATTCTTAAAAAATTTCAATAAATATTCTATGTGGAAAGCATGACATTTTTAGACCAGTTTCCTTAGTTCCTTTCTGGCACTCATTTTACTCATCATATCATGCTTAATTATAAACATGTTATACATTTATTGCATATTAATTTTAAAAAGTGATTTCCTTTCTTATAAATATCATACATTTTGAAAATATGAATTCAAAACAACTTTTCATAAGTTTTAGATTTTGAAATTTAAGTGCACCTGGTGAACCTTACTATAAAAATCTCATCTGTATTATACACACGAAAGAACAGAGAGGAAGATATATTCTACAGCATCTATACAGAGGACCTTATTCTAGGGGTTATCTTTTTCTTTTTTATACTGTAAAAAGAAAAAAAGTATGTTTTGGATTTCCTAATTTGACATCTTAGAGAAGAAATTTAAGGCAAATACTAATGTCATACCTACTGAAACATAACGCAGTTTTGCAGAGACTACATATATTTGCACAATCATTCTTAGGACTTCTAATGATTTCACCATTATAGTAAGACAAATAGTTTTAAAATGTAAAGTTTCCTAGGCTAGTATAAACCTAAGAAATATAGAGCACAAATACTTCCTTAAAATCTATTTTACCTTGTGCCTTTATATAATTATTTTGGTATTTCTCTCTTTCACTGGAAGTTTTTAATGTTTTTGACTTATGTTCCTGAATTTTAATCTATTGTATGAAAAATTAAGGACATTAAACACAAAGATACCTAAATTTATAGGCATTTATTTCTTTATGAAAACATAATTTCATTCTGAACCAAGATCAGCATGATACCTAGTCCTTATAATTGTTTTGACTGGTTTGCTTCAATAGTTTCTTTCATTTGTTCAGTCACTGACTTGTGCACTTACACTATCTTTCAAAATTCTATGAAATTTAAACCATTGTTGAGAAGTGTTACATTTATTTTCAATAGTCCTTTTATCTCCAGTACCAATAGTGTGTATTACATTGATAATGTCTCATTTTCTATCTTCAAATAATCTTATGCATTATAGCATACACATTAACATTTATATTCAGTCATCACCAGAATCATTATTATAATACAATCACTATTAGTGTGTGTTGTCTTTAACATATAGTGCCTCACATTTATAATCAGTGTTTCTCTCACATCTGGTATGAATATGAGCAGAATAGAAAAGAAGAAATAGTTTGTCATTGTTTGAATGAACTTCAACTTCTTAATTTTGAGTAAAGTTCCATTTAAAAAAAAAATGCCCTGGGAAATGTGAGTGATTATGTACCCTGATCATTTTACAAATAGTGATGTTACAAGATATATAGGTGATTATTATGTGAATATATAGGAATGGCCTTTAAAACTTTATGGCCTTAATCATATTAAAAAGGTGTAATTGCAGAGTAAATGGTGTAGAGAGAACTAAATTTCTTTTGCTAAGGTCTGTGCAATCTGACATTCTTGAGGAATTAGTAGTCCCCTCAGAAAGAGCCAAAAACGCTTGAAGGAATATGGCAATATCACATCATGCCAAAAATGTTTGCTGTTTCCTTTTTCCTTACTGCCTTTGGGCCTGATTCTGGTAAATCTTCTGATAGATTTCTTTTCTTCCCTTTCTTTCTCCTCTCCTTGCATCCATCCCCCAGGAATAGCAACTGAAACCCCGACAAGAGTTCAGTGTAGAAAACTAAATTTCACAGGGACCATTAAAATTTATTTTTAATTTCTCTCTTGTAATAGCTGTAAATAACTTATTAAAAAGTTTTTCCTTTTTAAAATAGTGGTACTTTTTCATAAATTAATTTTAAGAGAATTTGTAAGGGTACTTTTTTTTTTTTTAAGATTTTTATTTATTTGACAGACAGATCACAAGTAGTCAGAGAGGCAGGCAGAGAGAGAGAGAGGAGGAAGCAGGCTCCCCGCTGAGCAGAGAGCCCAATGCGGGGCTCGATCCCAGGACCCTGAGACCATGACCTGAGCCGAAGGCAGAGGCTTTAACCCACTGAGCCACCCAGTACCCCTGTACTTACCTTACAGTACCCTGTAAGGGTACTATTTTTTATCCTGTTTCTACCCTTGCCTCACTCATTGATACACGTGTTCAAGAGCTGTATTCTAGGGGCACCTGGGTGGCTCAGTGGGTTAAGCCTCTGCCTTCGGCTCAGGTCATGATCTCAGGGTCCTGGGATCGAGCCCCGCATCAGGCTCTCTGCTCAACAGGGAGCCTGCTTCCTCCCCCCTCTCTCTCTGTGCCTGGCTCTCTGCCTACTTGTGATCTCTGTCTGTCAAATAAATGAATAAAATCTTTAAAAAAAAAAAAGCTGTATTCTAACAGGCTTTGTATAATTTTTCCATCATTGAATTGTGAAAAATTTCAAAGATAAAGCAAGACTGAAAAAGCTTTACTTTGAACATCATATATTTGCTAACTAGATTTTACCACCAACATTTTATTAAATTTGTTTATATGTAAGTGTCTGTTCATCTTTCTATTCCCCCATTAAGTTAATGATGGTAGCTTGAACTAGAGTGGTAGCAATAGATGTGGTCAGATTCAGAGTAAATTTTGAAGATAGAATTGGTAGGATTTGGTGGTGGATTGGATGTGGTTGTGTGGCATTGCCAGTTCCTGAGATGGGAAAGATGAGGAGAAATAGGTTGGGAATGGGAAAAATCAAGATTTCTGTTTTGGACATACCATATTTGAAATGCCTATTAGATTAGATCCTAGGACGTATGTAGGAGTCACTACTCTATATATCAGTATCTTTTCATTTTTGTCATTATCAAGCTATAAACCCAATAAACTAAGGGATTATATGTATGTACAGTGGTTACATGGACTCGGCTTGATTTATTACAGTCAAACTTGTGGTGCCTAGAATGAACAAAATGGAATATTATTTTAACCAGGATTATTGTTAGTTATATATATCACATGTAACAGTATACTGCCCATATTGTTTGAAAATTCTATTTTAAAAACTAACAGACTTTATACAAAAAGCAAAATCCAAAGTATCAATGTATTGATTGAAACCCACTCTGTTTATAATTGCAGGACTAGTGAAAATAACTTACAGGTTCTGCTTCTAATGACATTTCAATAAAACAATCAAAATCTGTATATATCAAAAGGAATATATCTTCACATAAAAAATACCCAAAGTTGAAATAGATAACTATAGGAATTTAATTTGGTAGAAGAGACAGAGTCTTGTTGGGACAATAATAAAAGGCTTTAAGTCAGAGGATATTTTTTTGAGGGGCACTTTGAATTTTTATGGATAGGTTAGAATGAGGGCAATTTTAGATGGAGATAAAATGGCATCAGTAAGGATGCGGAGGCAGCAGTCATGAGGATTAGCGAGGCAATGGCAAATCAGCTGTTACCTTCAGTATAAGAATACAGTCACACATTCATTCATTCATTCATGAATTTATAAATGCTGAATGAATGCCTCTTCTGGGCAGTGAGGCCCTAAAATAAATATTACTCATATCTTGCTCTCAGGGAACCCACAGTCTATTAGATGAGACAGGCATGTCTGGGAAAAGCTAAGGGAAGAGTATATTATTCATTGCGTGGTATTAGCCAAGCACTGAATAAGACATTTTGCTTTTTAAATTTTTCTTATTCAATACTCATAAAGCCTTCTGAATAACAGTTCCACTATTTAGAGACTGAAGTCCACATTTTGTGTCAGGACAAATGGAGAATCTGATAGATTAAATTTATAATCTTAGTAAATTAGAGAATTAAGAATTTGTAAAAGCCCTATGTTTTTTTGTTCATTTATTTTTAACTATGCCACATCGAATAAATAAAAACACACTATAATAAGAAGTGTAATAGAAGTGCACTTAAAAATCTATGGAAGAATGGAAGGAAAAAGGGAAGAAACCGTTTCTTCCTGGAAGAGCTGAAGTGGGGAAAAAGTGGCATTTGTGAAACATGATAAAAATAAGAGGACAAAAATTCTTCACTTGGGAATTTTAACAAGTGTTTGCACATAACTTATACCCCTACTTCTTACTTCTTTCAAAACCCATCTTTCTCCAAGTCCCTTGCCCTTGGAGGACACACTCTTATTTGACTTGAAAGAGGCTATTGTGGTCAAGGAAGGGTGAGATGGGGTGGTGGGGAAGACAGGTAGAAAACAGCAGGGAGATTGGTTTTAGAAAATGGTGGAAAGGAGATACCCCAGAGAAGTTGTGGGCTGTAATGCAAATGAAACTTTTATTAGATTGCTGTGGTATTAGAAGTTGTAAGAAACCCGAACAGGGGATATTAAAAGTACTTTAGATTGTTGGATTCTGTTTCTTTGTTAAGAACGAACCATGTGGATTCCAGGTTGTAATACTTATAATACTAATAATAGACGGCAGGCAGTGGTTGGATTCTTTCTTTCTTTGACTTTTTATTGAAAGTGTATTAATGTATTTTCACAAACAGAACATATCACTCAAGGTGCTTGTATATTGGGCTTCAGTATTTCTAAATCATTGCTAGTGAGGAAGCACTGTTTTTTAGAGACTTCCTGAAGTTCTTTCCTGTAGCTCTAAGAGTAGAAGCTGCATTCTGCTTTTGGGGTAAGCTCACTCTCTGTTTTGAGAAAGACCATGCTGAAGAGTGTTTTGAGTTCTGTATCCATTCATTTTTGTTGAGAGAAGTGCTGATTCTTGTGGAGGAAGGAAATGAACAGAAACTCAGTCTTGTAGCAGGACAGGAGCTAAAGAGGAAAATGGACTGTAGAGGGCCCGTATGAAAGGGGATGGCTAATAGATACCAAGAACAGTTAATATTTAATACTGATTTATTTTTTGTAGTGATCATAGTCCCTTTATGTTATTTTCAAAATAAAGATGTTAAACGTAGTGGTCTTTTGAATGTGGATATTCAGGAGATTTATGTTTATTCTTTGTGGTCAAAATGTATTGTTGAGAGCTTAAACAACACAGAAGTACACATGATTACCAGAGAGGAATGATAAAGAAATTTAGAGTAGTCTGACATAAAATGAAGACCACAAACCAGGAAAATGTAAACACTCCTCAGAAATTATTGGGTAGGTGGCTAGAATGCCTGTAGCCACACAGAATAGAAATTAGATTATTTAGTTGTTAAAGGAAGGAGAGCCTCTGAAGGCTGGAGAACTTGGGACTACTTAGGGAACATATCCTCATGTATTTTCCTCAAAAATATGAGTGGAAAGAGGGAGTACAAAGAAATGCTAAATCCAACTCAAAATTAGTATTTTATAATAAAGGTATTTTATTGACCATATTGCTAAAAAGAATAATTGGGGAAATCAGAAGGGGAGACAAACCATGAGACTGTAGACTTTGAGAAACAAACTGAGGGTTTTGGAGGGGGAGGGAGGTGAGGGGTTGGGTGAGCCTGGTGGTGGGTATTATGGAGGGTGTGTATTACATGGAGCACTGGGTGTGGTGCATAAACAATGAATTTTGGAACACTGAAAAAAAATAAAATTAAATTTTAAAAAAAGAATAATTGTGAACTGATGTTAGGCACAGCTGGATCAAGGCCTTAAAATAGGATCACACACATACTCTCCCTCCTTCTCTCAACACTTCTTTGCCTCTCAGATAGTCTTCCTGCTCTTATTGACAGAGATTGGCCCAGGCTCACATTTCACTCTGTTTAGCAACTGTAGGAGAAGAATGCCTCTTTTCTTAGACAGAGACAGCATTCTTGGATTGTGTTTGATTAGCCTGGCAGAACTCACCTGCTATGCTGAATGAATCACTGTAACTTGAGGGATTTGCTTTTGTTTCAAGCTGTACCACTATTTCCAGAGGGTAGGGTTAGCCCCGTCCAGTACACATGGACTCAGAGGGTGGCACTGTTGAATGTCAGAAGAAAAAGTGCATTCCTTTACCAGAATAAGCGATACTAGACAACAAAATAATAGATGTTCGGTTCAAACTGCTGAGAAAGAAGACCAGGAAAACAGAAGGAAGGTGAAGAAACAAAGTAGATGGAGAAGGGGAAAGGAAAAGAAGGAGGAGGAAATGGGGAAGAGAAGAAAGAAAAATAAGGAAGAAAGAGAGAGAGAGAAGAGAGGAGAGAGCTTTATCTTGAGGAAAAGCCATGTGCCTTGCATGGGACCAAATGGCAGAGCTGCATACAACTAGAAACTGCAGACGAGACTATTCAGAAGGCTTACGTGAGAATTCTGTGTTGAAAAGAGTTTAAGTCCCGTATTTAGACTTACGAGCAGATAAGCTCTCTTAACACTAGCTTCAGTGACTTCATCTGTGAACATAAAAGATCTGATCTGGTCTCACACTGAGGATATCACTTGCTTTAAGACCTTTTATATTTTCCATAGATGCAAGTATCTGCTCAGGACTTTCTTCACAGCCCCTTTCACCTCCTTATTCCTCAGGCTGTAGATGATGGGGTTCAACATCGGGGTTACCACTCCATAAGACAGTCCAATGATTTCATCAGATGCTTTTGTGTCCCTTGACTTGGGCTTCATGTACATAAAAAGAGCTGAACCATAGAATAAGATAACCACAGTCAGGTGGGCTGAACAGGTAGAAAAAGCTTTCTTTCTCCCCTCAGTAGAATTAATTCTCAGGATGGAAGAGAGGATAAAAACATAGGAGATGAAAATTAACAGGAGAGGAATCACCAGTAAAACAATACTTGCCACTGTCATGATAAGCACATTCATGGAAATATCTGAACATACAAGTTTAAGAAGGGCCAGGATCTCACAGGTAAGATGATCAATAACATTATTTCCACAGAAAGGCAACACCATTGTCAGGGCTGTTTGCACTAAGGAATTCATACAGCCTATGATCCAGGACCAAGCAGCCATGTGCACATAAAGCACTCTGTTCATGATGATGGGGTACCTCAGTGGGTTGCAGATGGCCACATACCGATCATAGGCCATCACAGCCAAGAGGACACACTCAGTGGAGCCCAACCCAAGGGAGGCAACCATCTGCAGAACACAGCCAATGAAGGAGATGGATTTTGTCTCAGACCTAAATATAATGAGCATTGGAGGAATGGATGATGATGTATAACAGATGTCCAGGAACGAGAGGTTCCCAAGGAAGAAGTACATGGGGGTGTGGAGGCGAGAATCCAGTATGCTGATGATAATGAGGAGACTGTTTCCCAGGAGGATTATCACATACATGATGAGGCAGAGAACAAACAGAAAAAGCTGGAACTCTGGGTATTTGGAAAGTCCCACCAGGAAGAATTCAGTGACTGCTGAGTAATTCCCCATCTTTCTGTGTCCATGTCACCTTAACGCTTGAGAAAAGGACATGACTCAGGAAATAAATTGATTTATCAAATTACTTTTACTTCCATTACTTTGTTTTATTCTTAGCCTCTGCAATCAGCAAAGATAGGGATATTACATTAATTTAATTAATGATGAAACAGGAACTGAGAGATCAACACTACTGAGGCTCATACAGCAGTGAAAGCTGAGAATTGTGTTAGAAAGTTTCAGGCCTCTAATTAATGTTAAACTTAGGGACAAACTGCTTTCAAATGTAGATACATAAGAATCTATTAATGAATATTTTGAAATGTAACTGCATCCTAATAAAACTGGATATAATTTGAAATATATATCTTCAGTATCATGACAGTTATCCTCAGTATGACTATTTTAAGTTACTTAACTTTTTTGAGGCTCAGCTGCTAGTCTCAGCTAATAAAATTAGGGGAAGGGCAGGGAAGCTATAACTCTGGTAGTTTGTTGTGAGAATTAAATTAGATAACATCTTAAAGTAACGTGCATAGTAGGTGGTTCCAGCATGTCATCTAAAATTATATGCAATATAGGGGTGGCTGGGTGGCTCAGTTGGTTAAGCATCTGGCTTTTATTTTTGACTCAAGATCTTAGGGTGGTGAGCTTGGGCCCCACTCCACACCCAGGAGCTTGAGGTTCTCTCTCTCCCTCTCTCCCCTGCTCATGTGCTCTCTCTCTCAAAAAATAAAATTAGACATATATAATGGAATGCACTATAATAAAATATGTAATAGAATATAACAATATTAAGTATTTATATGTTCATAGAATTATAACTTTTAAGTCTATTTGGCTCAGAAGGAAGAACATCGCTTTAGTGGTTTTTTTTTTTTAATTTTAGGAAAGTCATTGAATTTTGGGACTATAATTGATAGTATAGGAACATTTTTTGATCTAAGAAATAATCTGATCCAGAATTTTAAGGAGTCTAGGAATCAAGGCCTGGAATCTGTCCTCCTATAAGTCACTTACTTTTCTTCCTAATTTCTGTAATTTTTAAAAAAGTTTATATTTATTTATTTGACAGAGAAACAGTGAGAGAGGGAACACAAGGAGGGAGAGTGGCAGAGGGAGAAGCAGAGAAGGGAGACTGATGTGGAGCTCGATCCCAGGATCCTGGAATCATGACCTGAGCTGAAGGCAGACACTTAATGACTGAGCCACCCAGGTGCCCCAACTTGTTTCCTTTTTTAAAAACATTATACAAATGGCAAATGTTTATTATTAATAAAGCGGAGGTCCAGATCTTCCCTCCCCTCTTGCACTTCTCTTCCTGACCTTGCCCTCACCAGCCCACACCTTCACTGTGTTCTTGGCCCCAGGTCCCTTGGCCCCTCAGGACCTCAGGCATGGGAACCCCAGCCCACGCAACTCCCTCCTGCTGCCCTGTGCTCTCCTTCCTCAGTTTTATTTCTGATTGTGAGTAATTTGATAGTGAACTCTAAAAGGCTGGATCATAAAAAATACTTATTTCTTCATGCACCTCCATTCCTGTTTCTGGTCACATTAGCACATGGACTTATTTCCACAAAGGAACCAATTAAAGCTGAAGTTTTAATTTGTTTGAAGACATTAGTTGTAAAGGAGGAGAAGGAGGAAAGGAGCCAGTTTTTACTATTATAGAAAACACATTAAACTTAAAACTTGTATCCTAGGGTGAAGTTGTTGAGGGGAAATGTATGAAGGAGGAATGGCTGTCTTTCTGTTCAGAAAAGGTCCTAGATGAGGGAGGATATTATCCAGTCCAAGGTGAATAAGAGAAAGCAAAAACAACCCATCACAAAAAGCCTAGTTTAATCCCCTCAGCTCTTTTCTCCCACTTTGGCTATTTCTCCCCTCTGATGGTGTCAGGGAAGGATTATTCGGTAGGTTTGCTTCCCAGTAATCTTCAGTACCTCTCCACAAATGACTTCCTAAAGAAAAGTACAACGTAAGGAGAAGCAGTGTGCTTACTATAAATATGACTTCTGCAAAGTTCTCTAGCCCCTCCTTCAACCACACTGCCACTCCTAAATTCCTCTATGTAGAAATACTGAAGCCACTCCTGATATCCTCAAAGCTGTGAAATGGCCATGCTGAATTTCTTCTACTTTCCAGAAAATACTACACTCTTTCTTCTTCATGTATTTGTAAATGCTGTGTTTTTAAGCTGAAAGGGCTTTTCCCAGCTTAGATATTATCTTTTCTGGGAAAGATTTCTTACCTCCTGGTCTCAGTAGGAGGCCCTGTGCTTACCTCCTGGTCTCAGTAGGAAAGCCCTGTGCTTTCCACTCTGCTAGTTTTCTTCATTTACTCATTTATTCAACACATACTATGGCACAAATACTGTGATGCGTATAGGGGTCTCACTGTGAGTACTAGACTTTCAAAATTGACAATAGATGCAGAATGCTTATAATAGTTATTTTATGCTTTTAAGAAACAAATAATTTGGAGTGCCTGGGTGGCTCAGTTGGTTAAGCAACTGCCTTTGGCTCAGGTCGTGATCCTAGAGTCCTAGGATCTAGTCCCACTTTGGGCTCCCTGCTCAGTGGGGAGTCTGCTTCTCCCTCTGACCTCTCCCCTCTCATGCTCTCTCTCTCTCTCAATAAATAAAATAAAATACATCTTAAAAAAGAGAAACAATTTATGTGCTCTATAACATGTTCCAATGTGAAAAAATTATGGAACACTTTGCAGATTATTTTATCAAACTAAAATTAAACCTAAAACTAAAAAACGCAGAACTGTCAGAGTAAAACCATGATCAATCCCATTTATAAATGCATATGCAAAGAATAATAAGTGTATCAAGCTACATACTAAAATGATATCATTTATTTTTATTAATACATGAAATTCTAAGTTAATGCTTGGAAATCTATCAGTTTAATATAATAAACAGGTAATAAAAATAAAATAGTTATTTAACTAGATGCTGCAAAGCAATGATAGAACATAAAATTCATTCTTGATAAAACCTCTTAGTAGTCTAGATCTAGGAGGATAAATCACCAAGATGGTAAAAATTCTCTCTCAAACTGTTGGTCAACATAATTTCAAATGGTGAGATGCTAAAACTATTTCCCTAAAAGTCATTCGAAGATGCATTATTATTATTACTTAACACTTACCCCTAAAACATCCAACAATAGAATAGAAAAACAAAATAAATGACATTGCATGTAATATCATATGTCAAGTTCAGTCATGCTTTAAAAGGTGCCATAATTTTTTCCCTCTAGGATGTTGACATTCTGGCATGTCATGGTTATGGTATACACATGAGAAGACATAATGTCATATGTATTATCAACAGTACAAATTGTAGTCTTGGAGAAGAGATAAAGATAAGACAGTGCTCATGATATTACATGAAGAAAAACAAGTTTCTTAATATAAATATTATAAATGGTTATAACTAATATAAATGGTTACACACATATATATACATATTTGTATAGAAACTACTCCAAAATTTTAATTGTAGTTTCTTCTGGAATATGGGATTTGGGGCATTAATAATTTTCTCTCTGTTCTTTATATTTTCCAAATAATTCTTACTTAACCATATTTTATGGTTATAAATATCAGGAATAACATTTTCAAATTTTTCTTAGAAGGAGATAGTGGCTAAGATATCCAGAGATTCTGCTGCAGTTTCTTTAAAACTCAAGTAGGAAATAAGATATGGACAGGAAATTGAGGAGAGGCATTATGTTGCTTTATATTATATAGACTAATTTAATGCCACTAGTGTTCCAAGTTATGTCAGTCTCACACATATATCCACCATCAGCAGACATACTAACTCAAGTGTTGCAAAAGGATTCTAGAACTCACCATTTAGAATGTGACCAAGCTTAGTGGTACACTAGAAAAAGAGGATATACCTGGTAGGTTGGAAGGAACGTGGGAAAACATCAGGCGTTTCTGTTACCTATGCTTTTTCTTTCTGCCATAAGGGGTAGCATTCAGTTTCTTGTTCTCCAGGTTTCGTTCATCTCTTTCCAAAGGCCTGGTCATTACATCGGTCCTCTCACCTTTGGGCTTCAACTGTGAAAAGAAAGGAAACTTTGCTCGAGGACTATGGATTACGATGCATTCAGTCTTCTCCCCATGTTTACCAACAGAAGAGGGGTAGTAGTTTGTTTGTAAAGCACAGGTACTCACCCATGCTCCTGGATTTTACCCCAGGGAACTTTTCGAAGCAGAGTATGGCACACTCACTATGGAAGATTTTCTTCAGAAGAAATTTTTAGCACTAAGTATTGCATTCTATATCCTGTATCCAGTTTTTCCTACTGTTTATAAAGTACTCTTGCTCTGTATAATACAGCGTCTCTGGCAGGAGATCCTAAATGCTTGTCCGAGTAAATGACCCTCTGGGAGCTTCAAAAGATGTTAATAATAAACGATACTGGGTGAGTTAGAAATAGGTCCTCTTCTCCCTTTTCAGTATGATCTTGAGAATTATCCTGAGTTTTTTGTTCTGTTTTGTTTTTTTTTTTTTTTTTTACTAACATTTCTGTGTGGTTACCAAATGCAATTCTTTGTTGCTTGTAGCACAGCTGAAGCTTTAAGTTCTTATCTTATAGAAGCTTCTGTCTGACCTGTAGAGTCAATTCTGGGATTGATTAGAATATGCTATATACTAATTTCTAGGGCTACTGTGCTCCAAGTCCTCTTACGCTTTTGTTCTTAATGCAAGTAAGTTGTATTTGAATCAAAAGAACAGTTGTCTTAGAGTCAGGGAACCTAGAGTTCAGTCTTGGCTCTGTGGCTGAATAGTTGTGCAAATCCTGAGAAACACACTTAACACGAGCATGATGTAAAATGGGGTGACAGTACTTATTTTGTAGAATCATTGTGAGAATTAACATGACGTGCTTGGAAGATCTTGGTACAGTGGGAGTGCACAATGTGTATTAGTTTAATATAAACTCCCAGGCTACCATTTATTATTTTCCATGGTAAAGAAAAACAACTAATTTAAAGTGATGTTCATAACTATCCAAGATATTTCCTTCACCCACCAATATCTCTTTCCCAAGATTTTCACTGTTTTATTAAAAACTTTTCAAGTAAAATAAATGATTCAGAATTCCTAACTGCCTTATCTTCTCTCCTTTCTGAAAAAAGCCTCTTCCCAACTCTGCTAAAGTCTACCTCATTTATGCATCAGCGTAGGATCCTCAAATTCTCCATTCACAATAGATAGCATAGTTATTGGGACTACAATCTTCAAAACAAAGCAGTCATTTTAGACACAAGCATGGATCCCTCTGTTCAGCATTCCTTTTCTCTGGTGATTCACTAACTTTTTCTGTCTACGTATAGAAGTTCCTGCTGCTATTCCTACTTAGATTCGTTAGAATCTTAACTATCTTCTCCAAGAGCTATAGTCATATTACTAGAACCCATAGGCAAATATCCCCCAGTTCCAGTTGACTTCTAGTAGTGGTAAGGGGGCAGATCAAAAATAAAGCTTTCATTCTCCGTAGAGATTCATGTTATAAATTTTTATCAATAGTAAGTCAAGCTGTCACATAAGTACTCTAACCTCTAGGCCCTAAACATTCCAGAGGGCACACCAGTGACTCTGGTAGCCAATTTAAATACTCCTTTGTTTTCTTCTAAGAGACTCTCTAATCCCAGAAGTGATTTAGAGTTAAACTCTTAAACCTTGCTGAAGATAATAACTTTAATATATATTACAGATAATGTCCAAAGACCTAAATTGTATGTTACTTATTCAAAAGCAATTTTCTTTCTTTGAGTTCATTTTTTCCCCTGATTATAGAAATCTATATAATCTATAGATATAGATTATAGAAATGATATCTATTCATTGTGGAAAATTTGGGAAATAAAGAAAAGCCTAATGGAGAAAATGAAAGTCACGCACAATTTCAGATATAACTTGGTATTTTAATTATTTTTATGCAAGTACTACACATAGTAAAAACTTGAGAGCACAATGCATTTCCTGTTTTGTAACTTGCTATTTAAAATAAATATGTATAAATAAATGTTATTTTATTAGACATTTTTAATGAATATCGTAGCTTTTTACATAAGTACACAAGGGAGGGGGAGCACATGAAACAAGTAGAAATGAAATTGTTTCCTGTTAGATTCTTGGCAATTTTCCACTTTTTTTTTTCTTTTTGGCTTTTTGAAGGTAATGACAATGTTGGAGGAGTGGAAACAGAGCATCTTTCACTGTCTATTCTTTTTGAGTAAAAGTCAGGTTTTAGTATTTTAATTCTCTCTACATTTATCTTCTTCCAGCACCTCCACAAATGTATAGGCTTTAGAGAACACTCACTTTAGCAAGAAGACTTTAGCTCATCCAGAATAATTATACCAAGAAATAAGGGGATGTAACACATAATTTTAAAAGTGGAACAATCAGTTGTATTTCAACTATATAGAACATGTGGTTTATTTTTCTCTGGATGTTTTATAGTTTTGGATTTTGTTTTTTTAAATTTAGATATTTAAATTTGTCTCAAATTTACTTTGGGCACAGTGTGGGGTAGAGTTTTAATATTTTTTCAGTATAATAGGTTCAATATCCAGGCATGGTTTATTTAATAGTTCATCCATTTTCTCCTGATTAATAATGCTAATTTATATCAAATACCACTTCATTTGTGTTATATATTAACTTCCATACATAGTCAAGGCATTTCTCGATTCTCTGCTTTGTTCCTTTGATAGACTTGTTTTTACCTGTACCAGTACCACACTATCTTTATGATCATTCTTGATGTCTGGTATAGTGAGTCTGCATTTCTTTTTCTACACCATAGTTTTGGCTATTATTAGCTCTCTACTCTTCCATGAATTTAAGGATCAGATTGGCAAATGTAAAAATCCTATTTCATTTTGTTTGCTTACACCGCACACAAAAATAGACTCAAAATGCCCTAAAGACCTAAATGTGAGACAGGAATCCATCAAAACCCTAGAGGATACAGGTAGCAACCTCTGTGACCTTGGCTGTAGCAACTTCTTTCTCAACATGTCTCCAAAAGCAAGGGAAGCAAACGCAAAAATAAACTATTGGGACTTCATCAAGGTAAAAACCTTTTGCACAGTAAAGGAAATAGTCACTGAAACCAAAAGACAACTGACAGAATGGGAGAAAACATTTGCAAATGACATATTAGATAAAGGGCTAGTATCTAAAATCTGTTAAGAACCTAACAAACTCAACATCTAAGGAATAAATAATCCAGTCAAGAAATGGGCAGAAGACATGAACAGACATTTCTCCAAAGAAGACATACAAATGGCCAACAGACACATGAAAAAATGCTCAACATCTTTTGGCATCAGGAAAATACAATTCAGAACCACAATGGGCTACCACCTCACACCAGTCAGGATGGCTAAAATTAACAAGTCAGGAAACAAAAGATGTTGATGAGGATGTGGATAAAGGGGAACCCTCTTACATTGTTGGTGGGAATCAAACTTGTGCAGCTACTCTGAAAAACAGTGTGGATGTTCCTCAAAAAATTAAAAATAGAGCTACCCTACAACCCAGCAATTGCACTACTAGATATTTACCCCAGAGTAAATGTAGTGACCTGAAGGGACCCTGCACTCCAGTATTTATAGCAGCAATGTCCACAATAGCCAAACTATGGAAAGAGCCCTGAAGTCCATCAACAGATGAATGGTAATGAAGATATATGTGTGTGTGTGTGTGTATATATATATATACATATATATATATGTATATATATATATATGACACACGCACACACACTACTCAGCCATCAAAAATGAAATCTTGCCATTTGCAATGACATGGATGGAACTAGAGGGTATAATGCTAAGTGAATGTCAGTCAGAGAAAGACAATTATCATATGGTATTTAAGAAACAAAACAGGATCATAGGGGAAGAGAGGAGAAAATGAAAGAAGACAAAGTGAGTGAGACAAACTATAAAAATCTCTTAATCATAGGAAACAAATTGAGGGTTGCTGAGGTTAGAGGGGTGAAGGGATGAGGTAAGTGCGTGACGGACATTAAGGAGGGCATGTGATGTAATGATAACTGGGTATTATATAAGACTGATGAATCACTGACCTCTACCTCTGAAACCAATAGTACATTATATGTTAATTAATTGAATTAAGAAAAAAAGACAAGATCCATTTCCCCATTTAGGATATCACATGTCTTAAAGCATTTCATGATTTCAATAAATGCAGGTGTCTCCACAAAACTTTTATCGTGGCTTCTTTCACTTCTTTATTCCTCAAACTATAGATGATGGGGTTTAACATCGGGGCTACCACTCCATAAAATAGCCCGATGATCTCATCAGAAGTGTTTGTGTCCTTTGACTTGGGCTTCATGTACATAAAAAGAGCTGAACCATAGAATAAGATAACCACAGTCAGGTGGGCTGAACAGGTAGAAAAAGCTTTCTTTCTCCCCTCAGCAGAATTAATTCTCAGGATGGAAGAGAGGATAAAAACATAGGAGATGAAAATTAACAGTAGGGGAATCACCAATATCAAAATACTTATCATTGTCATGATTATCACATTGGAGGTAATATCTGAGCAGATGAGTTTGAGAATGGCCAGTAACTCACAGGTAAGATGGTCGATGACATTATTCCCACAGAACGGCATTATCATTGTCATGACTGTTTGCAATAGAGAGATCAGATGGCCTATGATCCATGACCATGCAGCCATATGCACATAAAGTACTTTGTTCATGATGATGGGGTACCTCAGTGGGTTGCAGATGGCCACATACCGATCATAGGCCATCACAGCCAAGAGGACACACTCAGTGCAGCCCAACCCAAGGGAGACAACCATCTGCAGAGCACAGCCAATAAAGGAGATGGATTTTGTCTCAGACCTAAATATGATGAGCATTGGAGGAATGGATGATGATGTATAACAGATGTCCAGGAACGAGAGATTCCCAAGGAAGAAGTACATGGGGGTGTGGAGGCGAGAATCCAGTATGCTGATGATAATGAGGAGGCTATTTCCCAGCAGAATTATCACATACATGATGAGGCAGAGCATGAAAAGAAAAAACTGGAGCACTGGGTATTTGGAAAGTCCCACCAGAATGAATTCAGTCACAGGCGAGTAATTCCCCATCTTCATGTGTTCCATGTCACTTTCAGTGTTTAGGAAAGGACAAGACTCAGGGAAATTTAAGTTTATAATGTAGATTTTTAGTACACCTTCTCTTCCAATATTGTGTTTGATTCATCTTGGAACACTCCTAGGAATCAAAGGAGGAGGGATATGGTATTTATTTTATTGATAATGGATGGTAGTAAGGCTTTGGAGAAATCCAATACATCCGAGGCCTAACAGAAACAGTGTCAAGGCTATTAATATTCCAAAAGTCCTACTGGGAAGTGCCAAATAAAATTTAAGACAAACTGCTTTCAAATGTAGATATTGGGGGTGTTTTCTGATGAAACTGGTCTCTATTTAAAAGATTATGTAGATCAAGCACCTGTCATTTAACCTGGATATACCTTTAGTAAACTTTATTTTTTTAGGGTCTTAGCTCATAGCTGACTTGGAAAAAGCAATAATTATTTGTCAAGTTGTCATTAGAATCAACTTAGATAAAATCCATTAGGCACCTACAACAGTAGATGGTTCCAACATGGCATATATATAATATATAATTATATAATACAGTAGTATTAAATATGTATATATTTAATATAGATATATACATACAAAGATGAAGGAGGTGTGACTTTCTCTGTTCAAAAAAGGTCCCAGATGAGGGAAGCTACTTTTCAGAATTTAGGTCAAAACAAGAGAAAATAGAAACAATAAGTTTACCAGAAACACCAAATCAACCTGTCATGTGGGCCTATTCAACTTCAGTTACCTTTGCTTTCACTTTTGCCATTTCTTCTCCTTTGGTAGTATCAAGGGAGGTTTTGTTTCCTCATGATCTTCATCAGCAACAGCACAAAAAACATTTTAATAGGAAAATATAATCCATGTAAAACAGTGTGCTTCCTGTGAAAACAATTTCAAGAAAAGTCCTCCAGCTCCTCAACTAACCACATTGTTACCCCTTGATTCTTCTACTGTAGAAATTTTGGAGGTACCACTAACACCCTAAATGCCCTGCAGAGGCCATGCTGTTTCTTTGAGTCTCTCCATAATAACTCTACTCTTCCTTACGCATTTTTTTAAATTTTAAGAGTTTATTTATTTGAGAGAGAGCACGTGAGAGATAGCATGAGCAGGGGGAGGGGTAGAGGAAGATGGAGAAGCAGGCTCCCCGCTGAGCAGGAAGCCCAACTAGGGGCTCAATCCTAGGACCCCGGGATCATGACCTGAGCTGAAGGCAGACGCTTAACCGACGGAGCCACCCAGGCACCCCTTTTCCATATGCATTTGTACATGTTGCTTTCTTAAGCTAGAAGGATCTCTCCTAACTTAGACACCACCTTTTCTAGGAAAACAATCTCAACCCCTGTTGTGAGGAGGATGTCCCTTATAAGCACTGTCACAGCACTCTGTACTTAATGTCTCTCATAGAATCCTTTGTTTATTCATCTATAGAGCTCAAACTCTGCCTTATATATGAAGATAATAGAGATCCCCTCATGAAAATTTGTTTTTCAAAATGGAGCTTGATGTAGAATGTTTATGAGAGTTATTTTAAGCTTAAAATATTGTTTAAAATTGTTAAAAATTGTTTCTTTTTTCAAGAAACAGTGTCTGTGCTATATGACATGTTTCAATGTGGAAAAAATATAGAAAATTTTACAAAACCATTTTATTAAGCTAAAATAGCCCATTATTTATTCCAAATTGTCAAGGATAGAAGAAAAGTATGATCAATATTACTTATGCATATCTATAAGAATCATAAAGTACATCCAAACTGTATACTAAAGTGCTATAATTTATTTCATGAATTAATGAAAGTCCAAATTAATATTTGAAAGTCTGTCAATATAATACACTAAACACATAGACAAAAAACCAAAACACATGTTCATCTAATAAGATGCCAGAAAGCATTTGATAAAATATCATACTCATTCATAGTAAAATCCCTTAGAAATCTAGATATGGGATGATACATAATTAGTATAGTAAAGATCATCTCTATCAAATCATTGGGCCACATAATTCAAAATGGCAAAGCTCTGGAGTGTATTTGTAAACGTCATCAAAGATTGGTATTAGCACTATTATTATTATTATTTTTTAAAGATTTTATTTATTTATTTGACAGAGCGATCAAAAGTAGGCAGAGAGGCAGGCAGGGTGGGGCGGGGGAAGCGGGCTCACCGCTGGGCAGAGAGCCTGATGTGAGGTTCGATCCCATGACCCTGAGATCATGACCTGAGCTGAAGGCAGCGGCTTAACCCACTGAGCTACCCAGGTGCCCAGCACTATTACTATTATTATTTAACTTTTTTTTTTTCCTGAATGATCCACCAAGTAGAAATAGTGAGAGAAAGAAATGATATTTATTTATTGATATTTTTTGAATGTCCTTCCGTGTTTCAAGTTCGATCAGGATTTGAACAGTTGCAGCAATTTTTTTTTTTCTTTTAGGTTGCTGAAGTCTGGTTTGTATTGATCATGGGTCATTCTATATTTGTGAGATGACATACCTTCATATGTTATACAGCCAATAAAAATTGTAATTTTGGAGAAGAGTAAAGGGAAAGGAAAATACTCATGGTATAATGTTACATTAAAATGGGAAGTTTCATAGCGATATAAATGATTTCAATTTGTATATATGTGGCTGAAAAAGAGCCACAGCAAAATTTAACTAGTTTTCTCTGAAATGCATTTGGAAGCATTATTAGTATTTTTTATTTTTCTTCATTTACCCCAATTTTCCCTCATTGTCCAAATTTTCAAGACGTGGAGAATATATATTTTATGACTGTGAAAGTCAGAAGTATTTTAAATATCTTCAACAATATACTAGCAAACTGAATCCAAGAATACATTTAAAAAAAATCATTCACCACAATCAAGTGGAATTTATTTCCAGGATGCAAGGGTGTTTCAATATTCACAAAACAATCAATGTCATCACATCAATACAAGAAAGGATAAAAACCACATGATCATTTCAGCAGATATAGGAAAAGCATTTAACAAAATAAAGATCCATTCATGATAAAAACCCTGAACTAAGTAGGTGCAGAGGGAACATATCTCAACATAATAAAGGCTACTGATGAAAAACCCACAGCTAACATCATCCTTAATGGGGAAAAATTGAGAGCTTTCCCCCCAAGGTCAGGAACAAGACAAGAATGTCTACTCTCACCACTTTTATTCAACACAGTACTGGAAGTCCTAGCCAAGGCAATTAGACAACAAAAAATAAAAGGCATCCAAATTGGTAGAGGGGAATAAAACTTTCACTTTTTGCAGATGACATAATACATATACAGAAAACCCTAAAGACTCTACCAAAAACTACTAGAATTGATAAATGAATTCAATAAAGTCACAGGATACAAAATCAATATACATAAATCTGTTGCATTTCTATACACTAATGATGAAGTACCAGAAGGAGATATTAAGAAAACAATCATATTTATAATTCCACCAAAAAATAAAGTACCTAGGAATAAACTTAACCAAAGAGATGAAGGACCTGTATTCTGAAAACTATAAAACACTGATGAAAGAAATTGAAGATGACACAAAGAAATGGGAAGACTTTCTAGGCTCATGAATTGGAAGAACAAATATTGTTAAAATGTCTACACTATGCAAAGCTATATACACATTTAATGCAATCCTTATCAAAATACCAACAGCATTTTTCACAGAGCTAGAACAAGCAATCCTAAAATTTGTATGGAACGCAAAAGACCCTGAATAGCCAAAGCAACACTGGGGGGGGGAAAAAAAAAAAAAAAGCAAAACTGGAGGCATCACAATTCCAGACTTCAGGTTATTTATTACAAGCTGTAGTCATCAAGACAGTATGACATAGATCAATAGAACAGAACAGAAACCCAAAAGTGCACCCACAAATATATGGTTAATCAGTCTTTGACAAAGCATGAAAGAATATGCAATGGGAAATTCAACAAATGGAATAATCTTAACCAGAGTCCAGTTGGGAAAACTGGACAGCTCCATGCAAAAGAAACTGGACCACTTTTTTAAAATACCATACATGAAAGTAACCTCAAAATAGATTAAAAATCTAAATGTGAGACAAGAAACCATAAAAATTCTAGAAGAGGGAACAGTCAGTAATTTCTGTGACATCAGCTATAGCAATACTTTTCTGAATATGTCTCCTGAGGCAAGGGAAATAAAAACAAAATGAACATTTGGGACTACATCAAAATTAAAATCTTCTCTACAGCGAAGGAAGCTATCAGCAAAACTAAGTGAAAACCTACTAAATGGGAAAAGATTTTTGGAAATGGCATATCCAGTAAAGTGTTAGTATCCAAAATATATGAAGAACCTATACAACTCAACACCAAAAAATAATCCAATTTAAAAATGAGAAGACATGAACATACATTTTTCCAAAGAAGACATCCAGATGGCCGACGGACACATGCAAAGATGCTCAACATCACTCACCAGGAGGAAAATGCAAATCTAAAGCACAATGAGATATTACCTCATCCTAGTCAGAATGGCTAAAATAAAAAACACAAGAAATAAGAAGTGTTGGCAAGGATTGGAGAATAAATCCTCATGCCCTGTTGGTAGGAATGCAAACTGGTGCAGTCACTGTGGAAGAGTAAGAGCTTCCTCAAAAAATTAAAAGTAGAACTATCCTGTAATCCAGTAATCACACTACTGGGTATTTACCCCCCAAAATAAAAAAATACTAATTCAAAGGGATACATGCCCTCCTATGTTTACTGCAACATTATTTACAATAGCCAAATTGTGGAAGCAGCCCAAGTGTTCATTGATAGATGAATGGATAAAGAACACAATGGAGTATTATTCAGTCAAAAAAAAAAAATCTTGCCATTTGCAACAACATGAATAGAGCTATAGAGTATAGTGCTAAGTGAAATAAGTTAGAGAAAGACAAATACCATATGATCTTACTCATATGTGGAATTTAAGCAATGAAACAAATGAGCAAAGGAAAATAAAAGGGAAAACCAAGATATAAACTCTTAACTATAGAGAACAAACTGATGGTTATCAGAAGGGAGGTAGGTGGAGGGGTAGATGACATAGGCGATGGGAATAAAAGAGTAAACTTACTGTCATGAGCACTGAGTAATATAGAGAATTGTTGACTCACTATTTTGCACCTCTGAAACTAATAGAACACTATGTTAACTACACCAGAATTAAAATAACTTAATAAAAAATCAGAAGTATTTTAAAGTAGTCCTTTTAAGGAAACTGTGGCAAAAATTTAAGGAATTCTGTCCTCAGTTTTCATTAAAATCCAAGAAAGGGCAAGAATAGTTAATGGATATTTGAGAGAAATTTTCTGTTGATTTATTACACAGACTGACTTAAGACAATGTTTTGATTTCAAGCAATCACTTCACAAATATATGCACCCTGAGCAGAGACACTGAAACAGTTCCAATACTTGGAATAAGTTTCTAGAGGTCACCAGTTAGAATGGTCCAGGTGGGCAGTGTAGATAGGATGTACTTTATGAGGGACCCAAGTATATCACACAGTAAAAAGATAAGGCAGAGGAAAGACATGACGAGTGTGTGGGATATTAATGAGTACTATTACCTCAGCTTCTTTATTTCTACCAAAGAGGAGAAGTTTCAGTTTCAGGTTCTTTCCTGGCTGTTTTTTGTCAATCTGTCTCCAAAGGGTCTGTCCTTAGATTGATGCTCATCTTCAGGGATCACCTGTAGAAGGAAAGCAAACTACATGAGGAATTGGATCATTAAGGATTCACCCTTCTTCCTATATTTACCAAGAGAAAAGAGTAGAATTTTATAAAGCACATGTACTCACCCAGACTTTCTGATTTTAACCTGAGGAACCTCTTGAAACAGGCTGTGGCTCATTCCCCTCAGAAGGAAACCAAATCTACTATTGTGTCCTGCTCCTGCTTCAGCTAGTTTCCCCTCCTGTTTATGAAACAACATATTCTTCATGGTATCAGACATCCCTGGTGCTAGATCTCCAGTGCTTGTCCAAATAAGTAGCATCCCCAAAGTTGCTGATAATAAGCAATAGTGCTCTAGTTAGAGCAAGGCTTCTTTTCATTTCTTATATGGTGTTGAGAATTATCCCAGGTTTTCTCATTTTCATTTCTGTGTGGAAACAACACTTCTTTGTTGCTGGGAGCTCCAGTGAACTGGGCTCACTGCTAGGATCAATTCATCCAGCTCATCTTTACACTCCAACCATCTGTAGTTCTGTATAGTACAGTGCATAGCCCTCTGTCTCTGGAAACCTGCTATGTCCCAGTCCTCTGTCTCCTGTGTCCCGTTAGCAGCTGCTAAAGAGAAGCACTATGTCTTACTGGAAAGTACTTGGCTTGGAGGACCTAAACTTCGATCTTGGATCTTTGGCTTAATGGATCCATAAATCTTGTTCAAAACATTATCTCACAGCATGATGTGTCACTTAAAATGGGGTGATGATACCTATTTTAGAATTGTTTTGAGGATTAATGTAACATACTTAAAAGTCACTGGCATAGATTGAATGCATAGCACTTGTTAGTTAATTTAAATGCCTAGGGTGATATTCTTTCGTTTTCCATGATAATGGAAAGTGACATCTAAAATGATGTTCATGTATATCCATAATATTTTCTTCACCCAATAATTCCTTAATTTTTGCTTTGTCTTATTCAGCACTTCTAAAATAACTTATTCATTATTCCCAGTTCCCATTCACCCTTTCCTTTCTGGAAATATCTCTTCTCACCTTTGTCCTAATGTTCCCCATTAAATCTTCAGGATTTTCATCTTCTCTATCTACAGTAGATAGCATGGCTAATTAGGATTTCAGTTTTCAAAGAAAGGAAAACACTCTGCTGTTTTTTTCCTCAGTGTTTCACTAACTTCTTATGACAATTTGTTGCTCCTCCTTAATGAGTAGACTTCTTATTTTTCTTTTTAGAACTAACGCTAACTAAAACCTATGTTGAGTATTCCATAATCACACACAACTATTAGTAGTGGTGAGGAAGAGGGAGAAACATCATGCTATAAATGTATATGCAATAGAAAATTAATATGTCACATAAGTACTTTCCTACCTTTGGGCCCTAAATATTTATTTTCAAGGGCCCCACCAGTGGTTCTGGTAACCAATTTAAATCCTCCTTTGTTTTCTTCTAAGAGACTTTGTAATCCCAGAAGTGATTTCTTTTAATAATATAGAAGGTAGTAACTTTTAGGTACATTAGGGATGATGTTTCAAGAACTGATTATACTTAACTTAGTAAACAATAATTTTTCTCCTCTAAATTATTACTTCCCTGATTATATGGATTATGTCTACTCAGTATAGAAATTTGAGAAGTCCAGAAAGTCCAAGGAAGAAATCAAAGTCATTCATTATTATAGAACAAATACTAGTATTTTGACATATTATCTATTCATGTACTATATTTACAGGGATAAGACCATGCTGCATTTCTTGATTTATTAAGTTTTTAAATAATTAACAATATAGTGTGTGTATTTCCCATATTAGGCAGTTTTAATGAATTTCATAGTATCTTGAGCTGATAAATAGGAAAAAAATGTAAGTAGAAATGAAACAGTTTTTTTGCTGGAATCTCAGTAATTTTTCACTTTTTTGGCTTTTTGAATGGATGCCAATGTTGAGAACTGGGATCAGATTCCCTTCATTTTATTTCCTGTGAGGAAAAGGGAGGCACAGCCTCAAGGAATGTCCAGCGCTCTCCTGCTATTGCTTCCCATTGTCCCCTCGACTTCACTTACTTCCTAACAACTTTCTGGCCCTTGACCCTGCTGTGTACTTCCAGGTTTTAGTGTTTTAACTCCATCTACACTTCTATTTTTCTAGCACTCCAAAACTGGGTAGGCCTTAGTTAGAAGAACACAATTCTACTCATATTTTAAGATTCAAATATGTGCCAGGACCTTTGCTAAAGTTCAATGCCAAATATATTCACTCTGTGTTTTGGGGGTACATAAAAAAAATGAAAAAGACTCTACCTCTTGATGGAGGGAGTAGTAAAGTTTCAGAGCTTGTTAGAGTAGAACTCTCTGCAACTGTTTTTGGATATTGGATTTTTTAAAAAGATTATATTTATTTATTTGTTAGAGAGAGAGAGAGAGAGAGAGAGCAAGAGCTAGAGTACATAAGCAGGGGGAGCAGGAGGCAGAGGGAGAAGCAGGCTTCTGCTGAGCAAAGAGCCCTATATAGGACTCACTCCCAGGACCCTGGGATTATGACCTCAGCAGAAGGCAGAGGCTCAAGTGACAGAACCACCCAGGCACCCCTGGATATTGAATTTGCCACAAGTATTCGTGTTTTGTTTTAGACGGCAGTAATTTGGCAGGGCTCAAATTTCAAACTTATCAGGGCATCTGGGTGGCCCAGTGGGTTAAGTCTACCTTCGGCTCAGGTCATGATCTCAGGGTTCTGGGATCGAGCCCCACATTCGGCTTTCTGCTCAATGGGGAGCCTGCTTCCCTGCCTGCTGCTCTGCCTACTTGTGATCTCTCTCTCTGTGCCAAATAAATAAAATTTTTTAAAAAAATTTCAAACTTGTGTTCTCTAAGGTGGGAAGCCCCTGAAATCTCTACTCAGATATTTTAGGCTTAGCTGTACTTATGTGTATTTTAGGGATCAGTCAGTATTTAGGCAGAGCTTATGTAGAAATCTGGGGTTCCCATTCTTTAGCTATTTTCTTTCTGTGTTTTTTTTTCTTCTAAATTTTTAACTACTGTGATCTTCCCAAACGCTCCTCTATTTCTTCAAGTTGATGAGATTGCATTTTCCATCTGAATTTTAGTTACACTGCAGAAGAACTTTGTCCTTCCCTTATCTTAAAACTACTAAAAGGGAAACTCACCTGGTGCTGTTTCTTCTAACAAGTGTTGACTGCCCTCATTCATTGTCTGGATACTGCTGGCCACTTCAGGAAGGCATTTATTTATTTATTTTTTAATCTTTAACTTTTAAAATTTGAATTCCAGTTAATTAACATACAGTGTAATATTAATCTCAAGTGTACAATTTAGTGATTCAACACTTATATACAACACCTGGTACTTATCACAAGTGTACTCCTTCATCCCCATCACCTGTTTCACCCCATTCCCCTTACCCAGCTCCCCTCTGGTAACCATCAGTTTGTTTTCTATAGTTAAGAGTCAGTTTCTTGGTTTTCCTCCCTTTTCCCCCATGATCATCTGTTTAGTTTCTTAAATTCCACATATGAGTGAAATCACAGGGTATTTGTCTTTTTCTGACTGATTTCCCTTAGCATAATACTCTCTATCTTCATCCCTGTCATTGCAAATGGCAAGACTTCATTTTTTATGGCCAAGTGATATTCCATTGTGTGTGTAGTGTGTGTGTACACACTATATGTGTATATACCACACCTTCATTAGATCTAACCCTTCTTGACAAATTTATAAGTGTACAATACCATATTGTTAGTTATAGGAAAAATGTTGTACCATAGATTTCTAGAACTTATTCTTTTTAAATATCTGAAACTTTATACCCTATGGAATAATAACTCCCCATTTACACCTCCCCTCAACCTCTGGCAACCACCATTCCACTTGCTTCTATGAGTTTGACTATTTTAGATTCATCACGGAATCGGAGGGTATTTGTCCTTTATGACTGGTTTATTTCACTTAGCATAAGGTCCTCAAAATTTATCCGTGTTGCCACATGTGGCAAGATTTCCTTCATTTTTAAGACTGATGAATATTCCATCATGCGTGTATATGTATTTATGTATATATACATATGCCACATATATATGTATGTGTATATATACACACACGTCTATCTGTCTATCTCACATTTTCTTTAACCGTTTATGCATCCTTTGACATTTAGATTGTTCTGTCATCTTGGCTATTGTGAATAATGCTGCAGGGGTGCCTGGGTGGCTCAGTGGGTCAAGCTTCTGCCTTCAGCTCAGGTCATGATCTCAGGGTCCTGGGATCAAGCCCTGCATTTGAGCTCTCCGCTCAGCAGGGAGCCTGTTTCCCCTCTCTCTCTCTGCCTCTCTGCCTACTTGTGATCTCTCTCTCTCTCTGTCAAATAAATAAAATAAAATCTTTAAAAGAAAATAATGCTGCAATGAACATGGGGCATCAAATACCTCTTTGAGATCCTGGTTTCAGGAAGTTGTAAAAAATTTTTTGTCTAGAGTTTATGGGTGATCCAAGATTCATTATTAGAACATTCTATTTCATTGAATACATACATTCTATTTCATATTCTATGCATTTTTTACACATCTATGTTATAAGTGAAATAAAACAAGAAGTTATATTTTCTTGTATTGTCTTTACCTGGTTCTGAGATAAAAGCAAAAGGGTGGGGTAGGTTTCACTCTGGTTTTTGCTAAATAACTTGAATAAAATGAAGACTATTTGTAGCTTGAAAGTTTGGTAAAGTTATATGTAAAACTGTCCCAGGAACTACTAAATTTCACTTAGAGGTTAATGAAAATAAAGATATATATATCTTTCCCATCTAAGTTACAAGTCCTCTTGAATTTTATTCATAGGTATCCTATGGGGTTAGGAACCACTGCTAGAGAGTAAACATAGGACAGGAATTTCTGTGTCATAGTCTATACATATATTCATCTTTTTTGGTAATGTTTAGTTTTTATTTTAACAATTTTTTAAAAGTTTAGTGGTTTCTTTTTGGGGAGGATATAATTAATCTTTACTAATTTTCCAAATTTGTACTCTAACAGAAGTGTATGAGAGCTCCTTTTGCACAATGTTCTTGTCAATATTTAGTATTGGCCAATTTTTAAATTATTAACAATCCAGTCTGATTAGTTTGGAGAAGCATTCTTTAAGCCTCACGTAACAGTAGATATTATTTGAAGGGTTTTGGGAATTATATGGGGTGGATATATGAAACACTGCCTGAAGATGTTTCTGTTTGGTTTTGTCATGAGGTTAGGTTCAAGCAAATCCATAGAAGGAACTAAATAGGTGGAGCCAAATGTTGGCCCAGTAGAGTAGTGGGGGCAGTAACTACATGTATAAACTCTATATGTTTGTAAGTTGTTGGTACATCCCTGTGCAGGTACTTTCAAGAGGGAGAGTTGAAGTATGAGAGACTGTGGACTCTGAGAAACAAACTGAGGGTTTTGGAGGGGGGTGTGGGGGAATGAGTGAGCCTGGTGGTGGGTATTAAGGAGGAGGGCATATATTACATGGAGCACTGGGTGTGGTGCATAAACAATGAATCTTGGAATACTGAAAAAATAAAATAAAATTAAGATGTTAAAAAGAGTCTTTTGTAAGCATTGTGGAAGGGATCATATTTTCTGTTATATTCTGAGGCCACTAGATGGTGGCACAGAATAGCTTTGTCTTCATCCTTCATGTTTAAACCTGTAAGTGGAATTAAGGATCAACTCCACTCTCTTGCTTGTTTGCTCTTCGAAACGTTAATTCATACTTCCAGTTGCAATGAATTAGATTTTGTGTTTCATAATTTAGTATTTTTATTTTCATAATTTAGTATTTACGTTTTAGGTGGGCAATGTCACATTTATAAATATTTCATTTCTCTGAGTACTTGTGATTTGGTTATCCTTTCATATTTTTATTGATATTGGTTATAGAACTGTGTTGTAGAACTTGCTATTTTTTTAATTGGATGTCTGTGTTTTTTAGAAACATATTCTGGACTCTCATTTTTGTTTTTGTGTACTGCAGATAAATTTCCCCATTTATGACTAATATTTAAGCTTTCTTAATGGTGTCTTTTGTCATATAGAATATTTAATTTTGAGGAGGCTGAATTTCTCATTTTCTCTTTTTGTTTTTTAGCTTCTTTAACAAATACTTTTACTGTCTGCATGTCATAAAGGTATTCTTTCCTAATTTTTTATAGATGTTCTAAAATTTTGCTTTTTAGAATTTGGCTATTAAATCCTTTTCAAATTTTTATGTAGTATAGTATAAGATAGACATCTATATAGTTATCTTTTTTGTCAGTATGAATAACCCAAGTATGATTTATCAAATAGTCCATTTGCTATGTACTGATTTACAATGCCTTATTGGTTATCAAACCCTGTGATGATATCTGTTATCAAATTCTTACAGATGCCTGGGATATTTCTGGATTTTCTATTCTATTCTATTGATTTGTTTGTCTTTCTGTCTTCATCGATACTACATTATCTAAATCCCTACAACTTTATAATCAGTCTTGATATGTGATATAGTGGTAACCGTCATCTTACCCTTATTCTGCAATATTTTCTTAGTGACCCTTGATCTTTTATTCTCTTATGTAAATTTTAGGATCAACTTAACAATATCCAAAGAGGGGAAGGAAGCTCATTCCATTAGAGTTTTGATTAGAATTACATTAAATTTAGAGAGAATGTTGGGGTAAATATTTTTGAATTTCATAACTATGTGTAAAATATAGCTCCCTGTTTATTTAGGCTTCCTATTTTTCAAAAGATCTATTAGAGAGAGAGAGAGAGAGATTGAGAGAGAAAGAAAGCATGAGCAGGGTGAGGGGCCAAGGGAAAGGGAGAAAGAGAATCTTAAGTAGACTACCCGCTGAGTGCAGAGCCTGATGTGGGGCTCGATCTCATGACCCTGAGATCATGACCTCAAAAGCTGAAATTATTTTGTTTTTTAATAAAGATTTATAGGTTTCCTCAAAAAGTACTTGTGAAACCATAAGAGACTCTTAGTCTCACAAAACAAACTGATTGTTAAAAAAAACAAAAACAAAAGCAAAAACAAAAACAAAAAAACCCAAACTGATTGTTGCTGGGGGGAACAGGGTATGGAGAGGATGGTTGGGTTATGGACATTGGGGAGGGTATGTGCTATGATGAGTGTTGTGAAATGTGTAAGCCTGACGATTCACAGACCTGTACCCCTGGGGCAAATAACACATTATATGTTAATAAAAATAATAAAAAATACATTATAAAAAAACAACTTGTGATATTTTTATTAGATTTATTCATAGGCACTTGACATATATATCACTATTGTGAGATTCTTTTTAAAGTATGTATTTAAAGTTTTTAATTATAATTAAAAAATTTTGAGTATAATTGATATACAATGTTATGTTATTTTCAGGTGTATACCATAGTGATTCAACTCCTCTATATAAAATATGTATATTTTTAACTAGTTGTGATTGGTACAAGGAACACAACTGATTTTTAAAATATTGATCTTTAGGGGCACCTCAGTGGCTCAGTGGGTTAAAGCCTCTGCCTTTGGTTCAGGTCATGATCCCAGGGTCCTGGGATTGAGCCCCGCATTGGGCTCTCTGCTCAGTGGGGAGCCTGCTTCCCCCTCTCTCTCTGCCTGCCCCTCTGCCTGCTTGTGATCTCTCTCTGTCAAATAAAGAAATAAAATATTTAAAAAAATTGATCTTTAGACTCAGCAACCATTATTAATTCAAATAATTTGTTTATAACTTTTCTTCATTTTCTATTAGATAATTATATGTCTGGGAAAGTGGTAACTTGATTTCTTCCTTTGTAAGCCTTATACATTCTATTTCTTACTCTTTAAAAAAAATTTTTTTTAATTTTTTAATTTCTTTTCAGTGTACCAGAATTCATTGTTTATGTATCACACCCAGTGTTCCATGCAATACGTGCCCTCCATAATATTCACCACCAGGCTCACCCAACCTCCCACCCCCCTATTTCTTACTATTTTTAAAATTGATCTCTAGTCCAAAGTTGATAGAAGAGGCAAAAACAGGCATTTAAAAATCTCATTTTTAACATTAAAAGTAATATATTTAAATTTTCCTCATTAACTCTGATATTTGCTGTGAGGTTTTGATAGGTATCATTTATCAGTTTGAAGAAGTTCCCTTCTGTTCTAATTTGCTAAGATTTTTTTTCTAAAAAATTATAAATGCATATTGAATTTATCAAATGCTTTTTCTGCATTTCCTGAAATGGGCATTTTCCCCCTTTAACTGATATTGTGAGTTACATTACCCTGTTTTATTATGTTCAAACTTCCTTGGATCCCTGAGATAAATCTTACTTGGACATTAGACATTACTATTTTATACATTGCTGGATTATGTTGTTATTAAATATTTTAGGATTTTTAACTTTTATGCATTACTAGATTATGTTGTTAATATGTTATTTAGGATTTTTATATCTATGTTTGTAGTAGAGTGACATATATTTTCCTTTTATTGTTCTTGTGCAGTTTTTGTTTCACTTTATACTAGGCTCAAAATATTAGTTTGAGAAGTTCTTATTTTTTTATTTTCCTTTTTTAAAAGGATTTTATTTATCTGAGAGAGAGAGAGAGAAAGAGAGCACGAGTAGGGAGACTGGTAGGCAGAGGGAGAGGGAAAAGCAAACTCCCTGCCGAAACGGGACCCAGGCTAGGTGGGGCTCGATCCCAGGACCCTGAGGTCATGAGGGGAGGCGAAGGCATAGGCTTTCCCAGCTCAGCCAAATGAGCCAATTTTCTGAAACAAATGGATAGTTTTTCTGTATTCAAAAATTTATTAGAATTTTCTAGGGAAACTGTTTTGTACTGGCATCTTTCTAAACAACTATTTCAATACTTCCTTGTGTTTATTATTTTTTTCTGCTCTCATTTTTTTGGTAATGTTTGAACTGAATGCTTAGTGCATTAATTTTCAATCTTTATTTTCATGCTTATACTGAAGATTGAAATATCTATTTATCTCTATATATTTCCTTCTAGAGTCAAATTACATTAAGTGGTTTTGATGGTAATTTTATTGCCAAGTTCTAAATAATTTTGTAATTTCCATCATGATTTCTTTTTCAGTCAATGAATTATATAGAAGCACATTTCAAAATTTCTTAATATAAAATATTTGGAGGGTTTTTTAAAAAAGATTTTATTTATTTATTTGACAGACAGAGATCACAAGTTGGCAGAGAGGCAGGCAGGGGGGCGGGAAGCTCGATCCTAGGCAGAGGCTTTAACCCACTGAGCCACCCAGGTGCCCCTGGAGGGTTTTTTTTGTTGTTGTTACTGGTAACTAATCATATTGTGTTGTAACTAGAAATTGTGGATGAGTGTTTTTAATTTTTTAAATTAGCATATAATGTATTATTTGTTTCAAGGGTACCAGTCTGTGAATTGTCAGTCTTTTACATTTCACAGCAACTCACCACAGCACATACCCTCCCCAGTGCCCGTCACCCAGCCACCCTATCCCTCCCCTCCCAGCAATCCTCAGTTTGTTTCCTGAGTGTTTTAAATTTTTCAATATTCATTAATAGTTGCTTTGTATTACCAATATGTGTTCTCTAGTGTTTGAATATAAAATTGTATAGATCTTAACATATTATCTAATTTATACATTAGAATATATATCTTCTTATATATTTATATATTTTAATTAATCTTAATAACTATAGAATTCATATCTTCTGTTTTCACATTTTTTTACCTGTCCGTTTGAGAGAGGTATGTATTAAAACCACTTACTTTTACTTATTGTCTTTACAAAATTTGTGTCTTTAGTTCTGGAGATTTTGTTTTCTTTATTTCGAAGCTGTGTGTGTAACTAGGTTGTATGACTAGGTTGAAGATTATTTTTTCTTTCTGGTCTTTCTGCTATTATGATTTTTGCTTCAAGGCCTATTTTGTATACTCTAAGTCAATAACTTTTTTTGGTTGTTGTTTGTCTGGCATGACTTTTTCCACTCCATTGCTTTTAACCTCCTTTTGTCAAGTTTTATATGTTTTCCTTATAAATAAAATACAGTGTGATTAATGAGAATCCAATCTGAGAATCTTTGTTTTCTAACTGGTATGTTTAGCATAATTATAACTATTTAACATAATTATAACTATTGTGATGGATACTAATGTGTTGAATATATATCTGTAATCCTATTTTCCTTATTTGTTGCTTTCATATCTACTATACTTTTTTATTGCTTTTCCTTCCAACTTTCCTGACTTCTGTTAGATTGTGAACTTTTCTTTATTTTCTTGGCTGGCCTGAAAATTTGATATCTTTTTTCTATTGTTTTGTATTAACCCTTATTTTTAAAAGATTTTTTTGTTTGTTTATCTATTTATTTATTTATTTGAGAGAGAGAGAGAGCGCATGAGCAGGGGCAGGCAGATGGTGCACAACCTAACATGGGGCTAGATGTGAGGCTCTATCTCACCACCCTGAGATTATGACCAGAGCTGAAACTGAGAGTCAGGTCCTCAACCAACTGGGCCACCAGGCACCCCAACACTTATTTTTAGAGATGTTTGCCTAACTTCTCAAAGTCTAAACCTAACTAACATACTTTAGCCTTCCCAAACAACCACAAGGAACTTAGAACACTTACCTCTAATTGCCAGCCTCTCATATCATCTTCTTTATTTTGGGTTCTAGAACTTTATTTCCATGACCTTGTTTTTAAATTTGCATTTTTTTGCCTTTCTAAAGTATAGGCAGTAATCTTATAAATTTATTCATGTATTTATTAATTCTTTGTTGAATTAATCTTTTCTTTTTTATTCCACTCTTTCCATCTAGATTGAATTTTCTTCTTCCTTAGGTATATTATTTAATAGTTCACTTAATAGGGGTGTCTGGGTGGCCCAGCTGGTTAAGTATCAGACTCTTGTTTTGGCTCAGGTCATGATCTTGGGGTCCTGGGATCAAGCCCTGCATGGGCTCTGCACTTAGTGGGGAGTCTGCTTCAGGATTCTCTCTCCCTCTGCCCCTCCTTGCTCCTTGCATGTGCAGGTATGCATGCTCTCTCTCTCTCTTTCTCAAATAAACAAATCTTTAAAAAAATAGTTCATTCAATAGCTTCTATTAATGATAAAAAATATTCTCTTAATCTTTGTCTGGAAAGTTGTCTTTAGCCCTAAAAGATAATTTACCTACTTTATAGTTTACAGTCATTTTGCTTCAGAAATTTGAAAATATGATTCCATTATAATCTGAATTCTATATTCTTGATGCCATTTCTATTTTATTCATTGACACATATAACAAAGTACTCTTAAAATATAATAGGACTGCTTGTTACTAAAAGCAGACTGCTTCCTATTTTAGAAATGATAGTAAATGCTCCTTGTGTAAAATATCACAACTTCTTTTTAGATCCACTTCCATGTTTTGTTACTGGCATTATCTTTGCTAACATATTTTGGTTTATTATAAATATTAATGCTCATTTATTTGATATTGATGAGAAACTCTTTATGTTTTAAAATGTGAGGTGATAGTGTTCCGCCAAGTCATAAAATAAAGTATAAATATACTATGTATGTATGGTACACACAAAAGAAAAAGCAGGAAGAGGTCTTCTGTTGCAACTATACAAAGAGCCATAGTCTAAGGTTTTGCTAGACTTTATGCTCTTTATTTTGTAAAAGGCAGGTGAAAGATAATTCTGTGTGCTCTATTTTGTAAAAGACAAGTGAAAGAAAATTCTGTATTTTATGTTTTCAACACAGAGGTGATATTAAGAGAAAATATTAACAAGTTATATACTTATTGAAAGATAATGTAATTCTGCACACACCATACTCTTATATCATTATACTTAGAATTTATTAAGATTTATTTCATCATTGTACTTAATGTAACTAGTAAGACAGGGAGGTCAAATTCCCTACGTTAACCTGATGCTAGAAAACCCAGAGCATAAGAACTTCTTAAAATTTTGTCTTCTTTTACATTATTATTTTGTTGCTTATCTCTCTTCTCTTCTATAATTTGCTTTTGCTTCATGTTCCTGAATTTAAATCTCAACTAGTATGCTGGCCTTTTAAAAAAAAATTTGTGTATACTTTAATTTCATTTTTTAAAATTTAATTTCTTTTCAGTGTAACAGAATTCATTCTTTATGCACCACACCCAGTGCTCCATGCAATGCATATCCTCCTTAATACCCACCACCTGGCTCCCCCAACCTCCCACCCCCCGCCCCTTCAAAACCCTCAGGTTGTTTTTCAGAGTCCATAGTCTCTCATGGTTTATCTTCCCCTCCAAATTCCCTCAACTCCCTACTCCTCTCCATCTCCCCATGTCCTCCATGTTATTTGTAATGCTCCACAAATAAGTGAAACCATATGATAATTGACTCTCTCTGTTTGTCTTATTGCACTCAGCATAATCTCTTCCAGTCCCGTCCATGTTGATACAAAAGTTGCGTATTCATCCTTTCTGATGGAGGCATAATACTCCATAATGTATATGGACCACATCTTCCTTATCCATTCGTCCGTTGAAGGGCATCTTCGTTCTTTCCAGTTTGGCAACCATGGCCACTGCTGCTATGAACATTGGGGTACAGATGGCTCTTCTTTTCACTACATCTGTATCTTTGGGGTAAATACCCAGTAGTGCAATTGCAAGGTCATAGGATAGCTCTAATTTTTTTTTAAGATTTTATTTATTTATTTGACAGACAGAGATCACAAGTAGGCAGAGAGGCAGGCAGAGAGAGGAGGAAGCAGGCTCCCTGCAGAGGAGAGAGCCTGATGTGGGGCTCTATCCCAAGACCCTGGGACCATGGCCTGAGCCAAAGAGCAGAGGCTTAACCCACTGAGCCACCCAGGTACCCCAGGGTAGTTCTATTTTTAATTTCTTAAGGAATCTCCACACTGTTCTCCAAAGTGGCTGCACCAACTTGCATTCCCACCAACAGTGTAAGAGGGTTCCCCTTTCTCCACATCCTCTCCAACACACGTTGTTTCCTGTCTTGCTAATTTTGGCTATTCTAACTGGTGTAAGGTGATATCTCAATGTGGTTTTAATTTGAATCTCCCTGATGGCTAGTGATGATGAACATATTTTCATTTTTCTGATAGCCATTTGCAAGTCTTCATTGGAGAAGTCTGTTCATGTCTTCTGCCCATTTTTTGACATGATTATCTGTTTTTTTGTGTGTTGAATTTGAAAAATTCTTTATAGCTGGCCTTCATTTCGATTAGTGACTATTTGCCATGAAGACAGAATTTCATTTTTTTTAAAAAGATTTTTATTTATTTATCTGACAGAGATTACAAGTAGACAGAGAGGCAGGAAGAGAGAGAGGGGGAAGCAGGTTCCCTGTTGAGCAGAGAGCCCAATGTGGGGCTCGATCCCAGGAACCTGGGATCATGACCCAAGCTGAAGGCAGAGGCTTTAACCCAGTGAGCCACTCAGGCCCCCCAGAATTTCATTTTTAACAAAGATTAATATGATGAATGTTCTTTTTGTTTGCCATTTAGGTATAGTCTTGTTAGTCTGGTTCGATAATCTCTTTCATCACTGCCCTGAACACTGAGGTATCAGTTTATTGTACCATTCAAAGTCCTTTGAAAATTAAATCTTTTATTTATTCATTTTTTAAAAAAATTAATTTATTTATTTTAAAAAACATATAATGTAGTTTTATCCCCAGGGGTACAGGTCTGTGAATCACCAGGTTTACACATTTCACAGCACTCATCATAGCACATACCCTCCCCAATGTCCATATCCCCCACCCTCTCCTGTCCCCCCTCCCCCCAGCAACCCTCAGTCTGTTTTTGAGATTGAGTCTTTTATGGTTTGTCTCCCTGCCGATCCCATCTTTTCATTTTTTCTTTTCCTACCTCCCCCCAACCCCCCCAAATTGCATCTCCACTTCCTCATATCAAAGAGATCATATGATAGTTGTCTTTCTCTGATTGACTTATTTTGCTAAGCATTAATACCCTCTAATTCCATCCACGTCGTCGCAAATGGCTAGATTTCATTTCTTTTGATGGCTGCATAGTATTCCATTGTGTATATATGCCACATCTTCTTTTCCCATTCATCTGTTGATGGACATCTAGGTTCTTTCCATAGTTTGGCTATTGTGGACATTGCTGCTATAAACATTCGGCTGCACGTGCCCCTTCGGAGCACCACGTTTGTATCTTTAGGGTATATACCCAGTAGTGCAATCGCTGGGTCATAGGGTAGCTCTATTTTCAGTTTTTTGAGGAACCTCCACACTGTTTTCCAGAGTGGTTGCACCAGCTTGCATTCCCACCAGCAGTGTAGGAGGGTTCCCCTCTCTCCGCATCCTCGCCAGCATCTGTCATTTCTTGACTTGTTAATTTTAGCCATTCTGACTGGTGTGAGGTGGTATCTCATTGTGGTTTTGATTTGTATTTCCCTGATGCCGAGTGATGTGGAGCATTTTTTCATGTGTCTGTTGGTCATCTGGATGTCTTCTTTGCAGAAATGTCTGTTTATATCTTCTGCCCATTTCTTGATTGGATTATTTGTTCTTTGGGTGTTCAGTTTGCTAAGCTCTTCATAGATTTTGGATACTAGCCCTTTATCTGATATGTCGTTTGCAAATATCTTCTCCCATTCTGTCAGTTGTCTTTTGGTTTTGTTAACTGTTTCCTTTGTTGTGCAAAAGCTTTTGATCTTGATGAAATCCCAATAGTTCATTTTTGCTCTTGTTTCTGTTGCCTTTGGCGATGTTCCTAGGAAGAAGTTGCTGTGGTTGAGGTCAAAGAGGTTGCTGCCTGCGTTCTCCACAAGGATTTTGATGGATTCCTGTCTCACATTGAGGTCCTTCATCCGTTTTGAGTGTATTTTGGTGTGTGGTGTAAGGAAATAGTCCAATTTCATTTTTCTGCATGTGGCTGTCCAATTTTCCCAGCACCATTTGTTGAAGAGGCTGTTTTTTTTCCATTGGACATTCCTTCCTGCTTTGTCAAAGATTAGTTGACCATAGAGCTGAGGGTCTATTTCTGGGCTCTCTATTCTGTTCCATTGATCTATATGTCTGTTTTTGTGCCAGTACCATACTGTCTTAATGATGACAGCTTTGTAATAGAGCTTGAAGTCTGGAATTGTGATGCCACCGACTTTGGCTTTCTTTTTCAATATTCCTTTTGTTATTCAAGGTCTTTTCTGGTTCCATATAAATTTTAGGATTATTTGTTCTATTTCTTTAAAAAAATGGATGGGATTTTGATAGGGATTGCATTAAATGTGTAGATTTCTTTAGGTAGAATAGACATTTTCACAATATTTGTTCTTCCAATCCATGAGCATGGAATATTTTTCCATTTCTTTGTGTCTTCCTCCATTTCTTTCATGAGTACTTTATAGTTTTCTGAGTATAGATTCTTTGCCTCTTTGGTTAGATTTATTCCTAGGTACCTTATGGTTTTGGGTGCAATTGTAAATGGGACTGACTCCTTAATTTCTCTTTCTTCTGTCTTGTTGTTAGTGTAAAGAAATGCGACTGATTTCTGTGCACTGACTTTATATCCTGACACTTTACTGAATTCCTGTATAAGTTCTAGCCGTTTTGGAGTGGAGCCTTTTGGGTTTTCCACATATAGTATCATATCATCTGCAAAGAGTGATAGTTTGACTTCTTCTTTGCCGATTTAGATGCCTTTAATTTCTTTTTGTTGTCTGATTGCTGAGGCTAGGACTTCTAGTACTATGTTGAACAGCAGTGGTGATAACGGACATCCTTGCTGTGTTCCTGACCTTAGCGGAAAAGCTTTCAGTTTTTCTCCATTGAGAGTGATATTTGCGGTGGGTTTCTCATAGATGGCTTTGATAATATTGAGGTATGTGCCCTCTATCCCTACACTTTGAAGAGTTTTAATCAGGAAGGGATGCTGCACTTTGTCAAATGCTTTTTCAGCATCTATTGAGAGCATCATATGGTTCTTTTTTTTTTTTTTTAAAGATTTTATTTATTTGACAGAGATCACAAGTAGGCAGAGAGGCAGGCAGAGAGAGAGGAAGGGAAGCAGGCTCCCCGCTGAGCAGAGAGCCCGATGTGGGGCTCGATCCCAGGACCCCGAGATCATGACCTGAGCCGAAGGCAGAGGCTTCAACCCACTGAGCCACCCAGGCGCCCCTAGAGTATCATATGGTTCTTGTTCTTTCTTTTATTAATGTATTGTATCACATTGATGGATTTGTGGATGTTGAACCAACCTTGTAGCCCTGGAATAAATCCCACTTGGTTGTGGTGAATAATCCTTTTAATGTACTGTTGGATCGTATTGGCCAGTATTTTGGTGAGAATTTTCGCATCTGTGTTCATCAAGGATATTGGTCTGTAATTCTCTTTTTTGATGGGATCCTTGTCTGGTTTTGGGATCAAGGTAATGCTGGCCTCATAAAATGAGTTTGGAAGTTTTCCTTCCATTTCTATTTTTTGGAACAGTTTCGGAGAATAGGAATTAATTCTTCTTTAAATGTTTGGCAGAATTCCCCTGTGAATCAGTCTGGTCCTGGACTTTTGTTTGTTTGGAGATTTTTGATGACTGTTTCAATCTCCTTACTGGTTATGGGTCTGTTCAGGCTTTCTGTTTCTTCCTGGTTCAGTTGTGGTAGTTTATGTGTCTCTAGAAATGTATCCATTTCTTCCAGATTGTCGAATTTGTTGGCGTAGAGTTGCTCATAGTATGTTCTTATAATTGTATTTCTTTGGTGTTGGTTGTGATCTCTCCTCTTTCATTCATGATTTTATTTATTTGCGTCCTTTCTCTTTTCTTTTTGATGAGTCTGGCCAGGGGTTTGTCAATCTTATTAATTCTTTCAAAGAACCAGCTCCTAGTTTCGTTGACTTGTTCTGTTGTTCTTTTGGTTTCTCTTTCATTGATTTCTGCTCTGATCTTTATGATTTCTCTTCTCCTGCTGGGTTTAGGCTTTCTTTGTTGTTGTTTCTCCAGCTCCTTTAGGTGTAGGGTTAGGTTGTGTATTTGAGACCTTTCTTGTTTCTTGAGAAAGGCTTGTACCGCTATATATTTTCCTCTCAGGACTGCCTTTGTTGTGTCCCACAGATTTTGAACCGTTGTGTTTTCATTATCATTTGTTTCCATGAGTTTTTTCAATTCTTCTTTAATTTCCTGGTTGACCCATTCATTTTTTAGAAGGATGCTGTTTAGTCTCCATGTATTTGCGTTCTTTCCAAATTTCCTCTTGTGATTGAGTTCTACCTTCAGAGCATTGTGGTCTGAAAATATGCAGGGAATGATCCCAATCTTTTGATACCGGTTGAGACCTGATTTATGACCCAGGATGTGGTCTATTCTGGAGAATGTACCATGTGCACTAGGGAAGAATGTATATTCTGTTGCTTTGGGATGGAATGTTCTGAATATATCTGTGATGTCCATCTGGTCCAGTGTGTCATTTAAGGCCTTTATTTCCTTGTTGATCTTTTGCTTGGATGATCTGTTCATTTCAGTGAGGGGAGTGTTAAAGTCCCCTGCTATTATTGTACTACTGTCAATGTTATTTCTTTGATTTTGTTATTAATTGGTTTATATAGTTGGCTGCTCCCATGTTAGGGGCATGGATATTTAAGATTGTTAGGTCTTCTTGTTGGACAGACCCTTTGAGTATGATATAGTGTCCTTCCTCATCTCTTATTCTAGTCTTTGGCTTAAAATCTAATTGATCTGATATAAGGATTGCCACACCAGCTTTCTTCTGATGTCCATTAGCATGGTACATTGTCTTCCACCCCCTCACTTTAAATCTGGAGGTGTCTTCAGGTCTAAAATGAGTTTCTTCTAGGAAGCATATTGATGGGTTTTGTTTTTTTATCCATTCTGTTACCCTGTGTCTTTAGATTGGGGGCATTTAGCCCATTAACATTCAGGGTAACTATTGAGAGATATGAATTTATTGCCATTGTATTGCCTGTAAGGTGACTGTTACTGTATATTGTCTCTGTTTCTTTCTGATCTACTACTTTTAGGGTCTCTCTTTGCTTAGAGGACCCCTTTCAATATTTCCTGTAGAGCTGGTTTGGTGTTTGCAAATTCTTTCAGCTTTTGTTTGTCCTGGAAGCTCTTTATCTCTCCTTCTATTTTCAATGATAGCCTAGCCAGATATAGTATTCTTGGCTGCATGTTTTTCTCATTTAGTGCTCTGAATATATCATGCCAGTTCTTTCTGGCCTGCCAGGTCTCTGTGGATAGGTCCGCTGCCAATCTAATGTTTTTACCCTTGTATGTTACAGACGTCTTTTCCCGGGCTGCTTTCAGGATTTTCTCTTTGTTGCTAAGACTTGTAAATTTTACTATCAGGTGAGGAGGTGTGGACCTATTTTTATTGATTTTGAGAGGCGTTCTTAGCATCTCCTGGATTTTGATGTTTGTTCCCTTTGCCATATTAGGGAAATTCTCTCCAATAATTGTCTCCAATATACCTTCTGTTCCCCTCTTTCTTTCTTCTTCTTCTGGAATCCCAATTATTCTAATGTTGTGTCATCTTGTGGTGTCGCTTATCTCTCGAATTCTCTCCTCGTGGTCCAGTATTTGTTTGTCTCTCTTTTGTTCAGCTTCTTTATTCTCTGTCATTTGGTCTTCTATGTCACTAATTCTTTCTTCTGCCTCATTTATCCTGGCAGTGAGAGCTTCCAATTTTGATTGCACCTCATTAATAGCTTTTTTGATTTCAACTTGGTTAGATTTTAGTTCTTTTATTTCTCCAGAAAGGGCTTTTATCTCTCTGGAGAGGGTTTCTCTAATATCTTCTATGCCTTTTTCGAGCCCGGCTAGAACCTTGAGAATCATCATTCTGAACTCTAGATCCGACATATTACCAATGTCCGCATTGATTAGGTCCCAGCCTTCGGTACTGCCTCTTGTTCTTTTTTTTCTGGTGAGTTTTTCCGCCTTGTCATTTTGTCCAGATAAGATTTGCTTTCTCCTCCTCTAGAATTCCGCTGTTCTTGGTGAGTGAAGTTGGTCTTGGCTGGGTTTCTTGTTGGTCTTCTGGGGGAGGGGCCTGTTGTAGTGATTCTCAAGTGTCTTTGCCGCAGGCGGAATTGCACCGCCCTTGCCAGGGGCCTGGCTAAGTAATCCGCCTGGGTTTGCTTTCAGAAGCTTTTGTTCCCTGAGCGCTTTCCGTAGAGTTCCAGAGGACGGGAATGAAGATGGCGGCCTCCCAGTCTCTGGCCCGGAGGAGCCGAGAGCTTGGGGTTCCGCCCCTCAGTGCGCCCTCAGAGAAAAGCTCCCAACCGCTTCGCCTCCCTGGCCTGCGGTTGTGCCTGGAGGAAAGCAGTCAATTGCTGGCACTTGGAGAAAAGTGCCCGGTCGCTTCCGTCTCCGTGGCCTCCGGCCACGCTCTGAGCCCACCCAGCCTGCGACCGGCACAAGGTAACCCCGGCTGAGAGCTCACTCCTCGGCTTTGTCACTGTAGCCGGCTTCCCCACTCTAATACCTACAAGCTCTGTGGCACTCAGACACCCCTGGTCCTTCTGTGACCCTGCGGGAACTGGGGCACGCTGACCCCGCCTGGGCTTCCCCCCGGTTTAGCCTCTGGAGCAATGTCCCTCCGTGGAGCATACTTTTAAAAGTCCTGATTTTGTGCTCCGTTGCTCCGCTGCTTGCCACGAGCCGGCCCCTCCCCTCGAGGTCTGTCTTCCCATCACTTTGGATTCACTTCTCCGCAGGTCCTACCTTTCAGAAAGTGATTGATTTTCTGTTTCTAGAATTGTTGCTCTTCTTCTCTTTGATTTCCTGTTGGATTTGTAGGTGTTCACAATGGTTAGATAAGCTATCTAGCTGATCTCCTGCTACCCGATGTTGTCTCAGCCTGCTACTTCTCTGCCATTTTGACTCCTCTCTGAAAATTAAATCTTTAAGACTTGATGCATAAAATTTATATCCAGTAGCTCTTTCTCACTAATTGCAGTAATGGTAATTATATTGGCTGAAGTCCCAATTTTTTCTTTAAAAAACCAATAATACAATTTTGGCCATTCTAACTGGTGTAAGGTGGTATCTCAATGTGGTTTTAATTTGAATCTCCCTGATGTCTAGTGATGATGAACATTTTTTCATGTGTCTGAGAGCCATTTGTATGTCTTCATTGGAGAAGTGTCTGTTCATATCTTCTGCCCATTTTTTTGATGTGATTATCTGTTTTGTGTGTGTTGAGTTTGAGAAATTACCAGGACAGGAAACAACGTGTGTTGGAGAGGATGTGGAGAAAGGGGAACCCTCTTACACTGTTGGTGGGAATGCAAGTTGGTGCAGCCACTTTGGAAAACAGTGTGGAGATTCCTCAAGAAATTAAAAATAGAGCTTCCCTATGACCCTGCAATTGCACTACTGGATATTTACCCCAAAGATACAGATGTAGTGAAAAGAAGGGCCATTTGTACCCCAATGTTTATAGCAGCAATGGCCACGGTCGCCAAACTGTGGAAAGAACCAAGATGCCCTTCAACGGACGAATGGATAAGGAAGATGTGGTCCATATACACTATGCAGTATTATTCCTCCATCAGAAAGGAGGATACCCAACTTTTGTATCAACATGGACGGGACTGGAAGAGATTATGCTGAGTGAAATAAGTCAAGCATAGAGAGCCAATTATCATATGGTTTCACTTATTTGTGGAGCATAACAAATAACATGGAGGACATGGGGAGATGGAGAGGAGAAGGGAGTTGAGGGAAATTGGAAGGGGAGATGAACCATGAGAGACTATGGACTCTGAGAAACAACCTGAGGTTTGAAGGGGTGAGGGGTGGGAAGTTGGGGGAGCCAGGTGGTGGGTATTATGGAGGGCATGCATTGCATGGAGCACTGGGTGTGGTGCAAAAACAATGAATTCTGTTATGCTGAAAAGAAATAAAAAAAAAACAACAATAATATACATTGTGCCTACATATTAACACTGATACCCTGTAATCAACTCAGTCACTTTCACGGTGTAACTACTATTAATTTAGATAGTCTCTAATCAATAATATCTCATAATTTAATCATTTTAAAACCCCTTATCTGTGTAAGAATATGAGTAACATAGAAAAAGAGTTCCTTCTTTCATTCAGGTTATAGTTTTACTTCTTTGGATTGAACTTAAATCCTTAGTGCTCATTACAGTTCCGTATTAAAATAGGTCCTGAGAAGTGTTAGTAATTATATAATTTGTTTGAAGAACAGCATTACAAGATATATAGGTGATTATTATATGAATGTAGAATAATAGCATTATCAAAAGTATCTTCATCGCCTTGTGGGTATTGAATGTGAGACTGCAGAAAAGTATTGTAGGAATAACGAAGATACTTTGCTGTGGTCTATTCAGTGTGACATTTCACAGGAACCAGTAGTTCCTACAGAAGTAGCTAAAAACAGATGGAATACTTCAGCATAAAACATATTATGTGACAGAAGTTTATTAATAACTTTCTCCTCATTACTTAGAATTTAAGTTTGGTTAATCACCTGATGCTTTAACTTGCTTCCCTCTCCTTCCTTCCTATCCCCCAGGAATAATAATGAAACACTGTTAACTGTTCAGTATAGGAAACTAAGTTTCAGAGGGACCATTAAAATTTATTTTTCATTATTCCCTTGTTAGACTTGTAAACAATATATTAAAAAGTTTTTCTTTTTAAATGGGATAACGTTTTTTTTCTGAAAGTTTAAGGATATTTATAATGACACTTTAAAAAATTCATTCGTCACTCTTACCTCCACTAGAGTCTGTTTTGCATCACACATTTAACTTGACAAGTTTCCTGTGAATTTAAAAGATATGCATTTTTACTATTGGGAAAAAACCTATTTCAGGAAATCTCATACAGACTGGTTTAATAAAGAATAATCTCTTGGTGATGTGAAAAAAATTCTCTGTTTTGTTTTGTTTATTTTATTTACTTTATACATTTAGATATTTGAACCTTCTATTAGTCACACACAATGCTGCCTCGTTTCCTCAAAAAAGAAAGCATAAACTAGCTTCTTCCTCAATGACACACTTATTAATTTCATTTAAATGTCTTAAGGAGTTACCCAATTATCTAATCATATTGATAGAGTATTTCAAAACTTGAGTATTTACCACCATTTACTTATTTATTTGTATAATCATAAGACATTTGATGGTTTCTTTATATAGAGCATAACTTTTAAAAATTTTGTCAGAGGGGCACCTGGTGGCTCAGTCAGTTGAGCATCTGCCTTCGGCTCAGGTCATGATCCTAGGGTCCTGGGATCAAGTCCCGCATCGGGCTCCCTGCTCAGGGGAGGGCCTGCTTCTCCCTCTCTCTCCGCTTGTGCTGTCTCTCTCTCTCTCTCTCTCTCATAAATAAGTAAAATCTTAAAAATAAATAAAAATAAAATTGCAAAAAAAATTTTTGTCAGAAATATTTGTAATCTCAAGTCAAAAATTCCTAACCGTATGTCACAATTTAAATTTCTTGAATCCCCTGGGACTGTTTTGCCACTGGACAGAGTGATAAAATGATTTTAACTTCTAATTTTGTAAAGATAGTGTATCTTATATTTCTTTAGTTATTACATTAGTAAATGATGTCATCCCAATTTTTTCTCTTAGGGCACCAAACTGTGTAACATGGTAAGTAGTATATCAGTGTGAATTCGGAAACTGATTCCTAGCTTGGACTCCAATCGAGATATGACTCTTTCTAGCAATGGGATTATATTATCATTATTTTCTTTATCAAAACAAACAAGCAAACAAGCATGGATTATGGCAGAGCACATTGACTGGAGTCCAAACACTTGGATTTTGAGATAAAAAGAGCTTCATCAATACAGAAATGTGTGTGTGTGTGTGTGTGTGAGAGAGAGAGAGAGAGAGAGAGAGAAAGAGTGAAAGAGAAGAAGTGATGGCTCTAAGAATTAAAAGAAATCCAGCTGAAACAAAGGGTGCCCAATAGTGGGGAGAGATAAACAGGGGTGAAAGATGAGGCTGAAGAGTTACAAAGGATCTAGATCTTGGGCAAATTTGCAGGCCATGTTAAGAGTTCTTTAACTACTTTTATTAAAGTATGATTGATATACCAAAAACTCTAGATACTTAATTTGTAAAACTTGATCTGTTTGGAGATAACTACACACCTGTAAAACCATCATCACTATTAATACTGTAAACTTATCTATCACCTCCAAAAGTTTTCTCCTTCCCTCTTGGTTTTTCTTTTTTGGAAGTTTCATTTTTGTTTTATTTTTCATTATCCTTGTAGCCTTTTGTAGGTGACTGTGCATTTGAAGGACCATTAACTTCTTCCGGTCTTTACAGACTGATTTTGGCAGGTAATGACCTTCTCCTGCTGGATCTCCAGACAGATTAGGACTACCTCTGGGATCTCTGTCAAGTGGGGCTGGAGCTGGGTCACAGGGCTACTTCTATGTCTGCAGTTGGGTTTGTGATGGGTGGATTTATTAGTAGGGGTTTGTTCATGTGTAGGTCATACTGGGTCCCGGGGTGGATGGGACTGGTGTACAAACAAGGGGCTGCTTCCAGGTCCACAGTCAGACTGGAGTTGAGGTGGGGACTGTTAGTGGAAGACATTTGGGTGTGGTTCCTGCCAGCTCTGCTTAAGAGCAGGGCTGGTGGCAAGTCCAAGAACATGCAGTGCTGGAGCTAAGTCCACGAATGGATAGGGCTGCTTCTGGGTCTTGCAGGTCCACAGTTGATGGTCCTGCTACTGAGGTATTGTCTTACTTTCTCAAACAATTTTCCTCAGTCTTAGGCTCCACTGATATGTTGCATCCTCTTAACTGGGTCCCGAAGCTTGCACAAAGACACTTGACTCTAAGGATGGTTACCAAATCAGTGTTTCTGTGTGGAGACTAGAGCTGGGGATCTTCTATTTTGCCATCTTGTTGATGTCATGCTTTCAATTTAAGAATTTTGGAAATTATCAAAAGAGCAGGAAGGTACTCATAAAAAAGCATTTTGTGATGGGAAAATGGCAGGAAGACAATATGGTGTAAGATAACATGATGAGTGAAATAAATGTGTTTTATTTATTGCACTTAGATGAGATAACACTGTAAAATCCCCTGGAGAAAATGTGTGATGTAGCTGTAGATTTGGATTCATCATTTCATTTGTGGTTCATTGAAACAATGAGAACAGATGAATTTGCTCTATGAGATAATACTAGAATTTTAGGTGGTGACCATTTTGTGGAGGGACACTAATATCATGTCAGTGTGTTTGCATTTTAGTTGGAAAACCAGACTAAGTTTTTGAATTGTTAGTGATGATGAACACCTTGAATTAGAAAGATTAATCTAGAAGGTAGACAGACTGCATTAAATTAGGAAAAATTCAGAAACTGTGAAACCAATTAGAATATTATTGTAATATCCAAGCTGAAAGGTTGTCCAAGCTATAATCACAGGATAGTAGAAGGGAGCAAAAGATATGAAATGGTCTTTAGAATAAAACAGATCTGTGTTCAAATTCTTTCTCAGACATTAATGTTCATATTGTTTTGTCTTATCTAGAAGAGTCTAGATAATTCAGATATTTGTTGAATGAATGAGTGAATTGAACTATTTCCATTAATTCTAAGAACTAGTAGTGTACTCTATAAACTAATTCTAGTTCTAAAAATAAACTCAAGTGATATTTTCCTTAAGTTTATGACTAAGAATAAAAAGTGGAAAATATAAAAGACAGGTTTTGGCTTCATATGAGAAGATGTTTCTAATAACTATGATTAAAGTCTCTCAGGAGGTGGTGAGGTTACCACTGCAAGAAAGGGTGGATAACCACTCATAATGGATGTGTTAGAGGATATTGAAGCATGAAGTGTTGAGCTAGATGCTTGTAATTCTGTGAGATTTGACTCTTGTGTTAACTGACCTTTAAATATTATTTGGTAGATTAGAATCTTATTTCCCTTGGAGGTGGATACAATACTTGATATCTGATATTGATATCTAGTAATTGCATGAGAAATCCTACAAATAATTTAGATCAAGATCATTTTTGGTGACAGTGAGGAGATAGCCTGTTTTAGCTGATAATATGTTTCAGAGGTTTTCCTGAAGAAATTTTTTTTTTCATCACAAAATCTTTTATTTCATTAGATGGGTTTAGGTGATAGAAGTATCTTTTTATTATTACATGTTTCTTATTCTTGTTTTTTTTTAAAAAAGATTTTACTTATTTATTTGACAGAGAGACCACAAGTAGGCAGAGAGGCAGGCAGAGAGTGAGCGGGTAAGCAGGCTCCCCGCTAAGCAGAGAGCCCAATGTGGGGCTTGATCCCAGGACTCTGAGACCAAGACCTGAGCTGAAGGCAGAGGCTTAACCCACTGAGCCACCCAGGCGCCCCTGCTTTTTTTTTTTTTTTTTTAAGATTTTATTTATTTGCCAGAGAGAGAGAGCAGGGGGAGCAGCAGGCAGAGGGAGAAGCAGCCTCCCCACTGAGCAAGGAGCCCAATATGGGACTCAATTCCAGGACTCTGGGATCATGACCTAAGCCCAAGGCAGAAGCTTAACCACATGAGCCACCCAGATAGCCCACATATTTTTTATTTTTGAAGTGGATGAAGTCCAATAATTCTAAATTACTGGTGTGATAGTGAGGATACATTTTTTTTTAAGATTTTAAAAATTAATTAGTTAATTTATCTAGAGAGCACAAGTGAGGGTAGGGGCAAAGGGAGTAGGGGAGAGAGAATCTCAAGCAGTCTCCATGCTGAGTGTGGAGACCATTGTGGGGCTTGATCTCAACACTGAGATCATGACCTGAGCAAAAATCAAGAGTTAGATGTCTAACCAACTAAGCCACCCAGGTGCCCCGAGGACTGAGCCACTCAGGCGCCCAGAAGACACATTGTTTTTGAAAGTGCCTGAACTTCTTTTCTGTAATTATAAGAGTAGAAGATGCCATCTGTTTTGGGGGTAGACTCACTCCTTTGAGAAGGACCATAAGGAGAGTGCTTTTAGTCGTCTACCCATATGTTTTTATTGGGTTAAGCCTAATGTTGTAGAGGAAGAAGAAGGTGACTAGCCAGGAGCTAAACAAGGAAATGGCATCAAGAGGCCCTTACGAGGGAATATGTCTAGTAGATCCTAGGAGCAGTGATATTCAGTAATGAGGTAGTTTTTTTTTTTTTCTGGATCACTTTATTCTCAAGCTAAGTAGTCTGTTAAATGTGACAACCTCTTGAATGTTTTGTATATACTCTTTGGGGTGTGAGATGGGCTGTAGAGAACTTAAATATAATGAAAAATAATTGTAAGATAATCAGAAAAGTGATGGAGAGGCACAGTAAAGCTGTCTGGAGAAAAGTTGACCAAGAACTAGGAAAATGTAAAAAGTCCTCAGCAATATTTGCAAGGGGGGATAAATTGTGTGCATTCATGCAGCATGAAGGTTATATTATTGTAATTATTATATTTTTATAATTTGTACTAAAGGAAGAAGTGACTCCTGAGTGCTGGTGAATTTGGGAACAACAATATTGTTTAAAATGACAAGTTTTTGAGACAGAAGATGAAAGAGCAAGAGTGAGAAAGAGATGGAAACAGAGTCACAAAATGGCAGCGAGAGGGAGAGACACAAACAGTATTCTAAAGAATCAGGAAAAAGGGATTTACAGAGGAAAAGTTAGAGTCCGGAGCTAGTGAGGGAGTGGGAGAGGATGAGTAAGACTTTATCTTAATGAAGTCCCAGTAGTTCATTTTTGTTTTTGTTTCTCTTGCCTTTGGAGATGTATCTAGCAGGAAGTTGGTGCAGCCAAAGTCAAAGAGGTTGCTGCCTATGTTCTCCTCAGGGATTTTTTAGAAAAAGATTTTATTTATTATTTAAGAGAGAGAGAACACAAGCAAGGGGAGGGGCAGAAGAAGAAGGAGAAGCAGAATCCCTGCTGAGCAGAAAGCCCAATGTGGGGCTCGATCCCAGGACCCTGGGATCATGACCTGAGCCGAAGGCAGGTGCTTAACCGAGTCACCCAGGTGCCCCTCTCCTCTAGGATTTTGATGGACTCTTGTCTCATATTTAGGCCTTTCATCCATTTTGGGTTTGTATGTGTGTGGTGGTGTTTGTGTGTGTGTGTGTGTGTGTGTGTGTATGTGTGGTGTAAGAAAGTGGTGCAGTTTCATGCCAGGAGTCTAGGAGTTGAAGAGACTGTCTTTTTTCCATTGGATATTCTTCCCTGCTTTGTCAAAGATGAGTTGACCATATAGTTGAGGGTCTGTTTCTGGGCTCTCTATTCTGTTCCATTGATCCATGTGTCTATTTTTATGCCAGTACCATACTGTCACAAATGGCCACCAGACATATGAGAAAATGCTCAACATCACCAGCATCAGGGAAATACAAATCAAATAACAATGAGGTACCACCTCGCACTTATCAGAATGGCTAAAATTAATGACTTAGGAAACAACAGATGTTGGCAAACCCTCTTACTCTATTGGTTCGAATGCAAACTGGTGCAGCCACTCTGGAAAACAGTATGGAGGTTCCTCAAAAAAGTTAAAAATATAATTACTCTATGACCCAGCAATTGCATCACTAGGTATTTACCGGAAAGATACAAATACAGTGCTCAAAGAGGCATCTTCATCCCAATGTTCATAGCAACAACATCCACAAGAGCCAAACTATGAAAAGAACCCAGGTGTCCATCAACAAATGACTGGATAAAGAAGAGGTGGGGTATATATTCAATGGAATATCACTCAGCCATCAAGAAGAATGAGATCTTGCCATTTGCAATGATGTGGCTGGAACTAGGGAGTATTATGCTAAGCGAAATAAGTGAGTCAGAGAAAGACAAATACCATGTATTTTCACTCCTATGTGGAATTTATGAAACAAAACAGATAAACATAGGGGAAGGGAAGGAAAAATAGAATAAGAGGAAAACGGAGAGGGAGGCAAACCATAAGAGACTTTTAACTATAGGAAACAAACTGAGGGTTCCTGGAGGGGAGATAGGTGGGGGGATGGGGTAACTGATAGATGGGCATTAAGGAGGGCACTTGAAGTAATGAGCAGTGAGTGTTATATGCAACTGACAAATCACTAAATTCTACCTCTGGAACTAAAAAAAAGAAAAAGAGAATGCATTAGTAAGGATTTATAGGCTTATAAACAGTGGAAATGAATTCAGGCGCCCTGAATTCAATCTATTTTAAAGGAACTTTATTGGCTCACATAACTGAAAAGTCCAAACATGAATGTTTTTAGACCCGCCTTGAACCAGGAGTTAATAATGACATCAAGCACACCCTAAGTTCTTCCCTCAGTTCTATCTTCCTCTTTGGTGATTTCATTTTCAGTCTGACTCACCCCATATATTGATAAAGATGGCCAGGAGAAGATCTAGGCGTATGTTCTACCTCTTAGAAACCATTGAAAAAAAGAGTGACTCTTCTTTGATGCTCAGGCAACATTTCGGCAATTAAGTGTGATTAGCATGGCTTAGGTCACATGCTACCCTGAATAAATCACTGTAACTAGGGGATGTTCATTTTTCATTGGCCCAGTCTTTGTTTCATGCTTACCATTTGATAGAGAAAGTGTGGTCAACCTCAGCCAAATATAGACTAAGAGTGGGAGACAGTTGATTCCTTAAAATAAAAAGATGTGTTCTTTTATAAGATGAGAGGATGCTGGGCAGACTAAAACAATATATACATTTATACCTGGAGGGGACTGAGAAAGAAGATAAAGAAGAGAGCAAAGAAAGAGAAATTTAAAAGAAGGAAAAGGGGGGAGCCTGGGTGGCTTAGTGGATTAAGCCGCTGCCTTAGGCTCAGGTGATGATCTCAGGGTCCTGGGATCGAGCCCCACATCTGCCTCAGCATCCCTGCTGGGCAGAGAGCCTGCTTCCCCCTCTCTTTCTGCCTGACTCTCTGCCTACTTATGATCTCTCTCTCTGTCAAGTAAATAAATAAAATCTTAAAAAAAAAAAAAAGAAGGAAAAGGGAGCAAAGATGAGAGAGAGAAGGCAATACATAGAGACAGAGAGATATTCTTAATAAACAGCATCCATCATGACCTCTATGGAATCAAGAGGCATGGTTCCATATAACTAGAAGGACTGCTGCATATATATTATATGAAAAGATTTACATGGTAATTCTCTGTTGTAAAAATGAGAATTACACATTTGGCCTTACAAACACAATGCTCTCATTATACTGAGCTCTGCAACTTCATCTGGGGCTACATAAAATACGTCTCCCCAGGGGTGCCTGGGTGACTCAGTGGGTTAAGCCTCTGCCTTCAGCTCAGGTCATGATCTCGGGATCCTGGGATCAAGCCCCGCATCGGGTCTCTGTTCAGCAGGGAGCCTGCTTCCCCCTCTCTCTCTGCCTGCCTTTCTGTCTACTTGTGATCTCTCTCACTGTCAAATAAATAAGTAGATAAATCTTTAAAAAAATACGTCTCCCCAGATGTGTTCACATATCCTAAACACTTTCATATTTTCCATGATTTTAAGTATCTACTCAAGACTTTCTTCACAGCCCCTTTCTCCTCCTTATTCCTCAGACTGTAGATGATGGGGTTCAACATCGGGGTTACCACTCCATAGGACAGTCCAATGATTTCATCTGATGCTTTTGTGTCCCTTGACTTGGGCTTCATGTACATAAAAAGAGCTGAACCATAGAATAAAATAACCATAGTCAGGTGGGCCAAACAGGAAGAAAAAGCTTTCTTTCTCCCCTCAGTAGAATTAATTCTCAGGATGGAAGAGAGGATAAAAATATAGGAGCTGAAAATTAACAGCAGAGAAATCACCAGTAAAACAATATTTGCCACTGTCATGATAAGCATATTCATGGAAATATCTGAACATATGAGTTTAAGAAGGGCCAGGATATCTCAGGTAAGATGATCAATAATGTTATTTCCACAGAAAGGCAACACCATTGTCAGGCTGTTTGCACTAAGGAATTCATACAGCCTATGATCCAGGACCAAGCACCCATGTGCACATAAAGCACTCTCTTCATGATGATGGGGTACCTCAGTATATATATATATATATAATAACTGGCAGTCTAGATCAAGAATCAGCCTTTCTATCACAACACTACAATACCTATTACAGATCCTCTTTTTTACCTCTGAAGATGCTACATGGTCCTCAGGTGTGTTGAAATTAAACACTCTTGCCTTGTTTTTTCTATCCCACATTGATCTTTCCATGTTTAAGTTACTATGATATAACACGGTTAATACCATATGAAAACTCAGCTGTGCTCCAGTTGTTTTGTACTTGTCTGATACAGTACTTCCAAGAAGACTCTTCTGCAACCAGATTGTCACCCCTAAATGTTGCTAATATAGAGCTTCTGGAGCAACTAGTAACCATTCTTCCTATGCTCTATCATAGCCATACTGAACTCCTCACAGTTCACCCTAAACATCATTCTTGTTCTTCTCTATGCTTTTGTAGATGCTCTCATTTTAAACTGGAAAGGCCCCTCCCCATTATTACCTTTTTCTAGGAAACCTTCCTGAACTAGTTTGGGTAGGATTCCCATTTTGAGAGATTTCACAGAACTGTGCTATCTCTCTCATAGAAACTTTATTCGACTTCTAGCACAGTAGATACTGTAGTTTTATCAGAAATCCAGTTGGGATAAAGATAGACACTGATCTTCAAAATAGACACTAGACACATTACTTAGGAAAGAGGTTATACTTTCCAGAAACAAGTAATTTCTGTGCAACATAAAGAGTTTAATGTTCAAAAAATTATGGAACAGCTTTCAAGTCATTTTATCCAGCTAAAATAACTTTTATAACCCTGGTGTCAAAGACAGAATAAAACTATGGTTTAATTTCATTTAAACATACCTGTAAAAATAATAAATAAATATAAAATCAAATCCAACTGTGTAATAATTTCATAAATTCAAGACATTTCAAATTAATATTTAGAAATTGATCAGTATAATATGGCAAACAAATTGGTAAATAAAAAATCCTATATGATCATCCAGATAGATAAAAAAATCATTTGATGGAATTCAATTTTCTTTCTAAATAAATACTTAGTAATTTAGACACGAGCCAACTTGATTTTAAATGATGAAACTCTGTATTTCCCTAAAAGTCACTCAATTACTTTTATCATCATCATCATCCTCATCATCATTATTTAATAATTATTTTTCTGAACTATCCAACCAACAGATAGTCATAATTTCTCTTTTTAAGGATTCTGAAAATGGGCGCTTCAGTGGCTCAGTTTTTTAAGTGTCTGTCTTTGGCTCAGGTCATTACCCCGGGGTCCTGGGATCAAGTCCCACATCTGGTTTCCTGCTCAGTGGGGAGTCTGCTTCTCCCTCTGCCCTTCCCCCCTGCTCATCATCTTTCTCTCTCTCTCTCACTCTCTCTTTCAGATAAATAAATAAAATCTTAAAAAAAAAGTTTTAAAAAGGATTCTGGGAATCTGGTATGTGGTGATAGGACTTATTATATAATATGTGAGAAAACATACCTTCTTTTGTTATACCATTGAAAATTTCAGTTTTGCTGGGCACCTGGGTGGTTCAGTCAGTTGAGCGTCTGACTCTTGGTTCCGCTCACTTCATGATATCAGGGTCATGAGCCCTGTGTCAGACTCTGAGCTCAGCACAAGTCTGCTGGAGAGATTCTCTCTGTCCCACTCTTTCCTCTTCTGTTTCTCCTCCTGCTCACACTCTCTCCCCTTCTCAAATAAATAAATAAAACCTTAAAAAAAAGAAAAATTCAGTCTTGGAGAATAGTTGAGGACAAAGAAAAATGCTCATGATATGATATTATCAGATTAAAAACAAGTCTCACACAATATAAGTTATCCTATACATACATTTTGTATACATGTAGATAAAAGAAACCTCATCAAAATATTAACTATGGTTTTCTTTATCAGATTTGGTTTTGAGGTATTTAAAATTTTCTAAGCTTTTACATATTTTTCACATTTTCTTTAATAAAACTATATTTCTGATTGTAGAAATAAAAAAAAAAAAGAAATTCTTAACAGGAAACTATCCTGGGGCAAAGACCGATATCTCTGTATTCTTTCTAATGACTAGGAGATTACTGAAGAAGCCAAAAGGTCCAGTTATTTGTTGGCCCCAGTTTTCTCTAAAACCCAAGAAGGGAAAAGAACAGTCAGTGGACTGGAAATTGACTTGAGATGTTCTGGTGCTTTATTACATACAATAATTAATGCCTTTTGACATTCTGATTTCAGTCAATCTCACAAATACATCCACTCTGAGAAGACATACTGACACAGCCCAGTTTTTGCAAAGGGATGCCAGAGCCCACTATTTGGAATGTAACCAGGGTTAGCAACCAGGATGCAGCAATAGGATTATGTAGTAAAAAGAGAGGAGATACCTGCCTGAAACACAAGACCATGGGGGGAAATAGCAGGAGCTTCTGTTACTTTTGCTTCTTTTTCTTTGTGCATAAAAAGGTAAAGTTTCAGTTTCTTGGCTTTCTGAGCTTTGTTTAACCTCCCCAAAGGGCCTGTCCTTAGATTGTTTTTCACCATTGGGCACCACCTATGCAAGGAAAGAAAATTCTGAGACTCACAGGTCATGTCTTCTACCTGTATCTGTTAACAGAAGTTTGTATATGAAGTATATAAATACAGCCAGCATTTCATATTTTGCCCCGTGGGCCTCTTATATCAGGCTATATGACAGCTATCCTGGAAAGCATCCTCAGGAGAAAATTCCTAGTACTAGGTAGTGAATTCTAGTTCCAGACATAGTGTCCCCTATTGTTTATAAAGCAACTTTGTTCCTCACAATATGAAACGTCCCTTACAGGAGATCCCCAGTGCTTGTCTGAATAAATAAGCCCTATGTGCCTCAAAAGAAAATGGATAAGGTGGAATTAACAAAGGCAAAGACAAAAAGCAAAGGCCTTTTCTCCTCTTTCTATGTGGTATTGAGAATTATCCTGTTGTTTTTTTAGTTTTCCTTCACTGTGGAAACCACATGCAGTTTTTTTTTTTTTTCTCCTGGAAACACAGCAAAAATGTTTAGCTCTTATCTGGTGGGAACTTCTGTCTGAGCAATAGTCTCACTCCTGGAATTGATTCACCTTCACTCATCCTGCCTGATCTGACCATCTCTAAGACTGTGTTATGGAAGTCTACTGTGCCCTAATCTGTTTATCCCTTTGTCCAGACCGCTGATAAGATATATTTGTGTAAAAGAATACCATGTCTTATTTTTTTTTAAAGATTTTATTTATTTATTTGACAGACAGAGATCACAAGTAGGCAGAGAGGCAGGCAGAGAGAGAGAGGAGGGAAGCAGGCTCCCCGCTGAGCAGAGAGCCCAATGCGGGGCTCGATCCCAGGACCCTGAGATCATGACCTGAGCCGAAGGCAGAGGCTTTAACCCACTGAGCCACCCAGGCGCCCCAAGAATACCATGTCTTAAAGGAAAGAACAATTGGCTTGGAATCAGAGAACTTAGGAGCCCAGTCCACTCTCAGCTCTAGGTCTTCATGACTGTACCAATCTTGGATAAGACACTTAACTTGCCTGAACATGATGCGTTGTCATCTGTAATATTAGCATAATAGCACCTACTTTTTAGAATTGTTTTAAAGATTATTTGTGATATGTAATAATCCTTGACACAGAATGAGAATACAATGTGTTAATTTAATCCAGTCTCTCAGGCTGACATTTTCCCTTTTTCATCCTAAGGAGAAATGAATAGTTTAAAATTATGTTCATAGCTACTCAAGATACTTCCTTGATATAATAATTCTTTTCATCCATTTTTTCATTTTTTTATTTGGAACTTTTCAAATTAGTAAAAAAAAAGATTGAGGAATAGTTATAAATTGGAATGGAAGAGATATAGGAGAAATAACAAGTATATACAATGTGGAATCCTGAGGATGATCCTGAAATAGGAAAAGACATTAATGGAAAATTCGTGAAATTTGAATAAAGTTCATAGTCAATATAATGTACCAATGTTACTTTCTTTTCTTGGTATTTGTACTATGGTTCTGTAAGATGTTAACATTCGAGGTTAGGTGAGATATATAAGGGAACTCTTTGAACCAACTTTGTAAATTTTCTGGAAGTTTAAAATCAGTTTGAAGGAAAAAATTTAAAAATAGAAAACATAAATTATTTATGATTTATCATTTCCAGTTCTCCTTCTCTTTCTGAAACAAATCTTTACAACTCTAGTGCTTTCTATTCAGTTCTTAGTGTAGGATTCTTACCTGCTCCCCACACAAGTAGGTAGCATTGCCTGTTGAGACTTCAGTTTCTAAAAAAGGATGTAGTTTTAGACACAGGCACACTCATCCCTTTATAGTTCCTTTTTCTAGTATTTTACCATTTTCTTTGTGTCCAGATGATAAATTTGTTGTGGTTGCCCTTCCTCAGGCTGATATCTTTGCTTTCTTCTTTTTGAGCTGTGGGCCCACTGTTAGGAACACCACCATTTCACATTACTGTGGTTAGTGTCAAGGGAACAGACCAAAAGTAAGGCTGTCATCCCTACTAAAATGTTCTGTCTTGAATTTGTATCAATAAATATGTGTTCTCTAATCTCTGGGCCCTAAAAATGTCCAAAGGACCTATCCATGGCTTTATTTATTTATTTATTTATTTATTTTTAAAGATTTTATTTATTTATTTGACAGACAGAGATCGCAAGTAGGCAGAGAGGCAGGCAGAGAGAGAAGAGGAAGCAGGCTCCCTGCTGAGCAGAGAGCCCGATGCGGGGCTCAATCCTAGGACTCTGGGATCATGACCCGAGCCGAAAGCAGAAGCTTTAACCCACTGAGCCACCCAGGTGCCCCCCATGGCTCTATTTAAGTCATTCTTTCTTTTCTTCTAAGGAACCTTGTAGTCCCAGAAGTGATTTAAAGAGTATCTTTAAATTGTGTGGAAGGTAGTAGCAGCTCTTTAAGCTTTAGGGATATTGTCTTTTTTTTTTTTTTAAAGATTTTATTTATCTGACAGAGATCACAAGTAAGCAGAGAGGCAGGCAGAGAGAGAGGGGGAAGCAGGCTCCCCGCTGAGCAGAGAGCCCGATGTGGGGCTCGATCCCAGGACCCTGGGACCATGACCTGAGCTGAAAGCAGAGGCCTTAACCCACTGAGCCACCCAGGCGCCCAGGGATATTGTCTTAAAGACCTAATTATAGTATAGCCTATCAAGCAAGAAATTATTTTTTGATAAATTGAAAATTTCTTGATTAAATAAAGAATATATACTTATCACAGAAAAGCCGGGAAACTTGGAAAAGCCCAAAGAAAGAAAAATTCATCCATAATTTCAGTTTAGTAACTATTAATATTTTAATATATTAATTTGCATGTACTACATATAAAATTGAGAGCATAGTGTAGTTCTGACTTTTTAACCTACTTTCTAAAATAATTGTGTATTTTGAATTATCCTGTGTCATTTTTAAAGACAATTATAACTGTTGTCAAAATATTTGTAAATGGAAAATAGGAAACGAAAAGTAAATAGAGAGTGAAACAGTAATTCTCCACTTATCTTTGACTTTTGAGAGTAATGACAATGGAGAAAGAGTGGGATCAGAGATTCTCTTCTTTCCCTATTTTTAATGAGTAAATCCTCATTCCCCTCATAGAGCTTTTTAGGATGCCCTTTTTGTAGAATGGAAAAGTCAGTGTGGTACATTTTTCCTTGGTGCAGTGGGAAAACACAGGCATGCCATAACCAAAGCTATGGGTTCCCAGCCTCATTGAATGGCCAATACACTATTTCCATTCCTTTGCAACTACCTCCTCTAACTCCAGTACACTATTTCCATGGCTTCCCAGCTGCCTCATCTAACTCAAGCTGGCTCTCTGGCCATGCTATGATGATTCTAGATCTTATTATTTTAACTTCATTCACATTTACATTACACTACCACCTCTAAAGTATGTTTATTAGTAAGATGGATGTGACTTTAAGAAGGAGACTCAAGGAGCACCTGGGTGGCTCAGTGGGTTAAAGCCTCTGCCTTTGGCTCAGGTCATGATCCCGGAGTTCTGGGTTCGAGCCCCACATCAGGCTCTCTGCTCAGCGGGGACCCTGCTTCCTCCTCTCTCTCTGCCTGCCTCTCTGCCTACTTGCAATCTCTATCTGTCAAATAAATAAATAAAATCTTTAAAAAAAAAAAAGGAGACTCAAGATCATTTGTAATAGATAAACTGTGAAGCTAGGAGATGGGATGAGTATATTTTAAAAAATGTAATAGCTAACCCAAAGGAAACAAAAATAAACTATTGAGACTACATCAAACTAAAAAGTTTTTGCACGGTGGAGGAAACTAACAAAACAAAAAGGCAGCCTACTGAATAGGAGAAGATATTTGCAAATGATATATCCCCAAAAGGGTTAATATCCAAAAACATAAAGAATTTATACAACTGAACACCAAAAAACCCCACAAATGATTCAACTAAAAAGTGGGCAGAATACCTGAATAGGTGTTTTTCCAAAGAATATATACAGATGGCCAACAGACACATGAAAATGTACTCAACATCACTAATTATCAGGGAAATACAAATCAAAACTACAGTGAGATACCACCTCACAACTGTCAGAATGGCTAAAATCAAAGACAAGAAACAACAAATGTTTATGAGGATGTGGAGGATAAGGAACCCTCATGCGCTGTTGGTGGGGATGCAAATTGTGGAAAAGAGTATGGGGGTTCCTCAAAAAATTAAAAATAGAAATACTATATTCACTAATTCCAGTCCTGTGTATTTGCCCAAAGAAAATGAAAACAATAATTTGAAAAGATATGCACCCCTATGTTTATTGCGATGTTATTCAATGTTTTTACAATAGCTGAGATATGGAAGCAACCCAAGTGTCCATCTATAGATGAATGGTTTAAGAAGATGTGGTGAGGATCTAGAGGGTATTATGCTAAGTGAAATAGTTTGATAGAAAGACAAATACTATATGATTTCACTTATACATGGAATCTAAGAAGCAAAACAGATGCTTAAACAAAAAGTAGAAACAGACCCAGAAATACAGAGAACTGATGGTTGTTGGAGGGGTGTGGATGGGAAAAATGGGTGAAGGGGAGTGGGAGATACAAGCTTCTAGCTATGAATGAATAAGTCATCAGAAGAAAAGTTACAGGACAGGGAATATAGTCAATTGTATTATAATAGTATTGAATGGTGGCTGATGGGAGCTACAATTGTGCTGAGCATAACATAACCTATAGATTTCTTGAGTCGTTATGTTGTACAGCCAAAACTAATGAATACTGTGTATCAAATACAATTTAGAAAAAGTAATAGCCAACAATACTTTAATAACATTATAGACATTTGTTCTGTTTCTTTAAATTTATTCCTATTTGAAATCCCATTATATGAAAGACCTTTCATTCATGTTAACATTGTAGGGATATATAGAGATGAAAAAGGCAAGGGAATGCTTTCAAGTAGCTAACTACATGAACAGAGAAAAGGCAAAATGAAACTTGTTCCATAGGTTTAAAAACAGAACAATAATCTTATAATAATTTTAAGCCTCTCTAAATGTTACTATGTGATATTTCTTTTTTAAATAATATTATAAACTTGTGTTTTGGTTTTTGAATGTTAAACAACTCTTACATGTCTACCTCCATTTAGATGTAATCTATTGTTCTTTTTATGTAACACTTTATTCAATGTCCTAATTATTTTTTAGGATTTTTTTCCATCTGTGTTCATGAGAGCTAGGTTCTTAATTTTTCTTTTTAACCATATCCTTGTTAGATTTTTGTATCAAGTTTGTGATGGCCTCATAAAATGAATTAAGGTAGATTTCTGTCTGCGGATAGATTGTATAAAATTTAATTTATCTCTTTCTTAAAAGAGTGAAATAATTCATTGAGATATCATTTTGGCTGGAGTATTTTCTAGGGAAGATTATAATCATGGATTCACTTTTGAAATGGATATAGGGTTTTCTAGTTCCAGACAAGATGGAATAAAAACTTTTCCCTATTTTGTTAAATACAGCTAACACTCTGGACATTATGTATAAAGAAAGCATAAGAAGACTCTGAAAGGGGAGAAAGATAAACTAGGGACTCTGGGTTCTAAGGAAACAAAAGGTGCAGTGAGTTTCCTGAGTTTTCTTTTTGCCTTCTATATATCCCAGACTGAGTGCAACATACGCTGAAAACTCCCAAACACCAATGGGAACAAACAAAAAAAGGACAAGAAAATTTACTCTCTTTAGCCAAAGGAATAGGAAAGGGGTGGCTTAGCAAGACAGAATACGTAATGGCAGTAATTGCCCTATTCCAGCCAAACACCAGAGGAAAATACTGCAACCCTACTCTCCTACTTCAGCATTTTCAAATGGGGAGCCTAGATTTCAACCCTCTACCATCTGTCTTTTCCCTCCAGGCAGGGTTTCAGAGACAGATTAGTAGGAAGTCAAGGCTTTTATCTATACCCGCTAGGAATGAATTCTTCCATCCCCATTGTGTCATCAAGTCCACGTGAGGAGCTTAGAATTTTGCCAGATCTGGCAAGAATGAGGTAGTGACTCCTTTCTCTAAGGGACATGGTTTTAGAGAAAGCCTGCTGAAATAGATCTGAATAAGATCCAGACTTTCATAGTACCTAAAATATCCAGGATACAAATGAATATCACTCCTCATACGAAGAATCAGATATCTCAATTTGAATGATAAAGGACAATCTCCAGATACAAGAAAAAATGAACAGATGTTGGAATTATTTGACAAGGAATTTAAAGCACCATTATACATGCTTCAGTGAGCAATTATACACACACTTGAAACAAATGAAAATATAGAAGGCCTTCACAGAGAAACAAAGATACAGAAAAGATACAGAAAAAAGAACCTAATGGAAAAAAGCCATAATGGAAATAAAATATTCAGTGGGTAGGTTCAACAGCAGAATGAAGGGGGCAACATGTTGATTTGATTTTATGTTCTTTTCTAAATTTTGAGATAGAGTATAAGATCATCTAATATATGTATTTTGGGCTATAAATTTCTTCTAATCACTGGCTTTAGCTGGATTCCATAAAATTTTATTGGGATGCTCATTATGATTCAGTTCAAAATAGTTTTTTTCCTTCCCTACCCCCCAGAAACCCTCCACCTCTCAGATTCCTCATATCAGAGAGATCACATGATAATTGTCTTTCTCTGCTTGACTTATTTAACTTAATCCTCTCTAGTTCTATCCATGTTGTTGCAAATAGCAAGATTTCATTTTTTTGATAGCTGTATAATATTCCACTGTATGTATATACCACATCTTCTGTACCCATTCATCTTTTGATGGACATCTAGGCATGGACATCTGGGCTCTTTCCATAGTTTGGCTATCATGGACATTGCTTCTATAAACATAGGGGGGCTTGTGCCCCTTTGGATCATTGCATTTGTATCTTTGGGGTAAATACCCAGTAGTGCAATTGCTGGGTCGTAAGGTAGCTCTATTTTCAACTTTTTGAGGAGCCTTCATACTGTTTTCCAGAGTGCCTGTACCAGCTTCCATGCCCACCAACAGTGTAGAAGGGTTCCCCTTTCTCCACAACCTTGCTTACATCTGTCATTTCATGACTTATTAATTTTAGCTATTCTGACTGATATGAGGTGATATCTCATTGAGGTTTTGATTTGTATTTCCCTGATGCTGAGTGATGTGGAGCACTTTTTCATGTGTCTGTTGGCCATCTGGATGTTTTCTTTGCAGAAATCTCTGTTCATGTCTTTTGCCCGTTTCTTGATTGGATTATTTGTTCTTTGCATGTTGAGTTTGATAAGCTCTTTATAGATTTTGGATACTAGCCCTTTGGATACAGTGATAATAGTGGACATCCCTGCTGTGTTCTTGACCTTAGGGGAAAAGCTCTCAGTTTTCCCCCATTGAGAATGATATTCACTGTGGGTTTTTCATAGATGGCTTTTATGATATTGTGGTATGTACCCCCTATCCCTACACTGTGAATAGGTTTGATCAAGAAAGGATGCTGTACTTTGTGAAATGCTTTTTCTGCATCTATTGAGAGTATCATATAGTCTTCTTCTTTCTTTTATTAGTGTATTGTATCACATTGATTAATTTGTAGATGTTGAACCAGGCTTATAGCCCAGGAATAAATCCCACTTGGCCATTAAAAGAATTTAATAATTCTTTTAATGTACAGTTGGATCCTATTGGCTAGTATTTTGGTGAGAATTTTTGTATCCATGTTCATCAGGGGTATTGGTCTATAATTCTCCTTTTTAAAAAAAAAATTTATTTTCAGCATAACAATATTCATTGTTTTTGCACCACACCCAGTGCTCCATGCAATGCATGCCCTCCTTAATACCCACCACCTGGCTCCCCCAACCTCCCACCCCCTGCCCCTTCAAAACCCTCAGGTTGTTTTTCAGAGTCCATAGTCTCTCATGGTTCACCTCCCCTTCCAATTTCCCTCAACTCCCTTCTTTCCATCTCCCCATGTCCTCCATGTTATTTGTTATGCTCCACAAATAAGTGAAACCATATGATAATTGGCTCTCTCTGTTTGTCTTATTTCACTCAGCATAATCTCTTCCAGTCCCGTCCATGTTGATACAAAAGTTGTGTATTCATCCTTTCTGATGGAGGCATAATACTCCATAGTGTATATGGACCACATCTTCCTTATCCATTCGTCCGTTGAAGGGCATCTTGGTTCTTTCCACAGTTTGGCGACCGTGGCCATTGCTGTTATAAACATTGGGGTACAGATGGCTCTTCTTTTCACTACATCTGTATCTTTGGGGTGAATACCCAGTAGTGCAATTGCAGGGTCATAGGGAAGCTCTATTTTTAATTTCTTGAGGAATCTTCACACTGTTCTCCAAAGTGACTGCACCAACTTGCATTCCCACCAACAGTGTAAGAGGGTTCCCCTTTCTCCACATCCTCTCCAACACACGCTGTTTCCTGTCTTGCTAATTTTGGCCATTCTAACTGGTGTAAGGTGGTATCTCAATGTGGTTTTAATTTGAATCTCCCTAATGGCTAGTGATGATGAACATTTTTTCATGTGTCTGATAGCCATTTGTATGTCTTCATTGGAGAACTGTCTGTTCATATCTTCTGCCCATTTTTTGATATGATTATCTGTTCAACATAGTATTAGAAGTCCTAGCAACAGCAATCAGACAACAAAGAGAAATAAAAGGTATCCAAATTGGCAATGAGGAAGTCAAACTCTCTCTCTTCGCAGACGACATGATTCTTTATATGGAAAACCCAAAAGACTCCACCCCCAAACTACTAGACCTCATACAGCAATTCAGTAATGGATTCAGGATACAGCAGGATTCATGAATTCATGAATTCAGCAATTCAGCAGGATACAAAATCAATGTACAGAAATCAGTGGCTTTCTTATACACTAACAATGAAAATACAGAAAGGGAAATTAGAGAATTGATTCCATTTAATATAGCACCAAGAACCATAAGATAACTGGGAATAAACTTAACCAAAGAGGTAAAGGATCTGTACTCGAGGAACTATAGAACACTCATGAAAGAAATTGAAGAAGACAGAAAAAGATGGAAGACCATTCCATGCTCTTGGATTGGAAGAATAAACATTGTTAAAATGTCTATACTGCCTAGAGCAATCTATACTTTTAATGCCATTCCGATCAAAATTCCACCGGTATTTTTCAAAGAGCTGGAGCAAATAATCCTAAAATTTGTATGGAATCAGAAAGACCCCGAATTGCTAAGGAAATGTTGAAAAAGAAAAATAAAACTGGTGGCATCACGTTACCTGATTTCAAGCTTTACTACAAAGCTGTGATAACTAAGACAGCATGGTACTGGCATAAAAACAGACACATAGACCAGTGGAACAGAGTAGAGAGCCCAGATATGGACCCTCAACTCTATGGTCATAGAATCTTCGACAAAGCAGGAAAAAATATATAGTGGAAAAAAGACAGTCTCTTCAATAAATGGTGCTGGGAAAATTGGATAGCTATATGTAGAAGAATGAAACTTGACCATTCTCTTACACCATACACAAAAATAAACTCGAAATAGATAAAAGACCTCAACGTGTGACAGGAATCCATTAGAATCCTAGAGGAGAACATAGGCAGTAACCTCTTCGATATCAGTCACAGCAACTTCTTTCAAGATATGTCTCCAAAGGCAAAGGAAACAAAAGTGAAAATGAACTTTTGGGACTTCATCAAGATCAAAAGCTTCTGCACAGCAGAGGAAACAGTCAACAAAACAAAGAGGCAACCCACAGAATAGGAGAAGATATTTGCAAATGACAGTACAGACAAAAGGTTGATATCCAGGATCTATAAAGAACTTCTCAAACTCAACACACACAAAACAGATAATCATATAATTCTCCTTTTTGATGGGGTCTTTGTCTGGTTTTTGGATCTAGGTAATGCTTGTCTCATAGAATAAGTTTGGAAGTTTTCCTTCCATTTCTATTTTTTGGAACAGTTTCAGAGGAATAGGTATTAATTCTTCTTTAAATGTTTGGTAGAATTCCCCTGGGAAGCCATCTGGCCCTGGGCTCTTATTTTGGGGGAAGTTTTTGATTATTGCTTCAGTTTCCTTACTGTTTATGTGTCTGTTCAGGTTTTTCTATTTCTTCTTGTTTCAGTTTTGGTAGTTTATATGTCTCTAGGAATGTATCCTTTTCTTCCAAATTGTCTAATTTGCTGGCATATAGTTGCTCATAATATTTTCTTATACTTGTTTGTATTTCTTTGGTGTTGGTTGTGATCTCTCCTCTTTCATTCATGATTTTATTTATTTGGGTCCTTTCTCTTTTCTCTTTGATAAGTTGGCCAGGGGTTTATCAATATTAATTCTTTCAGAGAGTCAGCTCCTAGGTTCATTGATCTGTTTTACTATTTATTTGTTTTCTATTTCATTGATTTCTGCCTGATCTTTATTATTTCTCTTCTCCTGCTGGGTTCAGGCCTTATTTGCTATTCTTTTTCAGACTCCTTTAGGTGTAGGGTTAGGTTATGTATTTGAGACCTTTCTTGTTTCTTGAGAAAGGCTTGTATTGCTACATACTTTCCTCATAGGACCACCTTTGCTGCATCCCAAAGATTTCAGTTCAAAACAGTTTTATTTTTTGTTGTGATTCCTTTCTCATACTATATGTTATTAGGAGTGCATAATGTAAGTTCCTAACATTTGGAGATTTTTTAAAGTTATATTTTCTTTTTAAAAAATTTCCTGGTTTAATTCTATATGGCCAGAGAACATTCTCTGAATGATTTAAATTGTTTGAAAGTACTTAAAGCTTATCTTAGGACCCATTATAGAGTCACAGTATTCATTGTGGTACGTGTCCCATTTACTGAGTTCCTTATTTGAGCCGTTACATGTTTCATACCCAGTATTACCACGTGATCCTTTTTTGTAACTGTTTATTCCTGCTATGTGCCACAAATATTCTTCCTTGTCACATCAAGGATATTTATTTTGCTCTCTCAAAATTTTTGCTCTCTCTGTTCAGTGAATTCTTTCTCATATGATTTCAAGTTGCTCATTTTATTGCCTTTCTTTTTATAATGGTTGTGTTCACCATATATCACATTATTCTTCTCTATGGAATTCATTTTCCCCTGAAGTATTTTGATCAATAATGTGTACCTTATTAAGAAGAGGCAAAATTCCAGGCCCCAACTTGTACTACTTCAGGTGAGTTCAAGGTTTGGGGTTCCTCAAGGCAGAGAGGCCATTGTACTATATATTGGGTATGTGCAAATTTGTTTCCTTCCATGGAAACAAATATGTTTCCTTCCATGGAAACAAATATGTTTCCTTCCATGGAAACAAATATGTTTCCTTCCATGGAAACAAATATGTTTCCTTCCATGGAAACAAATATGTTTCCTTTCATGGAAACCTCTTTCTGGATGCTGTCCTTTTCCAAGTCCCTTTCTTCACTGATAAAAATATCCCAACCTTTTTAGTGAGATAAAGCAGAAAGAGGCAACTCCAGGTAGATTTCTCTGTGTGCACTTGTAATGAGTTTTTCAGTCTTCACCCTTCTTAGTTCTGGACCACTCTGATGTTACTGTATCTACCATTAGTTTGTGAGGGTCAGAGGAGAGTCAAGCATAATTTCCTCAGTGCAAGACAGTAGAAAATGATAACTTGACTCAGAACTACTCCCCCAATGCATTTCTTGTGAACGGCTACATGGTTTCCTTGGGTTTCTTCCAGTTTCATTCTGTTCTTCAGACTGATACATTTTTCATCTTATTCCTATGGCATTTCCATATTTGAGTGGGGAAGAAGTCAGAAGATGATGCCACTTTGTTCTTTCTAGAAGCTGAAAATATATTACTTTCATAATAAGTTGCTTATTTAATGACTAATTAGATTAAGAAGTTATTAATAAACAACCCTCAAACTGAGACCTATCCTTGAACTCAGTTAGGTTAGATTGCTCTCTTACTTTTCCCATGCCTCCATCTCTTGCTATCTCAGCCACATTTATTGATGTATTTATTTTTAATCACACCTATTCTTCTTCTTCTTGACTTTGGGGATATTCCATTTCCCACTTAAATTCTAGTTAACTGATCCCAATTTGATGTCCTTGTTCTGTTCCTTATATAACGGACTAATTGGTATTTTCTTTCTGCCTTTTACTGCCCCTCAAATCTGCTACCAGTCTGGTCTGTCTTCCTAGATTCTTTCCTGCCAGGTAAAAAACCCACCTTTTAGAGGAACAGGCAGCATACAAACAGAGAGAATGGTAATGAGAGTGTGAGAGAGACTGTCATGATCAAATGAGTTGAATTTATTGATTATGATGTGGCTGCATTATGACTAATATTAACTATTTTGATAAACTTTAGCCTGAGGATCTAGGTGAGGTTTTGTGTCTACTCAATACAAATGCATGAAAACATTGCCTTTATCTAACTTCAACCTGATGAAACTAAATTTTTTAGAGTTTTCATGAAATCAAAATTTTGTACACAGTTCAGATAAAATGTAGCCATATTTGAATGGAGTAAATTGCCTTAGGGAACAGAAGAGGCTTGAACCAGATTCAGTGTCTTGTACTTAATCATATTGTTAGTTTGTCTTGACAGACTAAAGTGGACAGGTATGACAGCTTCCTGATAAAGTGACAAGAAGATACCATCTAACTAGGAGATGCAGAGGTACCTGGAAGTTAGAAACTGAGTGGTATGTGCTAGCTCCACAGGGAAAAGCATGGATTGATGTGTGGCCCAGCATGAGGGAGAGCAAGGTAAAGGGAAAATCTAGGACAAACTCTGTTTGGAATATAGACAGGCAGTTGGCATTAGGAAAGTTGACCCCAGATATTAAGACCCTATGTATTGCTTGCCATTCTTCTAATGGGCTATAGTACCTGGCATGAGACTAAAGTAATTTATGGCATTTAGGGAAGAAGCAGACATTATTTCTGGAGTGAGGAGGCCTCAATTGGTAACCACTGAATTAAATGAAATGAAAAAGGGAGAAGTTGAGACTAGGGCTTAGAAATGTTGAAGAGGAGTACTTGGTCATGCACCCCTACAAGTTCATGATAATTCTTTCTTCTTACCATGTTTGTCCTGGGAAGGGATTAACATTGTAGCTGTAATTGATATTTATGTCATGGCTGGGTACGTTTGAGATAACAGGTGTATGATCCTGTATCTACTAGAGTGGTTTAGAGAAATACACTAAATATTCTCTTTCTGCTCATTTGAAAGTTCTAAAAGTAGAACTGTCTCACAGAATTATTGTGAGTACTACTGCCCAGACAACTAAGTCCTGTATTCTCTCCAATGCCTGGGAATGGTGGTGGTGGGCAGTCCAGGTTTAGACTGGATTTCATGTAAATCCTGGTTAGGAAGTTAGGGTTGCCAGGTTAACAAATGAAAATAGATAGCACCAACTTAGATTTGAATTATTTCTGATTGCCTTTGCATATGTACACTGGGATAAAATAAAAATAATTTATAAGAAATAGTTGTATGAAAAATTATTATCTGAAATAAATTATAAGTATTCTACATGCCTCTCTAGTTGTAAGTATTTGGCTCCATTTAACATTGCTTTGTATAATTTACTTAAAACTCCTTGCAGTTACAGTCTATCTTCTATTTGTATTGTAACATAGTTTTTACTGTGCTCACATCAAAACTATTTAATTCCTTTGTCCACTGAACATTAATGAGAAAACATGCTAAATATTTACTGCATGAGCCAATATACTGAAAAAATACTTGCATAAGGTTAAGAACTCTGGGAATTGCTCTTTAAATTAGTTTTGTTGAAATAGATAATACCATCTTTCATGGCACAAATTGCTTTCCATTGCTCAGGATTATGTTGCATCTTTTACTCAATGACTTTTAAAAAATGTTGTTCACTGACAAGAGTTTTGTTGTCAAATTTTATTCTCTTTTTAAAAAGACTAATCATGGGCGCCTGGATGGCTCAGTGGGTTAAGCCTCTGCCTTTGGCTCGGGTCATGATCTCAGGGTCCTGGGCTCGAGTCCCGCGTCGGGCTCTCTGCTCTGTGGAGAGCCTGCTTCCTCCTTTCTCTCTCTCTCTGCCTGCCTCTCTGCCTACTTGTGATCTCTGTCTGTCAAATAGATAAATGAAAAAATATATATTAAAAAGACTAATCACAATGATTTCAGTTGTTTCCATGCTGGAAGAGTATTTTATAACATTCACGTAAAATGAGTGAATTCTTCAAATATTTATATTGATTTCAAAAGATAGTCATAGAAAATGTCATAATAATTATCTACTTCAAGTTGGAACTTCTTTTCCTGTTCATAAGTAAAGTGTGGTTTGCTCATATAATGGAAATTGTTGATATGGTCTCTTCCATGTTGTGTCATACCAGTATAGGTATGCTGAAAAACAGATTGGTTAAGTTTGGAGTATTGTGTATGTATTTGAATAGAGAGCATGAGTGAGCAAAATTAGAATGACTGTGCCTATTATTCTGGCTATTTGGAGAGGGCAGTGAGACCAGAATAATGTTTATCAACTCTGAGCATCTAGGATTTAGAGGTGAAAATAAAGGAATTGGTAGATTATTTATTAAGAACAAAATATCATTTTAACCTAAGTATCACAGATTACTGCCACATCTCTTTATCAGATATAGTCAATTCTAACGTCCATGTCTTGACCATTTTACCTGGGTAGCAGTTCTAAATTTGCTCTCAGTGGGGCGCCTGGGTGGCTCAGTGGGTTAAAGCCTCTGCCTTCTGCTCGGGTCATGAGCCCGGGGTCCTGGGATTGAGCCCTGCATGGGCTTTCTGCTCAGCAGGGAGCCTGCTTCCCCCCCACCCTCTCTGCCTGCCTCTCTGCCTACTTGTGATCTCTGTCTGTCAAATAAATAAATGTAATCTTAAAAAAAAATAAATTTGCTCTCAGAGAGTGTAAAGACAGAAGAATTGTTTTTTTATGTGTGAGTTACACTTAAGTTTAATGGTATTAGCAACTTTGTTTTAATTGCTTCTAGGGGACTTCATCCCAAAAGGACTAGAGAGTTCCTAAATTCTAAGCAATCCACATTGCCAATTTTAAATTACTTTTGGGATTAGAAAGATCCTCAAAGCAGCAAAGACTTTAAGTTCTCCATTGGCTGGTCTTTTTTTTTTTTTTTTTTTTTAAGATTTTATTTGTTAGAGAGAGAGAGGGCCCGAGCACAAGCATGGGGAGCGGCAGCCAGAAGGAGAGGGAAAAGCAGGCTCCCCACTGAGCAGGGAGCCCAAGGCAGGACTCAGGACCCTGGGATCATGACTTGAGCTGAAGGCAGATGCTTAACCGACTGAGCCACCAGGTGCCTCTTGGCTGGTCCTTTAAAGGCTCTTCTACTAGGGAAGTGACTGTAAAGAGCCCCAATTTTTATTTTTACTGGAAGTCAGTCCTATTTTTCTACTGGTTAATTGTTTTGTTTGTTTTTTGTTTCATTTTATTTTGTTTTGTTTTTTACTGTAGCAATGACAGCTACTTGGTATTAATGAAAACTGAGAAGCATATAGTTATTTTAGTTTTATTACTGAATTTATTAAGATGGAATTTATGAGATGAACAATCTCACAAAAAAGTAGGATTTCTGTTTCTGGCATTTTAATTTAAAAACATTGTACTTCTAGTCAAGTGGGGATAAAAATAATTATAACGTATTAGTAACGCTTAAGAATATTTTGAATGACCTATGCCTCTTTATTATGGGTGTTCTGAATATGCAGTGAGAAAAAAATTGGTAGAGCATCTGTTTGAGCAGAAGCTGATTTCTGTGCAGGAAAAAAATAGTATGTATTTTCTCATGCCTGCAAGTAAAAGAGTAAATCCCCCATCGCTTGAGTTTCTTAGGTTATATCTTTATTATGATTTGTAGATTGAGACATGTGCACTGGAGTTTTTCTGAGATCTACTTATAATTCGTTATATATATATATATATATATATATATATATATATATAAAAGGTAAGACAATAGACATCCCAATTTGTACTGAAAAAGACAATAATTTTATCTAAAAATGTTTCCTTTTTCTTTTACAACCATTAGTAATGTCTACAGTTAATATTCTTAGGATATTGCAGGTATACATTTCCTCCCAGATTTAAATTAACCCAAATTTCTTTTTCTAAAAATGTATCTTTTCAGCTTGTTTTTCTAGCCTCAGGATTCTGAAACTGAGATGAAACCATTAAAGCAGGACTTACATATGCCATTTTATTTTAGTAACTGAAGAACAGTAATTTTTGTTGATGCTAACATATTAGTTGTGTTCTGGATTGTTTGGTCGAAATGCTATGGTAACATTGCATTCAAAATAATTTCAAATTCATAATGTAAATGAGATACATAATTCTAACCCAGTTGTATGTGTTCTGAATCTCTTTTCTAACAAGGACTTTTTTTTTTTTTTTTGAGCTAAAGTCTCCATGAAATCTAAAATTCTAACTGAGCTTAGAGGATCTTAACTTATTCTTATGATATCTGTGTATCCATTTACAAGTCTATATTACCCATAAGGGAAGCCACTTAAGGATACAAACAACTTTTGCAAACACTGCTGTAACAGATCCACAGGTATTCTGGATGCTACAAATTCATTTTAGTGAAAGAAAATATTAACATGGGAAAGACCAATCAGTCTTCTGTGACAGAATTTGTCCTTTTGGGATTTTCTGGCTATCCAGAACTTGAGGCCATTTATTTTGTGCTGGTCCTATGTATGTACCTAGTGATCCTTCTGGGAAATGGAGTCATTATCATTGTAAGTGTCTGTGACACCCACCTGCACACCCCCATGTACTTTTTCCTCAGTAACTTATCATTCTTGGATATTTGCTATACCAGTTCTTCTATTCCCCTATTTCTCAGCAGCTTCTTAACGTCAAAGAAAACCATTTCCTTCTCTGGATGTGGGGTGCAAATGTTTCTCTCCTTCGCTATGGGAGCCACAGAGTGTGTCCTTCTAAGTATGATGGCATTTGACCGCTACGTGGCCATCTGTAACCCTCTGAGATACTCCATTATAATGAGCAAGACTTCATATGTGCCCATGGCTGCTGGGTCCTGGATTGCAGGGAGTGTCAATTCTATGTTGCAGACCTCTCTTGCAATGCGGCTTCCTTTCTGTGGGGATAATGTCATTAATCATTTTACTTGTGAAATCTTGGCTGTCTTAAAATTGGCCTGTGCTGATATCTCCATAAATGTTATTAGTATGGCTATTGCTAATATAATTTTTCTTGTGGTCCCAGTACTTTTCATTTTTGTTTCCTATGTTTTCATTCTCTCCACCATCCTGAAGATTCCTTCTGCAGAGGGGAAGCGCAAAGCCTTCTCCACTTGCTCTGCCCACTTAACAGTGGTGATTATATTCTATGGAACCATCCTCTTCATGTATGCAAAACCCAAGGCTAAAGACTCTTCTGGTGCAGACAAAGTACAAGTCACAGACAAAATCATCTCTCTCTTCTATGGAGTTGTGACACCTATGCTCAATCCCCTCATCTATAGTTTGAGGAACAAAGATATGAAGGAAGCTATGAAGAATGTTCTGTGTCAGAAATGCTCCTCAGAGAGAATGTGAATGTTTTTTAAAGAAATTCCTTTACTCTAAATGCAGGACTAGTTCTCACCTCGAGGTTCCAAAATAAATGTAAGGGTTGGTGATACCATTAATTCCTGAAATTCTCATTTTTCTGTTCCTGATGTTTAAATGTGAGAGAAATGTAGAGCCTGCCATTTTTCTTCATGACTGGATTAAGGAGATGGGACAGCAATTTATGGGTAAAAGGTTCTCATCCAAATCATCCTCCTTCTCATGGATAACCGAATTTAGTTTAACTCTGGAATAATGAGTTCTGTAATCTTATGTGAAATGAAATGTTGTTTTACTAGCTTAACTTCTTGTCTTCTATGTGCATTGGTTTTCTAGTCTCTTGTCTTTCTTAGGAAGATAAAGTAGAACTCAACAAAAGTAATTTCTAATGGATAGTCTTTGATCATAGAAATGAAGAGTAAGCATTTTAGGATGTTAGGTACCTAGCCTGTGTATATGCCAAAGAGAGACAAGAGTAGTAAAATGAAGCTATTTTTTTAGGGCTGATTTCCTTTTAGCTGCAAACTGGCAGCCACACTTCTGTGCAGAAGTGTCTCAGGCAATGTGAGTCATTGTGCCAACACCTCAGCTGATGGGGAAATTTGGCTTATCAGAGGTTTTGATAGATGAGCAGTGGCATCTTTGAGTGAAAACCATTGTTACTGTTAAATGACTCAAAAAATTAGTTTCTAAGGAACTTGTTCGCATAATTCTCTAAGAACATGGTAATAATGGGTTTAGAGTGTCACTAATTAGGTATTTTTGCATTTATATGAATTTCCTGTAGAATATGAGCTTTCTATTCATTCATTTATTCCTTCATTCCATTACTCAAGTGACCAATATTTACTGAATAGCAATTTTGTCTCAGGCATTATGCTAACTACTGGTAATATCAAAAAACTAAACACATTGAGACAAAACCCAAAACATGATCAAGGAGTGCACAGTCCTGTGACATACAGACTGACACTTAATTTGAGGACAAAATTATTAAAGACTATTCACAGCTTATCCCTTTCCCCTACTTTCTAAGCTGGATCCTTTGTTTTTTATTCATAGTGTGTTAGATATTATTGGGCTGAACAGAATAATGAGTGGACTTGGAGTAGTTTAAATGGGATAAACTGATCTTCATATAGAAGGACTTGGACCAGCTCTAGAAAAGAAATAAGAGAGGACAATGAGAAAGAGAGGATAATGCAATGAGGAAGAAAGTAGTGCATACTAGAGATATGGAAGATAAATATAGGAATGGAAAAGTAAAGACAAACAGGCTTTGCATCTTGTTTTGAGTAGTGTTCTGCAATGGCAGAAATGGGATAAAATGAAATAAAACAAGTATACATTGTGATTAAAATATAGGATGATACTAAAAACAATAAAGTCACAGAAAAACATTTTCCAGGTGTGAATTATAAACATTTTACCTGGCTCTGAAGGATAAGCAATCTTTTCCAAGTGGAAAGTGGGGAACAGACATTCCAGGTAAAGAGCATAACAGAACATTTTCAAAGGAAGACAGGGTTTGGGTGCCTTATTTAATAAGAGGATGTATTTTTACTATGAATAAAAATAAAAGGACTAGTAAGATGGACCCAATAGAAAGATGTCATGAATTCAGAACTGGCTTCTTTCTGCTCCCACTTCTTTCTGCTCCCACATTGTTAGATCCCTTAAAGTTCTGCTAGGCTCCAACACTTATTCATAGAAGAAAGCCGCACTACTATGGCTTTCCTGTAATTTTCTTTGGAAAAAAGCTTCCTAAGATGGTATGTCCAAGTGAAGGTTCTTCTTCCCATTTCAGCTCACAGCCACGCTCCTTCTGGTTTAAAAGTGTTAAGCTGGGGCAATGGTTATGGACCAATAGGACATAATTAGCCCCTTTTCCTTTGTCATATAAAAAGACACATCATATATTCACAAATGACATAAATTATTTTTTATAGATCCATACACATTCCTGCCCTTATTAGAGAGAAAATGTAGTGGTTTCAAATGAAGACAGAAATTTCCAGATTGTCCAGCTTTTTCTAAATTGATTTACAGTGTCCTGCCTAATAAGATGCCATCTGTATGGGATGGAACTGTGTCATTTCCCCACAGACTGGAATTTATAAAATGAGCCAGATATCAGCTCTTGGGTTTCAGGCTTCTTGGTGGAACACACATGATAGAGAAAGGTTCCTTAGTCTTCTAAAACATGGACTTCAATGATATCAAGGATCAAGGATCTGAGCTAGAAGGTATATTACATCCTTTTGTGGTTAAATATGCCAGTAACACCATAAGAATGTGTTATTTTAAATTGCATTGATGACATAATATGTGCGTAATCATATAACCTGATTTGCATGCAATAGTCCAAGCTATGTCTGTTGTCCCAGTATAATTGCTAATAACACCCTGTTTCAGCTTTGAAAGTTTGCTGGTTTGGATGATAAGTGATATTGTGGCCCTTGTCACAGGGTAGTGTTCCTCAGAAATACTGTTGCTCCATTTCTATCAGGCCGGGAAATTGGTGGATTCTAAGGGTTTCTTTCTTAGTGAGGTACTAGTGTAATATTTGTATTTTCTTAAATATGCATTGCTGTGGCTAGACCTTTTCATTGCTCCATCCTCCAAAAGGTTATCTTTTGATCAAAACAAATAGAATAAAACAAATATAATATCATAAAGAGGTTTGTGGGAAAGTCAATTCCTTTTATCATAAACTTTATGATCATCTGTCAATTTCTACAGAAAAAGCTACTGGAGTTATGATTAGGATTATGTTAATTTTAAAGATAAATTTGGGGAGAATTATTTCAACAATACTAAGTAAATTCATCAACATGGTTTATCCATTTATTTTGGTTTTCTTTAATTTCTCTTAAACAGTTTTGTAGTTTTGGTATATAAGTCTTATTTCTAAATAAATTCTGTTTATTCTTTTTTTTAATAATTATGTTATGTTAGTTCCCATACAGTACATCATTAGTTTTTGATGTAGTGTTCCATGATTCATTGTTTGTGTGTAACACCTAGTGCTCCATGCAATACTGTTTATTCTTTAATATTTTTGATGATTTTTTGAAATTTTTATTTTTTTTAAAGATTTGAGAGAGAGGGAGAGCGAGCGCATGGGGAGGGGAAGAGGGAGAAAGACAGACTCTCAAGCAGATCCCATGCTGTGTGTGGAGCCCCACACAGGGCTTGATCTCATTATTCTGAGATCATGACTGGAGCCAAAATCAAGAGTCAGACACAACCAATTGAGCCACCCAGGTGCCACTGATGGTATTTTAAAGGGACTTAAAAAAAACAAAAAACAGAAACCCTTCTCAGGATTGCTCTATTTGGGGTCTTCTGTGGTTCTGTATAAGTTTTTGGTATCTTTCCCTAATTCAATGAAAAATGCCATTGGGGTTTTGGTAGGGATTGCATTGAATTTGTAGATTTGGGTAGTATGGACATTTTAACATTAGTAATTTTTCCCGTCCATGAACACAGAATATTTTTCCATTTATTTGTGTCTTTAGTTTCTTTCATTGATGTCTTATAGTTTTCAGTGTGCTGGTCTCTCACCTCCTTGGTTAAGTTTATTCCTAGGTATTTTATTCTTTTTGACGTAATTGCAAGTGGAATTATATTCTTAATTTCTCTTTCTGTTAATTCATTACTAGTGTATAGAAACACAACTGATTTTTATATATGGATTTTGCATCCTTCAACTTCATTGATATCATTTATTAGTTTTAAACTTTTTTTGGGGGGGGGAAGAGCCTTTGGGATTTTCTATATATAATACCATGTCATCTGTAAATAGAGACAGTTTACTTCTCCTTTACAAGTTAGAAGGCTTTTATTTCTTTTTCTTGCTCGTTATTCTGACTATGACTTCCAATACTATGTTAAATAAAAGTGGGGTTATTGAACATCTTTGTCTTGCTTCTGATCTTAGAAGAAAAGCTCAGCTTTTCACCATTGATTTTGATATTGTCTGTGGGCTTGACATATGTGGACTTTATTATTTTGAGGTATGTTCCCTCTATACTCACTCAGTTGAGAGTTTTTATCAGGAATCAATGTTACTTTGTCAGTTTTTTTAATGGATCTGTTGAGATGGTTACATGAATTTGTCCTTCATTCTGTCAATGTGATGTATCATATGATTGATTTGTGAGTGTTAAACTGTACTTGCATCACCGGAATAAATCCCACTTGATCATGGTATATTATTCTTTCTTTTTTATATTTAATTTTACTTTTTCAGTGTTCCGAGATTAATTCTTTATTCACCGCACCCAGTGCTCCATGCAATATGCACCCTCCTTGATACCCACCACCAGGCTCACCCAATCCCTACCCTCCCTCCCCTCCAAAACCCTCAGTTTGTTTCTCAGAGTCTACAGTCTCTCATGGTTCGTCTCCCCTCTGACTTCCCCCAACTCCCTTCTCTTCTCCTTCTGATGTCCTCTATGCTATTCCTTACACTCCACAAGTAAGTTAAACCATATGATAATTGACTCTCTCTGCTTGACTTATTTCACTCAGCATAATCTCCTCCAGTCCTGTCCATGTTGATACAAAAGTTGGGTATTCATCCTTTCTGATGGAAGCATAATATTCCATTGTATATATGGTATATTATTCTTTTAGTGTATGGTTGAACTCAGTTTGCTAATATTTTGTTAAAGATTTTGCCTGTTTGATATTTAATTGATTTATTATTTCCTTTCTTTCTTTCTTGTATACCAGTTACATGTGTGTTTTTTTCTCCAGGTGTTGATTCTTTATCACTTTTATTCTATTGTTGAAACTTTTCAGTGGATTTTAAAATTTCTGCCATTATACTTTTCAGTTCTAGAATTTCCATTTTGTTCTTCTTATAGTTTTTATTTCTTAACTGAAATTTGGAATCTTTTCTTTCCTCATGAGCATATTCTCTTTTATTTCATTTAGGCAGTTATAAGTAGTTGCTTAATCACCCTTTCTGGTAATTTCAACCTTTAGGATATCTCAGGATTAGTTTCCATTGATTGCCTTTTTATCTTTTTTTTTTTTTTTATGATTTATTTATTTATTTATTTATTTATTTGATGGAGAGAGAGAGAGAGATCACAAGTAGGCAGAGAGGCAGGCAGAGAGAGAGGAAGGGAAGCAGGCTCCCTGCTGAGCAGAGAGCCTGATGCGGGTCTTGGTCCCAGCACGCTGGGATCAGGACCTGAGCCGAAGGCAGATGCTTAACCAGCTGAGCCACCCAGACTCCCAAGATTGCCTTTTCATCTTGAGAGTGGGTCACACATTCCTGCTTCTTCATTTTTTAAAAAGATTTTATTTATTTATTTGACACAGAGAGAGATCACAAGTAGGCAGAGAGGTAGGCAGAGAGGCAGGAAGGGAAGCAGGCTCCCTGCCGAGCAGAGAGCCCAATGCAGGATTCGATCCCAGGACCCTGAGGTCATGACCTGAGCCGAAGGCAGAGGCTTAATCCACTGAGCCACCCAGGCACCCTTCCTGATTCTTTATATGTTGAATAATTCTGGATTGTAGCCTGGACATTGTAAATGTGATAATGTGGAAGCTCTGAAACCCATTAAATTCCTCTGAATAGTTTTGATTTTTTGGTTTTAAAATAAACCTGGCTTGACTTAAACTGCTAATTTAGTCTTTTTGTTAATAGTTCACATCTTAGTTCAAGATTTTTGACTTTTCTCTTAGGTTGGGCTGTGCATACAAGGCACAGGGGTCAGTCAGAGAACTGGACCAAGATTTTTACAGAGAATCTGATGTTTCCTCTTTTGTATTTTCCCCTTTCTGGAGTTCCTCCTGACTTTACACTAGCTGTGTTTTCCCTGAACTCTGAGGTTTGTCCAGAAGGACTGCCAGTTTATTATCAGAGTTTATACCACTCCATGCAGTGCCTAGTTGAGCCAGTAGGCATAAAAAATTTGAAACTTACACTAAAACATCACTTCTCCAAAGTGATTTTTTTTTTTAGATTTTTATTTATTTGACAGAGATCACAAGTAGGTAGAGAAGCAGGCAGAGAGAGAGGGAGAAGCAGGCTCCCCCCTGAGAAGAGAGCCCAATGCAGGGCTCGATCCCAGGACCCTGGGGCCATGACCTGAGCCGAAGGCAGAGGCTTTAACCCACTGAGCCACCCAGGCGCCCCTCCAAATTGATTTTTTATAAAAAATTTGTACAAAATTTATCATCTCTGAGATGCTTGAGTTTGATAGGAGCTTATTCAGCCATAGTGAAAGCAGTAGAAATCAGAAGTTCCTCCTTCACATTTTATGACTAGATTGTTCATACCTCTTGTATTCTCTGATCATATTTATGTTTCTTTTTTTCCTTAAAATTTTATTTAAATTCTAGTTCATTAATGTATAGTGTAATATTGGTTTCAGGTATAGAATTTAGTGATTCATCACTTACATTTAACACCCAGTGCTCATCACAATGCCCTCCTTAATGACCATCACCCATTGAGCCCACCCCCACCCACCTCCCTCCACCAACCCTCAGTTTGTTTTCTATCATTAAGAGTCTCATACAAACTGAGGGTTACTGAAGTGGAGGGGGGTAGGAGGGATGGGATGGCTGGGTGATGGACATTGGTGGAGGGTATATGCTATGGTGAGCACTATGAATTGTGTAAGACTGATGAATCACTGACCTGTACCCCTGAAACAAATAACACATTCTATGTTTGAAAAAAGAGTCTCATATGGTTTATTTCCCTCTCTCTCTTCTCCCCTTCCCATATGTTCATCTTTTTTGTTTCTTAAATTCCATATATGAGTAAAATCATGTAGTATTTGTCTTTCTCTGACTGACCTGTTTCACATAGCACAATACACTTTAGCTCTATCCATGTCATTGCAAATGGCAAGATTTCATTCTTTTGATGGCCAAGTAATACTCCATTTTGTGTGTGTGTGTGTGTGTGTGTGTGTGTGTGTACCACTTCTTCTTTACCCATTCATTAGCTGATATTTGGGCTGTTTCCATAATTTGGCTGTTGTTGATAATGCAGCTATAAACACTGGGTGCAGGTGCCCTTTCGAAGTATCTATGTACCCTTTGGATAAATACCTGATAGTGCAATGGTTGGATGATAGGGTAGTTCTATTTTTAACTTCTTTGAGGAATCTCCATACTGTTTTCCACATTGGCTGCACCAGTTTGCATTCCCACCAACAGTGTAAGAGGGTTCTCCTTTCTTTACATTTTTGCCAACACCTGTTGTTTCTTGTGTTGTTGATTGTAGCCATTCTGACTGGTGTGAGATTTTATCTCGTCATGGTTTTGATTTGTATTTCCTTGAGGATGAGTGATGTTGTGTATCTTTTCATGTGTCTGTTAGCCATCTGGATGTCTTCTTTGGAAAAATGTCTATTCATGTCTTCTTCTCATTTATTAATTGGATTATTTGTGTTTTGGGTCTTGAGTTTGATAAGTTCTTCATATATTTTGGATACTAACCCTTTATCACGTCATTTGCAAATATCTTCTTCCATTCCATAGTTTGCCTTTCAGTTTTGTTGATTGTTTCCTTCACTGTACAGAAGCTTTTTATTTTGATGAAGCCCCAGTAGTTCATTTTTGCTTTTGTTTCCCTTGCCTCTGGAGATATGTCTAGTAAGAAGTTGTTATGGCTGAGGTCAAAGAGGTTTCTGCCTGTGTTCTCCTCTAGGATTTTGATGGTTTTCTGTCTCACATTTAGGTCTTTCATCTGTATTGAATTTATTTGTTCATATGATGTAAAAAAGTGGTCCAGCTTTCATTCTTCTACATGTTGCTCTCCAGGTTTTTCAACACCATTTGTTAAAGAGACTGTCATTTTTCCATTGGATATTCCTGTTTTTCGAAGATTGATTGACCATATAGTTGTGGGTCCATTTCTGGGTTTTTCTGTTATGTTCCATTGACCTACATATCTGTTCCAGTGCCAGTACCATGCAGTTTTGTTGATTACAACTTTGTAATATAACTTGAAGTCTGAAATTGTGATGCCTCCTGCTCTTCTTCTTCTTCGTCTTTTTTTTTTTTTTTTTTCAGGATTGCTTTGGCTATTCAAGGTCTTTTGTGGTTCCATACAAAATTTTAGGATTGTTTCTTCTAGCTCTGTGAAAATACTATTGATATATTGATAGGGATTGGATTAAATGTGTAGATTGTTTTTGGTCGTATAGATATTTTATCAATATTTGTTCTTCCAATCCATGAGCATGGAAAATTTTACCATTTCTTTGTGTCATCTTCAGTTTCTCTCACAAGTGTTCTATAGTTACCAGAGTACAACATTGTTTCTTAATTTACCTCAGAAACAAGTAATGCTGATATTTGGAATGGAGAATATGCTACAATGAATAAGGAATTTGTAATTCTCCAAGGTGAGAGATGAGCATACCATAGGGTTAAATAATATGGAATAACTCAGTAGTCTGATTTGATATGATTATCCTATTGAGGGTTAAATAGGGCTTTGTGTGAAGGTTCATGGAAGAGATTCACTAAATTTTGTTATCTTTTTTCTATTTGACTTTTAGTCTCTTTCTACCCTTAGTATAGCCCTAGTCCATTATTTCCTTGATTAGATAAAATGAAGGCTTACTTTCAGAGTTCCCTTCCTCTAGCTACATCATCCCCTTTGATCACTTTTTGCTAATGCTCCCTCCTTTTTGTACCTTATTCAAATATAACCATTTAGGACTCCATGATTAATTACCTTATTTTCCAGAACTCAGAAAACAAATGAAGAAGGTAAGTAATGGAATGAGAAGTAATATTTAAATAATACATACATATGTAAAATGTGCTAGGTAACTAGATAATTTATATATACTATTTTTAAGTTCCTTTTCATTAATGAATACTGGTGGAAAGTACAATATATGATTGTCCCTTACTGTCTCATTCAAATATAGACACCCAGAAATTCTTTCTTAATGTCCTATTTTCAAGAAAACAGAGAGCAAATGAGGAAGACAATAGATGGATAGACAGTGTTATTTAAGAACTGCATAATATATACTATGTGGTGTGCTAGGCATCATATAATATTCTAAAATTATTTTCATTAATTAATAACAATATTATTGATGTTAATGTTGCTTTCATTTTTGTATTGATTATGTCTCTTGTTTTTCGACAGTGTATGTGCGTGGTAGGGGCTGGGGATTCAGTGCTGCCTATTACATTGTTCCTACTTTCAAGGATTAGCTTCAGATGGCTTTGTTATGTAGATAAGAAAATTTAGGCCCATACATAGTTCTTAAATGGCAGCTAAAAGTTAAGTCCATTTTCGGCCTATATTTTCCATGTTAATTTTGAAATATGTTTGAGGATTAAATTAAATATGAAGTGATAGATCAAAAGGAAACAAAGAACTGTGAGAAGTTCTTAAAAAGTGAAGAAAAGATTGTCTACTACTGATGCTGCCATTGCTCTGAAGGAGAATTACCATTTTGATTCTGAATTTTGATTTTGAATCAGTGTCTTTCCATTTGTGCTGCAAACTGTGTGTGTGTGTGTGTGTGTGTGTGTGTGTGTTTAAAAAATAAAACAAAACAAATAATCTTCATCTTCCAAGGTATTTTGAAACATTCTTTAGAAATATCATCACTCTGTATGTGCAGTTAATTTAAAATTTGTTCTTAAAAATGAAATCTGAGTTTATAGTGCAGAATTGGAGTAGAATAAAACCTGAGACAATTATATCTTACAAAACACCACTGTGTATTACAACTCAATAGTCACACAGAGGAGACATTTTTTGGACCTTTTGAGCATATTTTACTCAGTTCTACTTTTATCATCTCCTATTTTCTCTTACGTTTAAAGATTAGCTGCTGTTTTACAAAAGTATTCAGAATTGTAGTTGGGGATGAAATAATATAATTAAAGCCCATTTCTCTTATTTCCCTAACTGGTATTTCAGATATTTGGACTTGTAATTTTACATTCTTTTTCCATTTCAACAGTTAATGATTGCCCACTATTTTTAATTAACTTGGCATTGTACTTAATATGGAGAAGAGTGAGCCATAGTTCTGCCATTGGGAGCATTTCAGAAGCTAACAAATGGTTATAACATAAAAGAAAAATTGTTGTAGCAGGTAAGGGTCAGGATAGCCTAGAAGAGGTAAGAACTAACTCAATAGAGTTATTGGAAGGCTTTACAGAGGACATAACACTTGACCTATTTCTTCTGTCATTGCTAAGACTTCTCTAGAGAAGGAGAAATCCGACAATGCAGAGGACATAGCATTTGCTATTGTTCTTAGGTGAGAAAGAACATGAAAGAATTGGGTAACTGCAGTGAGTGAAGTACAGTATGTGCAAAGGGAATGGGAGCAGTATAGGCAAGAAACAAGAAGGTGAAATGTGTAGTTGGAAATGTAGTTTGGGTCAAATAAGATCTCTGGGTAAAATGAAAAAGAAACAAGCACAAACAAACATATCAAAAGTATTTAAAAAAAACTACTAAAATATATATTCTATTTGTTGAGTAGCTATATATGTTAGATTTTCTTGGAAAGGCTTAGTTAGTTAATTTTGTTTTGTTTTGTTCCTGTAAGTTGCATTTCTTAGACTACTTAGCCCTACCTTTTAATGAGATCATTGTTATTTTCAGAAAGTGATATAAGTAGACTGGTAAGTTCTGTGATTCTATATATGACCGTCTTTTATTCTCTATATGTTGAAAACCCTTGCCTCAAAATATGTGAGTTTCTTCTTTTTTTTATGTTTATGTTATCTTCTTTTGTGCCTGAACTCAAGCATATCAGTTTCTCGTCGTTTTCTCCAGAACCAGTGTCTACTCATTAATTTTCCCATAGCACCAGGCACTTCCTTATTTCTCAGGTTATAGATGATAGGATTCAGCATGGGGTTAACTACCCCATAGGAAAGGGTAATAAGTTTGTCTGAAGTCACTGTCTTTGGACTTTAGCTTCATGTACATGAAGAGGACTGACTTATAAGATATAGTCACCTCTTATGTGGAAAAGATGTTTTTTCTTCCTTTAGCTGAAATAATTTTCAGTACAACATAGATGATGAAAATAGGGTAAATAGAGGGGTGCCTGTGTGGCTCAGTTGGTTAAGCAACTAGCCTTCGGCTCAGGTCATGATCCTGGAGTCCCAGAATGGAGTCCTGCATAGGTCTCCCTGCTCAGCAAGGAGTCTACTTCTCCCTCTGACCCTTTCCCTTCTCATGCTCTCTATCTCTCACACACACTCTCTGTCTCTCAAGTAAATAAATAAAATCTTTAAAAAAAAGAAAAAAATATGGTAAATAGAAATTAGAAGGAATGAAGCAAATGAAAATATTACATTGCCCAACATTATTATACTCTTATTCAAGAAAACACTGGTTCAGGCCAGTTTTATTCAAGTCAGTATTGCACACAAAATGATTAATGACATTTTTTCCATGAAGGAAAACTCTTTTTTTTTTTTTAAAGATTTTATTCATTTATTTGACAGACAGAGGTCACAAGCAGGCAGAGAGGCAGGCACAGAGAGAGAGAGGGGGAGGAAGCAGGCTCCCCGCTGAGCAGAGAGCCCGACGTGGGGCTCGATCCCAGAGCCCTGAGATCATGACCTGAGCCGAAGGCAGAGGCCTAACCCACTGAGCCACCCAGGTGCCCCGAAGGAAAATTCTTAATGTGAGTACATTTTGTGTCATTCCATTGAAAAAGCCTAATATCCAGGAGATAGCTGCCAGCTAAACACAAAGTGCCTTGTTTATGATGATGCGCAATTTCAGAGATTTGCTGATGACCATGTAGAAGCCATATGATTTCACTGCCAGGAACACACACTCTGTGGATAGACATTTATGTAATACAACCTGTGAATGAGAGTTTTGTTTTGTTTTGTTTTGTTTTGTTTTATGGTAGCAAGTTTGTCAGCATAGAGGGCACAAAAGAGGATGCATACCAGATACTCACAAGGAAGAGGCATATGGAGGCAGGCTTCTAGGAGGGTTAAGATGACCAAAGTACTGTTCTCTGGGAGGATCGTCAAATATACTCCTAACCAAATGACAAAAAGGAATTTTTTCAGTTCATTTGTACTCATCAGTACTCATAAAGATCTCTCAGAATGTACTCAATTTCAGTTGTCCAATTGGTCCTCTCCATTTTCCTTTTTCATACCTGAAATAAGCCAGAAAAAGAAACAGCATATAAGTTAAATATGTGGTCCCATATTATATAGAGTAAAAGGTAAGTGGGGTAGGACATCCAACAAATATGTGAGCGCCACCTAGCCTAGTGGTAACAGCAGTGGGATTAGCTCATGGGATTCCTCTTCTAGTTCAAAAAGCAGCTGACTCACTTGGGCAACTTATTAAAAATGCAGGCTTCTGTGTTCTATTTTCTGAGATTGTGATGCACAAGGTCTGAGGCAGGAAAGAGTGATTTGCATTTTAACAAACATCTGCTATTTCTAATGCAGTCAATCCATAAACTCCACTTAAAAATCAATATTTTAGAGAAAACATGCTTTATTTTTCTCAACAAAGATTTATTTGATTGTACAGTACAACAGTCACTAAAAATATCATTTGTTTAGAGTTTTATAGTTTGCAAATGTGTTCAAACATATTACTTATTTTATTATCACTATAATTCTCTGAGGAAAATGAAATCCAGAGAGAAGAAATTTATGTAAAATTGTTAAGTGAATAAGCTGTTATTGAAATCTGTTTTTTTCTGATCTTAAATCTCTATGTATTTCTTAACTACACTTTATTTTCATCCAAAAATTCTTTTTTTTTTGTCTGATTGCTATGACTAGAACTTCCAGTACTATATTAAATAACAGTGGTAAGAATGGACATCCTTGTCTTGTTCCTGACTGTAGAGGAAAAACTCTCAGTTTTTTCCCCATTTGAGGATGATATTAGCTGTGGGTTTTTCCTGGCATTTCTTATGTTGAAGTATGTTCCCTCTAAACCTACTTTGTTGAGGGTTTCTATCATGAATGAATGTTGTACTTTGTCAAATGTTTTTTCTCTGTCTATTGAAATGATCATATGGTTCTATCCTTTATTAATGTGGTGTGTCATGTTGATTGATCTGCAAATATTGAACTACCCTTGCATCTCAGGAATAAATCCCACATGATTGTGGTGAATGATTTTTTAATGTATTGTTGGATTTGGTTTTCTAGTATTTTTATTGAGAATTTTTGCATCCATGTTCATCAGGGATATTGGCCCGTAGTTCTCTTTTTTTTAGTGGAATGTTTATCTGGTTTTTGCAACATGGTAATGCTGGTCTCATTGAATGAATTTGGAACTTTTCCTTCCTTTTCTAATTTTTGGAATATTTGAGAAGAGTAGGTATTAAATGTCTGGTAGTGTGGTACCTGGATGGCTCAATTGGTTAAGCATCCAACTCTTGATTTTGGCTTGAGTCATGATCTCAGAGTTGTGGGATTGAGACTTCCTCAGGCTCTGTGCTCAGTGGGGAGTCCACTTGAGACTGTCTCTCCATCTCCTTCTACCTCTCCCTCTGCTCTCTCTCTTTCTAAAACAAATAAATAAAATCTTTTTTTATTATGTTCAGATAGCCCACATATAGTGCATCATTAGTTTTTGATGTAGTGTTCAGTGATTCTTTAGTTGCATATAACACCCAGTGCTTATCACAACACATGCCCTCCTTAATACCCATCACCCAGTTATCCCATCTCCCCCTTCTGTAACCCTCAGTTTGGTTCCTGGAGTCCAGAGTCTCTCATGGTTTTTCTCCCTCTCCGATTTCTTTCCCATTCAGTTTTCCCTCCCTTCCCTATGGCTCTCCATGTTATTCCTTATGTTCCACATGTTAGTGAAATCATATGATAATTATCTTTCTCTGCTTAACTTATTTCACTTAGCATAATCCACCCCCCCCCCAGTTCCATCCATGTTGATGGATATGGTAGGTATTCATCCTTCCTGATGGCTGAGTAATATTCCATTGTATATATGAACCACATCTTCTTTATCTATTCATCTGTTGAAAGACATCTCAGCTCCAAATCTTAAAAAATGGTAGAATTCCACTGGGAAGCCATTTGGCCTTGGACTTGTTTCTTGGGAGTCTTTTGATTACTGACTCTATTTCTTTGCTGGTTATCAGTATTTTCAAATTTTCTATTTCTTCTGTTTCAACTTTGGTAGTTTATGTTTCTAGGAATTTATTCATTTCTTCTAGGTTGTCCAATTTATTCACATGCCATTTTTCATAATATTCTCTTATAATTGTTTGAATTTCTGCAGTGTTGGTTATTATTTCTTCTCTCTTATTTATCATTCCATTTATTCAGATCCTTTCTCTTTTCTTTTTTTTAAATTTTTTAATTTTTTAAAATAAACATATAATGTATTATTAGCCCCAGGGGTACAGGTCTGTGAATCGCCAGGTTTACACACTTCACAGCATTCACAATACCGCGTACCCTCCCCAATGTTCATAACCCAACCACTCTCTCCCTACCCCCCTGCCCCGGACTACCCTCAGTTTGTTTTGTGACATTAAGAGTCTCTTATGGTTTGTCTCTCTCCTGATCCCATCTTGTTTCATTTATTCTTTTCCTACCCCCCAAACCCTCCATGTTGCATCTCCACTTCCTCAATCAGGGAGATCATATGATAGTTGTCTTTCTCCGATTGACTTATTTCACTAAGCATAATACCCTCTAGTTCCATCCACATCATCACAAATGGCAAGATTTCATTTCTTTTGATGGCTGCATAGTATTCCATTGTGTATATATATGCAACATCTTCTTTATCCATTCATCTGTTGATGGACATCTAGGTTCTTTCCATAGTTTGGCTATTGTGGACATTGCTGCTATAAACATTCGGGTGCACGTGCCCCGTCAGATCACTATGTTTGTATCTTTAGGGTAAACACCCAATAGTACAATTGCTGGGTTGTAAGGTAGCTCTATTTGCAACTTCTTGAGGAACCTCCATGCTGTTTTCCAGAGTGGTTGCACCAGCTTGCATGCCCACCAACAGTGTAGGAGGGTTCCCCTTTCTCTGCATCCTTGCCAGCATCTATAATTTCCTGACTTGTTAATTTTAGCTATTCTGACTGGTATGAGGTGGTTATCTCATTGTGGTTTTGATTTGTATTTCCCTGATGCCAAATGATGTGGAGCACTTTTTCATGTGTTTGTTGGCCATCTGGATGTCTTCTTTGCAGAAATCTCTGTTCTTTCCTCTGCCCATTTCTTGATTGGATTATTTGTTCTCTGGGTGTTGAGTTTGATAAGCTCTTTATAGATTTTGGATACTAGCCCTTTATCTGACATGTCATTTGCAAATATCTTCTCCCATTCTGTTGGTTGTCTCTTGGTTTTGTTGACTGTTTCCTTTGCTGTGCAAAAGCTTTTGATCTTGATGAAGTCCCAATAGTTCATTTTTGCCCTTGCTTCCCTTGCCTTTGGCGATGTTTCTAGGAAGAAGTTGCTGCAACTGAGGTCTAAGAGGTTGCTGCCTGTGTTTTCCTTAAGGATTTTGATGGATTCCTGTCTCACATGGAGGTCGTTCATCCATTTTGAGTCTATTTTGTATGTGATGTAAGGAAATGGTCCAGGTTCATTCATCTGCATGTGGCTGTCCAATTTTTTCAACACCATTTGTTGAAGAGACTGTCCTTTTTTCATTGAACATTCTTTCCAACTTTGTCGAAGATTACTTGACCATAGAGCTGAGGGTCCATTTCTGGGCTCTGTATTCTGTTCCATTGATCTATGTGTCTGTTTTTGTGCCATTACCATACTGTCTTGATGCTTAAAGCTTTGTCATAGAGCTTGAAGTCAGGAATTGTGATGCCACCAGCTTTACTTTTCTTTTTCAACACTCCTCTGGCTCTTCAGTGTCTTTTGTGGTTCCATACATATTTTAGGATTATTTGTTCCATTTCTTTGAAAAAAGTTGATGGTATTTTGATAGAGATTGTATTAAATGTGTAGATTGCACTAGGTAGCATAGCCATCTTCACAATATATGTTCTTCCAATCCATGAGCATGGAACATTTTTCCATTTCTTTGTGTCTTCCTCAATTTCTTTCATGAGTATTCTACACTTTTCTGAGTACAGATTCTTTGCCTTTTTGGTTACATTTGTTCCTAGGTATCTTATGGTTTTGGGTGCAATTGTAAAGGTGATCGACTCCTTAATTTCTCTTTCTTCTCTCTCATTGTTAGTTTATAGAAATGCCATTGATTTCTGTGCATTGATTTTATATCCTGCCACTTTACTGAATTCTTGTATGAGTTCTAGCAGTTTTAGGGTGGAGTCTTTTGGGTTTTCCACAAAAAGCATCATATCATGTGCAAAGAGTGAGTGTTTGACTTCTTTGCTGATTTCGATACCTTTAATTTCTTTTTGTTGTCTGATTGCTGAGGCTAGGACTTCTAGTACTATGTTGAATAGCAGTGGTGATAATAGACATCCCTGCTGTGTTCCTGACCTTAGCAGAAAACCTCTCAGTTTTTCTCCATTGAGAATGATATTTACGGTGTGTTTTTCATAGATGGCTTTGATGATATTGAGGTATGTGCCCTCTATCCCTACACTTTGAGGCGTTTTGATCAGGAAAGGATGCTGTACTTTGTCAAATGCTTTTTCAGCATCTATTGAGAGTATCATATTGTTTTTGTTCTTTCTTTTATTAATGTATTGTATCACATTGATTGATTTGTGGATATTGAACCAACCTTGCAGCCCTGGAATAAATCTCACTTGGTCATGGTGAATAATCCTTTTAATGTACTGTTAGATCCTATTGGCTAGTATTTTGGTGAGAATTTTTGCATCTGTGTTCACTGAGGATATTGGTCTGTAATCCTGGTTTTGGGATCAAGGTGATGCTGGCCTCATAAAATGAGTTTGGAAGTTTTCCTTCCATTTTTATTTTTTGGAACAGTTTCAGGAGAATAAGAATTAATTATTCTTTAAATGTTTGGTAGAATTCCCTGGGAAGCCGTCTGACCCTGGGCTTTTGTTTGTTTGGAGATTTTTGATGACTGTTTCAATCTCCTTACTGGTTATGGGTCTCTTCAGGTTTTCTATTTCTTCCTGGTTCAGTTGTGGTAGTTTTTATGTCTCTAGGAATGCATCCATTTCTTCCAGATTGTCAAATTTGTTGCCGTAGAGTTGCTCATAAGATGTCCTTATAATTGTTTGTATTTCTTTGGTGTTGGTTGTGATCTCTCCTCTTTCATTCATGATTTTATTTATTTGGGTCCTTTCTCTTTTCTTTTTGATAACTCTGGCCAGGGGTTTATCAATCTTATTAATTCTTTCAAAGAACCAGCTCCTAGTTTCGTTGACTTGTTCTATTGTTCTTTTGGTTTCTACTTCATTGATTTCTGCTCTGATCTTTATTATTTCTCTTCTCCTGCTGGGTTTAGACTTTCTTTGTTCTTTCTCCAGCTCCTTTAGGTGTAGGTTTAGGTAGTGTATTTGAGACCTTTCTTGTTTTTTTGAGAAAGGCTTGTATCGCTGTATATTTTCCTCTCAGGACTGCCTTTACTGTGTCCCACAGATTTTGAACCATTGTATTTTCATTATCTTTTTTTTCCATGAGTTTTTTTTTCAATTCTTCTTTAATTTCCTGGTTGACCCATTCATTCTTTAGAAGGATGCTGTTTAGTCTCCATATATTTGGGTTCTTTCCAGCTTTCCTCTTGTGGTTGAGTTCTAGCTTCAGAGCATTGTGGTCTGAAAATATGCAGGGAATGATCCCAATCTTTTGATACCAGTTGAGACCTGATTTATGACCCAGGATGTGGTCTATTCTGGAGAATGTTCCATGTGCACTAGAGAAGAATGTGTTTTCTGTTGCTTTGGGATGGAATGTTCTGAGTATATCTGTGGTGTCCATCTGGTCCAGTGTGTCATTTAAGGCCTTTATTTCCTTGTTGATCTTTTGCTTGGATGATCTGTCCACTTTCAGTGAGGGGAGTGTTCAAGTCCCCTACTATTATTGTATTATTGTTGATGTGTTTCTTTGATTTTATTATTAATTGGTTTATATAGTTGGCTGCTCCCATGTTAGGGGAATAGATATTTAAAATTGTTAGGTCTTCTTGTTGGACAAACCCTTTGATTATGATATAGTGTCCTTCCTCATCTCTTATTGTAGTCTTTAGCTTAAAATATAATTGCTCTGATATAAGGATTGCCACCCCAGCTTTCTTTTGATGTCCATTAGCATGGTAAATTGTTTTCCACCCCCTCACTTTAAATCTGGAGGTTTCTTTGGGTCTGTAATGAGTATCTTGTAGGCATATTGATGGGTTTTGTTTTTTTATCCATTCTGATACCCTGTGTCTTTTGATTGGGGCATTTAGCCCATTTACATTCAGGGTAACTATTGAGAGATATGAATTTAGTGCCATTGTATTGTCTGTAAGGCGACTGTTACTGTATATTGTCTCTGTTTCTTTCTGATCTACTACTTTTAGGGTCTCTCTTTGCTTAGAGGACCCCTTTCAATATTTTCTGTAGAACTGGTTTGGTGTTTACAAATTCTTTCAGCTTTTGTTTGTCCTGGAAGCTTTTTATCTCTCCTTCTATTTTCAATGACTGCCTAGCTGGATATAGTATTCTTGGCTGCATGCTTTTCTCATTTAGTGCTCTGAATATATCATGCCAGTTCTTTCTGGCCTGCCAGGTCTCTGTGGATAAGTCTGCTGCCAATCTAATATTTTTACCATTGTGTGTTACAGACTTCTTTTCCCGGGCTGCTTTCAGGATTTTCTCTTTGTTGCTAAGACTTGTAAATTTACTATTAGATGACGGGGTGTTGACCTATTCTTATTGATTTTGAGGGGGATTCTCTGCACCTCCTGGATTTTGATGCTTTTTCTCTTTGCCATATTAGGGTAATTCTGTACAATAATTCTCTCCAATATACCTTCTGTTCCCTTCTTTCTTTCTTCTTCTTCTGGAATCCCAATTATTCTAATGTTGTGTCATCTTATGGTGTCACTTATCTCTCAAATTCTCTCCTCATGGTCCAGTATTTGTTTGTCTCTCTTTTGCTTGGCTTCTTTATTCTCTTCCATTTGGTCTTCTATATCACTAATTCTCTCTTCTGCCTCATTTATCCTAGCAGTGGGAGCCTCCATTTCTTATTGCACCTCATTAATAGCTTTTTTGATTTCAACTTGGTTAGATTTTAGTTCTTTTATTTCTCCAGAAAGTGCTTTTATTTCTCCAGACAGGTTTCTCTAATATCTTCCATGCCTTTTTCGAGCCCGGCTAGAACCTTGAGAATCGTCATTCTGAACTCTAGATCTGACATATTACCAATGTCCATATTGATTAGGTCCCTAGCTTTTGGTACTGCCTCTTGTTCTTTTTTTTTTGTGGTAGAGTTTTTCCGTCTTGTCATTTTGTCCAGATGAGAATATATGAAGGAGCAAATAAAATACTAAAAGGGTGGCAAAGACCCCAGGAAAATGTGCTTTAGACAAATCAGAAGAGACCCAAATCATGGCGGGGGGGAGGGGTAAAAAGAAGTTCAGAAAAAAAAAATTAAAAAAGAAAACAAATAAAGAAAAAATATACAAATGAAATATATATATATATATATATATATATATATATATATATATGTATATTTTAGACTGGTGACTAGAACAGGGTCACCCACTTAATTTTGGGAGTATTTTGGTCTCTTAGAAGAAACTACCTCCCAACATTTTAAAGAATGAAAAACATATATAAGGGTAAACACAATGAAGGGATGGAATACTATAAATACTATACTATACTATACTATAAATACTACAAATATAAATACTATACTATACTATAAATATGAAAAAACATTTTTTTTAAATTTCTAAAATTTAAAATTTAAAATCTAAAATTCTAAATTTCTAAAAAAGGCGTTGATAAAAGTTGGTTGGGAGAATAAAGCAAAAGAAAGTGGAGAGAATTTGCTCAGGCTAGAGACTAGAACAAGCCCGGTGCTAGATTTAGGGTATATTTTGTTCTATTAGAAGAAGTAGTACCCCAGATTTTTTAGAAGAAAAAACCTTATGTTTATACAAAAAAATAAAGTTAGATACAATGAAGGAGAAAATATGACTATAATAATGATTATATAATAATAATAATAATAAAAGATTTTTTTTAATGAAAGGTATTGTTAAGATACTCTAGTTTAAAACCATTAAAAAACGGAAAGGGTAAAAGTTAAAAAAAATATAGCAGAAGAAAAGAAAATAAAATTTAAAAAAATTATTTAACTTTGCAAGACTAAAGAATCATCAGGAGAATGCCATGAATTCCATGCTTTGCTTTCTCCTCCTCTGGAATTCTGCTGTTCTCCTTGGTAATTGAACTTGGTCTTGGCTGGATTTCTTGTTGATCATCTGGGGGAGAGGCCTGTTATAGTGATTCTCACGTGTCTGCCCAAAGCGAAATTGCACTGCCCTTACCAGGGGCCAGGCTAAGTATTCCACTCGGGTTCACTTTTGGGAGCTTTTGTTTCCTGAATGCTTTCCGTAGAGTTCCGGAGGATGGGAATGAAAATTGTGGCCTCCCAATCTCTGCCCTGGAGGAGCCGAGAGCTTGGGGCCCCACTCATCAGTGCGCCCTCAGAGAAAAGTGCTCAGTCACTCCTGTCTCCATGGCCTCCGGCTGTGCTCCGAGCTCTGGACACAGCTCTCTGGAGTCTCTGAACCCTGCAGATCCCTGATCTCTTCTGGGGGATTCTCCCCGGATCTTGTGGGGACCCCACTCACAGAGCAGTGGTCTGTGCCACGGATTACGGTTCAAGGTAATCCCGAGCTGAGAGCTCACTCCTCGGCTCTGTCTCTGTAGCTGGCCTCCCCACTCTAATACCTTCGAGCTCTGTGACATTCAGACACCCCTGATCCTTCTGTGACCCTGTGGGACCCGAGGCCATGCTGTCCCCGCGTGGGCTTCACCCCGGTTTAGGCTCTGGAGTGATGTCCTTCAGTGGAGCAGACTTTTAAAAGTCCTGATTTTGTGCTCCATTGCTCTGCTGCTTGCCAGGAGCCGGCCCCTCCCCCCGCATTCTGTCTTCCCATTGCTTTGGATTCACTTCTCCGCCAGTCCTACCTTTCAGAAAGTGGTCGATTTTCTGTTTCTAGAATTGTTGCTCTACTTCTCTTTGATCTCCTTTTGGATTTGTAGGTGGTCAGAATGGTTTGATAAGCTATCTAGCTGATCTCCTGCTACCTGATGTCATCTCAGCCTGCTACTTCTCCGCCATCTTGACTCCTCCTCTCTCTTTTCTTTTTGATAAATCTGGTTATGGGTTACAATTTTATTAATTTATTCAAGGAACCAGCACCTGGTTTCATTGTTCTGGTCTATTTGTTTGTTTGTTTGTTTGTTTTTATATCATTTATTTCTACTCTAATATTTATTATTTCCTTCCTTCTGGCTTTATTTTTTTTTTGTTTGTTTTCCTTTTTCTAGCTCCTTTAGGTGTAAGGTTAGGTTGTTTGAGATTTTTCTTGCTTCTTTTGTAGGCCTGTATTACTGTAAACTTCCCTTTTAGGGTGGCTTTTGCTGCATCTCAGATGTTTTGGATTATTGTGTTTTCATTTTCATTTGTTTCCATTTTTAAAAAATTTTCTCTTTGATTTCTTGGTTCACCCATTCATTGATTAGTATCATGTTATTTAACCCCCATGTATTTGTGGTCTTTTCAAATTTTTTCTTGTGGTTGAATTCTAATTTCATAGCATTTTAGTCAGAATGTGTACACGGTATGACTTCTGTTTTTATGTGTTTGTTGAGGCCTGTTTTGTGACCTAATATGTGATCTATTCTGGAGAATGTTCTATGTGTACTTGAAAAGAATGTGTATTCTGCCGTTTCAGGATGGAATGTTTTGAATATATCTGTTAAGTCCATCTGGTCCGTTGTGTTATTCAAATCCATTGTTTCCTTGTTTATTTTCTGCTTAGTTATATCCACTGATGTGAATGAGGTGTTAAATTTTCAATTATTGTGTTATTATCAATTAATTCCTTTGTGTTTGTTATTGTTTAATATATTTGGGTGCTCCTACTTTGGGTGCATAAATATTTGTAATTGTTATATATTCTTTTTGGATTATCCCTTTTATGACTATATAATCATAATTTTTTGTCCTTTTTTACATTTTTTGTTTTAAATCCTAGTTTTGCTTTCTTTCTTTCTTTTTTTTTTTTTTTTAGATTTTATTTAATTGACAGACAGAAATCACAAGTAGGCAGGGAGGCAGGCAGAGAGAGAGGGGGAGGCAGGCTCCCCACTGAGCAGAGAGCCCAGTGCGGGGCTCAATCCCAGGACCCTGGGATCACGACCCTAGCTGAAGGCAGAGGCTTTAACCCACTCAGCCACCCAGATGTCCTAGTTTTTCTGATATATGTATTGCTACTCCCGCTTTCTTTTGACATATATTTCAGTGATAAATATTTCTCCACCCCCTCTCTTCCAGTCTGCAGGTATCTTTAGATCTAAAATGAGTCTCTTGTGGGCAGCATTATAGCTGGATCTTGTTTTTTATCTATTCTGACACCCTGTGTCTTTTGATGGATATGTTTAGTCTGTTTACGTTCAAAGTGATTATTGATAGATATGCATTTATTGCCATTTTATTACTTGTTTTATCATTGTTTCTAGAGATTTTCTCTGATCCTTTCTTGCCTTTGCCACTTTTGGTCTCTCCTTTGAATTCAAAGAGTGTCCTTTAATGTTTCTTGTAGGGCTGGTTTAATGGTCACAAATTCCTTTAGTTTTTGTTTGTCTGGGAAACTCCAGGTCTTTTCATGTCCTGAATAATAGCCTTGCTGGATAGAGTATTCTATCCAGATATTTTCCATTCAACACTTTTGAGTATATCATGCCACTCTCTTCTGGTTTGCCAAGTTTCTGTTGAGAAGTCTCCAGCTAGCTTTCTGAGTTTTCCCTTGTAAGTTAAGGATTTCTTTTGTTTTGCTGCTTTTTTTCTGTATCAGTCTATTTTGCAAATTTAATTATAACATATCATGGTATTGGCCTCCTTTTGATGATTTTGGTGGGAGTTTTCTGTGCCTCCTGGATCTCCATGTCTTTTTTCTTTCCCAGATTAGGGAAGTTTTCTGCTGTTATTTCTTGAAATAACTTTCTATCCCCTTTTCTCTCTCTTATTATGAATCTCCTATTATATGAATCTTTTCATGTTTGATGGGGTCACTGAATTCTTTAAGTCTATTCTCCTGTTGCATAATTCTTCTTTCTCTCTTTTGTTCGATTTTATTAAATCCAGTATTTTATCTTCTATATCACTAATTCCTTCTTCTGCTTCTTCCAGCCTTCTGTTCATTGCATCAAGCCTGTTTCCAATGTCATTGATTGCATTCTTCATCTCCGGTTGGTTTTTTTTTTTTAACTCTTATCTCTGTGGTAAGGGTCTCTCTGATGTTTTCTGTTCTTTTCTCAAGCCCACTGAATATCTTCATGAATGTTGCTTTAAATTACCCATCAGGCATGTTGCTTATATCTGTTTTGCTTAGATCACTGGATGCAGCCTTATTATTCTTTCAGTTGAGAGAAATTCCTCTTCTTTGGCACTTTGTCTGAGTCTCTGCCTTCTTCCCTGTGTTAGAAAAGCCAATTATGTCTCCTGTTCCTCAAAGGAGTGACCTTATTAAGAACAAGTCATGTAGTGCCCAGGACTGGGCACTTTAAGAAGTGTCTGTAGCATGTGTTGTATACACTCTACTGTTGTGTTTTGGCTGCTCTATCCCTCAGGCCAGTCATCTGCTGACGCTCTACTTGCCTACTCTGGGTAGTGTTTGGCTCTTGGCTTGAATTTGGTGTGTTTTAGCTAAGTGTGCTCTTGTCTGCTTGTGATATGAGTCCCAACACCACCTCCATGAGAACTGAGGCCCTTCAAGACTCTCTAGTGGGGACATGTGGTGTAGGCAGGGGTTTGTGCTGGTCTTCTTGGAGAGAGACCCACTATGCTGGGACTGAGCTGAGTGACTAAGAAGGGCAGTCCTGCCAAAGAGAAGGGGGCTTGGTGTAAGGCAGTTAGACAGCCAATGTCAGTGCTGCACTGCTTCCTGCATGTGACTCTGTGTTTATGTTGAGGGAAAGGGAGGGAAATGGTGCCAGCCAGCTCCTTTGTTCCTAGAGAGGTATCTCTGTGAATGTTGCATCTCAGGGACATGCTCCTAGAAGAGTGAATAATCTCCCCACTGTGCGCCCCAGATGTTCTTCATATCATTATTTCCATGCCATCTTCCCCTGGGCTGTTTTTGCCTGCCTTCTCTCCAGGAGCAGTGCCATCTGGGCTCTAGCCCAGCCAAGCTCAGTGACCTTTAAAACTCTAGGCTTTAAGCCCCACTGGTTGCAAGAACTCATGAAATTCAGGCCCTCTAGTTTTTCCAGTTGATGGGTTTGGGGAAATGTTCTCCTTGTACATTTCCCTATGTGTTCCTTTCTCTCTCATTCTTCTCCATGACCAAGGCTCCTGCCCCTCTGCAGGACCCCCTTATCCTTTTCTTCCCTAAACCACATCTCTGCACTTCCTACCTTCTTCAAGTTGGCCTCTTTTCCCCTTTAGTTGTGGAGTTTTTTCTGTCAGTCTTCAAGTTGATTCTTGGGTATTTAGGAAGATTTGATAGTTACCTAGTTGTGTTTATGGGAAGAAACAAACCCAGGATCCTCCTGTTCCAGTGCCATCTTCCTACCTGTTACCTTTTGAAGTAGTTTCTCATACTTTTCTATTTTGATGGAGGGGTATTATGAAATTATCATAGTACATCCTTGATGGACTGTTTTACAACCACTGAATGATATTTTTGAAGAATTTATTATATATTAATTATTAATTAATTAATTATATATTAATTATATATAAAATTATATATTATTATATATTAATTTATTATATATTAATACAAAAATACTTTTGTTAAAACAGTTACATGAAAGAAATACAAAAACTAGGCTTCAGCATTGTTTGCAAAGCCAAAATCTAACCAGGAAAAGTTGCCATGTGTGATAGATGCTGGAAAGATATATTTAAAGAAAATTAACCATAGTATTTTTTCTGAATTGTCCAAGTTTCTTGAATAAATATAAGTACTTATGGAAAACAGAAAATGTAATTTTAAAGAGAGGAAAAATTGAGATTAGTGCCCAATTATGTTAGAAAGGTTAATTTATAGTAAAAAAATACAAAATCTAAATTTAAAAATTTAAGCAGTGTCTTTAGGTCTGGAGATTACACAGTGAGGCCGAGTTGCACTGCACGCCCATGTTTTGTACATCCTAGGTGATAACAGAAAAGGTAACTATATTTAAAAATATTTTTTTGGTGGGGGGCACTTTAATGATCCATTTGGTTTTATAAAATTATGACCTTTAATGAGATAGTTAAAAAAATAGTAACTAAAACTTTTTTGTCAAAAAATGTAAAAGAATAATTTTATTTTCTTGAAACATTATTCTGATATGATTTACTTCGGTGCTTCACTTAAGTAATGTTGGACATTGGATTTTGAGAATCCCTTATGATTTGATAAGAAAGGAAAAAATGGGTAAAGAACTCTGTTCTTGAGAAGGAAGCTTAGTCACATATTGACAGACCAGGACCTAAGATGTATAGGAAGCAATTCCTTGTGATCAGATCAGTGAACTTCAGAAACAAAGATGTTGGATATCCAGTTTTAACTTGTTTCTGTTCAGTTCTATGATTTTTCCCTATTGTCTTCAGAGCCATAGTCAAAGTCTGTTTTACCTGGGTTAGTGGTATCATGGTAAACAAATTATATTAATTGTTTGGGTGAAGCAGTTCAAGGAAGGGAGAGCACAGCCTTACGAAGTAGAAGTTGGCTGACAATACCTGGGATTTTATACATATATTCACCTTTACGTCCTATTTGTATTAGGTGGTAATTTTATGTCAGTTAAGTTGGGTGATAGGTATATATGTTTAGGTGAATTCTTTTTAAAAAAGTATTTGTTTATTTGAGAGAGAAAGAGAGAGAGGGTGTGTGCATGTGCACACGCAAACGTGAGCAGGCACGCGGCAGGGTTGACCCTAGGACCTGAGCGGTAACTAAGAGTCAGAGGCTCAATTGACTGAGCCACCTGGGTGTCCCTGTTTAGATGAATTCTTTGGAGATGCTTTCAGTATGAAGTGGGGTTGAGTTACAAATTAAGTTGTAGAGTTGCAGTAAGAAAACTGAATAGCTCAGTGGCTTCTAGGTTTCTTTGAATGGTTGCAAAATTTCTAAATTCGTGAATTTCAAAATGCCACTCATATTCACATAAGTTTAGAAAATTCTGATTTTCAACTTCAGTAATTTTTTTATTATTTTGTACAATAAAACACTTTCCCCCTTCACTCATTAATTAAAGAAGTAAGAATCAAATGACTTAATATATATATAAATCTTAAAATAATGCCTGGAGGGGTGCCTGGATGGCTCAGTGGGTTAAAGCTTCTGCCTTCAGCTCAGGTTATGATCCCAGGGTCCTGGGATTGAGCCTGTGTTGGGCTTTCTCTGCTCAGCGGGGAGCCTGCTTCCCTTCCTCTCTCTCTCTGCCTGTCTCTCTGCCTACTTGTGATCTCTGTCTATCAAATAAATAAATAAAATCTTTAAAAAAAAACAATGCCTGGAAATTTATAAGTTTTTACTCTTACTATTAATAATGAAGAGCTAATGTAGCTAAATGAAGTGTTTCTGATATATATCAATAAGACATTGTAGGATGAACAAAGGTATAGACAAAGCCACTGGAATATATTTGGGTTAAGGATTTCAGCAGTATATGATAATACAGAAGGGGTTAAGACACATCCTGATTGGTTATTTGAAATACAGTATGAATCTAATATAATTAAGTCTTTAGGGAATTCTTGAAGTTTTCAAAAGTTTTGAACATCTTTCCCCTGAAGCAATTTAAAGCTATAGCTTAGAAAAATGCACAAGTCCCTTAGAGCATGAAATATTTAAATTGCCTTCCTGAGCCCAGAGAAAATTCTTTAGAGGAATTCCTGAGTCTTCACAATAGGGCAAAGTGGGCTTGAAGGACAAATGAAATCTTCCATATTCTCGGACAAATGAAATCTTCCATATTCTCAAACACTGATTTTTATCTTACTTTTGAGCTAGCACAGCCAAAATGCACTACCTTTGTAATCAATCACGTTTGGCTGTAATGTATAGTTTTTTTAAAGCAGTTTTCAGTAGTACCCTTTCCATCAATGTTTTCCATCAATAAGGCCTGTGACATTATGATTCTCAGTTGCAGTACCTTCAGACATTCTTCAACCTCATGGAAAATTTTGACAACAGGCTGCAAAGAGAAGATCAAGGCAAAACAATCTGCTGTGTGTTACAACCTAGGTGGTTGCATTCGATCTTCCATTTAGAGGTAATTGCTGAAAACATTCTAATAAAACAAATTCAAGGGGATGTCAGTCCAATGAACTGTGTTGAAATAGCCATGTGTTTGTAAGAATATTTCTTACTATAAAGAGTCTAGAGAATAGGAATAAAAAAAAATCCAAGAGGATTTTCTTTGATATAGTGAGAAAATGGAGGCAAAATTTAAAAATACAACCAAAAGAATAATTTGAATATCAAAAACGGTAGATATTTAGGTCTAGAATTCATTTTCCTTGAAATAAGAATTCATTTACTCAGAAAATAGTTTCCGGGTCTTTGGTTCAATAGTACCTACATATCTAATGGTGTCATTTCCCACTGGTCCAGTGAGCTTGCTGTACAATAGGCAGCAGATTTGTACTCTTGCTCCTGAATGTAAATAAGCTGTGTCACCAGCGTTCAGATTCTGGAACAGTTTACCTCATAGCAGCAATTCAGTTCTCTTTGGTCCTGTTTAGCTTTGTCCAGTGCTAATCATGAACAGACAGACAGTCCCTGTCCTGGAGCCTTTCACTGGTGGTGCTATTTGGAAAACTTACTTCTTCCTGAATATATACTTTGATTTGTGTAAAAAGTAAATGAAGAGGAGCTAAAGTTCTTTAGATAACAGGGAAGAGTTTTGATTTTCATTTTTATAGGAGTATTTGGGGAATTGTTTTAAGTACTTTTAATTTTTTGTTGTTGTTGGTAATGCATTCCTGTGGTAACTTGAGACATCATATTTGTCACACACACACACAAGCTCCTTTAACTTTTTAATGAATGAATTGAAATAGCCTTTTTAAAAACATGTCAACCTGAGTTTCTTACTTTAAGTGGTGCTGGCCTTTGCTATGGGGGCATAACACTCTTCATTACAATGTGACTAGCATTTGATATAACATCCATCTGTGTCATGAAAATTTTCATTTGTGTGATGAAAATTAATAGGTTCACTTCTATTGTTTATAGAACTTTTTTTGTAGAAACATTAACTCTAGTGCACATATGCATGTCAGTAAAAGTCTCAATTTCATTAAAAAAAAGTACATGTTTGCTTCAATAGACAAAGTGAACTTGCAGAGTGAAATTGCTTCTTAGTCATCATTTACCAAGGAATTGGGATTTGGCTGGCTAGCATTAAAGAAGGTGAATCTGGGACTCAGAATAAAAGAAGCATGCATCATTAGGGTATAAAAGAATCCATAAAAGATGAAGTTGATTGAAATAAGGGCAAACATAGGATGAAAGAAGTACCCTAATAATGACCAAAGGCAAATATAAGTAGTTAGATGCCAGTTAAAATAGATCCAAAGAATTCAAACCTAAAATCCACACTAAGTTTCCGAATAGGGAAAGATCTTCTACATGTTACATGCCTTTTTGTTTGAGTGAATTAGAGCCTTTGCAATGGATTCTATGTCCACAAGAAAGGAAATTTGTATGTGCGTATGGGAGGGGTGCTATTTGTAAGGAAAATATAAAGGAAATATACTGAGACTTTGTGAGGCAGAGTCTTTGGATGCAAAACGTACTGTTTCTGATCCCTGAGTGATGGCAGTGAATATTTGCCTGAAGTATCAACCCAAGGTAATAGGTGTCAACTGCCCTTTTAGAAAATGACTTTTTGGTCACAGTCTTTCTTTCAATTGAACTTAAACAGGAACTGATTAAAGTGGCAATGAAAAGTTTTTTGCATTAAAAAAATGAGAAGACAAGTCTCAGACTTATAGACAATATATGCAAGTCATATATCCAAAATATTATTCATAGCCAGAATATATGAAGAACTCTCAAAATGCAACAAAAAGAAAATGAACACTCCAATTAAAATGGGCAAGAAATATGAATGACACTTTACTAAAGAGAATATAAGGATGGCAAAAAACCTCCCAAACGTTAGTTATTAGGGAAATGTAGATTAAAATTATGATGAAATGTGGCTATATACCTATTAGAATGGGTAAATATATGTATATGTAAAATACATGTATATTTTACCCATTCTAATAGGTATATATATATATATGTATATATATATATATATATATATGAAAAGCAACTATAACTCCCATACATTTCTGGTAGGAATGCAAAAATGATAACAGCTACTCTGGAATACTGGCAGTTTCTTATAAACTTAAATATGCACGATTCTTTATCCAATGTGCCATTCTGAAATTTACCCTAGAGAAATGAAAATTTATGTTCGGGTATAAATTTTATAACAGCTTTATTCATAATTGCCAAAAACTGGAAACAACTCAAATGTCCTTTAACAGGTGAATAAAGAAACTCCAATACATCCATACAGTGGAATGCTACTCAGCAATTAAATCCTGGATGGAGCTCAAAAGCTTTATGCTAAGGAAAAGAGGCCAGAGACCGGTGGCTCATATGGTTCCTTTAATATGATATTCTGGAAAAGGTAAAACTGTAGAATAAAAAGCACTTTAGTCTTTGCAAGATTTATGAGTAGATGAAAGGAGGGACTAACAAGGGATAGCACAAAGGAGTGTTTAGGGTGATAGACAAGTTCTGTGTTCTGATTTTGGCAATAGTTACATAAATCTATACATGTTTTAAAATTCATAGAACTATATACTAAAAGAGATAAAATCAATTTTACTATAGATTTTACTGTATGATAATTGTGATTTTGTTCTATCTCCCACCGAAAAAAGGATATTTGTTGTAACAAGAAGACTTCATATAATTGGGTTTTACAGGATTTGTACTTGTTTTTTGGGCAATCACACAGTCAATAAACACTGGTTGGGTTTATTGCTGACCATTGTCCCATCTGATTAACACACTTCTTTCCATTTTTTAATATGCAGTAGGTTATTATTGAGACTTTTTGACTAGGAGTCAGGCTATCTTTACAAGTTAGCTAACCAAATCTCTGATATAATGCATTCCTTATTGCTTTTATAGTTCATAAAACATTTCAGATAATTAGGGGTGACAAGCAGGCTTGAGTTTGGGCCTAGGCTTTGCAACATATTAATTATATAATTTTAGGATTAAACTCTCTTTGGTTAACTTAGATAAATTTCTTACTTTTGAAATGATCATAAGTGTGGGGTTTAAGTGAGCTGATGTGTGAAATCAGCCTCAAAAATTGCTGGTCCAGAATGGTGAATACAATAGATTCTTATTCATACTTCACTTCCTAGCTGTTTATTTCACTTCTTTACTTTTTCTCTCTTCTTCCCCTTTATTTTCTTTCTTCCTTTTCATTGGGTCCATGGCAAATTTTTATATGTGCATTGGTGAACTTGGACTTACTGGAATAAATAAATTATTATGCTTAAAAATTTCTTTGAATTCTTACAGGTAGGAGAAAGTAAAATGGAATGGGAAAATCAAACCATTCTGGTGGAATTCTTTTTAAAGGGGCTTTCTGGTTACCCAAGGCTGGAGCTACTCTTTTTTGTGCTAATCTTAATAATGTATGTTGTCATCCTTCTGGGCAATGGCACCCTTATTTTAATCAGCATCTTGGACTCCCACCTTCATACCCCTATGTACTTCTTCCTGGGGAACCTCTCCTTCTTGGACATCTGCTACACCACCACCTCCATTCCCTCGACGCTGGTGAGCTTCCTCTCAGAGAGAAAGACCATCTCCTTCTCTGGCTGCACGGTGCAGATGTTCCTTGGCTTGGCCATGGGGACAACAGAGTGTGTGCTCCTGGGCATGATGGCCTTTGACCGGTATGTGGCTATCTGCTACCCCCTAAGATATCCTGTCATCATGAGCAAGGATTCCTTTGTGCCCATGGCAGCTGGGTCCTGGATCACAGGAGTCATCAACTCTGCAGTACAAACTGTGTTTGTAGTACGATTGCCTTTCTGTAGGAATAACGTCATCAATCACTTCTCCTGTGAAATTCTGGCTGTCATGAAACTGGCCTGTGCTGACATCTCAGGCAATGAGTTCATCATGCTTGTGGCCACAACATTATTCACCTTGATGCCCCTGCTTTTGATTGTCATCTCTTACTCATTAATCATCTCTAGCATCCTCAAGATCCCTACTTCTGAGGGGAGAAGCAAAGCTTTCTCCACCTGCTCAGCCCACCTGACTGTGGTGATAATATTCTATGGAACCATTCTCTTCATGTACATGAAGCCCAAGTCTAAAGAGACACTTAATTCAGATGACTTGGATGCTACTGACAAACTTATATCTATGTTCTATGGGGTTATGACTCCCATGATGAATCCTATAATCTATAGTCTCAGAAACAAGGATGTGAAGGAGGCAATGAAACATCTATTTAACAGAAGGTTATTTAGCAAGTGAATGGACAAGGTCTTGGATTGTGAACACACTGGACATCGTTGAAACTTTAGAATTACGTTAGAATTTTGGTTAATTTTACTTCTTTTGCACTTTCATATATTATTTAATTTTAATTTAATTTAATTTTTTGATGACAAAGAGCTTTACAATATCATTGCATACTCATTATAGAGAATTTGCAAGATATAGGACAGTAGGGTGAGGAAAATAAAGGGATCACCTATTACTCTAACACTAGGAGATGGCTACTTTCAATCATTTTGAACAATATCTTCCGTGTTCTATATATATTCCGTTTTGGAATTGGATATTACATGTCATTTTATGTCCACTCTTTTCCATAGTCCTATTTCATAGGCATCACTTCATCAAATCTTTGAAAATAAAGAAGAAGCTCTTTTTTTGTGAAAAAAGCAAATCAGAAAAACCCCCAAATACTATACCCACATTCTCCAGTGGAGAGCCTTGTGTTGTAGTTTCACAGTAATCTCAAAATCCTCCTAAGTCTTTAGAGACTATTTTCTTGCTCAATACTTGGAATGTTTTTCCTGTATAACTAAGGGTGCCAAGCATTTGGGACCATCGAGGGAATGGATGAATGGACCTAAGGGTGGAGCCTATGCAATCAATTTGGATATCCTTGTTTCATCTCCTTTCTTTGTTTCAGCTTACATGTTAGCTCTAGCATAAAGAAAATTTTACAAAATTAAAACTGGGTTTAAAAACCAGTCTACTGGTCTAGATAATAATGTGGACAAGTGTTTGGTTGGATGGGGTCATACCCGTGCCCATTTAGAAGAAGCCACATTTCTTTGATATCCTGAGGTCATTCCAATATTTCCCAAAACTCAGAAGAAGCTCTAAGTTCTTGATTTTTGGTGTAGGCCTGTATCAGTGTCTTGTCTCTGTTACTAATAACTTTGTGACCTTAGTAATCTGAGGTCTGAGTAGAAGATTGGGGGATGTCAGACAGGATGTGACATTATCTCGATTTTCCTTGGCTTTCTTCTCACATTTTTGCTCTATTTGAAGAACATTTCTAATTTACAGGAGAGAGAGTATGTGTTCAGGAGTGAGGCACATTCTAGGAAATCCATTTGGCTGGATAAATTTTATATTGATTGAACAGTGAATTCAGAGGATGTTGGGCATTAACGTGTTTTACATAGGCAAACAAATGTTTTTGGGATTTGGGTATATATTAATGTCACTTTTCCAAATTCAGTTTTCATTTTAGTGGCAGGAATACCAGTCATAAACTGTTCTTAATTACCTCCAGCTTCAGTCATAGCTATTCCCAGATTAAATCTGATGACAAAGTCTATGACTATTGATGTATCAGTTTCACACCTTAGTGAAATACACTATAAAAACCTATTAGTTTCCATATACATGCTCATAGGACTTTTTTCTCCTTAAGAATTTCAGGTAGGTGGAAAACCTCTGGAGTCAAGCATATTGTATTTGACCTATAGGCCATCTTGGATACTCAGACTCTACTTTTGTTTTTTTCTCAGAGCCTAAAATCAACTGCTTCCATGCTTTTTGGGGTGACAGATCTAGGTTCTGGTCTTATATCAGACTTACACATTTTTTATAGAAAATTAATTAAAGCAAGTAGAAAATTAAAAAAAAATTATTTATTTGACACAGAGCAAGGGAGAGAGAAAGACAGAGAGCAAGCACAAGCAAGGAAAACAGCAGGCAGTGGAGAAGCAGGCTCCCCACTGAGCAAGGAGCCCAGGGTGGGGCTCCATCCCAGGACCCTGGGATCATGACCTGAGCCAAAGGCAGCCGCTCAACCAACTGAGCCACCCAGGCGTCCCAAGTAGAAATTCTAATATGCATATTTCTTCCCATAGGAAAAGACCAGGAGTGTTTTCTCCCTGTCAGCATTGTAGAATAGAGGTCTGAATGTCTGAAGAAAGGAAAGGCGAGTCATTTGTCTTGAGGTACCCATGTGTTTACATTTGCTGGGCAAATATGTTATCACTACATGTCCTGGAAATTGTCTCGATTCTGAGTCACTTGTCTTTTATACTTCCATAGCACACTAAACCGTCATTTTAGTTGAAGCAGTTATCCCCTTTTATTGAAATCATGTGATTACTTTTTTCTCACTACCTATTGGACAGGTAGAGACTGCGTCTTGGCATTTTTATATTCACAGATATTCTTACTATCATCTTCATTGAGTAGGTGTGCAACAAGTGTCATGTAAACAGAGGTTATCAGAAAATATAAAGCACCAAATAGAAACATGGGTAAAAGACATGAGTACAGAACACATATAAAAGAAAATATTAAAACACACACTCAAGTTAAATATCTCTAGTCATTAAAAATTTCACTTAAAGCAATGATGAGATACTATTTTTAAGTCCTTTAACCAACTGAGCCACCCAGGCGTCCCTTAAGTCCTTTAGATTAGGAAAAAAGAAACCCTAAACTATTTGTCAGTATCCAGTGATGATAAGAGCAAGAGAAAATCAGCCACACTGTAACACTGGTGGGAGCATAAATTAGTGTTACCTTTTAGATTCGTAAGAATCTTCATTTATTTTGATGAAATCAAAGACACAATTTAAATGTTCTGGAATTCTATTTTAACAAAATAATTTGAACTTATTTTGTTAAAATATTTCGTTTATGAAGGAATTTAAAGTTGTTTCCAGAAGTAAAATGAACTTATTTTGATATTTCAGTAATTTGCACTCATTTTGTTAAAAATAAATTTAAAGAGGCTCCTGGGGGGCTGCGTTGTTTAAGCATCTGACTGTTCAATTCGGTGTAGGTCGTAATCTTGAGGTCCTGGGATCAAGCCCAACGTCTGGCTCCACACTCAGTCGGGAGTCTGCTTGAGCTTCTCTCCCTCTCCTTCTGTACCCCCCAATATAGAAATAAATCTTGAAAAAAAATTTAAAAAATAAAAGAAAAAAGATCATTCAGAAGTATCTAGCTTTAAGGTGTCTCATTGGATGCTCAGAAGAGCAAATGATTTTAGCTTGAGTTACTATATTGTTTTTTAATCTTTTTTCTTTTTTTTTTTTTAAGTAGGCTCCATGCCCTGTGCAGAGCCCAGTGTGGGGCTTGAACTCATGACCCTGACATCAAGACCTGGGCTAAGATTAACCGACTGAGTCCCATAGGCCCCCCTATTACATTGTTTTAAAATGAAAATCAGGCTCCTTTCTGAACTATGGTTATCACTACGTTGTTTAAATATAATTTATTTTCAACCTTGTTTTTTAAACCTTTATATATTACCTGACTATATCTTTTCCTTCCTTGCCTAATCTTTTCCCTTCTTCCTTCCTTCAAAAAAAGAAAATTCTTCCTTCTTTTAAGAGTGTGTATTTCTTTTGGAATATTTGCAATGTAAAATATATTTATTAAAAAGTCAACTTTTACTAGAAGCTAAATTATAAAGTGAACTTTAAATTGTGTAGGACATAATCCATTCTTCCAAAATGGTTGTGTGTGAGTGTGCACATGTGTGCGTTTGTGTGTGTTTGTATGTGTGTTTGTATATGTGTAAGAGAGAGGGAGTAAGATGGAAAGTTGAGAGATAATTCAGCTGGGGAAACTTTGATGACAATACATGAGCTCCTTTATGATTTTTGTGTGAAACAAAGTAATAGGCCTCCTGTAATTAGGTCTTTAGGGCTTTATTTCTGCAGTCTCATACATTTTATACATATTTCATTTATGAAGATATTTAATGTTGTAGACAGAGGTTTAGAGCCGTCCTTAGGAACTTTTAAATTGTGTCTTAAAGCATGGAGCTGATTCTTTAGGTATTTGTGGGTCTCCACAATGGGGCAGTGTTTCCACCTAGGCTTCATGGGCAAATTGCCCCGTTCCTAAAATTAACAGCTGTTAATTTTCTTCCTTTTTTTTTTTAAATAGAGGAATCTAATGGTGCTTTATTTGATCTAGAAGAATTTATCTCCATAATCACACTTGTAACAATCATGTTTCTACAAATGTCAAATAATCAAAGAATTCCTATGACAAAATGATTACTCACCAGGAACTGCCTCTTTGGAGCCTCAGCTACTAATGAGGAGTTATAAAGATTGGCTGCAAATAGAAAAGCGATGAAATTATCTGTTGTTGCTGCAACCTGGAAAGATAGGCAGTCTCTGGTTTGAAGGTAAGTTACTGCAAAGACAGGAAACAAACTCATCATCTGTAAGCAAGAATTGGACTGATGGGTTAAAGGTGTCAAGTTTGAAAAATGGAATTTTTTCTTCACTAAGGAGAGACTATTAGAAATAGAGTTTAAGGGTTTATTCATTGAGCTGCAGTGGGGAAGAAAGAGCTTTGAGACCAAAAGAACACTTCTGCATGCAAAAGCCATTGTGCAACAACATACTGAAAGGAATTTGCCCAGCAGGTGTGAATTACTTTTTATTAATGTGTAGCTTTTTAGTGCATTACAAAGTATTTGGACACCATTACCTACTTGAGCTAATTGAGGCTCACTACAGGGTATATGGTAGACTATGTGTTCTGTACTATAAAATGAATAAAAGTCTTCCTTGGTCCCCTAGCAATACTCAGTTCCATTTGGTTCCATCAACAGATAACGAGGTGAACTATATGCCAGGTTCTGTTCTTTATACAGAGATTACATATGAGGAGGATACTATGACCAATTTGGATTTAAAAAAAAACTGAACGTTATAATTTCCTGAGACCTGAAAAAGATAATTTACCAAGACAGCGTGGAGCCAGAAAACGGCCTGCTTGGGCATTATTCTATGCAGTATTGGTGTTTGCATGCAGTATTAGTGACTATTTTGAATATGTGTTTTTCATTCATGAGGTTATAATTGTAAAAGTGAGTAATTTTCTTTTTTTTTATGTTAAGAGGCTTGCTAAAAATGTTAAAATAGTCTTAGTAAAAAAAGTTAATCATGTGTTTTAAGACAAGGAACACCCTGGTATCTTACTAGAGCCCTATTTTTTTGTGGAGTGAATTAAATTTGATATAAGATCTTCTGGATGATTTTTCCTTTTTGGTACCTAATTTGCTAGTTTCCAGAGACTGAGAGTGAGTGTGATAAAGTGTATTAGAATTTGTATGTAGGATGAAAATTATACCATTTGTTAGAATGCTGTGTGTGATCTGATTAAGCTTTTAAACTACACACACCTGATCGTAAAGAAAGAAATGATGACTATTTCAGAGATGTAAAAAGAGTCTAACAGAGGGTAGAAATTAACAAAGAGGCATGAAGGAAACAACTAACAATGGGATTCACTGTTGTACTAATTGAATTACATATACCAGCTCATTTAATCTTATCAACAAATAACAGGGTCTAGGTGTTTTTATCTTCATTCTATAGCTAGGAATGGTGATGATCAGAAACATGCCCAGGACATCTAGTTAATAGGGGGTAGAGAGGGCATTTGAGTTCAGCCTGCTTCCAAGGCCTGCGTTCTTGACAATATTATGAAATGTGCTTGATAGAATACATGGCATTCAGATAGCTAATAGAATTTACAGAGATCATTTTTGTAGGTGTGCATATAATCTCCACTCTTCAAAAATCACTCGTGTATCTAATACTCTTTGGGATCTCAAGTGGTTTGAGACTTAACCCAGAGAATCTGAAAAATTCTTTAAAATGAAAATCTTATAAAAAGTTAAAGAATTTTAAAATCTGGGGAGAAGAGGAGTTTAGAATAGGAAAATCAGATTGGGCTTTGGGCCAAGGAGGCTAATTATGTCCTGAAAAAAAAAAAAAAAAGTTAAGTAGACAAAGGCTTCTGAAAAGGGAGGACTCTTTGGTCATGAGAATGGAACAAGAATAATAGCTAGCATTTACTGAGCTGTAATTTTGTTCCAGGACTTTTACTAGCTCATCAAAGCAATAATGCATTTAATGGAAAGGAAATGACATTGGATAGAAGAATAGGCCCTTAATCAGGTCAAAGAATAGTTTAGAGCCTGATGGTAGGACTGGAGATGGTTATGGGCCTGGAAATCCTAATGATACTAGGTAAAGGGTCCTGAATACTGAGAATGCAACTCTATGTAAAGTATCTTTGAGTCTTCAATTCCCATCCAGTATATAATACTGAACAAGTTAGAACAATTTTCAAACATACAGGGTTGTGTCCTATGGCAGGAGAGAGTTTGGTGTAGTATACCACTAGAAAAGTGAATGAAAGGTGAATCTCAGAAGCTTAAATGTTGTTTATTTTATGAATATATTGCTTATTTTATGAACAAGCAATATAGTCATAAAGTGCCAAAATTTTGAGAAGTACTAAAAGAGGTATCGTATATAGCCTCCTTCCACTCCTGTTAATAAGCTATCCATTTCCTTTTCTAGAGATAACTCTTCTTGTTTATTTTTCTAAAGAGATTCTATGTGTGAGCAAAAATGTGTTTATGTATATGTATCACACATACATATATAATCTTTTTTACACAAATGTTAGTGTGTCATATATATTCTGAACATTACTTTTTCAATCGTTATTTCTTTTTTGAAAAGATTGATTGATAGATTGATTTTAGAGAGAGAGCATATGAAAGTACGTGCAGTGGGGCGGGGGTGGGGGAGGGAGAAAGAATTTGATCCAGACTCTACACTGAGTACAGAGCCCAATGCAGGGCTTGATTCCATGATTCTGAGATCACCACCTGAGCTGAAACCAAGAGTCAGACGCTTAGCTGACTGAGCCACCCAGGTGCCCCTCCACTTAATATTTCTTAAAGATCTTTCCACATCAATACACAAAAAGCCCCATGTTCTTTGTGACAGCAGAATAGTATTGCATTATTTCTATGTCCCCTTTTCCTGGGCATTTGAATTTTTTATGCATCTATTAATACAAACAGTACTTTAATGAATCAGTTTACACATAAATCACTTTATTCATGTGCCAGCATAACTGATGAGGATTACCTAGAAGTAAATCTGTGGTCAAAGTTTACATGTACGCTTTGGTGATTTTTATAAATATAGCCAAATTGTCCTCCACAGAAGATGTACCAATTTGTGCGTCCACCGAGAATGTGTAGGAGTTTCTGTCTCCTCACCCTTAGGCAGCAAGTCATTAGAGGTGAAACCATGCTTTGTCCCTATGAGATACCAGTGCATAGCCACCTAAAAGAATGGATCACAGAGATGTTAGGAAAATTCTCAGGGCTCTCTATGATTTTGGTCACTGAGTTTCTTTCTTTCTTTTTTTTTTTTTAAGGATTTTATTTATTTATTTGACAGACAGAGATCACAATTAGGCAGAGAGGCAGGCAGAGAGAGAGGAGGAAGCAGGCTCTCCACGGAGCAGAGAGCCCAATGCGGGGCTCGATCCCAGGACCCCGGGATCATGACCTGAGCCGAAGGCAGAGGCTTTAACCCACTGAGCCACCCAGGCGCCCCCCTTTTTTTTTTTTAAGATTTTATTTATTTATTTGACAGACAGATCACAAGTAGGCAGAGAGGCAGGCAGAGAGAGAAGGGAGGAAGCAGGCTCCGCTCTGAGCAGAGAGCCCGATGCGCGGCTCGATCCCAGGATCCTGGGATCATGACCTGAGCCGAAGGCAGAGGCTTTAACCCACTGAGCCACCCAGGCGCCCCGGTCACTGAGTTTCTTAAACACTTTTTTCAGAATAGAAACATATATGTATGTATACATATAATTTATATAATATGTTTATATATGTACACTTTTATATATAATTTTTATTATATGTATAAACTTTAATGTACCAACTAACACAAAGATGTCAATTAATAGGCACAATTCAAATATACATATGTATGTATATGAGTAATATATATTTTTTACTTATATACTTATTATAGGTCATACATATATTTGTTGTATGTAATATGTAACTATATACTCTATATTATATACTATTATGTATATTATATCCTTAGGATATAGTGTTAGATGTAGAATTTGGTGGAAAAGTCATGCATTATAAGAATTTATGCAATTTAAAAAAAGGAAGTTATTTGATGATCTATAAGAATTTAGATAACATATTACACTTTCATCTGAGGAAAATTCTGCAGATATACTCTAACAAAACCAAAATATAAATGAAAATATGGTCCTGAAGATTCAGAATAGAAGAGAAAGAGAAGAGAGAAGAACCAATGTGATCAATGAGTGGAGATATAGGGAGGTAAATACATTGATAAAGACTGTCCAACTATGTAATTGTAAAGGCTGATAAAGAACTCTCAAAAAGATGCATTGTGAGGAAATTATAAACAGTTCTACATTATCTCACTGACATTTGTGAATTTGAGGATACAGATGGAGGAATAAAAGTATTCTTGCAGTTCTGTCTTCATTTAGTGTTTGAGGGATAACTTAGGATATTAGACAACACTCTAGTGGAAAAAATAGTTAATTTTATGAGCAAAAGGTTGGTTCCTATAAGTCAAATTATGAGCATGGTGAAAGAGAAGGTACCTACATACAGAGTGCCAAGAGTGAGTAGAGTGTTCAAGTTAATGAAAACAAATAGTAAATGACAACTTAACCAACGAAAAGAAGGAACTGGAAAAAAAGAACGCAGTAATGCAAAATAAGTAAATAATAAAAATTAAGTGTATGAAAAGAAAGTAATGAAGTACATTAATAATTGTATTTTAATTTTTTATTTTTTTAAGATTTTATTTATTTATTTGACAGACAGAGATCACAAGTAGGCAGAGAAGCAGGCAGAGAGAGGGGGGAAGAAGGCTCCCCACTGAGCAGAGTGCCAGATGCAGTGCTCAGTCCCAGGACCCCGGGATCATGACCCGAGCTGAAGGCAGAGGCTTTAACCCACTGAGCCACCCAGGTGCCCCAATAATTTTATTTTTAAAGTGAATGGACTGGATGCTGTCATGAAAGACAGAGACTGTAAAAGGAGATTGAAAATTTTATTTTAAATTTTTATTTTTTTAAATTTCTTTTCAGTTTCCAGAATCAAATTTAAACCCAGATACATGTTACTTATGAGTAGTATACGCAACAAAGTGAGAAAGAAAAGTTGAAAATAAGGGGATGCACAAGAGCAGGCAAAAGCAAACTAAAAGAAGGCAGGAATGTAATAGCAACATCATAAAAGTGGAATTTAAAGTACAAAACATGACAAAGACAGGTCAGTTAATAATATTGACAATTTATAAAAATTATCAGCTATAAATAACACAGAAGCTAAGCATATTAAAAATATCCTAGCTATATGGGCAGAACGTGCTTACAGATATTTATATAGAATCAATTAAATATAGATGACAAAATAATAATTTACAGATTTGAATAACACATTACATAATCTTGATTATATGTATACGTGTATGCACGTATTATGTATCTATATAAAACTATATATCTTTCCCCAAGAGAATTAAAATTTTTTGTTAGTATTTGCAACATGGATCAAGTAATTGACTGCCAAAGTCTCCATAACTAGAGAATTACATGTTATGTTATCTTATAATAAAAACTGTAAAAAAGTAACAAAAATCAAACACAAATGTCCAATGACTAGGTGTGCAGAGAATACACACCTGGATAGCTGTTGGCTTGAAGAGGAAAAGGAAAGAAAAAAATTATCTGGAACCCAATGAAAAGGACATTTCATGTCAAAATCTAAGTTTTTAAGAACACTAAGTATTTTAAGGGCATTAATTAGAGCTAGAAATAGAGAAGAAAGAGGAAATATTAAGGAATTTAGTTCTTATTTCACGAAATTAGAAAATTCCAAATAACCTTTAAAAATTTACAAACAAAACTTAATAAAACAGAAAAAAAGTGGCAAGGATATATCGATCCAAAAGCCCCACTCCCCTTTTTTTGAGAAGACCTATGATATAGGAAAACCCTTTGTGAGACTAAAATAGAAAAAAAAAATCACTTAAGGATAGTAATGGAGAAGGAAATAGAACTTCTCACAAGGGAAATCACAGATTATAAGGATCAAATGCAACTCTATGACAACACATTTGTAGGAAGATAGCAAGTATCAAAACGAACTTCTCTCAAATCACTATGTTGAAGTGATTCTTTCTAACAGTCACCTTTCCTTGGTCCAATATTTCTTTTGAAACATTAGTACTGTCAATTAGATTAAAAGGTGTTGTAGTCTTTGAGCCAAGTTCTCTGCAGATTGAAAAATTAAGAATTTATACTATGCAGCCATACAGCTGGGGTTTAACTCTTAGTTCTACTGTTTATTTAGCTATATGACTTTAGGCAAATTACTTGACTTTTCTGTGCTTTATTTTCCTCCTCTATTATTAAAGATGATGAGGCTGATCACAGTAATTGCCTAATAGGTTTGCTCTTCAGACTAAATAGGTAATGCACAAAGCAAACAATTAGTAGAGGATTGACACAAGAGTGAGAAATGTTAGTCATTATTTTGTCTTTCATTTTGTTTCTTTATGCAACAAATATTTTTTTCTTCTTTTTAATTTAATTTCTTTTCAGTGTAACAGAATTCATTGTCTATGCACCACACCCAATGCTCCATGCAATACGTGCCCTCCATAATACCCACCACCAGGCTCCCCCAATCTCCCACCCCCGCCCCTTCAAAACCCCCAGATTTTTTTTCAGAGTCCATAGTTTCTCATGGTTCATCTTCCCCCTCCAATTTCCCTCAACCCCCAACAAGTATTTTTAAACTGTCTCTGATTCCACTTTATTGTAGGTACTGGGACTATCGATGTGAACAAGAAGAGTACCTACCTTTATCAAATTTACATGCTACTATGCAAGACAGATGGTAATCATAACATTATAATTTCAAGGAGTGACAAGATCATTGGTTTATTGTGTGGTGCTTTGTATTCAGTAAATATGGTTTATTGTTCAGTTACACATAATATAATGTTAATTTTTACTATAACCTCTAGTTTACGTGTGAGATGATAAATATGGCAAAAAGCCCAGGCTTTAGCAAGGAAGACTTAGTTAGGTTTGAGTCTTACTTAGCTGTGCTTTATATTTACTTTTAGTCAAGTTTATTTAATATTTACACTTTAGTTTATCTATCTGTAGACTGTGGATGATAATAGCTCTCTCTCAGCACTGTGATGGGATTAAGTAAATTACATGCCATATTGCATGTGGCTAAACACATGTAAGTTTCCTCTTCCCGCCCTCCTCTTTGTTCATATCTTACCCTCTTTGGTTCACTTTTATTTACTTCTTTTTTTGTTTTTTCTTTCACTTTTTCCTTTAAAACTTTTTTTCCTCTCTGGGAGTATGGTACTTATAAACTGGTACACATTTGAAAGTAATCGTAATAAGTCACATATTTTGTTTTAAAAAATTCTAATGTCTTACAGGTAAAACAGAAACAGTGAAATGGAATGGGAAAATCAAACCATTCTGGTGGAATTCTTTTTAAAGGGGCTTTCTGGTTACCCAAGGCTGGAGCTACTCTTTTTTGTGCTAATCTTAATAATGTATGTTGTCATCCTTCTGGGCAATGGCACCCTTATTTTAATCAGCATCTTGGATTCCCACCTTCATACCCCTATGTACTTCTTCCTGGGGAACCTCTCCTTCTTGGACATCTGCTACACCACCACCTCCATTCCCTCCACACTGGTGAGCTTCCTCTCAGAGAGAAAGACCATCTCCTTCTCTGGCTGTGCGGTGCAGATGTTCCTTGGCTTGGCCATGGGGACAACAGAGTGTGTGCTCCTGGGCATGATGGCCTTTGACCGGTATGTGGCTATCTGCAACCCCCTAAGATATCCTGTCATCATGAGCAAGGATTCCTTTGTGCCCATGGCAGCTGGGTCCTGGATCACAGGAGTCATCAACTCTGCAGTACAAACTGTGTTTGTAGTACGATTGCCTTTCTGTAGGAATAACATCATTAATCACTTCTCCTGTGAAATTCTGGCTGTCATGAAACTGGCCTGTGCTGACATCTCAGGCAATGAGTTCATCATGCTTGTGACCACAGCATTATTTGCCTTGATGCCCCTGCTTTTGATTGTCATCTCTTACTCATTAATCATCTCTAGCATCCTCAAGATCCCTACTTCGGAGGGGAGAAGCAAAGCTTTCTCTACCTGCTCAGCCCACCTGACTGTGGTGATAATATTCTATGGAACCATTCTCTTCATGTACATGAAGCCCAAGTCTAAAGAGACACTTAATTCAGATGACTTGGATGCTACTGACAAACTTATATCTATGTTCTATGGGGTTATGACTCCCATGATGAATCCTATAATCTATAGTCTCAGAAACAAGGATGTGAAGGAGGCAATGAAATATCTATTTAACGGAAGGTTATTTAGCAAGTGAATGGACAAGGTCTTGGATTGTGAACACACTGGACATCGTTGAAACTTTAGAATTACATTAGAATTTTGGTTAATTTTACTTCTTTTGCACTTTCATATATTATTTAATTTATTTTAATTTAATTTTTTGATGACATAGAGCTTTACAATATCATTGCATACTCATTATAGAGAATTTGCAAGATATAGGACAGTAAGGTGAGGAAAATAAAGAGATCACCTATTACTCTAACACCAGGAGATGGCTACTTTCAATCATTTTGAACAATATCTTCCATGTTCTATATATATTGCAGTTTTGGAATTGGATATTACATGTCATTTTATGTCCACTCTTTTCCATAGTCCTATTTCATAGGCATCACTTCATCAAATCTTTGAAAATAAAGAAGAAGCTCTTTTTTTGTGAAAAAAGCAAATCAGAAAAACCCCCAAATACTATACCCACATTCTCCAGTGGAGAGCCTTGTGTTGTAGTTTCACAGTAATCTCAAAATCCTCCTAAGTCTTTAGAGACTATTTTCTTGCTCAATACTTGGAATGTTTTTCCTGTATAACTAAGGGTGCCAAGCATTTGGGACCATCGAGGGAATGGATGAATGGACCTAAGGGTGGAGCCTATGCAATCAATTTGGATATCCTTGTTTCATCTCCTTTCTTTGTTTCAGCTTACATGTTAGCTCTAGCATAAAGAAAATTTTACAAAATTAAAACTGGGTTTAAAAACCAGTCTACTGGTCTAGATAATAATGTGGACAAGTGTTTGGTTGGATGGGGTCATACCCGTGCCCATTTAGAAGAAGCCACATTTCTTTGATATCCTGAGGTCATTCCAATATTTCCCAAAACTCAGAAGAAGCTCTAAGTTCTTGATTTTTGGTGTAGGCCTGCATCAATGTCTTGTCTCTGTTACTAATAACTTTGTGACCTTAGTAATCTGAGGTCTGAGTAGAAGATTGGGGGATGTCAGACAGGATGTGACATTATCTCGATTTTCCTTGGCTTTCTTCTCACATTTTTGCTCTATTTGAAGAACATTTCTAATTTACAGGAGAGAGAGTGTGTGTTCAGGAGTGAGGCACATTCTAGGAAATCCATTTGGCTGGATAAATTTTATATTGATTGAACAGTGAATTCAGAGGATGTTGGGCATTAACGTGTTTTACGTAGGCAAACAAATGTTTTTGGGATTTGGGTATATATTAATGTCACTTTTCCAAATTCAGTTTTCATTTTAGTGGCAGGAATACCAGTCATAAACTGTTCTTAATTACCTCCAGCTTCAGTCATAGCTATTCCCAGATTAAATCTGATGACAAAGTCTATGACTATTGATGTATCAGTTTCGCACCTTAGTGAAATACACTATAAAAACCTATTAGTTTCCATATACATGCTCATAGGACTTTTTTCTCCTTAAGAATTTCAGGTAGGTGGAAAACCTCTGGAGTCAAACATGTTGTATTTGACCTATAGGCCATCTTGGATACTCAGACTCTACTTTTGTTTTTTTCTCAGAGCCTAAAATCAACTGCTTCCATGCTTTTTGGGGTGACAGATCTAGGTTCTGGTCTTATATCAGATTTACACATTTTTTATAGAAAATTAATTAAAGCAAGTAGAAAATTAAAAAAAATTATTTATTTGACACAGAGCAAGGGAGAGAGAAAGACAGAGAGCAAGCACAAGCAAGGGGAACAGCAGGCAGTGGAGAAGCAGGCTCCCCACTGAGCAAGGAGCCCAGGGTGGGGCTCCATCCCAGGACCCTGGGATCATGACCTGAGCCAAAGGCAGCCGCTCAACCAACTGAGCCACCCAGGCGTCCCAAGTAGAAATTCTAATATGCATATTTCTTCCCATAGGAAAAGACCAGGAGTGTTTTCTCCCTGTCAGCATTGTAGAATAGAGGTCTGAATGTCTGAAGAAAGGAAAGGCGAGTCATTTGTCTTGAGGTACCCATGTGTTTACATTTGTTGGGCAAATATGTTATCACTACATGTCCTGGAAATTGTCTCGATTCTGAGTCACTTGTCTTTTATACTTCCATAGCACACTAAACCGTCATTTTAGTTGAAGCAGTTATCCCCTTTTATTGAAATCATGTGATTACGTTTTTCTCACTACCTATTGGACAGGTAGAGACTGCGTCTTGGGCATTTTTATATTCACAGATATTCTTACTATCATCTTCACTGAGTAGGTGTGCAACAAGTGTCATGTAAACAGAGGTTATCAGAAAATATAAAGCACCAAATAGAAACATGGGTAAAAGACATGAGTACAGAACACATATAAAAGAAAATATTAAAACACACACTCAAGTTAAATATCTCTAGTCATTAAAAATTTCACTTAAAGCAATGATGAGATACTATTTTTAAGTCCTTTAGATTAGAAAAAAAGAAACCCTAAACTATTTGTCAGTATCCAGTGATGATAAGAGCAAGAGAAAATCAGCCACACTGTAACACTGGTGGGAGCATAAATTAGTGTTACCTTTTAGATTCGTAAGAATCTTCATTTATTTTGATGAAATCAAAGACACAATTTAAATGTTCTGGAATTCTATTTTAACAAAATAATTTGAACTTATTTTGTTAAAATATTTCGTTTATGAAGGAATTTAAAGTTGTTTCCAGAAGTAAAATGAACTTATTTTGATATTTCAGTAATTTGCACTCATTTTGTTAAAAATAAATTTAAAGAGGCTCCTGGGGGGCTGCGTTGTTTAAGCATCTGACTGTTCAATTCGGTGTAGGTCGTAATCTTGAGGTCCTGGGATCAAGCCCAACGTCTGGCTCCACACTCAGTCGGGAGTCTGCTTGAGCTTCTCTCCCTCTCCTTCTGTACCCCCGAATATAGAAGTAAATCTTTAAAAAAAATTTAAAAAATAAAGAAAAGAAAAAAGATCATACAGAAGTATCTAGCTTTAAGGTGTCTCATTGGATGCTCAGAAGAGCAAATGATTTTAGCTTGAGTTACTATATTGTTTTTTAATCTTTTTTCTTTCTTTTTTTAAGTAGGCTCCATGCCCTGTGCAGAGCCCAATGTGGGGCTTGAACTCATGACCCTGACATCAAGACCTGGGCTAAGATTAACCAACTGAGTCCCATAGGCCCCCCTATTACATTGTTTTAAAATGAAAATCAGGCTCCTTTCTGAACTATGGTTATCACTACGTTGTTTAAATGTAATTTATTTTCAACCTTGTTTTTTAAACCTTTATATAGTACCTGACTATATCTTTTCCTTCCTTGCCTAATCTTTTCCCTTCTTCCTTCCTTCAAAAAAAGAAAATTCTTCCTTCTTTTAAGAGTGTGTATTTCTTTTGGAATATTTGCAATATAAAATATATTTATTAAAAAGTCAACTTTTACTAGAAGCTAAATTATAAAGTGAACTTTAAATTGTGTAGGACATAATCCATTCTTCCAAAATGGTTGTGTGTGAGTGTGCACATGTGTGCGTTTGTGTGTGTTTGTATGTGTGTTTGTATATGTGTAAGAGAGAGGGAGTAAGATGGAAAGTTGAGAGATAATTCAGCTGGGGAAACTTTGATGACAATACATGAGCTCCTTTATGATTTTTGTGTGAAACAAAGTAATAGGCCTCCTGTAATTAGGTCTTTAGGGCTTTATTTCTGCAGTCTCATACATTTTATACATATTTCATTTATGAAGATATTTAATGTTGTAGACAGAGGTTTAGAGCCGTCCTTAGGAACTTTTAAATTGTGTCTTAAAGCATGGAGCTGATTCTTTAGGTATTTGTGGGTCTCCACAATGGGGCAGTGTTTCCACCTAGGCTTCATGGGCAAATTGCTCCGTTCCTAAAATTAACAGCTGTTAATTTTCTTCCTTTTTTTTTTTTTTAAATAGAGGAATCTAATGGTGCTTTATTTGATCTAGAAGAATTTATCTCCATAATCACACTTGTAACAATCATGTTTCTACAAATGTCAAATAATCAAAGAATTTCTATGACAAAATGATTACTCACCAGGAACTGCCTCTTTGGAGCCTCAGCTACTAATGAGGAGTTATAAAGATTGGCTGCAAATAGAAAAGCGATGAAATTATCTGTTGTTGCTGCAACCTGGAAAGATAGGCAGTCTCTGGTTTGAAGGTAAGTTACTGCAAAGACAGGAAACAAACTCATCATCTGTAAGCAAGAATTGGACTGATGGGTTAAAGGTGTTAAGTTTGAAAATGGAATTTTTTCTTCACTAAGGAGAGACTATTAGAAATAGAGTTTAAGGGTTTATTCATTGAGCTGCAGTGGGGAAGAAAGAGCTTTGAGACCAAAAGAACACTTCTGCGTGCAAAAGCCATTGTGCAACAACATACTGAAAGGAATTTGCCCAGCAGGTGTGAATTACTTTTTATTAATGTGTAGCTTTTTAGTGCATTACAAAGTATTTGGACACCATTACCTACTTGAGCTAATTGAGGCTCACTACAGGGTATATAGTAGAGTGTGTGTTCTGTTCTATAAAATGAATAAAAGTCTTCCTTGGTCCCCTAGCAATACTCAGTTCCATTTGGTTCCATCAACAGATAACGAGGTGAACTATATGCCAGGTTCTGTTCTTTATACAGAGATTACATATGAGGAGGATACTATGACCAATTTGGATTTAAAAAAAAACTGAACATTATAATTTCCTGAGACCTGAAAAAGATAATTTACCAAAACAGCGTGGAGCCAGAAAGCGGCCTGCTTGGGCATTATTCTATACAGTATTGGTGTTTGCATGCAGTATTAGTGACTATTTTGAATATGTGTTTTTCATTCATGAGGTTATAATTGTAAAAGTGAGTAATTTTCTTTTTTTTTATGTTAAGAGGCTTGCTAAAAATGTTAAAATAGTCTTAGTAAAAAAAGTTAATCATGTGTTTTAAGACAAGGAACACCCTGGTATCTTACTAGAGCCCTATTTTTTTGTGGAGTGAATTAAATTTGATATAAGATCTTCTGGATGATTTTTCCTTTTTGGTACCTAATTTGCTGGTTTCCAGAGACTGAGAGTGAGTGTGATAAAGTGTATTAGAATTTGTATGTAGGATGAAAATTATACCATTTGTTAGAATGCTGTGTGTGATCTGATTAAGCTTTTAAGCTACACACACCTGATCTTAAAGAAAGAAATGATGACTATTTCAGAGATGTAAAAAGAGTCTAACAGAGGGTAGAAATTAACAAAGAGGCATGAAGGAAACAACTAACAATGGGATTCACTGTTGTACTAATTGAATTACATATACCAGCTCATTTAATCTTATCAACAAATAACAGGGTCTAGGTGTTTTTATCTTCATTCTATAGCTAGGAACGGTGATGATCAGAAACATGCCCAGGACATCTAGTTAATGGGGGGTAGAGAGGGCGTTTGAGTTCAGCCTGCTTCCAAGGCCTGCGTTCTTGACAATATTATGAAATGTGCTTGATAGAATACATGGCATTCAGATAGCTAATAGAATTTACAGAGATCATTTTTGTAGGTGTGCATATAATCTCCACTCTTCAAAAATCACTCGTGTATCTAATACTCTTTGGGATCTCAAGTGGTTTGAGACTTAACCCAGAAAATCTGAAAAATTCTTTAAAATGAAAATCTTATAAAAAGTTAAAGAATTTTAAAATCTGGGGAAAAGAGGAGTTTAGAATAGGAAAATCAGATTGGGCTTTGGGCTTTGGGCCAAGGAGGCTAATTATGTCCTGAAAAAAAAAAAAAAAAAGTTAAGTAGACAAAGGCTTCTGAAAAGGGAGGACTCTTTGGTCATGAGAATGGAACAAGAATAATAGCTAGCATTTACTGAGCTGTAATTTTGTTCCAGGACTTTTACTAGCTCATCAAAGCAATAATGCATTTAATGGAAAGGAAATGACATTGGATAGAAGAATAGGCCCTTAATCAGGTCAAAGAATAGTTTAGAGCCTGATGGTAGGACTGGAGATGGTTATGGGCCTGGAAATCCTAATGATACTAGGTAAAGGGTCCTGAATATTGAGAATGCAACTCTATGTAAAGTATCTTTGAGTCTTCAATTCCCATCCAGTATATAATACTGAACAAGTTAGAACAATTTTCAAACATACAGGGTTGTGTCCTATGGCAGGAGAGAGTTTGGTGTAGTATACCACTAGAAAAGTGAATGAAAGGTGAATCTCAGAAGCTTAAATGTTGTTTATTTTATGAATATATTGCTTATTTTATGAAAAAGCAATATAGTCATAAAGTGCCAAAATTTTGAGAAGTACTAAAAGAGGTATCGTATATAGCCTACCTTCCACTCCTGTTAATAAGCTATCCATTTCCTTTTCTAGAGATAACTCTTCTTGTTTATTTTTCTAAAGAGATTCTATGTGTGAGCAAAAATGTGTTTATGTATATGTATCACACATACATATATAATCTTTTTTACACAAATGTTAGTGTGTCATATATATTCTGAACATTACTTTTTCAATCGTTATTTCTTTTTTGAAAAGATTGATTGATAGATTGATTTTAGAGAGAGAGCATGCGAAAGTGAGTGGAGTGGGGCAAGGGTGGCGGGGGTGGGGGAGGGAGAAAGAATTTGATCCAGACTCTACACTGAGCACAGAGCCCAATGCAGGGCTTGATTCCATGATTCTGAGATCACCACCTGAGCTGAAACCAAGAGTCAGATGCTTAGCTGACTGAGCCACCCAGGTGCCCCTCCACTTAATATTTCTTAAAGATCTTTCCACATCAATACACAAAAAGCCCCATGTTCTTTGTGACAGCAGAATAGTATTGCATTATTTCTATGTCCCCTTTTCCTGGGCATTTGAATTTTTTATGCATCTATTAATACAAACAGTACTTTAATGAATCAGTTTACACATAAATCACTTTATTCATGTGCCAGCATAACTGATGAGGATTACCTAGAAGTAAATCTGTGGTCAAAGTTTACATGTACACTTTGGTGATTTTTATAAATATAGCCAAATTGTCCTCCACAGAAGATGTACCAATTTGTGCGTCCACCGAGAATGTGTAGGAGTTTCTGTCTCCTCACCCTTAGGCAGCAAGTCATTAGAGGTGAAACCATGCTTTGTCCCTATGAGATACCAGTGCATAGCCACCTAAAAGAATGGATTACAGAGATGTTAGGAAAATTCTCAGGGCTCTCTATGATTTTGGTCACTGAGTTTCTTTCTTTCTTTTTTTTTTTTTAAGGATTTTATTTATTTATTTGACAGACAGAGATCACAATTAGGCAGAGAGGCAGGCAGAGAGAGAGGAGGAAGCAGGCTCTCCACGGAGCAGAGAGGCCGATGCGGGGCTCCATCCCAGGACCCTGGGATCATGACCTGAGCCGAAGGCAGAGGCTTTAACCCACTGAGCCACCCAAGCGCCCCGGTCACTGAGTTTCTTAAAAACTTTTTTCAGAATAGAAACATATATGTATGTATACATATAATTTATATAATATGTTTATATATATACACTTTTATATATAATTTTTATTATATGTATAAACTTTAATGTACCAACTAACATAAAGATGTCAATTAATAGGCACAATTCAAATATACATATGTATGTATATGAGTAATATATATTTTTTACTTATATACTTATTATAGGTCATACATATATTTGTTGTATATAATATGTAACTATATACTCTATATTATATACTATTATGTATATTATATCCTTATGATATAGTGTTAGATATAGAATTTGGTGGAAAAGTCATGCATTATAAGAATTTATGCAATTTAAAAAAAGGAAGTTATTTGATGATCTATAAGAATTTAGATAACATATTACACTTTCATCTGAGGAAAATTCTGCAAATATACTCTAACAACTTTATGTTATAATGTATAAAGTATATACTTTATACATTGATAAATGTATTTATAACTTTATAATATAAATGTATTTATAACTTTATGTTATAATGTATAAAGTATATACTTTATACATTGATAAAGACTGTCCAACTATGTAATTGTAAAGGCTGATAAAGAACTCTCAAAAAGATGCATTGTGAGGAAATTATAAACAGTTCTACGTTATCTCACTGACATTTGTGAATTTGAGGATACAGATGGAGGAATAAAAGTATTCTTGCAGTTCTGTCTTCATTTAGTGTTTGAGGGATAACTTAGGATATTAGACAACACTCTAGTGGAAAAAATAGTTAATTTTATGAGCAAAAGTTTGGTTCCTATAAGTCAAATTATGAGCATGATGAAAGAGAAGGTACCTACATACAGAGTGCCAAAAGTGAGTAGAGTGTTCAAGTTAATGAAAACAAATAGTAAATGACAACTTAACCAACGAAAAGAAGGAACTGGAAAAACAGAGAACACAGTAATGCAAAATAAGTAAATAATAAAAATTAAGTGTATGGAAAGAAAGTAATGAAGTACATTAATAATTGTATTTTAATTTTTTATTATTTTTAAGATTTTATTTATTTATTTGACAGAGAGAGATCACAAGTAGGCAGAGAGGCAGGCAGAGAGAGGGGGGAAGAAGGCTCCCCGCTGAGCAGAGTGCCAGATGCGGTGCTCAGTCCCAGGACCCTGGGATCATGACCCGAGCTGAAGGCAGAGGCTTTAACCCACTGAGCCACCCAGGTGCCCCAATAATTGTATTTTTAAAGTGAATGGACTGGATGCTGTCATGAAAGACAGAGACTGTAAAAGGAGATTGAAAAAAATTTTTAAAAAAATTTTTTTTAAATTTCTTTTCAGTTTCCAGAATCAAATTTAAACCCAGATATATGTTACTTATGAGTAGTATACGCAACAAAGTGAGAAAGAAAAGTTGAAAATAAAGGGATGCACAAGAGCAGGCAAAAGCAAACTAAAAGGGGCACCTGAGTGGCTCAGTGGGTTAAGGCTCTGCCTTCCGCTCAGGTCATGATCTCAGGGTCCTGACATCGAGCCCCACATCGGGGCTTTCTGCTCAGCAGGGAGCCTGCTTTCCTCTCTCTCTGTCTCTGCCTGCCTCTCTGCCTACTTGTGATCTGTCTGTCAAATGAATAAACAAAATCTTAAAAAAAAAAAAGCAAACTAAAAGAAGGCAGGAATGTAATAGCAACATCATAAAAGTGGAATTTAAAGTACAAAACATGACAAAGACAGGTCAATTAATAATATTGACAATTTATAAAAATTATCAGCTATAAATAACACAGAAGCTAAGCATATTAAAAAAATCCTAGCTATATGGGCAGAACGTGCTTACAGATATTTATATAGAATCAATTAAATATAGATGACAAAATAATAATTTACAGATTTGAATAACACATTAAATAAACTTGATTATATGTATACATGTATGCATGTATTGTGTATCTATATAAAACTATATATCTTTCCCCAAGAGAATTAAAATTTTTTGTTAGTATTTGCAACATGGATCAAGTAATTGACTGCCAAAGTCTCCATAACTAGAGTATTACATGTTATGTTATCTTATAATAAAAACTGTAAAAAAATAACAAAAATCAAACACAAATATCCAATGACTAGGTGTGCAGAGAATACACACCTGGATAGCTGTTGGCTTGAAGAGGAAAAGGAAAGAAAAAAATTATCTAGAACCCAATGAAAAGGACATTTCATGTCAAAATCTAAGTTTTTAAGAACACTAAGTATTTTAAGGGCATTAATTAGAGCTAGAAATAGAGAAGAAAGAGGAAATATTAAGGAATTTAGTTCTTATTTCACGAAATTAGAAAATTCCAAATAACCTTTAAAAATTTACAAACAAAACTTAAGTTAATAAAACAGAAAAAAAATGGCAAGGATATATCGATCCAAAAGCCCCACTCCCCTTTTTTTTGAGAAGACCTATGATATAGGAAAACCCTTTGTGAGACTAAAATAGAAAAAAAAATCACTTAAGGATAGTAATGGAAAAGGTAATAGAACTTCTCACAAGGGAAATCACGGATTATAAGGATCAAATGCAACTCTATGACAACACATTTGTAGGAAGATAGCAAGTATCAAAACGAACTTCTCTCAAATCACTATGTTGAAGTGATTCTTTCTAACAGTCACCTTTCCTTGGTCCAATATTTCTTTTGAAACATTAGTACTGTCAATTAGATTAAAAGGTGTTGTAGTCTTTGAGCCAAGTTCTCTGCAGGTTGAAAAATTAAGAATTTATACTATGCAGCCATACAGCTGGGGTTTAACTCTTAGTTCTACTGTTTATTTAGCTATATGACTTTGGGCAAATTACTTGACTTTTCTGTGCTTTATTTTCCTCCTCTATTATTAAAGATGATGAGGCTGATCACAGTAATTGCCTAATAGGTTTGCTCTTCAGACTAAATAGGTAATGCACAAAGCAAACAATTAGTAGAGGATTGACACAGAGTGAGAAATGTTAGTCATTATTTTGTCTTTCATTTTGTTTCTTTATGCAACAAATATTTTTTTCTTCTTTTTAATTTAATTTCTTTTCAGTGTAACAGAATTCATTGTCTATGCACCACACCCAGTGCTCCATGCAATACGTGCCCTCCATAATACCCACCACCAGGCTCCCCCAATCTCCCATCCCCCGCCCCTTCAAAACCCTCAGATTGTTTTTCAGAGTCTATAGTCTCTCATGGTTCATCTCCCCCTCCAATTTCCCTCAACCCCCAACAAATATTTTTAAACTGTCTCTGATTCCACTTTATTGTAGGTACTGGGACTATCGATGTGAACAAGAAGAGTACCTACCTTTATCAAATTTACATGCTACTATGCAAGACAGATGGTAATCATAACATTATAATTTCAAGGAGTGACAAGATCATTGGTTTATTGTGTGGTGCTTTGTATTCAGTAAATATGGTTTATTGTTCAGTTACACATAATACAATGTTAATTTTTACTATAACCTCTAGTTTACGTGTGAGATGATAAATATGGCAAAAAGCCCAGGCTTTAGCAAGGAAGACTTAGTTAGGTTTGAGTCTTACTTAGCTGTGCTTTATATTTACTTTTAGTCAAGTTTATTTAATATTTACACTTTAGTTTATCTATCTGTAGACTGTGGATGATAATAGCTCTCTCTCAGCACTGTGATGGGATTAAGTAAATTACATGCCATATTGCATGTGGCTAAACACATTTAGTTTCCTCTTCCCGCCCTCCTCTTTGTTCATATCTTACCCTCTTTGGTTCACTTTTATTTACTTCTTTTTTTGTTTTTTCTTTCACTTTTTCCTTTAAAACTTTTTTTCCTCTCTGGGAGTATGGTACTTATAAACTGGTACACATTTGAAAGTAATCGTAATGAGTCACATATTTTGTTTTAAAAAATTCTAATGTCTTACAGGTAAAACAGAAACAGTGAAATGGAATGGGAAAATCAAACCATTCTGGTGGAATTCTTTTTAAAGGGGCTTTCTGGTTACCCAAGGCTGGAGCTACTCTTTTTTGTGCTAATCTTAATAATGTATGTTGTCATCCTTCTGGGCAATGGCACCCTTATTTTAATCAGCATCTTGGATTCCCACCTTCATACCCCTATGTACTTCTTCCTGGGGAACCTCTCCTTCTTGGACATCTGCTACACCACCACCTCCATTCCCTCCATGTTGGTGAGCTTCCTCTCAAAGAGAAAGACCATCTCCTTCTCTGGCTGTGTGATGCAGATGTTCCTTGGCTTGGCCATGGGGACAACAGAGTGTGTGCTCCTGGGCATGATGGCCTTTGACCGGTATGTGGCTATCTGCAACCCCCTAAGATATCCTGTCATCATGAGCAAGGATTCCTTTGTGCCCATGGCAGCTGGGTCCTGGATCACAGGAGTCATCAACTCTGCAGTACAAACTGTGTTTGTAGTACGATTGCCTTTCTGTAGGAATAATGTCATTAATCACTTCGCTTGTGAAATTCTGGCTGTCATGAAACTGGCCTGTGCTGACATCTCAGGCAATGAGTTCATCATGCTTGTGACCACAGCATTATTTGCCTTGATGCCCCTGCTTTTGATTGTCATCTCTTACTCATTAATCATCTCTAGCATCCTCAAGATCCCTACTTCGGAGGGGAGAAGCAAAGCTTTCTCTACCTGCTCAGCCCACCTGACTGTGGTGATAATATTCTATGGAACTATTATCTTCATGTACATGAAGCCCAAGTCTAAAGAGACACTTAATTCAGATGACTTGGATGCTACTGACAAACTTATATCAATGTTCTATGGGGTTATGACTCCCATGATGAATCCTATAATCTATAGTCTCAGAAACAAAGATGTAAAGGAGGCAATGAAATATCTATTTAACGGAAGGTTATTTAGCAAGTGAATGGACAAGGTCTTGGATTGTGAACACACTGGACATCATTGAAACTTTAGAATTATGTTAGAATTTTGGTTAATTTTACTTCTTTTGCACTTTCATATATTATTTAATTTTAATTTAATTTAATTTTTTGATGACATAGAGCTTTACAATATCATTGCATACTCATTATAGAGAATTTGCAAGATATAGGACAGTAGGGTGAGGAAAATAAAGGGACCACCTATTACTCTAACACTAGGAGATGGCTACTTTCAATCATTTTGAACAATATCTTCCGTGTTCTATATATATTCCGTTTTGGAATTGGATATTACATGTCATTTTATGTCCACTCTTTTCCATAGTCCTATTTCATAGGCATCACTTCATCAAATCTTTGAAAATAAAGAAGAAGCTCTTTTTTTGTGAAAAAAGCAAATCAGAAAAACCCCCAAATACTATACCCACATTCTCCAGTGGAGAGCCTTGTGTTGTAGTTTCACAGTAATCTCAAAATCCTCCTAAGTCTTTAGAGACTATTTTCTTGCTCAATACTTGGAATGTTTTTCCTGTATAACTAAGGGTGCCAAGCATTTGGGACCATCGAGGGAATGGATGAATGGACCTAAGGGTGGAGCCTATGCAATCAATTTGGATATCCTTGTTTCATCTCCTTTCTTTGTTTCAGCTTACATGTTAGCTCTAGCATAAAGAAAATTTTACAAAATTAAAACTGGGTTTAAAAACCAGTCTACTGGTCTAGATAATAATGTGGACAAGTGTTTGGTTGGATGGGGTCATACCCGTGCCCATTTAGAAGAAGCCACATTTCTTTGATATCCTGAGGTCATTCCAATATTTCCCAAAACTTAGAAGAAGCTCTAAGTTCTTGATTTTTGGTGTAGGCCTGTATCAGTGTCTTGTCTCTGTTACTAATAACTTTGTGACCTTAGTAATCTGAGGTCTGAGTAGAAGATTGGGGGATGTCAGACAGGATGTGACATTATCTCGATTTTCCTTGGCTTTCTTCTCACATTTTTGCTCTATTTGAAGAACATTTCTAATTTACAGGAGAGAGAGTGTGTGTTCAGGAGTGAGGCACATTCTAGGAAATCCATTTGGCTGGATAAATTTTATATTGATTGAACAGTGAATTCAGAGGATGTTGGGCATTAACGTGTTTTACGTAGGCAAACAAATGTTTTTGGGATTTGGGTATATATTAATGTCACTTTTCCAAATTCAGTTTTCATTTTAGTGGCAGGAATACCAGTCATAAACTGTTCTTAATTACCTCCAGCTTCAGTCATAGCTATTCCCAGATTAAATCTGATGACAAAGTCTATGACTATTGATGTAACAGTTTCGCACCTTAGTGAAATACACTATAAAAACCTATTAGTTTCCATATACATGCTCATAGGACTTTTTTCTCCTTAAGAATTTCAGGTAGGTGGAAAACCTCTGGAGTCAAGCATGTTGCATTTGACCTATAGGCCATCTTGGATACTCAGACTCTACTTTTGTTTTTTTCTCAGAGCCTAAAATCAACTGCTTCCATGCTTTTTGGGGTGACAGATCTAGGTTCTGGTCTTATATCAGACTTACACATTTTTTATAGAAAATTAATTAAAGCAAGTAGAAAATTAAAAAAAAATTATTTATTTGACACAGAGCAAGGGAGAGAGAAAGACAGAGAGCAAGCACAAGCAAGGGGAACAGCAGGCAGTGGAGAAGCAGGCTCCCCACTGAGCAAGGAGCCCAGGGTGGGGCTCCATCCCAGGACCCTGGGATCATGACCTGAGCCAAAGGCAGCCGCTCAACCAACTGAGCCACCCAGGCGTCCCAAGTAGAAATTCTAATATGCATATTTCTTCCCATAGGAAAAGACCAGGAGTGTTTTCTCCCTGTCAGCATTGTAGAATAGAGGTCTGAAGGTCTGAAGGAAAGAAAGGCGAGTCATTTGTCTTGAGGTACCCATGTGTTTACATTTGTTGGGCAAATATGTTATCACTACATGTCCTGGAAATTGTCTCGATTCTGAGTCACTTGTCTTTTATACTTCCATAGCACACTAAACCGTCATTTTAGTTGAAGCAGTTATCCCCTTTTATTGAAATCATGTGATTACGTTTTTCTCACTACCTATTGGACAGGTAGAGACTGCGTCTTGGGCATTTTTATATTCACAGATATTCTTACTATCATCTTCACTGAGTAGGTGTGCAACAAGTGTCATGTAAACAGAGGTTATCAGAAAATATAAAGCACCAAATAGAAACATGGGTAAAAGACATGAGTACAGAACACATATAAAAGAAAATATTAAAACACACACTCAAGTTAAATATCTCTAGTCATTAAAAATTTCACTTAAAGCAATGATGAGATACTATTTTTAAGTCCTTTAACCAACTGAGCCACCCAGGCGTCCCTTAAGTCCTTTAGATTAGGAAAAAAGAAACCCTAAACTATTTGTCAGTATCCAGTGATGATAAGAGCAAGAGAAAATCAGCCACACTGTAACACTGGTGGGAGCATAAATTAGTGTTACCTTTTAGATTCGTAAGAATCTTCATTTATTTTGATGAAATCAAAGACACAATTTAAATGTTCTGGAATTCTATTTTAACAAAATAATTTGAACTTATTTTGTTAAAATATTTCGTTTATGAAGGAACTTAAAGTTGTTTCCAGAAGTAAAATGAACTTATTTTGATATTTCAGTAATTTGCACTCATTTTGTTAAAAATAAATTTAAAGAGGTCCTGGGGGGCTGCGTTGTTTAAGCATCTGACTGTTCAATTCGGTGTAGGTCGTAATCTTGAGGTCCTGGGATCAAGCCCAACGTCTGGCTCCACACTCAGTCGGGAGTCTGCTTGAGCTTCTCTCCCTCTCCTTCTGTACCCCCGAATATAGAAGTAAATCTTGAAAATAATTTAAAAAATAAAGAAAAGAAGAAAGATCATTCAGAAGTATCTAGCTTTAAGGTGTCTCATTGGATGCTCAGAAGAGCAAATGATTTTAGCTTGAGTTACTATATTGTTTTTTAAACTTTTTTTCTTTTTTTTTAAGTAGGCTCCATGCCCTGTGCAGAGCCCAATGTGGGGCTTGAACTCATGACCCTGACATCAAGACCTGGGCTAAGATTAACCGACTGAGTCCCATAGGCCCCCCTATTACAATGTTTTAAAATGAAAATCAGGCTCCTTTCTGAACTATGGTTATCACTAAGTTGTTTAATTGTAATTTATTTTCAACCTTGTTTTTTAAACCTTTATATATTACCTGACTATATCTTTTCCTTCCTTGCCTAATCTTTTCCCTTCTTCCTTCCTTCAAAAAAAGAAAATTCTTCCTTCTTTTAAGAGTGTGTATTTCTTTTGGAATATTTGCAATGTAAAATATATTTATTTAAAAGTCAACTCTTACTAGAAGCTAAATTATAAAGTGAACTTAAAATTGTATAGGAAATAATCCATACTTCCAAAACGGTTGTGTGTGAGTGTGCACATATGTGTGTTTGTGTGTGTGTGTGTCTGTGTGTTTTTTAAATTTAATTTACTTTCTTTTCAGTGTAACAGAATTCATTATTTATGCACCACACCCAGTTCTCCATGCAATACGTGCCCTCCACAATACCCACCACTAGGCTCCCCCAACCTCCCACCGCCCACCCCTTCAAATTGTTTTTCAGAGTCCATAGTCTCTCATCGTTCATCTCCCCCTCCAATTTCCTGTATATGTGTAAGAGAGAGGGAGTAAGATGGAAAGATTGAGAGAGAATTCAGCTGGGGAAACTTTGATGACAATACATGAGCTCCTTTATGATTTTTGTGTGAAACAAATAGGGCTCCTGTAATTAGGTCTTTAGGGCTTTATTTCTGCAGTCTCATACATTTTATACATATTTCATTTATGAAGCAATTTAATGTCATACACAGAGGTTTAGAGAGGTCCTTAAGAACATTTAAATTGTGTCTTAAAGCATGGAGCTGATTCTTTATGTATTTGTGGGTCTCCACAATGGGACAGTATTTCCACCTAGGCTTCATGGGCAAATTGCCCCGTTCCTAAAATTAATGGCTAACTGTTAATTTTCTTCTCTTTATTTTTTTTTTTAAATAGAGGAATCTAGTGGTGCTTTGTTTGGACTAGAAGTATATATCTCCATAATCACACTTGTAACAATCATGTTTCTACAAATGTCAAATAATCAAAGAATTTCTATGACAAAATGATTACTCACCAGGAACTGCCTCTTTGGAGCCTCAGCTACTAATGAGGAGTTATAAAGATTGGCTGCAAATAGAAAAGCGATGAAATTATCTGTTGTTGCTGCAACCTGGAAAGATAGGCAGTCTCTGGTTTGAAGGTAAGTTACTGCAAAGACTGGAAACAAACTATCATCTATAAGCAAGAATTGGACTGATGGGTTAAAGGTGTCAAGTTTGAAAATGGAATTTTTTCTTCACTGAGGAGAGACTGTTAGAAACAGAGTTTAGAGGTCTGTTCACTGAGATGTAGTGGGGAAGAAAGAGCTTTGAGACCAAAAAACACTTCTGCATGCAAAAGCCATTGTGCAGCAACAAACTGAAAGGAATTTGCCCAGCAGGTGTGAATTACTTTTTATTAATGTGTAGCTTTTTAGTGCATTACAAAGTATTTGGACACCATTACCTACTTGAGCTAATTGAGGCTCACTACAGAGTTTATAATAGACTGTGTGTTCTGTACTATAAAATTAATGACAAGTCTTCCTTGGTCCCCTAGCAATACTCAGTTCCATTTGGTTCCGTCAACAAATAACGAGGTGAACTATATGCCAGGTTCTGTTCTTTATACAGAGATTACATATGAGGAGGATAGTATGGCCAATTTGGATTTTAAAAAAGTGAACATTATAATTTCCTGAGACTTGAAAAAGATAATTTACCAAAACAGCGTGGAGCCAGAAAACGGCCTGCTTGGCCATTATTCTATGCAGTATTGGTGTTTGCATGCAGTATTAGTGACTATTTTGAATATTTGTTTTTCAATCATGAGGTTATAATTGCAAAAGTGAGTAACTCTTCATTTTCTTCTTAATGTTAAGAGGCTGCTAAAAATGTTAAAATAGTCTTAGTAAAAAAAGTTAGTCATGTGTTTTAAGACAAGGAACACCCTGGTATCTTACCAAAGCCCTATTTTTTTGTGGAGTGAATTAAATTTGATATAAGATCTTCTGGATGATTTTTCCTTTTTGGTACCTAATTTGCTGGTTTCCAGAGACTGAGAGTGAGTGTGATAAAGTGTATTAGAATTTGTATGTAGGATGAAAATTATACCATTTGTTAGAATGCTGTGTGTGATCTGATTAAGCTTTTAAGCTACACACACCTGATCTTAAAGAAAGAAATGATGACTATTTCAGAGATGTAAAAAGAGTCTAACAGAGGGTAGAAATTAACAAAGAGGCATGAAGGAAACAACTAACAATGGGATTCACTGTTGTACTAATTGAATTACATATACCAGCTCATTTAATCTTATCAACAAATAACAGGGTCTAGGTGTTTTTATCTTCATTCTATAGCTAGGAACGGTGATGATCAGAAACATGCCCAGGACATCTAGTTAATAGGGGGTAGAGAGGGCGTTTGAGTTCAGCCTGCTTCCAAGGCCTGCGTTCTTGACAATATTATGAAATGTGCTTGATAGAATACATGGCATTCAGATAGCTAATAGAATTTACAGAGATCATTTTTATAGGTGTGCATATAATCTCCACTATTCAAAAATTACTCGTGTATCTAATACTCTTTGGGATCTCAAGTGGTTTGAGACTTAACCCAGAAAATCTGAAAAATTCTTTAAAATGAAAATCTTATAAAAAATTAAAGAATTTTAAAATCTGGGGAGAAGAGGAGTTTAGAATAGGAAAATCAGATTGGGCTTTGGGCTTTGGGCCAAGGAGGCTAATTATGTCCTGGAAAAAAAAAAAGTTAAGTAGACAAACGCTTCTGTAAAGGGAGGACTCTTTGGTCATGAGAATGGAACAAGAATAATAGTTAGCATTTATTGAGCTGTAACTTTGTTCCAGGACTATTACTAGCTCATCAAAGCAATAATGCATTTAATGGAAAGGAAATGACATTGGATAGAAGAATAGACCCTTAATTAGGTCAAAGAATAGTTTAGAGCCTGATGACTGGAGATGGTTATGGACCTAGAAATCCTAATGATACTAGGAAAAGGGTCCTGAATATTGAGAATGCAACTCTATGGTAAGTATCTTTGAGTCTTCAATTCCCATCCAGTATATAATACTGAACAAGTTAGAACAATTTTCAAACATACAGGGTTGTGTCCTATGGTAGGAGATAATTTGATGTAGTATACCACTAGAAAAGTGAATGAAAGGTGAATCTCAGAAGCTTAAATGTTGTTTATTTTATGAATATATTGCTTATTTTATGAATAAGCAATATAGTCATAAAGTGCCAAAATTTTGAGAAGTACTAAAAGAGGTATCGTATATAGCCTACCTTCTACTCCTGTTAATAAGCTAATAAGCTATCCATTTCCTTTTCTAGAGATAACTCTTCTTGTTTATTTTTCTAAAGAGATTCTATGTGTGAGCAAAAATGTGTTTATGTATATGTATCACACATACATATATAATCTTTTTTACATAAATGTTAGTGTGTCATATATATTCTGAACATTACTTTTTCAATCGCTATTTCTTTTTTGAAAAGATTGATTGATAGATTGATTTTAGAGAGAGAGCATGCGAAAGTGAGTGGAGTGGGGCAAGGGTGGCGGGGGTGGGGGAAGGAGAAAGAATTTGATCCAGATCCCACGATCCTGAGATCACCACCTGAGCTGAAACCAAGAGTCAGACGCTTAGCTGACTGAGCCACCCAGGTGCCCCTCCACTTAATATTTCTTAAAGATCTTTCCACATCAATACACAAAAAGCCCCATGTTCTTTGTGACAGCAGAATAGTATTGCATTATTTCTATGTCCCCTTTTCCTGGGCATTTGAATTTTTTATGCATCTATTAATACAAACAGTACTTTAATGAATCAGTTTACACATAAATCACTTTATTCATGTGCCAGCATAACTGATGAGGATTACCTAGAAGTAAATCTGTGGTCAAAGTTTACATGTACACTTTGGTGATTTTTATAAATATAGCCAAATTGTCCTCCACAGAAGATGTACCTATTTGTGCGTCCACCGAGAATGTGTAGGAGTTTCTGTCTCCTCACCCTTAGGCAGCAAGTCATTAGAGGTGAAACCATGCTTTGTCCCTATGAGATACCAGTGCATAGCCACCTAAAAGAATGGATCACAGAGATGTTAGGAAAATTCTCAGGGCTCTCTATGATTTTGGTCACTGAGTTTCTTTCTTTCTTTTTTTTTTTTTAAGGATTTTATTTATTTATTTGACAGACAGAGATCACAATTAGGCAGAGAGGCAGGCAGAGAGAGAGGAGGAAGCAGGCTCTCCACGGAGCAGAGAGCCCAATGCGGGGCTCGATCCCAGGACCCCGGGATCATGACCTGAGCCGAAGGCAGAGGCTTTAACCCACTGAGCCACCCAGGCGCCCCCCTTTTTTTTTTTTAAGATTTTATTTATTTATTTGACAGACAGATCACAAGTAGGCAGAGAGGCAGGCAGAGAGAGAAGGGAGGAAGCAGGCTCCGCTCTGAGCAGAGAGCCCGATGCGCGGCTCGATCCCAGGATCCTGGGATCATGACCTGAGCCGAAGGCAGAGGCTTTAACCCACTGAGCCACCCAGGCGCCCCGGTCACTGAGTTTCTTAAACACTTTTTTCAGAATAGAAACATATATGTATGTATACATATAATTTATATAATATGTTTATATATGTACACTTTTATATATAATTTTTATTATATGTATAAACTTTAATGTACCAACTAACACAAAGATGTCAATTAATAGGCACAATTCAAATATACATATGTATGTATATGAGTAATATATATTTTTTACTTATATACTTATTATAGGTCATACATATATTTGTTGTATGTAATATGTAACTATATACTCTATATTATATACTATTATGTATATTATATCCTTAGGATATAGTGTTAGATGTAGAATTTGGTGGAAAAGTCATGCATTATAAGAATTTATGCAATTTAAAAAAAGGAAGTTATTTGATGATCTATAAGAATTTAGATAACATATTACACTTTCATCTGAGGAAAATTCTGCAGATATACTCTAACAAAACCAAAATATAAATGAAAATATGGTCCTGAAGATTCAGAATAGAAGAGAAAGAGAAGAGAGAAGAACCAATGTGATCAATGAGTGGAGATATAGGGAGGTAAATACATTGATAAAGACTGTCCAACTATGTAATTGTAAAGGCTGATAAAGAACTCTCAAAAAGATGCATTGTGAGGAAATTATAAACAGTTCTACATTATCTCACTGACATTTGTGAATTTGAGGATACAGATGGAGGAATAAAAGTATTCTTGCAGTTCTGTCTTCATTTAGTGTTTGAGGGATAACTTAGGATATTAGACAACACTCTAGTGGAAAAAATAGTTAATTTTATGAGCAAAAGGTTGGTTCCTATAAGTCAAATTATGAGCATGGTGAAAGAGAAGGTACCTACATACAGAGTGCCAAGAGTGAGTAGAGTGTTCAAGTTAATGAAAACAAATAGTAAATGACAACTTAACCAACGAAAAGAAGGAACTGGAAAAAAAGAACGCAGTAATGCAAAATAAGTAAATAATAAAAATTAAGTGTATGAAAAGAAAGTAATGAAGTACATTAATAATTGTATTTTAATTTTTTATTTTTTTAAGATTTTATTTATTTATTTGACAGACAGAGATCACAAGTAGGCAGAGAAGCAGGCAGAGAGAGGGGGGAAGAAGGCTCCCCACTGAGCAGAGTGCCAGATGCAGTGCTCAGTCCCAGGACCCCGGGATCATGACCCGAGCTGAAGGCAGAGGCTTTAACCCACTGAGCCACCCAGGTGCCCCAATAATTTTATTTTTAAAGTGAATGGACTGGATGCTGTCATGAAAGACAGAGACTGTAAAAGGAGATTGAAAATTTTATTTTAAATTTTTATTTTTTTAAATTTCTTTTCAGTTTCCAGAATCAAATTTAAACCCAGATACATGTTACTTATGAGTAGTATACGCAACAAAGTGAGAAAGAAAAGTTGAAAATAAGGGGATGCACAAGAGCAGGCAAAAGCAAACTAAAAGAAGGCAGGAATGTAATAGCAACATCATAAAAGTGGAATTTAAAGTACAAAACATGACAAAGACAGGTCAGTTAATAATATTGACAATTTATAAAAATTATCAGCTATAAATAACACAGAAGCTAAGCATATTAAAAATATCCTAGCTATATGGGCAGAACGTGCTTACAGATATTTATATAGAATCAATTAAATATAGATGACAAAATAATAATTTACAGATTTGAATAACACATTACATAATCTTGATTATATGTATACGTGTATGCACGTATTATGTATCTATATAAAACTATATATCTTTCCCCAAGAGAATTAAAATTTTTTGTTAGTATTTGCAACATGGATCAAGTAATTGACTGCCAAAGTCTCCATAACTAGAGAATTACATGTTATGTTATCTTATAATAAAAACTGTAAAAAAGTAACAAAAATCAAACACAAATGTCCAATGACTAGGTGTGCAGAGAATACACACCTGGATAGCTGTTGGCTTGAAGAGGAAAAGGAAAGAAAAAAATTATCTGGAACCCAATGAAAAGGACATTTCATGTCAAAATCTAAGTTTTTAAGAACACTAAGTATTTTAAGGGCATTAATTAGAGCTAGAAATAGAGAAGAAAGAGGAAATATTAAGGAATTTAGTTCTTATTTCACGAAATTAGAAAATTCCAAATAACCTTTAAAAATTTACAAACAAAACTTAAGTTAATAAAACAGAAAAAAAGTGGCAAGGATATATCGATCCAAAAGCCCCACTCCCCTTTTTTTGAGAAGACCTATGATATAGGAAAACCCTTTGTGAGACTAAAATAGAAAAAAAAAATCACTTAAGGATAGTAATGGAGAAGGAAATAGAACTTCTCACAAGGGAAATCACAGATTATAAGGATCAAATGCAACTCTATGACAACACATTTGTAGGAAGATAGCAAGTATCAAAACGAACTTCTCTCAAATCACTATGTTGAAGTGATTCTTTCTAACAGTCACCTTTCCTTGGTCCAATATTTCTTTTGAAACATTAGTACTGTCAATTAGATTAAAAGGTGTTGTAGTCTTTGAGCCAAGTTCTCTGCAGATTGAAAAATTAAGAATTTATACTATGCAGCCATACAGCTGGGGTTTAACTCTTAGTTCTACTGTTTATTTAGCTATATGACTTTAGGCAAATTACTTGACTTTTCTGTGCTTTATTTTCCTCCTCTATTATTAAAGATGATGAGGCTGATCACAGTAATTGCCTAATAGGTTTGCTCTTCAGACTAAATAGGTAATGCACAAAGCAAACAATTAGTAGAGGATTGACACAAGAGTGAGAAATGTTAGTCATTATTTTGTCTTTCATTTTGTTTCTTTATGCAACAAATATTTTTTTCTTCTTTTTAATTTAATTTCTTTTCAGTGTAACAGAATTCATTGTCTATGCACCACACCCAATGCTCCATGCAATACGTGCCCTCCATAATACCCACCACCAGGCTCCCCCAATCTCCCACCCCCGCCCCTTCAAAACCCCCAGATTTTTTTTCAGAGTCCATAGTTTCTCATGGTTCATCTTCCCCCTCCAATTTCCCTCAACCCCCAACAAGTATTTTTAAACTGTCTCTGATTCCACTTTATTGTAGGTACTGGGACAATCGATGTGAACAAGAAGAGTACCTACCTTTATCAAATTTACATGCTACTATGCAAGACAGATGGTAAACATAACATTATAATTTCAAGGAGTGACAAGATCATTGGTTTATTGTGTGGTGCTTTGTATTCAGTAAATATGGTTTATTGTTCAGTTACACATAATACAATGTTAATTTTTACTATAACCTCTAGTTTACGTGTGAGATGATAAATATGGCAAAAAGCCCAGGCTTTAGCAAGGAAGACTTAGTTAGGTTTGAGTCTTACTTAGCTGTGCTTTATATTTACTTTTAGTCAAGTTTATTTAATATTTACACTTTAGTTTATCTATCTGTAGACTGTGGATGATAATAGCTCTCTCTCAGCACTGTGATGGGATTAAGTAAATTACATGCCATATTGCATGTGGCTAAACACATGTAAGTTTCCTCTTCCCGCCCTCCTCTTTGTTCATATCTTACCCTCTTTGGTTCACTTTTATTTACTTCTTTTTTTGTTTTTTCTTTCACTTTTTCCTTTAAAACTTTTTTTCCTCTCTGGGAGTATGGTACTTATAAACTGGTACACATTTGAAAGTAATCGTAATAAGTCACATATTTTGTTTTAAAAAATTCTAATGTCTTACAGGTAAAACAGAAACAGTGAAATGGAATGGGAAAATCAAACGATTCTGGTGGAATTCTTTTTAAAGGGGCTTTCTGGTTACCCAAGGCTGGAGCTACTCTTTTTTGTGCTAATCTTAATAATGTATGTTGTCATCCTTCTGGGCAATGGCACCCTTATTTTAATCAGCATCTTGGATTCCCACCTTCATACCCCTATGTACTTCTTCCTGGGGAACCTCTCCTTCTTGGACATCTGCTACACCACCACCTCCATTCCCTCCACACTGGTGAGCTTCCTCTCAGAGAGAAAGACCATCTCCTTCTCTGGCTGTGCGGTGCAGATGTTCCTTGGCTTGGCCATGGGGACAACAGAGTGTGTGCTCCTGGGCATGATGGCCTTTGACCGGTATGTGGCTATCTGCAACCCCCTAAGATATCCTGTCATCATGAGCAAGGATTCCTTTGTGCCCATGGCAGCTGGGTCCTGGATCACAGGAGTCATCAACTCTGCAGTACAAACTGTGTTTGTAGTACGATTGCCTTTCTGTAGGAATAACATCATTAATCACTTCTCCTGTGAAATTCTGGCTGTCATGAAACTGGCCTGTGCTGACATCTCAGGCAATGAGTTCATCATGCTTGTGACCACAGCATTATTTGCCTTGATGCCCCTGCTTTTGATTGTCATCTCTTACTCATTAATCATCTCTAGCATCCTCAAGATCCCTACTTCGGAGGGGAGAAGCAAAGCTTTCTCTACCTGCTCAGCCCACCTGACTGTGGTGATAATATTCTATGGAACCATTCTCTTCATGTACATGAAGCCCAAGTCTAAAGAGACACTTAATTCAGATGACTTGGATGCTACTGACAAACTTATATCTATGTTCTATGGGGTTATGACTCCCATGATGAATCCTATAATCTATAGTCTCAGAAACAAGGATGTGAAGGAGGCAATGAAATATCTATTTAACGGAAGGTTATTTAGCAAGTGAATGGACAAGGTCTTGGATTGTGAACACACTGGACATCGTTGAAACTTTAGAATTACATTAGAATTTTGGTTAATTTTACTTCTTTTGCACTTTCATATATTATTTAATTTATTTTAATTTAATTTTTTGATGACATAGAGCTTTACAATATCATTGCATACTCATTATAGAGAATTTGCAAGATATAGGACAGTAAGGTGAGGAAAATAAAGAGATCACCTATTACTCTAACACCAGGAGATGGCTACTTTCAATCATTTTGAACAATATCTTCCATGTTCTATATATATTGCAGTTTTGGAATTGGATATTACATGTCATTTTATGTCCACTCTTTTCCATAGTCCTATTTCATAGGCATCACTTCATCAAATCTTTGAAAATAAAGAAGAAGCTCTTTTTTTGTGAAAAAAGCAAATCAGAAAAACCCCCAAATACTATACCCACATTCTCCAGTGGAGAGCCTTGTGTTGTAGTTTCACAGTAATCTCAAAATCCTCCTAAGTCTTTAGAGACTATTTTCTTGCTCAATACTTGGAATGTTTTTCCTGTATAACTAAGGGTGCCAAGCATTTGGGACCATCGAGGGAATGGATGAATGGACCTAAGGGTGGAGCCTATGCAATCAATTTGGATATCCTTGTTTCATCTCCTTTCTTTGTTTCAGCTTACATGTTAGCTCTAGCATAAAGAAAATTTTACAAAATTAAAACTGGGTTTAAAAACCAGTCTACTGGTCTAGATAATAATGTGGACAAGTGTTTGGTTGGATGGGGTCATACCCGTGCCCATTTAGAAGAAGCCACATTTCTTTGATATCCTGAGGTCATTCCAATATTTCCCAAAACTCAGAAGAAGCTCTAAGTTCTTGATTTTTGGTGTAGGCCTGCATCAATGTCTTGTCTCTGTTACTAATAACTTTGTGACCTTAGTAATCTGAGGTCTGAGTAGAAGATTGGGGGATGTCAGACAGGATGTGACATTATCTCGATTTTCCTTGGCTTTCTTCTCACATTTTTGCTCTATTTGAAGAACATTTCTAATTTACAGGAGAGAGAGTGTGTGTTCAGGAGTGAGGCACATTCTAGGAAATCCATTTGGCTGGATAAATTTTATATTGATTGAACAGTGAATTCAGAGGATGTTGGGCATTAACGTGTTTTACGTAGGCAAACAAATGTTTTTGGGATTTGGGTATATATTAATGTCACTTTTCCAAATTCAGTTTTCATTTTAGTGGCAGGAATACCAGTCATAAACTGTTCTTAATTACCTCCAGCTTCAGTCATAGCTATTCCCAGATTAAATCTGATGACAAAGTCTATGACTATTGATGTATCAGTTTCGCACCTTAGTGAAATACACTATAAAAACCTATTAGTTTCCATATACATGCTCATAGGACTTTTTTCTCCTTAAGAATTTCAGGTAGGTGGAAAACCTCTGGAGTCAAACATGTTGTATTTGACCTATAGGCCATCTTGGATACTCAGACTCTACTTTTGTTTTTTTCTCAGAGCCTAAAATCAACTGCTTCCATGCTTTTTGGGGTGACAGATCTAGGTTCTGGTCTTATATCAGATTTACACATTTTTTATAGAAAATTAATTAAAGCAAGTAGAAAATTAAAAAAAATTATTTATTTGACACAGAGCAAGGGAGAGAGAAAGACAGAGAGCAAGCACAAGCAAGGGGAACAGCAGGCAGTGGAGAAGCAGGCTCCCCACTGAGCAAGGAGCCCAGGGTGGGGCTCCATCCCAGGACCCTGGGATCATGACCTGAGCCAAAGGCAGCCGCTCAACCAACTGAGCCACCCAGGCGTCCCAAGTAGAAATTCTAATATGCATATTTCTTCCCATAGGAAAAGACCAGGAGTGTTTTCTCCCTGTCAGCATTGTAGAATAGAGGTCTGAATGTCTGAAGAAAGGAAAGGCGAGTCATTTGTCTTGAGGTACCCATGTGTTTACATTTGTTGGGCAAATATGTTATCACTACATGTCCTGGAAATTGTCTCGATTCTGAGTCACTTGTCTTTTATACTTCCATAGCACACTAAACCGTCATTTTAGTTGAAGCAGTTATCCCCTTTTATTGAAATCATGTGATTACGTTTTTCTCACTACCTATTGGACAGGTAGAGACTGCGTCTTGGGCATTTTTATATTCACAGATATTCTTACTATCATCTTCACTGAGTAGGTGTGCAACAAGTGTCATGTAAACAGAGGTTATCAGAAAATATAAAGCACCAAATAGAAACATGGGTAAAAGACATGAGTACAGAACACATATAAAAGAAAATATTAAAACACACACTCAAGTTAAATATCTCTAGTCATTAAAAATTTCACTTAAAGCAATGATGAGATACTATTTTTAAGTCCTTTAGATTAGAAAAAAAGAAACCCTAAACTATTTGTCAGTATCCAGTGATGATAAGAGCAAGAGAAAATCAGCCACACTGTAACACTGGTGGGAGCATAAATTAGTGTTACCTTTTAGATTCGTAAGAATCTTCATTTATTTTGATGAAATCAAAGACACAATTTAAATGTTCTGGAATTCTATTTTAACAAAATAATTTGAACTTATTTTGTTAAAATATTTCGTTTATGAAGGAATTTAAAGTTGTTTCCAGAAGTAAAATGAACTTATTTTGATATTTCAGTAATTTGCACTCATTTTGTTAAAAATAAATTTAAAGAGGCTCCTGGGGGGCTGCGTTGTTTAAGCATCTGACTGTTCAATTCGGTGTAGGTCGTAATCTTGAGGTCCTGGGATCAAGCCCAACGTCTGGCTCCACACTCAGTCGGGAGTCTGCTTGAGCTTCTCTCCCTCTCCTTCTGTACCCCCGAATATAGAAGTAAATCTTTAAAAAAAATTTAAAAAATAAAGAAAAGAAAAAAGATCATACAGAAGTATCTAGCTTTAAGGTGTCTCATTGGATGCTCAGAAGAGCAAATGATTTTAGCTTGAGTTACTATATTGTTTTTTAATCTTTTTTCTTTCTTTTTTTAAGTAGGCTCCATGCCCTGTGCAGAGCCCAATGTGGGGCTTGAACTCATGACCCTGACATCAAGACCTGGGCTAAGATTAACCAACTGAGTCCCATAGGCCCCCCTATTACATTGTTTTAAAATGAAAATCAGGCTCCTTTCTGAACTATGGTTATCACTACGTTGTTTAAATGTAATTTATTTTCAACCTTGTTTTTTAAACCTTTATATAGTACCTGACTATATCTTTTCCTTCCTTGCCTAATCTTTTCCCTTCTTCCTTCCTTCAAAAAAAGAAAATTCTTCCTTCTTTTAAGAGTGTGTATTTCTTTTGGAATATTTGCAATATAAAATATATTTATTAAAAAGTCAACTTTTACTAGAAGCTAAATTATAAAGTGAACTTTAAATTGTGTAGGACATAATCCATTCTTCCAAAATGGTTGTGTGTGAGTGTGCACATGTGTGCGTTTGTGTGTGTTTGTATGTGTGTTTGTATATGTGTAAGAGAGAGGGAGTAAGATGGAAAGTTGAGAGATAATTCAGCTGGGGAAACTTTGATGACAATACATGAGCTCCTTTATGATTTTTGTGTGAAACAAAGTAATAGGCCTCCTGTAATTAGGTCTTTAGGGCTTTATTTCTGCAGTCTCATACATTTTATACATATTTCATTTATGAAGATATTTAATGTTGTAGACAGAGGTTTAGAGCCGTCCTTAGGAACTTTTAAATTGTGTCTTAAAGCATGGAGCTGATTCTTTAGGTATTTGTGGGTCTCCACAATGGGGCAGTGTTTCCACCTAGGCTTCATGGGCAAATTGCTCCGTTCCTAAAATTAACAGCTGTTAATTTTCTTCCTTTTTTTTTTTTTTAAATAGAGGAATCTAATGGTGCTTTATTTGATCTAGAAGAATTTATCTCCATAATCACACTTGTAACAATCATGTTTCTACAAATGTCAAATAATCAAAGAATTTCTATGACAAAATGATTACTCACCAGGAACTGCCTCTTTGGAGCCTCAGCTACTAATGAGGAGTTATAAAGATTGGCTGCAAATAGAAAAGCGATGAAATTATCTGTTGTTGCTGCAACCTGGAAAGATAGGCAGTCTCTGGTTTGAAGGTAAGTTACTGCAAAGACAGGAAACAAACTCATCATCTGTAAGCAAGAATTGGACTGATGGGTTAAAGGTGTTAAGTTTGAAAATGGAATTTTTTCTTCACTAAGGAGAGACTATTAGAAATAGAGTTTAAGGGTTTATTCATTGAGCTGCAGTGGGGAAGAAAGAGCTTTGAGACCAAAAGAACACTTCTGCGTGCAAAAGCCATTGTGCAACAACATACTGAAAGGAATTTGCCCAGCAGGTGTGAATTACTTTTTATTAATGTGTAGCTTTTTAGTGCATTACAAAGTATTTGGACACCATTACCTACTTGAGCTAATTGAGGCTCACTACAGGGTATATAGTAGAGTGTGTGTTCTGTTCTATAAAATGAATAAAAGTCTTCCTTGGTCCCCTAGCAATACTCAGTTCCATTTGGTTCCATCAACAGATAACGAGGTGAACTATATGCCAGGTTCTGTTCTTTATACAGAGATTACATATGAGGAGGATACTATGACCAATTTGGATTTAAAAAAAAACTGAACATTATAATTTCCTGAGACCTGAAAAAGATAATTTACCAAAACAGCGTGGAGCCAGAAAGCGGCCTGCTTGGGCATTATTCTATACAGTATTGGTGTTTGCATGCAGTATTAGTGACTATTTTGAATATGTGTTTTTCATTCATGAGGTTATAATTGTAAAAGTGAGTAATTTTCTTTTTTTTTATGTTAAGAGGCTTGCTAAAAATGTTAAAATAGTCTTAGTAAAAAAAGTTAATCATGTGTTTTAAGACAAGGAACACCCTGGTATCTTACTAGAGCCCTATTTTTTTGTGGAGTGAATTAAATTTGATATAAGATCTTCTGGATGATTTTTCCTTTTTGGTACCTAATTTGCTGGTTTCCAGAGACTGAGAGTGAGTGTGATAAAGTGTATTAGAATTTGTATGTAGGATGAAAATTATACCATTTGTTAGAATGCTGTGTGTGATCTGATTAAGCTTTTAAGCTACACACACCTGATCTTAAAGAAAGAAATGATGACTATTTCAGAGATGTAAAAAGAGTCTAACAGAGGGTAGAAATTAACAAAGAGGCATGAAGGAAACAACTAACAATGGGATTCACTGTTGTACTAATTGAATTACATATACCAGCTCATTTAATCTTATCAACAAATAACAGGGTCTAGGTGTTTTTATCTTCATTCTATAGCTAGGAACGGTGATGATCAGAAACATGCCCAGGACATCTAGTTAATGGGGGGTAGAGAGGGCGTTTGAGTTCAGCCTGCTTCCAAGGCCTGCGTTCTTGACAATATTATGAAATGTGCTTGATAGAATACATGGCATTCAGATAGCTAATAGAATTTACAGAGATCATTTTTGTAGGTGTGCATATAATCTCCACTCTTCAAAAATCACTCGTGTATCTAATACTCTTTGGGATCTCAAGTGGTTTGAGACTTAACCCAGAAAATCTGAAAAATTCTTTAAAATGAAAATCTTATAAAAAGTTAAAGAATTTTAAAATCTGGGGAAAAGAGGAGTTTAGAATAGGAAAATCAGATTGGGCTTTGGGCTTTGGGCCAAGGAGGCTAATTATGTCCTGAAAAAAAAAAAAAAAAAGTTAAGTAGACAAAGGCTTCTGAAAAGGGAGGACTCTTTGGTCATGAGAATGGAACAAGAATAATAGCTAGCATTTACTGAGCTGTAATTTTGTTCCAGGACTTTTACTAGCTCATCAAAGCAATAATGCATTTAATGGAAAGGAAATGACATTGGATAGAAGAATAGGCCCTTAATCAGGTCAAAGAATAGTTTAGAGCCTGATGGTAGGACTGGAGATGGTTATGGGCCTGGAAATCCTAATGATACTAGGTAAAGGGTCCTGAATATTGAGAATGCAACTCTATGTAAAGTATCTTTGAGTCTTCAATTCCCATCCAGTATATAATACTGAACAAGTTAGAACAATTTTCAAACATACAGGGTTGTGTCCTATGGCAGGAGAGAGTTTGGTGTAGTATACCACTAGAAAAGTGAATGAAAGGTGAATCTCAGAAGCTTAAATGTTGTTTATTTTATGAATATATTGCTTATTTTATGAAAAAGCAATATAGTCATAAAGTGCCAAAATTTTGAGAAGTACTAAAAGAGGTATCGTATATAGCCTACCTTCCACTCCTGTTAATAAGCTATCCATTTCCTTTTCTAGAGATAACTCTTCTTGTTTATTTTTCTAAAGAGATTCTATGTGTGAGCAAAAATGTGTTTATGTATATGTATCACACATACATATATAATCTTTTTTACACAAATGTTAGTGTGTCATATATATTCTGAACATTACTTTTTCAATCGTTATTTCTTTTTTGAAAAGATTGATTGATAGATTGATTTTAGAGAGAGAGCATGCGAAAGTGAGTGGAGTGGGGCAAGGGTGGCGGGGGTGGGGGAGGGAGAAAGAATTTGATCCAGACTCTACACTGAGCACAGAGCCCAATGCAGGGCTTGATTCCATGATTCTGAGATCACCACCTGAGCTGAAACCAAGAGTCAGATGCTTAGCTGACTGAGCCACCCAGGTGCCCCTCCACTTAATATTTCTTAAAGATCTTTCCACATCAATACACAAAAAGCCCCATGTTCTTTGTGACAGCAGAATAGTATTGCATTATTTCTATGTCCCCTTTTCCTGGGCATTTGAATTTTTTATGCATCTATTAATACAAACAGTACTTTAATGAATCAGTTTACACATAAATCACTTTATTCATGTGCCAGCATAACTGATGAGGATTACCTAGAAGTAAATCTGTGGTCAAAGTTTACATGTACACTTTGGTGATTTTTATAAATATAGCCAAATTGTCCTCCACAGAAGATGTACCAATTTGTGCGTCCACCGAGAATGTGTAGGAGTTTCTGTCTCCTCACCCTTAGGCAGCAAGTCATTAGAGGTGAAACCATGCTTTGTCCCTATGAGATACCAGTGCATAGCCACCTAAAAGAATGGATTACAGAGATGTTAGGAAAATTCTCAGGGCTCTCTATGATTTTGGTCACTGAGTTTCTTTCTTTCTTTTTTTTTTTTTAAGGATTTTATTTATTTATTTGACAGACAGAGATCACAATTAGGCAGAGAGGCAGGCAGAGAGAGAGGAGGAAGCAGGCTCTCCACGGAGCAGAGAGGCCGATGCGGGGCTCCATCCCAGGACCCTGGGATCATGACCTGAGCCGAAGGCAGAGGCTTTAACCCACTGAGCCACCCAAGCGCCCCGGTCACTGAGTTTCTTAAAAACTTTTTTCAGAATAGAAACATATATGTATGTATACATATAATTTATATAATATGTTTATATATATACACTTTTATATATAATTTTTATTATATGTATAAACTTTAATGTACCAACTAACATAAAGATGTCAATTAATAGGCACAATTCAAATATACATATGTATGTATATGAGTAATATATATTTTTTACTTATATACTTATTATAGGTCATACATATATTTGTTGTATATAATATGTAACTATATACTCTATATTATATACTATTATGTATATTATATCCTTATGATATAGTGTTAGATATAGAATTTGGTGGAAAAGTCATGCATTATAAGAATTTATGCAATTTAAAAAAAGGAAGTTATTTGATGATCTATAAGAATTTAGATAACATATTACACTTTCATCTGAGGAAAATTCTGCAAATATACTCTAACAACTTTATGTTATAATGTATAAAGTATATACTTTATACATTGATAAATGTATTTATAACTTTATAATATAAATGTATTTATAACTTTATGTTATAATGTATAAAGTATATACTTTATACATTGATAAAGACTGTCCAACTATGTAATTGTAAAGGCTGATAAAGAACTCTCAAAAAGATGCATTGTGAGGAAATTATAAACAGTTCTACGTTATCTCACTGACATTTGTGAATTTGAGGATACAGATGGAGGAATAAAAGTATTCTTGCAGTTCTGTCTTCATTTAGTGTTTGAGGGATAACTTAGGATATTAGACAACACTCTAGTGGAAAAAATAGTTAATTTTATGAGCAAAAGTTTGGTTCCTATAAGTCAAATTATGAGCATGATGAAAGAGAAGGTACCTACATACAGAGTGCCAAAAGTGAGTAGAGTGTTCAAGTTAATGAAAACAAATAGTAAATGACAACTTAACCAACGAAAAGAAGGAACTGGAAAAACAGAGAACACAGTAATGCAAAATAAGTAAATAATAAAAATTAAGTGTATGGAAAGAAAGTAATGAAGTACATTAATAATTGTATTTTAATTTTTTATTATTTTTAAGATTTTATTTATTTATTTGACAGAGAGAGATCACAAGTAGGCAGAGAGGCAGGCAGAGAGAGGGGGGAAGAAGGCTCCCCGCTGAGCAGAGTGCCAGATGCGGTGCTCAGTCCCAGGACCCTGGGATCATGACCCGAGCTGAAGGCAGAGGCTTTAACCCACTGAGCCACCCAGGTGCCCCAATAATTGTATTTTTAAAGTGAATGGACTGGATGCTGTCATGAAAGACAGAGACTGTAAAAGGAGATTGAAAAAAATTTTTAAAAAAATTTTTTTTAAATTTCTTTTCAGTTTCCAGAATCAAATTTAAACCCAGATATATGTTACTTATGAGTAGTATACGCAACAAAGTGAGAAAGAAAAGTTGAAAATAAAGGGATGCACAAGAGCAGGCAAAAGCAAACTAAAAGGGGCACCTGAGTGGCTCAGTGGGTTAAGGCTCTGCCTTCCGCTCAGGTCATGATCTCAGGGTCCTGACATCGAGCCCCACATCGGGGCTTTCTGCTCAGCAGGGAGCCTGCTTTCCTCTCTCTCTGTCTCTGCCTGCCTCTCTGCCTACTTGTGATCTGTCTGTCAAATGAATAAACAAAATCTTAAAAAAAAAAAAGCAAACTAAAAGAAGGCAGGAATGTAATAGCAACATCATAAAAGTGGAATTTAAAGTACAAAACATGACAAAGACAGGTCAATTAATAATATTGACAATTTATAAAAATTATCAGCTATAAATAACACAGAAGCTAAGCATATTAAAAAAATCCTAGCTATATGGGCAGAACGTGCTTACAGATATTTATATAGAATCAATTAAATATAGATGACAAAATAATAATTTACAGATTTGAATAACACATTAAATAAACTTGATTATATGTATACATGTATGCATGTATTGTGTATCTATATAAAACTATATATCTTTCCCCAAGAGAATTAAAATTTTTTGTTAGTATTTGCAACATGGATCAAGTAATTGACTGCCAAAGTCTCCATAACTAGAGTATTACATGTTATGTTATCTTATAATAAAAACTGTAAAAAAATAACAAAAATCAAACACAAATATCCAATGACTAGGTGTGCAGAGAATACACACCTGGATAGCTGTTGGCTTGAAGAGGAAAAGGAAAGAAAAAAATTATCTAGAACCCAATGAAAAGGACATTTCATGTCAAAATCTAAGTTTTTAAGAACACTAAGTATTTTAAGGGCATTAATTAGAGCTAGAAATAGAGAAGAAAGAGGAAATATTAAGGAATTTAGTTCTTATTTCACGAAATTAGAAAATTCCAAATAACCTTTAAAAATTTACAAACAAAACTTAAGTTAATAAAACAGAAAAAAAATGGCAAGGATATATCGATCCAAAAGCCCCACTCCCCTTTTTTTTGAGAAGACCTATGATATAGGAAAACCCTTTGTGAGACTAAAATAGAAAAAAAAATCACTTAAGGATAGTAATGGAAAAGGTAATAGAACTTCTCACAAGGGAAATCACGGATTATAAGGATCAAATGCAACTCTATGACAACACATTTGTAGGAAGATAGCAAGTATCAAAACGAACTTCTCTCAAATCACTATGTTGAAGTGATTCTTTCTAACAGTCACCTTTCCTTGGTCCAATATTTCTTTTGAAACATTAGTACTGTCAATTAGATTAAAAGGTGTTGTAGTCTTTGAGCCAAGTTCTCTGCAGGTTGAAAAATTAAGAATTTATACTATGCAGCCATACAGCTGGGGTTTAACTCTTAGTTCTACTGTTTATTTAGCTATATGACTTTGGGCAAATTACTTGACTTTTCTGTGCTTTATTTTCCTCCTCTATTATTAAAGATGATGAGGCTGATCACAGTAATTGCCTAATAGGTTTGCTCTTCAGACTAAATAGGTAATGCACAAAGCAAACAATTAGTAGAGGATTGACACAGAGTGAGAAATGTTAGTCATTATTTTGTCTTTCATTTTGTTTCTTTATGCAACAAATATTTTTTTCTTCTTTTTAATTTAATTTCTTTTCAGTGTAACAGAATTCATTGTCTATGCACCACACCCAGTGCTCCATGCAATACGTGCCCTCCATAATACCCACCACCAGGCTCCCCCAATCTCCCATCCCCCGCCCCTTCAAAACCCTCAGATTGTTTTTCAGAGTCTATAGTCTCTCATGGTTCATCTCCCCCTCCAATTTCCCTCAACCCCCAACAAATATTTTTAAACTGTCTCTGATTCCACTTTATTGTAGGTACTGGGACTATCGATGTGAACAAGAAGAGTACCTACCTTTATCAAATTTACATGCTACTATGCAAGACAGATGGTAATCATAACATTATAATTTCAAGGAGTGACAAGATCATTGGTTTATTGTGTGGTGCTTTGTATTCAGTAAATATGGTTTATTGTTCAGTTACACATAATACAATGTTAATTTTTACTATAACCTCTAGTTTACGTGTGAGATGATAAATATGGCAAAAAGCCCAGGCTTTAGCAAGGAAGACTTAGTTAGGTTTGAGTCTTACTTAGCTGTGCTTTATATTTACTTTTAGTCAAGTTTATTTAATATTTACACTTTAGTTTATCTATCTGTAGACTGTGGATGATAATAGCTCTCTCTCAGCACTGTGATGGGATTAAGTAAATTACATGCCATATTGCATGTGGCTAAACACATTTAGTTTCCTCTTCCCGCCCTCCTCTTTGTTCATATCTTACCCTCTTTGGTTCACTTTTATTTACTTCTTTTTTTGTTTTTTCTTTCACTTTTTCCTTTAAAACTTTTTTTCCTCTCTGGGAGTATGGTACTTATAAACTGGTACACATTTGAAAGTAATCGTAATGAGTCACATATTTTGTTTTAAAAAATTCTAATGTCTTACAGGTAAAACAGAAACAGTGAAATGGAATGGGAAAATCAAACCATTCTGGTGGAATTCTTTTTAAAGGGGCTTTCTGGTTACCCAAGGCTGGAGCTACTCTTTTTTGTGCTAATCTTAATAATGTATGTTGTCATCCTTCTGGGCAATGGCACCCTTATTTTAATCAGCATCTTGGATTCCCACCTTCATACCCCTATGTACTTCTTCCTGGGGAACCTCTCCTTCTTGGACATCTGCTACACCACCACCTCCATTCCCTCCATGTTGGTGAGCTTCCTCTCAAAGAGAAAGACCATCTCCTTCTCTGGCTGTGTGATGCAGATGTTCCTTGGCTTGGCCATGGGGACAACAGAGTGTGTGCTCCTGGGCATGATGGCCTTTGACCGGTATGTGGCTATCTGCAACCCCCTAAGATATCCTGTCATCATGAGCAAGGATTCCTTTGTGCCCATGGCAGCTGGGTCCTGGATCACAGGAGTCATCAACTCTGCAGTACAAACTGTGTTTGTAGTACGATTGCCTTTCTGTAGGAATAATGTCATTAATCACTTCGCTTGTGAAATTCTGGCTGTCATGAAACTGGCCTGTGCTGACATCTCAGGCAATGAGTTCATCATGCTTGTGACCACAGCATTATTTGCCTTGATGCCCCTGCTTTTGATTGTCATCTCTTACTCATTAATCATCTCTAGCATCCTCAAGATCCCTACTTCGGAGGGGAGAAGCAAAGCTTTCTCTACCTGCTCAGCCCACCTGACTGTGGTGATAATATTCTATGGAACTATTATCTTCATGTACATGAAGCCCAAGTCTAAAGAGACACTTAATTCAGATGACTTGGATGCTACTGACAAACTTATATCAATGTTCTATGGGGTTATGACTCCCATGATGAATCCTATAATCTATAGTCTCAGAAACAAAGATGTAAAGGAGGCAATGAAATATCTATTTAACGGAAGGTTATTTAGCAAGTGAATGGACAAGGTCTTGGATTGTGAACACACTGGACATCATTGAAACTTTAGAATTATGTTAGAATTTTGGTTAATTTTACTTCTTTTGCACTTTCATATATTATTTAATTTTAATTTAATTTAATTTTTTGATGACATAGAGCTTTACAATATCATTGCATACTCATTATAGAGAATTTGCAAGATATAGGACAGTAGGGTGAGGAAAATAAAGGGACCACCTATTACTCTAACACTAGGAGATGGCTACTTTCAATCATTTTGAACAATATCTTCCGTGTTCTATATATATTCCGTTTTGGAATTGGATATTACATGTCATTTTATGTCCACTCTTTTCCATAGTCCTATTTCATAGGCATCACTTCATCAAATCTTTGAAAATAAAGAAGAAGCTCTTTTTTTGTGAAAAAAGCAAATCAGAAAAACCCCCAAATACTATACCCACATTCTCCAGTGGAGAGCCTTGTGTTGTAGTTTCACAGTAATCTCAAAATCCTCCTAAGTCTTTAGAGACTATTTTCTTGCTCAATACTTGGAATGTTTTTCCTGTATAACTAAGGGTGCCAAGCATTTGGGACCATCGAGGGAATGGATGAATGGACCTAAGGGTGGAGCCTATGCAATCAATTTGGATATCCTTGTTTCATCTCCTTTCTTTGTTTCAGCTTACATGTTAGCTCTAGCATAAAGAAAATTTTACAAAATTAAAACTGGGTTTAAAAACCAGTCTACTGGTCTAGATAATAATGTGGACAAGTGTTTGGTTGGATGGGGTCATACCCGTGCCCATTTAGAAGAAGCCACATTTCTTTGATATCCTGAGGTCATTCCAATATTTCCCAAAACTTAGAAGAAGCTCTAAGTTCTTGATTTTTGGTGTAGGCCTGTATCAGTGTCTTGTCTCTGTTACTAATAACTTTGTGACCTTAGTAATCTGAGGTCTGAGTAGAAGATTGGGGGATGTCAGACAGGATGTGACATTATCTCGATTTTCCTTGGCTTTCTTCTCACATTTTTGCTCTATTTGAAGAACATTTCTAATTTACAGGAGAGAGAGTGTGTGTTCAGGAGTGAGGCACATTCTAGGAAATCCATTTGGCTGGATAAATTTTATATTGATTGAACAGTGAATTCAGAGGATGTTGGGCATTAACGTGTTTTACGTAGGCAAACAAATGTTTTTGGGATTTGGGTATATATTAATGTCACTTTTCCAAATTCAGTTTTCATTTTAGTGGCAGGAATACCAGTCATAAACTGTTCTTAATTACCTCCAGCTTCAGTCATAGCTATTCCCAGATTAAATCTGATGACAAAGTCTATGACTATTGATGTAACAGTTTCGCACCTTAGTGAAATACACTATAAAAACCTATTAGTTTCCATATACATGCTCATAGGACTTTTTTCTCCTTAAGAATTTCAGGTAGGTGGAAAACCTCTGGAGTCAAGCATGTTGCATTTGACCTATAGGCCATCTTGGATACTCAGACTCTACTTTTGTTTTTTTCTCAGAGCCTAAAATCAACTGCTTCCATGCTTTTTGGGGTGACAGATCTAGGTTCTGGTCTTATATCAGACTTACACATTTTTTATAGAAAATTAATTAAAGCAAGTAGAAAATTAAAAAAAAATTATTTATTTGACACAGAGCAAGGGAGAGAGAAAGACAGAGAGCAAGCACAAGCAAGGGGAACAGCAGGCAGTGGAGAAGCAGGCTCCCCACTGAGCAAGGAGCCCAGGGTGGGGCTCCATCCCAGGACCCTGGGATCATGACCTGAGCCAAAGGCAGCCGCTCAACCAACTGAGCCACCCAGGCGTCCCAAGTAGAAATTCTAATATGCATATTTCTTCCCATAGGAAAAGACCAGGAGTGTTTTCTCCCTGTCAGCATTGTAGAATAGAGGTCTGAAGGTCTGAAGGAAAGAAAGGCGAGTCATTTGTCTTGAGGTACCCATGTGTTTACATTTGTTGGGCAAATATGTTATCACTACATGTCCTGGAAATTGTCTCGATTCTGAGTCACTTGTCTTTTATACTTCCATAGCACACTAAACCGTCATTTTAGTTGAAGCAGTTATCCCCTTTTATTGAAATCATGTGATTACGTTTTTCTCACTACCTATTGGACAGGTAGAGACTGCGTCTTGGGCATTTTTATATTCACAGATATTCTTACTATCATCTTCACTGAGTAGGTGTGCAACAAGTGTCATGTAAACAGAGGTTATCAGAAAATATAAAGCACCAAATAGAAACATGGGTAAAAGACATGAGTACAGAACACATATAAAAGAAAATATTAAAACACACACTCAAGTTAAATATCTCTAGTCATTAAAAATTTCACTTAAAGCAATGATGAGATACTATTTTTAAGTCCTTTAACCAACTGAGCCACCCAGGCGTCCCTTAAGTCCTTTAGATTAGGAAAAAAGAAACCCTAAACTATTTGTCAGTATCCAGTGATGATAAGAGCAAGAGAAAATCAGCCACACTGTAACACTGGTGGGAGCATAAATTAGTGTTACCTTTTAGATTCGTAAGAATCTTCATTTATTTTGATGAAATCAAAGACACAATTTAAATGTTCTGGAATTCTATTTTAACAAAATAATTTGAACTTATTTTGTTAAAATATTTCGTTTATGAAGGAACTTAAAGTTGTTTCCAGAAGTAAAATGAACTTATTTTGATATTTCAGTAATTTGCACTCATTTTGTTAAAAATAAATTTAAAGAGGTCCTGGGGGGCTGCGTTGTTTAAGCATCTGACTGTTCAATTCGGTGTAGGTCGTAATCTTGAGGTCCTGGGATCAAGCCCAACGTCTGGCTCCACACTCAGTCGGGAGTCTGCTTGAGCTTCTCTCCCTCTCCTTCTGTACCCCCGAATATAGAAGTAAATCTTGAAAATAATTTAAAAAATAAAGAAAAGAAGAAAGATCATTCAGAAGTATCTAGCTTTAAGGTGTCTCATTGGATGCTCAGAAGAGCAAATGATTTTAGCTTGAGTTACTATATTGTTTTTTAAACTTTTTTTCTTTTTTTTTAAGTAGGCTCCATGCCCTGTGCAGAGCCCAATGTGGGGCTTGAACTCATGACCCTGACATCAAGACCTGGGCTAAGATTAACCGACTGAGTCCCATAGGCCCCCCTATTACAATGTTTTAAAATGAAAATCAGGCTCCTTTCTGAACTATGGTTATCACTAAGTTGTTTAATTGTAATTTATTTTCAACCTTGTTTTTTAAACCTTTATATATTACCTGACTATATCTTTTCCTTCCTTGCCTAATCTTTTCCCTTCTTCCTTCCTTCAAAAAAAGAAAATTCTTCCTTCTTTTAAGAGTGTGTATTTCTTTTGGAATATTTGCAATGTAAAATATATTTATTTAAAAGTCAACTCTTACTAGAAGCTAAATTATAAAGTGAACTTAAAATTGTATAGGAAATAATCCATACTTCCAAAACGGTTGTGTGTGAGTGTGCACATATGTGTGTTTGTGTGTGTGTGTGTCTGTGTGTTTTTTAAATTTAATTTACTTTCTTTTCAGTGTAACAGAATTCATTATTTATGCACCACACCCAGTTCTCCATGCAATACGTGCCCTCCACAATACCCACCACTAGGCTCCCCCAACCTCCCACCGCCCACCCCTTCAAATTGTTTTTCAGAGTCCATAGTCTCTCATCGTTCATCTCCCCCTCCAATTTCCTGTATATGTGTAAGAGAGAGGGAGTAAGATGGAAAGATTGAGAGAGAATTCAGCTGGGGAAACTTTGATGACAATACATGAGCTCCTTTATGATTTTTGTGTGAAACAAATAGGGCTCCTGTAATTAGGTCTTTAGGGCTTTATTTCTGCAGTCTCATACATTTTATACATATTTCATTTATGAAGCAATTTAATGTCATACACAGAGGTTTAGAGAGGTCCTTAAGAACATTTAAATTGTGTCTTAAAGCATGGAGCTGATTCTTTATGTATTTGTGGGTCTCCACAATGGGACAGTATTTCCACCTAGGCTTCATGGGCAAATTGCCCCGTTCCTAAAATTAATGGCTAACTGTTAATTTTCTTCTCTTTATTTTTTTTTTTAAATAGAGGAATCTAGTGGTGCTTTGTTTGGACTAGAAGTATATATCTCCATAATCACACTTGTAACAATCATGTTTCTACAAATGTCAAATAATCAAAGAATTTCTATGACAAAATGATTACTCACCAGGAACTGCCTCTTTGGAGCCTCAGCTACTAATGAGGAGTTATAAAGATTGGCTGCAAATAGAAAAGCGATGAAATTATCTGTTGTTGCTGCAACCTGGAAAGATAGGCAGTCTCTGGTTTGAAGGTAAGTTACTGCAAAGACTGGAAACAAACTATCATCTATAAGCAAGAATTGGACTGATGGGTTAAAGGTGTCAAGTTTGAAAATGGAATTTTTTCTTCACTGAGGAGAGACTGTTAGAAACAGAGTTTAGAGGTCTGTTCACTGAGATGTAGTGGGGAAGAAAGAGCTTTGAGACCAAAAAACACTTCTGCATGCAAAAGCCATTGTGCAGCAACAAACTGAAAGGAATTTGCCCAGCAGGTGTGAATTACTTTTTATTAATGTGTAGCTTTTTAGTGCATTACAAAGTATTTGGACACCATTACCTACTTGAGCTAATTGAGGCTCACTACAGAGTTTATAATAGACTGTGTGTTCTGTACTATAAAATTAATGACAAGTCTTCCTTGGTCCCCTAGCAATACTCAGTTCCATTTGGTTCCGTCAACAAATAACGAGGTGAACTATATGCCAGGTTCTGTTCTTTATACAGAGATTACATATGAGGAGGATAGTATGGCCAATTTGGATTTTAAAAAAGTGAACATTATAATTTCCTGAGACTTGAAAAAGATAATTTACCAAAACAGCGTGGAGCCAGAAAACGGCCTGCTTGGCCATTATTCTATGCAGTATTGGTGTTTGCATGCAGTATTAGTGACTATTTTGAATATTTGTTTTTCAATCATGAGGTTATAATTGCAAAAGTGAGTAACTCTTCATTTTCTTCTTAATGTTAAGAGGCTGCTAAAAATGTTAAAATAGTCTTAGTAAAAAAAGTTAGTCATGTGTTTTAAGACAAGGAACACCCTGGTATCTTACCAAAGCCCTATTTTTTTGTGGAGTGAATTAAATTTGATATAAGATCTTCTGGATGATTTTTCCTTTTTGGTACCTAATTTGCTGGTTTCCAGAGACTGAGAGTGAGTGTGATAAAGTGTATTAGAATTTGTATGTAGGATGAAAATTATACCATTTGTTAGAATGCTGTGTGTGATCTGATTAAGCTTTTAAGCTACACACACCTGATCTTAAAGAAAGAAATGATGACTATTTCAGAGATGTAAAAAGAGTCTAACAGAGGGTAGAAATTAACAAAGAGGCATGAAGGAAACAACTAACAATGGGATTCACTGTTGTACTAATTGAATTACATATACCAGCTCATTTAATCTTATCAACAAATAACAGGGTCTAGGTGTTTTTATCTTCATTCTATAGCTAGGAACGGTGATGATCAGAAACATGCCCAGGACATCTAGTTAATAGGGGGTAGAGAGGGCGTTTGAGTTCAGCCTGCTTCCAAGGCCTGCGTTCTTGACAATATTATGAAATGTGCTTGATAGAATACATGGCATTCAGATAGCTAATAGAATTTACAGAGATCATTTTTATAGGTGTGCATATAATCTCCACTATTCAAAAATTACTCGTGTATCTAATACTCTTTGGGATCTCAAGTGGTTTGAGACTTAACCCAGAAAATCTGAAAAATTCTTTAAAATGAAAATCTTATAAAAAATTAAAGAATTTTAAAATCTGGGGAGAAGAGGAGTTTAGAATAGGAAAATCAGATTGGGCTTTGGGCTTTGGGCCAAGGAGGCTAATTATGTCCTGGAAAAAAAAAAAGTTAAGTAGACAAACGCTTCTGTAAAGGGAGGACTCTTTGGTCATGAGAATGGAACAAGAATAATAGTTAGCATTTATTGAGCTGTAACTTTGTTCCAGGACTATTACTAGCTCATCAAAGCAATAATGCATTTAATGGAAAGGAAATGACATTGGATAGAAGAATAGACCCTTAATTAGGTCAAAGAATAGTTTAGAGCCTGATGACTGGAGATGGTTATGGACCTAGAAATCCTAATGATACTAGGAAAAGGGTCCTGAATATTGAGAATGCAACTCTATGGTAAGTATCTTTGAGTCTTCAATTCCCATCCAGTATATAATACTGAACAAGTTAGAACAATTTTCAAACATACAGGGTTGTGTCCTATGGTAGGAGATAATTTGATGTAGTATACCACTAGAAAAGTGAATGAAAGGTGAATCTCAGAAGCTTAAATGTTGTTTATTTTATGAATATATTGCTTATTTTATGAATAAGCAATATAGTCATAAAGTGCCAAAATTTTGAGAAGTACTAAAAGAGGTATCGTATATAGCCTACCTTCTACTCCTGTTAATAAGCTAATAAGCTATCCATTTCCTTTTCTAGAGATAACTCTTCTTGTTTATTTTTCTAAAGAGATTCTATGTGTGAGCAAAAATGTGTTTATGTATATGTATCACACATACATATATAATCTTTTTTACATAAATGTTAGTGTGTCATATATATTCTGAACATTACTTTTTCAATCGCTATTTCTTTTTTGAAAAGATTGATTGATAGATTGATTTTAGAGAGAGAGCATGCGAAAGTGAGTGGAGTGGGGCAAGGGTGGCGGGGGTGGGGGAAGGAGAAAGAATTTGATCCAGATCCCACGATCCTGAGATCACCACCTGAGCTGAAACCAAGAGTCAGACGCTTAGCTGACTGAGCCACCCAGGTGCCCCTCCACTTAATATTTCTTAAAGATCTTTCCACATCAATACACAAAAAGCCCCATGTTCTTTGTGACAGCAGAATAGTATTGCATTATTTCTATGTCCCCTTTTCCTGGGCATTTGAATTTTTTATGCATCTATTAATACAAACAGTACTTTAATGAATCAGTTTACACATAAATCACTTTATTCATGTGCCAGCATAACTGATGAGGATTACCTAGAAGTAAATCTGTGGTCAAAGTTTACATGTACACTTTGGTGATTTTTATAAATATAGCCAAATTGTCCTCCACAGAAGATGTACCTATTTGTGCGTCCACCGAGAATGTGTAGGAGTTTCTGTCTCCTCACCCTTAGGCAGCAAGTCATTAGAGGTGAAACCATGCTTTGTCCCTATGAGATACCAGTGCATAGCCACCTAAAAGAATGGATCACAGAGATGTTAGGAAAATTCTCAGGGCTCTCTATGATTTTGGTCACTGAGTTTCTTTCTTTCTTTTTTTTTTTTTAAGGATTTTATTTATTTATTTGACAGACAGAGATCACAATTAGGCAGAGAGGCAGGCAGAGAGAGAGGAGGAAGCAGGCTCTCCACGGAGCAGAGAGCCCAATGCGGGGCTCGATCCCAGGACCCCGGGATCATGACCTGAGCCGAAGGCAGAGGCTTTAACCCACTGAGCCACCCAGGCGCCCCCTTTTTTTTTTTTTAAGATTTTATTTATTTATTTGACAGACAGATCACAAGTAGGCAGAGAGGCAGGCAGAGAGAGAAGGGAGGAAGCAGGCTCCGCTCTGAGCAGAGAGCCCGATGCGCGGCTCGATCCCAGGATCCTGGGATCATGACCTGAGCCGAAGGCAGAGGCTTTAACCCACTGAGCCACCCAGGCGCCCCGGTCACTGAGTTTCTTAAACACTTTTTTCAGAATAGAAACATATATGTATGTATACATATAATTTATATAATATGTTTATATATGTACACTTTTATATATAATTTTTATTATATGTATAAACTTTAATGTACCAACTAACACAAAGATGTCAATTAATAGGCACAATTCAAATATACATATGTATGTATATGAGTAATATATATTTTTTACTTATATACTTATTATAGGTCATACATATATTTGTTGTATGTAATATGTAACTATATACTCTATATTATATACTATTATGTATATTATATCCTTAGGATATAGTGTTAGATGTAGAATTTGGTGGAAAAGTCATGCATTATAAGAATTTATGCAATTTAAAAAAAGGAAGTTATTTGATGATCTATAAGAATTTAGATAACATATTACACTTTCATCTGAGGAAAATTCTGCAGATATACTCTAACAAAACCAAAATATAAATGAAAATATGGTCCTGAAGATTCAGAATAGAAGAGAAAGAGAAGAGAGAAGAACCAATGTGATCAATGAGTGGAGATATAGGGAGGTAAATACATTGATAAAGACTGTCCAACTATGTAATTGTAAAGGCTGATAAAGAACTCTCAAAAAGATGCATTGTGAGGAAATTATAAACAGTTCTACATTATCTCACTGACATTTGTGAATTTGAGGATACAGATGGAGGAATAAAAGTATTCTTGCAGTTCTGTCTTCATTTAGTGTTTGAGGGATAACTTAGGATATTAGACAACACTCTAGTGGAAAAAATAGTTAATTTTATGAGCAAAAGGTTGGTTCCTATAAGTCAAATTATGAGCATGGTGAAAGAGAAGGTACCTACATACAGAGTGCCAAGAGTGAGTAGAGTGTTCAAGTTAATGAAAACAAATAGTAAATGACAACTTAACCAACGAAAAGAAGGAACTGGAAAAAAAGAACGCAGTAATGCAAAATAAGTAAATAATAAAAATTAAGTGTATGAAAAGAAAGTAATGAAGTACATTAATAATTGTATTTTAATTTTTTATTTTTTTAAGATTTTATTTATTTATTTGACAGACAGAGATCACAAGTAGGCAGAGAAGCAGGCAGAGAGAGGGGGGAAGAAGGCTCCCCACTGAGCAGAGTGCCAGATGCAGTGCTCAGTCCCAGGACCCCGGGATCATGACCCGAGCTGAAGGCAGAGGCTTTAACCCACTGAGCCACCCAGGTGCCCCAATAATTTTATTTTTAAAGTGAATGGACTGGATGCTGTCATGAAAGACAGAGACTGTAAAAGGAGATTGAAAATTTTATTTTAAATTTTTATTTTTTTAAATTTCTTTTCAGTTTCCAGAATCAAATTTAAACCCAGATACATGTTACTTATGAGTAGTATACGCAACAAAGTGAGAAAGAAAAGTTGAAAATAAGGGGATGCACAAGAGCAGGCAAAAGCAAACTAAAAGAAGGCAGGAATGTAATAGCAACATCATAAAAGTGGAATTTAAAGTACAAAACATGACAAAGACAGGTCAGTTAATAATATTGACAATTTATAAAAATTATCAGCTATAAATAACACAGAAGCTAAGCATATTAAAAATATCCTAGCTATATGGGCAGAACGTGCTTACAGATATTTATATAGAATCAATTAAATATAGATGACAAAATAATAATTTACAGATTTGAATAACACATTACATAATCTTGATTATATGTATACGTGTATGCACGTATTATGTATCTATATAAAACTATATATCTTTCCCCAAGAGAATTAAAATTTTTTGTTAGTATTTGCAACATGGATCAAGTAATTGACTGCCAAAGTCTCCATAACTAGAGAATTACATGTTATGTTATCTTATAATAAAAACTGTAAAAAAGTAACAAAAATCAAACACAAATGTCCAATGACTAGGTGTGCAGAGAATACACACCTGGATAGCTGTTGGCTTGAAGAGGAAAAGGAAAGAAAAAAATTATCTGGAACCCAATGAAAAGGACATTTCATGTCAAAATCTAAGTTTTTAAGAACACTAAGTATTTTAAGGGCATTAATTAGAGCTAGAAATAGAGAAGAAAGAGGAAATATTAAGGAATTTAGTTCTTATTTCACGAAATTAGAAAATTCCAAATAACCTTTAAAAATTTACAAACAAAACTTAAGTTAATAAAACAGAAAAAAAGTGGCAAGGATATATCGATCCAAAAGCCCCACTCCCCTTTTTTTGAGAAGACCTATGATATAGGAAAACCCTTTGTGAGACTAAAATAGAAAAAAAAAATCACTTAAGGATAGTAATGGAGAAGGAAATAGAACTTCTCACAAGGGAAATCACAGATTATAAGGATCAAATGCAACTCTATGACAACACATTTGTAGGAAGATAGCAAGTATCAAAACGAACTTCTCTCAAATCACTATGTTGAAGTGATTCTTTCTAACAGTCACCTTTCCTTGGTCCAATATTTCTTTTGAAACATTAGTACTGTCAATTAGATTAAAAGGTGTTGTAGTCTTTGAGCCAAGTTCTCTGCAGATTGAAAAATTAAGAATTTATACTATGCAGCCATACAGCTGGGGTTTAACTCTTAGTTCTACTGTTTATTTAGCTATATGACTTTAGGCAAATTACTTGACTTTTCTGTGCTTTATTTTCCTCCTCTATTATTAAAGATGATGAGGCTGATCACAGTAATTGCCTAATAGGTTTGCTCTTCAGACTAAATAGGTAATGCACAAAGCAAACAATTAGTAGAGGATTGACACAAGAGTGAGAAATGTTAGTCATTATTTTGTCTTTCATTTTGTTTCTTTATGCAACAAATATTTTTTTCTTCTTTTTAATTTAATTTCTTTTCAGTGTAACAGAATTCATTGTCTATGCACCACACCCAATGCTCCATGCAATACGTGCCCTCCATAATACCCACCACCAGGCTCCCCCAATCTCCCACCCCCGCCCCTTCAAAACCCCCAGATTTTTTTTCAGAGTCCATAGTTTCTCATGGTTCATCTTCCCCCTCCAATTTCCCTCAACCCCCAACAAGTATTTTTAAACTGTCTCTGATTCCACTTTATTGTAGGTACTGGGACAATCGATGTGAACAAGAAGAGTACCTACCTTTATCAAATTTACATGCTACTATGCAAGACAGATGGTAAACATAACATTATAATTTCAAGGAGTGACAAGATCATTGGTTTATTGTGTGGTGCTTTGTATTCAGTAAATATGGTTTATTGTTCAGTTACACATAATACAATGTTAATTTTTACTATAACCTCTAGTTTACGTGTGAGATGATAAATATGGCAAAAAGCCCAGGCTTTAGCAAGGAAGACTTAGTTAGGTTTGAGTCTTACTTAGCTGTGCTTTATATTTACTTTTAGTCAAGTTTATTTAATATTTACACTTTAGTTTATCTATCTGTAGACTGTGGATGATAATAGCTCTCTCTCAGCACTGTGATGGGATTAAGTAAATTACATGCCATATTGCATGTGGCTAAACACATGTAAGTTTCCTCTTCCCGCCCTCCTCTTTGTTCATATCTTACCCTCTTTGGTTCACTTTTATTTACTTCTTTTTTTGTTTTTTCTTTCACTTTTTCCTTTAAAACTTTTTTTCCTCTCTGGGAGTATGGTACTTATAAACTGGTACACATTTGAAAGTAATCGTAATAAGTCACATATTTTGTTTTAAAAAATTCTAATGTCTTACAGGTAAAACAGAAACAGTGAAATGGAATGGGAAAATCAAACGATTCTGGTGGAATTCTTTTTAAAGGGGCTTTCTGGTTACCCAAGGCTGGAGCTACTCTTTTTTGTGCTAATCTTAATAATGTATGTTGTCATCCTTCTGGGCAATGGCACCCTTATTTTAATCAGCATCTTGGATTCCCACCTTCATACCCCTATGTACTTCTTCCTGGGGAACCTCTCCTTCTTGGACATCTGCTACACCACCACCTCCATTCCCTCCACACTGGTGAGCTTCCTCTCAGAGAGAAAGACCATCTCCTTCTCTGGCTGTGCGGTGCAGATGTTCCTTGGCTTGGCCATGGGGACAACAGAGTGTGTGCTCCTGGGCATGATGGCCTTTGACCGGTATGTGGCTATCTGCAACCCCCTAAGATATCCTGTCATCATGAGCAAGGATTCCTTTGTGCCCATGGCAGCTGGGTCCTGGATCACAGGAGTCATCAACTCTGCAGTACAAACTGTGTTTGTAGTACGATTGCCTTTCTGTAGGAATAACATCATTAATCACTTCTCCTGTGAAATTCTGGCTGTCATGAAACTGGCCTGTGCTGACATCTCAGGCAATGAGTTCATCATGCTTGTGACCACAGCATTATTTGCCTTGATGCCCCTGCTTTTGATTGTCATCTCTTACTCATTAATCATCTCTAGCATCCTCAAGATCCCTACTTCGGAGGGGAGAAGCAAAGCTTTCTCTACCTGCTCAGCCCACCTGACTGTGGTGATAATATTCTATGGAACCATTCTCTTCATGTACATGAAGCCCAAGTCTAAAGAGACACTTAATTCAGATGACTTGGATGCTACTGACAAACTTATATCTATGTTCTATGGGGTTATGACTCCCATGATGAATCCTATAATCTATAGTCTCAGAAACAAGGATGTGAAGGAGGCAATGAAATATCTATTTAACGGAAGGTTATTTAGCAAGTGAATGGACAAGGTCTTGGATTGTGAACACACTGGACATCGTTGAAACTTTAGAATTACATTAGAATTTTGGTTAATTTTACTTCTTTTGCACTTTCATATATTATTTAATTTATTTTAATTTAATTTTTTGATGACATAGAGCTTTACAATATCATTGCATACTCATTATAGAGAATTTGCAAGATATAGGACAGTAAGGTGAGGAAAATAAAGAGATCACCTATTACTCTAACACCAGGAGATGGCTACTTTCAATCATTTTGAACAATATCTTCCATGTTCTATATATATTGCAGTTTTGGAATTGGATATTACATGTCATTTTATGTCCACTCTTTTCCATAGTCCTATTTCATAGGCATCACTTCATCAAATCTTTGAAAATAAAGAAGAAGCTCTTTTTTTGTGAAAAAAGCAAATCAGAAAAACCCCCAAATACTATACCCACATTCTCCAGTGGAGAGCCTTGTGTTGTAGTTTCACAGTAATCTCAAAATCCTCCTAAGTCTTTAGAGACTATTTTCTTGCTCAATACTTGGAATGTTTTTCCTGTATAACTAAGGGTGCCAAGCATTTGGGACCATCGAGGGAATGGATGAATGGACCTAAGGGTGGAGCCTATGCAATCAATTTGGATATCCTTGTTTCATCTCCTTTCTTTGTTTCAGCTTACATGTTAGCTCTAGCATAAAGAAAATTTTACAAAATTAAAACTGGGTTTAAAAACCAGTCTACTGGTCTAGATAATAATGTGGACAAGTGTTTGGTTGGATGGGGTCATACCCGTGCCCATTTAGAAGAAGCCACATTTCTTTGATATCCTGAGGTCATTCCAATATTTCCCAAAACTCAGAAGAAGCTCTAAGTTCTTGATTTTTGGTGTAGGCCTGCATCAATGTCTTGTCTCTGTTACTAATAACTTTGTGACCTTAGTAATCTGAGGTCTGAGTAGAAGATTGGGGGATGTCAGACAGGATGTGACATTATCTCGATTTTCCTTGGCTTTCTTCTCACATTTTTGCTCTATTTGAAGAACATTTCTAATTTACAGGAGAGAGAGTGTGTGTTCAGGAGTGAGGCACATTCTAGGAAATCCATTTGGCTGGATAAATTTTATATTGATTGAACAGTGAATTCAGAGGATGTTGGGCATTAACGTGTTTTACGTAGGCAAACAAATGTTTTTGGGATTTGGGTATATATTAATGTCACTTTTCCAAATTCAGTTTTCATTTTAGTGGCAGGAATACCAGTCATAAACTGTTCTTAATTACCTCCAGCTTCAGTCATAGCTATTCCCAGATTAAATCTGATGACAAAGTCTATGACTATTGATGTATCAGTTTCGCACCTTAGTGAAATACACTATAAAAACCTATTAGTTTCCATATACATGCTCATAGGACTTTTTTCTCCTTAAGAATTTCAGGTAGGTGGAAAACCTCTGGAGTCAAACATGTTGTATTTGACCTATAGGCCATCTTGGATACTCAGACTCTACTTTTGTTTTTTTCTCAGAGCCTAAAATCAACTGCTTCCATGCTTTTTGGGGTGACAGATCTAGGTTCTGGTCTTATATCAGATTTACACATTTTTTATAGAAAATTAATTAAAGCAAGTAGAAAATTAAAAAAAATTATTTATTTGACACAGAGCAAGGGAGAGAGAAAGACAGAGAGCAAGCACAAGCAAGGGGAACAGCAGGCAGTGGAGAAGCAGGCTCCCCACTGAGCAAGGAGCCCAGGGTGGGGCTCCATCCCAGGACCCTGGGATCATGACCTGAGCCAAAGGCAGCCGCTCAACCAACTGAGCCACCCAGGCGTCCCAAGTAGAAATTCTAATATGCATATTTCTTCCCATAGGAAAAGGCCAGGAGTGTTTTCTCCCTGTCAGCATTGTAGAATAGAGGTCTGAATGTCTGAAGAAAGGAAAGGCGAGTCATTTGTCTTGAGGTACCCATGTGTTTACATTTGTTGGGCAAATATGTTATCACTACATGTCCTGGAAATTGTCTCGATTCTGAGTCACTTGTCTTTTATACTTCCATAGCACACTAAACCGTCATTTTAGTTGAAGCAGTTATCCCCTTTTATTGAAATCATGTGATTACGTTTTTCTCACTACCTATTGGACAGGTAGAGACTGCGTCTTGGGCATTTTTATATTCACAGATATTCTTACTATCATCTTCACTGAGTAGGTGTGCAACAAGTGTCATGTAAACAGAGGTTATCAGAAAATATAAAGCACCAAATAGAAACATGGGTAAAAGACATGAGTACAGAACACTTATAAAAGAAAATATTAAAACACACACTCAAGTTAAATATCTCTAGTAATTAAAAATTTCACTTAAAGCAATGATGAGATACTATTTTTAAGTCCTTTAGATTAGAAAAAAAGAAACCCTAAACTATTTGTCAGTATCCAGTGATGATAAGAGCAAGAGAAAATCAGCCACACTGTAACACTGGTGGGAGCATAAATTAGTGTTACCTTTTAGATTCGTAAGAATCTTCATTTATTTTGATGAAATCAAAGACACAATTTAAATGTTCTGGAATTCTATTTTAACAAAATAATTTGAACTTATTTTGTTAAAATATTTCGTTTATGAAGGAATTTAAAGTTGTTTCCAGAAGTAAAATGAACTTATTTTGATATTTCAGTAATTTGCACTCATTTTGTTAAAAATAAATTTAAAGAGGCTCCTGGGGGGCTGCGTTGTTTAAGCATCTGACTGTTCAATTCGGTGTAGGTCGTAATCTTGAGGTCCTGGGATCAAGCCCAACGTCTGGCTCCACACTCAGTCGGGAGTCTGCTTGAGCTTCTCTCCCTCTCCTTCTGTACCCCCGAATATAGAAGTAAATCTTGAAAAAAAATTTAAAAAATAAAGAAAAGAAAAAAGATCATACAGAAGTATCTAGCTTTAAGGTGTCTCATTGGATGCTCAGAAGAGCAAATGATTTTAGCTTGAGTTACTATATTGTTTTTTAATCTTTTTTCTTTCTTTTTTTAAGTAGGCTCCATGCCCTGTGCAGAGCCCAATGTGGGGCTTGAACTCATGACCCTGACATCAAGACCTGGGCTAAGATTAACCAACTGAGTCCCATAGGCCCCCCTATTACATTGTTTTAAAATGAAAATCAGGCTCCTTTCTGAACTATGGTTATCACTACGTTGTTTAAATGTAATTTATTTTCAACCTTGTTTTTTAAACCTTTATATATTACCTGACTATATCTTTTCCTTCCTTGCCTAATCTTTTCCCTTCTTCCTTCCTTCAAAAAAAGAAAATTCTTCCTTCTTTTAAGAGTGTGTATTTCTTTTGGAATATTTGCAATATAAAATATATTTATTAAAAAGTCAACTTTTACTAGAAGCTAAATTATAAAGTGAACTTTAAGTTGTGTAGGACATAATCCATTCTTCCAAAATGGTTGTGTGTGAGTGTGCACATGTGTGCGTTTGTGTGTGTTTGTATGTGTGTTTGTATATGTGTAAGAGAGAGGGAGTAAGATGGAAAGTTGAGAGATAATTCAGCTGGGGAAACTTTGATGACAATACATGAGCTCCTTTATGATTTTTGTGTGAAACAAAGTAATAGGCCTCCTGTAATTAGGTCTTTAGGGCTTTATTTCTGCAGTCTCATACATTTTATACATATTTCATTTATGAAGATATTTAATGTTGTAGACAGAGGTTTAGAGCCGTCCTTAGGAACTTTTAAATTGTGTCTTAAAGCATGGAGCTGATTCTTTAGGTATTTGTGGGTCTCCACAATGGGGCAGTGTTTCCACCTAGGCTTCATGGGCAAATTGCTCCGTTCCTAAAATTAACAGCTGTTAATTTTCTTCCTTTTTTTTTTTTTTAAATAGAGGAATCTAATGGTGCTTTATTTGATCTAGAAGAATTTATCTCCATAATCACACTTGTAACAATCATGTTTCTACAAATGTCAAATAATCAAAGAATTTCTATGACAAAATGATTACTCACCAGGAACTGCCTCTTTGGAGCCTCAGCTACTAATGAGGAGTTATAAAGATTGGCTGCAAATAGAAAAGCGATGAAATTATCTGTTGTTGCTGCAACCTGGAAAGATAGGCAGTCTCTGGTTTGAAGGTAAGTTACTGCAAAGACAGGAAACAAACTCATCATCTGTAAGCAAGAATTGGACTGATGGGTTAAAGGTGTTAAGTTTGAAAATGGAATTTTTTCTTCACTAAGGAGAGACTATTAGAAATAGAGTTTAAGGGTTTATTCATTGAGCTGCAGTGGGGAAGAAAGAGCTTTGAGACCAAAAGAACACTTCTGCGTGCAAAAGCCATTGTGCAACAACATACTGAAAGGAATTTGCCCAGCAGGTGTGAATTACTTTTTATTAATGTGTAGCTTTTTAGTGCATTACAAAGTATTTGGACACCATTACCTACTTGAGCTAATTGAGGCTCACTACAGGGTATATAGTAGAGTGTGTGTTCTGTTCTATAAAATGAATAAAAGTCTTCCTTGGTCCCCTAGCAATACTCAGTTCCATTTGGTTCCGTCAACAGATAACGAGGTGAACTATATGCCAGGTTCTGTTCTTTATACAGAGATTACATATGAGGAGGATACTATGACCAATTTGGATTTAAAAAAAAACTGAACATTATAATTTCCTGAGACCTGAAAAAGATAATTTACCAAAACAGCGTGGAGCCAGAAAGCGGCCTGCTTGGGCATTATTCTATACAGTATTGGTGTTTGCATGCAGTATTAGTGACTATTTTGAATATGTGTTTTTCATTCATGAGGTTATAATTGTAAAAGTGAGTAATTTTCTTTTTTTTTATGTTAAGAGGCTTGCTAAAAATGTTAAAATAGTCTTAGTAAAAAAAGTTAATCATGTGTTTTAAGACAAGGAACACCCTGGTATCTTACTAGAGCCCTATTTTTTTGTGGAGTGAATTAAATTTGATATAAGATCTTCTGGATGATTTTTCCTTTTTGGTACCTAATTTGCTGGTTTCCAGAGACTGAGAGTGAGTGTGATAAAGTGTATTAGAATTTGTATGTAGGATGAAAATTATACCATTTGTTAGAATGCTGTGTGTGATCTGATTAAGCTTTTAAGCTACACACACCTGATCTTAAAGAAAGAAATGATGACTATTTCAGAGATGTAAAAAGAGTCTAACAGAGGGTAGAAATTAACAAAGAGGCATGAAGGAAACAACTAACAATGGGATTCACTGTTGTACTAATTGAATTACATATACCAGCTCATTTAATCTTATCAACAAATAACAGGGTCTAGGTGTTTTTATCTTCATTCTATAGCTAGGAACGGTGATGATCAGAAACATGCCCAGGACATCTAGTTAATGGGGGGTAGAGAGGGCGTTTGAGTTCAGCCTGCTTCCAAGGCCTGCGTTCTTGACAATATTATGAAATGTGCTTGATAGAATACATGGCATTCAGATAGCTAATAGAATTTACAGAGATCATTTTTGTAGGTGTGCATATAATCTCCACTCTTCAAAAATCACTCGTGTATCTAATACTCTTTGGGATCTCAAGTGGTTTGAGACTTAACCCAGAGAATCTGAAAAATTCTTTAAAATGAAAATCTTATAAAAAGTTAAAGAATTTTAAAATCTGGGGAAAAGAGGAGTTTAGAATAGGAAAATCAGATTGGGCTTTGGGCTTTGGGCCAAGGAGGCTAATTATGTCCTGAAAAAAAAAAAAAAAAAAAGTTAAGTAGACAAAGGCTTCTGAAAAGGGAGGACTCTTTGGTCATGAGAATGGAACAAGAATAATAGCTAGCATTTACTGAGCTGTAATTTTGTTCCAGGACTTTTACTAGCTCATCAAAGCAATAATGCATTTAATGGAAAGGAAATGACATTGGATAGAAGAATAGGCCCTTAATCAGGTCAAAGAATAGTTTAGAGCCTGATGGTAGGACTGGAGATGGTTATGGGCCTGGAAATCCTAATGATACTAGGTAAAGGGTCCTGAATATTGAGAATGCAACTCTATGTAAAGTATCTTTGAGTCTTCAATTCCCATCCAGTATATAATACTGAACAAGTTAGAACAATTTTCAAACATACAGGGTTGTGTCCTATGGCAGGAGAGAGTTTGGTGTAGTATACCACTAGAAAAGTGAATGAAAGGTGAATCTCAGAAGCTTAAATGTTGTTTATTTTATGAATATATTGCTTATTTTATGAAAAAGCAATATAGTCATAAAGTGCCAAAATTTTGAGAAGTACTAAAAGAGGTATCGTATATAGCCTACCTTCCACTCCTGTTAATAAGCTATCCATTTCCTTTTCTAGAGATAACTCTTCTTGTTTATTTTTCTAAAGAGATTCTATGTGTGAGCAAAAATGTGTTTATGTATATGTATCACACATACATATATAATCTTTTTTACACAAATGTTAGTGTGTCATATATATTCTGAACATTACTTTTTCAATCGTTATTTCTTTTTTGAAAAGATTGATTGATAGATTGATTTTAGAGAGAGAGCATGCGAAAGTGAGTGGAGTGGGGCAAGGGTGGCGGGGGTGGGGGAGGGAGAAAGAATTTGATCCAGACTCTACACTGAGCACAGAGCCCAATGCAGGGCTTGATTCCATGATTCTGAGATCACCACCTGAGCTGAAACCAAGAGTCAGACGCTTAGCTGACTGAGCCACCCAGGTGCCCCTCCACTTAATATTTCTTAAAGATCTTTCCACATCAATACACAAAAAGCCCCATGTTCTTTGTGACAGCAGAATAGTATTGCATTATTTCTATGTCCCCTTTTCCTGGGCATTTGAATTTTTTATGCATCTATTAATACAAACAGTACTTTAATGAATCAGTTTACACATAAATCACTTTATTCATGTGCCAGCATAACTGATGAGGATTACCTAGAAGTAAATCTGTGGTCAAAGTTTACATGTACACTTTGGTGATTTTTATAAATATAGCCAAATTGTCCTCCACAGAAGATGTACCAATTTGTGCGTCCACCGAGAATGTGTAGGAGTTTCTGTCTCCTCACCCTTAGGCAGCAAGTCATTAGAGGTGAAACCATGCTTTGTCCCTATGAGATACCAGTGCATAGCCACCTAAAAGAATGGATTACAGAGATGTTAGGAAAATTCTCAGGGCTCTCTATGATTTTGGTCACTGAGTTTCTTTCTTTCTTTTTTTTTTTTTAAGGATTTTATTTATTTATTTGGCAGACAGAGATCACAATTAGGCAGAGAGGCAGGCAGAGAGAGAGGAGGAAGCAGGCTCTCCACGGAGCAGAGAGGCCGATGCGGGGCTCCATCCCAGGACCCTGGGATCATGACCTGAGCCGAAGGCAGAGGCTTTAACCCACTGAGCCACCCAAGCGCCCCGGTCACTGAGTTTCTTAAAAACTTTTTTCAGAATAGAAACATATATGTATGTATACATATAATTTATATAATATGTTTATATATATACACTTTTATATATAATTTTTATTATATGTATAAACTTTAATGTACCAACTAACATAAAGATGTCAATTAATAGGCACAATTCAAATATACATATGTATGTATATGAGTAATATATATTTTTTACTTATATACTTATTATAGGTCATACATATATTTGTTGTATATAATATGTAACTATATACTCTATATTATATACTATTATGTATATTATATCCTTATGATATAGTGTTAGATGTAGAATTTGGTGGAAAAGTCATGCATTATAAGAATTTATGCAATTTAAAAAAAGGAAGTTATTTGATGATCTATAAGAATTTAGATAACATATTACACTTTCATCTGAGGAAAATTCTGCAAATATACTCTAACAACTTTATGTTATAATGTATAAAGTATATACTTTATACATTGATAAATGTATTTATAACTTTATAATATAAATGTATTTATAACTTTATGTTATAATGTATAAAGTATATACTTTATACATTGATAAAGACTGTCCAACTATGTAATTGTAAAGGCTGATAAAGAACTCTCAAAAAGATGCATTGTGAGGAAATTATAAACAGTTCTACGTTATCTCACTGACATTTGTGAATTTGAGGATATAGATGGAGGAATAAAAGTATTCTTGCAGTTCTGTCTTCATTTAGTGTTTGAGGGATAACTTAGGATATTAGACAACACTCTAGTGGAAAAAATAGTTAATTTTATGAGCAAAAGTTTGGTTCCTATAAGTCAAATTATGAGCATGATGAAAGAGAAGGTACCTACATACAGAGTGCCAAAAGTGAGTAGAGTGTTCAAGTTAATGAAAACAAATAGTAAATGACAACTTAACCAACGAAAAGAAGGAACTGGAAAAACAGAGAACACAGTAATGCAAAATAAGTAAATAATAAAAATTAAGTGTATGGAAAGAAAGTAATGAAGTACATTAATAATTGTATTTTAATTTTTTATTATTTTTAAGATTTTATTTATTTATTTGACAGAGAGAGATCACAAGTAGGCAGAGAGGCAGGCAGAGAGAGGGGGGAAGAAGGCTCCCCGCTGAGCAGAGTGCCAGATGCGGTGCTCAGTCCCAGGACCCTGGGATCATGACCCGAGCTGAAGGCAGAGGCTTTAACCCACTGAGCCACCCAGGTGCCCCAATAATTGTATTTTTAAAGTGAATGGACTGGATGCTGTCATGAAAGACAGAGACTGTAAAAGGAGATTGAAAAAAATTTTTAAAAAAATTTTTTTTAAATTTCTTTTCAGTTTCCAGAATCAAATTTAAACCCAGATATATGTTACTTATGAGTAGTATACGCAACAAAGTGAGAAAGAAAAGTTGAAAATAAAGGGATGCACAAGAGCAGGCAAAAGCAAACTAAAAGGGGCACCTGAGTGGCTCAGTGGGTTAAGGCTCTGCCTTCCGCTCAGGTCATGATCTCAGGGTCCTGACATCGAGCCCCACATCGGGGCTTTCTGCTCAGCAGGGAGCCTGCTTTCCTCTCTCTCTGTCTCTGCCTGCCTCTCTGCCTACTTGTGATCTCTGTCTGTCAAATGAATAAACAAAATCTTAAAAAAAAAAAAGCAAACTAAAAGAAGGCAGGAATGTAATAGCAACATCATAAAAGTGGAATTTAAAGTACAAAACATGACAAAGACAGGTCAATTAATAATATTGACAATTTATAAAAATTATCAGCTATAAATAACACAGAAGCTAAGCATATTAAAAAAATCCTAGCTATATGGGCAGAACGTGCTTACAGATATTTATATAGAATCAATTAAATATAGATGACAAAATAATAATTTACAGATTTGAATAACACATTAAATAAACTTGATTATATGTATACATGTATGCATGTATTGTGTATCTATATAAAACTATATATCTTTCCCCAAGAGAATTAAAATTTTTTGTTAGTATTTGCAACATGGATCAAGTAATTGACTGCCAAAGTCTCCATAACTAGAGAATTACATGTTATGTTATCTTATAATAAAAACTGTAAAAAAATAACAAAAATCAAACACAAATATCCAATGACTAGGTGTGCAGAGAATACACACCTGGATAGCTGTTGGCTTGAAGAGGAAAAGGAAAGAAAAAAATTATCTAGAACCCAATGAAAAGGACATTTCATGTCAAAATCTAAGTTTTTAAGAACACTAAGTATTTTAAGGGCATTAATTAGAGCTAGAAATAGAGAAGAAAGAGGAAATATTAAGGAATTTAGTTCTTATTTCACGAAATTAGAAAATTCCAAATAACCTTTAAAAATTTACAAACAAAACTTAAGTTAATAAAACAGAAAAAAAGTGGCAAGGATATATCGATCCAAAAGCCCCACTCCCCTTTTTTTTGAGAAGACCTATGATATAGGAAAACCCTTTGTGAGACTAAAATAGAAAAAAAAATCACTTAAGGATAGTAATGGAAAAGGTAATAGAACTTCTCACAAGGGAAATCACGGATTATAAGGATCAAATGCAACTCTATGACAACACATTTGTAGGAAGATAGCAAGTATCAAAACGAACTTCTCTCAAATCACTATGTTGAAGTGATTCTTTCTAACAGTCACCTTTCCTTGGTCCAATATTTCTTTTGAAACATTAGTACTGTCAATTAGATTAAAAGGTGTTGTAGTCTTTGAGCCAAGTTCTCTGCAGGTTGAAAAATTAAGAATTTATACTATGCAGCCATACAGCTGGGGTTTAACTCTTAGTTCTACTGTTTATTTAGCTATATGACTTTGGGCAAATTACTTGACTTTTCTGTGCTTTATTTTCCTCCTCTATTATTAAAGATGATGAGGCTGATCACAGTAATTGCCTAATAGGTTTGCTCTTCAGACTAAATAGGTAATGCACAAAGCAAACAATTAGTAGAGGATTGACACAGAGTGAGAAATGTTAGTCATTATTTTGTCTTTCATTTTGTTTCTTTATGCAACAAATATTTTTTTCTTCTTTTTAATTTAATTTCTTTTCAGTGTAACAGAATTCATTGTCTATGCACCACACCCAGTGCTCCATGCAATACGTGCCCTCCATAATACCCACCACCAGGCTCCCCCAATCTCCCACCCCCGCCCCTTCAAAACCCCCAGATTTTTTTTCAGAGTCCATAGTTTCTCATGGTTCATCTTCCCCCTCCAATTTCCCTCAACCCCCAACAAGTATTTTTAAACTGTCTCTGATTCCACTTTATTGTAGGTACTGGGACAATCGATGTGAACAAGAAGAGTACCTACCTTTATCAAATTTACATGCTACTATGCAAGACAGATGGTAATCATAACATTATAATTTCAAGGAGTGACAAGATCATTGGTTTATTGTGTGGTGCTTTGTATTCAGTAAATATGGTTTATTGTTCAGTTACACATAATACAATGTTAATTTTTACTATAACCTCTAGTTTACGTGTGAGATGATAAATATGGCAAAAAGCCCAGGCTTTAGCAAGGAAGACTTAGTTAGGTTTGAGTCTTACTTAGCTGTGCTTTATATTTACTTTTAGTCAAGTTTATTTAATATTTACACTTTAGTTTATCTATCTGTAGACTGTGGATGATAATAGCTCTCTCTCAGCACTGTGATGGGATTAAGTAAATTACATGCCATATTGCGTGTGGCTAAAAACATGTAAGTTTCCTCTTCCCGCCCTCCTCTTTGTTCATATCTTACCCTCTTTGGTTCACTTTTATTTACTTCTTTTTTTGTTTTTTCTTTCACTTTTTCCTTTAAAACTTTTTTTCCTCTCTGGGAGTATGGTACTTATAAACTGGTACACATTTGAAAGTAATCGTAATAAGTCACATATTTTGTTTTAAAAAATTCTAATGTCTTACAGGTAAAACAGAAACAGTGAAATGGAATGGGAAAATCAAACGATTCTGGTGGAATTCTTTTTAAAGGGGCTTTCTGGTTACCCAAGGCTGGAGCTACTCTTTTTTGTGCTAATCTTAATAATGTATGTTGTCATCCTTCTGGGCAATGGCACCCTTATTTTAATCAGCATCTTGGATTCCCACCTTCATACCCCTATGTACTTCTTCCTGGGGAACCTCTCCTTCTTGGACATCTGCTACACCACCACCTCCATTCCCTCCACACTGGTGAGCTTCCTCTCAGAGAGAAAGACCATCTCCTTCTCTGGCTGTGCGGTGCAGATGTTCCTTGGCTTGGCCATGGGGACAACAGAGTGTGTGCTCCTGGGCATGATGGCCTTTGACCGGTATGTGGCTATCTGCAACCCCCTAAGATATCCTGTCATCATGAGCAAGGATTCCTTTGTGCCCATGGCAGCTGGGTCCTGGATCACAGGAGTCATCAACTCTGCAGTACAAACTGTGTTTGTAGTACGATTGCCTTTCTGTAGGAATAACATCATTAATCACTTCTCCTGTGAAATTCTGGCTGTCATGAAACTGGCCTGTGCTGACATCTCAGGCAATGAGTTCATCATGCTTGTGGCCACAACATTGTTTATATTGACACCACTCTTATTAATCATTATCTCTTATACATTAATCATTGTCAGCATCCTCAAAATTCGCTCTTCTGAAGGGAGAAGCAAAGTCTTCTCCACCTGTTCAGCCCACCTGACTGTGGTGATAATATTCTATGGAACCATTCTCTTCATGTACATGAAGCCCAAGTCTAAAGAGACACTTAATTCAGATGACTTGGATGCTACTGACAAACTTATATCAATGTTCTATGGGGTTATGACTCCCATGATGAATCCTTTAATCTACAGTCTTAGGAACAAGGATGTGAAGGAGGCTGTTAAACACCTACTGAGAAGAAATGTGTTTAACAAGTAAATGGGAAAGGGACCAGTAATTTTTATAATCGCAATGTGGAAATCAATTAGAGAAACCGAGGAGCCGGACAGATAGGTTCTTGCTGCTATGTCCAATTCATCTCTCAAAGCTCTCAAGCTCTCAAGTATTCCTTGGGTGCAGTCATAATGAAAATAAGTAAATAAATGTCCATGTTTTAGGAGTCAATGATTGTAGTTTGTTCTTGTTCTTGTTGTTGAAGAGCTGGATTTTAAGGGCAAGTAGAGGGGTTGAGTAATAATGAGAGAGATTTCCAGACAGGAAAAAGTTAAGCTTGTATTAAAATCTTTAAAATGTTTTTTTAAATAACATTATTTCCAAAACCAATTTCATACTTTATTACTTTCTTTATAAGACAAAATGAAAATTGGTTTCAGGTTTTTAAAACTCAGTTAAAATTAAGAATTTACAGTACTGTGATTACTAGAAGAATCTGATTTACTTGGAGTCTATTCGGATATGTAATGCTGATTCTCCTCTATGGAGCTGTATAATATTAAACCTTTTGGTTCTAGAATAGTATTATATTTTTAAAAAATTTTGTTCCCTCCACCTATGAGGCATTAAGTTATTATCATTTTCTGCTTTCAACATATCTACTTTGACAAACTTTTTCCCAAAGATCTTCTGATACATGGACTTTACTGCTTTGGACTTGGAACCTAATATCTAATTTTTGAAGCCACTTGAAAATTAAAAAGTAAATAACTTCTGAGTGAACTATCCACAGATGAAAGTAGAGCTGTATCTTTTCCTTTGTCCCATTGGCTCTCTAACCATGAAGTATGTTGCTGATCCAAAAGGAATTCTGTTAACTAGGGAATAGTGGGTCTACCTTTAGATGGTTTTTACATATGATTTTTATCTGGGGTTTGTATTTCTTTGTTCTGTTATGGTAACCTTCAGCTTTAAAAAATATTTACTTTTTATCATTTTATTTTTCCTAATCTGAATTGCACACTTTAAATATTGTGTTAGATTTTACTATTCAATATTTCATCTTTTTTCTTTCCTGCTATCGTATTATCCTCAGAATTTTTTTATTTAAAAATTTAAGTAATTTAGTTTATGTGTCTTTTATAATTTCAGAACACTTTAAGGTATTAAGTTAATTAGTTTTATTCTTTTGTTTAATTGCTTTAGTTTTTAAATGCTGCTTAAAACCCCACATTATTTAAGTATTAATTTTTATTTAGATTTTAAAATATTCTTGGTTTTCTATTTTATCCTTTAATGTTTTTAAGTCTTGTGTTTATTTTTTTTTTTTTTTTTTTTTCAGTAAAAAGTTTATTTTATTTTGGATATTATACATTTCAGTTCTAGAATATCCATTTATTCTTCTTTTATAGTATCCTGTACTTTTCTTTTTTTTTTTTTATTTTTTTTTTAATTTTTTTATTTTAATAAACATATAATGTATTTTTATCCCCAGGGGTACAGGTCTGTGAATCGTCTGGTTTACACATTTCACAGCACTCATCATAGCACATACCCTCCCCAATGTCCATTTCCCCACCACCCTCTCCCATCCCCCTTCCCCCCCGCAACCCTCAGTCTGTTTCTTGAGATTGAGTCTTTTATGGTTTGTCTCCCTCCCAATCCCATCTTTTCATTTTTTCTTTTCCTACCTCCCCCCAAACCCCCCCACCTTGCATCTCCACTTCCTCATATCAAAGAGATCATATGATAGTTATATTTCTCCGATTGACTTATTTCGCTAAGCATGATACCCTCTAGTTCCATCCACGTCGTCGCAAATGGCAAGATTTCATGTCTTTTGATGGCTGCATAGTATTCCATTGTGTATATATACCACATCTTCTTTATCCATTCATCTGTTGATGGACATCTAGGCTCTTTCCACAGTTTGGCTATTGTGGACATTGCTGCTATAAACATTCGGGTGCACGTGCCCCTTCGGAGCACCACGTTTGTATCTTTAGGATATATACCCAGGAGTGCAATTGCTGGGTCGTAGGGTAGCTCTATTTTCAGTTTTTTGAGGAACCTCCACACTGTTTTCCAGAGTGGTTGCACCAGCTTGCATTCCCACCAACAGTGTAGGAGGGTTCCCCTCTCTCCGCATCCTCGCCAGCATCTGTCATTTCTTGACTTGTTAATTTTAGCCATTCTGACTGGTGTGAGGTGGTATCTCATTGTGGTTTTGATTTGTATTTCCCTGATGCCGAGTGATGTGGAGCATTTTTTCATGTGTCTGTTGGCCATCTGGATGTCTTCCTTGCAGAAATGTCTGTTCATGTCCTCTGCCCATTTCTTGACTGGATTATTTGTTCTTTGGGTATTGAGTTTGATAAGCTCTTTATAGATTTTGGATACGAGCCCTTTATCTGATATGTCGTTTGCAAATATCTTCTCCCATTCTGTCAGTTGTCTTTTGGTTTTGTTAACTGTTTCCTTTGCTGTGCAAAAGCTTTTGATCTTGATGAAATCCCAATAGTTCATTTTTGCCCTTGCTTCTGTTGCCTTTGGCGATGTTCCTAGGAAGAAGTTGCTGTGGTGGAGGTCAAAGAGGTTGCTGCCTGCATTGTCCTCAAGGATTTTGATAGATTCCTTTCGCACATTGAGGTCCTTCATCCACTTTGAGTCTATTTTCGTGTGTGGTGTAAGGAAATAGTCCAATTTCATTTTTCTGCATGTGGCTGTCCAATTTTCCCAGCACCATTTGTTGAAGAGGCTGTCTTTTTTCCATTGGATATTCTTTCCTGCTTTGTCGAAGATTAGTTGACCATAGAGTTGAGGGTCTATTTCTGGGCTCTCTATTCTGTTCCATTGGTCTATATGTCTGTTTTTGTGCCAGTACCATACTGTCTTGATGATGACAGCTTTGTAATAGAGCTTGAAGTCTGGAATTGTGATACCACCGACTTTGGCTTTCTTTTTCAATATTCCTTTGGCTATTCGAGGTCTTTTCTGGTTCCATATAAATTTTAGGATTATTTGTTCTATTTCTTTAAAAAAAATGGATGGGATTTTGATAGGGATTGCATTAAATGTGTAGATTGCTTTAGGTAAAATAGACATTTTCACAATATTTGTTCTTCCAATCCATGAGCATGGAATATTTTTCCATTTCTTTGTGTCTTCCTCAATTTCTTTCATGAGTACTTTATAGTTTTCTGAGTATAGATTCTTTGCCTCTTTGGTTAGATTTATTCCTAGGTATCTTATGGTTTTGGGTACGATTGTAAATGGGACTGACTCCTCAATTTCTCTTTCTTCTGTCTTGTTGTTAGTGTAAAGAAATGCGACTGATTTCTGTGCATTGACTTTATATCCTGACACTTTACTGAATTCCTGTATAAGTTCTAGCAGTTTTGGAGTGGAGCCTTTTGGGTTTTCCACATATAGTATCATATCATCTGCAAAGAGTGATAGTTTGACTTCTTCTTTGCCGATTTGGATGCCTTTAATTTCTTTTTGTTGTCTGATTGCTGAGGCTAGGACTTCTAGTACTATGTTGAACAGCAGTGGTGATAACGGACATCCCTGCCGTGTTCCTGACCTTAGCGGAAAAGCTTTCAGTTTTTCTCCATTGAGAATGATATTTGCGGTGGGTTTTTCATAGATGGCTTTGATAATGTTGAGGTATGTGCCTTCTATCCCTACACTTTGAAGAGTTTTAATCAGGAAGGGATGCTGCACTTTGTCAAACGCTTTTTCAGCATCTATTGAGAGTATCATATGGTTCTTACTCTTTCTTTTATTAATGTATTGTATCACATTGATGGATTTGTGGATGTTGAACCAACCTTGCAGCCCTGGAATAAATCCCACTTGGTCGTGGTGAATAATCCTTTTAATGTACTGTTGGATCCTATTGGCCAGTATTTTGGTGAGAATTTTCGCATCTGTGTTCATCAAGGATATTGGTCTGTAATTCTCTTTTTTGGTGGGATCCTTGTCTGGTTTTGGGATCAAGGTGATGCTGGCCTCATAGAATGAGTTTGGAAGTTTTCCTTCCATTTCTATTTTTTGGAACAGTTTCAGGAGAATAGGAATTAATTCTTCTTTAAATGTTTGGTAGAATTCCCCTGGGAAGCCGTCTGGTCCTGGACTTTTGTTTGTTTGGAGATTTTTGATGACTGTTTCAATCTCCTTACTGGTTATGGGTCTGTTCAGGTTATCTATTTCTTCCTGGTTCAGTTGTGGTAGTTTATACATCTCTAGAAATGTATCCATTTCTTCCAGGTTGTCAAATTTGTTGCCATAGAGTTGCTCGTAGTATGTTCTTATAATTGTTTGTATTTCTTTGGTGTTGGTTGTGATCTCTCCTCTTTCATTCATGATTTTATTTATTTGGGTCCTTTCTCTTTTCTTTTTGAGAAGTCTGGCCAGGGGCTTATCAATCTTATTAATTCTTTCAAAGAACCAGCTCCTAGTTTTGTTGATTTGTTCTATTGTTTTTTTAGTTTCTATTTCATTGATTTCTGCTCTGATCTTTATGATTTCTCTTCTCCTGCTGGGTTTAGGCTTTCTTTGTTGTTCTCTCTCCAGCTCCTTTAGGTGTAGGGTTAGGTTGTGTATTTGAGACCTTTCTTGTTTCTTGAGAAAGGCTTGCACTGCTATATATTTTCCTCTCAGGACTGCCTTTGTTGTGTCCCACAGATTTTGAACTGTTGTGTTTTCATTATCATTTGTTTCCATGAATTTTTTCAATTCTTCTTTAATTTCCTGGTTGACCCATTCATTTTTTAGAAGGATGCTGTTTAGTCTCCATGTATTTGCGTTCTTTCCAAATTTCCTCTTGTGATTGAATTCGAGCTTCAGAGCATTGTGGTCTGAAAATATGCAGGGAATGATCTCGATCTTTTGGTACCGATTGAGACCTGATTTATGACCCAGGATGTGGTCTATTCTGGAGAATGTTCCATGTGCACTAGAGAAGAATGTATATTCTGTTGCTTTGGGATGGAATGTTCTGAATATATCTGTGATGTCCATCTGGTCCAGTGTGTCATTTAAGGCCTTTATTTCCTTGTTGATCTTTTGCTTAGATGATCTGTCCATTTCAGTGAGGGGAGTGTTAAAGTCCCCTGCTATTATTGTATTACTGTCGATGTATTTCTTTGATTTTGTTATTAATTGGTTTATATAGTTGGCTGCTCCCATGTTAGGGGCATAGATATTTAAGATTGTTAGATCTTCTTGTTGGACAGACCCTTTGAGTATGATATAGTGTCCTTCCTCATCTCTTATTATAGTCTTTGGCTTAAAATCTAATTGATCTGATATAAGGATTGCCACCCCAGCTTTCTTCTGATGTCCATTAGCATGGTACATTGTTTTCCACCCCCTCACTTTAAATCTGGAGGTGTCTTCGGGTCTAAAATGAGTTTCTTGTAGGCAGCATATGGATGGGTTTTGTTTTTTTATCCATTCTGATACCCTGTGTCTTTTGATTGGGGCATTTAGCCCATTAACATTCAGGGTAACTATTGAGAGATATGAATTTAGTGCCATTGTATTGCCTGTAAGATGATTGTTACTGTATATTGTTTCTGTTTCTTTCTGATCTACTACTTTTAGGGTCTCTCTTTGCTTAGAGGACCCCTTTCAATATTTCCTGTAGAGCTGGTTTGGTGTTTGCAAATTCTTTCAGCTTTTGTTTGTCCTGGAAGCTCTTTATCTCTCCTTCTATTTTCAATGATAGCCTAGCCAGATATAGTATTCTTGGCTGCATGTTTTTCTCGTTTAGTGCTCTGAATATATCATGCCAGTTCTTTCTGGCCTGCCAGGTCTCTGTGGATAGGTCCGCTGCCAATCTAATGTTTTTACCCTTGTATGTTACAGACTTCTTTTCCCGGGCTGCTTTCAGGATTTTCTCTTTGTCGCTAAGACTTGTAAATTTTACTATCAGGTGACGAGGTGTGGACCTATTTTTATTGATTTTGAGGGGCGTTCTTAGCATCTCCTGGATTTTGATGTTTGTTCCCTTTGCCATATTAGGGAAATTCTCTCCAATAATTGTCTCCAATATACCTTCTGCTCCCCTCTCTCTTTCTTCTTCTTCTGGAATCCCAATTATTCTAATGTTGTGTCGTCTTATGGTGTCACTTATCTCTCGAATCCTCTCCTCGTGTTCCAGTAGTTGTTTGTCTCTCTTTTGCTCAGCTTCTTTATTCTCTGTCATTTGGTCTTCTATGTCACTAATTCTTTCTTCTGCCTCATTTATCCTGGCAGTGAGAGCTTCCATTTTTGATTGCACCTCATGAATAGCTTTTTTGATTTCAACTTGGTTAGATTTTAGTTCTTTTATTTCTCCAGAAAGGGCTTTTATCTCTCCGGAGAGGGTTTCTCTAATATCTTCTATGCCTTTTTCGAGCCCGGCTAGAACCTTGAGAATTGTCATTCTGAACTCTAGATCTGTCATGCTACCTATGTCTGTATTGATTAGGTCTCCAGCCTTCGGTACGGCCTCTTGTTCTTTTTTTTGAGGTGAGTTTTTCCGCCTTGTCATTTTGTCCAGGTAGGATTTGCTTTCTCCTGCTGTGGAATTCCGCTGTTCTTGGTGACTGAAGTTGGTTTTGGATGGTTTCTTGTTGATCTTCTGGGGGAGGGGCCTGTTGTAGTGATTCTCAAGTGTCTTTGCCGCAGGCGGAATTGCACCGCCCTTGCCAGGGGCCGGGCTAAGTAATCCGCTCGGGTTCGCTTTCGGGAGCTTTTGTTCCCTGAGCGCTTTCCGTAGAGTTCCGGAGGACGGGAATGAAGATGGCGGCCTCCCAATCTCTCGGCCCAGAGGAGCCGAGAGCTTGGGGTTCCGCTCCTCAGTGCGCTCTCAGAGCAAAGCGCCCAATAGCCCCGCCTCCCTGGCTTGCGGTCGCGCCTCGAGGAAAGCAGTCAATTGTTGGAGCTGGAGAAAAGCGCCGGGTCGCTTTTGTCTCCGTGGCCTCCGGCCGCGCTCCGAGCCCACCCAGCCTGCGACCGGCACAAGGTAACCCCGGGCTTAGAGCTCACTCCTCGGCTCTGTCGCTATAGCCGGCTTCCCCGCTCTAATACCTGCGAGCTCTGCGGCACTCAGACACCCCCAGTCCTTCTGTGACCCCGCGGGTCCTGGGGTTATGCTGACCCCGCCTGGGTTTCCCCCCAGTTTAGCCTCTGGAGCGATGTCTCCCAGTGGAGCCGACTTTTAAAAGTCCCGATTTTGTGCTCCGTCGCTCCGCCGCTTGCCGGGTGCCGGCCCCTCCCCCCGGGGTCTATCTTCCCGTCGCTTTGGATTCACTTCTCCGCAGGTCCTACCTTTCAGAAAGTGATCGATTTTCTGTTTCTGGGATTGTTGCTCTTCTTCTCTTCGATTTCCCGTTGGATTTATAGGTGTTCACAATGGTTAGATAAGCTATCTAGCTGATCTCCTGCTACCCGATGTCGTCTCAGCCTGCTACTTCTCCGCCATCTTGACTCCTCCCCCTCTTGTGTTTATTTTTAATTGTAAGGTAGAGATTTGTTTTCCCCTTACAGTTCAGAAAGAGGCAGCAGTGAGCACTATATAGGACACCACACCACAAAGAGAAATGACTCCTTTGTTTCATTGTCATGCTACTTCTTCTTAAAAAAAAAAAATTATTTATTTGACAGACATAGATCACAAGTAGGCAGAGAGGCAGGCAGAGAGGGAGAGAGGAGGAAGCAGGCTCGCTGCCGAGCAGAGAGCCCGATGTGGAGCTTGATCCCAGGACCCTGAGATCATGACTTGAGCCAAAGGCAGAGGCTTTAACCCACTGAGCCACCCAGATGCCCCGTCATGCTACTTCTATCTCTGTCTCCTTGAATCTTTTAGTTCTTTACCTAATTATTTTCTGAGAATAGTTACCAAGAAATATGAGAGAACCACAAGTTCTAGATCCTTCCTACACCCTATATCTAACTAACAATTACAAAAAGACCTAAGACTTAAGTGACTTCTTGGACTTGTGTACTTTCTGAAACTATATGGGGGATAAAATGTTTTCAATTTCTCCAGTACATAAAGCCAACAGCATTTTTCTCAAACCACAAGCTGTCAGCATTTCCGAGGAGGTCGTGAATATTTGATTGACAAACTACAGTAGAGGGTTTTATGTAACAGGTTCACAGTCTGATACACATCAAATATATTTATTCCTAAGGTGGAGTTCTTGGGAATTTCTTTCCAGAAAGGTCATATATATTATTTTTTGTGTCACTCCTTTGCATTACTTTCTTTCATCATGATGCTCAATAAGAAGCTAGCTAGAACCCGGTTTATCCAAGTAAGACTTAAAAAAATGGAATCAGAGGGGCGCCTGGGTGGCTCAGTGGGTTGGGGCCTCAGCTTTCGGCTCGGGTCATGGTCCCGGGGTGCTGGGATCGAGCCCCGCATCGGGCTCTCTGCTCGGCGGGGAGCCTGCTTCCTCCTCTCTCTCTGCCTGCCTCGCTGCCTACTTGTGATCTCTCTCTCTCTGTCAAATGAAATGGAATCTTTAAAAAAAAAAAATGGAATCAGAGATTTTAAAAAATGGGGTCAAGGTTGTTTCACTGATTCGTGGTTGGATTGTTGAATTTTGACCTGGTCATTCTGAAGCTGCCCAGAAAGTGGAACCACCATATTGCAGATCAACCCTTCTTTGAAAAGAGGAGACTAGCAATTTTTTAACTTTAGCTGACTTTCTTAGAAGAGAATAATGTGCCATTCGGAGGGAGATAGAATAGCTAAAAGGTGACTGAATGAGAGTGTTTAGAGACTACTGCTCGTGGCTGATCTCTTGTTCCACACCACTATTTGGGTTTCAGGGCCAGTCATTTCTGCCTGTTCTTCGTTGTCATCAATGTTGATGCAGTTCTTTGTCCAGTTTGTTTCTTCCCACACATGGATGTATATTCCCTTCATTCACTGAACTATAGCTAGCTCTGGGCTTCTTTTTACTAACTGAAAGTTTGAGGAAGATATAAAGGAATGACACTGTAGAAAAGGAAAAAAGAAAAACCCTAATTAGACTTCAGATTTCACTGTTCCTACCCTCCACCATGAGCTTTCATAAAGATTCCGTATCACCCAACTCTTTCCTTAGTCCCTTGTCTCCTGTTATGTTAATAGGGTTTACTGTGTCTCAGATTAGAATTATATCTTTAATTTATTATCACCCCGAGTCCCAGAAAAACATGATATCTGCCCAGAGATTGTTTCTGCAGCCTAATACCATGAATTTAGATTTGGACTTTGGAAGACATCAAGTTCAGACCAAAGCTTAAGTAGTTGCTGTAGGCCAGGGCACAAACAGAACATAATGCCTGCTGTCCTGCCTTTTTCGCCCCCATGAAACATCTTGTGTCTTGGAGCATGATGGCCCTAATAAAACCAACCTTGAAATGATGATCAGATATCTCTATTTGCTCAGAACTAGTCTACTTAACACCAGTTTCCCTGGTGTAGTTAGTAATAATTCCCCCTTTCATTGCCAAGTAGCCTCGTTTAGATGACCTAATATATGAACACTCTAAAAGTAGGGCTTATTAGAAGCAGCAGGACCATCAGATTCCAGGGAAGTGATAGGAATAGTAGATTATAACATTGTGATGGCTGTGTCCTGAGGTAGACAAGGTGAACACAAAATAGCACATGGGAGATAACTCCCAAGGACTCTTCAAATTAAATGGGTGGTTCTTTCATCAAATTTGGAAATACACCATTAGACTTCAGTTGTCACTGAAAAATTGCTTAATATCCACCCATACAACTTTATCTGGATTCTGGACTTCCTTTCAGACAATAATTCACTAGAATGATTATTATTTCGGTAACTCCTTGTTAGGATAATAAAACTCTTATCATGTATTTATAAAAAAATGTTTGCCCTTTTCATTTTTATTATGGAGGGACTGGCAACCAATTCATCTAAGATGATATGTGACCACTGAATAACAAAAAAATGAGTGTCCAAAACAAAGCAACTTTGTGTTTTCCCACTGGAACATTAGCTTTTTCATCAGAAGATCACTCTTACTGGCTTTGCCTCTTATGAGGTTAGAAATGTGTGGGAAATCTTCTAAACCTTTTAAACTTTGCACTGTTACTCATCTTTAGCATTAAGTATTAAAATATAATGGAGTAATATCTACAGGAAAATAGGAAAAATTTCATATACTTCCCTATTCACCATCATTGCTAAAGATTCAATAGTTCTTTTAACATAAAATTGCTTGATGGTCATACATCTACACATGGGTTTTCATTTGTTCTATTTGTACCTCTCATTGCTTAGAGACATTTCTTTTTTTTTTAATTAAAAAAATTTTTTTATAAACATATAATGTATTATTAGCTCCAGGGGTAAGGTCTGTGAATCGCCAGGTTTACACACTTCACAGCACTCACCATAGCACATACCCTCCCCAATGTCCATAACCCAACCACCCTCTCCCTACCTGCCTCCCCCCCGGCCACCCTCAGTTTGTTTTGTGACATTAAGAGTCTCTTATGTCAGACTCTTATGGTTTGTCTCCCTCCCGATTCCATCTTGTTTCATTTATTCTTTTCCTAGCCCCCCCCTCCCCCGCTGTTGCATCCCCACTTCCTCATATCAGGGAGATCATATGATAGTTGAGACATTTCTTTTTTGAGATTTTATTTGTTTGACAGAGAGCAAGAGCACAAGCAGGGAGAGTGGCAGTCGAGGGAGAGGAAGAGGAAGGAGCAGGCTCCCCGTGTGAAGCAAGGAGCCCTGTTCAACCCTGGGTCCTGGGATCATGACCTGAGCTGAAGACAGATGCTTAACCTACTGAGCCACCCAGGCACCCCTAGAGACTTTTTTTTTTTTTTTGTAAGACATCCTTGATATTCCTCTTGCTAATGGCCTTTAAGTCCTTGAGAGGATTTTCCTGTTATTTTTAAAGGAAAATAACTTGGAATCTTCAAAAATGAGATGTCATTTGTGATTCTATAAATTCAGAGGTAGCTTGAAAATGTCAAGGTGTGTTTGCCATGACTCTGAAAAGACTGACATTAAAAGCCATACTTTCTGCTTACCATTAGATTGGGGAAAATGAATTTCTGGGATTTTTATAAGCCAGGGAAAATGTACTTATTTAATATAATCTTGAGTTATTGCATCCATGAAATATCTTGACTTCAGAAGAATAAGAAGTTTCTCACGTTTCTGTGAATGGGATATTAATTGTCTTTTTTAGGTTACCTTGAGACTTGGGGAAACCATGTCCTGTACATGAAATGAATGCTGAGGGAAGATCAACTAAAGCTATAAGTAAACAAATTTTTTTCTGGCCAAATTTCCCCATGTGTCAAAAAAGAAGATTACTTTGGACAGATGTAGATTTGTGTCTATAGCTTGCTTGATACTCATATTGGTCTAAAACATAAATATGTTAAGCATTTAGATGTTGTTGCAGTTGAGAATTGCAATTGCAAATTGCTACTGCAATTTTGGTAGAATGTTTAATAATTTAATATCCATACTTATTGAGAAGTATAGGTGTGCTCATTTTTAGATGTTTGGATTCAGGTAGAAGGCATGCCAGTCTATCATTAACAACAGTGTCTCAACAAGTACAGATCAGAGCAGTTTCTCATCTTCTCTGGAAATAGCTTTATCCTCAGGTATATATTTTTTTTACCTTAAGTTTTTAAATAAGCACTGTGTGAGGGCCCATTAACTGGACCCCAGGCAGAAAGTAGCTTGGCATATAGAATCATCAGGACAATTGACCCTGGTCTGAGGTAAAATATGTGGAGCTTTCTAGTAAATTCCTGCATTTCTATCACCTGGACACAAGTAATTCTGTCCCAGAATCTGTTCATATTGCAGGTCTACTGGCTAGATAAGATCTACACAGATACTCTATTATAATGATATTTTCCACAATTTACTTTGAAATTTGTTTATTTGTTTTACATCTATTAGACATCACAGAGTGACAGTTTTTTTTTTTTTTAAAGATTATACTTATTTATTTGACACAGAGAGAGATCACTAGTAGGCAGAGAAGCAGGCAGAGAGAGAGTGGGGGAAGCAGGCTCCCTGCTGAGCAGAGAGCCCAATGTGGGACTCGATCCCAGGACCCTGAGATCATGACCTGAGCCGAAGGCAGAGGCTTAGCCTTCTGAGCCACCCAGGCGCCCCTAAAGGTTTTTTTTTTTTTTTTTTTTTAAGATTTTATTTATTATTTGACAGAGAGAGAGATCACAAGTAGCCAGAGAGAGGGGGAAGCAGGCTCCCTGATGAGCAGAGAGCCCGGTGTAGGGCTCGATCCCAGGACCCTGAAATCATGACCTGAGCTGAAGGCAGAGACTTAACCCACTGAGACACCCAGCTGCCCCGACAGTTGTTTTTTTTTTTTTAACTTACTTTTATTCTCTTTTGTTCTGTCTCACTAAAATCATTAGAAATACATTTCACAGGATTCCTGGGAGCTCATTGATACCCTGTAGTAAGAAAATGAACTTTATATTTGTTATAGTATTTAGAACTAGAAATATTTTATGTCTTATGTAATCTGTGTTACAGGAGGAATCTTAATTTTCCAGTAATCAAAACCTAGTTTTAAACAGTCCACAGCCATTTTTAAGTACCAATACATTTTTCAAATAAAATTCTCTCATTCTGCCTTATTTTTCTCAGCTCCTGAATGTGACATTGTAATAGTACTAGAATTCATAATCGGTACTAAAAGTAATGATAAATGATATGAATAATGAAAACAAATCTACCATTATTTATGAATGACACTATATGTATATAGAATACTCAAATGGTCTACAAACTATTGGAATTAGTAATACTTAAATACTTAAAAAATTAAATACTTAAAAAATATTAAATACTTAATATTAATACTTAATATTAATATTAATTCATTAAATACTTAAAAAATTAAATACTTAAAAAATTATAGAAAAGTGAATTTACCAATATTCCTAAATATAAATTTAGGATAAAGAAATCATTACATAGCAATAACAAGAAAGTAAAAAAAAAAGAGTTTAAAGCACAATTTATAATAGCATCAATAATATAAAAATACATGAATAAATCTAATATACTATGTATAAGAGACTTATACAGGAAGAATCAATACATTATTGAGAGAAATTTAAAAAGATCTAAATTAATGGATTAGAAGGATGGATTAGTATAAAGATGTCAATTCTCTCTAAATTGAAATGTAGGTTCAAGGCAATCCCAATCAAAACTCCAGCAGGTATATTGTGAAAATTGTAAAGCAGATGCTAAAATACATGGTGCCAACACCAGCCAATCCATCCATAAAGAAGAAATCATTTAGAGGGCCAAAATCAAGTCTTACTATAGAGCTAATAAGACAATGCAATATTGGTGCAAGGATAGGAAAAACAGACTAATGGAACAAAACAAGAAGCTCAAAACAGATCCAAACATATATGGTCAATTAGTTTATGTCAAAAATGACACTGCAGTAAGACAGGGAGCTTTTCAATAAAATTATGTTGAGTCAAATAGTGTGCACATAGTAAAAAATAAATCTTGCCCTTGTCTCATACTATACACAAAGATTAACTCTAGATGTATTGTGTATCTCAGTATGAAAGGTAAAAATGTAAAGCTTCTAGAAAGTAAGGTAGGAGGCTTGGGCTTACCAAGATATTTTCCTATTGGATAAAAATGGGGTAGACAAATGAATAAAATTATGATTCTTTCAAGAAAGATAAAGACCAGGTGTGTTGGTCTTGGATAGGCAATGACATCATTCATTGCTCCATCAGTCTCACATTGCTACAATGATATAGCATAATAAACAATCATAAAATCTCAGTGACATAGCAAAGTAAGCATTTACTAAAGTCTATGAGACACTTGGAGCCAGGTGATCTCAACTAGATTATCTTAATATCTCAAATCAGCTGTGAGTTGGTTTATTGATTGTTTTTGGACTCACTCATTTGTTGGAGATTAAGTGACTGCTGGCTCACACAGGCAGCCTTGGCTGTTTGCAACTGAAGCAACTCAGTTCTGTTTAATGTTCGTTTTATCCTCCAGTTGGCTAATTTGGACATATTTTCATGATAGTAGCAGAGACGGAAAAGAGAAGACTAACCTAATTATGCAAGTGCTTTACAAGTGTCTGCTTGCATTATATTTGCTAATGCTCTATGATCAAATCAAGTCACATGTGTAGGGCTAAAATCAGAGTGAAGAATTGGGGTCATTAATGCAGTTAATATACCACAATTGTCTAAGATTACTTAACTAATCAATAGTTGAGCTGAGGTTTAATACCCAACTCTTTAAGTCTAGTATTCTTTCCAATGCACTATTCTTTCAAAGATTACTATATAATCTTTATAAAATCATAAACACTGTGCTAGAAACTTTGCCTATTTAAGGGTATTTGATAGTAATAAGTTATTTGATCAGTGCTCTCTCTTTGTGGCCATGTAAAAGCTCAGTAAGGATGTTTTACCTTCTGTTTCTCAGATAACTGAAATATTTGGGAGAGATTTCTGAAAATTAATCCATCACTTTACAAGCTGAGGCCATATAGGCAGGCATTTCTAAGCTTCTTATTTGCAATGTTTGCTGTGTAATTCAAGGGCAGTCTGCAGAAGGAATAGGCAAATAGTCTCCTCCAATTTTGCTTGCATGAATGCTGCTCAACCCAATATTATTTCAATAACTTGAAATAATTTAAATTTTTTTTACCTTTTTTTTTGGTTCCCAATTAGTTAATGGAACTTGGAGAGGCATACCCTAGAGAACCAGGAAGTTTCTTAACTTCTTTATGTTTCAGAATCACAACACTAAATTGTTAAGGGAGTTGGTAAGTCCCTAATAGCAATGGAAGCTTTAATAGTCTTAGATCCAGGGGTAACCCTTTGGAAGTTTTGGGGAGCAGATCATAGGTGGTGATTTTTGCAGAACAAATCTTTATGTTGTTATTTTTCTTAAGAAATTGTTTTGATATTTTTAATTAACAGAAGCTCGTATGTTGAGAACTTGTGAATCAGGCAAGATTTGGATTGATTTTTTGCAAACCAAGACCATCCATATCCTTTTTCATTGCGATTGTCTGAATAAAAATACCTCTGTACAACTCACTCTAATATAGTTTATCATGGAATATTTCCTAATTACAAAAATCAGATTCTTTTACTTTTTTGAGCACTGCACCCAAGATTCATAAGAAAGACCATGCTGGAGATCAACCTTAAATATTGAAGCATGCATTAATCAAAAAGGAAGATGTTTATCACATGTGCTAAGGTATATGAGCGTAGACATTACCCATCTCTTTCTGTATCCTCAGATTTATAAAATGTATTAATGGGTCTCAGCCAGGCCAGGAAACCAGAACAGCGATATTTACTGTAAAAAGAAGTACTAGTTGGTAGGAAAAATAGAGTTGAAATGAGTCCTGAATATGGGATAGGACTTTTGGCTTTATGCTTTCAATTTTCTCATTTACCTCAGATAAGTCATTAAATGGCTTCAAGCATCCATCAACTTTAAAATAAGAGGATTGGATTAGAACTCTTGAGTCTGTTCTGGCTCTGACATTTAGAAAGAAAGAGAGGAGTTTGTTAGAAATCATTTAATTATCTTAGCACTGGGATTGGAAATCATTTTAAAGAAAGTATCTCAATAAAATGACAAGATAGGTGAGACTTTTAAAAGGATATGAGACAAGGGAATGAGTGCAGACTCAATCTGCATGAGAAAAAGAGACGTCCTTGTTTTATTTATGAGAGAGAGGGCAAGAGAGTGGTAAAGAAAGAAAAGAAAGGCAAGAGGAGCCAGGGCTAGATCAAGAAAATTGGGTGGGGTTGGGGAAAAACAATCGAGAAAGCCTCAGTGGAAGTGGTGGTGTGTGTTGACCAAAGTGGACAAAACAGCAGAAATGTCTAACACTAACCTTTCTGGAAATACTCAGTAAAGTGTTTCAGATTAGTCCATGGTTGGGGGTTGAAATTCCAATAGATTATAAAGAAGGCACTAATTTTTTTTATATCTGAGGCAGTGTGAACCAGCACTCGGCCAGCATACAGGCAATTGTGGTGGAAAGCAGGGAGACTGTGAAATGATAAACTCTTTGTGATTCTCATGAAATTGGGGTAGTGGAGGGAGAGTTTAAAACAAGTTAATTTGGAATTATCATCCTCCTGGTATAGATTAGACAACTGAGCTTCAAAGAAGCCAAGTGATTTATCTAATTGTGTGTGCTTATAAGAAGCATGGTTAGATTTAGAGTCCAAGTCTCATACTTAGAGACAGTGCTCTAAAACCCTGCAGAGGATGATTGTTTGGGAAGCATTACAAGCTCTTCTAAGAGTACAAGTGGTCATCCCCTTCCCCACCTCCCTCACTCTGCATCAAATATTTAAAGCTAAGAGCTCATCATTTTTGTTTCTTAAATTAACAAGTTTCTTTAATGTTACAGATAAGAGTCTAGGTATAAATGACAAGTTGAGAAATCTTTAGGCTTTTACGTTGACATGGAGAACTGTTGGAAAATGTACTTATTTGAATATGTATCAAAAACTTTCCAAGTTCAAGACAGTGGTGTGTTATTAAAAATCTTAAATGTGAGTTATTACCTTGCTAGTATTATGGGGGAACAAGCTCTTGAGAATTCCCTCCTAGCAGTGGTGGGAGCAACTGGGATATGCCTATCTGGCTACAGTTTGCTGTAATATACTTGAGTACTGTAAGTATGTACAAAGAAGGAAGCTGTACTTGAGACAGTGGCATACAGTTTTGGTGACTGGATAAATGCTCATAGAAGACAAGACTGGAGCTGAGGAGAAAGGCCACTCCATGGAGATAAACTGTTGATTAAAGACATAAAAATTAAAAAACGGCATGTAAGTATGAGGAGCTACATGCTGGTTGTTGTTTCAGACCAAAGTGTGGAGGGAGTGTTGGGAGATGAGAAATGGGGAGAAGTAGATAATGATGAGGATATGAGGCTTGAATACTTGATTGATTTCCTTTGAACGTCACTTGTAGGACAGTGGTTTTTAAACACAACTCCATATGTGACCAGTTGTGAGACATATCACAAGTAATTTGAATTGCAATATAAAATACTCAACTTTGAAAATTATTCTGTTTCTAAGTTTGGGTTCAGGATTATTCCATGCTTTCATGAAGGTGGAACTCAGGTGGTACTATAGTGGTCGGATGCATGTTTATCTTCTATTCATATTCCTTAGTTACAGCATATTCATCTGTTATATTTTACAATTAGCAGGTTTATGAAATGCAACTAAATCCTTCCTCAGTGTAGCTTTTACAAAAATTTTTTGTTTCCCCAGCACATCTCCTGTGGTCCTTACCTCAATTAAACCTAATGCATTTTTTAATTAATCTAAGTATCAAAATAGGTCACTGAGCAGCATCCCCAACATAGAGTTAGGATTCTTACTCTCTGTGTTCTCTAGTACCCTAGGGAATACTTACATCATGTTCTTGTAATTATTTATTTACTTGAATATGTGATACTCTATTGTGACTTGCCCGAGAACAGCTTTTGTGTAATTCAACTCTAGATCTTCAGTGACTTGTAGTATACTCAATAAAGGTTGAATGAATGAATGAATGAATAACTAATGTGGTATTGCCAGAATAGTGATCCTTTTAAAGTACCCCTACCAAACAACCCTGGAAAGTTGGTAGAATGTAATTTTTATAATGTATACAATGTGTATTTTTATTCACTACTGCAGATAAACAAAGAGGAATAAAATGGTCAAGGCAAACTTGACAGTCATTTCAAATTTTATTTTTCTGGGATTTTCCCACTACCCCAAAGTTGAGGTCATTGTATTTGTGCTGTGCTTGCTGATGTACCTGATCACCCTGCTGGGTAATGTAATTCTGATCTCCATCACTGCCCTGGATTCCCACCTACACAAACCCATGTACTTTTTCCTCAGCAACCTCTCCTTTTTAGACATCTGGTACACCTCTTCTGCTCTCACTCCAATGCTAGCAAACTTTGTTTCAGGAAAAAACACTATCTCATTCTCAGGATGTGCCATTCAGATGTACTTTTCTCTTGCCATGGGCTCCACTGAGTGTGTGCTCCTGTCCATGATGGCGTATGACCGGTATGTGGCCATCTGCAACCCTCTGAGGTACCCCATCATCATGAACAAGAGTGTCTGTGTGCAGATTGCCGCTGGCTCCTGGGTGACAGGCTGCCTCACTGCCCTGGTGGAAACAATGTCTGTGCTGCATCAGTCTCTCTGTGGAAAGAGCATCATCAATCATTTCACTTGTGAAATTCTGGCTGTGTTGAAACTAGTTTGTGTAGACACTTCCAGCGTGCAGTTAATCATGCTGGTGATCAGTGTACTCCTTCTTCCTATGCCGATGCTCCTCATTTGTGTATCTTATATATTCATTCTCTCCAACATCCTAAGAATCAGCTCAGTGGATGGTCGAAGCAAAGCCTTTTCAACATGTGCAGCCCACTTGACTGTGGTGGTTTTGTTCTATGGGACAGCTCTCTCCATGTACCTGAAGCCCTCAGCTGTAGATTCACAAGAAATAGATAAATTTATAGCTTTGGTATATGCTGGATTAACCCCCATGTTGAATCCCATCATCTATAGTCTACGGAACAAAGAGGTAAAAGCAGCTGTGAAAAAATTGCTGATTAGGAACTCTCTTTGTGCTTTTTTAATCCCCAGTAGCAGATAATATCAATAAACATTAACCTGAAGTGTATTTTAGTGGTTAATACACAATAGAACATTGGGATAATGGGGGAAGACACTGATTTTTAAAAAAATTTATTTATTTTAGAGAGAGAGCATGAGTGGGAGGGACAGAGGGAAAGAGAATCTTAAGCAGAGTCCATACAGTACAGAACCCAACATGGGGCTCGAAATCATGACCTTAAGATCATGATCTGCGCTGAAACCAAAAGTTAGATGCTCAACTGACTGTACCACCCAGGAAGACACTCATTTTAAATGAGATGTGTGATTTCCTAAGTTTTCTCCTTGACTGACTACTGAAACTAAAATAATTTAGGTACCTCTTACATAAGCATATCTGAAATCTTACGCAAATAGGTCTCATGATGACAAACTTCAATTTTTATTTTAGGTTACAGAGTGTAAATGTAACTTTAAACATTAAGTTAGTGTATTGTTAGTATTCAAAATTATGTACATATAATATATGAATGTAATACCTATAGTAGACTTTTTAGCTAATTTATGATTAACCTCTGTTTTAGGTTGATTTGTGTCCCTCCAAAACTTATTTTGAAGCTCTAACACCCAGTACCTCAGAATGTATCTATATTTGAAGGTATGGCCTTTCAAAAGGTGATAACGTTAAAATGAGGCTGTCAGTGTGGGGCCTCATACAAGCTGAATTGTGTCATTGTAAGAAGAAATTTAGACACACATGGGTTCAGCAGGGATACTCACATACAGAGGAAAGGACATAGCAAGAAGGTGGCTATTTGCAAGCCAAGAAGAGGCTTCAGAAGAAATCAAATCTGCCAACATTTTACTCTTGGATTTCTAGCCTCCAGAAGTATGAGCGAGTAAATTTCTGTTGTTTAAGCAACCCAATCTGTGGTATTTTGTTATGGAAGCCTTAGAAATCTAGTATAACCTCTTTTCAGCATAGCTAAATTTAATGGAAGTAATTGCATATTCCACAAAGTGTAACTATGTTTTATATATGTGGATATATTTGTGCATGCAGATAGATGTGTGTGATGTGAATGTCTATGTACAGATGGAAAAGGTCTGCACAAATATATCCTGAATAGAAATGGGGTAGGAGTGCCAGTATGGAGAAAAAATATCAGAGAGTTTAGTAGTTTGTTATTGGTCTTAGAATGCTGACATTATTTTGTAAATTCAAAGAAGCTATGGGACGTTTCATTGAAATTACTAGTACCCTTCCTTTTTTTATTGTGCTTTCCCCTGACACCTAGTTTCTTAAATCCAAGGATATAAATGAACCCATCAGCACCTAGAAAATACATGATATGCATATTACAAGATATACAATACCCCCAAACCCACTAAAATGGTGTGAAATATTGAAGTACATGAATATATCTTATTATATAAACCACAACATACAAAGAATTAAAAACGGTACACTCAGCAGCATTTGTAGCATTTTTATATACTTTCTGGACCAGATAAATAAACGTGAGTTCAGTGGGCAAGACTTATTGCTCATCATGAAGTTGTTGCCAGAGTCAATAAAATTGTTGGATGGCTTGGATCCAGAAAGCAATGGGATGAACAAAATAGGATGAATATGGGCATTACAGGGTTGTAGGGCATATTTGATTTCTCAGATATGAATAAACAGTCATCAAAGATGATAGGTCCATTGGTCTAAGTAAAGATTTCAGATGCAGCCATTGATTGGATGAGAGGAGAAGCTTAAGGATAATGACTTCATGAAGATAGGGATGTAAGTTGGTTGACTAGTTCACTGTGCACTGGTGGTCAGACTTCTAGGTGAAGACAGATTAGTGAAGTCAGGGCAAGAAATCAGGACTAAAGCTGTACATACATTGGGAAATCTTTTGCACAGAGATGGAAATTGAGCCCTAGGTGTAGATGATGTCATCTAGGGAGAAATTTAGGACAATTGTCTGTAAAATGGTTGGCTTTGTTTTCCTATGATTGGCCAGAGTTGTGATAAAGGTGAAAGAATAAAACACTTAGGATCTAGAGTAAAGAATTAGAATTTTTTTGGTTTCTACACAAGCTTAGAGATCTTAGGTAATTTATTGAACATTCTAATCTAATTTCCTCTTCTATGAAATGGGAATAATTATTTAACTGTATTTATAATAATTATTTAAAAGTTAATATTTGCTAATTCCAAAAGACCACCTGTCAATCAGCTAGATTATAGGTGGTCAGATAGGGTGATACCACTTTGATACAGTCAGTTTTTGATCATCTTTTTCTGGCTAGACTCTAGCTTCAGTTAGTTTGAATTTACCTGTGATTTCAAATGTATTGAGCAACATTTTGTTAGTGTGTTACAAATCTAGGCCTATCACTGTGGTAGTACTTAGGGATATAGGCATAAAATACCCCATTATCTCTTTCTCTCTCTCTGTCTCTCTCTGACAATCTTAGCTAAGTCATTCCCTGTGTGGATGTCCTTTTGATTCTGCTTGGGTTCTGACAACCTGAATTGGGCCTCCCTTTCGTGTTGCTATTACACTTACTCAATCAGGCTCCAAAACATCATGCTGGGCAGAACAAGCAAAGGTGCCCTCCTGAACACTATTTCATTCCTGAAACCTTTGCTGGGTGGCCCTTGAGCATAGATGCTCTCCTTATCAGGCTGTGACACTGTACCAGGCAGCTCAACTATACATCATGTAGACATATGATATGATATCACATAAAAAATGAAACTGCATACTATTATTCACTAGCAATTTCAAGGGGACTTTTTTAAAGGAAAATATTCAAAATGAAACTTGCTGCTGAAAAAGTGAAATTGTCAATATTCTTTAAGAAAGATTTATACAATTGATATGTGTTTTTCTCAGCAACTTTTTATTAGAGAATAATTATACACTGATATGATTTTGTCTTACCCAGCCCACACGACCTCTTCAGTTTATTTATCAATGTTTTATCTACTCTTATATTTCCATACATTTAAAATTAGCTGATACTTAAAAAAATTTTTTTTTTAATTTATTTATTTGTTAGAGAGAGCGAGCGAGCACAGGCAGACAGAGTGGCAGGCAGAGGCAGAGGGAGAAGCAGGCTCCCTGCCGAGCAAGGAGCCCGATGTGGGACTCGATCCCAGGACACTAGGATCATGACCTGAGCCGAAGGCAGCCACTTAACCAACTGAGCCACCCAGGCGTCCCAAATTAGCTGATACTTTATCAGAAACTTGAATTTGTTGTTTAGTCAATGAAGTAATGCATAAATTCAAGTTCTTTTATCTCACTGTATTTTATCAAGTATTTGGACTATATTTTACTATTCTTTAAAAATGTTAATTAATCCAGTACTTAATTATTACCTACTGTTTTGAATTTATTTGACATTAGACTTCATACAGAGAACAGTGAATTCTGCCATTGGGGAGATTTCAGAATCTAACAAATGATTTAGTATAAAAGGAAAATTACCATAGCAGAGAGGTAAAGTTCAAGGTAGCATAGAGGAGGGAATAACTAACTGAGAAAGTTTTGGAAGGATTTGCGGAAGATCAAACACTTGAATTGTCTTTAATGAGACTGCTAGGTTGAGAAAGAGAAATGTGATGATGGGGAAGAAGTGGCATATGCTGTTGTCTTTAGGTAGGGAAAGAACATGATTTGATTGGAGAACTAATAGCGAATGGAGCATAGCATTGTGCAAAGGGGACGGGACAAACAGGAGGAGGGAAAGAAGAAAGGTAAATAGGTACCTGAAAAATTAGGTTGGGGTCAGATCCAGTCCTTGGGTAAAAAAAAATCAGTAATAAACACACAGACAAACAGAAAAACTCAAGTAGTTCTCTCAAAAAGGAGCTGAAAAATGTGTTTTACTTATTCAGTAGACAAATGTACAGTAGAGTTAACATGGTTTGATTTGGGATTTTTCAACTTTATGATGATATGAAAGTGATAATACATTCAGCAGAAACTGTACTTCGAAATTTGAATTTTTATCTTTTCCTGGGCTAGCAACACGAGAACTCTTTGATACTCTCTTGTTACACTAGGCAGCGGCCACAGCTTCCAGTCTGAGCCACATGATCACAGGGGTAAACGACTGATATACTCACAACCATTCTGAACCCATACAACCATTCTGTTTTTCAATTTCAGTATAGTACTCATATAATTTATTATTATAGGAAATAGTCAATATTTTATCATAAATAGGCTTTGTGTGAGATGATTTTGAACAACTGTGTTCTGAATGCATTTAAGGTAGGCTAGGCTAAGCTATGATGTTCAGTAGATTATGTATATTAAATGCATTTTTAAAAAAAGATTTCATTTATTTATTTGACAGACAGATCACAAGTAGGCAGAGAGGCAGGCAGAGAGAGAGAGGAGGAAACAGGCTCCCTGATGACCAGAGAGCTCAATGCGGGACTCAATCCCAGGACCTTGGGACCATGACCTGAGCCGAAGGCAGAGGCTTTAACGCACTGAGCCACCCAGGTGCCCCTAAATGCATTTTTTACTTATCATATTTTCAACTTTCAATGGATTTATTTGGGCATAACCTCATCAGTTGAAGAAGATCTGTACTGGGTTTTTTTTTTTTGGAAAAGCTTATTTCTTAAAGCTTACTGTCACTTCTTATACCAGTTGTCTCTACATTTTTATAACAGTCATTTTCAGAAAAAGGTGAAGTTAGATTATTATCTTGAAATTTCTTTCCAACTCCTAAATTCTGTGATTCTACATAAAATCTTTATTTCTCTTGTTCTGTTTATATTAAAAACCTTTGCCTCGAAGCTGTGAGATTATTTTGTGCATGAACTCAAGGAGGTAAGTTTCTTATCCTTTCCTCCAGAACCAGTGTCTAGTCATCAATTTTCTCATAGCTCCATGCACCTCTGTATTCCTTAGGCTATAGATGATAGGATTGAGCATGGGAGTGACTACTCCATAGAACAGAGCAATCAATTTGTTAAAAGCAGAGTCTTTGGACTTTGGCTTCATATACATCAAGAGGATTGTCCCATAAAACATGGTCACTACTGTTAAGTGGGCTGAGCAAGTAGAAAAGGCCTTTTTTCTTCCTTCTGCCGAATTGATTCTTAGTACAGTAGAAAGGATGAAAACATAGGAGATACAAATTAACAGTAATGGAGAAAACAAAAATATTACATTGCCCAACATTATCGTAATCTCATTCAAGGAAATATCTGTACAAGCCAGCTTGACAAACGCCAGTATTTCACAAACAAAGTGATTAATGACATTTTTTCCACAGAAGGGCAACCGTATTGCAAGAATAGTTTCTGTCAGTGAATTGAGAAAGCCCAACCCCCAGGAGAGAGCTGCCATCTGAATACAAAGTGCCTTACTGATGATGATGGAGTATCTCAGTGGGTTACAGATGGCCACGTAACGGTCATATGCCATCACTGTGAGGAGCACACACTCTGCGGACCCCATAGTGTAGGAAACAGACATCTGAACCACACATCTAGTGAAGGAGATGGTTTTTTTCTGTGATAGGAAGTGTATCAACATGGAGGGGATAAAGGTGGATGTGTACCAAATGTCTAGGAAGGAAAGATTACCAAGGAGGAAGTACATGGGCATATGGAGGCGGGGATCCAGAAGAGTTAGGATGATCAAGGTGCTGTTTCCCAGCAGGATCACCAGGTACATCAGCAAGCATATCACAAAAAGGAGTTTTTCTACTCTTGGGTACTCAGAAAGTCCCTGTAGAATGAATTCAATCTCAGTCCAATTCATCCTGTCCATTTTACTTTTTTATACCTGGAGTAATCCAGAAGAGAAAATTGCGTGTGAGTTTAACAAGTCTGTACATATTACTGTACGCAGTAAGAGATCGCTGGATGAGGGCCAACAAGCGTGTCGGCACTAGTGGAGTGGCGGTAGTAGCTGTGAATTTAGCTTTTTGAATTTATCTCAAGTTCGTGAGGGAGAGGATTCAAGATGTGTAATAATTACCTTGATAGCTTATTAAAAATATAAGTTTTTGTATTCCATTTCCTGAGATTGTGATATACAGTTCTGAGGCAGAAAAGAGCTATTTCCATTTTTAACAAACATCCCCTTATTTCTAATTCATTGGACCCACAGACCCCACTTTGAATATTATCATTTGGAGATCATTGATCTCGAGATCATTGATCTCCAAATCATCAATGAATAACATCATTGGAGAAAGTGTGCCTAAATCTATTAAAAACACCTATATATTTGATTTTATTTCATGGCAATCCTTAACAATGCCATTGGTTTAAGGCTTTATAATTTATAAATATGTTCACACATATGACTCATTTATCATTACTATAATTATCTGGGGAAAATGAAATTCACAGAGGTAGAATGTATATAAAAACACAGTGGGTGAGCCCCTATTCAAATCTGCATTTTCTGACTTTACATCACCTGCTCTTTTTAAACAATAGGCTATTGTCCTCTCCAAATTATGTAAATTGTCTAAGGAGTGGGAATCAGACATCTGTTCCAATAATGTTCTCCAGAGGGGCGCCTGGGTGGCTCAGTTGGTTAAGTGTCTGCCTTCAGCAGAGGTCATGATCCCAGAGTCCTGGGATGGAGCACCTCTTCGGGCTCCTTGTTCAGCAGGGAGCCTGATTTTCCCTCTCTCTCTCTCTGTGCCACACCCCCTGCTTGTGTGCGCTTTCTCTCTCTCTCAATCTCTCTCTCTCTCTCTCATGCTCTCTCAAGTAAATAAATAAAATCTTAAAAAAATAATGTTCTCCAGATGATTCCAATGTGCAATGTGGAAGTAAACCACCTGTCTAGTGGAGTGCCTCTAAATTTAGTATACAGATGAATCACATGGGGAATCTTTGTAAAGGATTCTGAATCAGTGGGTCTGAAGCAGACTTTGAAATCTGAATTTATTAACGTGTTCCCAGATGCTGCTGCTGCTGCTGCTGCTGCTGCTGCTGCTGCTGCTGCTGCTGCTGCTGTTGACTACGGAACTCACACAAATAGCAATGCTTTTTAGAACATCTCTCTCCAATACTATTGCAGACTGCCCCTAGTGCTTCCATTGTATATAAGACCATAACTGAATAGTAGAAAATGAAAAACTGAACACTTTCTGAGATTTGGAGTTGAGATATCTGTGTGTGTTTTGCAGGCAGTTTTGTGTTCTTTAGATTTTAGATATACAAGCAACTAGGTTGCATACAAAAGAGGCTGCTTTTTATTTCTGTTCATGATAAAGTCATTTCTCTTCCATTTGTTGAGTTTGCAATTAGGGTCAGTATTTTCCAAAAAAGGGTTTTGAGGTCAGCTCAAGCATCTGAGTTATGCATCATAGAGCATGGAGCAAATAAATGTAATTTGAAAAAAATTTAAGGAGTAGATATTACTAGATGCCCTTTTTTATAGTAAATAAATCAAAGAACATAATTTTGAAAATACCTTTTCATTCCCAAGGTATTCTACCAAACTTTAAAATATCCCTGGAGTGTGGCACCTGGGTGGCTCAGATGACTATGTGTCAGACTCTTGATTTCGGCTTGGGTCATGATCTTAGGGTTGTGGGATCGAGCCCCACATCATCAGCTGTTTGTTCTGCAGGAAATCTGCTTAAGATTATCTCCTTCTCCCTTTGTCCCTCCCCACCCATGTTCTCTCTCTTTTCTCTCAAATAAATAAATCTGTAAAAAAAGTATCCCTCAAGGGGAAGAAAAGAATTGATCCAGATGTTTCTACTTAGTGTTTCTAAATAAGGCTGGTATTTCTGGTATAGGGTTTGTGGTATAGGGTTTGCCATTTTTCTCTGTGATAGTGCTTTGCCAACAGGTTTTGCTGCTTTCTATGATAACTCTAGTTTATAATGGTGAGGCATATTAATCAGCAAATACTATGTTTATATGTCTATTGACTATGGAAAGGAGTGCTCTCCTCCAGTTCAAGATGTACCATACTTTGTAGGCATACATTACAAAGAGGGTAGGAAGTGTTGAGTTGGGCAGGATACTTATATTTGGTATTAAGTTTGGAATTTGATTGACTGTAGATGTATACATTAACCTACTTTGAATGTGAGAATGAAATTCTGATAAGAGGCTTTGAAGGACCGTCAGTTGTCTGGGTCTGTTCTTTCAGGAAAGTTGTGAATCATGTCAAATATTCTCTTTTCTTTTCTAGGGACAAGTTGATTCCTATTTAGAAATTACTGGCAGGGGTGCCTGGGTGGCTCAGTGGGTTAAAGCCTCTGCCTTTGGCTCAGGTCATGATCCCAGAGTCCTGGGATCGAGCCCCACATGGGGCTCTCTGCTCAGCAGGGAGCCTGCTTCCTCCTCTCTCTATGCCTGCTTCTCTGCCTACTTGTGATCTCTGTCTGTCAAATAAATAAAATCTTTAAAAAAATTACTGGCAGGAAGTAATGATGGTGTGTATTTAGTATCTTGACAGTTCAAAGATAGTTGCTATTAAAAAAAAATTCACTCACAAACATTTATAAGAGAAACTACCAATCTGCTTTAAGCTTTCAAATCAGGGTGGGAGAAAGGATAATGGATAACAGAGAGGAAATTACTTTCATTACTCTTGCAATGTTAGTCTGATATTTTAGAAACAATCAACAAACGCTCTTGTTTAATAGCATTGTGACTGAAATTCTTTCTTCATTTTAGCTTACTTCACTAAATGGGTTCCTGGGAATAAGGGAATGAAGATTTTTAAGATTATTGATAGTTTCTTTCCATGGAAAATATATATTGGATAATTCCATTTTTACTAAATCGTTGCCATCATTGGATATTACCTTTTGAAACATTTTTCATTCTTGGTTATTGCCGTGGGAATTGTTAAATAATCATAGCATACTAATTTGATGGGCCATTATGTACTTACTGATATGACATTTGTGAGGAATTTGTATTAAAACAAAAATGATGTTTAAATTATGTTAAAATGATTAAGTGAAACAGAAACAAAACAACAGCAGTTTTTGCAAAACTGAAACCTAAACCAAGATAACCTAGACAGAATAGAAAGGCCAGAAAGAAATACCCAAAACATTAATGGTTATCTTAGAGGCCTTTTTTCTACTTTGCTGAATTATCCAAAATTCTAAAATAGAAATATATAAAGAAAAAAATTATTATTACTTTTTTAAAGATTTTATTTATTTAGTTGACAGAGAGAGAGAGAGATCACAAGGAGGCAGAGAGGCAGGCAGAGAGAGGGGGGGAAGGAGGCTCCCTGATTCGGGCCCTGATCCCAGAACGCCGAGATCATGACCTGAGCCAAAGGCAGAGGCTTAACCCACTGAGCCACCCAGGCGCCCAAGAAAAAATATTATTAAAAAAGAGAAAAACACTGAAGCGGGTTCCAGTTATGTTAGGAAAATTAACTCAGAATAAAAAAAAAATAAAGCAATTTAAGTAGTACAGTGATTATTTTAAATGTCTAGCAACTACACTTTGAGGCTGACCTGTAGAGGTGTCCCCTAGGCAGTTATTGGTAAGAACCTACTATTTCTGGTGGAAGAGAACATTTATAATCCCTACTCTCAAAATCATGCAAGTAATAACGTTTTTGTTTTTAGGAGGTACCAAATAAGGAACTTGAATTCTTGACCTAATCATATGTTATCGAAAGAGATTGCAGACTACTGATGCCTAGAACAGAATTATTTGTAAAGGATCTGAACTGGCCTGGATCCTAGCCAACCTCTTATCCCCCTCTCCCAACCTGGTGTTTTACAAGAATTAACCACTCTGTGTTTCAATGCCCTGAGACTTCATCTTGGTACTGTTTTAGTGGTGTAATAGACCTAAGGAAAGTTTGTACTTTTTATCCAAGCCTGAAGTCAAGCTCTCTAACTTTCTAGAAGGAAACTCTCTAACTTTATATAAATTTTTCATTTTCTTTTATTGACTTAGATAATCGAAGATCTAATATTTAAAGTACTAAGATTTTTCAATGAAAAACACGTATGTCTGCACTCTAGATTCTCAGTAGAAGAAATAATCCTGTTATTCTCTCCAACTCTTCTAAAAATATCAGTTAAGACAACTGATACTTTATAAATAAATCAGTAGATTTGCTGACTCTCGATTAATAGATTTTATAAACTCTAATCTTCAGTTAATATACCACAAGGAAAGATGTATTATTTTAGGTTGCAAAGGGAAGAGAAAATGTCATGTGAGGTCCTAGTATGAGGCACTTTATAAAATTTTTATCATTTAATCTTCAAAACAATCCAAATATTATTATAAATTTTGTTATTGAAGGAATAAGTTTGAAGTTCCAAAGCTTAAGTACATTTTCCAGCATCTTTTTGTAAGTTTTTACTTAAATTCCAGTTAGTTAACATACAGTGTAATACTAGTGTCAGGTGTACAATGTAGTAGTGATTCAACATTTCCATCTAACACCTGGTTTTCAGTATCTTATAGGTGGTAAATGCCAGAACTATGGTTTAAACTCTTATCTGTATGATTCCCAGGCCTGCTTTAGCACTATACTACATTTACTTATTTATAAAATTTCTTCTTATAAAACCACAATTTAGTATTATGCACTTAACTTTCAATGATCCATATGATAAATACACACATAAAATATATTGGAATCTTTTGAAAGCATTGAAGGCATTTATTGTCTTCCACTTATGAAGACATTATACACAATAATGAATTAAAATGAAAAAAAATCCAAAAATTCCTTTCAAGTCTAGCATGAACAGTTAAGATCTAGAGTGGTAGAATTGATTTGTTTCATAAATGGGAACTCAAAAAGATTAATATTTCTTCTTTTGGCTTGGACACCTGCAGTTCTAAAGTAACAATTACAACTACTTCAGCCTTCTACTACATATTTTTGTTTCTAATCCTATTTTTTAAAAGATTTTATTTATTTATTTGTCAGAGAGAAAGAGAGAGAGCACAGACAGGCAGAGTGGCAGCAGAGGCAGAGGGAGAAGCAGGCTCCCTGCCGAACAAGGAGCCTGATGTGGGACTCAATCCCAGGACGCTGGGATCATGACCTGAGCCAAAGGCAGCCCCTTAACCAACTGAGCCACCCAGGCGTCCCTCTAATCCTGTTTTTACCATAAACATCTTCAATTACATGTTTCCTTCAATCCTTATTGAACATAGCTTATGTGTGAATAATACATAAATTATTGTGGGCTCTTTCTCTAGATAATTTTTACTTAAGATTTTACTGAACTAGATACTTGAATACAGTAGCTATTCACCTGTTACTTATAAGGGTCTGTTGCATTGCAGGCAACTTTCTCTTCCTCACTAGTCTCTTTTTTGTGTGTACTATTTTGGTATTTTTAAAGGAATTTAAATAATATTCTGCTGCTGATAATGACGCCTGGATTTTTATAATATATGCCTTCAAAATCCCACCAGCAATGATCACCTCAACAAAAATATCTTTATTATTTATTGATAGGATGTTTTCCTTTGGAAATAATTTTAATAAAAATTTTCTCTTTTATCTTACCTCCTGATTAGGTTTTAAAGTCATCCATGCCATTCCATTCTATTAAGTAATATTCCAGGAATTTGAATTTCATTTGCATTTTTCAGATGAGACCAGAAGATTCTCACTTTGAAAGACAGTTGTTCACTTCCTAAAAGAGAAATGTGAGAAAAATAGCTACAAGCAGGCAATTTGTCTGTACATGAACTTTCAATAAGAGCGTATCAAGGAAATAAAATATATTAAAAATAAAGGTCCATGATGCAACTCTGGTTTCTCATGACTTGTCCTAAAGTTGATGTTTACTCAAGAGATTTGGCTTCTTTTGGAAGTCAAATTAGCACTTATTTTTTACAAACTTCTTCAATCCCTAAGGTTATGAGTCAGAAACTTAGGATTCTCTAGAGGTAAAGTCCCTGACTTCTGCACATTCTAAAAACCCAATTACCGTTACTTAAAGAAAATCTTTCCCAGTTATACATTTCTTAGGAGTATTCATTGAATATAGATGTATTTGATGGCCTCTACATAATTTGGGACTGGAATCAGAATATGTCCAAAAGTTCTCAGAAAAGTTAACCTTTTCCTGAGAATTTGTTTTTCTTTTTATTTCAGAAATGATACTAGGTCAATCCTAATAAAGTCCTAAATAGTCATTCCACCTCTTTAAACTCTTTTTTTAAAAAACTCTTTTTATCTTTAATAATTTTTAATTCTAGGCCACACATCACAAATTTTTCTTTGTACTGTATAATCACAGCATACATTTTAATTAGAATTTGCCATTTTATAGCAACATGTTTTGATTTTTTCATAGTATTTTTAATATTCCTTTTTAACATTTGAAGAATATGTCATTAAGTGGAATAACTATAATCTAGCCTAGAATTTTAATACTACTGGATATTTTAATTTGTCTCGAGTTTTTTTTTGAGATTTTAATATAATGACTATCGATATCTATGTATCAGGTTATCTAATCTGCTTTTTCTTCTACTGAAAATTCAGAATTTAAGACAAATCTCTACAGAGATTAAGACTATAGAACGAAAGTATGTGATTTAAAAGAATTCTTAGTTCATATGCAAAATTATTTTTCCAATCTAAAACTTAACACTTTACACTGCTGCTGAAGTATTTGCACAGACAATTTTTTGTGTATTTTCTGGAACCAGAGAAGATGTTTATTCTCTTTTGTTTGTATAAAACATTACTTTTAGCTTTTCATTTCTGTGATTCCAGTTAGACTGAACATTCCCTCTATGTTTATTTGTTGCTTATATTTTCTCTTTTGTTCTCCATCCACATCCTTTGCTTAACTATCTGTTGGTATTTTGATAGTTTACCTCTTAATTAGTGTGAACTCTTTTTTAAAAATTTTTTATTTATTTTTAAATTTATTTTCAGTGTTCCAGAATTCATTGTTTATGTACCACACCCAGTGTTCCATGCAATATGTGCCCTCCATAACACCCACCACTAGGCTCACCCAACCTCCCACTCCCCGCCCCTCCAAAACCCTCAGATTGTTTTTCAGAGTCCATAGTCTCTCATGGTTCATCTCCCCTTCCAATTTCCCCCAACTCCCTTCTCCTCTCCATCTCCCCATGTCCTCTGTGTTATTTCTTATGCTTCACAAATAAGTGAAACCATATGATAATTGACTCTCTCTGCTTGACGTATTTCACTCAGCATAATTTCTTCCAGTCCTGCCCATGTTGATACAAAAGTTGGGTATTCATCCTTTCTGATGGAGGCATAATACTCCATAGTGTATATGCACCATATCTTCCTTATCCATTCGTCTGTTGAAGGGCATCTTGGTTCTTTCCACAGTTTGGCGACTGTGGCCATTGCTGCTATGAACATTGGGATACAGATGGCCCTTCTTTTCACTACATCTGTATCTTTGGGGTAAATGCCCAGTAGTGCAATTGCAGGTTATGGGGAAGCTCTATTTTTAACTTCTTAAGGAATCTTCACACTGTTTTCCAAAGTGGCTGCACCAACTTGCATTCCCACCAACAGTGTAAGAGGGTTGCCCTTTCTCCACATCCTCTCCAACACATGTTGTTTACTGTCTTGTTAATTTTGGCTTTTCTATCTATGAAAGACCCACAGCAAATATCATCCTCAATGGGAAAGAGCTTGCAGCCTTCCCGCTGAGATCAGGAACACGACAAGGATGCCCACTCTCACCACTCTTGTTCAACATAGTATTAGAAGTCCTAGCAACAGCAATCAGACAACAAAGAGAAATAAAAGGTATCCAAATTGGCAAGGAAGAAGTCAAACTCTCTCTCTTTGCAGATGACATGATTCTTTATATGGAAAACCCAAAAGACTCCACCCCCAAACTACTAGAACCCATACAGCAATTCAGTAACGTGGCAGGATACCAAGTCAATGTACAGAAATCAGTGACTTTCTTATACACTAACAATGAAAATACAGAAAGGGAAATTAGAGAATCGATTCCATTTACTATAGCACCAAGAACCCTAAGATACCTGGGAATAAACCTAACCAAAGAGGTAAAGGATCTGTTCTCGAGGAACTACAGAACACTCATGAAAGAAATTGAAGAAGACACAAAAAGATGGAAGACCATTCCATGCTCTTGGATCAGAAGAATAAACATTGTCAAAATGTCTATACTGCCTAGAGCAATCTATACTTTTAATGCCATTCTGATCAAAATTCCACCGGTATTTTTCAAAGAGCTGGAGCAAATTTTGGCTATTCTAACTGGTGTAAGGTGGTATCTCAATGTGGTTTTGATTTGAATCTGCCTGATGGCTAGTGATGATGAGCATTTTTTCATGTGTCTGTTAGCCATTTGTATGTCTTCATTGGAGAAGTGTCTGTTCATGTCTTCTGCCCATTTTTTGGGTGTGTTGAGTTTTGTGCATGTTGAGTTTGAGGAGTTCTTTATAGATCCTGGATATCAGCCCTTTGTCTGTATTGTCATTTGTGAATATCTTCTCTCATTCCATGGATTGCCTCTTTGTTTTGTTGACTGTTTCCTTTGCTGTGCAGAAGCTTTTGATCTTGATGAAGTCCCAAAAATTCATTGTCACTTTTGTTTCCTTTGCTTTTGGAGACACATCTTGAAAGAAGTTGCTGTGGCCAATGTCGAAGAGGTTACTGCCTATGTTCTTCTCTAGGGTTCTGATGGATTCCTGCCTCACGTTGAGGTGTGAACTCTTAATAGATTAACACTTCGTTCTTCAAATTTTTTGGTAAATACTTTTCCAACTTGTGATTTTCCTTCTTAATTTTAACTTGTTATTTTAATTTTCATTGAGGTAAGATTTTCATATGATCCCTGAAAAAATATGAATGAAATTTTCTTTTGACTTGATTTTTTAAAAACATTTTTATTAACATATAATGTATTATTAGCCCCAGGAGTACAGGTCTGTGAATCGTCAGGATTACACACTTCATAGCACTCACCATAGCACATACCTTCCCCAATGTCCATAACACAACCACCCACTCCCTATCCCCTCCCCCCAGCAACCCTCAGTTTGTTTTGTGAGATTAGGAGTCTCTTATGGTTTGTCTCCCTCCTGGAAAACTATATTGTTTTATGTCTAAGGGTTGGGACAGATTGCTATTTTAATAATATAAACTAATTTTTCCAAAATACTTTTTAAAAAATGCGTCACACCTTTCCCTTTTTCATTCCCTCCCATTCATACATTACTCCTTATTCATTCCTCAGATGTTAACTGAGCACCTCTTATGGACCTGGCACTATGGCAACATTGAGATGAACTTGGACATAGCTGATAGAAAAATATAGGTTCAGAAATACAGGTTCAAATATTTTAAAGATGAACAGGAGTAGCATATTATAGATCACAAAATTTCTACCTTTATCTGTAATTTACATTCTCTTATGCATAACATTATATCATAAGCAGTTTTTAACATATCATCAAATATGTGGGTAACGTGTTTATAATGGCTACATAGTAGTCTATTATATTTATGTCTCAAGATTTATTTAATCTATTCTCAAATAATGGTCATTTGTCTTGCTTTCTTTTTTTACTATTATAAACAATGCTGTAATAATGTGACTTATTCTTTAAAAGGAATGCTTTTATTTTATTTTTTAGAATAATCTCAGTAACTTTCATAGTGAATTATGACTAATGAATTATTAATGGGGAGATAAAGATAATTAAATGCATACTCTAATATGATCATTCTAAGTGAAACAGTAAAATTTATTTAGAGTTGGATCTTAGAATTGGAAGTCATCTTTATATTAATTTAGTTCTAAACCTTATGAGATGACAGAAACATCTACAGTATGGTTGATGTTCCTCTTACTGTTGCCTCCAAACCCCGTGATGGTTAGAGTATCAGTGATGGTTATGAAGCCACACAGGTTATTTTTGGACAATCCTCATTATTAGAAAGTTCTTCATATTTAACTGTATATATACTCTCTGTGCGCAACTTTCATCTTTCCTTGTGGAACAGCAAGAAGTATATACTCTTTTTTCATGACAGTTTTCATATATATATATATTTTTAGGTTGCTGTTTCTGAGTCTTTTTCTCTTTATTGAAGTTAATTGACATACAATATTAGTTTCAGGTATACAACATAATGATTTTACATTTGCATACAATGCAAAATGATCACCATAATAAGTCTTAGTTACTGTCTATCACCATACAAAGTTACAGGTTTTTTTGTTTGTTTGTTTTTACTTCTCTTGCTTTCTTTCCTTTTGGTTTGGTGATTTTCTATTGTGTGATGCTTAGAGTCCTTTCTCATTATCTTTTGTATATCTACTAGTGCTTTTTGCTTTCTGGTTACCATGTGGCTCACATATAATAGAATATATATATATATATATATATATATATATATATATATATAAAATAGTTCATTTTAAGTTGATAGCAAGTTAAGTTTGAATGCATTCTAAAGCTCAACAGTTTTACTTTCTACTTTCCCCCTTTATGTTTATGATGTCATATTTCACTCAATCTTTTTATTTTGTGTATCTCTTATTAGTTTTTTTATTACTTTTACCTTTTAACCTTCATACACATTAAGTAATTACTCCTCTACTTCCACTATATATTTATCCTTACTAGTGAGATTTTTAACTTTCATATGTTTTCTTCTTACTAATTGGTGTCCTTTCTTTTTAGCTTAAAGGAATCCCTGTAACATTTCTTTTTGGCCCAGTTTTATTATTTTTTAAAGATTTTATTTACTTATTTGAGAGAGAGAGAGACAGAGAGAGAGAGAGAGAGAGGACATGAGCAGGATGGGAGAGGGAGAAGCAGATTCCCCAATGAGCAAGGAGCCTGACACCGGGCTTGATCAAGGATCCTGGGATCATGACCTAAGCCAAAGGCAGACACTTAACCAACAGAGCCACCCAGGTGCCCCCTGTGGGCCCAGTTTAGTAGTGATGAACTCCTTTAGCT